>NC_136919.1:32919422-34119422 GCF_949752795.1 Hyperoodon ampullatus
CCACAATCACCTTAAAAACTGCTTGGCAGCATCACCAAAGCTGAACAATAGGACTCCTAGGTAAATACTTAACAGAAAAATATCCAAGAATGTTCATAGCAACTCTATTCATAAGAGCTCCAAATTAGAAACAAAGTGTCCATCAACAGTAGAATGGATAAATAAATAACCTGCACAACCACAGTGGAATGCTGTGCAGCAAATGAGAATAGATTAACCAGCGCTCTACAAAACGACATGGTTCAATCTCACAAGCATGGATGTTTTAATACAATAAGCCCAAACCAAGAGAGGTCAACATAGTGATTCCATTTATAAAACATGCAAGAAAACAAGCAAAGTTAATGTATGGTGTTAGAAGTCGGGAAAGTCTTGTCTTTGGGGGGGAAGGAGTCATGGTGCCAGCCTTCTGGGGGCTGAATATATATTCTTTCACTTTGTGAACATTCAAAGGCTTATGGATCTTCAGGCTATATGTACATTATACTTCAATAAAAAGTTTACTTAGAAATTGACACAATGCAGTGACATACAATGAAGGCTTACTATATGCTGGGAACCTGATCCTGCCTGAGCTGGGGGGTAAATATCAGGACAAATATAAATACAATGTGGTTATTGCCCTGGGGAGAGTTCAGGGTTTGGGGGCGGTGGTGGATGGGCTGGAGGCACAAGCTTTTATTTTACAAGCATTTATGGGAGCAAAGGGACCATTCTTGTAGCCTTGCCTGGGGGTGGGGGAAGGTATGTTGGTTACTGAGTGCTAAGTAGGATTTCAACTACTGTAGTCAAGGAGCTCTTAGTGTTTTTGAGGCCAGGAAATAGAAACATATGAAACTAATGTGGCAAATTGTATTTATTTTTAATTTGAAACAAGGTTAAAGTTTAATTTAAGGCCTGACTAATTTCCTTGGAACTCTGGAGTAATAGGTATGTTGTAATCAGGATGGCTAACATAAAAAAAAAAAAAAAACTCTTAAAATCTCTAATATGAAGAAAATTGATACATGGATCCCTTTATCCTCTATTCTTGGGTATATACTGAACAATTGCTTACCAATCTCATTGGTTAGACGTGGCTTCACCAAGGAAGTAGTGAAATGTAGTTGTATTTGTTAAAAAAACGAAACCCCAAAACAAAAACATCCAAATTTCTCCGGATAGTAAGGAGTTGCCAACGTAGGAAATCTACTCGTAGGTAAGGTAGGGGAAATGTCGGATACAATGAAGCAACCAGGGAGAGGGAGATGGAATTTTCTGTCTAATCGTTGGCAGTTTGAGGAAGTCCCAAAGGACCAAATGTTCTGGAAGAAATTTTGTGTAGTAAGAATGTCCCCAAATTAAACCTCTCGGCTAATTCAGGCCTTCTGGAACTCCCTGGCTTCGTGAAGGGTAGTTTGATTGCTTCCTTAGAAATGTAAACGAACTCGATTCCACCAAGTGTGGGTGAGAGCCAGGCAGGGGAGGACACGGTTCCTTGTACAATGGCAGTTTCCAAGCTACTTTGTTGCGAAGCGTCTCAGCCCTGTGGAAAAAGTGTGTAATGGAAAGGACTCTGTAGGCGGACAGATCAAGGTTCCAACCTTGCCATGGCCATTTGCAGATTCCATGACCTGGCGGATGCCCCATTGCAACTTCCCTTTGCCTCAGTTTCCTTTTCTAAAAAATGCGGGTCATAACCTACACCTCCAATCCCATAGACCTTGTCAGCATGAACTTGAATGTTTTTAAGTCTCTAAGCACAGAGTCTGGCAGAGTCTGGCTCTAAGACCAGAGTGAACAGGCCTTCACTCAATAATCATAATATTATTTTCGCAATGCTTTCTGGCTGATATCATGCTGGACGATAAATGCAGCGTTGAGCATCTCCTTTCTAGGTCATCGTGTCCACAGTTAGGGTTCATACTGTGATTCCATTTATACAAAGTTCAAAAAACAAGCCCAGCTAACGTGCACCATGAGAAGTAAGGAAAGTCCTGTCATTTGGGGAGGAGGGGTCCTGGTGCAGACCTTCTGGGCCCACCTTCTTTCACTTAGGGGCTTCGGTCTATATATTCATGAGCCAAATCACGGGTTCACTTGGAGCTGGACTCAGCCTGCAGGCAAACAATGGGAAATTGGCCATTAGGCCAGGAGTAGAATGGACCTATTAGTGGGTCTGTCTCTACTACTGGCCTTGAAAACTCAACACAATATGTT
Organism: Hyperoodon ampullatus; assembly: GCF_949752795.1. Lineage (NCBI taxonomy): Eukaryota > Metazoa > Chordata > Mammalia > Artiodactyla > Ziphiidae > Hyperoodon > Hyperoodon ampullatus. The sequence continues at coordinate 32,921,622 of NC_136919.1, forward strand.
TTGAACTTTTTAAAAAAACAGTAATCCACAGTGAGAAATAAATTTTGTTTTGATCTCAGCACAAGCATATCGATAGATGAAATAAAAGTTTCACAAGACAATACTTACCTATTAACTGCAATGTACCCAGATATTTTATATTCTAAACTCTTCTGTTTCCCTTTTTTAAAAATGTTGATTTCATTACATATCATTGGATTAAAACTTGCAGTTTGAAAATCATTACTCTCATCGTCCCTCCGATTACAGATGAGGAAACTGAGGCACAGAGAGGGGAAGGGGAGTTGCTTAAGGAAAGTGATGGGTGAAATAGGACTAAAGCCAGATGTGTGGATCCCAAAGCTCTGGCTATTTCCACAAACCACTGCACCCAGGTGTGTAAACAGTGGCACTCCTAACACGACGGACTGGAAGGGACATTTCTTTTTTCTTTTTTTTTTAATGATTAAAAAGATTCACAAAGGCTCTTAGGTACAACCTTTTCAGGAGCAAGCCTATTGCTAAAGGAGACACCAGGATATTTTCTCCTGGAGCTCAGAGCCCCGCCTTCACCTGCCAAGTGTAAGCAGCAGCCCCTAGAACCGCCCAAGCTGTGGTCAAAAGAACTGGCCGTTCTTTCAGAGGAACTGAGTGGTTTAAGATCTTGTCCTGCTTTCTGCAAATAGCAGGAAGCAGTTTGTCAATCTGCCCCCCAGGCCTGCCGCTGTTTGCAGAGCTAGAAAAGGATGTCAGACCTGGAGGGGCAATCTTTGCAGTGATAGCAGGGAAGACTGGGGAGGTTCTCAAGGGCTGTTTTTGTTGTGAATTTCCCTACTGGTAGGTAGCACTTTTACCTCTACAGGAATGGAAAGCCTGGACTTAGCTTTAGATGGAACTTCTGAATCCCTCCTCTGTGCTCCTGGAGAAGTTAGTGCTATTTTATTTATTTATTTATTTGTTTGTTTGTTTATTTTTTTTTGCGGTACGCGGGCCTCTCACTGTTGTGGCCTCTCCCGTTGTGGAGCACAGGCTCCAGACGCGCAGGCTTAGCGGCCATGGCTCACGGGCCCAGCCGCTCCGCCGCATGTGGGATCCTCCCGGACCGGGGCACAAACCCATGTCCCCTGCATCGGCAGGCGGACTCTCAACCACTGCGCCACCAGGGAAGCCCAGTTAGTGCTATTTTAGTGCTCTTTTCTTACTCTGCTTTGTTAGTTATTCCCATTGTAGTCCTGTCTACCCTACGAGATACACTCTGAATCTTGTTCGTCCTGCTACAGGACTTGGCCCAGTAACTGTGGGTTGAATCAAAGTGAGCTCGTGCTATTTCCCAAGAATTTGTTTCCCTTGAGCCAGATTTTGTCTTTTTTTTTTTTTATTATTCAGGGAAGGACATGGACTTTTGGCCTCGTATCCACGGCTGCACTAAAGCCCAGACATCAGATCTAAGTGGCTATGTCTGACCAGCAGTTCTGCCTAAAGTTACACAAGGCTGACGCTGCTGAAACTTACAGGTTTCTGCTGTGGCCGGAGCCTCTTGTGCCAATTGCTACCTACACCTTGGTCTTGCCTGCCATCTGCTTGTTGGCTAAAATGCCTGAAATTCTGCCCAGGTATGTGTGCATGCACAAGTCAGTCAGCTGGGAGATGGGGCATTGCTTCTCTTTCCCTTACTCATCCCCTCATCATTAGCAATTGACACGTGTTCATTTGTTCCTTTGTTCTTAAATCCTGATTGAGTGCATTGCCAGTGTTCCATTGCTGGAGACACAGTGGCCAAGTGAGACAGATAAGGTCCTTGATCTGATGGTGTTTATATTCTAGAGAAAGAAAGGCACATAATAAACATGTAAACAAATGAGATAATTTTAGATAGCGTATAAGTGTTATGAAGAAAAGAAAAGAAAAAGGGTAATGAGATAGAATGATCAGGGCTGGGCTCTGGAAGGAGATAACATTGATCAGAGACCTGAATTGCAAATAGGCAAGGATCTGGCCCAGGTGAAAGGAGCCTGGGGGAGTGAGAGTCAGCTGCTGACTAGCTCCTGGTGATGCTGGTGGAGATGCACATGGGAGAGTAAGGTGAGAGCCCAGTCCTACCTTGAGTACCTTCTCTGTTCAAGAAGGTGCTCTTGGGCCCCTAGGAAGGAGCGTGGATTTTTTTCCCAAATGCAGTGGGAATCTAATACTTTAACACTTTCTGACTTTTCTCCCTGCAAACTGCAGATTTCTGTTTCCACCTGCCTAAGACTTATAATCTTGAAGGCGTCCTCAGAGCCAACTGCCACAACATTTTGTGCCACAAAAACCACAAGGGTAAGGTTTTTATATAAATATATATGTGCATATATATTGGGTGGGCCAAAAAGTTCGTTCAGGTTTTTCGTAAGATGTTACGGATAAAGCCGAACGAACTTTTTGGCCCACTCAATATGTATACACATTTATATTAATATATATGACAAAACTGTATTCTTTGTGCAAACAACAGTATGACAAGAACTGAAGAAAGGAAAAACAGTCACTCCACATTTCTCCACCATAACTAGCAAGACAATTCTCATCTTCCATGTGATGGTCCAGTTCTTGCCAATATGTATACTATTTATATATTTCATTAGGTGAGAGTGACCCACTGTACGAAGCAAAATATAAATAATTTACCAGTTAATACTTCTGTCTTCCCTTCTCCAACCCACCTACCTACTGAAACTGACATTTTTAGCTATTGCAGGGAGCCAGGCATTGTGTGAATTGTTTTAAGCGCATTATCTCGAATAATCATCATGACAATCCTGTGAGGTAAGTGCTATTATTATTCTCAGTTTACAGAGGAAAAACCGGAGGCTCAGAAAGATTAAATAAATTGCCTAAGATTATGCAAATTGTTACCACTAGTGACGCAGGCAGGATTCAAGCCTAAAATCTCAAAGCTACTGTGCTCTTGACCCTGATCCGGACCCCTTCCCTGCAGCTCCATCCATTATAGGGAGACTTCTCCAAATCAGGTTCTTTGAAAAAGAACTTCTGCTTCTGCCTAGAGGGGTTTCCTTCATATTCATCTCACACACTTACTGTAAATAATGCTGATCGTTAACATGCATATGGGCTCGGTAGATAGTTAAATGTTTACCAACGTTTTTTCAAATCTATGAGCTCACTTAATGCTCTCACAGTAACCATGTGGCAAGGGCTCTCAGTATATCCAGTTGACAGATGAAGAGAGAGGACGGGGAGCTGAAGGGACCACAGCCCAAAGTCATCCCGGAGTGCATGCCACACCAGGAGGACGAAGGTGGGCGTGGATGGTGGGTGTTTCATAAGTAGATGCTGAAGTTCTTTCTTGCTTGTCTGTGGATCTTCCTGTGGTGGATATTACTATGGGAAGGGAGGTAGGAATAAGTGTTCTCAATTTGCTTCTGTATAAAGGGTTACTGCTATTGAGTGCCCCAAAACTTGCCCCAGATTCTTGCCTTTTGGAAGTTATTTGCCATTTCCTAGATCACTATCTCCCAAGGAATCCTGTGAAGTAATGCAGGCATCTTGTGTCTAAAGTGACCCAGTTGGGTCAAGGCAAAGGTGCTTGATTCGTAGTCCTAGTTTATAGCTCATAGGGGCCTTTCACATCTATTATCCCAACAATCCCCAGTGAGGCAGGCTTGCTGTTATTTGTGCCCATTGTATAGATGAGGAAACTGAATCCCAGAGAATACACAGCACCAATAAGTGGTACTGTCAGGACTAGAGTCCAATTTGTCCAAGATGAATCCAAGTTTAGTCCATCCTTTTTCCAGTACCCCATGCTTTTCTTTTTTTATTTTCTAAAAAATAAATATGAAACATTCAGCAGCCCTAAAATTGTTTATTTACTGCACCCCTTCTCCTCCCCGCCGGCCCCACCAAATGCGCCTTGTAGATCTGTTTTCCAGGCAACATCTGAGCATCTGGCAAATGGTAAGATCTCTCCCCATGGCAGCTGGAAACCAGTGAGTGAAACATTTACCAGGTTATTGACATAATGGCTCTGGATGTTTGTGTAGGTATCAGGCAGTTATAGATTGCTTTTTAACACTCTGTTTTAAAATGAAAATAAATGCAACAATAAGTCCCAGATGACCCTAATAGAATGTCAAGAGTGATCAATACTCAAGTGTGATAAAGTTTATAGTCATGGGAGGGAACCCAGAGGGGGACCAATTCTTTCTGCCTGAACTGGGGCTGGGGGCTTGCAGGGTGGGAAAGAACTCAGGAGGCCTTTGAGAAGAACTGGAGGAGTGACCTGGAGCAGGGATCGGGGGACAGAGAGTCCGTAGGTGGAAAGATCACTAACCCCAGGTGGATGACCTCATGCTAGTCACAGACCCCTTGCTGGTGATACCCAAGCAACAGCATGCCAATCTCATGGGCACTTATAAATGAGGAGAACTATAAACTAGCCAGGTAGGAATGGGACCAGAGGTATGCAAATCAAAAAAAGAGATAAAACAGCTGACCAGGGCAAGACTGTCTGGAATTTTAACATATCTAAAGAAGGATTGTGTCAGCCTAAAGGGGACCAGGTCATTTCTGGAATCTTGGGAACTTGAAACTGCAGAGGCTCACGGGGTCTCAACACCAGACTTGACGTCTTTCTCTATTAGGGGTATGTGGAGGTGGATTCTCCAAGACACATTAGCTCAAACCTCCTAAACTTTCAGGTCACATGACTGTATCTGGGACCCTCCAAGATTCTACTGTGCCTTTCCACGGGCAGGTGTCTCTATAGGCAGACTATCTGCTGGTCATGTTCAGGGGGCTGCTGAGGCCAGGCACCTGTGTGAGCATTTGGGGGTTTGGGGATGAAGTGCTAAGGAAGATGATGGACGGAGCAATGGCTCTGAGTGGGCAGGAGGTTGGGTACTCAGGCTGACAACTAGGTTTGGCCAACAAAAGATCTTGGTGACCTTCAACCTAAGTGTCCATCAACAGAGGAATGGATAAAGAAGATGTGGTACATATATACAATGGAATATTACTCAGCCATAAAAAGGAACGGAAGTGGGTCATTTGTAGAGATGTGCATGGACATAGAGACTGTCATACAAAGTGAAGTAAGTCAGAAAGAGAAAAACAAATATCGTATGTTAACGCATATATGTGGAATCTGAAAAAATTGGTATAGACGATCTTATTTACAAAGCAGAAATAGACGTAGAGACGTAGAGAACAAACATAAGGATACCAAGGGGGAAGGGGGTGTGTGGGATGAATTGGGAGATTGGGATTGACATATATACACTAATATGTATAAAATAGATAACTAATAAGAACCTGCTGTATAAAAAATAAATAAGCATTCAAAAAATAAACAGCAATGCCTATTTCAAAAAAAAAAGATCATGGTGACCTTGGTAAGAACCATATTGGGAGCAGAATGGGCCTGATGCCAGCTTGTGGGCTGTGCAGGACTGGAGGGGAGAGATGAGCCAACAGCAGTGAGAGCTAAGGTAATAGCTGGAGGGGAATTGGGATGAAGGGACTTATACTCTTGTGAGAGATGTGAGCACGGTTGAACATTGACGGGAAGAGCTGGTGGAAAGGAGCCCGTTATAGACACTGCAGGGAGAGGACATAAAGGCAGCAGGCTCAGGTGGAAGAAGAGAGACAGGACTGGAAGGGCGGCTGAGGAACACCGAGAATGCAGGACCAGATGTCTTCTTTGCTGAGGACGAGGGAGCCAGCTTGGGTGGGCACAGCTGTTAGTTTGGGGAAGGGGTGGAGATTTAGAACCAGCTGCTGAGAGAAATGGGGGTGGGGGCACCCTCACCAGTGATGGAGGAAAAGGCTGATCTGAATGATGTTTCAGATCCATCACCCCCCCCACACAAACAACACATTTGGGAGGGCCACTCAGTGTAGGGAACACAATCTCCACCCTCAGTGATGCAACAGTGAGTAAGAGTCACCAAATCCTGTCTCTGATGTAAAAATGAAAGTGATATTAGAGATGGAGCCATTATAAAAATCTAGACACATCTTTCTTTCCCTATGTATCATCCAGCACATGGCTTTGCCAGCCCTGGGTCTTTATTTTCCCCGAAGTGGTACCACGCCAAGGGTCCAAGGCCCCTCCTCAGCTCACAGGCTGGGACCTCAGATCTGCACACACGTTTGAGGAGGAAAAGGAAGCAGGGAGAGGAAATGAAGCTCCGATGCCAGGAAGTGGGGAGCCGGGAAAGGTTACAATTCCAAGTACTCCGAGCTTGGAAGTGGGAGCTGGCGGGTCCTTCTTGAAGCAAACCCATTAGGTATAAATGAATTCCTCTGGCCAGCTATTCTCCTTATAGAAGGAATCTTCACTTTGCCTTATAAATGCCCGCAGGCCTCCTTTAAATACCAAGCTTCCTCGTGCATTTAAATTAAATTTTAATGTCTGCAAAGTCACTTCCAGGGACACCTCCTGGGCGTGATGAGCATGGAGCCCTCGGATGAGCCTCTTCCCTTGGGTGGCAGATTAGAGTTCTGGGCTTCTTAAGGCCAAACGTTCGCAGGAGGGGGGGTTTCTGACCTGGGATCTGCCTTCTGTAGCAGGCAGATCTGTGCTGTCCCCTCCCCAGGACCTGCCTTGGGCTTGGGTGGAAGGAGAGAGCAGATGACCAGATGGTCCTGGTTTACGTATAAGGATGAGCACAGTCCAGGAACAGAGCCTATTGGTGACAGCAAATTAGAAATAGCAGATAGAGGGCGAGGCTGTTCTCGTAAGAGTGAGTTGTACATGTTACCTAGACTGGACTTGTGACGTCCATGGCAACATGTGAGAAACAATACGTAACACAGACTTGTGAGTGTCCCTTGAGGGCCGGCTGTGTGCTGGAGGGGCGGGGCGGGGTGGGCACAGAGGGACCCGGAGGCCAGGATCCCAGTGCCACGTCTTCTCATCGTGTGACCTGGGGCCATTGTCGCTCTCTGAGCCTCAGTTTCCTCATCTGAGAATGGTCACAGTGATACCCGGATCCTAGGGCTGCTCCGAGGATCAGGGGAGGTTATGTAATATGAAGTCCTCTGCAAATTGAGGCACCCATTGCAAACATGAATTCTCATAAGTGGAGGCTACAGATAGTTATACACGTGCAAGAACTGAGGTGTGGACCACATTTGTTTATTCTGCCCATTGTGTGCAAGGCCCCAGGCTAGGCACTTGGGAGACAAAAACAATACGTTGTCAATCTCTGACCTGAAAAAAGCCCCGCTAGTGGGGAGGGGGGCAGGTAGGAAGCAGTGATTTCACTAAATCACTGTGGTAATAAGTCCTCTGAGGGCGAGAGGAAGATGTCCTCTGGTTTAGGGGCAGGATCCTTCATGACTGAGCTGACTTTGAGAGAGTAAGTTGCAGGCTGAAGAGGGAAGAAAGGCTTTCAGGGCAGAGAGAAGAGCGTAGGGGCGTGGAACAGCAGACTCTCTGGGGAACTTGCCAGAAAATCTACAGGAATGGCCTAATTCCCCACCTGGACCCCCTGAAATGTGAGGGAAGCTGTGAGTCCCGTCTGCTCCCTTTTACTCTTTTCAAAGGCTCACTGGGCCCGGTGCGGGTGAGGAGTGATTAAGGGGAGACAGGGAGACGAGGAATTTAAGGTGTCGGAAGAGAGACCCAGGAGCCTGGGAAGGATGGAAGGGGGTCCATGTGCGCGTCAGATCCCAAACTCAACTGCTTAAGGCCGGGAATCTGGATGAGGGGAGGGTAGGCTCCTTTGCACAGGCTGCAAGAAACAGCTTGGTAGTTGTAGCTGACAGAAATTTAGCTAACAGGTTAATACTGTATAAATAAAAAATAGTCCTTTTGCTTGAATCCAAACACAGTTGCTATTTCAGTGCAGGCCCTTCCTTCCTCATATCTCCATAAGCTCAGCTCAGCCCACGTCAGCCAGCGTGGTTCAGCTCTGTTCCAAAATATTCCTGACCTCTGTGTACCTAAACCCTCTACTTCTACGCAAAATATGTGTATGATTGTACATTTGGGATATACATACATAGTTATTTCTCATGGTTTTAACTCCATCTCGTTAGTTCTGATGGCACCAGGCTGAGGGCATGAGGAGGTCATGGCTGTGCAGTGAGAAAGGATTAGCGCCTGCGCTCTGGAACCAGGTTGGCTTGGAGCCATACAGGCGCCATCACTGTCATTTGATCCCCGTAAGCTGGGTTCCTCATCTGGAAGGCAGAAATGATAGAACCGACCTTATAGGTTTTTAGAGTTAAATGACATAACGGATGTGAAAAATCACTTGGTACATTTGAAGGGAGGAGGAATTTATGATTGAATGAAGACTTCAATGATTTATGCAACACATGTATTCATATATATAATGATCATAGCACATACATATATATCCTCCCCTCTATATTACTCTTTCTCCTCCTATTTTGCGGTTCCAGATGGAAGAAACTGTCTAAAAAATCAGCAATATGAAAAAAAGTTGTATTTATGTTTCATTTCATAATCTCATGTCCTGAATATATGACCAAGTTACAGAGGTGGTATCAAATATCCAAAAATATTTGATGAAATACAGCATGGTGATAAAGAATGTGGACTATAGCATCAGACAGACCAGAATCTAAACCCCAACACTTCCTAACTGTGCTTAGCTGCTCTGAGCCTCAGCTTCTGAATCAGTGAAGTGAGTATAATGATACAGGCTTCATGGATCACTAATATGCTGTTTTGCACAGTACTTTGTATGGGGCTGGTGCTGGTAAGCCTACAATATACACCAGCTACTAATCATCATTTTCATTATCATCATCATCTTTTTGAAGGATTTTTATTGTTTCAAATTTTCTATTAACTGAGGTTTCTTTGAGGACCTTGAAGGCTGTTTGTTCATGCCTTCACTTATTCAACAAATATTCACGGAATTCCAACTGTATGTTCTGACTGTATGTAGGTACTGTGCTAAGGTCTGTAAAGTTTTGAATGAGAGAGTGTTTGTTGGAGATCATCTCTCTAATGTGAGTAAAGCGATTATTCTGCTTCACAGCCCTTTGTCAAGTTTCAGGTGCTCAAAATTAGCAATTAATTTTGAACCCTCTATTTAATCCAGAAGGCAGATGTGATTACCTTTAAGAAAAGGGCTGGGTACTGGTATCCTCTTTTATCTGTCACTAAATTATTATGCTCCGCTTTATTTTATTTTACTTTTTTCCAAAAGAGATTTGTGGTGGCATAGAATAGAGCTGTCAAAACAAGGAAGACAGATCAAGAGCCATGAAATGTAATGGGGAAGTAAGTTGTCCAGATCCATAGTGTAAGAATATCTATTGTAATAATACATACACCTTAGAACTGAGCTCCCTAGCAGTCAAGGGGAAAATGGAAAAGGATGAATTAAAGGTCATATCAGCCAATAAGTAAGACTGAACAAGCTTATCAATTGTCATTTTGTTCTCCTTCAATGGTAAACTCTGAGAAGTTATGAGAAAAAACTTTAAGGAACATTGAAATGAAAAGTACCCCCCAAATCAGGACTTCCCTGGTGGTCCCGTGGTTGAGAATCCACCTTCCAATGCAGGGGGCACGGGTTCTATCCCTGCTCGGGGAACTAAGATCCCACATGCTGTGGGGCAACTAAGCCTGCACGCCGCAACTACTGAGCCTGCGTGCTCTGGAGCCCACGTGCCACAACTAAAAAAAAGGAAAGAAAGAAAGAAAAGTACCCCTCAAATAAAACTGTTACCAGAGAAATAGGAATGTTCTTTGTGTGGCTATCTCCTGCACCAAGAAATGACAGGTGCTAATGCATTTAGATGATGAATTAAAGCACCCAAGATAAGTTATGTGGCTTTCTGTTGTTCTGTATGATGTATGGAACAGTTTGAAGAGACTCCAAGGAAATGAAGTGTTTGCATTGTCTTAGATTGTTTCCTTTCAAGCAACAATTGTCTCAACTGGGCTTTTGGCAAGGGCTGGCAGGAAGAAAATCATACATCCAGTTACAGATCAGATATAATAATGTTGCTGAAATAGGCAAAAGCACAGTAGAATAAAAATACTAAAAAACAAGCAAAGAAACAGTCTACCAGTCACTTTGTTGATCGAAGAAACTTTCATCTTCCCCGCTGTTATGACTTTAATGGGATTTGCTAACAACCGGAAAATTTAAAGACTTTCATACAGCCTATTTTTATTATAATTATTTTTATGGTTCATTGTGTGTCATGTATCATTACGGTGACTTCTGGACCTGTGGTTCCACATCTGCAGATTCAACCAGCCATGATGGTGTAATACTCTAGTATGTATTTATTGAAAAAAAAAATCCACCTATAATTGGACCTGCACAGTTCAAACCAGTGTTGTTCAAGGGTCAACTGTATATGTTAGTAACTACTTTTCTCACGTGGCCCTAAGAGCCACTCCTGGAAGAACACAGAGTGATGGTCTGAGTGAACAGAGGTCCTGGTTTTGAAGTGCCCCTCCACAGGCGGTGAGATCTGGGACCAACTTATCTCACTCCTCTGGAGGCTTCCAAGCACTGGCAAAATGAGCTGATACCCAGAGTACCTGTCCTTCCCTGGGCTGACATTGGACTTAGCTGGACCCACTCCATCCCCGAGATTCTTATGTAATTGTTCTGGGCTTTGACCAGGGCATCAGGATTTTAAAAACTCTCCAGGTGATCCTATCATGCAGCCAAAGGGGAGTACCTCCTTAGAAGGTTCCTGGGGAGATCAAAATTAAAACTATGTGAAAGGGCTGATCAAGGCTGAAGGTCCTTGGAAGCCTCACAGTTTTCCTGTGCTAGCTCTGAATTCTTTCTCCCTTTAACTTTAAAAGGAAAGTAATTCTTGTACTTAAAAAAAAAAAAAAAAAAAAAAGAGATTCCCCTTTCAGCTCAGGCCATCATAGAAAGCAGACTCTTGCTGATGCTTCATCTTTGGCTCCAAAGGAAATCCAGTCCCACCCTAGTAATCTTGGGCCAAACATCGGTCTGGTCTCCAGGGAGCTCTCTCCAGCTCTCTGGAAGGTCTGGAGGCACGGATGTGACAAGCCACTGAATACCTTCTGCGTGGGGAAGGAGGAGGAGAGGACCAAAGTGTTGGGGGAGGGGAGGTAATGTGAATACCGGGTTTCCAAGGAGCAGTGCAATGTGGGACACAGCTGTCAGAAGCCTCTGGGATTCGGGAAAGCCCATGGTAGAGGGAATGTGCCAAGTGATTGAGGAAGAGGCAGGCTGGCTTAGGACCTGATCTGTGGGCAGAAATTGCATGTTGAAGCCCTGATATTAGGAGAGGAATTGCCATCTTGTTTTACCAGCAGTTCACGCATCCTGCCTCTACTTGCATCTCATTTATTTATTTATTTATTTATTTATTTATTTATTTATTTATTTATGGCTGTGTTGGGTCTTCGTTGCTGCGCGCGGGCTTTCTCTAGTTGCAGTGAGCAGGGTCTACTCTTCGTTGTGGTGCACGGGCTTCTCACTGCAGTGGCTTCTTGTTGTGGAGCATGGGCTCTAGGCATGCGGGCTTCGGTAGTTGCAGCACACGTGCTCAGTAGTTGTGGCTTGCAGGCTCTAGAGTGCAGGCTCAGTAGTTGTGGTGCACCGACTTAGTTGCTCTGCGGCATGTGGGATCTTCCCAGACCAGGGCTCGAACCTGTGTCCCCTGCATTGGCAGGCGGATTCTTAACCACTGCGCCACCAGGGAAGTCCCTGCATCTCTTTCTTCGTTGTTGTCTTGTCACAGGAGTCACAGAAATGTCTCTCAGCTCCCGTAAGCCTCAAGGTCAGATTTCTATACCTTGACCTAACCTTAATGGGCTTCCATTAAGTTAAGTCCTGTCAGTCAGTCATTCAACAGACAATCAAGCCTGGCATCATCCCCAGGGATTCACCTGGAACAGCAGATTCGAATTTCCTGGGGCCTTTGTGCTAATGGTTCCTTGTCCACAAGCACACTTTACATTTGCTAGCGAGATTTCGGATATTTTTTTAATACCAAGCTCCAAAGTCCCACTCTTACCAGTTCAACGTCTGCCCTTTCTCACTGCCTGAAGACTGGCTCCCCAAACTCCTTTTGATCAAGTTCATGCAAGTTATTTCACTCATCCAGCTATCCGTCCATGAAGCCATTCTCCATCCATCCACCTCCTCACCCATCCTCAATTCATCCATCCATCCATCCATCCACCTGCCCACCCATCTAACCATCCACCCACTTATTTTTCAACCAAGTTCAAATTCCTAGTTCCACACAGTTTGTATGATATTTCTATTATTATCCCATGGAGACAGAATATACTCACAATACGCTAGCTATTTTATTATTATTAATCAATCAGATCATTAATTCCAAAAAATTGGAAGCTTTCTTGGTACCTGGTATGTGCTGGTTATTACTGAGGATACAGTAGCTGCCTGGACTGAGTCATGAAGGTTGAATAAGCATTTTTCAGGTGAGGAAAGAGGAGTGAGGAGGGGGAGAAGCCTTTCAGGCAGAGAGAACAGCTAGGCAGAGTTTTGCCAGTAAGAGAGGAAGTACAGTTATAGCGAACTGTGTGGCTCCCAATGTCAGATTAGCAGGAGGTCTGGAGCCCCCAGCAGCCAAGACTGGAGAGATAAGCAAGGACCAGGTGATGAATGGTCTTGGGTGTCATGCTAAGACGTTCTGGAGCTGTTGAAGGGATTTCAGCTTTGCAGTTGCATCTGAAATTGACCTGACTGTTTTGTCTAAAACCAGGAGTAGTTGCCCCCTTCAGAGTCCCTGAGTTCAGTCAATGGACAACCTCAGAGCCACAACTCATAGACTTGGTCTGGAGGCCAGTGACCCCAAGGCAACTGCTCTCTGTCCACCACTGTACACGGCCAACCGTTCTCCTCTGACTCATTCTTCTTCTCCCTGTATCTAATCTTTTTCATCCGTCAGTTTCCAATACACGTCTGGAAACCCAGTCAATAAATGTTTGTTGAATGAATCACTAATTCTTGTTGAAGGGGTGTGTGTGTGTGTGCATGTGTGTAAGGCCTCTTGAATTTCTGCCTCCATCCCAGGCCTGCTTTAAATTGCCTTGGTAGAAAGGGACTGGATTAGCAATTTAAAAATCAAGCTATGGGAAAAGAATCTAAAAAAGAGTGGATACAGATATGTGTATAACTGATTCACTTTGCTGTACACCTGAAACTAACACAACATTGTAAATCAACTATACTCCGATAAAAATGAAAAAAAAAAAATCAAGCTGAGGCCCTGGCTCTCTCACTGACTAGCTGTGTCTCTTGGTCAAATCTCCACATACTCTTGGGCCTCTATTGCTGCATCTATGAGATGGAGTTGGTAGTTCGGACTGGCCTGATGCTCACAGGGTGATTGTGAACAGTGAGGAAGTCCGTGACTGTGAGAGGACTTCGCTAGCTGTAGAGTGCTGGGCATTCATAGGGTAACGTCCCTGCTTCTCCCCTGGTTTAGGCTATCATCAGAACGCCTCTAGACAATGGATCTCCTCCATGCCTAGTATATCAGGCATGGTCCCAGCAGCACATAGTACACTTGGGGAGTATTGAAAAAAATGGCTTTTACAAAGGACTGGGTGGGGTTTGGGGAAACCCAGTAGCATTAGGGTAGTATTTCAGGTCTAATAACAGGGGGCGTCTTGCCTACTCCCCCCAGACTGGAAGGGTCAAGAGGTAAGAGGCAGGGGATCAATTTACTAACCTCTCTCCCCACTTCCTCCCATCTCCTGCCAGCGCCTTCCATAGGCTGAACCCAACCAGAAGTCAGGGTCAAGGTTATCACTGATGTCGTCCATAAAGGTCAGCCTCCTGAGGCACAGAGCAAAGTGAAGAAGTGTGCAGAGTGGGTCTGGGGGTCAGACGGGAGGTGTCTGGCACAGGTATCCTGCCCAGCTTGGTTGTCTCTCACCTCCAAGGCTGCTGCCATAGCTCTCAATGCCCTGACGCCTTGCCCTTTATCTGACTCACTCCTATTTATCATCTAGTCTTTTATTCAGGCCTCATGTCCCCCCAGTAAGCCTTCCTAGAACTCCTCTCTGTCCTGATACTGGTTGTACTGTAGGGATTGTTTGCTCTCTGGAGATGGGGGCTCTGTCTTCTTTCTCTCTCTTACCACTCCCCAACCTCTCACCTCCCAGGCCCCTGCTCCCGACCCTGACCCAGTGCCCAGCTCAGGACCCATGTGGAGCAAACCCAGAAGGTGTTGGTTGCCCTGAGCTGAGCTGTGTGAGCCTGAAACACAGTGCTCGATGGGCTTCTCCTCTCTCACAAAACCTTCAGTGGCTCCCCATTTTCTGTGAGTCAGAGAAATTCCAAACCTCTTTCTTTGCTGTCTGAGCTGCTCCACTATCTGAGCTCACACTCACCTACCTATCTGATCCCTGGCACCTGTGCCAGCCAGACTGCTACTTTGGGGATTCCTGTCTTCCCTTGCTATGTCCTGGATTGTTTTGTGATTCACTCCCATTCGGTTCATTTTTGGAAGTTAGTATTTCTTGGTGATGCACGTGAAGTAGGTTGCCTGGGTAACTGGCAGCCTCTGCAAAGTTCTGGGAGAATCAGGACACATAACCCTGGGAAACTTACACACACTTTCTCGTCTCCCCTTTCAAACAAGATCCTCCGTTACCAGCTCTGAGTTGATAAGTTGCAGGGGTGATGGAAGGTGCAGGAGAGGTCTGCAAATTCATTGGTTCCTTCTTTCACTAACTGTGACCTTGAATGAGATCCTTCACTGCCCACCTTTTAAGAAGAGGGTCATGCTCCCCTCTTTCTGGGAAATCCTGGAGACCATATGACAATTTATACGTGAGCACTTTAAATGAAGAAGTCTTAAGGAAATGTCAGAGGGAGAATTCTGCTCTGAACCCAAGGCAACCCCTTTTGCATTCCCATTAGCCTTCTGGAGAAGGCAGTAGATTCCATTCCACTTGGCCTCTGCTGATGTATGGTAGTTGTGTGTGAGTGTGTATATGTGCTGTATCTGGATGTAACAGGTATTTTCATATCAAATGATAATTGTTGCAGATTTCTCTAAATCATTTATGCTCATCATACTTAGAAATTAGACTCACATTAGACCTTATATTTAATGCATTAATAAAGAAGCCTGTATTATTATACCACAAATTTTCTTTTTAATATTTTGATAATTGGGGCTTTACACAATTGCTTTCCTTTGTAATCACAGGCAATTTATTGTATGCATGTAAACACATTATTTTGAGACGGTATTCAGAGACCATAGTGCACCCGCACATACCACAACCTCTGAAGAATCCAGCCTTTATTTATTTATTTATTTGCCTGTTTGTTTATTTATTGGCTGCGCATGATCTTAGTTCACTGATCAGAGATTGAACCCTGGCCCTTGGCAGTGCAAGGGCAGAGTCCTAACCATTGGACCACTGGGGAATTCCCAAGAATCCAGCCTTAGACTCCAGGAAATACCCTCCAGGGAAACTGCCAAAACTCAAGGCTACTTATTGCTGTTACCTATAGATGCTCCAGGAAAACAGAGGAAGGAGCTTGAAAATACAAAGCAGGGGGCATAAAGTGTGAAAAAGTAAATTCAAAGAGGCAGGGGGAAGAGCAGGGAGAGCTTTGGGGCTTAAATTTCACTTCTGCCATGGCCTTGCTCTGTGATTTTGGACAAATTCCCTCCCCTCTCTGACCCTCAGTGTCCCCACCTGTGAAATAGTGATAATGATGATAAAAAAAAAAGAAATATACATGCAATGTGCTTTCCACGAAGCTCGACACACAGAGTCGTCACGCAGCCCATGAGAAACGAGGGGGAACGGGGAGCAAGCTTTATGTGCTCTGGGGAGTAGAAGGGGTGGTGAGCAGCTTGGAAAGTGGGCCTTCACCTGCCCTCGTGCACGGCCAGCCTGGGGAGCCTGATGGGGTACCGACCACCAGGAATCCTCAGAGATGGTCTTCGGGGTCTGAAGAACTGAGAAATCTTGCTCGCAGTGCCAAGCCCCAGCTTCTTCAAAGGACCCCAGTGCCTTGAGGTGGTCAGACTTCGTGGGGCATGAGGCTGGAATCAGTCTGCTTCTTCCCCACTTCAGGGAAAACAGACTGTTAACAGGGCTGTAATGGTCGGGCCTGGAATTCCAAAGCTGTGAGGACACCTTGTCCTCAACTCACCTGGGTCTGCCCGTGGCTGGCAGCTGAGGTCCCCATGCGGCCGGGTTCTCATGAGGGCTGGGCACAGACAACGGTACACCCTGGACCTGAGCCTGCTTTTCTGGGTGGTCGAGACAGGACCAGCACTAGGGTGCAGCCAGGGGGCCCCGGGGGCCCAGTTTTAAGGTTTGAGGGCCGTCTCTCTCAGACTCTGACTCTGCACTTCCCCGACCTTGAATGTGCGGGCCTCCTTGAATTTTACACTGAGTGTGTCTCTTACCTCACCCTAGTCGGGCCCTGGGTCAAGGAGTGTGAGATGAACTTCACAGAGCCTCATGGGCCAACTGTTTCCAGATGGGGCTTCATACTGAAACCACCTGAAAAGCTTGTTAAAATGCAGAATTCCTCCCAAATCAGAATCTCTGTGGGTGGGACCTTGGAATCTGTATGTATCAATATCCCTTCAGGTCATGATCATGGGGCTATAACCCCAGGCAGAGCCAGGGATGGCCCTCGGGAAGTGCTGGGCTTACAAAGCACTTTCCCATGCACAAAGCTTATTTTATTTTCACAATGTCCCCATGAGATAGGGCATTTTCCAAAGAGAAAAGTCACTTCAGTGAGTCTGTGGTGGAGCCAGAGGTAGCACTTATTCATTCATTCTTTCATTCACTCATTCATTCATTTTCATTTCTCAAACATAGATTAGACATCTACTGAGGTACCCCCAGGAAACTGCCACACCCATGTGCACATAGACTACTTAGCCTATGACGGCCCCCGGAGATCAGAAGAAGGCGGGGTAGGGAGTGCCTTGGGAGGAGGAGTCCCACAAGGCTTCCTTGAAGAGGTTTTGAGCTGGGTTTTGAAGACTGAGCATGATTTCACCATTCATGGAAAGGGCATTCTAGCAGTGGGGAACTGCACATACAAAGTTGTGCTGAGTTGGGCTTGCGAAAGCCTAGTGTACTCAGAGAATGTCGAACCCAGGGGATTAATTAATTGAGAAGAGGCTGAGTAGGTAGTCTGGGATGAGATTGCTGAGTTTGGATGGTTTCCTTCAGGCCACAGGGAGCCACTAAAAGTGTCTGGGCAGAAGAATGACATCAGCCCTATGGTTTAGCTCAGTGCTTCTCAAATGTACTGTGCCTGTGAATCACCAGGGCTTCTTGTTAAAATGCAGATTCTGAGTCCATATGTCTGGGGCGTGGCCTGTCATTCTGCATTGCTAACAAGTTCCAGAGATATGCTGGAACTTGCTGCTAGGCCCTGGGACACACTTGAAGTAGAAAGATTTTAAGTAGCTGTCCTTCAGATCACTGTGGACCGATGCAGGAAGAGTCTGGAGGCAGGAAAAACATCCAAGCAGACATTGGGGAACCAAGAGTTGGTTGCTCAGGAAAGCTGTTGCAAATGCTGGAGAGGGTGTGGAGAGAAGGGAACCCTCCTGCACTGCTGGTGGGGATGTAAACTGATACAGCCACTATGGAGAACAGTATGGAGGTTCCTTAAAAAACTAAAAACAGAACTACCATACGACCCAGCAATCCCACTCCTGGGCATATACCCTGAGAAAACCATAATTCAAAAAGAGTCATGTACCACAATGTTCACTGCAGCTCTATTTACAATAGCCAGGACATGGAAGCAACCTAAGGGTCCATCAATAGATGAATGGATAAAGAAGATGTGGCACATATATACAATGGAATATTACTCAGCCATGAAAAGGAACGAAATTGGGTCATTTGTAGAGATGTGGATGGATCTAGAGACTGTCATACAGAGTGAAGGAAGTCAGAAGGAGAAAAACAAGTATCGTATATTAACGCTTATATGTGGAACCTAGAAAAATGATACAGATGAACTGGTTTGCAGGGCAGAAATAGAGACACAGATGTAGAGAACAAACGTATGGACACGAAGCGGGGAAAGTGGAGGAGGGTGGTGATGGTGGTGGGATGAATTGGGAGATTGGGATTGACATATATACACTAATATGTATAAAATAGGTAACTAATAAGAACCTGCTGTATAAAAAAATAAATTTTAAAAAATTCAAAAATTAAGAAAAAAAAAAAGAAAAGAAAGCCGTTGCTTCTCCCATCAGCTTTGGGAACCCAGACCCCATCTGGGTTAAGTCATCCTCTACAGGAGAGGTCAGAACTCAGCTTTGCCCAAGTCTTTCAGATGGTGAGTCTCAGCAACTGACATCACAGTGCCCTTGGGGGACAGTCATAACCTGTTGATATTCACGCCAGTGCAAGATTTGGAACAATTTGCAGAAAATATGACTCTCTCTTCCATGCTGGGGCAAAATAGTACAACCACAAGGGCAGGATCCATAGAATGTTACCAGCTGTTTTGGTGGTTTTCTGGTACTATTTGTGAAGTCTTCATTCTTGTCATCTGCTAGCAGAGGACTGGTGGCAGTTGCCAGAGGCTGGAGGAAAAAAAAATCATGGGAGAATTTACATTTGAGAAAATTCCATTCATTGACTTAATTATTTCTGGGAACTCAGAAAAGACCACCATGATCCTTTAGCCGAGAAAATGCTGGGGCCGGCCTTGGAAATGCTAGAATTTGTCGGCAGGAGCAGCTTTTGAGAAGTCCTGTCGTGTGTCATTTTGTAGCCTGAATATTTTGCCTGCGTTTGAAATTTTTGAAATATGAAGTAGTGCTATAGCAACATAGGGTGAAATTAACACAGGAAATGAAAATAATTAAACCCAGAGGGGCAGTGATAAATCTTGAAGTCATCACCCTGCCACACTGATCCTTACATGTCAATATTTCCTGTTTTTTTCTTTTTTTTCTTCCAGTCCTCATCATTACGCAGACGTACTTTTTTTTTTTTTCTTTTTAACGCAGCGGCAATTACATTCAATTCTGTTTTCTGCTTGACACTGCAACATAACTATTTTTTCATGTTGTTACACAGGCCTAATAATCAAGTTCACTGGCTGTATAATTCACTGGCGAGATGTATGATCGTTTATTTAAACCTTGCTATTGGCCATTTCAGTCACATGATGCTATTAAAAATGGAATGAGCAACAGTGGGAGTGTGAAATGGTACAGTCCTTTTGGGAAAGCAATTTGGCAATGTGTATCACAGGCCTAAAAAATCTTCACTGCCTTAGAGCTAGTCATTTCTCTTCTGGGAATCTCTCATAAGGAAATAATCTAAAGTGTAGAACCGGATTTCTGTGTCAAGATGGAAACTTTATGTGTCATAGAGAAAAGCTTGAAACAACTAAATGTCCAAACATAGGGGAAGCATTATGTAAATTATTACATAGCTGCTCCATGGAATATTATACAGCCATCAAAACTGTTTATGAAGAGCTTATAAATGGAAAATGCTTATGTTATTGTTGAAATAAGCAGGATGTAAGACTATATTGATACTATGATCCCAGCTGTGTAGAATTAGTTTCCCAAGTAGTCATAGAAAAAGACTGGAGAGAAAAACACCAAAATATTAACAGTGGGCCCACCTAGTCCACTAGGACTAGGAGTGATATTGTTTTTCTTGCAACTTCTTCTGTCTTAAAAAAAGTTTACCTTGGGGCTTCCCTGGTGGTGCAGTGGTTGAGAATCTGCCTGCCAGTGCAGGGGACACAGGTTTGAGCCCTGGTCCAGGAGGATCCCACATGCCACGGAGCAACTAGGCCCATGTGCCACAGCTGCTGAGCCTGCCCTCTAGAGCCTGCAAGCCACAACTACTGAGCCTGCATGCCCCAACTACTGAAGCCCGTGTGCCTAGAACCCACGCTCCGCAGCAAGAGAAGCCACCGCAATGAGAAGCCCGCGTACTCCAACGAAGAGTAGCCCCCGCTCACCACAACTACAGAAAGCCCATGCACAGCAATGAAGACCCAACGCGGCGAAAAATTAATAAATTAAAAAATACATGTATCCTAAGACAATTTAATTTCTACATAATGCAATTTTTGAGTAGTCTGCATTAAAGTATCTGGAAAATTTTTTTTTTTTAATCAGAAAGGAGGATGGCATCAGCTACCAGGAAAACTTAGCACTGCTATGCACATTATCAGATAGGCATTACTATCAAGGTCTGAATTTCTTGGATGCCTTGGATGTGAAGTAAAATAAGTTTGTTGATTAGGTCCTTGTTATTCTAGATAATTTATATTGACTGAAATTTATTTTTTATAAGAAAAACAGAAAAACGTCTACATTTCTATACTTTCCAAGTAGTCTATCTGACCAAATTTTTATTTTATAATAATTAGAACAATCTTTAAAACACACACATCCATTTGTCAAGCAAGGATGGGTTAAACAAATTATTGTACATGCATTCAATGGAATACTGTATAGTTGTGAAAGATAAGAGTTCCATATTTACTGACATTGAAATCATGTCTGTAACATGTTAATCAAGTGATAAAAAGTAAGCTCTAAAATAGGCACACACTAGGATCCTAGTTTGTACATGTCATGTTCCTCCCCGCCCCCCCAGCACCTTTCTCATTCTCACACACACACATAATATTCTAAAAAGGGATTTGTCTCTACAGTGGTTACCTCTAAGGAATAGGAATGTGGGTGATTGTAATTTTCTTTTTATTTGTTTGAATTGTCTAAATTTGCTAATTGAACAATCAATATTTATATAATCTAGAAAATAAATTTTAAAATTTCTCCCACTTCAATAAAGAAAAAAACGAGAGAAGAAGTAAGATTGGCTTTGGCATGGCAGGTGAGGAACTGCAGAAAGAAGTTTAACCCAGTGTATTTTCACTGTGTGATTTCCCATTCAGGCCCTCAGGGCTCAGATACACATTCCTATGAAAACCAAGTGACTCACTTTTTTCTCTCATCTCCCCTGCTTTCTCATCTCATCTGTACTTCTCTGAATCTCGGCCCTATTCAAGGTTTATGTGGGGCATTCCTTCCTCCAGGAAGGCTTCTCAGATTTCCCCACCCCGACCACCATGCAAATAATATCTTCTGTGGAATGTTTACAGCTCTAGCCCCAATTCCTTGAGTATCTTATCATCACTCTGTTTGTGTCATGAGGGTTATATAAGATACTAAGATATTATTATTTAAGATATGAAGTATTATCGTGGACCCGAGAAAGAGTTCCTTCAGAACAAGTTTACGTGAACTTTATATATCTGCTTCTCCGGTATCACACACGGCTTGGTAAGTAGTAGGTACACAGTACAACTTTGCTAAAGGACTGAAAGTTGACACAGGGTCCTTTCTTCCCTGGGAAAAAGAGTCGCTGAGAGATGATATTCACAAATAAACGCGCACTTGAAAAATAAGACATCGATGTCGAAGACCCTTACTTATGGAGTAAGCCAGTCAGTATGTGCTAGAGATTGCAATAAGCACTTAATTTCCCTCAATAAGCGTTCAGTAATCCACGGAATAGGTACTATTAGCTCCAATTTACAGATGAGGATACGGAGGCTGTAATTTGCACAGCCAGGGAGTGGGGCAGACAGGATTTTAACCCATGTCTGTCTGACTCCACAACCCTTGACCTCTCCACGGGGCAGGAGAGACACCAGATGAGTGACTCAGGAAATAGAGTCAAAAGTTTCCCTCTTCCAAGGCAAGTGTCCTTTCATGTCAGGTAGCTAGTAAAAGCTGCCCATCTCATTTATTATTGTCCGGATATCTTGTACTGGATTCCATGTGCCAGTACACTGGTAAAGACACATTTTTTTTTTTTAAATAACAGGACATTTAGAGCCTGTCTGCTCAATTAAGGGTTTAATTTCCATTCTTTAATCCACGTAACTGATGCCTGTGTCTGACCAACATAACCCCTCCTCTGAACAATATGAAACAAATCAGGGTGTTTTCCTATGTGCAACATTGTGAAATGATCATCTCTTCCTTCTCTTGCCTTAGCTGAGCACATCTGCTAAACTTTACTGGGTTATATGCTGGTGATTGTCAGTTCAAAAGAGGTGAGACCAGAGATGTTGCTGCATGGAAAGAGCAATGTATCAAAAGAGCAGAACTCAGAACTCATTTACTTAAAAGACATTCACAGCCGATGAAAACACTTTTAAAATTATTGAGTATAGCTGACATATAGCATTGTAATAGTTTTAGGTGTACAACATAATGATTTAATATATGTACATATTGTGAAATGATTACCACAATAAGTTTAGTTAACATCCATCACCATAGTCACAATTTTTTTCTTGTGATGAGAACTTTTAAGATCTACTCTTTTCGCAACTTTCAAATATTCAATACAGTATTGTTAACTATAGTCATCTTGTTATACCTTACATCTTATAACTAGAAGTTTGTACCTTTTTTTATTCTTCTCTTTCTTTTTTTTTTTTTTTTTGTGGTACGCGGGCCTCTCACTGTTGTGGCCTCTCCCGTTGCGGAGCACAGGCTCCGGACGTGCAGGCTCCGTGGCCATGGCTCACGGGCCCAGCTGCTCCGCGGCATGTGGGATCTTCCCGTACCGGGGCACGAACCCGTGTCCCCGGCATCGGCAGGCGGACTCTAAACCACTGCGCCACCAGGGAAGCCCGGAAGTTTGTACCTTTTGACAACCTTCATTCGTTTTGCCCAGTCCCTTCCCCATGCATCTGGTAACCACCAATCTGTTCTCTGTTTCGATGAGTTTGTTTTTTTTAAGATTTCGCATGTAAGTGAGATCATATGGTATTTGTCTTTCTCTGTTTGACTTATTTCACTTAGCGTAATGCCCTCAAGGTCCAGTCATGTTGTTGCAAATGGCAGGATTTCCTTCTTTTTTATGGCCGAATAATATTCCATTGTACATATATACCACATCTTTTTTTTTTTTGCCGCACCACGCAGCATGTGGGATCTTAGCTCCCTGACCAGGGATCGAACCCGCGCCCCCTGCAGTGGAAGCGCAGAGTCTTAACCACTGGACCACTAGGGAAGTCTCTGTACCACATCTTTTTTATCCATTCATCCATTTATGGACACTTATGTTGTTTTCATATCTTGGCTAATGTAATTAATGCTGCCATGAACGTAGTAGTGCAGATATATTCTCGAGATAGTGATTTTATTTCCTTTGGATAAATACCCAGAAGTGGAATCGCTGGATCCATTTGCTGTAGTTACAGTTACAGTCTATAGTCACCATGAAAATGGAATTAGTGACTATTGTGCTGTAGCTCCTACAGGAAATACAGGGTTAGTTTCCTTCAAGCCTCTGGTCACAACATTTTCATCAACTGATCAATACACAACCTTGTGGTATGTGTTTCTGTTTAGAGGCACCTTATTTAATATATAGTGCTGACTCATTAACATTGAACTCACAGCCAAAAGCACCATAACTCACACCTGGATGAAGCTTATCTAACTTGTATTTTCTTTGTAAGGCACATCACAGCTTCCTGTGCTTTGGAACATCAGACAGCACTTCAGCACTGCTCTTGGGGCTCATTTTAAACAGTGAAGTCATAAGCACAAAATCATAACCAAAAGCACAAAAATGTGAAAAACGTGGCACTAAATAGACCATGAAAAGGACACTTGTTTACAGCCTGAGAGCTCACACATGATCCCAGCTGGGAACATGTGTGTCATAGTTTGCTAGGGCCACTGTAATAACAACAAGCAAAACCTGGGTGGTTCAACAGAATTTCATTTTCTCACAGTTCTGGAGCTGGAAGTCTGAGGACAAGGTGTTGGCAAGTTTGATTTCTCCCAAGGCCCCTCTCCTTGGTTTGTAGATGGTCACCTTCTTGCTATGACCTCGCATGATCATTCCTCCTATCTCTCTGTGTGTCCTAAACTCCCCTTCTGATAAGGATACCAGTCAGATTGGATTAGAATCCACCCTAACGGCCTCATTTTAACTTAATTATCTCTTTAAAGGCCCAATCTCCAAATACAGTCACATTCTGAGGTTAGGGCTTCAACACATGAATTTGGGGGGACACAATTTAGTCCATAACCGTATATGTCAGGGAACAAATTTTTTGCTACTCAGCAGTTATCTGTGAATGAGCTCAAAAGCTCTGTGAGCATTGATTTGGGGGTTACAAATACATTTTAGCAAGTAGGTGAATTCACAAATAAGGAATAATAATTTGAGAATCATGAAGATTGACTGTAATTGCATCAAACACAACTATTGAATAAGACATCTGGTCAGCTGTTGAATTTTTTGATACTTGCAAGGCTGGTCTAAGATAAACCTGCGACTCTAGGAAGATAACGTTCCCTCCAGTTCCTTATACATGGACCGAGATTCGCTGTCTGGGTAACTAAGGAGAAGGGAGCCTGAGCTTTTCTGTAATGCCTTGGGTAGCCTCCCCCTCTTTCTTGAATTCTTCTCTTTGAGAGAAAGCAAGTTTAGTTTTAGTTTTGTTTTGTTTTGCGGTACACGGGCCTCTTACTGTTGTGGCCTCTCCCGCTGCTGAGCACAGGCTCCGGATGCACAGGCTCAGCGGCCATGGCTCACGGGCCCAGCCACTCCGTGGCATGTGGGATCTTCCCGGACCAGGGCACGAACCCGTGTACCCTGCATTGGCAGGCGGACTCAACCACTGCGCCACCAGGGAAGCCCCAAGTTTATTTTTATTTTTATTTTTATTTTATTTTATTTTATTATTTTTTTTTTTGCGGTACGCGGGCCTCCCACCGCTGCGGCCCCTCCCATTGCGGAGCACAGGTTCCGGACGCGCAGGCTCAGTGGCCATGGCTCACGGGCCCAGCCGCTCCGCGGTATGTGGGATCCTCCCGGACCGGGGCACGAACCCGTGTCCCCTGCATCGGCAGGCGGACTCTCAACCACTGCGCCACCAGGGAAGCCCCCAAGTTTATTTTTAAAACGAGAAAAACAATAGTGCATGTAAAGCTTCTGGCCTCACCCAAAACATTGTAAACCGAGCTATAAATCCTGGGAACACAATGTCTGCACACTCTGTAGCTTTCTAGAAAATCTAAGCCAGACAACTGGAGGGATGGGGCTGGGGAATGGAGGATAATTTCTCATACCCTTCCAATGCTAGCAGTTGCTGCAATAGGCTCCTATTTTCTCATTCAGCTCTCATAAAGCTCGTGGAGCAGGCACGGCAGCAATTGTTGGAGTTAAGAAGGAGGTTGAGTTGCGTGAAATCATCTGGCTGCTTAGGGCTCAGCATCAGAACCAGGGCCTTTAAACTCCCCAAACTCGTCCTCTGTCTTTGACTTTGAGTTGGAACTAACTGAATTGGTCCCAGATGTTGATATCAATGCATCCATGTTTAAGAAGATCAACGCTTCTTTCAAAGCCTTGAGGTGTTTGTGAATTCTTTTACTTTTCTACACTCATTCCTTGTGTATCTATTATATGCAAGAGAGGGGATGGGTGTACGGATCCAAAAGTGAGTGAGTTCTGGCCTTTACCATGGTGGAATTCCGAGTGTCTAGAGTACTGCCCCATAGAACCATAAAAATGAGCCATATAGGCAATTTTAACTTGTCTAGTAGCTACAACAGAAAACTGAAACAGATGAAATTAACTTGAGAATATATTTATTTAATCCAATATATCCAAAAAATGATAATTTCAACATATAGTCAATGAGATCATGTTAATGAGATATTTTACATTCTTTTATTCCTATTACTTTTTTTTTCAAATGCAGTATGGATTTTACACCCATAGCACATCTCGATTTGTACCAGCCACATTGGCAGTGCTCAGTAGCCACATGTGGCTAGTGGCTGCCATATTGGATGGTGCATGTCTAGGGGCACATGTCTCTAAACTAATTCATATGCCATCATGGGATGCTGGCCATAATGAAGCCTCTCCTCTGTATCTTGGGAACACGGAGAGGGAGCATTTCTGGGAATTGCTTCCAAAGTCTTTCCAGGGAAGGAGACTTTTGAGTTGGGACTTGATTGCACCCAGAAGGGAAGGGCATCCTTGGCAAAGGTAGGAGCACCTTTCTGGGGGCTGGTGAAAGGAGGAGGCCCAATTCCCTGAGCCGGTTGGTTCTGACATTCTTTAGGTTGGCTTGAGTGTTGCAGAGGGACTTGAGCTCAGGAGGGACAACAATTTTCAGACCTGATGAGTTTGCTCAGCACTTAGAACTTAGTAAGCTTAGAACTAAGTAAGCCAAACCCTGTTCTCTAGGAGCTGATTTCTAGACTAGTGCTTCTCAAACTCAAGTGGGCATCAGAGTCACTTGGGGGGGCTTGTGAAAACACCGATTCCTTGGCCCTACCCCAGAGTTCCTGATTTACTAGACTTGGGGTGGGGCCTGAAAATTTGTGTTTCTAGCAAGCTCCAAGACACTGCTGCTTGGAGAAACAGTCTTTGAGAACCATTGGTCTAGCAGATGAGTAAAGCCATCAAACATTCATTCAACAAACATTCCCAGTTTAGCACTTTGGGGCAGGCACTGCTTCAGCACTGGGGATATAGTAGTGAGCAAGACAAGTGAAGTCCCCTTCTTCAGTGGAGCTTTGGGCAGGGACACAAATAACAGACATGGTGACCTAAGGGATCTGCAGTTGACCAGATAATAACATCTTACCATTCGCCCTAAAACTCTGATGCTTATAAAAATTACGAGATTGTTTCTACTCCCCAAGAGAAACATCTGTCAGAAGGGATATACCATTTAATGAGAACTATGTGACACACTTTGTGCCAAGGACTTTACAGATATAATCACGTAGTATTCTGATTATGGGATAAGCACCGATACTTGCTTTTTGTTGTGGAGTAACTGATTTTCAAAAAGTTTGGTGGAATAACTTGGCCCTATTCCCACAGTTAGTTTATGGTTTGTCTCTGATCTGTCTGTTGGTTCATGGTGGTTCCTTTGGTCTGGTCCTCTTAGCAACACTTCCCTCCTCCAGTTTTTCTAGTTAACTTCTCTTGTTTGTCTTTCAGATCCCTGATCAACCACCAGTTCTTCAAAAAAGTCTTTCTTGACCTCCCTGATGAGTTTCACTGGAGTATTTATTCATGATTTAATTCACAGGGTCTGTCACATGGTGGCTGCTTAATACAATTTGTTGATTGAATGAAGGAGTTAATGCATTTGATGAAATCAGTGACGGCTTCTTGCCTTATTGGGCTGAAAAGAAGTCATTCCAGGAAACTGGAGAAAGGAGAAAAGCTGCCTGGCAGTTAAAACCAGAGACAGCCTTGAACCTGGAGGGGTGGAGGCCCGAGGTGGGGACCAGGCATTCTGCACAGACCTAGGATTTGGGTAGACAGGGAGGGGTCATCCTGGGGAGAGATTGTAGAGGTAGACGTGGAATCCTGAAAAACAAGTTCAGGAAATCGGGAGCCCCTGAATGTTTGCGGGTAGCCGAGCCACATGTAGCTTTTTTTCTGTTTTGGAGGAAAAACTCAACTCCTCAGGCACCTGTGATGGGTGCTTGGGGCGGGGGCAGTAGTTCAGATTCAAGCTCCAAACCCATATTATTAGGGTCAAGTCCAATTCCAGCCCTTAATAGCATGTGACTGTGGGCAAGACGCTTAACCTTTGTGAAGCTCAGTTTTGTCCTCTGAAAAACAGGCAAAAACAAACAAAAAACCATCACTGAATCCATTGTGTCGGCTTTGAGGATTAAATGAGTTACTATAGGGTGAATTGTCTGAGGTAAAGTCTGACACGTGGAGAGCACTAGCTGTTATTAAGGAGATGAATCTCTTCTCGTCTCTCTTCTCTCCTTTCCTTCTCCTCCTCCTCTCTCCATACGTTGCCCACGAGAAGATTTTTAAGGGCTCCTGGGTGGAACTCTAGAACCAGCTCTTGGCATCCGGGTAGGTGGCATGTCACCGAGGGGCCAAAAGACAGCGTCCGTGGGTGGCAGGGCAAGGCGTGAGGCCAAGCTGGTCACAGCCTGTGGCATTTGGTTCCATACCTGGTTCCCCCACCGGTGACAAAAGGCAGATCATTCACCTCTTGGTGTCTCAGTTCCGACGTCTGCATCGGGGGACCACAAGCCCAGCTGAACCTCACCGTTACTCTGATCCCCTCACTGCCCCAAGTTCGTAGTCTCCTCCCGGGAAATAATTTAGCAACTGCTGCGGCCAGTGAGGGGCTGAGTCCAAATCAGATGAATGCCAGGATACACGCTAATCTCAAGGGAAGTCCCTGCCTGCAGTGACACCGCATGGCACTCACCTCCACAAAATATAGAGCAACAGATGACGCTTCAAGAAGGAAAAACAGGGCTTCCCTGGTGGCGCAGTGGTTGAGTCCGCCTGCCGATGCAGGGGACACGGGTTCGTGCCCCGGTCCGGGAGGATCCCGCATGCCGCGGAGCGGCTGGGCCTGTGAGCCACGGCCGCTAAGCTTGCGCGTCCGGAGCCTGTGCTCCGCAACGGGATAGGCCACAACAGTGAGAGGCACGCATACCGCAAAAAAAAAAAAAAAAAAAAGAAGGAAAAACAAACTTTCTGAGTTCACTTGGCTGCAGAACATCGTAGGAGACCGAATTACAGTAAAGCTAAAAATAAGACCTGGGAGGACCAGTGTGCTTTTTTTCCTTAAATGCACAAAAGGTTTCTCTTTTCTACCTGACTGAGAACAGCATTATTCAACAGGCACATTTTGCCTTATTTTGTCGCGTAGGACCCAGAAAAGCTCAGGGGAGAAAGAGTTCCTGAGATTGTAGCTTACTGCTAGACGATCAAACCCAGGGAAAGTTATTTTTATACCTAGTGGGGTTTTTTTCTTCCTTCTCCTTTCAGCTGCCTGGTGTTTATCCTCACAATTAGGGGGTCTGTCTTGTGAAACAAAGTATTTTTTCTTTCTTTTCTTGATTATAAAAGGCATACATGTTCATTGTAGAAAATTAGAAACTACCAAAAAAAAAAAAAAAAAGAGAGAGAGAGACATCTGTCATTCAAAGATAAACATGGTTAATACCTCAATACATTTTCTTCTGGTTTTGGGGTTTTCTTTAATGCTTCTTTTAAATAGTTAAGTCCATATGATACATATAACTTTGTAGCCCACAGTTGTAAGGAAATATTTCTGACACATGGCAGAATGCACTGCATGCCCTTTCCCACATCCCTTACCCCAGAGGTAAGTTTGTTCATTATTCCCTTTCTTTTCTTTATTGTTTTTCACATATTCAGGTGTCAATAAACAATATAGTGTTACATTTTGCATGTTTTTGATGTGTGTAAATGCCAGCATAGTGAATGTTAGAGCTTAACAATGCCAAGAAATCTATGGGGACTGGTCACCTGGTGACTCTGGGTGGATCACCCCAGACTTCAAGTTGATCCTGGTGTGTTATGAGGACAGTAGAAGTATTATCATTTTCGATGTGAGTCGAGACACAAAGAATAGTTAGGAAACCATTGCTTTTATATTTGATTCCTTATAAGTTTGTGATAGTCAACCATGACAATGAGTTTATTTCTAGTTCATTCATTTTTACTACTGTATATGTATGAGTGTATCACACATTATGAGATTTTTCCATGATCCTGCAGATGCCCATTTGGGTTGTTTCTGGTGTTTGGCTATTTCAAACAATGCTCTGGGAATTCCCTGTTAGTCCAGTGGTTAGGACTTGACTCTTTCGCTGCCATGGCCCAGGTTCAATCCCTGGTCAGGGAACTAAGATCCCGTAAGCTGCATGGTGCAGCCCAAAACAAACAAATAAAAAACCAGACAAATCAATGCTTTTATGAACATCCTTAGGCCTGTCTCCTGCCTCACATGTGTAAGAATTCCTAATTTAGGACATAAATCTATGCTGGGTCATAGGGTATGTGCATTCCCAAACATATTGAAACATACTGAAAAATGGCAAATCATTTTCCAAAATTATTGCCCAATTTAGTGCTCCAGATACTTGGCTCTGCTGGGGGTATTGTCAGACTTTTCAATGTTTGCCATTCTGGAGGATGAAAATATCACATTGTGATTTGAATTTTCTTGATTTCTAATCAGGTTGACTGCATTTTAAATTTTAAAAATTTTGCCATTCAAGTTTTCCTCTTTTTCAAAATGTCAATTTACATCTTTTGTTCATTTTCTTCCTTTTTTCCCTCCTTCCCTCCTTCCTCCTCCCTCCCTCCCTCCCCCCTCTTCCTTCCTTCCTTCAGTAAGAATTCTTTATATGCTCTAAGTACCATTCCTTGGCTGGTGGTGTAAATATTTTCTCCAGTTTTTGCATTTTCACTTTTCTGTATTGTATTTTGATGAACAGAAGTTGTTGAACTTACCAATTTGATAAAGGTTAATGCTTTTTTAGTGTTTGATTAAGAACTCGCTCTCTACCTTGAAACCATCAATACATTTTACATATTTTTTCAAAAAATTTTACAGTTTTGCTTTTCATTTTAGTCACTAAAATACCTGAAACTGATTTTTTGGTAAGGGTGAAGTGGGGATCAACATTTTTGTTATATCTTCCATATGCACAACTGATTGCTCCATAACCATTTATTGAATAGTCCATCTCTATCTGCTGACCTGCATTGAAATTCTTTCCTATTATCTATAAATGCATGGGTCAGTTTCTAGGCTCAGTTCTCTCCCAATTGGCATATATGTCTCTCCATATATCAATAGTATCCTATCAACTTTTATAATTTTATAGTAAGTTCTGATATTTGGAAAGGCAAGTTTTGTTATTTGTTATTCTTCGGTTACAATGGTAATTGATTTACCATTGGCCCTTTGCTCTTGGTCATACATTTCAAATGAGATGTTCAAGTTCCCTGGATAACCCTGCTGGTATTTTTACTTCAGTTGTATTGAATCTGCAGATCAGTCTGGGGACATTTGACATCTATCTATTGAAACTTCCTATCCATAAACATAAACCCACTTTCTCTTTCCATTTAAATATTTTAAAATGTCTTCTAATGAGTTTTATAGCTGTATTCATAAAGGTCTTGTATATTTCTTATTAGAATTATTTTTGTTACCATGGTAAATTATATTTTTTAAATTTCATTTTAAACTGATGATTGTTGGATTATAAAATTATAATTTTTTAAATGCAATTTTTTGTTTTGTTTACTGATAACAATTTTGCTAATTTTCTTATTCTTTCTAATAATTTATAGTTTCCATTGATTTTTTTGGTAGATAATCATATAGTTTGGGAATAAAGAAAATTTTTATACCTTTCTTTTATTTATATTGTCTCATTGCATGAGGTAGGACCTCTAAAAAAAAATCAGATTTAAACCAGGATACCAGCTTCTTTGCTGACTGTAAAGGAAATTCTTTTAATAATTCACCATCAAGTATGATATTTACTTTGGATTTTTGTAAATATCATTTTTAAAGTTAAGGTAATTTCTTTCTATTTCTAGTTTGCTAAATGTTTTTTTTCAAACACTTACTAGTGTTGAATTTTTAGAGAGCTTTTTGTGTGTCTACTCATATTACCTTGTGATTTCTCTCACTTAATATGTTATGATGATGAATTGCATAAATAAATATCTAATTTAAGTCAACATGGCATTTCTTTTTTTTTTTTTTTTTGTTAACATGGCATTTCTTGGATAAACCACATTTGGTCATGTGTATAATCATCCCTTATAGTTTCTGGATTTGATTTGCTAATATATTGTTCAGGGACTTTGCATCTAGGTTCATATGGATTGTAATTTTTATTGGCTGGTGATTTTCCTTTTTTATATTATTTCTGCCTCATTTTGATATCAAAGCTGTACTTTCCTCATCAAATGAATGGAGAAATCATTCCCCTCTTTCAGTTTTCTGCGAGTTTGAATTATCTGTAGTTACCTGTTCTTGACATTTAGTTGGAACTTGTTTTTGTAACCAGTGGGCTTGTGAGTTCTTTATGGGGTGGTTTTAAATAACAGATTTAATTTCTTTAACAGTTAAAGGAAAAGCTAGGTTTTCTCATTTCTTTTAGTCCATTTTGGTCACATACTTTTCTAGGAATCTTTCTATTTTATCTAAGTTTTATATTTATTGGCAGAAAGTTGTTCGTAGTATTTCTTATCTTTTTAATCTCTGCCTATCTATAACTTTTCCCCTTTTATTATTCCTAATATTATTTATTTGAACCCTGTCATTGTTTTCTTGATTGTTCGCACCGAAAGTTTCTCAATTTTATTAGACTTCTTAAAGAACCAACTTTTGACTTCGTTAAAGCTATCTTATTTTTATCTTCTATTTCATTAATTTCTGCTCTCATTTTTATTTCTTTCTTATGGTCTGCTCTCCTTGGGTTTATGCTGTAATTATTTTTTTAATTCCTTAAGTTGCATATTTAGCTCACGGTATTTCACCCTTTCTTCTTTTCTAATCTAATCATTTAAGGCTACGTATTCCTCCCTGAGTGTTGATTTAGCTGTGTTCAATCCATTTTGTTTTTTGTTTTTCTAAAAATATTTTTATTTATTTGGCTGCGCCGGGTCTTAGTTGCGGCACGTGGGATCTTTTTTTTAGTTGTGGCATGTGGGCTCTTAACTGCGGCATGCGTGCGGGATCTAGTTCCCTGACCAGGGATCGAACCCCGGCCCCCTGCATTGGGAGCGTGGAGTCTTAACCACTGGACCACCAGGGAAGTCCCAATCTATTTTGATATGTAACATTTTCATTGACATCCAGTTCTATCTATGTTCACATTCCACTTTAATTCTTTCTTTGATCTTTGACTTCTGTAGAAGTATGCTCATAAATTTCCAAAACCGTAAGGCTCTCTGTTATCTTTTCATTATTTATTTCCAACTGAATTGCTTTGTGGTCAGAGAAAGCAGCATACATGCTGTGTGTCTGAATTTTGTTGGACTTGCTTTATGGTCTGCAAGGCAAGTTTTCATGTATTAAGTGAAAACCATATGGGTGGCACTTTATATACATTATCTTGACTCCTCCCAATGCTGATTCCAAATACAAAATAGTGTTTATTTAACAGATGAGATAACTGAGGCTCAGAGAAGTAAGTGTGGGAGGCAGGAGTTAATCCAGTTTAGTTTACTCAAAACAGTTTTTCTACTTATGTAACAGCTTACTTTGTCATTTGGAAAATAAGGTTAAATAATAATAATCAGATTATTATTATTATATAACTATAATATTATTCATATTAAGAAAATATGAACTTAAGGGCTATCTAGATATTTCACTTTCTGATCTTAGTGTTCCCTCTTCTTTAATTTCTTCAGTCATTCACGATCTCTGTTGACGCTGCCCTGGGCCAGGCTCTGGATCTATATCTTGTCCCTGAGAAGTCCATGTCCTAGTTGGACAGGGAAGACAACTTGTTTTACTTTCCCCTAACATGACTCGTAGCATGGGTGGGATCATTTGTCCTTTTAGTGAAATATATAAAAATCTCTTAGAAAACACTTGGAGGGGAATTCCCTGGTGGTCCAGTGGTTAGGACTCAGTGTTTTCGCTGCTGAGGGCCCGGGTTCAATCCCTGGTCGGGGCACTAAAATCCTGCAAACCATGCAATGCGACCAAAAACCCCCCAAAACACACACACGAGAGTGCGTGCGACCACTTGGAGGGCTTCCCTGGTGGCCCAGTGGTTAAGAACCTGCCTGCCAATGCAGGGGACACGGGTTCGAGCCTTGGTCTGGGACGATCCCACATGCCGCAGAGCAACTAAGCCCGTGCACCACAACTACTGAGCCTGCACTCTACAGCCTATGTGCCACAACTACTGAGCCCGCGAGCCACAACTACTGAAGCCCGCGCTCCTAGAGCCCATGCTCCACAACAAGAGAAGCTACCGCAATGAGAAGCCCGCGCAACGAAGAGTAGCCCCTGCTCACCACAACTAGAGAAAGCCCACACACAGCAACAAAGACCCAACTCAGCCAAAAATAAATAAATAAATAAATATGTTTTAAAAAAAAACCACTTGGAGGAAAATGTTGAATAAATAGAGCTGCTGTTTCTGGGCTGATGGTTGGGGTGACCATTCTATAATCACTGTTGTATCTTTTAGGTCCCTGCCCTCTCCAAGTCTCTTTCCCCGTCTCCTGGTCCCAGGTGCACCTCTGGTACCACCCTCAGCTTTCTCCCTAGGAAGTTGCACCCAGTCCCATCACTGTGGCTTCCTCGTGGATGCTGGCTCCCCCAGACCTGTGTCTCCAGCTCCAATCTTGCCTGCACTTCTGGTCTTCACTGCCCTGTGCCTTTCCGCTGAGGATGCCCTTTGCCCTTGGCCTGTAGGAGTGAAGGCTGTGAAAGTCCCAGAGCCCCGGGGTGGAGGCAGAGGCTGCCTACTCCTGCTTTCCTGTGCCACTTCCACATCCCTGCACACCTGCTGCTGTGCAGCCTCCCTCTCCTCCCATCCCTTTGCTCTT
This sequence comes from Hyperoodon ampullatus, assembly GCF_949752795.1. Classification (NCBI taxonomy): domain Eukaryota; kingdom Metazoa; phylum Chordata; class Mammalia; order Artiodactyla; family Ziphiidae; genus Hyperoodon; species Hyperoodon ampullatus. Next base: position 32,956,000 of record NC_136919.1, read on the forward strand.
GTTTCCAAGGCTAGGCAGGGGCCGAGCACTTTCTCCTACAGCAGGTGTCTCAACTCATCTTCCCAAAGCACCTTGCAAGAAAGTCATTCTTTCCTCTGCTTTACAGATGAAGAAATTGGGAGCTTAGAGGGCTGAAAATTTGCCCAAGGTCTTGACTAGGGATGCAAGCTCAGGTCCACCTTCAGGTGGGTGTTCTTTCCCCCCATTCTGCTGTCTTGGATGACTTAAGATTCTATTCCTGTAGCTGCTAAGTGGTGACCACAGGCAAGGCACTGGCTTTGTGTGGACCATGGGTCCTTCATGTTAAAGTGGGGGCAGTCATACCTACCTTCTCTTTTCCATAGAATTGTTGGATGTTTCAAAACAACTAGGAAGCTCTTTTGAGAAGACAACAAACTTGGATAGTCTGGTCACTAGGTCCAGCTCTGAGCTTCACACACGTTCTCTGCCCAAACCAGGGTTAAGTCTCTAAGGATGGAGCCCCTTTGTGGGCACTTTTCGGGTTTGCTGGGTGTGCACCTCTGGGTTCTGAGAGGCAGAGAAAGCAGCCTGAGGCAGAGAGCTGAGGTGGAGTGAGAGAGGAGCATTTGGGAAACGACAAGGCCTTTTGTGGCTGGACTAGGGATAGTGGGGAAGGGGTGAGAATTGAGGGTGGGAGGCCAGCAGGCTCAGGTTTCACGAGCTGAGCTAAAGAGCTTGGCTTTTTTTTTTTTTTTTAACATCTTTATTGGAGTATAATTGCTTTACAATGGTGTGTTAGTTTCTGCTTTATAACAAAGTGAATCAGTTATGCATATACATATGTTCCCATATCTCTTCCCTCTTGCGTCTCCCTCCCTCCCACCCTCCCTATCCCACCCCTCTAGGGCTTTTAATTCAAGGACAATGGGAAGACAGTGAAGGCATTTTAAGCAATGATGATAATGATGACAATAATAATTATGCTGCTGCTGGTAGCTAATGTTTATTAAGCGTTTGGCATTCCTTCATTAACTCATACTGGAAACGATAACACCTGTAAAGAGGTAGATACTGTTATTATTTTCTTTTCATAGATGAAGAAGCTAAGATTCAGAGATGTTAAGTAACTTACCCAAGGCCACACAGGTGGTCTGTTTGGACCGAGACTTCAAACCCAGGCTGTCTGACTCCAGGGGTCCCTGTCTTTTTTTTTTTTTTTTTTTTTTGGCCGTGCGGCTTGTGGGATCTTAGTTCCCTGACCAGGGATTGAACCCAGGCCCCAGCAGGGGAAGTGCCGAGTCCTAACCACTGGACCACCAGGGAATTCCCCAGGGGTCCCTGTCTTAACCATGACTTTCTCCTTGGTGGTCAGAGCTGAAGTGTTACCTTGCTTGCTTTTACCATTTGCTTTGTAAGGAGATAATTCTGCGTGGAAGCTGAGAGGAGGAGAGACTGGAAGCAGAGAGAATAATCTGAGGCCCTGGTCCAGGCAAGGGACGATGGTGGCCTTAATCCGAGGGGTGGCTGTGGATTGGACACGTCTGACAGGCTTTAAGACACCAGAATGAACGGTACATTGATTCATTCATTCAGCAGCTAGCAATGGATGTGCCTAAGATGTGCCAGGTCCAGAAATGGCCAGGTCTTGGTGGGGCGTGGTCTGGTAGGGCTGGGGGTCTGTGAATGAGAAGGAGTGACTTCACTGGATCAGGAGGGTTCTTCCTGGAAGTGAAAGTGCAGCCCACAGCACTGCCCAGAACCCGTCCAGTCATCTCCCCTCAACCCTTACTGCTGGTGGGAGGTATGGGCCATGTGGAACAGGGGCCTCCAGCAGCTCCCACCCTGCTGTGACCGGCTCCCTTTGGGCAGGGGATGAGGTTTGCCTTGGCTTTGATTCCTCATTAATTACTCTCCAAGGGTAATTCTGTAAGTGCCAGCAATGACCAGGAGTGAATTTCTCTCTCTCTCCTGCCTGCCTTACTTCTTCAACTTTTTGTCTCTTTAATGGGCCATCCAAGCTTGTTGGAATGTTTACCAAAGCAGGATGGTTAGATATGTAAATAAATGAATTTACCATGTCAAAAGGATCTGGAGATAGAATTAAGATGAGAGGAGTAATTTGCAGGTGAATAACTACTTGGAAACCTCAGCAGGGAGACTGCTGGGGCTCTCTAATTATGTATCTTCTCCCAATGTTCTTTTCTTTGAACTGCTAGCACGAGGGTGTATGGGGGTGACATGGGGGGCAGGAGATGTTATTTTGGATTTCTCCTCTTGATCGTGAAATACCTCTGGGGGCTGGGGAGTGCGGCGTGGGAGGGCTCGACCAGGATGCGGGGTTGCTTGTCAAGCCCTTTGCACTTTGCAGGGCACACTCATGCCTTCATTCGGATCCTCTCGTGTGCTCTCTGAGGGAGATGGTATTGCTAGCCCCGTTTATGGATGGAGAAACTGAGGTTCCTACGGGTGGGTTCAATCCCCACGAGGAAGGGGTGGTGTATTGTGGCTCAGATGAGGCTTCTGCTTCTCCCCGGCCCTCCAGCTGCCTCGTTCACACGAGGAACGCAGCCTCATGCTGCTCTCACCTGCCCAGACACCTTCTCTGTTGCCCAGACACCCCTGGCTGGCTGGGTCCCTTCCCATTCAAAGCTGTATTGGGAACAACCTGCTCTGTCTTCCCTGTGAGCTGGTGGCCGCGCCCCTTCCTTACGCAGCTCATTTTCCATTTTAAGATTTCCTGTCTGAACTAAAGGGCAAAGATCTTGGCAGTATCAGCCTGGAGCCGGGCTTCTGTGTGTATAAAGGGGAGCCTCAGCCCCTGCCCTCTGTTTGTCCACTGGCCTTATCGACGGAGCCCAAGTCCCAAGTTCAGAGGTTCCAGTTCCTTCCCGATTTGCTGGGTAAAGTCCAGCCCTTCCGTGAGGGCAGTCAGGGCGGGTGGCCAGCCTGGAGCCAGCAGTCATTTACGGCCGGGCAGTGCTTCCGTCCTGCCTGGAGGTTACTGGCTGCAGTAGACAGACAGACGGATGGATGGACATGGGGGCTCGGGTGTCTTCTCTCTTTCCCTTCCTCCCCTTTGCTCTCTGCCGTGAACTGACTCAGCTGGGCCCTGCTGACCCGGGCAGCCGGTTCTCCTCGCAGCATCTCTGGGCCTCGTGCACACACATATTCCTGCACCAGCACACACTCCCTGCCAGCTCCAGGATCGCCGCCTTTCCCAGAGAGAGGCACTTAACTGGTGCCATTTTTTATGGGGGATAATAAGGACTGTTGCTGGGAGAACAGCTTGCTGGTTCCAAGGTCCTTTCATCTCCTGTCTCATCTGAGCTGTGGGGCAATCAGGAGTCGTCCAGATAGGGATCGCCTCTGTCTTACAGATGAGTGATCGGAGCTCAGAATCAATGGCTTCATTCAATCAGACTTTCATTCATCAAGAGGTTCCAGGGAGCTCCCATCTCCCAGGCGCTGGGGACCAGAGGAGACGTCACGAGGCAGGCCCACTTAAGGTTGTTCAGACAGTCAGCGAACAAAATCGGTGATTGCAAGGCAGGGCAAAGGGTGTCAGCTGAAGCACCCCGCGCGGTGGGGGCCGAGGGCCTGGGTGCAGGGTGGTGGCTTAGGAAATACTTTCGTGAGATTTGTCTGAGATCCCCTGTGATGCACAAGGAGGCCCAGAGAAGGGTGTGGTGCTCAGTGGTATGGACGGGACATTCCCCACCCACCGGAGTCTGGGCACAAATGATATGCAAGGGTCCTTCTACATAGACTTCCACAGTCTCTTCAGTGGAATGTCAGCCCCCCGAGAGGAAGGGCTTCATCTGTTTGGGGAACTGCTTTATCTCCAGGGCCTGAAGTGGAGCCTGGCCCAAGGCCCTCGATAAATATTTGCTGAATGAATAGACACAAACACACACCTGGTGCATGCCCGCCACTCTCGATCTCAGAACTATAGAATCTGCAAGCTGAAGGACACATCTAGAAGACTGCTAGCTGAGAGCAGAGCCAGAACCGTGGAGTCCTGACTCGAGTCTCGTCTACTTCCCCGAAGGCCATGGGACTGGGTGTTGATGTTGGAGCACCCAAGTTCTGGTGTCATTTACACCTTCAAAATTTGGGTGACCTTACTCTCCTGCACTGCAGAATGAGAAGGTCCCGTTGGCTGACCTTGGGAAGCCCCTTTCTGCTCTAATATTTGGCGAGTCTGGGAATAGGAAAGTGGCACAGGCAGGAATTTCTCCGACCTGAAGAGACTCCTTCTCTTTCCAGTCTGAGAAGGCAGTCTGGTTGCCCTTTGCCAACCCCTGTGGCCAGAAAGATGCCTGGCTTGTGGTCACAGCGGCTGGTCCTCTGGGCTCCTGCCCACCTCCCCACTGGCCTGCCTGCTGCCTGCTGGGATGGGTAGGGATGCAGCCTGTCCACCGCCCATGTGACTCTGCCCGCCCTGGGCCCAGCCTCCCCATTCCCTTAGCCAGAATGAAATGTCTGGGACCCAAGGAGCCTGGGGCTGTCCTTGAGCTCCAGGGCCTGCACAGGGAACGGACCCAGGGCCGCCCAGGCTGGCCCGTCCTTATTCCTTCCTCCTTTTTTCCTTCCTCCCTTGTGGCTGGTGATCTGTGGTGTGGTCTGCAGTAGGATTTCTCTTGAGCCTCAGAGGCTGCAGCCTTGCTGGGAAAGACCTGTAATGCCCAGAGGCCCTCAGCCTGCAGCCAGCATCCTCCTGTCCAGCATCCTCCTCCTACCTGTCCCACCAGCCAGCCTCTCCCACCTTGAGCCTTTCCCGGTGGCACTGATTTCCCTTCATCATTTTTCTTTCCCTTTCCCACAACCTTGTACTTTTCTATCCCTCCGTCGGGGAGGGGACCTGCTATGGTGGAACTTAAAGTTAGAAAGAACAAGGGAGCCTTTAATCCCTGCCCTGCTACAAACCAGCAGTGTGACTTGAGCCTCAAGGTTCTTCATCTAGAAAATAATTATTTCTTCCCAGGCTTGTCCTGAAGATTCTATGAGATAATAATGTATATAAGCCTCGGGGCAGTTAATAGCAGTGAAAAATACCATAGAATTAGCTCTGTGCTAGCACTGTTCTCATCATTCCATGGCTCTAGAAGGCAGGTACTACTTCCTTCCATTTTACAGGTAGGTTAAGTCGTGACCCAAGGTCAGAAAAGTTATAGGCGGCAGAGCTGGGATCATGAATCCAGCAGTCTGGCTGTCACCCAGCACCCACTGCCCTGGGGAGATGTGTGCTTGCTGAGCACTGCTTGGGTTCAGTGACTCCCAGCTAATTTGGGCACTGCCAGCCATTTGCCTTGGTGAGACTTATCCTTGGGCCATCTTGCGGACTTCATCCACCCCCTTACTCTCCCTTCCCTGCTTTCCCACACCCCCTCCCACATATCTTGGGCTGAGGCTTGGCTCTGTTTTCTCTTTCTGTACACAGGGATAGAGGCAGAGATCCTTAGGCTAAAGTTTACTTAAGAGGCATAAACTAAAGTTGTACCTGTCTTTGGGGTCTGCCATTTAAAAGGAGGCGAGAGTGAGGCTTCTGAGTGATTCAACTCAACAGACATTAACAAGGCAGGCCAGAGGCTGCCCCCTCAAAATTTACAGTGCAGGGGCTTTATCAGAAGTCCCTGCCAGGCGGAGCCTGCCAGGAACTATGGAGTCTTGCCTATAGGCCTCAGAGGCCAGGGTGGAAGGGAAGTGGGATACCAGGTTCAGAGATAGGAAAGGGCTGTGCCCATTTCACGGACAAGGAAGGATGAGGGTCAGGGCTGAACCCAGCACTTCTGATTTCTGACTGGGTGCTTTCTTTGAGGTTTTTCTTCCTTTTATATTTTGTTTTTGGGTTTTTTTTGTTTGTTTGTTTGTTTGTTTGTTTGTTTTTGGCTGTGCCTCAGCTTGTGGGATCCTAGTTCCCTGACCAGGGATCAAACCCACGCCCTGAGCAGTGAAAGTGTGGAGTCCTAACCACTGGACCGCCACCTTTTACATTTTAAGGGTCCAGGAGAGAGAAGGAGACCCTTGAGGGCCCATGATCTCTATCAATCCCACATTTGAGAATGGAGGCCCTTGAAAGAGGCCACTTGTTTATCCAGAGAAAGAGCTTGGGGCAGGATGAGGCTGGGGGCGTTTGAGTCTCCAGAGAAGCCATAAGTGACTTGCCCAGGGGCACACAGCCTGTTCTGCCTCTGGGAGGACAGCATCACCTCTCCTGGGCCAGCGGGAGGGTCCTTCCCGGCAGGGAGATTGAGAGAAAAAACCGGAGGCAGCACAGTGAGAAGCATTCATTCTGGGAACCCAGAGCCTCAGGTTTACCACCAGGTTCTACTGTGGCATTGCTGAGGGGTCTGCCGTGTCTGGACTCACATGTCCCAGCTGCACAAAGACCTGCTGTCCACTGACCATACTCCTCCAGCCTAGGACAGGCAGATCCAGGCTCAGTCAACCATTCCCATGTCCTTGCATCAGGGATCAGAGTACAGGGGGTGTCCTGGGCTGGGGGAGAGAAGATCTCTATTTTTGCTTTCCCCAACCACTTAATTCTTCCACGAGTCCTCTAAGAGAGTGCTGGGTATCTCTTATTCCTAACAAAGGATGCTCAGTTTTCCTCTTTTGACTGGAGAGAGGGAAAGGAAGGCAGGAGGAGGGGCAGGGGACTTCACCTAGGACAGAGGCGAGAAGCAGGAACTTCAATTCTAAGGCAACATCCGTTCTCTGACACAGTCTCCATTCAATACCAGCTTTTCTGGGGGGAAAGAAAGACACAGATTCAACATGCACATCCATGGTAGCTGCACCCGGACTTCAGAAATGACCAAATGTGGGAAAAAAAAAAAAAAAAGGTGTGTTTTAGGATTGAGGAAATATTATATTTACTTAGAAATGAAAATTGATTGCCTTTAACTTATGATAAGATAATTATGGTCCTCTGAGTCATTGTCATGCATTAGTGTTCATAAACCTCCCTCATGAGGTAGTAAGGGTATGTATTTTATCTTAATTCATTTTTTATAGGGCTGTGAATTCCTGCATTTATCTACTTTTGTTTTCCTGTGTAGACACAAGGCTTCCTGGCCTCCCAGAGGTGAGCTAACTTATTATCCAGCAACTGTTTCCCTGGAACCCAACCTAGGGCTGAAGTGGGCTCTCATTTCTCTTACTACCTGACCATAACCTTGAATGATTCACTTCACTGCTCTGCCTCTGTTTTCTCGTCTGCACAGTGAAGTTAATAGATTACATGTCTCACAGAGCTGTTGCAAGGATTCGATGAGATACGACTGCATCACCTCTAGGAAGGAAGAGCTGGTATTGTCTAAAACCCATGCATGGTCTTAAGCCCCCTGTCCCAGTTACCACGAATGACTTGGTTATCTTGAACTGGTGTTGGGGTGGATTGAGTGATCTCTTGAGAAGGGGCAGGGTGAATGGAACCAGTTCAGATGGAGGCTCTGAGATCTCACTGCCCGGATTCAAATCCCAGCTTGACAACTGCTGAGCTGTACGACCTGGAACATGCAATCCTGTAACTCTTAAAGCCTCAGTATCCGCGTGTGCAAAATGGGACTAATAACGAGATCTATCTCACAAAGTGGTTACAGGGATTGAATGAGAATATCAAATGCATGTATAAAGTTTAGCACAGTAAATAAGGGCTTTGAGGATTACTCTTTTAAAATAAAAATATGTGCCTGCCCCTGTGCTGGATACTTGCTGTATGAATCTGGTACTCTGATCCCTGTAAGGTTGGTGGTATTTGCTTCATGTTGCAAATGGGGAAACAATCTTGGAACAGTTAGAAGCTCCTTCTTGGTAAGTGCTAGAACTGATTTTAGGCTCCCTCCACATCCGTCTGCTGCTGCCTTGACTCCACAGGGGTAAAGTGCGGCTCTCCTTGTGGTTGAATGCGGTACCCTCTCATTCATTGCCAAGCTGGGGTCCAAGTCTCCTTTGAAAGTTTCTCATTGAAAGTTTCTCTTTGCCTCCGGGTTGACTTTGAGAGCCATTGCCACTGACAGGGCCAAGGAGACTGGACCCCTCACCCCCCACTCCCAGCCCACCTCCTGGGAGCCCTCCTGATTCCTCCACTTAGCCACTGAAGCCCCCACCCAGCTCAGAGCTATTGTCGGGCTCCAGCTCCCCTGTAGCTGATGCCAGCAGGTTGCCTTAAAGCTCAAGTCACCTCTACTGGGTCTGTTCTGTAGGGGGAGTCCCAGGACCTGATGGGAACTCCAGGGAATGCTGGAGAGTTCCACAGGACAGTTATTCAGTGTTGTCCGTCTCTCCCTGGGACACACCTCACCTTGACGTTTGAAAAAAATCCATTCCAACAGCAGAACCCACTTTAAGTTTCAGGGGCGTAGGGGTTGTAGGCTAGGTACTGTTTGTTGGACACTATATTCCAAACACCAAGATGCTTTATGTACACTAGCTCCGTCAATTCTCACAGAGAACCCACTATGCAGGCGTTATTGTCCAATTTCATACCTGTGAGACGTCATAGTGTGTAGTTGTAAAGACCATAGGCTCCGGATCCAGACTTCTTGTGTTTAATTTTATTTATTTTTGGCTGCGTTGGGTCTTCATTGCTGCGCGCGGGCTTGCTCTAGTTGTGGCGAGCGGGGGCTGCTCTTCGTTGCGGTGCGCAGGCTTCTCATTGCGGTGGCTTCTCTTGTTGCGGAGCATGGGCTCTAGGCGCGCGGGCTTCAGTAGTTGTGGCTCGCGGGCTCTAGAGCGCAGGCTCAGTAGTTGTGGCGCACGGGCTTAGTTGCTCCGCGACATGTGGGATCTTCCCCGGCCAGGGATCGAACCCGTGTCCCCTGCATTGGCAGGTGGATTCTTATCCACTGCACCACCAGGGAAGTCCCAACTTCTTGGGTTTAAATCCGGGTTCTTTCATCAACTAGCTGTATGGGAACTTGACTTCAACTGTCTGAGCCTCAGTTTACTCTTCTCTAACCTGGTAATAACGGAGGTGTCAAACGTCATGGGTGATGGTGAGGATTCAGTTAGCTATTGGATGATGCTCCATAAATGGTAGTAGAAGGCTGATGCTCCTGGAAAAAAAAAAAAAAATGGTTAGAGGGGAGAAGCCCCACCCCCCAGGGCACTTAGCCAGGAAAAAGTACAAGTAAGTCTGTCTGGAATCAAGATATGCTTGAGTCTAAAACCTCTGCTTTTATTAACAGCATCGCATTTTCTCTTTTCATCAAGCTTCCAGCTCTGACCAGTGCCAGACAGAGCCCAGAGCCAGCTGGAAGGCCGTTGAGAGGAGAAGGCCACGGCATCAGCCTCTAGGGGGATACCGGCCACCAGGGACCTGACAAGGGACCGATGGCTCAGCCTTGTTCAAGGGAAAAGAGATCACAAACTATCACAGGCTGATTCTGTGGCCCTTCTAGAGGGAGAGAGAGGAAGGATACGCAGTCCAGGCTGGAGGCATAGAGCATATGAGTTGGGGATGGAGAGGGAGGGAAATAATATCTGGGTCCCACTCTCTGCCGAGCACAGAGCCGGGACCTCCCTTGAGTGAGGAATGGGTGTTTCGCCATCACACTGTGTGTAACAGCTCAGAAAGCTGGAGGGACTGGTGTAAGGTCCACAGGAAGCTTTTTGCACACGCTACCCCCTCTCCCTGGAATTCCTCCTCTTCCAGGCATGCTTCTGCATTCTAAGGGATTCTTTCTTTAAGTTCCATATTTGCTTCATGGCCTCAGCACACTTGCATTTATTTATTTATTTGCCTTAAATTAAAAAAAAAAAAAAGCTTGGGGGCCAGATTTCTCCAATAAAACATAAGTGCCAATAGAGCAGGACATTATCTGTCTTATTCATTGCTGTGGACCCAGCACCTAGAAGAGGGCTTGGCACTTAATAGGTGCTCAACGTTTTCTCAATGAAAACATGAGAGCTAAAAATCTGACGTAGAATGCAGGCATAAGCTGCTATTCCACACTGTTTTTTGTTGTTTTTTTAACATAACAGCTTTATTAAGCTATAATTCACATATCACACAATTCACCTGTTGAGTGTACAGTTCAAGGTTTTTTAGTATAGTTACAGAGTTTCATATTTTAATCATCTCCAAAGGAAACCCTGTGCCCATTAGTGGCCACTCCCCAGTCCCCTGTCCCCCAGCCCCAGGCAACCCTAATTTACATTCTGTCTCTATGGATTTGCTTATTCTGGGCATTTCATATAAATGGAATCACAGCATATGTGGGGTTTTTTTGCGACTGGCTTCTTCCACTTAACATAACGTTTTCAAACTTCATCCTTGTCGTATCAATATTCCATTCCTTTTATTGCTGAATAATATTATGCTGTGTGGATATACTGTATTTTGTTTATCCATTCATCAGTTGATGGGCATTTAGCTTGTTTCCATCTTTTAGCTCTTGTGAATAATGCTGCCATGAATATTTGTGTACAAGTTCCTGTGTGGTCATATGCTTCATTTCTCTTGGGTATAGATCTTCACCTTGCTTTAAAATTTTTTTTAATTTTTTAAAATTAAAAATTTAGTTTTTATTTTTAATTTAAAATTTTATTTTAATTTGTAAAATTATTAAAAATTTTTATTCTTGCTTTAAAAGAATATTGATAGGCACCATCATATCATGTTTATTCTTCCTTTTTTTTTTTTTTTTTGCGGTATGCAGCCTTCTCACTGTTGTGGCCTCTCCCGTTGCGGAGCACAGGCTCCGGACGTGCAGGCTCAGTGGCCATGGCTCACAGGCCCAGCCGCTCCGCGGCATATGGGATCTTACCAGACCGGGGCACGAACCCGTGTCCCCTGCATCGGCAGGCAGACTCTCAACCACTGCGCCACCAGGGAAGCCCCTATTCTTCCTTTTTAACTCTCTTTTGCCAGTCAGCTACAGAGGACTCTCATTTGACTGGGCGGAGCCTGGATTCCTGGGAGGAGCTAACCTGCCTGCCCTCCCTTTCCGCCTGCACCTGCTCAGCTGTCCCCTTCAAGGACTCCAAGAATGCTGGGGGCTGCGGGAGCCAGAGCCTTGCTGTGCAGGTGGCCAGGCAGGCCTGCCACCCTCTCACCTCAGAGTCACCACCTTTGGTAGCACCTCACCTTTCATCTAATAGAAGGAGAACAAAGATTGATGTGCCTCATCCCCGGACAAAAACACACACAGCATTTTAATGATTAACATCGTAACACTGTTATTGGCCTGTGCCAGCCTCTTGCTGTCATTGGGCAGCACGTCCTGCTGTCAGCTCCCTCGTACTCTAAGCCCCATGGTGAAGAATAATTTCATCCGGATTCAGTGCTTCTCTGTGAAAGTCCCCATTCGGACTACCTTCTGTCACTGAGAGGCTGCCTGGATGTTCCAGGCAGTTCTAAAACTCTACCCAGAACCCAGGAGCACCTTTTACCTGCCCTCAGGTGCTCTGCTGGGCGCTTATCATCTGTAACCTCACTTTTATCCTCTCAGCCACCCAGCAAAGCAGCTGCTACTATCTCCATTTCACAGATGGGGAAACTGAATCCAAGCCTTAATCCCTTATTCCCAAATGCTATTTTAAGAAATCTAACAATCCCCAAAAAAACCCACCTAGAAATAAAAGATGCTGCAACACAGCCGGCAGGTCACCCACTTCTTTGTCTCTTCTTTTTGGGGGTAATTTTCTTTCTTTTTACCTTTCCTTATAGAGTACTCCTACCTCTTAATTCCTCCTCTTCTTCCTTCTCCTCACCCTGAGTGGTTGCAGAAAGACTAAAGTTTGTCAAGTTGAATAGCATGATTCACTGTCTAGTCTTTCATTCAGATGCTGGTTCAGGTGTTCATTCATTCATTCATTTATTCACTCCCCGCTCATTTATTGAGCTCCTTCTTCGCCCAGCACCAGGCGCCACGCCACACACTGAGGATACACAGGTTATGGTCTGAATCTTCAGAGTCCTCATCGTCTGGTGGTGAAGGCAGAGTCCCAAGAAAGCAGTTTCTAGTTAACACAGAGAGTGTTCCTGTAGAGGGATGCGCTGCAAAAACACAAGGAATAAAAACCAACCTGGATGAAGTAAGTCAGAAAGAGAAAAACAAATACCGTATGCTAACACATATGTATGGAATATTAAAGAAAAAAAAAGGTTCTGAAGGACCTAGGGGCAGGACAGGAATAAAGACACAGATGTAGAGAATGGACTTGAGGACACGGGGAGGGGGAAGGGTAAACTGGGATGAAGTGAGAGAGTGGCATGGACATATATACACTACCAAATATAAAATAGATAGCTAGAGGGAAGCAGCCGCATAGCACAGGGAGATCAGCTCGGTGCTTTGTGAGCACCTAGAGGGGTGGGATAGGGAGGGTGGGAGGGAGGGAGATGCAAGAGGGAAGAGATATGGGAACATATGTATGTGTATAGCTGATTCACTGTGTGATACAGCAGAAACTAACACACCATTGTAAAGCAATAATACTCCGATAAAGATGTTAAAAAAAGAAAACACAAACCAACCTAGAGAAGTCATGGAAGACCTCCCCAAGAAGGTGTCAGCAGAGTTGGGAACTGAAGGATGAATAGGAATTCATTTATTTCTCATTTATTCCTGACCAGACCACATTAGCAGTGTTGGCCAGTTTGCTTAGAGCGTCCTTCGCAGAATCAGACATTCTCCATATCACACACCTGGCCTTTCCTGGCAACGGCTGTTGAGACCAGAGATTGACCTTGGACCCCAGGAAAGCTGATTCTCAGGTAGGCTGGTGACCACTGATTAGCAGCCCAGCTTAGCGCTCAGCCAATCAGATTCCTCTTCCAGGAAGTTAGACTTGGGAACAGAGATGGATCTAGTTGGCGCTGGTGCTGCATTTACAAAGTTGCGAGGTAGTGTTGAGGTTGGGAGGCCACACTGATTGTGTGCAAGTGAAGGTATAGGAGCAGGAAAGCAACAGGTAAGGAGAGGAGCACCGGAGAAAAAGGAGATTGGGGCAGACAGGTGGAGAGAAGCTAAGATATAGCAAGTGCGAGAGAGTCCAGTAGTTTCCAAGAGAGAGGGAGCAAGAGGTCCCTGGGTGGCAACAGTTTTCCAGTCCCCAGCGTGCTCTTCTAGAGACCCCGGAACAGCCCCACTATATATCCCGCCCCCCTTTTAAAATAAATTTACTTATTTATTTATTTTTGGTTGCATTGGGTCTTCGTTGCTGCGCGCGGGCTTTCTCTAGTTGTGGCGAGCGGGGACTACTCTTCGTTGCGGAGCATGAGCTCTAGGCACGCGGGCTTCAGTAGTTGTGGCGCACGGACTTAGTTGCTCCGTGGTATGTGGGATCTTCCCAGACCAGGGCTTGAACCCATTTCCCCTGCATTGGCTGGCAGATTCTTAACCACTACGCCACCAGGGATGTCCCTATTCCCGCGCCCCCCCCCTTTTAAAATGAGCTTGATTAATGGAAAAGAACCTGAGAAAGAATATATATATAATTGAATCATTTTGCTGTACACCTGAAACACTGTAAATCAAATATACTTTAAAAAAAATCCAAGAGAAAAAATATTAAAAATCTAAGGGAAAATTCATAATTATTTCAATAGATGCTGAAAAAGCCTTCAATAAAAACTAACATCCATGGGGCTTCCCTGGTGGCGCAGTGGTTGGGAGTCTGCCTGCCGATGCAGGGGACACGGGTTCGAGCCCTGGTCTGGGAAGATCCCACATGCCACAGAGCAACTGGGCCCGTGAGCCACAACTGCTGAGCCTGCGTGTCTGGAGCTTGTGCTCCGCAACAGGAGAGGCCGCGATAGTGAGAGGCCCGCGCACCGCGATGAAGAGTGGTCCCCACTTGCCACAACTAGGGGAAGCCCTCGCACAGAAACGAAGACCCAACACAGCAAAAATAAATAAAATTAATTAATAAACTCCTACCCCCAACATCTTCTTAAAAAAAAAAAACTAACATCCACTGAAGATAAAAATACTCAAGAGGGGCTTCCCTGGTGGTGCAGTGGTTGAGAGTCCACCTACCGATAGGGAACATGGGTTCGTGCCCCGGTCCGGGAAGATCCCACGTGCCGCGGAGTGGCTGGGCCCATGAGCCATGGCCGCTGAGCTTGCGCGTCCGGAGCCTGTGCTCCGCAAAGGGAGAGGCCACAACAGTGAGAGGCCCGCGTACCGCAAAAAAAAAAAACCTCAAGAAAATAGGAATTGAGAGGTTTTAACAAGAGCAAATATATATGAACATAGAGATTTCATTTTATTTTTATATAAATAAATATATGTGTTATATATATATATATATATATGCAAATACATTTGATCCTTGAACAACACAGGTTTGAACTGCACAAGTCTACTTACATGAACATTTTTTCAATAAATATAGTACCAGTTAAAAATAATAATTAAAAATATGACAAAGTAAAATGACTTGAATGCTTCTTAGTTCTTGAAACCCAGAGTGTTGATATAACAATAATCTATTCTAAAAATGTCTTCAGGCAGAGCAGAGCTTTTCCAGTTGGGGAAGGGAAGAGGTCATGGTAGAACTTTCTAGAAAGGGCCAAGCTCTGAGGAGGTGGGTTGGTCAGCTGGGTTGGCAGTGATGGGGCTGGTGAGTTCTAGAACCAGACTGGGGGGATTTTAAAAAGAGTCCTTCATGATCTGTGGAAGTGAAATTGCAGTAACAGTTAGTAGGCCTATCTGTACATCAGGATGCAAAAGACTGGCCTTTGTCAGGAATGAAGCCATCCATATCCCTTTTATTCCTGGCCTCCCTTTATAGGTAGTTCTCCCCTGAGACATCTTAGCTGAACTTTTGGTAAAGGCAGAGCTAGAGGAAATTTTCTTTTTTTTTTTTTTTTAAATAAGCCTCCATATTTTTATAACTCTTGCTCTTTTACAACTCTTGCTAAATTTCTGTTATCAGGAGCTGAGAGATTTCATGGTTCTCATTTGTTGCCGAACTAGAGAGTTTGCCTTTCCTGCCTCTTACCCTTGTTGGTGTTGACCTTGGGCGAATGACTCAGTCTGAGTCTCATTCTTTTCACCTGTAAAATGGGAGTAATTATATCTACCCAGCCAACGCTAGGGCAATGCTTTTCCAATGCTCTGTGGTAAAGAACCGGGGTTTAAAAAATTTATTAATTTATCTTCATTAAACATTTTTAAAATTCATCAGAGACCAGTACTAGAATGCAGCCTGTGCCAGATGCAACCTGCATTCAACACTCAAACAGACCCTGTTCCGTGAAAGAGTCCGCTAATTATGTGCTTGAATATCACAGCCATGTCAAAGCATTTTAAAGGTTTCTAATCACTCACTTCCATTTCTGTATTTATGGTGAGCTGAAAACAGTTTGTGGCCCAGTGTGGAACCGTGGACCATACTGTTTAGAGGTCTTGTGAAATCCGTTCGTGATGACCCACGGATAGGGCTTTGGGAGCAGAGGGTGCCTTGTTTGGAACTTGTGCGTGTGATCTGTGTTTATGAGGTCATAATGGGATGCCAGTCTCTGGGTTCCTGAACATTATTAACTCTTTATTCAGCTTTTCTGGCACTGACTTCATAATTTCTGCTGTGTCTCTTTCTCATCACCAGTGGCTTTGGTGCTGCATCTCGCACTGGAGGTTAACATGTCTGCATTCAGAGGCTGCAGGTTTTAGAGTCAGGCAGCTCCGAGCTTGAGGCTTGGCTCTGCCACTTTCTAGCTGTGGGATGTTGGCAGTTGTTTAATCATGCCTCAGCTTCCTCATTTATGACAGACTGCCATAGATACTCAGCTGGCAGTTACCGTGAGAATGATATGACCTGGTGTGTGAAAAAATGCTTTGTGTCCAGTAGGTACCCAATAAAGTGGCTCCCTTTGCCCTTGTACCCTGACTATATTTTTTCCTATTGTATCCTCTGAGGTGTGGAAATCTGGGGAAGTGGCATAGACAAGCAAATAACCAGTGGTGACAGCAACGCCAGAAATCATCATGCCAGTGCATGCCCCCCACATTTTTTTTTTTTTTTTTTTTGCGGTATGTGGGCCTCTCACTGTTGTGGCCTCTCCCGTTGCGGAGCACAGGCTCCGGATGCGCAGGCTCAGTGGCCATGGCTCACGGGCCCAGTCGCTCCGCGGCATGTGGGCTCTTCCCGGACCGGGGCACGAACCCGCGTCCCCTGCATTGGCAGGCGGACTCTCAACCACTGTGCCACCAGGGAAGCCCTGCCCCCCACATTTTGCTTAGGCCTCCCGAGGAGTCAGAAGCAAACCCGTAGGTGACCCAAGTGCCTAAGCCCTTCCCTTCCATGGCCTCCCTGCCTGAAGGGAGCCCTGGAACCCGACAGCATCAAACTGGAAAGGCCTCTCTTTTTTTAAAAAAAATTTATTTGGTTATGCCAGGTCTTAGTTGCGGCAGGTGGGCTCCTTAGTTGTGGCATGTGAACTCTTAGTTGTGGCATACATGTGGGATCTAGTTCCCTGACCAGAGATCAAACCCGGGCCCCCTGCATTGGGAGCATGGAGTCTTATCCACTGCGCCACCAGGGAAGTCCCCGGAAAGGTCTCTGTTGATGGGGAACATTTTGTACAGGTCCTGTTAGTTGCCTGGACTTTGCCTACTCCCCCTTTCTTCTCTGCTAACAAAACCACAGTTGGATCGTGGAAGGTGTTTATCTCCAGTCAAATGTCATTCATTTACTTAGTTACAGTAGTTAGTAATCCCACTTTCCCTCTTCAGCAATGGATTTTAGGGCAGGTGTATCATCTACTATGGTTTAAGAGATAGAAGTAAAGAGGGTGCTGAATGGAGGCATCTGGAAAGGTTTCTTCAACTCTTCAAAAGGGGAAAACTAGAAGATTCAGTCTCTCTAGATGTTGTCCTGTTCAGGTGTGATGGCTGGAACTATAGCAGCCCTCTTGTGACCATAAAGGGAGTCAGTCTGGGAGCAAAGTTAATATATTGAGACATGGAAGAATTCTGGATCCTTGATGAAGTTGTCAAATCAACCTTGAACTCACCCTACCTCTCATTATCATGTTATCTGAATTGGGGAAGATGGATTTGTCATCATTGTGCTAGCATTCTGTATCAAAATCTCAAATAAAATGTGAGGAAATGGGGTTTTTGGTATCCTGCGATACTGAAGGCAGAGTGATGTTTGAGGATTCCTGAGTGCAGACTCTGCTTTCTTCCTGCAGGTGAGGAAATGGACTCACTCATGATTGGTTTGAATACTCCCTTGAACAGAAGCCATAGATGTTAGGGTAAATTCCTCTAGTCTAGTGACATAAGCCATGAATAAGAAAGGTGAGTGACACAGCCCTTTAAGTGTCATGAGAAGTTTAGCAGAAGCCTCACTGAGACATGTGCTCTGATCTACACCTGCCTGGTGTGGTTATTCTGAGTTCAATAAGATTCTCTACCTTTGGGTGATGAAACTGAGGACTTACTTTAATGGGCGCTCATGTATAAAACTGTGTGTGGGTGGGAGGGATCTCTTCTGTAACTTACCTGAAACCTCTGTAGTTGCTGTATTTGAGATCATACTTTTCCTAATTCTTTAAGCCACTTTAAATTGGGTGGCTTATTTGTCGCTGTTGAAAACACCCTAATTAATAAATGTTCTTTAAACTGTGGGTGCTTGACCGGAGTCAAGCAACCCTAGGATTAGGGACATAGAGAAAGGATGTGCTTTTTTTTTTTTTTTTGCCACGCCACGTGGCTTGCGGGATCTTTGTTCCCCAGCCAGGGATTGAACCTGGGCCCCGGCAGTGAAAGCTGAGTCCTAACCACTGGACTGCCAGGGAATTCCTGCAAAGGATGTGCTTTTTAAATTCAGCTTTAAGTTTTCACAGTGAATCCTAAAGATAACCAGGCTCATGTCTGAAAATGATCTAGTCCACCTACTCATTCATTCATTCATTCATTCGAACCTGTTGCCTTCCTCCCAAATGCCAGCCTCTGGGAACAAGATGGAGACAGGGGCCTCCAGTGGGTAGTTATGTTCCAGTTGACAAACACTCTGGCTGCTCTATGTGCCAAACTCCCTTATAAGCTTCTCAATACCTCAGAGACCACACATGTGTCATTTCAATGTTTTTAAGTCATCTGAGTTGTGTCAGGGAAGGAGAGATTTGTTTCAACTGTCATTAGAAAATCTAGGTTTGTATGGCACTGCTTTCAATAAATGTGTCCATTGAGTTGGCCACAGTGGGAAATGAAAGAGCCGCATCTTGTGTTTACATAGTTAAAAAAGAGAAATAATCACATCGAGGTATGAAATAGTTAGGTATACATGACATATCTGGGTCTCAGATCATTTACGTAGAATGATTATTGGTACTCAACTGAGCATCTGTCCAGCTTTATGACCCACCCTAGTAACAGTGGTGATAATCTTCAATTCTTCTGTACACGTTCCAACATGCTTTAACTGGCTCTTAACTCCTTATCTGCAAAGCATTGCAGAAGATAACAAATAAATCTAATCTTCAGGAAAATGTCTTTACAGGTGGACAGGGATAATCATATCAAGGCTGCAGGCTTTACTATTTACAATAGCCAGGTCATGGAAGCAACCTAAATGCCCATCGACAGACGAATGGGTAAAGAAGATGTGGTACATATATACAACGGAATATTACTCAGCCATAAAAAGGAACGAAATTGGATCATTTGTAGAGACGTGGATGAATCTAGAGACTGTCATACAGAGTAAAGTAAGTCAGAAAGAGAAAAACAAATATCGCATATTAACACATATATGTGGAACCTAGAAAAATGGTACAGATGAACCAGTTTGCAGGGCAGAAATTGAGACACAGATGTAGAAAACAAACGTATGGACACCAAGGGGGGAAAGCCGTGGGGGCGTGGGGATGGTGGTGTTATGAATTGGGAGATTGGGATTGACATGTATACACTGATGTGTATAAAATGGATGACTAATAAGAACCAGCTGTATAAAAAAATAAATAAAATAAAATTCAAAAAAAAAAGGCTGCAGGCTTTGAGCTTGTGATCGATTTCTGGGGAGAAATGAATTTGTGATTTGGGGGAATAAATCTGTTTTTTTGTCATGAGCTAGTGACTAGCATTCTTGTGATAGTATAATTCCCAGGACATGGGTCTTCGTCTCCACCTCTCTGGAACTTGTGTTTTTGCTTCTCAGAGGAGTGCCCCCATTAAGATCTGGTCCTTCTTTCTCATCCCCTACATCCATCCCTGCAAGTTGAGACTCAGAAAGAGTAGTTGGAAACAAATAAATAAAAAAGAGTGGTTGAAGGGCCTTTGGGGCATGGGGGATGGTGATTTTGACCTTGACCATGTGCAGACATGCTGTTTATTCTGCTTTCCTTCAAGCTCAGGCAAGGAAGCCAGCTGGGTAGAGAGATGGCATGAGGCCTGTGTATGTTCATTGTGGGGGCACCCACGGAGGGGTGGAAGGCAGGAGACTTGACTCCACCCTGCTGGGCAGAGCTGGGGCTGGTTGCAAGGAACAAGGCTTCTTGGTAAGTGCAGGGCCCTCGCTCTAGACCGCTTGACCATTGCTCACTCTCTCTTTAGTTACGTTTTACCCATATTGCTTCTACCACACAATGCACGGTTTATTATATTTCCATTCACTACAACACAGGTTGGGCTCAGTGAGAGAAATGAATCAGATGCGAGTCTGCATAGGACTCAGGAACTAGTGGGGGAGACTGACAGCTAGGCGTCCCCTGAAAGCTCAGTATCTAGGTGTCTCCCAAGTGTGATACACAGGTGCTGGGGGAGCACAGAGATGGGGCCCCTACCGAGTCATGAGAAGTCATGATGATTTGGGGGAGCAGCTACGGGTTCAGTGTGAGTGGAGCCGAGTGTCCAAGTGCTCAGAGTAGCAAGAGGGGCGGCTGGGAGGGAGGGGCTCTGTGGTTGACATTGTTTTTACAGCCCAATGTCTTACAGTATTTTATTCCAAATCTTGTCGTTTTGCACAACTCCACGTTTCCTGTTTATTGTTAAATCCACTTGTAAGGAGATAAGAAGCACTGTTTAAAAAAAAAAACAAAACCCTGGATCCATACACCTTCCACATCACCTGTTTATTTTTGCACCTCCCTTCCTGTACTTATCCATGTGTGTTTAGATTTTGATTACAGGTATGTATTTGTCTTTAAACATAAGTGCAATCCATACAATGTTTTATCCTGCCTTTGTTACTTGACATTATTTGGGGACAGTTTTCTAAATCTTTATCATTTTCTCAGACT
This sequence comes from Hyperoodon ampullatus, assembly GCF_949752795.1. Lineage (NCBI taxonomy): Eukaryota > Metazoa > Chordata > Mammalia > Artiodactyla > Ziphiidae > Hyperoodon > Hyperoodon ampullatus. The sequence goes on from NC_136919.1 coordinate 32,976,164, forward strand.
GCAGTAACCACTTTGTGGCTATGGCCTTATTCACTTAAAGACCTCGATTTTGGAACAGTTTTGTTTGCAAGGACTATCTGTGTCTCTATCATTTAAAATAGTTCTTTTGAGTTGCCTTTTTGGAATAAATTGTCAGGAGAGGGGGTCTGGGGTCAAAGGGTGGTCAGCCTGTATTTATTGAGCACCTGCTGTGTTCTAGGCTGTGTTTAGGAGCGAGAGACACAACAGCTAGGGGAGCTGAATAGGACAGACATGTCCCTGTCCTCCTCAAGCTTGCCTTCATTCCCCTCGGGGAGACAGAACAAAGGGATAAATAAGTAAGGGAGATAATTATGGACTGTGGCGATATGCCGTGAACGTGTGAGCAGAGAGATGGGATAGAGAAGAATTGGCGGAGTCCACTTGGGTAGATTTCCTGGAAGCCACTCCGAGAAAGGGTCATTTGATCTGAGACCTAGAAAATGAGAGTGATCCAGGCAGAGGGAGGGAGCACGTGCAAAGCGCACACGCCTCCACACGTCAGGCGAACTTGACCTGTGAGCGGGGTGCAGCATACAGATGGCCAACTCTTTTCAGTGTAATCAATTGCTCCAAAAATCTGGATGTTGTTTGGTGCAAGTTTTGATCCTGCTCTCTCAAAGCCTGGATAACCTCCTGAAGGGTCTACTTTCGTCCCTCCTCAATCAGTTTGCCACCCAACAGCCAGCATGAATGTGTAAAGGTGGATCATGTGTGAGTTGCAAGTCAGAGAAACTCTGTCTCAAATTTGGTTGAGGGGAAAAAAGAAAAAAAACATCTTGTGGCTCACATAGGGGAGAAATTCAGGTACACCTGGATCCTGGGGCTCAAACAATAGCTGCAGGATTCATTCTCAGCTCTGCTTTACTCTGGGCTGGCTTTATTCCGAGGCATGTTCTCCTCTTGTTGTGATGAGATGGTCACCAGCAGTAGCTCACGTTTACATCTTTACCAACAGTTCTGAGGAAGTTTTTTTTTTTTGAAGTCTTATTTATTGGCCCAGTTGAGTAGCATGGTGTCCAGGCTGGGGCGTAGGTACATGAGTGAGTTGGTTGGGATGATGGGGGGTAGACAGAGGCAGGGAATGATGACCCAAGCGTGGATTTTGCATGCATTTCTGGTGCTAGGAGCGGGGTCAACCCACCCAAACCTCACGGGATGAGAATACTGGAAGGGTGGTTATTCAAAGGAAAATGATGTTCTGCTGGCAGAAGAAGGGAGTGGGAGGCTGGGCAGGTAAAAACAAATGGTCTCCATCAACATCCACGTCTATGTTGACATTTACCTCTATATCCATGGAAAGATTCTTCTCTCTGACTCATACTCCAGTCACACTGGCCTCCTTCCTCATCCAGGACCCCTGAACTCTTTAGCACCTCCAACTCTTGACATGTGCTCCCTCCTTCTGCCTGGAATGCTCTCAGAAAGACTGGCTCATTTTCATCCTTTAGCTTTTGGTCCATATGACCATTTCTCAGAAGCGTGTAGAGCTACCCATCCAAGTGGACTCCCACAATTATTTTCTATCCCATCACCTTGTTTCTCTTTTTCATGGCACTTCTCCCAGTCTCTAATTATCTCGTTTATATCTTTGTTTAACCCTTTGGTCTTTGGCGAGGACAGGGACTGTGACCATCCTATTAACTGCTGTGACTCTAGCTCACAAACAGCCTGGGACATATCAAGTGCCCATTACGCAGGTGTTGAGTAAAGGAATGAATAGATGGACATTGTTAGTTTCTCCAGTCTTCCTAGACTGTGATGGAGTCACTGGCTTACATCGTGTAGATTTAGTCCAGGGGTTCCAAGGCCCTAGACCAGGAGCCACCAGAGCTTTGACTTCAAAAGTTTCAGTTCCCAGCTCTGTTCCTTTCCACCTGGGACAAGCCAGCAGATCTTTCTGGACTTTAGTTTCCTCTTCTATAACATCAGCACAGAGACCCTTACCTCTTGCAGGGGGTGAGAATCAAGAGTGATGTGGGCTGTGGAGGGGTTTTGTGATCTTGAAAGTGTTATGCAATTTTGTTTTTGCCAATAGACTGCTGAGCTCTCTGGGTGCAGAATTTCAATCCACATCTGCTTTGTACACTTTCCTCTCCCTCTTCCTCATGGGTCTGGTTTCTAGCTCTCATTTATATCCTTATTTGTTAAACAATTTATTTGCCAAAATAGTCACCGAGTAGTTGTACTCTCCCAGCCCCAGTGCTAGGAGCTGGGTTATGATGGTGGAGAAGGCTTGCTTGAGCAGTCACATGTGTGTGTGCATGTGTGCATGCCTGTGTCTCTGTATGTGCATGTGCACGTGTGTGGGCATGTGATGTGCATACTGGGGCGAGCAGGAATGAAGGACCTCCTCCCTAGCCCCAGCCTCCAAACTTCAGGTCTTCTCAGACATTATTCTACCTGTTTATTTACAAAAAGCTGGGGGCCTCTGGCTTTCAGTGATAACTGTATGTGCAAAGAACTGGCAGGTCATCAACCGTAATATTTTTTTCAATTAAAACATGAAAATGCCCTTCAAAGGTACAGAATTAATAATACCAGGAATGGAAGTCACTAGGTTTCTAACTTGGTGTGGACACAATGGCCTGCTTCTTCCTTCTTTCTCCCCAGAGGCCCAGGGTATTGGGCAACTTCAGGCCAACCCTTCTGACTCTTCCTCATTTGGCCAGGACGCTTGTGGAGTGGGAAGCCGTCTTCCAGGACTCTTCATGTGGACAATCTGTACACAGTCCTCGATTTCGTCACTGCCTTTAAGGGCTCGGAACCCTCCAAGTGTGCTTTCAGCTGGGTAATCTTCATACTTTTGAATGCTCTGTTCTCACAGTGTCTGTGCCCAATAATTTGGTGTAAAACACTAGAGGTTTTGTCAGATGTCACCTTAGCTTTCTGGTGAAGACTTAAAGAATATCTGCTCAGCTGAGGCTGGCACTGTCATCCTCCTGGATAGTTTGGTGATTGGCTTTGGGGATGTGAGCTTCGCACTGGGGCCTCTCTGAAATCTCCATACTGAGGCATTGATGGGAAAAAGAAAACATTCTCAGAGCCAGTTGAAGGGTCAAGAAGAAAGAGTGTTTTTATTTGCTCTGAACCTGTTCTTTTCTGTCAGCTCCATTCACCCATGCATCATTTGGTGGCTGCCATGCTCTGCTTCTTTGGCTCATGAATACTTTCTAGAACATTTCTCAGTTGACCTCTGTTCTAGATGTGTTCCCTATCAGGCTGCAGTTCCCATCTGTGAAGCTTTGTTTTTGCTTTTGACCACGCCATGTGGCTTGCGGGATCTTAGTTCCCCGACAAGGGATTGAACCTGTGCCCCCTGCAGTGGAAGCACAGAGCCCTAACCACTAGACAGCCAGAGAAGTCCCCCATCTGTGATGGTTAATTTGATGTGTCCACTTGACTGGGCTAAGGGATGCCCAGATGGCTGGTAACGCATGATTTCCGGGTGTCTGATTTCTGGGTGCCTCTGAGGGGGTCTCCAGAAGAGATGAGCATTTGAATGGGTAGCTTGAATGAAGAGGGTAATTTTCACCAGTGCTGGTGGGTATCACCCAATCCCCTGGGGCCCTGAATAGACCAAGAAAGGGGAGGAAGGACAAATTCTCTCTCTGCTTAAGCTAAGACATCTATCTTCTGCCCTTGGACCTCGGTGCTCCTGGTTGTCAGGCCTTTAGCCTCTGACAGGGATTCATGCCATTGGTCCCCAATCCTCAGGCCTTCGGACTTGGACTGGATTACACCCTTGGCTTTCCTGGGTCTCCAGTTTGCTGACAGTAGACTGTGGAACTTCTTGGCCTCCATAACTGCATGATCCAATTCCTAGAATAAATCTCCTCTTCTATATGTACCTTTATATAGATATCTCCTATTGGCTCTATTTCTCTGGAAACCCTGACTAACACACCACCTCTGAGCTTTCTCTCGCTCCTGCCCCCCTCATAATTATCCATTTATTTAGGTTATTCCAGCTTGGTCCGTGGCATTCCCTCAGGACTTGTCTCGGATTCCATCCTCTGGGCCTCTGACGGGATCCTCCAACTCCAGTAACGCCCTCCAGGCTGCACTCCTTAGCCTATTTCTGTTTTTTTATTTATTTAGGCCAAGCCACGTGGCTTTCAGGATCTTGGTTCCCAGACCGGGGATTGAACCCAGGCCCTTGGCAGTGAAAATGCCGAGTCCTAACCACTGGCCCACCAGGGAATTCCCTCCTAGGTCTGTTTAGTTAGCTCATGCTGGACACGGATGCCGGCTCTGGACCTGGCCAGGGCACTGGTGGTTTGTTTTATCTGGTTGGCTCGCACGGGGTTCCTTGCTCTTCTGAGGGTTTCGTCTTCCTGGAATTCTGGAGGCCTGGATCTCTCACCTCTCACCCCCAACAGGTGTCCAGCATGACTGTTGCCAGTCCCGGAGCAGTAAAACAATTCTTCAGCGCTATAAATTCCAGGGCTCACCTGCTGAAGGTCAGTGTGTTCAGAGATGTTTTTACAGCCCGTAAACAGAACAGCCATTTACAGTGGAGCTCATTGGATCGTAAATTATTTCACCGATAGCACCAGCCCCTTATTCACAGAGAAATGGGGGGAAATTTCACATCCACTCTGCACAGTGAGAAAGTGCAGTTCCGGTTTTACCCATGGGCTTCCTATCATTCTACTGATAAATTATTTGTTTTCTTTCCCTGGCCTGTTATTTAACATTGGCATTTTGGCTTATAGGCCCAAACCATATTTGCCAGGTCATTTTCCCTTGCTATAACTGCAGCCTTTGAGAGGTACTTGTTTGGCCCAAGTTGGCCATGTGAAGGGTAGTTCCTAGACCTGAGGCTACATCAGTGACAAGTCGTGAACTTTGGAACTTCTGGGTATTCCAGGCACTGATGGGGATGGCTTCTGTGCCCCATTCTGCTATGGGGTGACTTCTGGGAGCCGTGGTCAGTACTACCATAGGTGAAGGCTGGGTGTTCCTGCCTCACAACTGTGCAGAAGAAAAGCCCCCATTCACCTGCCAGCATGTGTATTCTGCTGGGTGGCACCTTGTGCTTTCTTCCGCTTGTCCTTCAAGCTGGGCCTAGACACTGGAAACTTGGGAGTAAGGACTGAAAAATTACACGTCAGGGATGTGGGTGTCTGACAGCCCCCAGGGAGTGGAAAGGCCACTGGATAGAATATCAACCAGACACGCATTTGAAACCTGAGTCTGCTATGCTCCAGCTGAGTTCACTTGGGCTCGTTACATCCTCTCTGGGCCTCAGTTTCTTCATCTGTAAAATGGGCCCAGTAGGGTCTACCACAGGGGAGAGGTGACATGAGATGCCTGTGAAAGAGCCCAGTGTGTTGTAGGAAGAGAACTGAGCTGCTCAGGCCATGCTCAGTCTCTCAGGAAGCCCTTCGGGGCTACTCAATAGTTCCTCTTCCTCTCCCCGTCATTGAGAACTGACAGACTGGAGAAGATAATGGACACTGCCCAGAGCCCCAGTGTGCGTGAGCCTGGTCTTGATGTGAGCCGCACCAGGACGCAGGAGGGCTCACACAATGTGAACAGGTAGCTGGCCACTGCCCCACGGAGCTGTACTTTGGAGGCGGAATCAGAGCCCATCACAAGCCTCCTCACTGCTCTTCTGCTGTGAGAGCTCTTCCTGATTACAGGCTTGCCCACGGTTTGGGTTGAATGAGTTGGGGGTTTGGGGAGAATCATTCTGGGCAAAGAATGTCTCTTCCTGGGCAACCGATGTCTAACTGCCTCTAGACAGACAGCAGCTGGGTGAGAGGCATGCAGACTCACCGGGCTATCAAGAGAACAGCTGCTGGCCCTTCTGGCCGAATCAGCCTCCTAGCCCTTGTGGAAGGCGCCAGAGGCTTGTAAAATACCAGGATATTTCTGTAGGCGTTTGCAGTAAAGGGCTTCCATCCAAGACTGGTTTGGGTCTGGGGATTTCTCACTTCCCCTTCTTCCTGAGCAAATGAATCAGATCCACTGGAGCTTCTTCTAGCTGGATCTCCACGTACACACACAGAGAAGAGAGAAACACCCACCACTGCAGCTGTGATATCTCACTGACTCCCGACAGCAGCCCCTGCCCCTAGGCTGGAGTGGATGGATCCCAGATACAAAGGGGACTGAGGTCCAGGGAGACGAACTGACTTGTGGGAGGTCATGCCGTTGGATTTGAATCCAGGACTCTGGCCCCAAATCGCTGAACAGCTTGGCCACCTCAGGGGATAGGAGGGAAGTAGGCTGAAGCAGGGGGCTATGACGAAGGCAGTGGGGGGCTTCCCTGGTGGTGCAGTGGTTAAGAATCTGCCTGCCAGTGCAGGGGTCATGTGTGCGAGCCCTGGTCTGGGAAGATCCCACATGCCACGGAGCAACTAAGCCTGTGCACTACAACTACTGGGCCTGTGCTCTAGAGCCCGTGAGCCACAGCTACTGAGCCGACGTGCTGCAACTACTGAAGCCTGTGCACCTAGGGCCGTGCTCCGCAGCAAGAGAAGACACCGCAATGAGAAGCCCATGCAGCGCAACGAAGAGTAGCCCCCGCTCGCTGCAACTGGAGAAAGCCCACAGCAGCGAAGACCCAACACAGCCAAAAAATAAATAAATAAATAAATAAATAAATAAATAAATAAATAAATAAATAAATAAATAAATAAAATTTAAAAAGAAGGCAGTGGGGCTTCCCTGGTGGCGCAGTGGTTGAGAGTCCGCCTGCCGATGCAGGGGACACGGGTTCGTGCCCCGGTCTGGGAGGATCCCACATGCCGCGGAGCGGCTTGGCCCATGAGCCATGGCCATTGAGCCTGCGTGTCCGGAGCCTGTGCTCCGCAACGGGAGAGGCCACAACAGTGAGAGGCCCACATACCGCAAAAAAAAAAAAAAAAAAAAAAAAAAAGAAGGCAGTGGGTTAGTGAGGAGTCTGGGGAAGGGGGAGGAAGAGGGAAATACATAAATGCATGCAGTTGTTGCCTCATTGAGGCAAACGAAGCTTGTTCACGTGGTGCAAAATTGTGAAACTTGGCTTTGAAAGCTTTATGTTCTGTAGAGCGCTGAGCTGTGAGGCCTGCGTGGTGAGAATTCTCCCAGCACAGCCCGCTCCCTCCCAGTCTCTAATTAGAGATCTGTTTGTTGGATTATGCTTCACCACACAATGTGATCACATTTCTTGAAAATAAATTTTTCTTTAAATTTAAATAAAATTTCTTTTAAAATTTTCTTTTAAATTGAAAAGCAATTTTTCTTATCCAACTACCTCTTACTGGCACTTCCATCAACGTAGACACCATCCAGCAACAGGGCACAGGGGCCTTAAGTGAAGAGGATGCGTGTTTGGCAAGCACCACACTCTGCCCACGTCTCGGTGCCTCCTTCAGAGGCTCTGGGAAGGGGTCATTGCCATCCCCCTTACTCAAACAGGAAGCAAGCACAGAGAGTTTATGATGCTTGACCAAGGTCAAACAACTGGCAATGGTGAAGCCAGACTTAGCCTCAGCTCTGCTTTGGGACCCATCCCTTTCCACCGTCCTAGTCTGAGGACTGCTTTCTCTGAAAATATGTCTACGTGTACTCTCTAATTCAGTTGTCACAATAAATAGAAATTCAGTTGTGTGTGCTTAGTGATGCCGTCTTATAAAGGGTAAACCAAGACTCAAGGTTAAATGCCTTGACTGAGACCTCATGGCTATCTAGTGCAAAGTAGAGCCTGCACCTGAGTTTTCTAGACTCTAACTTCCAGTTCTTTTCATTTTACTCTATTTAAAGAACAGCACCCTCCTTCTTTCCATCCCTCTGTCTATCCATCCATTCATCCATCCATCCATCCAACCAATAATCATCTTTTCAGTGTCTACTTTTACCAGGTCTAGGTCTAGTACTACAGTGATGAAAACCCACCCTTTGCCTCCAGGAACCCGTGGTCCGAAAAAACCAGTGATCAATTACATGATAAAATGCGGAAATAAGTGTGGCAGTAGAAATGTGTAGCTGGAGGGAGATAATTCTGCCAGTTGGTTGGGGGAGGTGGTGATCCTCTGCCCCTGCCTGTTGAGTACCTTGTTTTGAAGAGTATGTTCTGTGTGTGTTTTTCAAAATCTCCTAATTGAACAAGGCACCTGCCTCTGCGGCATTCTCGTGGGCAGTGGTTGAGCAGGAAGTCATCCTCCATGTGAATTAGGTTAATTTGGTGAAAATGAAATGAAAAGCTCTGTAATCTGGGGTGATGGGAAAGCCCAGGGAGCACAGAGCTGTACTTGCTGCAGAAGCTGCTAATTGAATCGTGACCTTGGGCTCAGGCTGGTTACATAAACCATCTTCAGGTGAGAACTAACCGGGGCTGGCCGGGCTGACGGGAGCTAGGCTGCCTCTTCTAATTAGGATCCTGAGTGCACTTCTGTAACTGCCCAGACATGTAGAGAGAGCTCCTTTTTGCAGTTCACACATCCTAGGAGCACCCTGGGTAGACTTCTCTAAATTCCTGAAATTGGAAGTAAAATGTGTGTGTGTGTATATATGTATGTATATATATATATATATATATATATATATATATATATATATATATATATATATGTATATAAAATGAATTTCTCAAATGAATTTCTCAAAAAGTCCCTGAACAAAATAATATAAAAAAAACTAGAGATGTGGCTTCTGGTTCCTACTCAAGCAGAATTTTGATTCAGTAGGTCTGGGGTGAGGTCTGTTTTTTGGTTTGTAGATTTGGTTGTAGATTTCCAGGTGATTCTAATGCTCACTCTTGGGAACCATTGAACTAGAACTCTACTTCTCAAGCTTCAAGGAGCACATGAAGCTCCTGGGGATCTTGATAATGTGCAGATTCTGATTCAGTAACACTGGGATGGGGATGGAGATTCTGCTTCTGTCACCAAGGTGATAACTGCTGCTTATGCTGGGAGGTGGACCACACTTTGAGTAGTAAGGGTCTAAAGGCGCCATTACTTGGGTCAGTCACGGGACATTGGTTAGATTCAAACCACATCCAATTCCTTTGCTTGGGAATTGAGGAGAATTACTCAAGCGACTTCCCTTTGACAAACATTATTAGATGGAAGTTAAAAGATTTCTTAGGTGTGTTGAGTACTTCAGAGCCAAAAAATTCCATTCCTAGTGGCAGTATGGAGAGTGGAAAGAATAAGTCGGGGGTTAGTTAGACTTAGGTATAAATCCTGGCTCTAATATTGATCATTCTTTTGTATCATTAGGGATGATAGCTGTAAATAATGGAATGATTGACTAACAGTGGCTTAAATCAATAAGGGTTTATTTTTCATACATAACAGAGTCCTGCCATAGTGTTGGGATCATTGCGTCAGCAGCCAGTCCTCAAGGACCCGGGGACATTTTGTCTTTCTGCTCAGTGTCTCTAGCATGTCACTCCTGTGGGGCCAGAGAACACATTTCCCAGCATCTTGCCAGCATTTGGAGCAGGAAGAAGGGACCCTGGTTGGAATCGTGTTGCCCAGCCATCCCCAGCTGCAAGGAAGGTTGGAAAAGGATTATGAACATTTCCGACCTCTCTTCTTGAGAGCAGCAAGCTTAGAGGAGAGATTTGAGAGACACTCTTGGGGCAGTTCACCGTAGTCTCTGCCACCTCCTGCGATTCTGGGCAATTTACTGACTCTTTCTGGGCTTCCGTTTCCACGCTAGTACAACAGGAGAATTAAGTGTCATGTGTGGTTCCCACACCAGTGGCAGTGGCATCACCTGGAAACTTGAGTCCCACCCCGGACCTACTGAATCAGAAACTCTGAGGGCGGAGACCAACTCTCCGTGTTTTAACAGGCCCTCCAGGCATTTCTGATGCACGCTCAAGTCTGAGTACCACTGCCTTAAAGATTTCTGGGAACACTAAGCAAGGTCGTTATTTAAGGCATTTGACACACAGAGAGTGTTCGTAACTTGGAGCCTGGGAGTTCACATCTGAGACCCAAACAGACTGTGATGGAGTCCATTTCTTGGAATGCTGACTTGGAATCAGGAGTTTAGGAAACACCCAAGAAGGAATTTCCAAGGTTTGTTCTGACGGGTGATAGCAATCCTCTAAATCCCTGGGATCCTTTGGAGAATCTGTTGACTAGAGGCGCTAAGGAAAGGCTACTGAGCTGAAGGAAGTTGGAGTCAGCTATTCCTATATTTTTCCCAAAACTTACAGCTTTGTTGAGAGAAAATTCACATACTGTAAGATTCGCCTTTTATAAGTGCACAATTCAGAGACTTTCAGTATGTTCACTGAATTGTGCAACATCCCTGCTATCAAATTTCAGAACATTTTTTATCACCCCCCAAAGAAAGCTCAGACGCGTTAGCAATCTCTCCCCATCCTCTCCTCCCTGCAACCACTAACCTACTTCCTGTTTCTAAGGGTTTCCTTTATCTGTCTGTCTGTCTACCTACCTCTCTATCGTGTACTTATTCATTTATTTTTGCTGACTTGTTTACTGGAAGGAATTCCAAGATGAATGTTGACAACATTGAAGAAAATATCAAAATTCTGGGACTGAAGTCCAACATGAGTTCATCCTGTGATGTGACTGCCAACGAAAGGAGCAACAATGATGATATTGTTTACTGTTGACGAATGTGATTCCATTGTTCTCCTGGGAATCAGAACACTGGGGTAAATTACTGCATGTCTATGGCCTTCGGTCTCATCTGTAAGGGGGAGGAGCTGAACTTCCTGGGATGATCTTTAAGGACCTCTGGTTCTGAGAGTTGACCTTGCTGTTCTGAGCTGGTTGGAGCCAACCCCAAGTTCTGCCCACAGCTCTGGGTCCTGCACTGTGAGTGGGGCCAATTGGCGGAAGTCCATTGACATGGAGGTAGGCTGGGGAGGGCCCTGAAGCCTTGGCAGAGGAAACTGGGGTGTTGCTTTGGAGGAAGGATGGGGCTGGAGGTATAAGAGCCCTGCCTTGAAATCTCTATCCCGGGAAGAGGAAGCAGATGGATTCTATGGGGATCAAGGGGCAGAAAGATGACTAATGGAAAAAGCTGTAGGTCAGCACAAAGGAAACTACAATAGTCAGAGGTATCGAATATGGAATGGATTATTTTGACAGGTAGTGAGTGCCCTGTCACTGGAGGTGTGCTCTTGGAATGGTATTCAAGCATCCAATGGGGGTTGGACTGGGTTTTTGCCAAAATGTGATGCTGCAAACCTCTGAAAGTCTGAGATCAAAGTGAACTAAATGTGTATACAAAATCCTTACCTCTTTCTTGCTTCCATGGACAACAGCCTACGGCAAATAGTGCAGGTTTTATTTGTGTCTGTTATCTATCTATCTCCTCTCAAACTGGACTTGTGTTTTGCATATAGGGGATTTCTCCAGGGCTGTGTGAAGAAAACAGTTCTCCTGTTGGCATTCTTTCATCACTGAAGCAGCCAGCATTTGGATTCAGAGACGGTCCCTATCTTAGTGTAATGGGAGAGAGGCATGTAAACAGAATGTTGCGGTATAGGGGCCCGGGGGCTTCATGGTGGCACGTATGCAACCGAATGGGGGCCTCAGAGGGGTGAGGGCTTCTCTGCTGGGGTAGCCAAGGATGTCCTCAAGTACAGAGCTTGAGCCGAGCCCTGAGAGAAACAAGGAGTCCCCCTTGAAGGCGAGGGCTGAGCCTTGAGGCTGGAGCTCCTGCTAGCAAATTCCCTACCAGTTCCCTTGGAACCCAGACCCAAGAAGGATGACGATGGCCGGATGTATCAGCACTGAGGCGGGCCAGGCCCTGTTTCAACCCTGGCTTTGTTTCACGTCATCGACTCTTCGCATCAACCCTCTGAGAAACGTATTCTTCTTATTATTATTATCTCTGATTTACACAGGTGGGAACTGAGCCATCAACTGGCCTAATAGTTTACATAGGGACAAACAGCGCTGGGCAGCAGGAGGGACCAGGGGACTCAGAAAGACCTCCCGTGGTGCTGCCAGATGGACTGGCCTCGAGGGATGAGCAGGTGTTGGTCGGGGGTGGAGTCAACATTGGAAACGTACTGTGTGAAATTGAGGGGAGCCTAAAGCATTGGAGATGCTCGGCCCTTCCGTGTGGCCCAGCACTGGCCCTGGGCAGCTGGGTGGGAGGTGGCTGCTCAGGAAGATAGGCCATTCCTTGAAGGACTTGTGTGTCCTGCTGTAAGCAGCCTGACTTTGACCTCTAAGACAGGCACTGGGGACTTGCTCAGGTGAGTTTGAGAAATCTCTCTCCAGGAGGCTGTTGCGAAATGGACTTTCCCTCCACCGTCCTAACCCCTGCTTCCCCCAGGGTCTGACTTCCCCTCTTGACCTTCTCTTAACAAGTCTGTGGTTGTGACTCTAGCGGCGTTCAGGAGTCACCGAGGGGCCCATCTCACCTGCTCTGGCCCTAAGAAACTTCCCAGGAAAAACCATTTGTTTTTTGGCCACACCCTGTGGCATGCGGGATCTTAGTTCCCCAACCAGGGATCGAACCCCCACCCCCTGCAGTGGAAGCGTGGAATCTCAACCAGGAAAGACCTTTTAAATCTGGTCCCCAGTTGCTACGAGGTACATCTCCTTCCAGCAGGGCGGCCCTGTACTTGTGGCTGCAAAACTCGACTCCGACAGACAGCTTTCCCCACCACACACAATGTCAAGACCAGGCTATACAGGGGAGTGGTCTTCCTTTGGAGCCTGACAAAAAGTGAGATGATTTAGGGTCCCCGGGACTCTTCATGAAAAGCTGGGCTGTTAGGGAATCCACTCCCAGCACTCACTGTGTCACCCTTTCACACTGGCGGGTGGATGGTGGAACAGACAGAGTTAAGGCTTTGGTACCAAGGGGACCAGAATTTGGGTGTGGGTTAGCCCTGCCCAGCCGTGTGACTCTGGACGACAAACTGGGATAAAAATAACCATTTGTGAGGTTAAAGATCATAGAAAGTATAGACAGCTGAGAGGTGTTTGGGCACCGGGTTTTTTATTCTTTGTATTGAATTATTATTCATAGCAGAGCCCCTGACAGGGTATCTTGAAGAAGCGCCCCTTCTTGGGGCCCCAGAGTATGAGTGGAGTTTATGACGGTTCCCCAGCAGTTGGATCCGCCCAGTGTCTCCTGCAGGCAAATGTTTGGACTGAACTTCACCCTCTGCACAATGAGGAACATGTTTTAAAGGCCTCACTTGTCAAGAAAGACTTATAAAATGGACTTAATGAGATTTCTGCATAGAGTGGGAGCCCTAGGATTGGCTGGTTTGGTGAGCGGGGCAGGAATGCAGCCTCCAGAGCACTCGCCATGCCCCACTCCATGCCTGGCACATCCCGGTCAGGTCACGTGCCCCCTGTCCACCCCTCCTTTTACTTCCCAGTAAAATGTTTACCTGATGTTGCTCCGAGATGATTGACTGTTAAATGCCCTGCAAATATAAAACTATGCTGTGAAGTTACACTGGGAAAAGTCCAGAAAATCCTCTAGTTGAATGTTACAGGTGGCTTCTTCTGACAGAGGCCAAGCAGCAGAATCATTCCAGGCCAGCCCCTTCACTTTCTAAATGGGGAGACTGAGGCCCAGAGGGGAAGGAGCTTGAATACTATACATGTTTTACAAGAATAATTTTAAAAAAGATTTTAAAAATGAATAGATAAAGCATAGGATACAGCATGATGCTGGGTGGGAGCTTTTAGACTCTTCCCACCCCCCTCCCTGCCCCCTCCTGATCCTTCATTTCTTTTCCACAGAGAGCAGTTTATCCTCCTGGTATCACATGAGGTGGGTAGCATATTGTTTCCATTTTATAGAAACATTAAACAAATCTGCCAGGGTCACACAGGTTAGTTGGCTGTGTGGTGGCTGAACCAAGATTCCATCTCAGGCGTGCCTGATGACAGGGTTTTCTCTTCATCACCATCCCATTTTACAGATGAGCATGTTGAGGCTCAACGAGTGGAAGGCCTTACGGCCTGAGGTGGCAGCTGAGCCAGGACTCGGATTCACCATGACCGCGTAGGAAACTGCCGGTCTTTTCCCAGCACTACTGACCCCTGCCTACCAGTGGGCAGCTCCTAAAAATTCAAGTCTGTTTGTTAAGCCCTGTGCCCCCTTTCATTGTTAGAAATATTTGGACTTCAAAATGAGGGAGTGTGAGTGCGTGTGTGGCTTCTTTGGGACAGAGATGGTGAGGATGGAGGTTTTCATGTTCGATGGGCAGCCCCAGGCTGGATTCCTGATTCCTTTCTGTATCTATTTGCTCCTTGGCCCTTTTCCTGGTACATAGTAGGTGCTCAGTAAATAGTCCCTGAATAAATGAAGGAATGAATTAATGAATGAACTGTGTTCTGTGTTGCTTGGTATGAACATGTTAGTTCCTCATTTGGCCATTGGCTCCTGGTTCTCAGGGATGGGGCCTCTCCCTCCCTCCGCCTGGAGGGCCTGGCACGGTGCCCCAGCTGGAGAAGGCATTCCCTGGTACACAGTGAACAAGTGCGTTTCAGGCTGCTACTGCTGAATCACCCAGCCGGTCTTGGTCTGTGTAGGAATTTGGGCCCCGCTTTTGGAAATGTTCTCATCTGGGTGCATTTATAAACGTGCTCCCATACTTTTAATCTTGCAACCACCTGACTCTGCAGCAGAGCCATTGTTAGCTGGGAAGGGCGTCCTGCAAGGCCTATGACCTCACCGAAGGAGAACTGGGAGCAAGGGAGGGGCTGGTGGTGTGGGAGACACTTCAGTGGCAGAGCCAATGGGTCCTCAGCCAGGAGGAAAAGGAGACCACCACCTGCAGAGTAGTGTTTACCCCTCAAGAGCTCACTAGCTGTGAGAACACGGGGTCCCCAACCCCCTGAATGTGATTTGCTTGGTGAGTCAGAACTGGATTCTGTTGGAGGGATTGGAAACATCACCCCTCCTCCACACCCTCAGCATGTGACATAGTGTCAGGGGCTCAGGCTCCTGCCTTGTTGCTGTTCTCAAGATTACCTCCTGGTCTAAGATGCCAGCTGGAGCTCCAGCCATTATATCTGCATTCCAGAAAGCAGGAAGGAAGAAAGACAGAGATTAGGTCGAGCACTCTTGAAGCACACTTCCTGGAAGTTGCAGAAACCTTGTCCAGTTACTAATATATCCCACTGATCAGAACTTAGTTGGCCAAATATAGCAGCCAGAGAGGCTGTACTTTATTCTAGGTGGCCACGTACTCAGCTAGTATCCAGGGGTTCTGCTAGGAAGAGAGGAGGGGGAAGCCGATATTGGAGGGTAACTAGAGTCAGAACCACAGATGGGAGCTTCCCTTCCCACTGTTCCACCCTTCCCAACCTCTGGGCCAGAGGGGTAGGTATTATTGCCAGCTGAGTTCCTTAAGGAACCAGAGGTTCAGAGAAGTGAATGGCTTGCCCGGGTCACAGAGTTGGATGTTGGAGGAGCTGGGATTTGAATCCAGACCCGTGTGGAGTGTAAAACCTGTGTTGCTCCCTTGTCATGCTTTTTTTTTTTTTTTTTTTAATAAATTTATTTATTTGTTTGCTTTTTAAATTTTTGGCTGTGTTGTGTTGGGTCTTCATTGCTGTGCGTGGGCTTTCTCTAGTTGCGGCGAGCGGGGGCTACTCTTTGTGCAGTGCGCGGACTTCTCATTGTCGTGGCTTCTCTTGTTACGGAGCACGGGCTCTAGGCATGTGGGCGTCAGTAGTTGTGGCATGTGGGCACAGTAGTCGTGGCTTGCGGGCTCTAGAGCACAGGCTCAGTAGTTGTGGTGCACAGGCTTAGTTACTCCGCGGCATGTGGGATCTTCCCAAGCCAGGGCTCAAACCCGTGTCCCCTGCATTGGCAGACAGAGTCTTGAACACTGCTCCACCAGGGAAGCCTCTTGTCATGCTTTTTGATGGAGGTGATGTTTTCCCATGAGCAGGAAGGACTACTCTGCCTGTGTTTGAGCTACATCAGCACCCAGAGAACATAGGAAAATGGCCATGACTCATTGCCTTTTGCCATGATTAACTTGTGTACCCACTGTGTGCTGTTCATCCTTCTCCAACCTGGAGATCTGGTAGCTTCCTGACACCTGTTCTCTTCCTCTTCTCTGTATGCCCTGCCTTCCTGCAGGGTCCAGCACACGAGGGGTGCCCCGTCAATTTTCGTTGTGTGAAATGGATAAGCTTTGCCTTGGGAAAACCACCTTCATGATCATGGTATCTTTCCTGCCAGGTAAGTATTGTAAATCAACTATAATGCAAAAATTTTGTTGCTGTTGTTGTTGAGTGGATGAATGAATGAATGAAGCTACATCATAGGACATTTTGTTACCCTGGGCTTTCTCAGGACTCTCATCCCTGTGTCCCAAAGAGCCAGCTCATTCTGCATTCATCAGACACACAAAGGCTTCGGAAACCCACTCGCTCCTGCGCTGTTCAGAATTTCCCCCAGCCCAGCTGTGCCAGGTGTGCTGTGAGACCACGGGGGTCCAAGAGGGGAAAGGTAGGTGCTAATGTTTTGGAGAGCTACTGTGAAGCCAGCACTCTGCTAAGTGCTTCACATAATTACTCCGATTCTACTTAATCCTCAAAACAACCTTTTGTAGGAGGTGGTATTCCCACTTGACAGGTGAGGAGACTGAGACGGAGAGTGAGGCTGTGATTTTCCACAAGTCACACAGCTTATAGGTGGTGGAGCTGGGAAGCTGACTCTGGCTTTTATCTGAGCATTACTCATGTTATTCATTTCTTCACTTTTTAATTCCTTACGGATTGACAAGTCAGTCACTGAAATGGGTGCTTAGCAGTACCCCTGACAGCAAAGACCCAGGAACTAGATAAATGACCGTTAGAAATCCTGCTTTGCTCTGGTCACATATTACCAGGCACCCCTGTCTGTGGCCCCCTCCAATGGCCACCTTTCCTTCTTTCAAAACTTTCGCACTAGCCAAGGGCTACGTGAAGGGGAAGCGGCCTGGCCGAGGGGCCTGTGTGAGGCTACACCGCAAGCCAGCGGGCTGGGAAGGGAGGAGGCTGCATCTCAGGGGTCTGCGGGTCAGCACCTCCCAGCACACTTCAGCACACATGTCCGGGGCAGCCGTCAAGTCTCAGGGCAGCCCTGAATGGTTGCCAAGGGCTTTTCCGTCATGTCTTTATTGTTTCTGACCCACACCAGTCCCAGAAGGGCGGCTCAGAGTGAGAACTGATTTTACAGCCCAGGGAGAGGAGGTCCTGCCAGTTTAAAGGGAGGATCTGGATGCAGAAGGCCAGCGCACGTCAGATGGAGGTTTCATGTCACATCCAGGCCCTGCTTAGCTCATGGGTTCACACATTTTCAGGAAGTCCTTCGGACCAGACCCTTTTCTACCCATGTGCCCTCCTCCTTGCCCTCTGGACTCTGGCATGCTGGCTTTCCTGGTGCTCCTGGAGCCTACCACACTTGTTCAGGCCCTCGGGCCTCTGCTGGGCTCATCCCCCTGCCACAAGGCTCTCCTTCCCTTTCTCAGTGTAACTGGCTCCTTGTCACTCAGATCTTAGCCCAATGGGCTTTATTTAAAGGCCTTCCCTGGGTACTCAGTATCAGAGCAACCTAGGCCTGCTCGACCATAGCATGTGCCTTTCTACTTATTTATTTATTTTTATTGAAGTTTAGTTGATTTACAATGTGGTGTTAATTTCTGCTGTACAGCAAAGTGATTCAGTTATACATATATATACATTCTTTCTTATGTTCTTTTCCATTATGGTTTATCCCAGGATATTGAATTTAGTTCCCTGTGCTATACAGTAAGATCTTACTGTTTAGCATGTGCCTTTTTTTCTTTTTTTTTTTTGCTGTACGCGGGCCTCTCATTGCTGTGGCCTCTCCCGTTGCGGAGCACAGACTCCAGACACGCAGGCTCAGCGGCCATGGCTCACGGGCCCAGCCGCTCCGCGGCATGTGGGATCTTCCCGGACTGGGGCATGAACCCGCGTCCCCTGCATCGGCAGGTGGACTCTCAACCACTGTGCCACCAGGGAAGCCCTAATGTATTTTTTAAATTATCTAACACCTCCACTCCCACCCCAGTATAATTTTATGAGAACAGTGATGTTTCTTGAAGGCAGGAGGCTCAGAATAGTGGCTCAGAGCAGGGGCTGGCAAACTTGTTTTGTGAAGGGCTAGATAGTGAATATTTTAGGCTTTGAGGGACATCGTAGTCTCTGCTGCACGCACTCAACTCTGCCATTGAACTGTGAAAGCAGCTACAGACAATGTAAACCAATGGGCCTGGCTGTGCTCTAGCAAGATTTTATTTATAAAAACAGGTAGTGGACAAGATTTTGCTCCTAGGCTGTAGTTTGCAGAGCCCTGGTTCAGAACATGGATTGGTCTGAATTAGCAGAACCGTGTTTGAATCTTACCTCTCTGCCTTGCCCTGTCTTGGAATCTCAAGCAAGTTCCTGCCTTTCTTGGTCCCTCAGTTTCCCTATCTCACCTGTGTGTCAGGGATAATGACCAAGCTGGTCTTATGGATTCTTGTGAGATACTGTTCGTGTCTGGCTTGTTTGTTGCTCAGTGTCCAACCCCTCATGAGGTGCCTGCATGGAGCAGGGACTCAACACATATGTATTTGTTAAACAAACGAATGGCTGAGTATCCAGCCAGGCCTTGTGCTGGGCTCTGGGGGCAGGGGAGGTTGATGAACGGTAATCGGTGAGACTCTCTGCTGTCAGGGTGCTCAGAGTTTCAGGACTCTGGCAAAATGGTTTTTACAGCAGGGGTAATAAATGCCCCATCCCAGGAGCAGGTGATGTCATTGTGGGAGGGAGGGAGGGAGCGATGGGGACAGTGGAAAACTGAAGTGTGCACGTCCCTCTAAACTGCAGCCACGGACCCTGCAGGCCCAAGCGGCGGGCCTTCTGATTAGTTCAAGAAGTTGGAAATTTGTACTTTGAGGTACATTGTCTCAAGTTTTACAAGGAACAACCAATCCATAGAGCAAAGAGGAACTAAAACAACACCGAATGGGCCAAATGGACACAACTGCAGGTTGGGTTCCGCCATCTCCTTCTCACAAGCCCATGTTATGGATAAAGAACTGAGAGTCAGGGAGGTGACATGGCTTGGCCCCAGGCACACAGCTAGCATGTGGGGTTTGAACCCACGTTCACTGGCTCCCAGACGCCATGTGTAGGTTCCGCGGCAATTGCCCCAATTACAACTGAATGAGGAAGCAAGCAGGGGCTTGGGAGGTATGTTTTGGTGACTCAGAGCTCAAAAGCCCTTAGAATCTCCCCTTTACCCCATCCTAGCCCTGGGGGTTGGCTGCAGGACAGGCCCCTGCAGCAGGCTGACTTCAAAAGCCAGCAAAAGCTGCTCCTTGACCCTCCAGGCGCCCCTTTGTGTTTGCAGCACAGTCTCCTTCTCATCTGAGTGTTTTCTACAGTGTGTGTTATGCCCTCAGCAGAGGAGCCCGGGTCTCTGGGTCTCTTTCGCCTGTCACCCCAGATGACCCATGAGAGGGAGGGTGAAGGGAGGCCTGAAAATATGACTTTCTCCCTCAGGGGTGCCTGGTGGCGGGGACACAGTTTTTGGAGCCTGGCGGACCTGGCTCTGGCCCCAGTCACCAGATGGGTGACCTTGGAGCCGTTCCTTCACCTCTCTGAGCCTCAGTTTTCTCATCTCTGAAGCAGGTGCAAGAGTCCGTTTGTTGTAGAATCGCGCTGAGGTACCGCGTGCGCTCTGGTGGCTCCTGGGCTGGAATGCCAAGGTCATGCGCCAGTGACAGGTCCCTTTATCTTCCTCCCCCTCTCCTCCGCCGCCTGCCCTTTCCTGCTCCCGACCCCAGCTGGCCTCTTGCCTAGATGCTGAGAGACGTTTGTGCAACCTGGGTGGATCTCGGCTCCTGCATCCCCTTTCCCCGGTGCCAGGGCTGCAAGGGAAAGGCTTGAGCATAAATTACGCCCATCTGTTCCCTTCCTGCTGAGAAAGGGGAGGAGGGGGAACACTTGGGCCTCGGTGAGCGTTCTACTTTCCATGTGCAGCTGTCAGGAACAATGGGAGGTAAGAATGTGAGCCCCGTGAGCAGGCCGCCCCACCCTGCCCCCCTGCCCCTAACCGGGACCTCAGCAATGGAATTTTCTTAGGGTTGCACTTCTCGGAGAACAGAGACCCCCTCCTCATGCCAGCCCAGACTGTCCTCATGGTCACCCATGTGCGCCTTCGAGTTCATCATTATTCATTCATAACAGCGTTCATTCCACAAATGTTTCCTGAGCACATACTCTGGGCAGCCAATGCTGTGGGCTAAGAATTGAGATGAGCATCTTGCCTTGGGAGAAGCAACAACATGGAAACCGGCCAGCTTTGAGTGCAGTGGTGGAGGTGTGCACAGCGGGCTGTACGAAAACAGAGGAGGGGAGGCCTCTTGGGGTCAGCCTTTGATACAGACAAAAGGAAAGCTCGCCGCACACCAACGGGAGGGAGGCCTTGGCAGAGCCGGTGCAGCAGGAGGGGCGGCGGGAGGTGGACTGTGGGGCGTGGTGAGAGCCCTTCTCTTTCCTCTTTCAATTCCTCCACTCTGCTGCATCCTCCCCATCAGTGGTTAACCACGGTCAGGTCTCTCACCTTAGAGCAAACTCTCCATCCACCTCCTGTCTCCATCTAGCTCCTGCCCCATCAATTTCCTTCCCAGCCAAATTCCCCACATCAATTTTCTCTGCTGTGCCTGCCACCTCCATTTCCTTTCCTCCCAGTCACTCCTCAATCTACTTCTACCCTCACTGCTTCACTCAGACACTTCTGAGAAGGATGTCATGACCTCAACGTTCCTGAGTCAGTAGGCATTTTCCGGCCATTTTACTTGATTTTTCCAGCACCACTGGACACGATGGACCACTCTGTCCTTCTAGACTCACGCGCTTCTCAGGCTTTGAGACATCACAGACTCTTGGTTTTCCTCCTATAACCATGGCTGCTCTTCCTCAGCCTCCTTTCTTGGGTTTTGCTCTTGCCTACCAGATCTTTTTTTTTCTTTTTTTGCGGTACGCGGGCCTCTCACTGTTGTGGCCTCTCCTGCTTCGGAGCACAGGCTCCGGACGCGCAGGCCCAGCGGCCATGGCTCACGGGCCCACCGCTCCGCGGCATGTGGGATCTTCCCGGACCAGGGCACGAACCTGTGTCCCCTGCATCGGCAGGCGGACTCTCAACCACTGCACCACCAGGGAAGCCCCCTACCAGATCTTTAAACACTGGAATTCCTCAAGGCTGGGGGTAAGTCCTCCTGTGAGCTGTCTTTTAATTTTGTCCTTAGGTGCCTAATCCACTCCCATAATTCAATGACTATTTCTATGCTGATAGCTCTCAAATCTACATCTTTCTTTAGCTTCAGACCATAGAACCAAGAACCTAGCTACTCACATCTCCACTTGAATACTTCCCTAACTTCCCAAACTCAACAGCTGAATTTGTCACCCTCCCTCCCATCCCGGTCCCTTCCAAGTTGTGGCTCCATCGCACATGGGCAGTGCAGGTCAGAGACCTGGGAGCCAACCTCGGTCACTCCTCTCCATCATCCCCCCACATCTTAGCACTGTAAGTCCTGCATCCCGGGAAACCCCTCAGTCCTGGGTACACTGGGATGGTGGGTCACTCTTCTAAACTCCAAAGGCTAAATACAAAGCATCTTCCATGACTGAAAAGGCTCTGCTTAATCTGACCTTTGACCAGCATCCTCTTGCCCCCATCTCTCCTTGCTCTTGGGATTCCAGATGGCACTCCTTCACCACCCAGGACATTGTGCCCCTTCCATTGTTCCCTGGGTCTAGACCAGTCCTCTCCTTTGCTGAATTCCCTTTTACCCTTCAAACATCAGATTAAACATCCCATGCTTTGCTGAGGGGAGCCATTCTTGAGACACCCCCCCCAGAACAGATTAGGCTGCTCCCCATTTACATTCGCCCAGTACCGTTCTCTCAGCTCTGTCCCAGTAGTGATCGCATGATTAGTCAACATCTGTCTTCTCATCGAGAATGTAAGGTGAACATCAGTGGGGACCGTGGTGACCTTGTTTACTCCTGGAGGCCCTGGCCCCTAGCACTGTGTGTGGTTAGCGGGTTATTAGCACATCGCCTGAGTGCATCTGGACTCACGCACAGGGACCTACCCGTGGAGCTCTGGCTGAGGGGCGACATAGGCAGATGTGTGTTGGAGAGGGAATATTTTGGTAGCTCTGTGGAGGATGGGTTGGAGAATGTACACCCCTTTAGGGAGACTAGTTAAGGCATTATAGACGGCATGAACTTGGGCATCAGCCAGTGAGTTGGACACTGGGGGCTCTAGCCTTATGAGGTCAACTCTTCACGGCTTGGAGACCAACTGCATATGTGAGTGATAAAGCTGGACGAGTTGAAGGTGTCTCTCAGGGTTTGGGCTTGGGGCTTGGGTGTCTGGGTGAAGGTCACTTGGTGAGCCACAGTAAATTCTGTGTGACCATGGTAAACACTGGGAATCAGTCAGTGTGGTTGTTGCGATTCCTTGAGTGTCTGGTCCCCATACTTTTGTTACAATTACGTTTCCTCGCACCCTCCTTGGATTCATTTTATCCCCCCTGTCCCTGCCCCCCTCTGCCCCCCTTCCAGGCTCCTAGCAGAAAAGAGTGGGACTTGTGGTGAGGCAAGTGGACAGAAGGCTGGGCCGGCAGGTAGGATGTCTGGATTCCTTTCTCAGGCTGGTGCCTCCCCAGCTCTGGGACCTTGGGCAAGTTCCTGGCCCTCTCTGGGGTCCCCACCCTCACCTCTACAGGGGGGTCTAATTAATTCAGTGGCTCTCAACCCCGCCTGCATGTCAGAATTCTCTGGAGAGCTTCACAAAATACAAATCACCACCCCCTAGAGATTCAGATTTAATAGGACTAGGGTGCAATCCACACATTGGCTTTTTTTTTTTTCCCCACACATTGGCATAGTTTGAAAAAAGTTCTCCAGGTAATTCTCAAATGCAGCCAGATTGAGAATGACTGGATCAGATGATCTTGGAACCTTTTCAACTGGGGCCGTCTAACCTCTTTGGACTCTCAGGGTCCCCGTGTTTGACCTGCCTACGTCACCTGCACCTCACGGTCCTGGCCTTGAACTTGGGCTCTGGGGTAGCAGCAGAGGCAGTTTTCAGCTGAGGCTGGGAAGCAGAAAGGCAAAGTCTGGAGAGAGGGGATGGGGCGGGAGTTTAGTGAGGAGGAACAGATTGAAGCTATTAACATTTGATCAGTTTGGTATTGTTCTTCTGGAGACCACAGCTTATGAGGCTGCTTAATAAATGTCTGGTCGGGGTCCAATCCAGAGCCGCCAAATGGGTGTTGCTATGGTTTCTGAGGAGGTTGTTTCCCACACAAGTTACTGCTTCCCACCCCAAACTGTGAAAGACCAGCGTCTTCCCTGCGCTCCTTAACTCCGTCCCTTGCCAGATGAGCCTGTGGTGGGAGAACATCACGTGTTGGCCCCAGCGGGACTGGCCTCGGTGGCATCAGCTGCGTCAGCCCCTGAAAGCAGCCCAATGCATCCTCACTCTGCTCTCTGCCTGGTGGTCCCATTGCTCAGCTATGTCATCTCTGTGCCCCAAGTTTCAGGGTCCCTGTGTGTGGCCTATTGCCCTTGACCCAGGGAGTGGAGTAGTGGTGAGGTTGGGGCTGGCAGGCAGTGTGTGTGTGTGTGTGTGTGTCTCCACTTGAATGTGTGGCTTCTGGAACTGAACATGTGTAGGTGAACATGTGAATGTTTATGTGTAGTGTGTGTGTGTCGGTGCTTGAGTGTACTTGTCAGTGGGTGAGTGTGTACTGAGTGTGACCGTGTGTGTGTGTGTGTGTGTGTGTGTGTGAATGGCCAGAACTGGGAGTAAGCACCAGGCAATGCTACTGAATCTTCAAAAATTGTATTATGACACATTTAAGGCAAATGAACACTTATAAAGTCCAAATAATAAAAAACACCCATATAGGGCTTCCCTGGTGGCGCAGTGGTTGGGAATCCGCCTGCCAATGCGGGGGACGCGGGTTCTTGCCCCGGTCCGGGAAGATCCCACATGCCGCGGAGCGGCTGGGCCCGTGAGCCATGGTCACTGAGCCTGTGCGTCCGGAGCCTGTGCTCCGCAACGGGAGAGGCCACAACAGTGAGAGGCCCATGTACCGCAAAGAAAACAAAAAAACAGAAAAAAACACCCATATAAATACCACCCTGCCTAAGAGGTAAAACTTGACCTAACGCAGCTGAAGCTTTGTATGCTCTCTTTCCTGATTGTATCTGCTCCATCCCCCAGAGTTAACCCTGTAGTGGATTTGGGGCTTATCCTTCGCATACTGATACTCATCCCCTGTTTGTTTCAATAGACAGGCTTCTTCGACTCTTGAATATTTCTATAAAACATAATTCATTAAGTGTGAGTATGTGCGTGAGTGTGTGAGCACATGTGTTGGGTTGGGTGTTATAAGGAAAGGATGTGAAGTGGTGGGTAAGACTGGAGAAACTTTGTAAAGCAGAAGTGCTTTTAAAATGCCCTGGGGCATCTAGGTGTGTGACTGGAAGCAAGGCTCCTAAACTCTCTGAGTTCGTTTCGCATTTAGAAAATGAGATGAGGATGAAGTGATACAAAATGTGCCAAAAGAAATGGCACATGGTTGGAACTCAATCATCTTTAATTTTAAAAAAATTAACTATTAAAGAGGACGCAAGAAGGCCAGCCAACCTTGCAGAAGGAAAAAAACAAACCAATAATCAGATATACATTATTTGGGGGTGGCAGTGGAGGTATGCTGGCTTAAGTGGGCCCTCCCTCCCTCCCTCCCTCCCTCCCTCCCTCCCTCCCTCCTTTTTCCTTTTGAGTTCCTCTTGGAAATTCAAACAGGGGCAGTTTTTGACCCAACAAAAGACTTCAGTTGAAGATCCCTTGCTTGCTCACTGCTAAATAAAACTGCATGTAAAGAGGATCATTTGAGATGTGGTTGATTTTGAATATATAACCAAGGTAAGTGATCATGCCAAACAAATCCTGGCTGTCAGGCAATACCTGAGCTAAAACAAAACGACTTGAAAATTGAGGCCAAGATTCAGGCTGCAGATCCTATAAAGGAATAGGAGGCCTTGACTGGTGTGTTCATCCACTCACTCACTTACCCAGCTACATCCTGGGTTTACAAAGGTGAAAGAGATCCTTCTAGTAAGAGAGAAAGACAAGGAAACAGGTAAAGACAGAACATTTGCTTGTGTCATTGGAAATACACAGCATGGATGGAAATGGCCAGCACACCATTGATTTTGTTCTGTGTGTTTCTGCTAAATAATCACCATGGGCCTCAGATTGCACTAGACACCACAGTGAACCAGAGACATGAGATGCCAACTAGGTGGTATAATGACAGGATAAATGTGACTCAACGGCTGATGGGGGAGGGGCAGAAAGACACTGCCATTATCGAGCACATATTTTGTACCAGGCACTGTGGGCAACACTGGGCCTAAATTAATCCTTATGACAACTGCTGAGTAAATAATATCCCCGTTTAACAAGTGAGCAAAATGAGTCTTAGGTTAAGATATTTGCTTCGTAAATATCAGAGCAGAGAGTCAAACGCAGGTCTTCCTGATTTTCCAGCCTAGCACTGCTTTTTGAAAATAATTCTGTGGCAAGAACTAGAATATGACTAGTCTAAGGTAGTTTCCAGTGAATAAGAAATCAAGAATCCGATACTGGCGTGAGTAGTGAGAAAATCCAATGTAAGATAGAATATTTTGGTTAGCATTTGTCTGAGAAAGCTTTGGAAAACAAGCTGTAGATTTGGCTTCGAAGGAGTGGTCCTTTCACTCCGGGAACCTCAGCTGAGCTATGGTTCAAATCATATATTTCTGGTACGATGCTGAGAGAAGATTCTCGAGACAAAAAAAAAGCAGGGATGGGGGGAGAATAATATCATCCGTCATGGCAGAGGAGCTGAAATCCAAGTTTTATAATCCCTTCTGAACAGCTCTGAGCTTTTATAATTTGCTAGAATCACAGAAAGACTTATGTAGCCCAAGTGGGAAAAAGTGTCTTGATTGCTAAAGCTGTAGAGAATTGTTTTTCAATTACTTCTTAGTTTTTTTTTTAATTAGAAAATAATTTTTTTTGAGCCCCAAATCATCTCCACAGTTTCCTTAGATGGGCTTAGACATGAGTTTCAAGTTTTCAAAGTTAAACTGGTTTGGAGTTTCCTGTGTCCTTAAAACGTCTTCAATTAAAAGCAAGAAAAAATGTATTTTTTTTTCATCCTCATCAAACTAAAAAATGGCTGAAGGGATTTTATTCAAACTTTCCCCCAAAATTCACCTTTTGCCAAGACCCAGCATGGAAAATTTCAGCCCAAAAGGATCACTCTTTGGCAAGTTACCCGAGCTAATGAAAACAGAGGGGCATAAAGGGAGCCTGTGTGTAGCTCCAACTATAGTGGTCACTGGAGCCCACATTGTATGAGAAGAAGGACCTTATTCAATAACCCCCCTTTTAAGTCTTATCATCAATATGGATGAGACTTGGATTTGAAGTGGTCACCAAACAAAAAGCACTTACTTTATGAATACAATCTGGGCAATGACATTATTTCAAGTGGCTTTGCTCAATTAAGATTGACTTTGGAATAAACTTATTGAAAACAGAAAGGTAAGAATTGCTCCAAGGAGTGTAGAGTCATTCATTCATTCATTCACTCATTTATTTCACAATTGTTTATTGAGTGCCTGCAACATGTGGCATTTTAATAGTGTTGGGAATACTAGGGTGGGAAAACAGAAGTGGTTCCTGCACTCGTGGATTACTGGGGGGAGGGGAAGGAAACAGATCGAATTACAAACTGTGACAAATTCTGTGGTGCAACAGAGAGGGCTGCTGAGATAGAGAAAATTAGGAGTGGTGGTGATGGGGGTCTGTATCCTTAGGAGACTAGTGGAGGTCTAATACATACTCATTCACCATTTAGCAAACATTTAGTTGGCTACCATGCCCTGCACTTGTACTGGGAATACAGAGCTGAACCAGACCTTGATTCTGCCTTCCAGGTGCTCCCCAACCAGTGGGAGAGCAGGCCAGTGAGCGAGGAGATGTGACAGGTGCATTAATGCAGTCATCAGCAGTGTCTACTGGGGGGATGGAAAGGGGAGCTGAATAGCTGGGCTGGCAGTGGCCAAAGAAGGCTTCTCTCAGGATGGACCGTTGAACAGACATTCGTGAGAGTTGAGGTTGGAAATACAGAGACAATGAGAAGCAAGACTGCCTTCACAGAACCTCTGGTCCCGCCTTGCTTGGACTCACCTGCCTGAGGGCGTGGAGCGTGTGGTGTTGCACCCAACAATCCAGTAGCAAGCGTGGAACTTGAGTCAGAGGGGCTGCTTAGTAAATGGTGGGTCCCTTTCACTAAATTACTTGTTAGTGGTTGAGGGCTTGGCTTCTGCAGTCAGACTGCTTGGGTTCGAATTCCAGAGCTAGTACTTCCTGTGTTACTTTGGGTAAGTTATTTCTGTGCTACAGTTTCCCCACATGCCAGGCAGGGATGATTATGATGCCTACTTCCTAGGTTTACTCTAAGGACTAAATATGGTCATGCTTCTACAGTTATCAAAGGTAAGAGCAACACATATCACCGCGATGTGTCTCTGAGAGCTGCTCCCTTTCCCACAACCCACTCTTCAGTCAGTCTAACAATTATGGGTTGAGAACTTGAAGTGCCAGGCATTGTGCTGGGGATTCAGCAATGACCATGCCAGACGCTGGTGTCTCCATCCTCACAGGTGGTAAAATTCCTGAAGTTCCCTAAATGAAACTTCTTTGCCTCTTCCACCCAGAAAATAGCTATTTGTTATCTCTGTAATGGCAAAAAAAAAATTAGGGGTGAGTATCACTTACTTTTCATCAGCCAGTTTGGCTAGGTAAAAAACTCGGCCAGAAAATTTGAAATATCTTTCTACTTTAGACATCAGAAGGCTGGGAGATTTCCCATTATTAATTAGAAATAAAAACTTCTTTGTGGCCCAGTGGCAAAACTCTGATTTCACAGGTCAGCGCAAAGCTCACCACCACTGTTTTGCTTGGTATTAATTTTATTTAGGGAGTAGGAGAAACAGAAGGAAGGTGGTTTCCAGAATGATACATCAATGGGGTCATGTAAATGCAGTCGAAGGAGGCGACTGAGGTGTTGGGGAAGCGTTGCCCATGTGTGGACTTGGGCAATCATTTTATCTCCCGAGCCTCAGTTTCCTTTTATGTAAAATAAGGGTCATAAAACCTCCCATGTGGGACGGTTTGCGGTGCGGTACCATACGGGTAAACTACTCGTCCCCATGGTTTATGCTGTGGAGACTGGGGATGTGGACTCACCTAGGGGGCAGGGACACTTCCTCCTTTTCTGTTTTCTGTGTCCCTGGACAGATAGAGGTGAGGGCAGTGGTAAGGAGTTCTGAGGAAATCTGTAGAGGCCTTAGGTGGATGTCTAGGTAGCAGGCTCCTGGGAAATCTGTGCTCTCCTCTGAACTTTGCCAGGATTTGCCCCACTTTCTTTGGCGAGCTGGTTTTTGTTTGTTTCCAGTCCTGCTTTGCAATAGGTAGTTCCCGCGTCTAAAGGGGCTGGAGACGGGGACTTGAGTAGAGAGTGTGTGGACCGAGGTGTGTATGACTGGCAGGCTTTTTTAGTGGCAGCTTGGGGTGTGCCTTCCCGCTCAGCGTCAGGCTCCGCGCCACCCTCCCTCTGCCACCGCATCCTTCCTTCTTCCCATCTCCAGGACACGGAACCCAGGCCCGGCCCAGCGCGTTGGAGCCAGGCTGCCGGCGACCAGCCTTGCCGGCCTCTCCGGGGCCCCGCGGGGCTCGGCGGGCCTGGGCGGTGGGCCCGGGTGCCCGGCTGCCCGGGTCCCCAGGTCGCCGGCGCTGGCACTCGCGATAGCTCCCGTGCGCGCAGGAGCGCGCGGGCCTCCCTGCAGGCCCTGCGGCCGGCCGGCCGGCCTCGGGAACTGACCAGGCCGCGTGTGAGCGCCGGGATTCCTGCTCCTGCCTTAAATATGCCGGTTATTTTTATCTCCCTACGTCAGGCGGCGAAGGCCATCCCACCAGTGGCCGCGGCGGCTGCTACACAATGTTTCCCTTTAGTCGGGAGGGGAAATGGAGGGAGGCCAGACTTCCTGATCACATGGTGCTGAAGTCAATGAAAAAAAATTAAGGGGGACCCCTCCCTTTTTCTGCAGTGCCTGATCCAGGTCCCCCCACCCGCTCCCCCCACCCAGCCCCCTTGGGCTCCCCGCGTCGGAGAGCAGCAGAGGCTCCAGGCGGAGGGCCAGCGAGGCAGGAGAGAGAGCAAACATAAACACGAGATTGTTGCAGTAATTGGTGCTCTGAAAACACTGAGGAAATGAGAGGCTTGTACGAAACATCAGCCGACAAGAAACGGGGTGATGTCAGACAGCCTTCCAGGATTAGAAACCCTTAAAAGCTCTGAGCCCGCGGCCGCGGAGGAAAGTGCTCGGCTCTGCCGGGTAGGGAGCCGGGATAGCGCGACTCGGCGCTCGCCATCGGCTCTGTGCCTCTCTTTTCTTTCTTCCTTTCTTTCTTCCTTCCTTCT
This sequence comes from Hyperoodon ampullatus, assembly GCF_949752795.1. Taxonomy (NCBI): domain Eukaryota; kingdom Metazoa; phylum Chordata; class Mammalia; order Artiodactyla; family Ziphiidae; genus Hyperoodon; species Hyperoodon ampullatus. Next base: position 33,005,712 of record NC_136919.1, read on the forward strand.
TCCCTCCCTCCCTCCCTTCCTTTCTTCTTTCTTTCTTTCTTTCTTTTCTTTTTCTTCTCTCTCTTTCCTTTCTCTCCCCCTCTCTCTTTTTCTTTCTCTTCTTTCTGTTTCTCCTTTCCTCTTTCTTCACATTCTCTTTTATTTCCTTTCCCTTCTTTATTAAAAAGAAAAGGAGAGACTACATCAAATAGTTTCCATTTCTAAGACAACCTCTACTTTTAGATCTTTTCCCGACTTTGAAACACCAAAGCGGACTCAACCCCCAGACAAACCCCAAGGAGACAAATGACACTTGGGCATCTGATGGTGGAGTTAGCTCTTAACTTTCTCCTCCTCTCACTCCCCTTCCCTATCCCCCTTTTTTAGGTTAGAACTTCACCGTTGCAGTAATGCCCACACATGTAGAAGGGCTGGAAATAAACAAGAGGCATTTATCAAGGACAGGCTGCAAGAAAATGGGATTACATCTTTGCAATAATCTGTCATTTTCAAAGGAGAATATGGACTTCGCAGTAACATGTCACCCACCTTCCAGCTGCTGTGGCCTCATTTTCTTTTCCTGGTCTGAGATAATTAAGAAGACTAAAAGGCCACAGAGAGTACACACACACACACACACACACACACACACACTCACACACACACACACACACACACTCACACACACTCACACACTCACACACACTCACACACACACACTCACACACACACACACACACTCACACTCACACTCACACTCACGCCTCGCCCCCCTCCCCACACCTCCCCATAGGGCAGAGTAGCTAACACCAGTGAGCAGAGTCTTGTGCCACATCCACCTGGAACCTGCCCGGTCTTTAAGTTGGAGGCCAGGTCTCATCTGTTCAGTGACACAAAAGGTGCCGCCTGTCGGGGCCTTCTCTCCTCTCCTGGTGTTTGCCAGGATTAATGAGGTGATGTTTGGAAAGAGCTTGAGACCCTCCAACCAAAGGCACCCATGACACCTTTTCAAAGAATGATTTATGTCCAGTTTTACCCAAATAGGAACAAAAAGAGGGTTTTCTGTTTTCTCATGTTTCGAGCAGGTGAATTCAGCACCTGGATCCTTGCATTTCGGAAGCTTTAGAATCTGCCTTATTAATTGCTCTGTCACCCTCTCCTGTGAGGGCAGGCATTTTCCCCTCTCTTTCTGAGACCCAGTAAAAGGTCACATCAAGGTCAAGGGAGGAATTGGATGGGTTCCAAAGACTTGGGGTCCCCTCACTGCTGCTCATGGTGAGTACAATGTCCCTCAGCCTGAACCCCTTCCCCACTCACTAATAAATCTTGGGGGTGATTTAGCTCCCTAAAGTTTAAAGCTCCTAAATAATTTGAGCCAAGTATACTTTTTGGTCTAATCCAATATACCTATGTTTATACCACCCACCAAGAGGTGGATAACAGCCCTGCTTTCCAGTTCTCACGGGAACATTTTGCATCTTTGACGTTCTCCTTATGCCCTGCACAGGCCAGTAGGAAGCCTCATCTCTTCCCTTTTCCTCCTGATGCCCCTGTGTCTCCACCTCCTCAGTTTCTCAACCTAGGGAGCTTGGGGTCTTCCTTGTCTATTCTTGCTCTCTCCCCATACCTATTAAGGTCAACGGATCCTGTTGTTTAGCCCCAGAAAATCTCAAGTTCTCTGATGCTCCTTCCCATCTCCTGGCATCAAAAACTCCTAAGGCAGACCACCTTTCTCTCGGTGATGCCTGGGAGTCTCACAGTTTGAGTTAAAATCTCCGATTTGCTACTTAGTAGCTTCACGACCTCAAGTAAGTTACTTTACTTCTATGAACCTCAGTTTTCTTACCTATAAAATGGGGATGATGACAGACCCATCTCATAGGCTTGTTGTGAGGATTATATCAGATAAGCATGTAAAGGACTTGGCCTAGTGCCTGCCACCAAGTAGGCGCTCTGTAAACAGGAGCCCTTAGTTAATATGTTTGAGACTAGTTTTCTTACACTGCATCTTGCCACAGGATTACCTGGAGGGCTTGGTTAAACACAGATTCCTGGGTACCACCCCCATGGCTCCTGATTCAGCAGGTACAGGGTGGGGCCTGGGGATCTGTATTTCTTTTTCCTTTCTAAAAATTAAATTAATTACTTTTTTTTTCTTCCAGTTTTTTTGATACAGTTGACACACAGCACTGTATAAGTTTAGGGTATACAGCATGATGAGCAGAAGGATGTGCAATTCTAAGTATCTCCTGGTGATACTGATAGTGTTGGCCTGCGGACAGCACTGTGGACAAAGTCAGATCTGCTGGGTCTCTGGCTCTGTTTGTTCAGACTCCTTGGCAAGGCCCACATGGCCTCTTTCGCTCCTAGCCCAACTCACTTCCCTTGTTCACTCATTGTCCTCGTCTGTTCAGTTGATACCCCGAAGCCCTTCAGGCCCCCATGCTATTAGAGCTGCCTCTCTGCTGGGAATGTCCTTTCCCTCCCTACACTGCTGTGTGAGCTTCTCCCACCTGGAGGCCCAGATGCAACGCTTCCTCTTCTCTGAAGCCTTTCCTGCTTTTCCCCCCAGAGCCAGCCACCTCCCTCCTCCATGCTCTGTATGCTCTGCCCTCCACTCAGATTCCACCGTGGTCTTCACTGGACCGCAAGCCACGATCTGCGGACGTGCCTGTCTCCCCCACTGGTCACTGGGCTCCTCCAGGCAGGGTCAGGTCTTGTTTGTTGCTGTGACCCAATAGTATGCACAGCCCCCAACTCAAGGAGGGATTCAGTAACTGTTTGTTGAATGAATGAGAGAATGAATGAACCAGCAGCCTGCCCTCTGAGGAAATCAGCCTATCCAAACCTACTTTGAAGCACAGAGAGGGCTTGGTATGTGCCTAACATCACACAACTTGTGAGTGAGCATCTGAACTGGGTCTACAACCCAGGCAGAGCTTCATTCTTCCTTTCCTCCTACAAAAGTTTTTTGAGGCACCTACACTAGGCCAGGCACTCGTGGTTTTGAGGTTATTTCCCACTTGAGTCCTTCGACCATGACAAGACTCTGAAACAAGAACTTCAACTCTGAAGTTATTCAAATGTCAGTGGAAGGGTGAGGTGGGCAGGTGCTCTGGTGCAGCCGCTGGGATGGCTATATTGTCTGCACTTAAGGTCTGGCCAGCAGCAAAAGCAGAAGTGGATTTTGACCTTTGGCAGGAATGGCATTCCTTGGGCAGCCATCTCCCTGCATTCTTGGCACCTCCAGACAACTCACAGCTGGGCATCATCCTCAAGGTCACCCTCTGCTCACACATTAGAGCTCAGGGAAATTTGATAGCTTCATTTGATCTGAGTTACCGGCTGAGTGGGCCTAGCAAGTGATGTAACCTCTCTGAGCCTCCATGTACCCATCTGTAAAATGGGGATAAATGAAGTATCTGCCATGAAATACCAACCAGGCTGTTGATATGAGTCAGATGGGTCTGTCTACGTAAAGAGGGCTTCATGGAGCCACGATCACAAACAGGTTGTTAACATGACTGTTACTGGCCTTGGGCCAGCTGGAAGCAGTCAGCTCAGGAGACCTGTTCCCAGGACAGGGAGTAGGGCAGGGTGGGGGTAGAGGCAGAGGAGAAAGGAAAGAGAAGAAGGGAAAGTGAAGATGGAGGCAGAGGTTGGGGTGATGCAACTATAAACCAGGGAACACCTGGACCACCAGAAGCTGGAAGAGGCAAGGAAGGATCTTCCCCCAGAGCCTTCAGAGGGAGTCCAGCCCTGCTAACACCTTGCTTTTGGACTTTCGGCCTCCAGAACTGTGAGAGCGAGCATTTCTCTTGTTTTCAGCCCCCCAGTTTGTGCTCATTTGTTACCACTGCGGCCCTAGGACACTAATACAGCATTATCTTTAGCCCCATTTTATAAATGAGAAAACTGGATCAGAGAGGTTAAATGCCTTCTTCAAAGCTGCCCAGCTAACAAGGAACTCCCATTCAAGCTCAGGCTTATCAGGCTTTAAAGACAGCACTCAGACCTCCTTCAAGTGAGAAGCGAGGGTGTTTGAGAAGTGCAGCCATGTGTCTCCTAAGATGAGAAAACTAGACTTCCTAGGCTGAGGAAAGGTGAGAAGTGGTCCTTTCAGTTCCAAGGCTGATCTTTCAAGCCAGAGAATTCCCTAAGCGAAATGACTGCCACAAATCCCACACAGGTGGTGAAGGTAGGCATTTAAGGGGAGTTTCAGTGGTTGGGTTTGCAGAGATGGTTCCAAGGCCCATGGTTTTGGGAGACACTGGTTGAGCAGCTCATCCATAAGGGGACCCAAGCAGCAGCTCTGCTAGCCAGTCTGAGTGTGGAAAAACACAGATTTCTTTTATTTTTTTCCTCTTTCTTTCTTTTTTTAACACAAGCCAGGCTGGGAGGGGCCTTGATAAGGAAGGAAATCAATAGGAAATGGCTTTCGAAAATGAGATTTTTCAGAAAGCATGCATGTCATGTCATCATTCTTTTTTTTTTTTTTTTTTTTTTTGCAGTACGCGGGCCTCTCACTGCTGCGGCCTCTCCCGTCACGGAGCACAGGCTCCGGACGTGCAGGCTCAGCGGCCATAGCTCACGGGCCTAGCGTGGCACATGGGATCTTCCCAGACCAGGGCATGAACCCGTGTCCCCTGCATTGGCAGGCGGACTCTCAACCACTGCGCCACCAGGGAAGCCCTGTCATCATTCGTGATGCAAAGGCTTGGGCCCTGTGATCTGAAACAGGAAATCGGAGAAATCAAAGGCAGCCAATGAGAGGATGATGTGGAAGCTTCCAGCGTTCAGGAGCCAGCTGTGGTGATCCAACTGGCAGCTGTGATTATGGAACCACGTCACAGGGAGGCCAGTTGAGGGAACAGTGGATGTTGGCCTGGAGAAGAGCAGTTCCGGGCGGGACCTGAGAGTTTTCTCCACACACCTGAAGGGCTGTCATGAGGCAGGGGCAACAGGTGTGTTCTGAGGGGGCCCAGGGTGAGGCCCTGAAACTACTAGACTGGGTGTATCACAGGAGGCAATAGAGCAAAAGGTTCAAGGCTCCAGATCCAATGGTTCAAATGCCAATTTCACCTCTTATTAACTTGGGCCAGTTATTTAAGCTTTCTGGGCCTCTGTTTCTTCATCTGTAAAATGGGAGTCATAGTAATACCTTCCTTGTGGAGTCGTTGACAGGATTAACTTTTGAAAAAATCAAGTTCTTGGACCAGGACCCAGCATATGGTAAGCACACTGTAGATGTCAGGTGTTTTTCTCTCTTCTTGGAGATGTCCCTGAAGGCTTTCTAGAGGGCAGTGAGCTGGTATTTAAAAGATGGGGGTTGGGCTTCCCTGGTGGCGCAGTGGTTGAGAGTCCGCCTGCCGATGCAGGGGACACGGGTTCGTGCCCCGGTCTGGGAGGGTCCCACATGCCGCGGAGCAGCGGGGCCCGTGAGCCATGGCCGCTGAGCCTGCGCGTCCGGAGCCTGTGCTCCGCAACGGGAGAGGCCACAACAGTGAGAGGCCCGCGTACTGCAAAAACAAACAAACAAACAAAAGATGGGGGTTGGTATTTGATGCCGGGGGTCAGGTGGGCGAGGACACGGCAGGTAGAAGGGACAGCAAGCACAGAGGCGAGAAGAGACCCACGGGGTGTGTCTGTCCCACACGGTGTTGAGTTCTGTCAGGAAAGCAAGGAGAGACGGGGCTGGAGGGGCCGGCAGGGCCAGTGTGTGGAGGGCTGGGGAGTCTGAGCGTGGACATCACCCTGCAGGTCAGTGCTTCTCAAACTTGAGCGTGCATCAGAATCGCCTGGAGGGCTCCTTCAAACACACATGGCTGAGCCCCAGCCCCGGAGATGCTGATCCAGTGGGTCTGGGGTTGGCGCTGAGAATGTGCGATTCTGACACGTTCCCAGGGACTGCACTTTGAGAACCGCTGCTGCAGACAGTGGGGGCAGTCAAAGGATTGAGGGCGGTTCAAGATGAGGTTCAAGGGCAGGTTTCAGGGAAAAATGCACTCAGTCTTGCTGCTCTTGAGGCCACACTGGTAGCCACCTGAGACCACAGTGGGAGGTTGCTGGAAGCGAAGTAGCAAGAGCTGACATCCTCTGTTCTCCAAAGACAGCTGCAGCCTGGAGGTTGACAGGCCCCGGGGAAGGAGAGTCGAGCAGGCTCCCTCGGAGGGCGTGTGCCCAGCTGGGTGCCGCTCTGGGCAGCCTCACACTTTTTCTTCCTTTATGAAGGGTAGCCCAGGGAAGGGTGACCTATGGCCTGGGGATTCCCAGGGATAAGGAGGGCGAAGCCCAGCGAGCCAAGGAAAACCTCACAACTGCGGCTCCCTCCAAGCCCGAGGCTGCCGCCCACCTGGGGCTCTGTCAGTCACTGCTGGGGCAGCACGTGGTTTCCTGGAGTCGCTGGAGGAAGGGAGGACAATTACCAAGGCCGCATCCCACCCCCCCCTCTGTCAGTGCTGGGGGAAAAACAATATTTAGTTAGTTAAACACCCGGCTACAGTTTCGTTTGAAAAGCTGGCTTCGATTAGGAGACTGCGGGGATTGATTTATGAGGACAGATGAAAAAAAAGAACAAGCATAAATATGCAGAACTCACCCAAATGATGACTAAGGGGACACGAAATATACAAGAGCCCTTGCAAGTGGAGACGGAAACGACTTATTAAGGTACTTGGTCCCATCTTGAGTTCACACAGCCACAGTTCCTGATGGTATTCTTTCAACATCTTTGTCTAGACAGGTTTTACATCAGGGGGTGCATGGGAGGTTGAGGTGCATACTTTTCCTTGGCGATTCTCACCGCTGAAAATGTTTTACCCTTATATATATATATGTATATATATGAAATAAAAAAAGAATATATATGAAATACAATTTTCTTTGCTTCCTGGTGACAGGCTTGTGAAAGGATGTTCATTAGAGCATTGCTCGATAATGGAAAAGTAGGGAAAGTCTACCGTGTCCATCAATGGGGGGACTGATCAGATAATCTATCACTCCTCCAGACTGTGGGATTAGATGCGGTGGTTTATAAGGAATGTGGTGGCTCTGCCATGTGTGTGCGTGCGTGCGTGTGTGTGTGTGTACAGTGATCTCAGGTGCAAAATAGTAAGATTCAGGATATTGTGTAGGGTTGATTTCATGGATACAAAACCATACACACACAGCCGCCTATTTCCCCTATGAACATATATGGATATAAACTCATGGACAAAGGCTGGGAAGGATGCACATCAAAATGAGCCTCATAAAATAGATAACTAATAAGGACCTACTGTGTAGCACAGGGAACTCTACTCAGTACTCTGTAATGACCTATATGGGAAAAGAATCTGAAAAAGAGTGGATATGTGTATATGTATAACTGATTCACTTTGCTGTACACCTGGAATTAACACAACATTGTAAATGAAATATATACTCCAATAAAAATTAATTTAAAAAAATGAGCCTCTGGGGAGAGTGGCAGGACAGGATAGATATCAAGGGAGGTTTCTGCTTTGCACGTCCTGTTCGAATTGTTTGCATTGAGACTGTATTGACGTAGAACTTATAAAATTGAAACATCCTTAGAAACACAGCCATATCCTTACTCTGAACTCTTAGACAAGAGTGAGGAGAAGAGCAGTCTTTCCTGCGGGCCCTCGGCCGCGCCCTCCTGCTTTTTAGCCCCTTGGTATCCACCTCCTGTCTGGGCCCCTGTTGATGCCCACCTGCTCTATGAGCTCCGCCCCTATGGGCTGCTCCCCAAGACTTGACCTGGCCTTGACCTGACCCTCACGTGACAGCTACCTCTCTGGCTGGTGATGCCTCATCTCACTGAGGTCTCTGAGAGAGCCCCTGGGTTACAGCTCTCCCAGTAGACTGGCTCTTACTGCTTTGCGAGGCCCCATTTCTCCTTGCCTTCCCTCCTTCTCCTCTTCTGCTGGGGGTGGGGCGGTGACGGGTGAGGCAGTACGACCCACGGCGCTCCACCGGGTCTCTGCATAGCACTGGCCCTCCTGGCTCTCTCTTCCCTCAAGAGACAGCCCTTCTCTCCCTGGCCTACTGCTTGGGAAGTTGGGGGCTGCTGTTACTTCTGCACTGATTCCAGAATCTCATTCCTGGGAGGTCTGGCCTGAGGGTGCCCACATGTCCATGGTGGGCATGAAGAGAGATCTTCTGGGACGCTCACGAGATCATATTCTTGCACTGCCCTCAATAATTTAGCCAAGGAACGTGCTAGCTAAAGACAGCTCGGTTTTCCTATTTGTAAGTTGAGAACATTGGTTTCGATGGATCCTGAGCTCGCTCCCAGCACTGCCGGCGAGCGTTTCATTGCCTGCCTTTGTTGGCGCTCACCTCTCCTGTGTGGCCCTTGGACCATCTTATCCCGTTCCCAAGACAACTCTGTGGAGTAGACAGGGCAGCTCGAATTTCCCCCACTTTACAGCCCAGGAAAACAAGGCTCCGAGAGGGCAAGGGCGCCCAAGGTCGTCCAGCTGGCACTGGGTCCTGGGCAGGTGTTTGCATTCACAGTATCTGTAAAGAGACTCACCAGGAAGAGCTTCTCTGGGAGATAAGATGAAAAGTATCTTCCTGGCAGAGGGCAGAGGGCACAGTGCAGAGCAGCACACAAGAGTGTGTGTGGGGTGCCTTGATTGGCTCAAATGAGGCTGGAGGAAGGGCTGTGGGAAAGAAGTAGGAGGAAGGAAGTTGGGGCACCTTCCCATCTCCTTATGAATAATCTTCATTAAATACTCCTCCTCTAGGAAGCCCTCCAGGCAATGCAACGATCCCTCAGGAAAAAAACCCCAAACAAAAAACAAACCCAACCTTCATTTACAGTGATTACCAATCACTCCCACCATGGCTGTTTTCAAGTCAGCCATGTGGTTACTGAATGCTTATTTAGGAAGCCAGTGAGAGCTGCCTGCAGTGCACCCCTAGGTGCCTAACTCTTCTGTCTGCTCTTAAACATCTGGTTTCTCCTGTGACTTAGCCACTATGTCCCTCGCTGAAATCATCTGTACATGATGAGACTCCTGCATGAGACTGCGTCAGTGTTTCAGGGGCAGTATCCATGTCTGATTAAATGATATAATGATGATTAGGTGAATTAAATCTACTGTTAAAAGGTGTAAACGCACATAATGTACTTGGAATAGGTATACACGCACATAACGTACTTGGAAACTGTCCCCAAACAAGCACTTCCCTTGGAAGTGCTGTGTAAATGAAGGCTGTGCCTACTAGCTGGCCTCTCTCTTCCAGTCCCGCAGGGAGCGCTGAAGGCGCTCAAGGACATGTCTGTTGAAGGGATGACGAACTCCTAGCCCACTTGGGCACACAGGGTCCACTTTTCTTATTCTGCTTGTTTTTACAAACCACCCCTTAACCCACACGAATTTAAAATTCTATGCAACTTTTTGGTTTCATGTGGGAATACCCTCCCATGCAGTCTCTATGGGTCATGAGGGGCCTCCAAATCTACTCTCTTGGTGACTGGCATGACTGAGGCCATGGGGGCTGGTGCATGGGGAGATGGATTTGGATTCCAATGGGGGCTCCATCATTTTTCCAGCTGGGTTTCTGACTGAGTTGCTGCATCTCCCATCTGAAAAAGGAAGATAATGACACCAACTTTCTTAGGGTTTAATGAGACTAATAAAAGAGTCTGGGAGTCTGGGCTCTTGTTCTGTTTGCTCCCCGTCCTCAGATCTGTGCTCCACCAGTCTCTCCCCTGCTTTGCTGGTGCCCGGGAGGCTGACCTAGATGGCACTTCTTGCTTTCCACCTTCCTCTGGAGTTCAGCTAAGGGGAGGTAGTGGCAGAAGATTGAGGGGCACGTGGGGAAAGAGAGGCTCCCCTAACCACTCCCCCTGCTTTTGCTTGGTTCTTGGCCAATGGCCACATCCCTCTCTCCACACTCCAGCTCCAGCTCCCACGGTGGGTGGCCGATGTCCTTGGGCTCTGGCTTTCGACAAAGGCTGAGGGATGCAGGATAGGTTGCTAATGTAGTTAGTTCCTGGGTGTCTCAAAATCCATTGCTCAGCAAATCGTCCCTTTAATAAAATTTATTTTAAATGTCCCAGATGAGTCTGTCATCTGTTTCCTGCTAGTACTGTTGCCCGGGCATGTAAGAGAGTCTTAATAGTAACATTAGCAGCCACCCTTTATTAAGGGCTTAGCTTGGACTAAGCACTGTGCCAAGTGTTTCTTTTTTTTCACATGCATTATACCATTTAATCCTCAAAATGACTTTATGTGGAAGGTACTAATTGTTATACCCATTTTGCAGGTGAGGAAAGTAGAGCTTAAAGTAGTTAGTGATTTGCCGAGGCACCCACCTAGTGAGCGGGGGAGTCAGGATTCAGGTTACTTAATGTTAATTGCGCTATTATTTGGTGAGTGGGGACAAGGTCTTAGACTCACACCCTCACTGCAGAGTCATGTACTGGGAGCTGCTCGGTCAGCACTTGCTGGAGGATGAGGCCGTCAGTTTGGAACCCGAAGTTTCGGTGTCATCTTCCCTGGCAGTTCTCCCTCTGGCGTTAGACCCCCTGTCGCCTCCATAGACCCTTGCCTCTTGTCCAGGGACTGTCCCTGGGCTGCTCTCTGTTCCCAAACAAGCCCCAGTGGATGGATTTTCCTTCATTACCTCTTGCCCATATTTCTACCCACTCTGAGCTGCTGGAGCGGCCCATGCTTGCTTCTCCACCCTGCTGATCGCCCACACCCACTGGTGTTTACATGTCTCCAGCATCTGCGAACTTCATTAGAGCCAGAGCTACACCCTCTTCCTGCTCATTGTGGCAGACTGTGCGTGAGGCCAGCCCCAGCATGGCTCCCCAGGGTGCCCGCCAGACACTGCCACCAGCCAGGCCAGAGCACCTTCCCTGGGGACTCCTGGCCAAGCGCCGACCCGAGTCTCTGCAGGAGAAACATTTCCATGGGGTGCCAGGGCCACACTCTGTTCTAGCTTGTGGCTGTGGTTACCACGATTTGGACAGTGGCTGAGGAGGAGTATTAGATTTGGAGTCAGCGTCACCTGCCACATAATAGCTCTGGGATCTTGGCCCAGTTGCCTAACTTCTCTGAGCCTCAGGTTCCTGACCTGTAAAACTGAAGATAAACAGAGCTGAGGATGGAAAGCTCCTGGCACATCTTAGGTGCAAAAATTTTTTTTCCCTCTCTCTCTCTCTCTCCCCCCGCTAAAGATCACTTCGGGTATACCAAAGACCAAATAGTGTAGAGTATATTTGTCATTTATTTATTTTTGGAGGGCTCTCTACTCAATGTTGATATATTATCAGAGATTATAAGGATAATTATCCTTGCTTTATAGATGAATATTCTCAGGTTCAGAGAGTAATTTTCTCACGGTCACCCAAAGAACAGATTGGGTTTGCAATCAGCTCTAATTTAAACTGACTCATTATTTTGGATTTTCTCTTGTCCTTTTTTTTTTTTTTTTTTTTTTTTTTTTGCGGTACGCGGGCCTCTCGCTGTTGTGGCCTCTCCCGTTGCGGAGCACAGGCTCCGGACGCGCAGGCTCAGCGGCCATGGCTCACGGGCCCAGCCGCTCCGCGGCATGTGGGATCTTCCCGGACCGGGGCACGAACCCGTGTCCCCTGCATCGGCAGGCGGACTCTCAACCACTGCACCACCAGGGAAGCCCCCTCTTGTCCTTTTTTAAAAATGAAAATAACCCAGTGATATAAGCCAAAATGAAATCACCTTTATTTCTTGTAAAAAGATAGCTGCCTTTGGTCTTCACTCTTATTCTTCTCTATCCGGAGAGTCTCCTGTCAAATCAATTGTCATTTGTGGCTCTCTAACCTCACTATCTAGTTCTCTGGATGAACCGAGCTTTCCAAACTTTTTTTGAGATGTCATCTCTCAAGGATGGGATGTGGAAAGCCGCACCAGCAGTGGGCTGACACTGGAGGGTTACTTCCATAGGAAACAATTCAGGGCTTGGGGCTGAAGGTGGGATGACCGGGGTGACAAAATGAGTCTGAATGTCATTATCATTATTTTGCATTTTCTCCCTATTAAGCTCAGAAGGTGACAAATATTTAAAAGAGTTTTCTTCCTACATCATCCTTTTATGGTGAATTAAAAAAAAAAAAAAGAAGCTTTGGGCTGTGAGCTTTCACTTACCACCATATCATGAGCTCCCCGCTGGCACGCTGGGTCTTACTGGTGTCTGGACCCTTTGTGGCCCCTTCCCATAGTGCTTTGCACACAACTGCAAGCAAACATAACGAGCAAACATTTATTGAGGACTCTGTTTGCTCTGTATTATGCTGGATGCTTTCACATGAGAAAAATGAAAATGACTTGTCCCAGATCATACCAATAGTGGTAGAGGCTGACTCTGACCCCACTTGGACCTTCTGACTCCATATATGGTCCTCTTTCCTCTACCACTCGGCTGTCACTCAATGTCTCCATCAATGATGGCTGTTGAGCAAGATTTAAAAGTCTTTTCTTTTAAAGGTTGCCAGCAGCGTTTTGTATGCTTTTGGGGGAAGGAGGGTGAATGAAGAAGGCGTGATCCCTCTTCACAGAAAGGATTATAATGAGCTTCAGCTGGTTGGGTGGTTCCCTCGCCATGTGAAAGTAAAGAGGATCAAAGAGACCCATGTGTCACCATGGGAACTGCCCCAGTTTTCTATTCTTCAGTTTTCAAAGGCCTGAATATGAACACATGGAAAGCAGGGAAGATGCAGTGAATGGGAAGTGATGCAGGCTAATGATTTAAATACAAGTTTGGAAGAGGGGAATCTGAGCGTGGAGAAATATTTTGAGCCAATTTATAAATAGCTGCTCAACTCACTTTTCCTGGGTGAGTAACAATTGACTGCAGGTGAGAAGAAGAATTATGATCCTGTATCTGGAAAAGATGCATTGAGATTGTGCTTCTTGGCCCAAAGATACAATGGCTTTGCTCAAAGAGAAGTGGAAGAGCTTCTGGAAGGAGATAAGGACAAGAGGTGAGATTGTTGAAGAAGTTTGTCAGATTGTAAAAAACAGCCACGAGTTATTCCCCACCCTGTATGCATATCCCTTTGTATATGACTGCAGTTTCTCTCATCAGGAGGTGGGATCTCTAACCCTGGAATCTGCACTTGACCATGTGACTTGATTGGTCAGTGAGATACTAGCAAATGTGATGCAGGCAGAGGCTGGAAAAATTCTTCAGATAGGGATAGCCCTTCCTACTGTTCTTGGTTACACTGTGACTACCACGATATGAATAAGCCTAGGCCACCTGCTGGATGATGAGAGACACATGGCCCAGTTACTTCCATCCCTCCCTACAGCCAGCCAGACATGTGTGAAGCTGTTGATGGCTAGTGAACCTCAGACAAATGAGTGGGCCTAGTTGATCCCAGATGGAGCAGAGATGAGTTGTCCCAGCTGGTCTCAGCCCAAACTTTTGACCCTTACATTCATAAGCAAATAAATGGTTGTTGTTTTGAGCTGCTAAGCTTTAGAATGATTTGTTATGCAGCAAAAGCTAACTCATACAAGGTATATGCAACAGATTGCAAACACCAAGTGGGCAAATGAAAATGCACTTTTGATGTGGGTATAGAACAGGGGTTGCCAAGCTACTGCCCATGAGCCAAATTCAGTCCTCCACCTATTTTGGTAAATCAAGTTTTAATAGAACACACCCAAACTCATTTGTTTACATAGTATCTATAGCTACTTTTGCTCTGCAATAGCAGAGTTAAGTAGCTGAAGCAAAGACTGTCTGGCCTGCAAAGGCTAAGATATTTACTATTTGGCCCTTTACAGAAAAATTTGATGTAGGATGTAGCAATAAATGGGGCTTCAAGTATAAAACTTCACTCAAATAGAAGCAGAGAAGTACATATTTTAAGAATTCCTAAATGAATATTATTGATTTTCAAGTTGTTAAAAAATGACACGTGCTCACTACAAGAAAATTTAGGCACTATGGAAAAGAGAGTGAAGGTCACATGTACATTCACCATTCAGAGACAACCTTCTTGCAGCTTTGGAACACATCCTTCCAAACATTTCTCTTTCCCTATATATCTTTTCTCTTGAAAAGAAATTGAAGTAATCATACTTTTTTCACTTAATATATTGTTAATGTTATATTATACAACATATTGATAACATATTAATATCATAATTGTATGATAATAATTATGGTACTACATCTTTATTGTCAATGTCTACATTGTATTTAATTGTACAAAGTCTATCATATATTAACACCTGATTTCTCATTGTTTTAATATTTAGTTTGCCTCCAATTTTTCAGCATTTTAGATGCTGCTGTGATTAATGATGAACATATTTATGTGTATAAGACACTTCTAGGCACTCATCCTTGAGACAGTATATAAAGAAACTTTTATAGAAGTGTAATTTTGGTGTCAAAGTTTATCCACATTTAATGTTTACATAAACATCCTCCAGTTGCTTTTCAGAAACTCAGAACCAACTTACATCCTTGCCAATAATGGATTAGAGAAAATACGTGCTTTTGACTTGCAAAGTAGACCATTTCATCTACTAGAGCATAGAGGAAGCAGCTAGAGGAATATATCTACATTTGTCCTACCAGGAGGAACTGGGGTAACCTTGGGAGAAAATGACCATGTCATTCAAAGTTCTCAATTGTGCAGGGGGATAGCAAAGGTGCTTTTTGGATGACTCGGACTCAGTAGAGACCTTTACAGTCTAAAATAAAGAGCCAAGTCTAGGCTGATGAAACGTCAATAGAGATAGATGTCAAGTCCCTCATCTGGGCTCAAGTAAGCAACAGTATTAATACATGGTGGGGACTCAGTGAACTCACAGCCTCCCGTGTGTGAAAGAGACCAGGGAGCTCAAAGTAGATCAGTAGTGAGGTGTGGTACTGTGAAAGCTAATCTCACCATTGGCTGCATGGTTTCTGGAGGTGAATGTCATTCTACTCTGGGCGGGAGAGATCCTATCCATATCACTGCATTCCATTCTGACTCCTGGATTTTCCAGGGATCTAGGTCTTGTTGAGGTAGGGACTTCTGAAAATGGAAACCAGGATGGCACGGGATTCCAGTTCATTTCAGATGAAGAAATTCTGAAAGAGGCGGGAAGGCTTAGCGTAGAAAAGAGGAGAGGAGGGACATGAAAAGTGTTTTTCAATATTTGTGTTTTCAAAGTAAATATTCATTTATTATTTTAAAAATCATATATTCTCAATACAAAAAATGAACACAACCAAAAAGGGTAAAGAAGAAAGGAAAATCACCTTGAACTGTATTATCCAAGAGGAATGTCATTAATATCTTGATGAACATGCTTCTCAACAGCACTTTGCAAATCCATACACATGCAATATGTACACAATTTTACATGAAAGTTATCAAACTAATCTTTTTCTCACTCAACACTATTTTAATATACATATATCTGTGTCAGCTAGGTCATCATATTTAATGGCTATTTAGAATTTCATTGTATATGTCTACCATAATTTATGTAACCAATTTCCTATTGATAGGATTTTAGTTGTTAAATATTTTTGCTGCTATAAGCACACATTTTAATCAATATTCTTGACTTTTGTCCATTTGGCTAATTATCTTCTTAGGATAAATTCCTGGAAGTAAAAATTTTGGGTCAGAATATTTGCACAGTTAACATTTTTTGTTTGTTTTGTTTGCTTTTTTTTAACATCTTTATTGGGGTATAATTGCTTTACAATGATGTGTTAGTTTCTGCTATATCACAAAGTGACTCAGCTATACATGTACATATATCCCCATATCTCCTCCCTCTTGTGTCTCCCTCCCACCCTCCCTATCCCACCCCTCTAGGTGGACGCAAAGCACCTAGCTGATCTCCCTGTGCTATGTTTGCACAGTTAACATTTTGATATTATTAAATTGTCTTCCAGAAAGATTGAACCAATTTACACTCTGCGATGATCTTGTTTTTATTTACATTTCTTAGGTTACTTTGGCAAATTTGAATATTCTTTCATAGGTTTAGTACCATTACATTTCTTACTTTATGAATTTCCAGTTAATATCCTTTGCTCGTTTTTTGGGAATAAATTTGTATGAATTCTTGGTAGGTATAATAACATTTTATCTCTCATACATGTTACACACACATTTTCCCCTGAATGTGCCAATTAAACTTCTTTATGGTGGCCTGTTGGTTCTGGTTGATTGTTTTTGCTTACTGAAGTTTTCAATTTTTATGTAGCCAGTTCTATTCATTTCTTCCATCCTTCAGTATTTTTAATGGTTGTCATATGGAAGTGGATTAGACATTTACTCAGGGTATGAAGAAGACAGGACCAGTCTAACAGGAGAAAAGTTGCAGCATGGCAGACTTCAGCTAAACATAATAAACAACTTTCTTCCAATGAGAACTATCAAATATGGAATGCACTGCCTCAAATGTAGTGAGATCTCCCCAGATTAGGGGATTTCAAGCACGAATTCCAGGACCACCTCTCAGTGATGCTGTACAGGATGAGGCCAGATGGCTTTTGGTGTCCTTAATTATTTATAAGGCAGATTTTTTAATGGGATGACAATAATTTAATTCTACTTGTTTTTCCCAGAGAAATTTTTTCCAAAACTGTAACACCATCTAAAATTTAGGCTTTCCAAGAGCCAACTGGACAAAAGTTGATGTGGCAGAGCTGGCAACGCTAAGTTGGAATAGCTCTGAACCACTGATTATTATAAGAAAGCATACCAGGAGACTGTTAGGGGTCACGTGGTTGTCATTTGTGAGTTTTGCTCTCATCACCATGCACCACCTTGCAGCCACAGAAATTTTCATGAAACCATATGAAGCCCGTAGGAGCTGATCTCCCACAGCTGGGAAGGCAGATGGGTTTAGGCAGAGCTGACTTCCTAGCACAGGGCAAGCCCGGGCCTTGCTACGTCCTATGATAGCACCAGGGCAAGGTGGTGCCGGGCAGGGTTATAGAAGCAATCTGGTGTGATGCTGCTACTGTATAAGTGGTGAAACTGAGTTACAGGAAGGGGAGGGAATATCCCAGCAAATAAGTCTTAGACTAGAATGAGAATCTGTGCTTCCTGATCCATCTGACCACGTGGTCTTTGCTTGTTGATTTTGGGTTACTGTTACCTGGTAGACAGAATTGGTGGGGAAGAGTTAGTGTTAAACTTAGACCTGGGGCTTCCCTGGTGGTGCAGTGGTTGAGAGTCTGCCTGCTGATGCAGGGGACACGGGTTCGTGCCCTGGTCTGGGAAGATCCCACATGCCGCGGAGCAGCTAGGCCCGTGAGCCATGGCCGCTGAGGCTGCACATCCGGAGCCTGTGCTCCGCAATGGGAGAGGCCACAACAGTGAGAGGCCCACGTACCGCAAAAAAAAAAAAAAAACCTTAGACCTGGAAGAATGCTCTCACTTCTCATTTATTCATTCAACAGTATATAATGAACCCCTACCACGTGCAAGGCATTGGGAATTCAGCAATAAACAGGAAAGATAGCAGCTCACAGCCTAGAGGAGAAGACAACCATAAACCATTAATGACAAGGTAGGGTGGTAAAAGGTCTGATGCACTGGGTGCTTTGGTTGCTCATGGCCATAGCATTGGAACTTGTCCAGGAGATCAGCAAAGGCCTTCTGGAAAGACCAAAATTAAAGTAGAGACTTAAAGAAGGAGGAGTTGGCTATGAGGAGGAAGGGTCAGAGGAGAGAAGAAAGATGATGGGCACCTAATTGTTTCAGGGAAAAGACAAGCTTGTGTAAGGGACCAAAACCAGAGAGAAATTTAAATTTACACGTCTCCAGAGTTGTATAGGGATGCTTCCGATGAATGTAATGTAATGGAGAGAACCAAAATTTAAAATAAGTGATCAGGTGTTTGGCTCTCAGCCCTGCCAATTTCTGGCTATATGAGTTTGGCAACTAATCTATCTTAACTTCAATTTTCTCATCAGCCAAATGGTGATAATGATACCTACTTCACAGGATTATGCTGAGAATAATTCTGAGGATTATTCTGAGGATGAGCTAATATAAAATTGTCCAGCATGGGACTAGATTTTAAATATCCTAAAGCCTCTTACTGAAATTGTCAATGACCAAAATCTATTTCTTTTACCAAGCCCAAATCTTTCTTGTTGTCTGTGGACACACATTGACTAGATGAATTCAGCAGGCTTTTACTTTCCTAGTTCTTACTTTGGGTCATTGTGGATTCAGGCACTATTGAGAAGATGAAAGAAGTATGAGGCAGAGATCTGAACTTGGAATTTTGTTAGGAACAGAAGGCTAGTCTAAAGTGGTGTCTGTCTTCTACAATTTCTGTCTCCACCTCCATCTGGTCCATGAGCCCCTGCGGGGCCTATAAAATAGTATCTATAAAATAGGTCATCTCCTCATTCCCAGTGATAAGATTCCCAAGTGCCTCACTGAGGAGGTGTTCAGTGAATACTAGCTAAAAGAACCAAAGAAAGTTTGAGAACTTAGGGCAGAATTTAAAGGGTAGTAAACACATGGTATAGATCAGAAGGCTTATCTAGGAAAATTTGTGTAGATCAGGTTGGATTTATAGAGGTAAGTCTGGAATGTTCCACTTTCGTAGATGCTGCCAAAGAACTTTCAAAGTGGTTGTACCATTTTACACTCCCTCCAGTGATGTATGAGAAATCCAGTTATTCTACACCCTTGCTTGATATTGTCTTTTACTTTTTATTATTATTATTTAAAAAATAAATTTATTTATTTTATTTGTTTACTTTGGCTGTGTTGGGTCTTCGTTGCTGTGTGGGCTTTCTCTAGTTGCAGCGAGAGAGGACTGCTCTTCGTTGTGGTGCGCGGGCTTCTCATTGCGGTGGCTTCTCTTGTCGCGGAGCATGGACTCTAGGCACGCAGGCTTCAGTAGTTGTGGCACGCGGGCTCAGTAGTTGTGGCTCGCAGGCTCTAGAGCGCAGGCTCAGTTGTTGTGGTGCACGGGCTTAGTTGCTCCGCGGCATGTGGGATCTTCCCAGACCAGGGCTGGAACCCGTGTCCCCTGCATTGGCAGGTGGATTCTTGACCACTGCGTCACCAGGGAAGCCCTTGCCAGTCTTTTAAATTTTAGCATCTCTGGTGGGAGAGCAGTGTTATTTCATTGTGGTTTTATTTTGCACTTTCCTAATGACTAATGATTTGGAGCTTCTTTTCATATGATTATTAGCCATTTGAATATCCTTTTTGTGAAGTGCCTGTAAAAGTCTTTTGCTCGTTTAAATAAGTGTTTATTGGGCTTCCCTGGTGGCGCAGTGGTTAAGAATCTGCTTGCCAATGCAGGGGACACGTGTTCGAGCCCTGGTCTGGGAATATCCCACATGCCGCGGAGCAACAATGCGTGTGGCCACAACTACTGAGCCTGCGCTCTAGAGCCCGCGAGCCACAACTACTGAAGCCCACGCGCCTAGAGCCCGTGCTCCACAACAAGAGAAGCCACCACAGTGAGAAGCCTGCGCACCACAACGAATAGTAGCTCTTGCTCGCTGCAACTAGAGGAAGCCCGCGCACAGCAATGAAGACCCAATGCAGCCAAAAACAAACTGAAAATAAATAAATAAATAAATAAATAAATATATATATATATATATATATATATAAAAGTGCTGTCTTTTTCTTATCAATTTTGGGGAGTTCATTATATATGAAGGATACAAGTCCTTTGTGGGCTATATCTACCGCAAATCTCTTCTCCCAGTCTGTGACTTGTCCTTTTACACTTCATGACCTCTTTTAATGAAAGAAGTTCTCGATTTTAATAAAAACAATATGTCATTTTTTTCCTTTTAAGGTTAGTTTGTGTGTGTGTGTGTGTGTGTGTGTGTATACTGTTTAAGAAAGCTTTATCTACTTTTAACAAGTTTTTATTTTGAAAAAATTTGAAACCAACAGAAAAGTTGTGAGAATAGTAAAATAATTCATGTATGCCCTTCAGTTAGATTAACCAATTAAGGATTTTTTAATGAATTATTTTTTCCTAAAAAAAATGCTTGCATATGGCTGAAAATATCCAACCAGTCCTGAGGCATAGTAAAATGACAACTAAATCTTTTAACTGTCCTGACCAACTCCTCCTCCCCAAAGGCAATCACTATTAGCAGTTTCTTATACATGCTTATAGATATTTTCTACAGATATGCATCAATGTATTATGAGTGTCCTTTTAGCTATTTAACAAAAGGAACATATTAAAAAGGCTGTCCTGGACGTTGATGTCTTATTTATCAATGTGTCTCAATGACATTTTCCATCAGCTTCTTTGGAAATGACCTCATTCCTTTTAAGGACTGAGGATGATTGCTTTGTATTGAAAGCAATTTATAGTTTATAATGTATAATTGAAAGCTACTGATCTCTCCTGAAGGGATCAGTTAGGTTGTGTTTAGTTTTTCCTTATCACTAACAATGCTGTAATAAACATCCTCGTGTACAGGACTTTGTGGGAGTGAGAAATGAATGGCTTGTTCTAAGAGTATGGGTATTTACAATTCTCTTAGTTTTGACCATATTGCCTAAAAGCTTTTCTTGGTTCAAAACCTCCAGCAACATGTGATGGGAACTTTCTTCTCTCTGGAGAGGTAAGATTTAAGTAAGGAGAGAAGAGGAAAAGGAACACTTACAATAGAAGGAACAGCATAAATAAAGGCTCAGAGCTGTTTCTTAACCTTGGCATGACTGACATTTTTGACTGGGTATTTCTTTGTTGTGAGGACTGTCCTGCGTATCGCAGGGTGTTTAACAGCACCCCTGGTCTCTACGCATTAGATGCCAGTAACAAGCCACCCTCTCCCTACCTGAGCGGTGACGACCTAATGTTTCCAGACTTTGCCAAATGTTCCGCGTGGGGCAAAATTTCCCTAAATTGAGAACAAAGACTTGGGAGAAGGGATGTTCAAACGTCAGACTATGGAGTGTGTGTGTGTGTGTATGTGCATGTATGTGTGTTGGTGTATGTGTGCGTATGTGTGTGTGTGTGTGCACAGCATTGTGTTACACACTTGAGGGCTTTTCAGGGTTCATCTGAGGAGTGATCTGTTTCTTCCCTTGATTACCTCATTGTGGAATAATAAGAGCCACGATATGGAAAGCCCCCACTTTCTGTGTTTTTGTTTGGTGAGCTGAGAAAGCCACAAAACCACCCCTCTGCCTCTTAATTAACAATGGACAACTCAGGGGTGGTGCTTTCAGTGGACACAGATTGTTCATGACCTTTGGTCTCATTTGAATCTTGCAACAACCCGTAAGGGTCCTGATTCCCGATCTGCAGATGAGGAGACTGAGGCTCAGGGAGAGAAGTGGACACCGGTTCCCCCCCAACCGGCCCTCAGGGCCCCAGACTTGCCATCACTCTGCTCCGAGGGGTTGACCAGATGGCTTAGCTGCTGGATTTCTGAAAGCACAGTATGGAGCCATTTGAATGTATTTTCATCATTATTTCCATCATCTGTTGAACCTCAGAACAGGCTCTCAGTCATCATTCTGTCTCTCCTCACATTTTGGTTTATTTTTGGAAGTGATGCCATTTGCTTTCTTTCAGGAACCTCTCTGCTGCGTTTCTAACCATGCCCAAGAGTAGAGGCCATGGTGGGACCTTTAAGGGAACGTGTGACATCTCCTCTCCGGCCCAGTTTCCTGATGGGCGAGATGATACCCCTGCTCTCACACTCTGCAGGTCTTGCTGCGATATTGTTAAGTTCCCTTCCTGGACGAGATTGCTTGCTAACTCATAGTAATAGAGACCAATGAATATGTAACTTCAGCTTCTAGTGAAGTGCCTGATGGATAGCATGTGCTCAGTAAATGTTTGTTGAATGACGGAATGTCTAATCACATGGGTACCTTAGAGCAGTACCACCTGGGCAAACAGGGAATTTGCCTGGGTCCTGGGCTTCAGAGGCCCCTGAATTTTGGAAAGTCATCCCCAACATTTTCTAAAGCCCCCATTGATCCGGATGGTCAGAGCCAGCAATGCTATCCAGACAGGGTGCTCTGGGCCCACCTTGGACCCACTTTGGCTCTGGTCCCCATTTCTCCCCTTTGGCATACCCACCAATCTTCTACCTAGTGCATGGCACTGATAGATGCCCCAGAGGAGCTTCAGGCCTTGCACCTAAGTAGTTGTCTCAAGGACCCATGACCAGGCCCCAGTTCCAGGATGGCTGCCTGGTGAACAGCTCTTTCTTGATGGCCAGAGAGTATTTCTTTTGTAGGATCACATGAAATTGGGCTGTCAGAATGATGCTGAAACACTGATTTGGGGTGACTCACATTATTTATATATACAGAGGACCCACAGAAATATTTGCATGGGCCTCCACATATCCTAGGGGTAACCCTTTCTAGAAGGTCATCATCTGTTCATTCAAGCAGTCATTCAATGGAGTTCATGCCTTCAAGTGAAGTAGTATAGTCTCTATGAAAAGTGCTATGCTATTTTATCATCATAATTATAATAATTCTTATTAGCAGTATGAACATATGCATGGGAACCCAGGCAAAGCAGTGGTTCTTTCAGCCAGCACATGGTGTAGGGTCTCAACATAAGGGAGATTTCCTTCCTGGAGGAGATAGCATTGAAGCTTAGGTCCGAAAGAATGGCTAGAGTTTTTCCAGGAGACCATGCCACGTTCCAGGAAGAGAAAATAATTCTATGAGACTAAAGGATGTGGTGGGGTTGGAGAGAGATGTCAGATGAGCTGGAAAGGAAGGTAGGGCCATAACATGAAGGATCCTGTCACCAGGCTGAGGTTTCTGAACCCTTTTTCTGCAGAAAATGCAGTCATCCAGATGCTTTTCAGCCAGGAAAGAGATGGTCAGATATATTATCTAGAAAGTTCATCCACCACCTGGATGGAGGTCAGAAGGGAGGAAAGGAGACCCTTCTAGAGGCTCCAGGTAAGGGGCAACCAGCACCTGACTGAAAGCAGTGGAAGATGAGGCTGTAAAGACACAGCTGGTCGGTCCCCAAACACTGAAAGATGGGAGGGTCAGAGTCACCCTCTCCTTTCCAGCAGGTTGGCTTTTTTGGAAGACAGTGTTCTCCTTTCTCCTCTTCCTACTCTTCTCACTTCCCCCGTCTCTCCTGGTCTGATGAAATGAGGCAGTGTGGTGAAACAAGACTCCCTTCCGGAGGTGAAGGAAACTGAGACCAGTGACATCCTAGGCATCCCACCCCCGGGAAGACCTTCCCAGAAAAGCCTGCAGAGCACAGAAGGAGACAGAGCTCGTTTTCAGCTTGCATGGAAGGCCTCCCCAAGACTTCTGGATTTATCTTGAGGGGCTTCAGGTGGGCTTGTCAGATGCCTTCACAGTGGCACCAGGCAGCAGGGTCCCAGCTCCTCCAAGGGCACAGGGAGGGGATCTGTGGTCTCCGCTTCATGACATGCGCCTCTCTCCCCACTCCTGCCCCCAGCCCGGCCCCTATCCTTCCACCCTGCTCGGAGCAGCCCTGCCTAGTCCCGTTTCCCGTCGCCTGCCTACGGATCCCCTTCAGGACCTGTTGCATATCTGGAAATGACCTCAGTCTTTAGAATATTTGTTCTTTTTGGCTTTTCAAACAATGTCCTCGTTTTGCCAGAGGAAAAGGGAAAGAGACTCTCTAAACGAGCAGGCCACCCTTTGTTCTAGGCCCATAAATCTGGCGCGAGCACATGTCCGGCCTTCCCGCCCCTCCAGCATCATTGTCTCCGCTGCTGATTAATAGGTCAGAGCTAACTTTAAACTGGCATTTCCTGACCAGCCCATCTCCCTGCCCCCACCCTGCCCGGGGCGGTCCCTACACACCATATCTATCTGAGAACCTGATTGCATTGCACCCCGCGGCCTCCTTCTCCGGAGGGTCCCAGGCGGCCACTCTAACTTTGGCCAAAGCCCTCTGCGCGGTTCAGGATTTGACCCCAGGAAGGACTGAGGCTGCGGGGTGGGTGTGCAGCTGGGCAGGTGTTTTCTCGGGGTGTTTGTGCACGCCCACCTTCCCATGCATCCAGGCTTGGAAGGTTCCACCTGAACATGATCAGAGGGGCTGCGTGGAGAGAGGGTGTGTTGATAAGTATGGCAGATCCGTGTCGTAGAAGAGATGGTACCAACATGGAAAGATGTTCTTAACGTTGACTGGATAAAGCAGGGTACAAAAGTTGAACGTTTCTCTTGTCTAGCCACAAAGGCTTTTTTTTTTTTGCGGTACGCAGGCCTCTCACCGTCGTGGCCTCTCCTGCTGCGGAGCACAGGCTCCGGACGCGCAGGCCCAGCGGCCATGGCCCATGGGCCCAGCCGCTCCGCGGCACGTGGGATCCTCGCGGACCGGGGCACGAACCCGTGTCGCCTGCATCGGCAGGCGGACTCTCAACCACTACGCCACCAGGGAAGCCCCTAGCCACATAGTTTTTATATAACTATGTTTTACTTGGTTAACAAGGAAGTGGAATATTATATATATATATATATATATAATTTCAAAACTGGCATCAGTTTTGTGAGCTGTCCCTGAACTCTGGGATAAGCTCCAGCATCTTCACCATAACTATAACCCAGTTAATAAGAATTCCAAAAGTATTCTAATTTAGCTCAACTAACAACAGCTTATGCATATTGCAAACCTCCTGACATCAGGCTGCAGCTGGGGAGGCTGAAGCAGCTTACATCGGTTCATTCAATCAGCGGTCTCAACCGCCAACATTGTCCCCGTCCTACAGAGAGAACAGCAAAGTCAAAAAAGGATAAGAAGCTAGTCTACAGTCACACAGCTAGAAAGTGAGAGTGGAATGTGAGTCTGTGTGTTTCTGACACCTGTGGCTGTGTTCTTTCTCATATTCTGCTTCCCTGGTTGCCAGTTTGGGGTTTAGAAAACACAGTTACCATGTAAAAATCTCAGGAAGCTTAGCAAGAGCCCTCCTGCAAGTCCTCCCCTGGTGCTAACGGCAGGGAGGTCAACTACGCAGCCTCAGGGGGTCTCTTATACTCAATGAATAACTTTCTTTGCTTTCGCTTGGGGTCTGAGCATCTCTGGACCCCAAAGCCTTTCAAGCCTTTCAAGGTAGTGACATCAAGGATAATAAAAACGCACAGAGCTCGTGGCCGAGTTCTCTGCTTTCCTCACATTCTCAGCTGATCAGGAAATCAGATTCACCATAACTAAGCAGGCCCTTGGAGCATCCAACAGAAATAAGCAGTAACTGACACTGAGCAAATCCAATCTGGATGACCAAAAATCCTGGCTCTGGGAGGCCCTGATGCCTTTCACATTTCAACCATTAGGCCCTTTTGGAACAAACAGAGTTCTGGATTGGTGGTGACAAAAGACTGAGATACACTTACGTCACTCACAGGACATTAAAAAAAAAAAAGGCAAAATAAAACAACCCCTTTTAGTTGTTGTCACAAACCCTCTCCCCAGGTGGTCCCTCCGTGTTCAGGTATGAACTTTCGAGGCCAGGGAGGCCATCGTTACTATAAAAACTTCAGAAAATACAGATATACAAAAATAATAACACAAAGGCCACTCAATCTCATCACAAAGACTTATCTTTTGTTGACATTTTGGTGTATTTTTCTTTAAAGGGTGTAAGTGTGCGTGTGTACACATACCTACAAGATAATAAATATATTTAAATAGGATTATCTTGCACATACTCTTTTGTAGCTTGCCTTAATCAACATCAAGAATCTCTGTCGGGACTTCCCTGGTGGCACAGTGGTTAAGAATCCTCCTGCCAATGCAGGGGACACGGGTTCAAGCCCTGGTCCAGGAAGATCCCACATGCTGCAGAGCAACTAAGCGCATGTGCCACAACTACTGAAGCCCACATGCCACAACTACTGAAGCCTGTGCGCCTAGAGCCCGCGCTCCGCAGCAAGAGAAGCCACCACAACGAGAAGCCTGTGCACCGCAACGAAGAGTAGCCCCCACTTGCCGCGACTAGAGAAAGCCCCCGTGCAGCAATGAAGACCCAACGCAGCCAAAAATTTAAAAAAATAAAATAAAAAAATGAACATCTGTCCACGGCAGTAGCTACTCTTCTGTAATGTTATTTTCCTGGTTGAGCAGTATTTCATTATATGCACATACCGTTAAAATTTAACCCATTTCCTATTTCACCCATTGCTTCTGACTGTGTTTGGTGTCAGGAATTTATTTATTGAGTACTTTCCCTGTACTGAATCTTTTGCAAATATATCATGATGGGAGGCAGTGCCCAGTGACAGAGACCCCCCCGCTCAGATCCCATCTCTCTTCTTTACTAGCTCTTTGACTTTGTGTATGTTACTAAACTTCTCTGAGCCTCAGTTATCTCCTGTAGACAATGTGGGTAATGATACCTCCTTAAAGGGCTGTTGTAAACATGAAGCGAGATAAGGTCCATATAAGAGTCTGGCCCAGAGCAGGTCCCCAGCAAATGGTAGCAATCATTGTTGCTGAGGAGGATGCCCTGTTCAGCCTGAGGGAAAGAGGTCAGGGTGGTGTCTGTATGGGGCTGAGGAGCCTGGCTGAGCCTGGGAAAGCTGGGGTAAGCAGGCAAAGAGGGAGACTTGCAAAGAGTCCTCTGGGCCTCTGCTTTAGTTATACAATATGGAGCATCAGGAAGACACGTTTCCCACTGGGACGGCAGGGGATGGCAGGGAGAAAGTGCTACTGGCAGATCTGTTGACATCTGGCCATGAAAGAAGGAATAAGCACCACAGGGCTTGCAAGTTTGACTTTCTCACTGCAGGAGAGGGAACTTGAGGTTGGCCGTGGAAGTGACTTTGCGCCTTTGGGTTCTTCCCAGTAGGATTGCAAAGTAGGAGTTGAGCGCTTAGGTCGGGAATCTCAGACAGATTTGTGTCCCAGTCCTTGCTCTGACATTTC
Source organism: Hyperoodon ampullatus (assembly GCF_949752795.1). Taxonomy (NCBI): domain Eukaryota; kingdom Metazoa; phylum Chordata; class Mammalia; order Artiodactyla; family Ziphiidae; genus Hyperoodon; species Hyperoodon ampullatus. The sequence continues at coordinate 33,032,552 of NC_136919.1, forward strand.
TTTTTTTTTTTTTTTTTTTTGGTTCTTCATAATTATTGATTAAATTAGAATCTATTAGAAATCGCAAATGGCTTCATGAGGGATATTTAAGAAAACTCTGCTGAAGAGATATGGGGATATATGTATATGTATAACTGATTCACTTTGTTATAAAGCAGAACCTAACACACCATTGTAAAGCAATTATACTCCAATAAAGATGTTAAAAAAGTAAAAAATAAAAATAAAAAGAGATGTTTCTTCAACTACCAAAAAGAAGAAAAAAAAAAAAGAAAACCCTGCTGAAAGGCAGAGATGTTGAGTTGTAACTGGGCTTGTGCATCATTCACATTAATTGAAAATTTTTTCCAACATTACAGTTTGTGTCTGTGTCTGTATGTGGGGTGGCAGGTTATGATCAGTGTTTCTTTTTTTTTTTTTAACATCTTTATTGGAGTATAATTGCTTTACAATGGTGTGTTAGTTTCTGCTTTATAACAAAGTCAATCAGTTATACATATACATATGTTCCCATATCTCTTGCCTCTTGCGTCTCCCTCCCTCCCACCTTCCCTATCCCACCCCTCTAGGTGGTCACAAAGCACTGAGCTGATCTCCCTGTGCTATGTGGCTGCTTCCCACTAGCTATCTATTTTACATTTGGTAGTGTATATTTGTCCATGCCACTCTCTCACTTTGTCACAGCTTCCCCTTCCCCCTCCCCATATCCTCAAGTCCATTCTCTAGTAGGTCTGTGTCTTTATTCCCGTCTTACCCCTAGGTTCTTCATGACATTTTTTTTTCTTAGATTCCATATATATGTGTTAGCATACGGTATTTGTCTTTCTCTTTCTGACTTACTTCACTCTGTATGACAGACTCTAGGTCTATCCACCTCACTACAAATAACTCAATTTCGTTTCTTTTTATGGCTGAGTAATATTCCATTGTATATATGTGCCACATCTTCTTTATCCATTCATCTGTCGATGGACACTTAGGTTGCTTCCATGTCCTGGATATTGTAAGTAGTGCTGCAATGAACATTGTGGTACATGACTCTTTTTGAATTATGGTTTTCTCAGGGTATATGCCCAGTAGTGGGATTGCTGGGTCATATGGTAGTTCTATTTGTAGTTTCTTAAGGAACCTCCATACTGTTCTCCACAGTGGCTGTATCAATTTACATTCCCACCAACAGTGCAAGAGGGTTCCCTTTTCTCCACACCCTCTCGAGCATTTGTTGTTTGTAGATTTTTTGAGACGGCCATTCTGACCGGTGTGAGATGATATCTCACTGTAGTTTTGATTTGCATTTCTCTAATGATTAATGATGTTGAGCATTCTTTCATGTGTTTGTTGGCCATCTGTATATCTTCTTTGGAGAAATGTCTATTTAGGTCTTCTGCCCATTTTTGGATTGGGTTGTTTGTTTTTTTGATATTGAGCTGCATGAGCTGCTTGTAAATTTTGGAGATTAATCCTTTGTCAGTTGCTTCATTTGCAAATATTTTCTCCCATTCTGAGCATTGTCTTTTCATCTTGTTTACGGTTTCCTTTGCTGTGCAAAAGCTTTTAAGTTTCATTAGGTCCCATTTGTTTATTTTTGTTTTTATGTCCATTTCTCAAGGAGGTGGGTCAAAAAGGATTTTGCTGTGATTTATGTCATGGAATGTTCTGCCTACATATTCCTCTAAGAGTTTAATAGTGTCTGGACTTACATTAGGTCTTTAATCCATTTTGAGTTTATTTTTGTGTATGGTGTTAGGGAGTGTTCTAATTTCATTGTTTTATATGTAGCTGTCCAGTTTTCCCAGCACAGCTTATTGAAGAGGCTGTCTTTACTCCACTGTATATTCTTGCCTCCTTTATCAAAGATAAGGTGACCATATGTGCGTGGGTTTACCTCTGGCTTTCTATCCTGTTCCATTGACCTATATTTCTGTTTTTGTGCCAGTACCATAATGTCTTGATTCCTGTAGCTTTGTAGTATAGTCTGAAGTCCGGGAGTCTGATTCCTCCAGCTCTGTTTTTCTTTCTCAAGATTGCTTTGGCTATTCAGGGTCTGACATTTCTTTGTTCTTCAATCTCTTCATCTATAAAATTGGGACCATAATACCAGCCTTGTAGGGTAGTTGTGAAGATAAAGAGAGATAACATATGCAAAGCTGGCACCTGTACAGGGCTGGCACCAATAAGTCATGACTCTGGGGTTTTCTTCCCCACATGCCTACCTCTCCAACCTGCTCAAAGAAGCTCTACCTTCTGCATCTGCTCGGCTAGATGGGACTTTGTAGATGGCCAGGTGTCTACAGAGGAGAAAAGACAATGGCAGGAAAACCCAAAGATGGGGAGATTGGGTATGAGGGGAGAAGGGATAAGGGTTGAACCGGAAAGCTTCAAATAAACTTCGGAAGCAAATGTTCTGGTTTGGTCTGGGCAGAGGCTACTAGGAGATGGGGATGATCTATATCTGCTGGGTGTGAGGCTCTGGAGAGATGCTCTCAAGAAGAAGGAAAGAGCCCAGCCTTGGGAATTTCACACAATCCTTGCCTGGAAACAGGAGGCAAACTTAGTTGACTTTTTGAGATCTTTCACCATGATATGAGGATCACTTTAACCCTCGGGCAATGCTACCCAAAATCTGGTCCACAGGCTAGTCCATGATGAGATAAGCACAAACTCTGAGAGCAAACACTTGAAAATTTTTATAACAATTTGACAGACTAATGCTGTATGTGTGGAATCTAATAAAAAAGTTGAGTTTGTATGTCATTAAAATTTTTACATTTCTAGTAATTTGTTTTCATTATATTTTACAAATGTCACAGTCTGTGGTAGATTGGTGAATTAAAACAAAATAAAACACAATGGGTTACCCCCAAAGACACTTTGAGAAGCACTGCTCTGGGGTACTCTGTAAACGTTCTGCACTATTTTTTTCCAAGGAGTTTTTAGCATTTTCACTTTGGAGGCAGAAGTGGAATGATGCGTCAGAGAGAGGTGTGGATGGGGTCTGAAAGCCCTTGGCTCTTGGCCTCACCATGCCACAGGCTAGCTACATGGTCTTGTAAAGCCTCTCCTATGAACTGTTTCATTATTTGTAAAATAAAGGTAATAAAACTTGTCACATGGAATATGTGAGATTCCATGCAGGTAAAGGGCCTGATAAGATCTGGCCTATAGTAGGTACTAAAAATATTTGTTCCTTTTCTCTCTTCCCTTTGCAATTGATTTACTTATATAAAAAAGTAAATGTTTTGTTTTTTTGGTCTCTTAAAAAAGATTTCCATCCCTCCTATATTTTGGTTGTCCTAGGTTAATGGTGGCTCTTGACATCTCCATAATAATAGTTCCAGGATTTTACATATGTTTGCTCTTCCTCACAGCAAAACCTCAAGGTAGGAATATTCTTCCACTTTGAAACAGAGCACATTGAAGACGGAGTGGTTGAGTAGCTAAATCTAAGTCATAAAACTAGTGTGGACAGCTTAAAACCCAGGCCTGTCCAGCTAACCAGGCTTCCCCCGTAGTAAGTGCTTAGAATGGATGAAAGTTTCTTCCAGAACCTTCTTTAATCTCAGGGTCACTAGCTCTCTCCTTCTCTTATTGTTTTCTCTTTCATAGGTGACTGTTCTATGGGCCATGGTCAGATGTTTAGTTAACACAGAGGGTCTGGGGACCCTTGTGATTGGAGCCAATGGCTGGATGGGGACCTGGCAGAGTTGTACTTTTAACAGTTATTACAGCAGAGAAAGAATGAAGTCTGCCTGTAGGAGTGCCCAACCCTGCCCGTTGGTCATACCCCCTCTACCTCTGGTAAAGTTGTAGAGGATGTTTTGGGATAGGTATTCTTTTTTGACTCTGGAAATGAAACTTCTGCCATGTTTAGCTGTGGACACATCTGCCGAAGCAGCTGCGCGTGTTACACAATCGTGATTCTCACCCGGTAGCTCTGGCCTGACCATAGGCAGCAGACACCACCACTTTTCTTGCTCAAGGATGAGCTGTGGTGATGAAAATAGACTTTCTTCCACCCCGCCCCAACCCAGGGAAGAGAAGAGAAGTGATTCCACCAGGTCTGTGGGAGGGATCCAGTGGGATGTGGGTGACAGAATAGATCTTGGCTTCGTGGTCAGAGACCTGGGTTTCAATTCCAGCTCTCAATCTGAGCTTGCTAAGCTTCTGCTTTCTCCTTGGTGAAGTGGAGACAAGAATATGACTTGTCTTATGGTGAGGACTAGGAGGCAAGGTTTATATCAGAACCTGGTGCTGCAGACTTTGTTTATTAACTCATTTCATCCTCACCTCAAACCCTATGAGCAGATACTATCGTTATCTCCACTTTGCAGAAGAGGAAACTGAAGCAGAGGGAGATTATGTAACTTGCCCAAGGTCATGTATATAGTAAGTGAACTGGGATTCAATCTGGTGAGTCTGTATTCTTAACTAGGACTCCACACTGCCTCTCACTACAGGACACAGTAAGCCTCTACCTTCCTGATGCAAGTGATGTTCTCTTACCAGAACAGGATCTGTCCTATGTGAATTGAGATATGAAATTCAAATATGATAAGCAGAGTGGAAATCCATAAAGTCACTTTAAATAAAAAGAGTCTTCCCGAACAGCGGGACTTGTCAATGACAGGATTGAGGTAACTATGTATTAGAGGATGGAGTGAAACACTAGGAAGGTGGTTTCACAATCTATGTTTGTGAGGATTAAAGGAAATCACACAGTGACTGGGCAGAGCTCATCCTGCTATCATCCAAGCCAGAGTCTCGGGCGATAGACCTTGAGAATTACAGCTCCATGGACACAACTATCCCCACTGAGTCCATCTGCCAAGGAGAAAAAGATGTTTGATGAGGATGGCTTGAGTTTCTGGTTGACCTGATGGCTGCCTCTCCTTGTAAATGAATGCACTGTTACTCCAGTTTACACACCCATCTCTTTGTGTTTGGTTGATATGAATCTTCTGTGAGACACTAATCTATTCTTTCTGTTCTAATCAAATCAGGTTTCTGATTGCAGCAACATCAATAGACCTAGAGATTAGCACACTAAGTGAAGTAAGTCAGACAGAGAAAGACAAGTATATGATATCACTTATATGTGGAATCCAAAAAAATGATACAGATGAACTTATTTACAAAACAGAAATAGACTCACAGACATAGAAAAAAAACTTATGGTTCCCAAAGGGGAAAGGTGGGGGGAGGGATAAATTAGGAGGTTGGGATTAACATATACACACGACTATATACAAAATAGATAATCAACAAGGGCCTACTGTATAGCACAGGGAACTCTGCTCAATACTCTGAAATAACCTATATGGGAAAAGAATCTGAAAAAGAATAGATATATGTATATGTATAACTGAATCATTTGCTGTATACCTGAAACTAACACCACATTGTAAATCAACTATACTCCAATATAAAATAAAAATTTTAAAAAGAAATTGATGCAAACATTTTAAAAAATCAGGTTCCTGAGATGGAAAAGCATAGACAAATCTTGACATATAGGCAGATTTCACAAAAATAATAAAATAAATGTAGACTGTGTGGCTCATTGATGACAGCCAGTTGGACTTGTTCAGCAATACTGCTGATGCATCATGCACATTGCCCTCTGGAAGCTTCCCCTTGGCTTCTAGAGAGTCACTGATGTAGTCCTGGCTACCGCTTCCCCTGAAAACTCTGGACAGTTTTTTCTTTTTTTTTCTTTTTTTTTTTTTTTGCGGTACGTGGGCCTCTCACTGTTGTGGCCTCTCCCATTGCGGAGCACAGGCTCTGGACACGCAGGCTCAGCGGCCATGGCTCACGGGCCCAGCTGCTCCACGGCATGTGGGATCCTCCTGGACCCGGGCACGGCCCCGTGTCCCTGGCATTGGCAGGCGGACTCTCAACCACTGCGCAACCAGGGAATCCCCGGACAGTTTTGATGGTTAGAAAAAGCTCTCTGGTCTAACTTGAAAACCTGCCTGCCTTTTGCTCCAAACTTTTGCTCCTGTTCTGCACTTATCTGGCCCTCCATCCTTGGGCCAGCCCTTCAAGGGTTTTGGTGACAACCGTCATCACTCCCAGGCCGTTTTCTTCTCCAGATCAAGTGGCTTTCACTATTTTCTCACATGGTGTCCAGAATCTCCATGGACCCAGTTACTGATTTCGCTTTTCCATAAGATTGGAGAATTTTAATAGGGTTATCTAAGGGCAAAAGAGAATAGACAGGGATTCTACAAGGGGTCTGAGGCCCAGCTCAAAGCTGCTGGGTGCAAGAAAGACATGTCATAGATGATTTATGTTTTATCTAATAATGATGAGGCTGACTTTGCCTTCTATTCCAAGTTTAAGCTATGATTGTGTAATGTAAATACAATAGTCCTCTTCATTCTCCCATTTTCCTCTGCCACATAGCTGTAGGGATTGTCAGGCTCCAATGGAGAAGCTTTAATGAGGTCTGTGGGTCCCAGTCTGTAGGTCTTGAGTCTCTCAGTGTGGTTTATAATTCTGTCAAGAAGGCAACTCAGGGACTTCCCTGGTGGCACAGTGGTTAAGAATCCGCCTTCTGGGCTTCCCTGGTGGCGCAGTGGTTGAGAGTCCGCCTGCCGATGCAGGGGACACGGGTTCATGCCCCGGTCCGGGAAGATCCCACATGCCGCTGAGCGGCTGGGCCCGTGAGCCATGGCCGCTGAGCCTGCGCGTCCGGAGCCTGTGCTCCGCAGTGGGAGAGGCCACAACAGTGAGAGGCCCGCGTACTACAAAAAAAAATAATAATAAAGAATCCGCCTTCCAATGCAGGAGACACGGGTTCGAGCCCTGGTGCAGGAAGATCCCACATGCCATGGAGCAACTAAGTCCGTGAGCCACAACTACTGAGCCTGCGTGCCACAACTACTGAAGCCCGCATGCCTAGAGCCCATGCTCCACAACAAAGACAAGCCACTGCCATGAGAAGCCCACGCACCGCAGTGAAGAGTAGCCGCTTCTCGCCGCAGCTAGAGAAAGCCCGCGTGCAGCAACAAAGACCCAACACAGCCAAAAATAATAAATATATTTATTAAAAAAAAAAAGGAAGGTGGCTCACATACAGCTGCTGTCAAAGAGGGGGAGCGTGGTGAAGGACTGGCAAAGAGAGTAGTTGCATGGAATTTTGGCTGTGTCTGTCAACACTGTAGTCCCAGCAGCCCTACCTAAGGGATCTGATGGGTGGGGATGGTGTTACAGTGCACAGACCTGTGGAAGAGCCATCACTACAGCTGCTAAAATAGCAGCAGTCTCAAGTCACGGTCAAGTAGCTATGTGTGTGTTGGGGACACACAGAGGTATATTGTTTCGAAGGCTGGGAAGAGTGGGGTAGGTCTCTGTGCACTGTCTTGGAAGGTGGTCCAAGGTATACTTTAAAGTGAAAACAAAAATCAGGCTTAAGAACATTCTTAAGTAGAGTAGAGTGCAATTCCATTTTTGGTGTAAAGAAAATTACATATGTTGTAGAGTCATAAAGAAACACCTAGAAGAAGATGTACACTTAACTGTTAAAAGTGCTAACCTTGCAGGGCAGAGAGAGGGTGGGAGACGGATTTTTAAAAAATTTTGTGGGGTATATATTTTCCATTTTTTTCCTTCTAGATATTTTCTGTAGATCTCTTCTTTTTTTTTCTTTGTGTGTTTCTATATTGTTTGAATGAAAGAGGATTGCTTTTGTAAAAAATACCAGAGCTTTCTGAAAGGAACCCTATGTACTACGTTTGCCTTTATTTTTTTTCTTAAGAGTAGGTTTTAAAATTATAAAACTAATACTTTATTGTAAAAACTTAAAAAGCATAAAATATTATACAATGAATAGTAGGTCTGCTCACTGACCCACTCCCCAGAATTTCTGTGCAGATACAACTGTGTATATGCCAACATGTCCCTTTAAAACTACTCACATACAAATGGGAGCCTACAGTGTTCTGCACTCTGTTTTGTTTTGTTTTAACTTAGTAGAATTTTTCCTATAATGACATACGCAGATTATCATACGGTTGTTCCATGATTTACTTACCAGAAATTTAAGTTATTTTTGTAAATTATATATGTGGTATATACATATAAACAATATGGTAAAATGAGGCTCTTTTAGGCTCAGTTTCTTTTTTAAAAAATATTTACTTATTTATTTGGTTGCGCCTGGTACCCCTTACCTATTTCCTCTTTATCTGGTCCATCCGGAGGAGGCAGTGAGGTGAGGAGAGGGAGTAAGGTGGAAGACAAAAGATGACCTTGCTTTTCTCCCCTACAAGTGGCATCCACACTAGAAACAGACCTGAGCTTAGGAAGGGTCTGAGCCAACGGATTTGAAATGAAATTTATTTAGAGTTCTGATAAACACACTGGAGTGTGCCTTGAAATGACAGAGACTTTCTGTGAATGAAAGGACCAGGTAAATGAATTCTCAGGGTGAGAAAAATAGAGTTCCATTCTCACTGCACTTTATCGAGTCCAGCTCATTCGATGTACTTTGTGAACATGTGTGATTTTATATGTAGCATACATTTCTACAAGTGGAATTTCTGTACAAGAGTATATTTTAAATTTTGATAGATATAGTCAAATTGTCTTCCAAATAATTTGTTCCCATTTTTACATTTTCACAGTGATGAATGAAAGTGGTGTTTTCTCAACACATCCTTTCTACTCTATAAGTATCAAACATTTTAGTCTTTGCTACTCTACCAGGTTAAAAAAAAATGATATTTCATATAGAGATATTTTCATTATGAGAGAGGTTAAGGTTGTATTTCTTTTTTTTTTTCTTTAAAGATTTTTTTTTGATGTGGACCATTTTTAAAGTCTTTATTGAATTTGTTACAATACTGCTTCTGTTTTATGTTTTGGTTTTTTGGCTGCGAGGCATGTGGGATCTTAGCTCCTCGACCAGGGATCGAACCTACACCCCCTCCATTGGAAGGTGAAGTCTTAACCACCATACTGCCAGGGAAGTCCCCTAAGGTAGTTGTATTTCTTTTTCTGCGAACACCATTGCAAATGTCCTTTGTTATCCATTTTGTTTTTTTTTTTCCTATTGGGTTGTTGGTCTTTTTCTTATTAATTTGTAAGAACTCTTTATATATTAAAGCGTTAACTCTTGGCCTATCATATATGTTACAGATATTTCTCTATGTGTGTTATTTGCCTTTTGTTGTAGGTTATTATGCATTAATGAACTCTCAAGTGTGTGGGTGCTATTGTATAGAATGAATACAAATTTACCTTAGAGTTCTCCTGAATTAACAGATTGTTCTTTTTCCTTTTATATTTTCTCCATCAACAGATGCTCCAAGCCTATATAAAACCATGGCAGGCAAGGGATGACCCTTGAGGTCAAGAGTTTGGGAACCACTACTCTAGGCTCTACTGGTTCTACCTAACCTGTGCCACCCAGAGCTGAGCCAAGCCCTCCTGGGTTGAGTTCAGCACTACGTCTCTTGTGAAGCCAGAAATCATTAAATTTCTAGTTCTTCGTAAGACACAAGCCACAGCCTTTCAAGGTGGGGTCAACAAAAAGGAACTGGAATGTCTCTCTTCCTCTCCTCCTTTCTCCTTTTTCCCTTTGCACCCCCCTCTCTTCCTCCTTTGCTTTTCCCTCTTCTCTAGCCTCCTAAAGGGGAGACATAAGGCAGACCAGTGGGAGGGGAAGGTAACAAAGAGGGAAGGCTCTTAATTGTTAAGATGAAGCCTCCACTCTTTTGCTTGACCTTCCTGGCCCTTCACATCTGGCCCCCCTCTCCTCCTCTCTGTCCTCCACACCCTGCCTCTCAGCCACCCAGTCTGTTAGCCCTGCTTGGCCTGGGACAGCCCTCTGGCCTTGCCACCAGCTGGTTTCTCTCCTGAGAGCTTGCTTCCCCTTCCCCGCCTGGTGTACTTGTACTTTTCAAATGTCACTTCCTCTGGGAACTTTTCCTGGCCCCATCTGAGTTAGCCTTCCCTCCACAGCCTCTCACCTTTCTTATAGCATTTACCATGTTCTTCTACAGGTCTCTGGTCTCTCCCATCAGCCTGGGAGGCCCTTGAAAGTAGGAACTTGCCTGCTTGCCCTCTGGGACTGATCCAGTTCTTGGGACATGGTAGTGGTTTCGTCAGTGTTCATTGAATGAAACTTTGTTTAAAAGGCAAAAGTGTGTGTTGGGGAAGGCGTCACGAGCCTGTAGCTGGAACAATATCCTTCCCACTGGTGACGGGGTACCAGAGAGCTTCACCCCATGCCAGCTTCTCCTCTTCAAGTCCTAACTAGAGACTGGCAAACTTGACTAAGTCCTGTGAATTCATACATAGGCATTACCTCAACTGGGCAGAGGTCAACCACTGACCTCCAGCAGAAACCCCATCCCCTTTTTCACATAAGGGAAGAAGCAGAGAAAATTCAGAGTCACGGCTATTGAGCTTCATCCCTAAGAAAAATCTGTTTAGAACAGTGGTCCTCAAACTTTGGCCAGTGTCAGAATCACCTGGAGAACTCTGGTAAAATATCAAGGCCCAGGCTTGATCCTACTTCAAGGACCCTGGGCCTCTGAATTTTTCAGTCACTCTCCAGGTGATTCTGCTACAAACCAGTTTGAGAAACACTGGCTTACAGGAAGGGGACTAAGGCCCCCTCTGTTATCCCCAAAACATTCTTCCTTCACTGGCTACTAGGCCAATCTCTTCAAATACTGTTTTCTGCTTGTGTTTCTTCCTATAGGTTCAATCCAAAGTGGTTGCGGGCTCTTGCTTTTTCTTCTCCTCATGCCCTCCCCTACCAGGTTTCAAGCAGAGTTTAGTTTGCGTATGAGTTATTCATTAACCACAGCGGCATTATTTGGTGCCCAATACATATGCATGGAATGACTACATATACAAACAAATAAGATAGTTGAATCAGGAAGCACTCATGAGTGTCTATTTGGAGCAGTAGGTTAGACACTAAGGGAAATAGAAGCCATGGTTCTGCGCTCGGGGAGCTTGCTGTTGGGTTGTGTACATGGAGAGGGTGAGCTGAGAGTCAGGTGTCACAATCCTGCTAGTGGTTGTGTGTCTCTCTGAGCTTCAGTTTCTTCAGCTCTTACATGGGAATAATAACACTATCAATAATACCCATCTCCACAGCTTAGTGTGAGGACTAAATAGAACGAAGAGAGTGAAAGTGTTTTCTAAACAAAATTTTAAAAGTAAGACACTGTCACAAAGAAAAAACAGCTTGGTGAATAATTTTTTAAAAAGTCTCCAGCTCTCTCTAGCCTACATTTTTGGAATTCTTCCCCATAGGTATCAGTTTTTAATCAGAGGCGGCACATTTTGAGACACTGAGCTGTTCTTTCCCATCTTAGTTTCCGAGCTCTTGCAGAGATGTGGCTAGCCATGGGTGGATTCCTTTGGGACCTGTTGAGAGGGGATGTGCTCCAGAAGCCTTCTCTCCTTGCCTCATGGTCAGCTCCATTTGCCTTCTGCTGATTTGGAGCCATCACAGATGCTGGTGGCTCTCCTTTGTCTCTGAGTGGCATCAGGAAGACCACATTCAGCTTTTTTGATGTATTTGCCATTAGCAGAGCATCACTTCCCTTTTAAAAGAAGAAATTATTCTCTATTAGGAAAAACATTTTTTTGCTAACCCTTTGGATGGTTTGCACAAATCATACAGAAACAGACCACATTTTTCTCAGAAATATGGGGAAATAAATTCCAGGTACAATTCTTGGCTTGTATTACTAAGTCCGAACATTTATTCGTGCTTCTTAGCTTACTGAGAAGCTAGCTTCTCATCAATTTCTCACTATCACCTTTCACAGGAGCTTGTACTGTTATCCCTCTTTTACAGATAAGGAAAGTGAGCCCCAGCAGGGAGGCCAGGCTCTCACAAGATCTCACAGCTAAGAAGATATTAGGATCACCCTTCCAAATGGGCAAAGAAAACCTTCAGGGTGCTTGAGGAACCCAGCGTGCTTACACACCAACAGCTAGGATGTTTCAAGAGTGATTCTCACCTGTTTTTGTGTGTGAGCTCTGCAGTTGTCACTCCCCAAGGATTGCTGAGAACACCCGTCACATCTGTCAGCACAGCTCCCATTACAGCTCGTAAGGAAGGGCCTATTATGGGGTTGTTAGTCATGCACGTGTTGCTCTTGGTGATCAGCTCAATAGAGACCTCAGCCAAGAACCCAGCTTTCCTCACCAGTCTTGTAACTCCTGTAAAATGTGGAGTGAATTTTTCCTTGGTTGGGTTCCCTGCTCACAATAACATTTCCTTGACTTCTGAGTTTGTACTATCTCCTTTGGGAAGGCTGCTGTTGTTGAGATGAAGCCTCCACTCTTTTGCTTGGCCATTCAGATCACTTGATGATCTGATTCTGCTTCTTCTAATTCACATCCTCATCAGTTCCTTTCTCTCTGTGTCTGGGCTTCTTTCTTTTTTCTGCAAAATTAGAGCTCCTGTTGAGTCATTTCCTAAAGATCTAATAAACCATCCTTCCTCTCCACCTCCACATTCATGGTCTTAGTTCAGGTCTTCTCCATCCATCTTCTAGACAAGGATAAGTGCAACAGCCTCCGAAGGGTCACCTGGCTTCCAATCTCTCGCCTATTATTAGTCCACACTTATCTTCCTAGAATGCACGTATGACTGTGTCACTCCCCTGCGGTGGCTCTCCATTGACCCATGATAAAATCTATACTCCTCAGGGAGGCCATCAGCCAGATCAATATAGTCATCATTCCCCAAATTTGTCACATTCTTTCATTCCTCCCTACCTTTGCCCACACCCTTTCCTCCCTAGGGGTGTCCTCCTCTCTCCTGTTTTGTAGGAACACTCCTAATAATTCCTCAAGGCTCCATTTTTATGCCATCTTTTCTATGTAGCCTTTTCTGATGTCCATAGTAAGAATGAATCCTTTCTTCTTTGTGCCTTCATGATATTTTATACCCATGACTCATTCATTCATTTTTATATTTATTGCCTTATCAATCAGTTATTGAGCAGAAAATACATTATCAGGCAGTGATAATTCCAGGGAAGGGGTAAGGGTGTTAGGGAAGTGAGTGATCTAGACAAAGACATCTAAGACTTTATCTTTACTCTTAAGGAACTGCTGGTTGGGACATGAGACACAGAAATCAATAACTTTAGTACAGCTTATTAAAAGATTTGATGAAGATGTGAACAAAGGGTTGTGGGATTACAGAGAAGGCGGCAGATTAATTCTGAAAATCAGGGAGGGCTTCACAGAAAGGTAGATGATTGAGTTGGGCCTTTAATTTATTTGTTCAGATTTATTAAGGACTTGCTAGCTGTCAGAGACATTCACCTATGAGTTACATAGAGAGAACTTGGCATTGAGGAAGGATGCAGAGAAAGCAATTGCAGCAGAGAAAGGAGCCTGGGCAAATGCATAGACTTGTGAAAGGTCATGGAAAGGGAGGGATTCTGTGTGGCTAGAGCTCAGTTAGCACTGGGAAAGAGAGAAGAAATAAGGCTAGGAGAGTAGGCACCAGACTGTGAATGTTTGTCTACAATTACGGCAGACTGTTTGGACTGTATCTCTGTAAGGCTTGTTTTGTCACATTTCAGTGTGTCTCACAGATGGTTATGCCCTATGCTGTCTCTTCTACTACACCATGAGCATCTTGTGGGCACAGGCCATAGCTTCTAAATCTTCAGGACCCAGCTCATTGTGTGACATATAACAGGCACACAGTTAATCTTTGTTGAGTTAATAACTTTAACTCCATAACTCTCTTTAGTAGGAGCTTGGTGTCACGTGTTTTGAGATTTATTTATATTTTGGCTACTATTCCTCATGAGCTGCTATGCTGAATGGGACCCCTCCAGTGTTAATTTATAGGGTAAACTTTACGGGTTAAGTGGACCCAGAATACATGTCACCCAAGGCAGCCTGAGGCAGCCAAGAGAGCCTGCATCATGTTTAAGGGGAGCCAAAGCTGTGACTCTGGGAAGACTAAGCTGAGTATCAAGATCAAGTGTAAATGTCAACTCTCAAATGTGAGTAAGCATCGAGAGGCAGAAAGGGGAGAAGTGGGAGGGTGGAGCATAGTGCCAGGATGAGAGAGGCCAAGGGGTCCGGAACCAAGGAGGTGACCAAGAGGAAAGTGCTGAGGCTCCTGATGGGTGGCATGTGGTACCTGATGGATGGCATAGAAAGCTAAAAGCGGGTTTGTTGCTCAATCATCTTGCAAATATTTCCAGATTTTTATTTGCTTCCGCAGTTATTTCTTGACGAAACTAGTGATCAGCAGATCTATTACAAATTGATCCCTAAGTACATTCCAGAGCCATTAATTTGAACTGTCAATTTGAAAAATTATAGTTTTAATTTTTATTTTTTTCTAATAAGCAGTAGAACGACTTTTTTGTTTGTTTGATTTTTAAACCAGAACATTTATTGCATGACTAATCATTAAGATGAACTGGATGCTGCAACAGCTGCCCTCCTGGGTTTAGGTGTGGTTCCTTCACAGAATCCATGCCCGAATGTGCGGCATACAATTTTTAGGTGCCTCATTCGACCATTCCCAGTGGTATTTCGTCTTTTAGCTTTAGCACTCCAGTTATGCTCTCTCTTTCTCTTGGCAGGGTAGCCAGATTTGCCACAGGTCGACTTCTGAAGGTGGTAGGCCTTAGAGCCACAACGGCAGCACAATGCGTGCGTCTTATTCCGACGCTTTCCAAATGATGACGTTCCCTTCATCATCTCGCTTCTGCTGCTGAGACCAAAGATAGAATGACTTTTTAAAACAGAAATTTTATCTGGAATCCAACATAGAACACAAGAGGACATAGTGTAAACCTTCAACAATTAGTGGAGAATACTTCACTGTAGAACTCCTGGAGATCTCAGAGCAATCCTAGAACTCTGCAGAGCTCAGATAGAAAACCACAGGCCTAGAGGTCAAGGTCAGTTCTCACACATCCTTGAAGGCTTGAATTTAAGAAACAAGTGCCTGAAAGTACAATGTTGCCTTCCTTCTTGCAAATGCATCAAAACATGAAAGATTTTTTTAAAAGCATTTATCCCATTGCTGAATGGGAATCAAGTCAGTTCTGGGTTATTTCTTCAGAAAGAAATGGTAAATTTGAGTTCTGTGCTTCCATTTTTAGTCTTTTCACATCACTCCATACCCTTACCACAAAGTGCAGTATGCACTCCTTGTACAGTAATGCGTGAGACATGAGAATGGATCACCATGCAGACCATGAACTCCATTGTCCATTGTGTTGTGAGCACACCTGATAGGGTGGGAAAATTCATTTATTTGCACAATGACTTACTTTGTGAAGGATGCTCACAGAAGGGATCAGAAAAGTGAGCCAACAGAAGGAGAGGACCCACCCAACTAGTTAGAGAACTCCAAGAAGTCTCTTTAGAGTGTTGAGGCAGCAGCAATACTTGGAACCTATGGGTTGCATTCATCAGCTTGCCCAGAGACTTGAAAGTAAGAGAAAAGAGAAAGATCACATAGTTTATTCTTAAGGAGCCATACAGAATCCTGTTTCTCCTGTTCTACTGCTAAAGGCTTTCATGGATATGGAGAAAACCTAGTGATATTATTTCCAGGCTATGAAATAAGTAGACACTGAACAAAGATCTTTCTTTCTGACTTTTAAGGTTAAGTAGAGAGAGTATAGGTTTTGGACTCAGGATCCATGTTTTCCAGGTTTCAATTCCAGTATAGAGCCTTCTTTGCTATGTGACCTTGAGTTTGTAACATGGTTTTCCTGTGCCTCAGTTTCCTCCTATGTACAGTGAAAATGAGGGTTCCTTTAGCCTTAAAAAATGTGAAATGAATGAGACATAGTTTCTGTCATCAAAGACCTCCCAATTTGTCAGTGAAATACATTTCACAAGAAGTACTCTTTCTCTCCAGTTGTGGAATAGGAGACTTCAAACAGGTGATGAGACTTAACTTGAATTTGGGGGGGATGAATGCCAGTGTGCTAAATAAATCAAGGGAAGGAACATTTGGGGGCAGAAGGAACAGCAACTTTAAAGCACAGAGATGGAAAAAATTCACAATATACTCTAGGATCTGTAGCAGTTGGAAAAAGTTGAAGCATGGGTAATGTGATAAATAGGAGAAGAAGAAGGAGAAGAAGGAAAAGAAGGAGAAGGAGGAGGAGGAGGAGGAGGAGGAGAAGAAGAAGAAGAAGAAGAAGAAGAAGAAGAAGAAGAAGAAGAAGAAGAAGAAGAAGAAGAAGAAGAAGAAGAAGAAGAAGAAGAAGAAGAAGAAGAAGAAGAAGAAGGAGGAGGAGGAGGAGGAGGAGGAGGAGAAAAAGAAGAAGAAGAAAAAGAAGAAGAAGGAGAAGAAGAAGAAGGGGAAGAAGAAGAAGGAGAAGGAGAAGAAGAAGAAGAAGAAGAAGAAGAAGAAGAAGAAGAAGAAGAAGAAGAAGAAGAAGGAGAAGAAGAAGAAGAAGAAGAAGAAGAAGAACAAGAACAAGAAGAAGAAGAAGAAAAAGAAGAAGGAGAAGAAGAAGAAGAAGAAGAACAAGAACAAGAAGAAGAACAAGAAGAAGAACAAGAAGAAGAGGAAGGAGAAGAAGAAGGAGAAGAAGAAGAACAAGAAGAAGAACAAGAAGAAGAAAAAGAAGAAGAAGGAGAAGAAGAAGAAGAAGAAGAAGAAGAAGAAGAAGAAGAAGAAGAAGAAGAAGAAGAAGAAGAAGAAAAAGAAGAAGAAGAAGAAGAAGAAGAAGAAGGAGAAGAACAAGAAGAAGAACAAGAAGAAGAACAAGAAGAACAAGAAGAACAAGAAGAAGAAGAAGAAGGAGAAGAACAAGAAGAAGGAGAAGGAGAAGAAGAGGAAGAAGAGACCAGATCACAGAGGACATAATAGCCTTATTAAGGGTCTTAGACTTTATCTTGACAGCATCTGGAGATTAATGAAAGATTTTCAACAGAGGAATGACACGTGCCCTTAGGTTTGTTAGACCACTTTGGTCACAATATAGGACAAGAGCTGGCAAATTATGGCTCATGAGCCAAATCCATGCAGCTCCTGTTTTTCTCAATGAAATTTTATTGGAACAGAGTCATACCCATTCATTTATGCATTGTCTGCGGCTGCTTTTACATACAATGGCAGAATTCCTTAGTTGTGATAGAGATCCTATGGCCACAAGCCTAAGATATTTACTATCTGGTCCTTTACAGAAAAAGTTTGTCAACCGTGATGCAGAGGATGGATTAAAGGAGGGCAAAGGCTGGTGAGAAGGAGTTTTGTTAGGAAGCTCTGCCAAGACTATAAAAGACATGGGCTGAGCCTGAACTAGGCAGGAGCAGTGGAGCTGGAGAGAAGGGGAAGGTGTCAAAGGAGGTGAAATCAACAAGACTTGGTGACTAATTAGATGTGGAGGTGGAATGGTAAGAGGATTCCAAAACAACTCCCAGTTTCTAGCTTGGGCAACTGGATGGGTGGTGGTGCCAGTTGCTAAGACTGGGTTGTCAGGAGGTAGAGCACTTTTGGGGATACAAAGGATGGTTCCAGTGTAGACACGTAGCACTGTGACATCCCAGCAGAGGTGGTAGCTAGAAATGTGGGTCTGGAGCTCAAAAGAGTGATATGCTCCAGACATACAGATTTGGGATTTGTCAGTATATGGATGCACAGATTACCCAGGTATATAGAGTGGGAAGAGAGGAGTGGGAAGAGAGGAGATGACCAACAGTGGTACCCACAGAAACATCAGTGTTTCAGAATGGACACAGGAAGAGGTACTTGGAAAGGAAATGGTGAAAGAGGTCCCAGAGGGCATGAGGAAAACTAAGAGAGTATTTGCTGAACAAAGTAAGCCAGACAAAGTGAAACTAGCTACCAATGTTCCATAAAGAGAATGGGGGTGGATCATCGGGGGCAGGAGGGAGAAAGGATGAAAATAAGAGGGATGCAAGGCAGCAGGAGATGAGTGAAGCTGGGAGGAAATAGCCTCCATTTCCTGCACACTTGTTATGTGCCAGAGAACATCCTAAGTGCTTGAGTTCATTTCATCTGTACAACAGCCTCTCAAGGTAGGAATAAGGATTCCTGTTTTACACATGAGAAAACTGAGGCATAGATACTTAGCAACTCACTGGAGGTTATACTGATGGCAAATGGTGTAGTGGGGATTCTAACTCCCAAATCAATGCCCTTGAACCCTACGTCAAGTGACACACCTCTATTCCACCTCCCTAACTCCTTACAAATACCAATTGTCACCAAAGACCAGGTCCAATGTTATGTCTTCTGGAATGACTTCCCACTCAACTGTCCCCTTCCCATGCTGGGTCAGCATGGTGGGGTCCTGAGGCAGAATTGTATTAGGTCAAGCGCATAGAGTTGGGTGCCTGACTGCTTGGGTTCAAATCCCGGCCCCAGAGCTTATAAGCTATGCAACCTCCTCCCACAACCTCCTTGTGCGTCCTTGTGCACCGATAAAATAGGGTTGACAAGAGTCCCAACCATGTAAGCATGGATTCATGTAAAACTTAGCACAGCACCTAGTGCATAGTGAAGATTAAAAAAAATTTTTTTTAATTGGAGTATAGTTGCTTTACAATGTTGTGTTAGTTTCTGCTGTACAGCAAAGTGAATCAGTTATACGTATACACATATCCACTCTTTTTTTGATTTCCTTCCCATTTAGGTCACCACAGATCATTGAGTCAGGTTCCCTCTGCTGAACAGAAGGTTCTCATCAGTTATCTATCTATTTTATACATAGTAGTGTATATATGTCAATCCCAATCTCCCAATTTGTCCCACCCACCCCTTGGTAACCACAGGTTTGTTCTCTACATCTGTGACTCTATTTCTGCTTTGCCAATAAGTTCATCTGTACCATTTTTCTAGATTCCACATATAAGCAATATTCTATGATATTTGTTTTTCTCCTTCTGACTTACTTCACTCTGTATGACAATCTCTAGGTCCATCGAGCGTAGTGAACATTTAATAATTACAACTCTCCAGTGGCGCTCAGGATGTGCCAGGTGCTGCTCTAAGTACTATATATAGATTAACATTTAATCCTCACAACACACTTTCAAGGAAAGAACTGGTTTTATTTCCATTTTACAGACAAGGAACTGAGGCAGAAAGAGTTTAGATAACTCGGTGACGGTCACATGGCTCAAACAAGGGTTTGGTAGTATCGATGGTCTTCTTATTCCAGTCCTGGTCCCAGAAGGGTTGTTGTTTCTTTCTCCTGCTCATTCTCAGCCCCAGTCCTCACCCTGTGCTGTGGTTCATCATGCATCTGTTGGTCTGTCCACAGATCTGAGCAGGTATATGCCTTATTCCCCTTGGTAACCCCAGCAACAAGGAATGATGCTTGACACTTGGTAGATACTCAACAAATATTTCCTGAATAAACCAATGATTGGACAAACCCCTCTTGAAGGTCTTAAGCTGAATCCATTTGGTCTTTACAACTGATCAGCATGGTGGGTGCATTGAATCTTACACCAGGGCACCCACTCAACTCTTGGAGTGTCCCCTCAGCTGGCATCTGGCATTAATATGTTTGCTTCTGGCCTAAAATGATTACCACTGTTTAACCCAGGGCAGTAAAACCCCTTGGAAGGGCTGGGATGGACAGCCAGGCCTCGGGTCCCCTGGAAGACTGACCTCAGCAACTCTGAGAACCTCTCAGAAGCTTCCAGAATGCATCTACAAGCAGCACAAGAAGCCAGACCTGCTGCTTTCATGTACACTGGCTTTGGGGCCAAGTATCCTGTCCCTAGCTCCCCATCTGCTCATCTTCACTCCCAAATGGCTTTCAGCTCCCTGGAAGCCCGTCCTCCTTCCTCCCTGTAGGGATGACTTGCTGTCCCTGGGGCTCTCAGGCAGAGGCTCTCAGCCTCTCACAGAAGGGGACGCAAACGTGCTCTTGTGGTGGCTCTGCCTTCGTGACCCTCCCAGGGGAGCACTCGGTCTCCCCACTGTTTTGATTTTCATGAGGACGTTCTACCCTGATGGTTAAGGCGAAGTTAGGCGACACTGAAGCCAGGAGGCTGCTTCTCATCTCCTGATGGTGGGGGATTTCTAAATCTACTTCGCACTGGTGAAATTACTTGATTTTTGCTAGAAGGGACCTGGGAGTGACGGATAGACTCCCAATGAGGGGACAAGGGGTCAGGGTGGGAGAGGAAAGCCCCCTGCAATTGATCCCTTGGATTCTAAAGCTGAAAGGTACCTTGAGGATCTTGTTCTGGTCCTTCTATAGAAAGCATTTCCCTGATAGGCAGGCCACGACTGGCTGTGTGACCTTGTGCAAATCCCTTAAACATCTCTGAGATTTCACCATCTAAAAAATGGCTTTCTTAGCGGGGATGGTACAATGAGCAGAAATGTATGTAAATGTGTATGGTTAGGATTTTTTTTTTTTTTAAACTTTAGGGCTCCAATTGTAAACATGCTAGTTATTGGGAGTATTAGCATAGAACGTTTGCTCTCTCTTTATATATATACGTGTATGTGTGTGTGTGTGTGTGTGTGTGTGAGATGCATTTGTTGAATGAATGAACATTCTTGTGCCTCAGTTTCTTCTTTTGTGAAATGAGACAAGGCTGGTACCTACCTTGCAGTGTTGCTGTGAGTTTTAAATGTCTTTCTGCCTGCACAGCTTTTAGAGAAATTCCTGGTATGGAGTAAGAACTCAATAATTATTATTGATGGCAGGGAATTTTCTTTCATTTATTTATCGAGCATGGTGGATGCTCGATAAAAACATGTGTAATGAATGTGAGAGTATTTAAAAACAAAACAGCAACGATCAAAAAATACCTCAGTAGGCTATGGGCAATGCCCTCCTTTTTGTTAGCAGAGCTCAGACTTGGGTCCCAGCACCAACAAGGCTGTGATAGGTGAGTTCTCAGGGAATGTCTGGGTAGATTCCTTGTGGTCCCAAGTGCCCTGTGCCCACAAACATCTCTGCCTCCTCTCTCTTAAGGGTGCTAACGGTCTGGAGCCGGCGAATGCAGACTTACATGGAGGGGTACCAGCTCCCAGCTGAACCAGAGATGTACGGAATTTGGCAAGTGCTAAGGGGAATTTCATTATAGCAGCGGCTGCTGTCCAGATAAAAGCTACCTGTCATGACTGGACTCTTTCTGATCCTCCAGATGGCCTGGGCAATGCTCCAGATTGAGGAGCTCTGAGGAAGGTGGTGGAGTCTCCGTGGTTCTGTGTCTATAGCTCCAAGCCCCGGGTCCCAGCTGTGTGTGCTGAGGGCTTTTGTGGCCCAACCCTCTCTGTTCATTCTGTTGGCTTCTAGGGGCAACCTCCATGATCCCTGCCTCACTGGATGATGAATCATTTCCATTACAATCAGTCACTTGGGGAAAGTGGTTGTGCTCGAGTGCAGATTCCTTAGGCTAATAATCATGTCTGGAAGCTCCAGGATTCCAGTTGTTTCTCACTCAGACAGCCAGAAGGCAGAAGTGTCTATACCCCATGCTTTTACTGACAGGTGTGAAGATAAGAGTTGGAATTATACTGACCTGGGTTTGAATTCCACCACTGACAGGTTGTGGCTTTGTGCAAACCTTTCACCTCTTAAAGTCTTGATTTTCTCCATCTGCAAGATGAGGATAATATTTCCCTGGTGGTTCCAGGTAAAGTTGAAAGTAATTCATACAGGGATTCCTAGCATAGAGCCTGGTGCATAGGTGAAGCATGATAGAAGGCAGCGCTATGATTGATGCAAGCAAGCAAAAAGATTTAGAGGAAGGACAGCAAATTTTGTCTGTAAAGGGCCAGGCAATAAATATTTGAGGGTCTATGAGACCAGACAGTCACTGTAGCAACTACTCAACTCTGCCACGTGAAAGTGGCCACAGACCATTCTTAAATCAATGAGCAGAGCTGTGTTCTAATAAAACTTTATTTATAAAAGCAGGCTGCTGGGGGCTTCCCTGGTGGCACAGTGGTTAAGGATCCACCTGCCAGTGCAGGGGTCATGGGTTCGAGCCCTGGCCCGGGAAAGATCCCACATGCTGTGGAGCAACTAAGCCTGTGTACCACAACTACTGAGCCTGCGCTCTAGAGCTCACGAGCCACAACTACTGAGCCTGCATTCCACAACTACTGAAGCCCACGTACCTAGAGCCCATGCTCCGCAACAAGAGAAGCCACTGCACTGAGAAGCCTGTGCACTGCAACAGAGTAGCCCCCGCTCGCGGCAACCAGAGAAAGCCCTCACACAGCAACAAAGACCCAATGCAGCCAAAAATAAAATAAAAAATAAATTAAGGAAAAACAAACAAACAAACAGGCTGCGGGCAGGATTTGGCTCCTGGGTTGTAGTTTTCCCACACAAGGAGACTGAGTCCTATAATATCTATATGTTCTAGTCACTAATAATATTTAATCTGTTTTACCTTTAGGGTGGGTATGTAATTCTTCCTTGTGCGATAGAGAGACTCAGCTTGGAAGCCTAAATTTTCTTTGTCCCTGTACTCAGGTATGACTGGGTGTATTCTCAGAGTCCATTTTGCCTATGGAACCAAGGTTGTATCTCAAGGGAACAGAAAATGGAAGTGTACTAACTTGGTTCAAGGATGTTTGTTCAGTGTAGCAAGGAAAAGTGGTTTTGAGTATGTTTGTTTCTGGTAAGCAGGGGATGTATCTGGCTCATCTATAGGGCCTGGTACAGAGTAGTCAGTCTTTGGTGAGTTAATTCAATAAATAGATCCTAAATAATTTCCTCCAGTCCTCTTCACACAGTTGTATGTCCCTGACAGTTTGGGACTCTTGCTAATTGGATGGAAAGCTTCCATCTGAGATTCATAACAAATGTTCATGACCAAGTTAGGTAGCCGTTTAGGGTTATTTGTCTAATGCGCTCCCAATGTTTCATGAGGCTAGTGTCCCCACAGTAGCCAAGGGCGGTGTTCCTTGAAGATCATAGCAGATAATTTCCAAATACAGCCACACCAATGTATCAATATATATGCCATCCCACATGTTCTTATTACGATGTGATATGAACACTTTTCTGTCAAAACATGGGCTTTATGTTCCCTCCCCTTGGGCCTGGAAGGACCTTTGTAACTGCCTCGATCAACAGAATGTGGCAGAAGTGAGGCTGCACGACCCCCAAGGCGAGGTCATAAAAGTCAATATGGTCTCACCTGTTTTTTCTCACTCTTAGGACACTTGTCCTTGAAATCCATACACCCTGTTGTGAGGAAGCTCAGGCCACACGGAGAAGACACATGGAAGTGTTTTGGCTGACACTTAGCTAAACCCCAGCTGACCGTCAATGTCAACATGTGAGTAAATGAAGGTTCAGATAGTTCTGGCCCCTGGCCTTTGAATCTTCCACTTGAGGCCTCAGACATCATGAGGGAGGAATTTGTGTCCAAATGCCCTATCCAGAGAGAGGTCACGAGTGATGACTGATTTTTTTAGCCCCTACGTTTGGGGTAATTTGCTATGCAGTATTAGGGAACTAATGTAAAGATATTGTAATCATTTACTGTCCTGATGGTCCTATTATGTCACAGAGGACTTGAGAGCACAGTAATGCTGGGAAGAGGCAGCAGGCACCATGGGGTCATCATTCATTCATTCAGTACCTACTCTGTACCAGGCTCTGTGTAAGATTCTGGGGAAACATAGATGCAGATGCTGCTTCAGCTTCTATACTCAAAGAGGTCATAACATACAGGAGAAGATAGACTCTAACCAAATAACTAAATTTACAAACTGATAAGGGCTTAAAGGAGACTGTAGGAAGTGAGGCAGGAAAACAACGAAGGGAACAATTATTTATACCTGGAGGAGTGTGGAAAAGCTCTACATAGAAAGTGTCACTCAGCTGGGCTCTGTAGGAAGAATAGCAGTTCACTAGGTAGCCAGGCAGGGAGGTGGAATTCTAGGCAGAGGGAACGGTGTGCAGAAAAGTCAACAGGTGGGAAGGAGTTTGGAGGGTTGGGGGAATCAGGTGGCTGGAAAGTGGAATTGGAAGGAGGGCTGTCAAGAAAAGAAACAGGGAAGGTAGGATGGAGTCCTACTGTGATGAGCTTTCCGTGGTTGTTCTGAGAACATTAAAATTTATTCTACAAGCAATAAGGAGCCACTAGAATATTTTAGATGGGTCATTTTCCAACAGCGTGGAGGGAGGAGAATTCAAAGCCAAGGAACGCAGTTGGGAGGCTGTTATCTCCTAAAAGACCCTGGAGGGAGGGCTGAGCTGAGGCAGTGTCTGCAGTGAAGGAGAGGAGAAGATGGGTGTATGAGATAGTTTAGAGCTGACTCTAACATGGGTCGAGCACGGGCATTGGGGCATCCCCAGTGCCTGGCCCGGGTCACAGGGCAGAGACAGGGAGCAGGGTGTGGGGAAGACCGTGAGCTCACCTGCAGACCTGTTAGGTTTGAGCCTCGCAGTTGGAAACATCCAGTAAGCAGTCCCTGCGGGATCGCAGGCTCCAAGGAGAGATCTGAGCTAGAGATAGAGCATTGGGAGCTGTCCGCTTCGAGGTATAATCGAAGCCCCGTAGGAGTGGATGAGGTTATTGAGAATAGCGTTTCTCAACCTTAAACAAAAGAAATGTACTGTCTTGGTAAACGTACACTCCCTACCTCCAAAAAAACCTAGAAAAACAAACTGATAGAACTCCGTGGGTACAGCTAAGAATCACTGCATGGTGGTTCATCACCAAGGAGATTTTGCTGAGCGTAACCTTCAGAGATTTGTGTTAAAAAATAGACATCTCAAAACAAACAGGTAGATACAAAAAACAGAGTAGTGGTTACCAGAGGGGAAGGGGTGGGGGCTCGAAATGGGTAAAGGGGGTCAACTGTATGGTGAGGGGTGGAAACTACACTTTTTGGTGGTGAGCACTCTTTCTGGTACGCAGAAGTCGAAATACCATACTGTACACGTGAAACTTACATAGTGTTATATAAACCCATACATTAAAAAAAAACCACTCAGACATCTCTTGCTTTTATTAAATATTAAGTTACACTATTAAATATGCTTTTTCAAAATTTATTTACACTATCTTAGCGATTCTGATATGGCTGGCATTTTGCTCTCCCCTCTCCTCCCCAGGCCTGGGTTACACCAATTTTTAAAGGGAGAACTAGGAAAGAGGAGACTGAAAGGAAAACACGAGAGGGGGCGGGGCCGGCGAGGCGCCGGGGTGGGGTGGGGTGGGGTGGGAGGGGAGAGGAAGGGGCGGGGCTAAAGAGGCGCGGGTGGGAGGGGGCAGAGGACAGGGGGAGTCAGGGAGGAGGAGTTTTCTGGGGGCGGCCACCTGTGCCGGGTACTGCGGAGAGGAGCTCGGCGAGGCGTTTGGTCCCGGGGCTGGGTGGGCTCTGGGTGCGCGCGGCACTCAGACTGGATGGCAAGGCCGGCGCTTGGGGGGATGGAGGTCGGGTCACCTCCTCTCCGCAAGGGGACCTCGACTGCACGATCTGATGCTGTCACACAACAGCTATTTCACAATTTACGTAGCTGATTTCACGCACTTCCGAAAGTTCTGCCGCATTCGTGGCAGTTAAAATTGTTGTGTCTTTGGGCAGTCGGGGAGATAGGTGCCCCCAGTACGGCGCCACTTAGCCAGAGCAGTTTTAGAAGTTCGGATTGCAGAGGGCTGCTGGGCCAGAGGGAGATGCGAGAGTACGGGTGTGGACTCTCCCCTGGCTGGCTGAGGGCACAGCTACTGTCAGCCCGGCTCTGACACAGAAACCGGGCCCTTTCTAGCCTCTTGCTTGTGATGCTGAGTGACGGAGACCCGTCCACTCACAGAAACGGTACGGGGCTGCACAGCTGGATTTTATCTTCGGTACGGGGCTGCACAGCTGTATTTCACCTTCAGGCGAATTTCTTGCGGAAAAAGAAAACCGAAAAACAAACAGAAAACCCCGTGTGCGTGTGGGTTCGTTGCTAATTTTTTCAGCGAGGATGTTAAATCGAGGCCAAAAGAGTCATTAAAATCAAACATACAATTACCTTCTGTACCCTCTCAATATCCGGGAACAATTAAGCTTAAGCAAACGAAATTGCCAATGGCCTAAAAATGGAAAAGAAATCTCTCTGCCTGCCTAAGTGGGGTTTACAGAGAAACCCCTGGGACTCTTGATGTCCCAAACAACCTGTTAGTGCTTTGGAGACCTTATGGGACAGGTTTCTGCATTTGGTGTGTCGGTTATTATTATTATTATTTTTTGAACTCTACACACGATCAATTGCAACTGTTTCCAAGATTGTCCTGGGTAGTCAATAAGTACATTTGTTTTCTGAGAAGGATGTATTCTGAGGAAGAGCAGAAAGTACAATGGGGAAAATGTCAGGAGGAATTAAATGGAGTGACATATTTCCCAGGGGGAGGCAGACGTCAGGTGCATTCCCTGTGTCTTGCTCTACCTTGGAAATCTTTCAGAACTCATTGGAAAATAAAGATGTATGTGATGGAGACGTGGGTGGATTCAATAGCTACAATAAGAGAGAGGGAATGAAATGCAAACACATCCTTGGTTGGATTATTAAACTGATTTAAATTCATAATTCACAGATGGATATAGAACATTGTTTTTCCATTGCATCTTCTTTGTAGGAAAAAAAAGGGTAACTTGTGGTTTATTATTTCTGACTTGGACCATAGAACCGTGTATAGTAGATTCTTGGTAAGTATTTGTCAAACATTAAGTGTATAAATGAGTGAGAATGAGTGAGTAAATGGCAGAGTCAAAGGAACTTTTTGGGTTATACCAAATTAAGTTGTTGTGCTATTAAAAACAAAACCCTTAGACGCAAGAGGGAAGAGATATGGGAACATATGTATATGTATAACTGATTCACTTTGTTATAAAGCAGAAACTAACACACCATGTAAAGCAATTATACTCCAAAAGATGTTAAAACAAAAAACAAAACCCTTATGCTCCTATGCCAATCATTATTTAGGCAGGTTCACACCCATTATTGTATTTAACTCTCCCAACAATGCTGTGAAGTAAATATTAGTATCTCCATTTTATAGTTAAGGAAACGCAGGCTTAGGGAGGGTAAGCAGTTGCCCAAAGTAGCATATTTAGGAAGTGGTGACAATGACATTCAGAGCCTGGGTCTTCTTATTCTTCACCAAGTTTTCTTTCCATACATTATGATAGACATTGGAAGGTTGGAGGTGGGTGTATATCCAATGAAGCCTCCAGGAATACTGCTTGTTCCAGAAATCTTGTACAGTTTCAGTTTATATTTCCCAGATCCAATGTGAAAAAAAAGAAGGACTCTCATCTGTTTGGAAAGGTGAAATAGAGTTTTTTGAAGCTGTAAGACAGGTGAGGTTTTTGGTTATTGATTTAATAAATCTGCGTTCCCCTGGAGCTTGGGTACTTATCATTTTTTACAAATAAATTTTATTTCGGAATATTCACAAACTTAAGAAAGAGTGGCAAATACAATGCAAATAACTTTTTTAAATTTCTGAATTATTTGAAAATAAGTTACCAATCTGATGTCCTGTGACCTCCAAATAGTGACATTGGTATTTCCTATAAACAAGGATATTCTCCTATATAACCACAATGCAACCATCAAACTCAGGAAATTAACATCTATCCAATACTACCATGTAATCCTCAGGCTCCATTCACATTTCACGCATGGTCCTGATAACGTCCTGTTAGTCCTGCTGGAAGACTCCACTCTAGAATCATTGTCCTCAGTTGTCAATGCTCTTTCGTCTCATTCAGCATGGGACAGCTTCTCAGTCTTTCGTTATTTTCATGACCTTGACACTTTTGAAGATTAGAGGCCAGTTGTTTCGTAGAACATCAGTTCAATTGTGTTTGTCTGATGTTTCTTCATGACATTATCCCAGTTGTGCAGCTCTGACAGGACTATCCCAGAAGCGATGCTGTTCTTCTCATCGCATCCTGGCACAAGGTGTGAAATTCCAGTTTGTTCCATCACTGACGATGTTCAGTTCCTAAGGTGGCACCTGCCAGGCTTCTCACTGTAACGTTACACTCATTTTTCCCTCTGTAATTTTTTTTTAACATCTTTATTGGAGTATAATAGCTTTACAATGGTGTGTTAATTTCTGCTTTATAACAAAGTGAATCAGTCATACATATACATATATCCCCATATCTCTTCCCTCTTGCTTCTCCCTCCCTCCTACCCTCCCTATCCCACCCCTTTAGGTGGTCACAAAGCACCGAGCTGATCTCCATGTGCTATGCGGCTGCTTCCCACTAGCTATCTATTTTACGTTTGGTAGTGTATATATGTCCATGCCACTCTCTCACTTTGTCCCAGCTTACCCTTCCCCCTCCCCATGTCCTGAAGTCCATTCTCTAGTAGGTCTGTGTCTTTATTCCCGTCTTGCCCCTACGTTCTTCATGACCATTTTTTTTTTTTAGGTTCCATATATATGTGTTAGCATATGATATTTGTCTTTCTCTTTCTGACTTACTTCACTCTGTATGACAGACTCTAGGTCCATCCACCTCACTACAAATAACTCAATTTCATTTCTTTTTATGGCTGAGTAATATTCCATTGTATATATGTGCCACATCTTCTTTATCCATTCATCTGTCGATGGACACTTAGGTTGCTTCCATATCCTGGGTATTGTAAACAGAGATGCAATGAACATTGTGGTACTCCCTCTGTAATTTTATGGGCATGTACTTTGAAACTATCTAAATATCTTGATTTTGATCAAATTTTCGCTTTTTAAGTAGTTTATCAGTTGCACTCGTGGCTTCTTATTTTATTCAATGAGTTATCATCCTTTGCTGTTATTATTTATTTTGATGTTCATAGTGTCCTAGATTTGGCCAGTGGGAATCCTTTCCATCTGGATTCTGTGTCCTCTTGACTTGTCCCCATCATTCTCTGAGTCCTTCCTTACTTTATGGCACAAGATGTTCCAGGCTCATCTTGTACTTTACCTGCCCTAGTCCTGGAATCAGCCATTTCTCCAAGGAGCCCTGGTTCCTTTTTTTTTTTTTTGCGGTATGCGAGCCTCTCACTGTTGTGGCCTCTCCCGTTGCGGAGCACAGGCTCCGGACGCGCAGGCTCAGCGGCCACGGCTCATGGGCCCAGCCGCTCCGCGGTTTGTGGGATCTTCCCAGACTGGGGCATGAACCCGTGTCCCCTGCATTGGCAGGCGGACTCTCAACCACTGCACCACCAGGGAAGCCCTCTGGTTCCTTTTAATGAAAAATCTCATTTGAAAGCCAAGATTTGGATGCTAGTTGTGATTATTGCCATTGGGGTGTCACAGTTCCCAGGTCCTTTATGTAGACAGAGCCAGGAAACACACACACTCACACACACACACAGAGATTCATATTTACATCTATATTTATCTCTATATCTATTTGTCTATCTACATATACATTGAAAATAATGAGTTCACACTTATAGTTTTAATTCCAGACTAACACCACAGGATTCATCCTGCTCTTCTCCTTTTCCATGCTGTGACTCCTTTCTCCACAGTGAAAAACCTGGTTTCCACGATTCCCCATGTATTTACTTATTAAGTCCCCTGCATGTAACCTATCTTCCATTGCTGCCTCTATTCCTCCTCCTGAGTAGAGGACCTCGTTACCCCAGGTCAGGCTAACACCCCACACTGGCCATCCCCCCAAATGGATATTCTCTTCACCTTTCTTGGACTTTAACTCCCATTTTGGGCCATCCCCCCATAAGGATGATCTTTCCTCCCTCCCAGGCTCTGACATCCTACTCTTAACCTCCATGGGCTTCCCACCTCCAGCTGGATCCACTTGTCCACCATTCAGGACAGAATTGTTCAGAAAGAAAAAGGAAGAGAAAGAAAGAGGAAGAGGAAAGGGACCGGGAAAAAGGAGGTGCTTCTGATTTTAGTTAAGAAATAAGACTGCTAGGGACTTCCCTGTTGATCCAGTGGTTAAGACTCTGCCCTTCCAATGCAGGGGGCGCAGGTTCGATCCCTGGTTGGGGAACTAAGATACCACATGCCACTGCCAAAAAAAAAAAAAAGTGGCACTAGAAAAAATTCTTAATTTCTTAGGAAATGTTATCCAGGCTATAAAAAGGTTTTTTTTTTTTTTTTTTTGCGGTATGCCGGCCTCTCACTGTTGTGGCCTCTCCCGCCACGGAGCACAGGCTCCGGATGCGCAGGCCCAGCGGCCATGGCCCACGGGCCCAGCTGCTCCGCGGCATGTGGGATTCTCCCAGACTGGGGCACGAACCCATGTCCCCTGCATCAGGCAGGCGGACTCTCAACCACTGTGCCACCAGGGAAGCCCTGTTTGTTTGTTCTTTAAAAGAGCCCATACTTCAAGTATTCAGCAGCCAATTAGAATTATTCTTGACTGTGCTGGATATCTTTGATTAGAATCAGGCATCCATCCCTACCCGCTTCTTAGGGATCTTTCTTTATCCCAGGGACGGGAAGGCTAGAAACTACATTTCCCGGATTCCCTTGCATTTGGGGTTCTGGAAGCAAATTAGATTCCACCAATGAGATGAAATTCCAAGAGACTTGGAAGTTCACAGTGAGTTGGAAGGCACAACCTTGTTGTCATTGCTGCTGACCAGTGAGGTGATAGACACACGCATGTCTGTGGACTGACTCAGGTTTAAGGCATGTAATGCAGTCACCAGCTTTTTGAGAAAGAGAGATATTGGCAGTTGAAGTCAGAAGCAGCAGCAGCAGAGGTTCACTGACCTCTGCATCTCAGCTTTGGAGCTGTGCACCTGAGCCAGGAGCCCCCCAGAGTGGCTCCTCTAGCCCTCCAAGGATTATATAAGCACCTCATTCCCTGTATTAAATGCCCTTCTGTTTAAAATACCTGGAGGGACTCCTTTTTCCTATATTAACTCCTAACTGGCACACTGGCCTTGTATATGAAGGAAGATTAGACAGTAGGCAACAGATATTAACTTCTGGAAAGGTGTCTTTGCTTTTTATTTACTTTGAAACTTGTTTTGTACATATTAGGGACAGTGTGCTAAGCTAGACTTGCAGATGTGAACAAAGGTAACAAACATGCAATCCTGGTCTCCAGGAATTCCAGACTGGAAGAAGGAAATAGAGAAAAAACCCTTAATAAACAACCAAGTTCAAAATAAGACAGATGGAGATAAGTGTTATGAAAGAGAGGCAAGTGTAACATTCTTCACAGGTCATGGACCATGGCTTAAAGGTCTCCCAGCCTGGCCCACCTCTTTAGCATCACTTGCTGCTACTAACCCCTGGACCCCACACACTGATCCCCAGCCATGTCGAACTCATTGCCATACCTTAAATGTCACTTTCCCTTTCAGAACTGAATGTTCTTCCTCCACCTGCCTAAAGAATTCATGTACATTCTTCAGAACTAAACTGCAGTGTCACTCACCTACTCTGTGCAGGAATTATATAGAGTTTGTCTCTCCCTCTTGAACTTCTGATTGGGAAAACCAAGTGTCTGTTGAAGGCATCTCTCCCTCCTTTCTTAAAAGTCTTTCCTTGATGGTCTTTCTAGAGAATGTGGTCTCTAAAAGGAGAAATTACACCATTAAAAGCCACTCGTGGGCTTCCCTGGTGACGCAGTGGTTGGGAGTCCGCCTGCTGATGCAGGGGACACGGGTTCGTGCCCCGGTCCGGGAAGATCCCACATGCCGCAGAGCGGCTGGGCCTGTGAGCCATGGCCGCTAGGCCTGCGCGTCCGGAGCCTGTGCTCCGCAACGGGAGAGGCCACAACAGTGAGAGGCCCGCATACTGCAAAAAAAAAAAAAAAAAAGCCACTCGCCTTTTTCCCAAGGAACAAAATGCTTTAATGTTGCAGAGTACTTAAATACAGCAAAACTTTCAAAGACGAATCCTTTAAAAGAAAATTTTATATATACGCATACTCTCCTATAGGCACACATTTGCATATGTGCATTTCTACTTCCTGACAGACTCTGCCTACACTTGGGAATTTTTCCTTGGGGTTCAGTGTCTCTAGGATCTGTCAGAACGATTGTCAAGCTGAGCTCTGGGCAAGCTTAGGAAGGATTGTGTAGTTGTGTTTGTCTCTGTGAAGATAGATCCTTTGTTGACTTTTGAATTAATTCATATGCTGCACTCTCCCACCACTTGTTTAGGATCTGGGGGTGCTTAGCATTACCAGTGTTATTATGGCACATTCATGGAATGCTCTATGTTTTGAAAATAGTTTACAACGGTTTGTTAACCAGCACAAGCTGAGAACATTTCAGCAATGGTTGATTTGCTTTGTAAAGCGCTGGCAACACCATATAATATTTATGGGGTTGCAAAATCTCATTAAGTGAATGAAGTTCCACTTTCCCTACTTGGATTTGACCAACATTTATGGAATGTTGTCTATGTGCTATGCACTGTGCTAAGATTCCACTGAATGAATGAACATTCATTAAGCAACTGCTATGCCAGTCATTGGGCAAGTATTCCACTGAGTGAAAGAGCATTTATTAAGTGCCTTCTAGGGACCCAGGTCTAATGCTAAAAATGAACTGACTAAGTAGCCTCTCATTGTGAGTGTTTAGTATGCCAGATACCACATGTGCATTCCATCAAATGGATAAATATTTATTAAGCACTTTCTATGTGCTAAGCATCAAGACAGACACTTTAACATACATGATCCCACTTAATCCTCACTATTATAATGAAGAGGGGCTAGTATTATTTTCCCATTTTATAGATGAAGAATCAGAGGTCAAGAGGCTAAGATTCATGACTAGAGTTCATAGGGACCGAGATTTAAACCCATGTCTCCTTACATTTAGTCCGGTGCTCTTTCCATTATACCACCGTGACTCTATGTTTATAGAACTCAGCCTCGTTCTATAATATTAAAAGAAATGGGAACTGATGGTCCATGGAATATCAGTAAACTGAATTCTGTAATAGTCTCAGGGCAAGAGAACTTGACCTTATTTACTTAAGACTAATCATAAACATTAGATATGAGCAGTTAAAATTCCTGTGTCCTTGAACCCCAGCTTCTCTTCCTTAGAAGGTTGTCGACAATGAGTTAAGTTGGTTCTCAAGACTATGGTGGTAATACCCATTGGACATACTAGGACTCATGTAGGACTATTCATCCCAAAAAGATGCAAAAAAAGGACTTCGCTGATGGCACAGTGGTTAAGAATCCACCTGCCAATGCAGGGGACGCGGGTTCGAGCCCTGGTTTGGGAAGATCCCACATGCTGCAGAGCAACTAAGCCTGTGCGCCACAACTACTGAGCCTGCGCTCTAGAGCCCATGAGCCACAACTACTGAGCCCATGTGCCACAACTACTGAAGCCCACGCGCCTAGAGCCCGTGCTCCACAACAAGAGAAGCCACTGCAATGAGAAGCCTGTGCACTGCAACAAAGAGTAGCCCCCACTTGCTGCAACTTGAGAAAGTCTGTGTGCAGCAATGAAGACCCAATGTAGCCAAAAAAAAAAAAGCAACAAGAATGGCCCTGCCTGAAGGAGACCAGAGCACTGTACTCCTGGATTACGCTGCTTGTGTTTTTAGACCATATCCTATCATTCCTTCAGTTAATTAGTCTGCAAATGCTCACTGAGTGCCTAGTGCATGCTGGACACCATCCAAGTGCAGGATGTGTGATGAGGCCAGGTCACTTATTAGCAGTGTGCCACTAGGCAAGTTATCTCATATCTCTGAGTCTCAGATCCCTCATTCAGAAAGAGGATAGGTGTTTATGAGGGTATCATTACTCCTTTTCCTAAACTCTTAACACTCAATTTCTCTTGTTACAAAATAAGCTTACCTGCTGCTACCTAGCTATCAATCTACCATTGAACTATCTCATCTATATCAACACTTTATAAATGCTTTTTCTGGCCCATTATTTCTCTTAATCTCACAAGCCTACAAAGTAGGCATTCTTAACCCCATTTTACAGGTGAGGACATCAAGGCCCTGGGAGATTAAGCAATATGCTTAAGGTCACAGAGCCGATCAATGGCAGAAACAGGATTTAATCTCAGGTCTGTCTGACGTTGGAGCCTTGCTTTCTTCTTTATACTGTATTGGGTCTATGTAGACACAGATCAATGAACACTCATGAGGAAGGTGATTCTTGCAATAAAATAGCAGAGTGGGTCCAGGGCAGGACTGGCTTATCCGATTAGTTTACTCTCAGTTTGCTCTAGAAGTGGGCTATAGAAGTTGATTTGAACTAGAAAAAAAAATCAATGTCCTCCAGTAATCATTAAAGAAAAGCCATGCAGGCTGGCATCCTGGCTGACATCCTTGTCAATGTTCTTCCTGGCCTGAGGTGGAGGAGTGACACAGAACTCAGGGAGCACAGCAGGAGCAGGTTTGGCTTCCAACAGGCACCAACAGTTCTTTCTGCCTCGA
This sequence comes from Hyperoodon ampullatus, assembly GCF_949752795.1. Taxonomy (NCBI): domain Eukaryota; kingdom Metazoa; phylum Chordata; class Mammalia; order Artiodactyla; family Ziphiidae; genus Hyperoodon; species Hyperoodon ampullatus. The sequence goes on from NC_136919.1 coordinate 33,066,893, forward strand.
TTTAGGGGCTTGTTATTGTTTCATCTATCAAGTAAGACAGAGGGTGATTTGTTAAGTGATTGCCATGGAAGTTAAATGGGAGATGTAGGTGAGTGCATTTGCTTGAGACCTGTTTAAGTGAAGTTTAATAAAGCAGACTTTTATTGAGCGAGTCTATGTATCAGACACCCTCTGAGCACTGGGGTTCGGTGACATGTAATTTGCAGCTTGTGCCATTTTGTTGGTCTTTCTGAGAAATAAGAGTGTTGGTAGGTGTGATGATGGAGGTGTGGAGAGAGTACAGATCAGGGAGTGACTGCTTAGGGGTTGGCTGGAGGCTTCCAAGGGCTGTATTGTGAGGAGAGAAGGGAGAGGGGAGAGAGGGAAGGCGCTCCTTCTGCCCACACAGGGAGGAGATGTTACTGCCTCGCTCTAACCCTGATGCTGCAGCTTTTCAGAGACCCTTGCCTCTGACCTTGTTCTTGGCAGGAAGCGCTGTGGTAAGTGGTGCTATGGAAAATACCTCTGTGGCTAATGAATCATCTAATTTTAAAAAATACTTAAAACAATGAGAAAACCTTTAGCTGATTTGTTCCCGTCAAGAGCGGCTACTATAGGTCACTTCATCACAGCTTTCAACTCAGTGACCCAGGTCTCCTCTTCGTGACTGGAATCACGGCCTTTGCATTTCTCAGGATGTTTCTGGGACTTGGTGGCCTTTCCAGATGTATTATTTGCCATCACTTGGGTGATGACTCGCTCCACGTGTAGATCCCTCCCACAGCCAGGCACCAATTCTCCAGGGAGTGAGTGCTGTGATGGAAACTCATTAGAATTCTAGGGCCATCTCATGCTAGGTGTGGGGTTTGGGGCGTATTTGCTTAATAACGCATATAGAAGTATACAGGTATAGGAATATATGGAGTCTCAGTTTTCCCATATTTTGAAATGGGGAGATAGTACCTACTTTGGTTCTATGAGTTCTATGAGGAATCAATGAGATAATGTGCAGATGTTTGGCACAGAGTAGACTCTAAGGAAATGTTACTTTCCTCCTTCTACATCAGGGGTCGGCAAACTATGTCTCGCAGGCTAAATCTGACCCTCCACCAGTGTTTGTAAATAAAGTTTTATTAGAACACAGCCACACCCATTCATTTCTATATTGTCTATGGCTGCTTTTGCGTCCAATGACAGAGTGTGTAGCTGTGACAGAAATCAGATGTGCCACAGGTTCGCAAAGCAGAAATTAGTTACTATCTGGCCCGTTACAGAAAATGTTTGTAGATCCCGGTTATACGTAATGGCCTTTGAGAAAAATGATCTTATCTCCCTGTCCCTTTCCTTCCCAAAGTGCTTTTTATCAGACCAAATGCTGTTCGTGGCTTCAACCACTGTTTCTATGTCTTAGAGTTTGGATTTTCCAACGCTCCTCTGAGTGCAATCCTGTTCATTACAAGTCCTTTGAGTATGACTCCTAGCACAGCACACATCCCCACCCCACCCCCATCCCCAGATTTGGGCCATTCAGCTTTGAGAAGAGGAGGAGTCTCACCTCCCTTACTCTGGACAACAGCTTTCAGTCTAGGGTAGCACAGGCTTACATCTGTGACAGAGGTAGCATCCCTAGGTCTTTAGCACCACATGTACTGCTCGTAAGCTCTTTGCCCTCATCCTCTGCACTTGCAGTTATATTGATATTGTAAATTTCCAAGTCTGACTTTGCATCCATCTTTTTTTTTAATATAATTGGAGTTTCTTTTAATATACCTTGTGAGATAGAGGTCTAATTTCACTTTTCACCAATGTTTCATCAATTGTCCTAACATTGTTTTATTATTATTTTTTTTTACTTTCCAATTCTGGTTTTATTTATTTATTTAAATTAATTTTTATTGGAGTATAGTTGCTTTACAATGTTGTGTTAGTTTCTACCATACAGCAAAATGAATCAGCTCTACATACACATATATCCACTCTTTTTTGGATTTCCTTCCCAGGTAGGTCACCACAGTGCATTAAGTAGTTCCCTGTGCTATACAGTATGTTCTCATTAGTTATCTATTTTATACATAGTACCAATAGTGTATATATGTTAATCCCAATGCAGCCATCTTTATTAAATTCCTTCTTGAGAAATTCTGTTCATTTTTATTTCTGGCTCCCTAGCATTGCTTTGGATTTGGACTCTACTATCCAGAGTATTTACCAAGCCTCAGGGCTTCATGTCTTTTGAGAATCAGCTCAGCTGGTTTTCTAGGTTCTCATCCAAGTCTCTGCAAGAAACTGTTGGATCAGCCAGGGCTTAGTCCTGAGTCCTCTAGGATGCTATTGGAACACACTCTCCATCTTGGCTTTGACCCTTTGGAGACCGGCTGAACTCACCAGGCAGTCAACCAACTGCGTTATTGTCCACCTTACATCTCTTTATCTCAGTTAAAAAGATATCATGAGGGTTTGGGTCAAAGGCCTTTCAGGCATAATATGGTTACACACAGGCCTTCCCAACCTATTAGTCTCTGATTCTATCACAAAAACCAAATAGGATTACTTGCTATAATTTATTCTTGGGAATCCCTTACTGGCTCCTAGAGCTCATTGGTCCCTCTCTAAGGGTCTACATACTACCTATTTGGGAACAATTATAGTTTTGAGTGAGTTAGAATTTGCCACACAGTTTGTCAGGTACAATCAGAATTTAATGAAGGGCTGCTTTTTTTTTTTTTAAAGATATGATTTTATTTAAATTTATTTATTTATTTATTTATGGCTGTGTTGGGTCCCCGTTTCTGTGCGAGGGCTTTCTCCAGTTATGGCAAGCGGGGGCCACTCTTCATCACGGTGCACGTGTCTCTCACTATCGCGGCGTCTCTTTTTGCGGAGCACAGGCTCCAGACGCGCAGGCTCAGTAGTTGTGGCTCACGGGCCCAGTTGCTCCGCGGCATGCAGGATCCCCCCAGACCAGGGCTCGAACCCGCGTCCCCCGCATTGGCAGGCAGATCCTCAACCACTGCTCCACCAGAGAAGCCCCTGAAGGGCTTCTTAATCTAGGGTTTGTGAACTTGCATGGGAATAAATTACATCTTTATTTTCACTAATCTCTAACTGAAATTTGGCCTGTTTTCCAATTGTAATGTAAGCAACAAATCACAGTAATATTAGCATGACCTTGACTTTGTTACCAATACAAACCATGGGTTTTTCACATCACGTTGGAGTCATTGTAGACATGTCAAAATATCTTTCAAGTTCAAAACTACTTCAAAATTATAGTACTTATAAGACCTGCTGCTAGATCTTGTTATGTAATGCATTACTAAAGAGGCACGTATATTACCATATTGCAGGTTTAAAAAATATTCTAGCAGCTTTATTTTAATATAATCGGCCTCCCTTACAATCTGACATATTTCATTTGATGCATTTAAAAATACTACTCTGAGGGCTTCCCTGGTGGCGCAGTGGTTGGGAGTCCACCTGCCGATGCAGGGGACACGGGTTCGTGCCCCGGTCCGGGAAGATCCTACATGCCGCAGAGCGGCTGGGCCCATGAGCCATGGCTGCTGAGCCTGCGTGTCTGGAGCCTGTGCTCCGCGGCGGGAGAGGCCACAGCAGTGAGAGGCCCGCGTACCGCAAAAAAAAAAAAAAAAAAAAGAATGACTTGGTGATTGAATCCATACTCTATAGTGATAATGTTAATGACAACAGCTGCAGCAGCAACAATAATGATAATTATTGAAGGTAATGTAGAGTCTATAAATGGAGTGTCAACTAATCATAAGGGCTCTGCCTTTGGCACTGATGGTAGGTTCTCTCTTGGTCCTCCAGGAACTGGAGCTTACCCAGTGTGGGTGAGGAGTCAGCTCTGATCCCATGTTCATTCTTCTTCTCCCAGGGGCCCCTGGTGTGTTCCATGCCATCCTATCCCAGGCAGTGAGCACTGAGACGCCTGCTTCTTTCTTCAGAGTCTTTCTCGCTAATCCTAGATGGTCCTTAGTCTTCACCTGAGGACTTACTCAAAGGATAGTCTAAAAGCCCTTCCTGTTTATCACTTGAGTTTGATGGAAGCTGAATTTCCCCTCTCGTGTCCCCTCTCCAACGTTGCCTATGTCCTCTGCTTGCTGACCAGTGATGTGAGGAGCTGCCTTTGTCTAATTTGAACACTCTGGTCTACACTCTTTCTGGAAGAATATGTCCTGCTTCAGCGTGACTGTTCTCTGTTGTCACCCTAGGAAGAGCACGTGAGTCCCAGTCGGCAGGAAGACTCACTCCCCACTGAGGTGTGAGCAGGACACCGTTGCAGTCCTACTACACTTCCTGTGTAATGAACTTAACACTCCCTGACACCTGGGCTTAGAATTAATTTAGGACTAATGCTGTTGAGTCAATCCCGGCCCAAGACACTGACATAGAGTAGCCACTTCATGGCCATTCCCTGCTTTTTCCTGCTGGGTTGAGCCCATGGGCAATGGACTTGGGAGATATTTGCTTCTGTCTGTCACTGAAGTGTCAGGGTTGGAACTTCAGACTTCTAAATGGATTGGGGCAAATATTTTCTTCCCAGGATTGCCCTTCAATCCTCCAACCTCAGGTCCCTTGTCAAGCTCCTTGGCAGTGATAAAAGTGTCATCCAGGGGATGGGCAGTCATCCCCATTACTGAATGGTGAGGCAAACAGCCAGAGGAAGACAGATGCTCATGCCAGGAAGACCAGCCCCATGCCAGCTCCCCCTTGGCTGAGTCCCTGTGTGTCCTGGAATGAGGTATAGCCATGTGGCTGGGAGAAAGCTTGGCTCTCAGAGGTCCTAAGTGCCTTGCTCTCCAGCTCTAGGCTAAAAACAGAACTTGGCCTCCAACTTGATAGTAATCATACCTATCTCTGTCTTTGAGAATTTCTTCTTTTTCAAGTGCTTTCCTTGTTTTCTATTATTTAGCAAGACTTTGAGGCAAGGATGATTATTTCTGTGTTACAGATGGGGAAACTGAGGCTTGGGAATCCTTTGCCCCTGATGGAAGAGTTGGTCTGTGGTAGACTTGAGATGTGAACACAGGCGTGCCCGACCCCAATGCCTGCACTGGGTCTTCTTCTCTACACACAGTGAACCAGGAAGCAATGAAGCCAGTTGTATGCAGTCTGAGGGAAGAGCATTTGCTGAGCAGATGCCCGGGTACACCGGCCGAATGCCATGGGAATATGGCTTTTTCTTGGTGGTGTGGCAAAATCGAGAAAGTACCCCATGGCCAAAGTGCTTTCACCACGAGTCACTTGGTTGTTCTCTTTGTGAGAATTCAGCTAAGGAGCCATAGAGATTCACCTGTGGCTCCTACTGTATATGCCCTAGCAATCCAGGAGAGTAATTCTGTTAAGCAGTATCCTCTGGGTACATATGGAACCTCCGGGAAGTCATGTGACCCAGGTTAATCAGCACCCAGGTACAATTCAGCTGTTTATGGGATCACGTAGATTGACTTACTAATATCTCCAGATGATCGGTGTCCAAGTTTTCCAAGTTTTTTTTTCTTTCTGTCTAAAAGTTACACTACTAATTTCTCTTCCTCACTGGTTTTCAAGTTACAAATCTAAGCTGTTGTTAAAGGCACCTCTGTGTTGTCCATGGTTTGACCTTTCTCTTAAGCTCATCTCCAGACACTTATCCTTTGTAATTCATGCTCCAGCTGTACCGACATCCTGGCGTTTCCAGAAGCAGCCGTGCCGATCCAGGCCTTTGCTCTTGTTGATCCCTTTCCTTATTTTTTAAAAAAAATTTTGGCCGCGCCGCTGGCATGTGGGATCGTAGTTCCCCGACCAGGGACCGAATCACGCCCCCTGCATTGGAAGCCTGGGATCTTAACCACTGGACCATCAGGGAAATCCTGATCCCTTTCTTTTTCTTTCTTTTTTTTTTTTTGTGGTACACGGGCCTCTCACTGCTGTGGCCTCTCCCGTTGCGGAGCACAGGCTCCGGAAGTGCAGGCTCAGCGGCCGTGGCTCACGGGCCCAGCCGCTCCGCGGCATGTAGGATCTTCCCGGACCGGGGCACGAACCCGTGTCCCCTGCATTGGCAGGCAGACTCTCAACCACTGTGCCACCAGGGAAGCCCTGATCCCTTCCTTTAAAAAGCCCTTCCTCACCTCGTCTCCTTGCCTAGTCGTTGGACATCTCACAGGTCTCAGCTCAAAGACTCCCTTCCCCTGACATCTTTAGTCAGAGTTAGATGCTCCTTCCTCCTTTTAGCATCCCAGAGCATCTTGTAACACTGCCATATCCAGTTTTTGGAGTCACCTGTCTCTCCTCCTTCTTCTGCATGAGGCTGTAGGAGCCTCAAGAGAGGAAATGTGTTTTATTGTTCTCTGAACACCCAGCACTTATCAGATAGCCTGACTCACGGGAAGCCTTTGGGACTTTAACCTCAGGGCAGGTTGGAATCTCAGGCAGGACCGCGCGGGGAAGGAGAAGAGATAGAAGCAGGTAGAAAGAGCAGGAGGGAACTCACCAGCCTTTCTGATGGGCCCTCACTGTGGGGTACAGTGCTCCCCAGACTCAGGGCCAAACTGAGTAAAATGCAGGTGAAATGGACACTGGTAAATGCAAACTTGATTCAAGCTTCCCAAGGAGGATGTGCTGCCCAGATTTAAGGGTCTTAGGTTTGGGTGGGGAAGGGAGAGGTCAGGTCAAGACTCTGGGTGTGGGGTCCTGACTGTGCTGGGGGAAAGGGACTTTTGTTTCTGGAGGAGGAATATGTCAGGGCTTTGCAGGACAGCAGGGCTGGGCTAACCATGGTGACTTCTATACCAAGATTCCCACTGCAAAGCAGAAAATATGAGATAAAAGTCTCTTGAGGGCTTCCCTGGTGGCGCAGTGGTTGAGAGTCCGCCTGCCGATGCAGGGGACACGGGTTCGTGCCCCGGTCCGGGAAGATCTCACATGCCGCGGAGCGGCTGGGCCCGTGAGCCATGGCCGCTGAGCCTGCGCGTCCGGAGCCTGCGCTCCGCAACGGGAGAGGCCACAACAGTGAGAAGCCCACATACCGCAAAAAAAAAAAAAAAAAAAAAAAAAAAAAAAGTCTCTTGAAATGGTAATGGTAAAAATAGAACTACCATATGACCCAGCAATCCCACTCCTGGGCATATACCTGGAGAAAATCATAATTCAAGAAGATGCATGCACCCCAATGTTCATTGCAGCACTATTTACGATAGCCAGGACATGGAAGCAACCTAAATGTCCATCGACAGAGGAATGGATAAAGAAGATGTGGTACATATATACAATGGAATATTACTCAGCCATAAAAAAGAACAAAATAATGCCATTTGCAGCAACATGGAAGGACCTGGAGATTGTCATACTGAGTGAAGTAAGTCAGACACAGAAAGACAAATATCATATGATATCACTTATATGTGGAATCTAAAAAAAAATGGGTACAAATGAACTTATTTACAAAACAGAAGTAGAGTCACGGATGTAGAAAACAAACTTATGGTTACCAAGGGGATAAGGCGGGGAGGGATAAATTGGGAGATTGGGACTGACGTATACACACTACTATATAGAAAATAGGTAACTAATAAGAACCTGCTGTATTGAGGGAACTCTACTCAATACTCTGTAATGGCCTGTATGGGAAAAAAATCTTTTTAAAAAATGGGGATATATGTATATGTATAACTGATTCACTTTGCTGTACACCTGAAACTAACACAACATTGTAAATCAACTATACACCAATAAAAATTAAAAAAAAAAAAGGAAATGGCAATGGTTAAGAAAAAGCACAGGGGTGGCCAGGGATCACTAATTGTTCAGCTGTTACTAATCCCTAATTCTCCACCTAGCTCAATATACCTCTCAAACTCTCTCTCTCTCTCTCTCTCACACACACACACACACACACACATGCAACAGCAGTCCTACTGTTGGAATGTGCATTTTTATGAGAAATGATCCACCAGGGCAAGGTGGAGACTGAAGCTATACCCTCAGTCAGGGCTATGGGTTGGGCCAGCAAGCTCTAACAGCTAGACATAAATCACTTAGTGATAGAACATGAAAGAAGCCAACAGAAGGTAAAATAAATATTCAGGAGCGGGGACTCACTATTAGTTAATTCTATGTGCCAGGCTGTGAGCTGAGTGCTTCAATACACAGCCGCACACCACTTTAATTAATATTTAATTGAAAAATTTGAGATAATTGTAGTTTTATATATAGTTGTAAAAGAAAAATACAGAGACATCCTGTTTACTCAGTTTCCCCCAATGGTATCATCTTACAAACCTGTAGTGTGATATCACAACTAGGATATTGTCTCTCTCTCTTTTTTTAAAAAAAAATTTTTATTGGAGTATAGTTGATTTACAATGTTGTATTAGTTTCTGCTGTACAGCAAAGTGAATCAGTTATACATATACATATATAGGATATTGTCATTGATACCATCTACTGATTGTATTCATATTTCTCCAGTTTCACTTGGACTCATTTGTGTGTATATGGTTCTATGCAATTTTATCACACATGTAGTTTGTGTATCTGCAGCTGTTTTCATGAAACACAATGGAGCCAACACCACAAGGATAGCTTTTGTTGCCCCTTTATAACCACACCCTCCCCCTAGTACTCTTTCTCAATCCTCAAAATATCCATGTGAGGCAACTAAGTCTCAGAGAGTTATGTCATCTGTGACATGTCATTGGATCAGTAAGGAGTGATGTTTTGATTTAGAAGTTTGTCCAAAAACATACATCACATTCATTTTCTTAATTTCTCATTTGTTCATTCATTCAACAAATATTTATTGAATGTCTGCTAGGTTCTAAGCACTCGTCTAGGGACTAGGATTTCTTCAGTAAAAATATGACCAAGTCCCTGCTTCTCATGAAGTTGTCATTCATTCAAGTGTGAGTCAGACCATGGATGTGAAAACCCAATGTGTAATTTCAGGTGAGGACAATTGCTCTGAAGAACAACTGAGGAAGGGGCCGGAGGGATGGGCTCTACCGTTTGGGGTAAGGTGACCGAGAAAGCTGCTGTAAGGAAGGGAAATTCGAGAGCAGTCTTGACCAATGAGGAGTAGGGGACATTGGATTTCTAGGTGAAAAGAGGAGGGCAATCACAGAGCGGCCACGTCGGGGCATGTTTTGGATGTCAAGGCAGCCAGTGTGTCTGGAGCAGAGCGGGGGACCTGAGGTCAGAGAGGGGCCTGGAGCTGGATTACAGGGGCCTTGCAGGCCGTGGGAAAGAGTTTGGATCTTATTCTAAATGGGAGTAGAAGCCACTGGAAGGTTTTGAGCCAGAGAAAAACATGATCTGATTTTCAGTTTGTAAAAAACCACCTTCTGGCTGCTGGGTGGAGGATGGGCCATAGGAGGGCAAAGCCAAGAGCAGGGGGAACAATTTGGTGGTCACTGCAGCAAACCACATGAAAGACAGGGTGGCCTGGACCAGTGTGGCAGTGCTGGGAATAATGAGAAGTATTTGGGTTCAAGATGTATTTGTATCCGTGGACCCCACAGGACTCGATGCAAGATTGGACATGGGGTGGGCGTGAGAGCAGACAAGAGAAGGGGATATTTTAGACAGTGCTAACATTGAGTCACTTATTTTCTTTAACCGGGACATCACAGTGTAGTGCTAGACATCAGGAATCTTATTCTAAGTGAAAGGACCACTGTATCCAAGGCTCTTTGCTTGCTTCTCTCCCCGCAACCCCCCCCACCCCGCCCCGGCCCTTCTCAGCACACATCCTGCAGGTTCAGTAGAGACAAACATACCCTTGATCTCAGTCTACCCATGAGAAAAAGACTATTGGCCCAAACAGTTGGGAAATTGGAGTCTGATTGGACCCAGTCCCTGGCCCTGAGGGCTCACAGTCTGGTGGGGAGATAGGCAAGTGAAGAAAAACTACAGTGTGAAATGCCAGAGTGGAGAGACCAGTGGGAGGCAGGGGAGCATCCAGGGCAATGGACGTGGATTTCGTTGAGTCGCAATGATGGTGGTTGGGCGGCACGTTAGGGATGGTGTCAGGGGATTGAGGGGATGCTCTGGCATCAGTCTTGAGGCTTGAGGACATGTTCTCTGTTTATAGAAGAAAGGCTATGAATTCCCAAGATGGAGAAAAACAAGAGCAAAAAAACTGAGTCACTGTGCAGCATGGAGGGTTTGGGGACGGGAGAGCCATTTGTCCTGGTGGAAACACAGTGCTCACATGCTGCTTGCACAGAATCCTGGTGGTAACTGGGGTTGGAGCCTTCAAAGATCTTAAGGAAAGGAGTTGCTTGGTTAGTTTTGGATTTTGAGAGTTCACTTTTGCCAGATAAGGAGCTGCATGTATGAAGGTCTACATCTTTCCTTGGGTGGAGAAAAAGGAGGCCCTCCTGGCTCAGCAACCTTCCTGGGCCTCCCTGGTCTAAACTTCCATCTTATCTGACTCAGCTCTGTAGATGATCATCTCAACTGTCCACAGTGAAGGGCTCCCAGTTGCTTCACTGAGGCTGTGTCCACACCTCTCAGTGTGGTAAGTAAAAGTGCCTACTTGCCTCTCTCGTGGGCAGTGGGGTCTGTCGCAGGAGGACCCTGAGTGGCGAGGGACACACGCGCTTGCGAGGAGGTCCCTCAGCCTGGAATTGCGGGCCCCTTTTTGGAAGCTGTGGGCTTTGCTTCCTGTGTGGTCTCCCAGTCACCCTCTCAGTTTCTCTATCTGGGAAAATGGGAGAAGAGCATGTAACTTCTTGGGGTGTGGAGGATTTGGAGAAGGCAGCTGAAAGCTGTCTCCAATATGCTTCTGTCCACACAGGACGCCAGTACGTAGCTGGAGGGAAAAAGTGCAAATGCGTGTGTTGTAGATAAACCCAGTCCTTGCTGTTCCACCTCCTTCCTCGGGGCTGTGGTTTTGCTTGTGGTCCAGACCGGCGGAGGTCTTGGCCAAGGAGACAACGTCTATCACCTGGCTGGTTGGTTTTCTCTCCTGTAAAACCGAGTGGTACAGTCCACCTCCCCTGGGGTGATTTGAGAATAGTGGTTGGCACAGAAGTGCTCAATCCACGTTTGATACTCAAAACGGAAAAAGAGGCAGTAAATATCTGAGACTTTTCAGATACATAGCGCTCATCAAATTCTCCAGAGACTGCAAGGAAAGAGCCTAGAACATAGGATTCAGAGCTACACTGTGTGGTTTCAAATTTGTGTGTGTGTCCCTTTGTCACCAGTGATGAGACCTGGGGCGAGTCCCTACGGAGCCGTGGTTTTCTCTCCTGGTACGTGGGGATCGGACCCTTTGTCTTATCAGGTTGCCCTTCCACTTGTGAAGGTAAAAGAAGATCATGTATATAAAGTGACTGGCACGTCACTGGCACGTAGTAAGGGCTCAGGTACCCAGGAGTTGAGTCTCCTTTGCTTTTGCTTCTATTGCTTGTATTCCCGTACCAGCCACAGCTCCATCCTGGAGAAGAGATGACCTCCCCGGCCAGGCCAGGGACCCAAGGCTCCAAATCTATGTGACGCAGGTTCAAGCGCTGGGCTTTGCAGTTTGCAAAGACAATCAAAGGTTTGCAGCTGCTGTGTTGGGCTATAGACAAACAGCGGCAGCAGCATGGTGCAGGGGAGTGGGGGGAACTGCCTTTGGGCGCTAGGAAGGCATACATTAGGGGACCTTCTTTGAATGTCTAAAAGCCATTTCTGACTTTTAAAAAACAACCCGCCCTCCTCTCTAATCACAAAGAAATTAGATACCATGTTCTCAAATACTATCCTTTTTGACTCTCCCCCGCGCCCCCCCCCGCTTAGGGTCAGGCACAGCCAAGACCCCAGAAAGTCAAGTCCTGTGTTCTGGCTGCAGGGACACTCAGGAGTCCTTGTGAAGCCAGAAATGTGGCTGAGTTTAGGGAGAAGTCAAGTAGTAAGCCATTCATGCACTTTCATTTATGCATTCATTCATGCATTCATTCACTCATTCATGCATTCATTTAACTGTCATTCACGGAGCACTTACTGTGTGTTGGTAAAGCTGCTGCTGCAGATAAGAAGTCCCCAGGGCATAGCTTCCGCCTGGAGGGAGATTATGATGTAGGAACCACCCTGGAAGGAGTATGTTAAATGCATTAACTGAGGCACACTCTGGGCCAGCAGGACTCCACAAAGGACTATCGCTGGAGATCTGACGGAGGCAGAGAACTCAGAAGTGGCTCAAAAAGATGAGTCCGGATTCCTCAGGAAGTCTTTGGGCTGCCAGCTAAGGAAGGTGTTCCCTGCTGAGAGAACAAAGGGCACCAGGTCTTGCCAAGATGCAGTGCCTTTGGGAAGCCATTGGAAGATCTCAGGCAGAGGAGTCCTAGGACCAGTGAGACAAGGCAGCCTGTCTGCAGCCCAGAGAAACCACTGGAAGGAGAGAAAACTGGAGTCAGGGAGGTCAGCGATCGAGGTCAAGGAATCAGAAGGTGAGCCCCACATTGGAGGCCCTTGCGTGTGTAACTGTTACCTGAAATCTGGGTTCGCCTCTGGGTGGGTGCGGAGTCAAAAGACACAACCAAGTCAAAGAGCGGAAGAAGGAAGGATTTATCACTTGCAGCAAGTGAGGAGAACACCGGGGATCTTTCCCAAAGCAGTATCTCCCCTAGAAAGTGAGGAATTTTTAAGCTAAGGGTACAAGCATATTCATGAGGGGGTTTAGGTGTTGACTGAAGTCACAAGGGTCAGAAAAGGTCAACATCATCATCCCTTAGGTTCCAGTAGATCTGAGGGCTGAGCGCCTGGGGGGTTAAAATTCTGCAAAACAGCTCAGGAAAGTGTTTCAGGCTAGTCTTTGCCATTGAAAGGGCACTGGGAGTCTTCACAACGGAATTGTTATCTCTGCTATTGTTACTTCTCTTGCTTGATAACTGTCTCTCTTTTTGTTCCCTTAAGATCATGATTACTGAAATCTGTTCAAGGACAAGCATTGTGAGCAGACTTAGATCCCAAAATGGCTTGGGCCAAAAATTGCTTCTCTTACGTCAAGAAAGCCATGCCTGGTTCTCCTCCGGGGATCCCCTACCTTATCTGCTTACATGATAACTGTACTATTCTATGCATAATTTGCTCTTTGCTGCCAAGAGCTTAATTTAGATTAATTGACTGAATTTTCACAGCAACCTTATAAGGCAGGGATTACCTACTCAAGGTCACATAGCTAGCACACGGAAGATCTGAGTCTCAGTTATCAGTGAACTTGATGCCTAGCACTGTGTTCTGAAGCCTAAGCCACCAGAGCATGTGGGTAGATGGGAAGCTTAGGGACGGGCAGAGAGGGCCATTTATGCCCTCCAGCCCCGGTGGTTGCCCCTCCCCTCCTCCTCCAAGTCTAACCTGGCCAGTAAGGTAGCTCCTGCAGCCCGGCTTACCTGTCTCCTAGGCTTTCTGCAGAGTCATTTGCTCCATAGCAGTTTACCTGCTTCCAGAAGGCTTTGCTCCCTGGTCATGCCGGCCACCCCCATGCCAATGCCCGCTGTCTCCTCCTGCTGCAAACCCATCCCCTCCGCCCTTGATGCCTGCCTGCGAGGATGCCCCGCATCTACCTCCCCTAAGCATTGTGCTCCTTCTGCCCTGCCCCACCCCAGCCTCTCCCACTGCCTCTCCAGCTTCTGAATTTCACACGCTTCAAAAACCCTATCTGTGTTTCTCCTTTGCTTATGGCCATCCTGCTCCGTAAAAGCTGAAAAGGAGTCATTGGAACTGAATGCTGTGTGGGCATTAATAATGAGGATTGGTCCCTGTGGTGCGTCTGCCCTTTGAGGCTTGGCACTTCTGAGAGTGGGGAAAGATATAGGTGAGCCCTGGCCACATCAGAGGGGCCTGCAGGGGGAAGTGGTCCAGAGACAGCCTCTGTCCAGAGGAGCATGCCAGGCCCAAGGCCCGCGGAAGGCCACCAGAACTGCGCTGAGCCATGTTCCCCAGGTGCAAGGTGTGGCCTCGCCTGTGGCCGCAACACGGGAACACAGAGCCAGCATTCACGAGGGCAGCCCTTACTACATACTGGGCACTATCCTGCGTGCATCACAAATTCCATCTCCTTCCAAACACTCAGCACCTCTGTGAGGATGGTACTGTGGCTACCCCCATTTCACAGACGGAGAAGCTGAGGCAGGTAGAAGTGAAATAACTTGCCCCACGTCACACAGGTAAAAAGAAGCAGAACAGGGATTTAAACCCAAGCCCTCCAGCTGGAGTCTGTGCTCCAAACCTCCACTCTGGGCTGCTCGCCGACTGCTTCTCCTCATCCGGGGCTACTCGGCTGGTGCTCAAACTCCCCTCCCCCTGCTCAGAACATCTGAGACCCCCAAGCCCACTGGAGTCATTGGTTCTTTAACTTGACGGAAATAAGGCAGAGTTCCAACTAGACTCTGCGATCTAAATCCTCTCTCTGCACCCCGTCCTGTCCCCACTCCCAACGAGCTTTGGGACCTTGAACAAGTTAACTTTGTCTCCTGAAGCCTTGGTTTCCCCCCCCTGTAACACGGGGATATCTCTGTTGGTCCTGCAGGGTTATGGTGAGAATTAAATAAGGCTCTGGTGTTTTGACTTTTAATGTAATGAAGACTCGTACTGACTGATTGACTGGCTGCCCAGCGAGTGCCAGGCCCTCTCCTAGCACTTTATAGACACAGAGATCACCTACTCCCACACGCCCTCACAGCAGTAAGTGGCTCCCCAGGCACTGTTAGGTGTTCAGCCCTTTTGTCATATTGAGTGGTAGGGGTATGAATGTTCTTCTAGCTCCCTCGATGTCCTTTGAGAGATCTGAGAAGCCCAGAGAGATGTTTATTGGGCCCCTAGCATGATCCTCGTTAATACTTCCCGGGCAGGGTCATTTAAAGTATTAATTTGTTTTTATCACCCTGCATTTTCCTCTTTTCCTTTCTCTTTCACTTTCCCCCATTCAAGCAGGTAGAAAGCCTGTGCTTCTTTATCTCAGAGGGTTATAGCTGGAGGTTTGTGGCTAAGCTCTGTGTTGAAAAACCAGACTCTTGCAGGGTTCGGGTAGATGAGACAAAAGCAAAACAAGGAGGAAACAGGCTGGGTGGAAATAAAATTAGTAGTCGTGGAAGAGTCAGACGCAGTGAAGAGGGCTTAGTCACTCAGAAGGGATCAGCTACCAGCTCTGGCCTGAGAGATGCCAGATCTTCTCACTTTTCTGAAGAAGAGACAATTCTGAATCTCAATGAATTCAATTTAATTTTTTAAGACAGGTGCCCATCTACATTCTGCTGGATAAAAGCCATCCTGACAGTTGAAGGCAGGCCTCTGGTATAGCCATGGGTTACAGGGTTTAGGGGGAGAAGGATTCCTTCAGATGAAAGAGAGATTCCCCCAGGCTGTGGGCAGAGAGGGATGTGTCTATGGATTCTCTGAGCAGAATCCCTGAATACCCCAAGACTATGGCAAGACCTCAGAGGGAATAGCTTTGTGGTTCACCAGGCAGTACACGTGGGGCTCCCCAACCAGAGAACCTGATGACACATGGCAGGGGTTTAGACCTGTGGGACCATGCGGGCTAGACGATGGGGGTTGGTTTCAGGAGGGAGTGCTCTGGACAAAACATTTATAACCGCAGAAGGACCTCCATAATGCCTGGGTACTAAGTGAGGCCTTAGAGTCACTGATACAGCCTCAGGAAATGGAGTGAAGAAAGACGGGCTGAATTTCTTTCATCCTGGTAGGAGGGAGCTCAGAATCAAAACTAAGTTGATTTGTGTACAGTATTGTGCTCTTTCTCGCTCATCTGGGTGTGTGGACTAAGATTCACATCTTCACACTCCTGTTTAGGGGAGTGATACAGCATCCTTCTTACTTCCCCTGGAAGGGGTGGTGTTGGGAACTTCTGCATAGTCTCCAACAGAGCTAGCTCCTCCTGTGACCTTCCAGTTGGTGGCTTTATCTCTTCCCATTGGGTGATGCAGATCCCCTGATACTCATGGGGTCCTTCAGCCATCGGCTCAAGATCGTCCTCTGTGCCCTCCAGCTAGTGGTCCCTCCCTGCATCCACCTTGGTTCTCCCCATTTCTTTTGTAAGACACTTTTTCAGAAACTTCCATTGAAAGAAGTTATTCCTGAGGTTATTCTGAAAAAGTCTCAGAATGGAGGATCCATGATCGTGGACTCCATTCCACGCAGTGTTGGTAAACCACATCTTTTGCTCTCTTTCCACAATACTTGCAGAATGCCAGGTATGCCTCAGGCACAGTGCTGGGCACTGGGGATGCAGGCATGGATAGGCACGATCTCTTTGCCCTTACAGAGTTCACAGTCTAGTTGGGAGGTAGAAGCACCAACAGGTAGCTGTACTATATACCATGGTGATGGGGGAGGTGTGAGTGATGGCGGGAGAAGGAGGGTATGTGATCGCCTAGGGTAATCCAACTCGTACTTGGTGAGGCAGCGGGGGTGAACCTAGGTTCCCAATCCCAAATCTAGTGTCCTCTCTACTCCAGGGGTGGCACAGTGTACTTGGGACATGGCATCCCCATTTCCCTGTTCTTGCGAGTGATGTCAAGGCTGATGTTTTCCCCACTAATTCTCTCCTTCGACCAACCTGCATATTCCCTCTTCTCCCACACCATTATTGTCTTTTGCGGGTGGCCATGCCTTTGGGCTCCAGAAGAGTGTTGCACCCCCTTTATCTTCCACGCTGTGGTGGAGAACACCCTGGACCCCAAAGCCCAATGGGGTTTTCCTACTAGAAAGCTAGCATTCTACTGGTGCCTGGGATTCGCCATGGCAGTGCCCCAATGGGTCTGGGGCTGATTCTTTAGGCTGGGGAGCTCTGGAAGCCCCCTTAAAGCTGAGTGTCATGGACAGATGGCAACTTCTGATTTATAGCATCTGTTGGCGTCAGTGTCAGTGAGACCACAGCCAATTGATTCTCAGAGCCTCTTGGCTGGACAATGCCCTGGCCACTGCTGGAAACCAGACCAGAGTTGTTGGCAGTGCCAGGCATTTTTCAAGGAAACGCAAGCAATTTCAGCTAATCCGTGGGCAGGATTTTCATCCTGAGCTCCCTGATTTCCCTGAAGAACTGTGTGCAGTTGCCAAATGATAGTGAAAAAAATTTTAAGGTTTCCTTTGAGAAATAAATGGGTGTTTGATGGGAGTTGGAGTGATCCCATAATAGCATAAAAGAGAAGAGGGACAGTGTGATTTAAAAGCAAGAGGATGGGCTTTGGAGTCAGCAAACCGGGTTTAATTCCCATCCTTGACTCTTACTAGCTGTGTGGCTTGGACAAATTGCTTGCCCTCTCTGAGCCTCAGGAGCCTTAGCTGCAAAATGGAAATACTACTGCCTATCTTCTAAGACTTTGTGCAAAGGACTTAGCACAGTCCCTGGGATATCATGGGATTCTAATCAGCGTCCCTTTCCCTTTCCGTTCTGCTTTGGGTCCTTGCTTGTTGAAAGGTTGAGATCTAAAAACAAGACTAAGAGGCTACTTTCCATGGGCTTTGCTTATGCAAGTTTCCCCATGGCCCGTTTCCATGGGTAATTGACACTATGTTACCACATCAATATGCTTGTCACTCTGACATGGTACAAGTTGACCTCTAGCTCTGTGGATCTCTGGCAAAAATAGTGCTATTTCACCCCAGGGAGCCTCAGATCTCAGCACTGACACATATCTTCATGATGAACACAGACTGATTATATGCTTAGATAGTTGTTTCTCTGCTGAGGTCTTTCTGCCATTTAGATAGTATTGTTCAAGGAAATTACCCAGGCCAGTCCTGCTGCCTCCCAACAGGTCTCCTGCTGGTAATTCAGAATTATCATCTTCAGTTCACCTTCCCTTGTGAATGGATGGACAGATTGATTCATTCATTCCTTCACTCTCTCATCCATTGCCGTATTCATGCTCTGAATGACAGTCGTATGCTAGCACTGGGAGTAAAATGATGTTCAAGACTTGTGTCAACCCTGCCTTCAGGGAGCCCGATCTAGAGGAAAAGGTAGGGTGGCTGATGAGCCCATCTGAGTGCTGTGAGTACCAAAGCAAAGAAGGGGCATCACAGGCTGAGGATGAGAGGAGGGGTCCAGGACGGTGCCCTGTGACAGGTGAGCTGAGCCAAAATCAACAAGTAGGAATCAAGCTGACCTGTATTTCTTCCCTCTTTTGTCCTGAAGACCCCCTGAGCAGGACATTCGACTCTTCTATTATCTGTCTCCTGTTTCCATGTCCAGTCTCATGTGGCTTGTGACAAACACCATGGTCCAAGCACCCCGCTGAAGACTTGCTCTCTGCTAAGGTTGTGAGACTCTCTCACGCCTCCCAGCCTCTCTTCTGATCGCTTTCCTTGCATGAAGTGCTTTTTCTCTATAGTTATGGATATCCTGCTCATCTCCAAGCCTAAACTCAATCCAGCCGCCATGAAGCCTTCCCAGATTCCTCAAGTCAGAATGCAGTGCTCCTTCCCACCAGCAGTGCAAGAGTGTTCCCTTTTCTCCACACCCACTCCAGCATTTATTGTTTATAAATGGTGAAGTAAGTCAGAAAGAGAAAGACAAATACCGTATGCTAACACATACATATGGAATCTAAGAAAAAAAAAATGTCATGAAGAACCTAGGGGCAAGACGGCAATAAAGACACAGACCTACTAGAGCATGGACTTGAGGATATGGGGAGGGGGAAGGGGAAGCTGTGACAAAGTGAGAAAGCGGCATGGACATATATACACTACCAAACGTAAAATAGATAGCTAGTGGGAAGCAGCCACATAGCACAGGGAGATGAGCTCAGTGGTTTGTGACCTCCTAGAGGGGTGGGATAGGGAAGGTGGGAGGGAGGGAGACGCAAGAGGGAAGAGATATGGGGACATATGTATATGTATAGCTGATTCACTTTGTTATAAAGCAGAAACTAACACACCATTGTGAAGCAATTGTACTCCAATAAAGATGTAAAAAAAACAAAAAAACACACTACAAAAACTAAAAAAAAAAAAGAAAAAAAAGTATGCAGTGCTCCTCCCTCTGCCTTATGTGGACCCTCCTATGTAGAATGGGGGTGGCTGTGCCTTGTATCATCATTCTGTCCATGCTTATCTTTTTTTTTTTTTTTTTTTTTTTTTGCGTTACGCGGGCCTCTCACTGATGTGGCTTCTCCCGTTGCAGAGCACAGGCTCCGGACCCGCAGGCTCAACGGCCATGGCTCACGGGCCCAGCCGTGCCGCGGCACGTGGGATCTTCCCGGACCGGGGCGCGAACCTGCGTCCCCTGCATTGGCAGGCGGACTCCCAACCACTGCGCCACCAGGGAAGCCCCCATGCTTATCTATTTTTTAAAATTAATTTATTATTAAAAAACTTTTTTTGGTAATTTATTTATTTATTTATTTATTTATTTTTGGTTGTGTTGGGTCTTCGTTGCTGCGCGCGGGCTTTCTCTAGTTGCAGTGAGCGGGGGCTGCTCTTCGCTGCGGTGCGCGGGCTTCTCATTGCGGTGGCTTCTCTCATTGTGCAGCACGGGGTCTAGGCGCGCAGGCTTTAGGAGTTGCAGCACACGGGATCAGTAGCTGTGGCTCGTGGGCTCTAGAGCACAGTCTCAGTAGTTGTGGCACACAGGCTTAGCTGCTCCGCGGCATGTGGGATCTTCCCCGACCAGGGCCCGAACCTGCGTCCCCTGCATTGGCAGGCGGATTCTCAACCACTGTGCCACCAGGGAAGCCCCATGCTTATCTTTTAACCAGGCTATGAATCCTATTAAAGTAGGAGCCACATCTTATGCAAATGACTGTCCCTCAGTGCTAATGTTAAATGAGGTAGGAATGAATTAGTAATTAGATGAAATAAGTATAGTGTGATTTTGGGCATAGTTTCCATAGTTAAGAAAGATCCTCATGGTGCTTAATAGAAGGGGTTCACATACATACATAGCTCTTAGTAAATTTTTGCTAGTGCCAATTTAGGTAAAGCAGATTTTTCCTTCTTTTTAATTTTAGTCAGTTGAAACTAATAATAACAACAAAGAAACAAAAATAACTACCATCTTTTGAGAAGTACTATGCATAATTAAATTGTTTGTCATGTTTATTACATTAAATTCTCATACTGTCCTTAAATATAGTTACAGTTATTATCATGCCCCTTTTTACAAGTGGGGCAACTGAGGCTTAAATCACTTGTTCAAAGCGCCATAACAAGTAAGTTTTAGACCTGAGGTTTGAATAGATGCAATCTGGCTCCTGAGTCAGAGCTCTTAACGGCAGCTGTGGATTGTCTCACTTTCTGCACCCTGTCAAGGGTTAACTCTTGCCTTGTGCCAGAAGAAGAGCTGGCAGATTCCTGGCAGAGTTTCTATCCATCCCATCACAGCCTTGGCAAAGTTTCCCATACCCTTTTGTTGACAGGGCTCTCGTAAAAGAAAGTTGTTTTCAACAGAGACACTCATGGAAAGGTCCGGTTTATTTGGGTTGAGTCAAGGAATTTCCAGTCCTTATTGACAACTGAATTGCAGCTTTCAGAGCCCCACCTCCACTCAGGGAAAAGCCTGTGAACGAATGGTCTTCCTCCTCTTTGCCAGCATTTTGCAATGTTGGTAGGGTCAGGCGTTATGATGGAGACTCCATTTGTTGTGCATATTTCTGGATGCCCACAATTCTGACATCTGTAACCCTGCAGCCAAGGTTTGTACCAGCGTGGTAATCTGTTTCAGTGCTGCCAAACAGTTCTCTTGAAAAATGTATTGGCTGCTAACCCACTTTCTGCTGTTGTGTTCTGGACAAGTGTTTCCCCAAATTATTTCTCAACAGCACTGAGGGGTTCGGAGAGGAGAGAACAGGACTGTAGAATTTACTGGGGAGGAAAAACACAGACTAAACCACTGCCACCACTAAAAAGCCTGGACTGTAGCTGGGTTCTTCATAATTTGAAACCAGAGTTTCTGAGCTGGTGGTCTTTCACTGGCAAAGGTGATTTTTGTTTTTCTTTGGGTAAGGGAAATTGTCTTCACCTCATTGGAAGTTTCAGCCAATAATTGTGACATCCAGGAGATGAAGTTGTTCACAGTGGATGGTTTGGAAATATCCAGTCATAGAAGAAGCCAGGTGTGAAGATGTGGAGGACTGCTGGGTCCCAGGGGAGAAGCACCTCATTCTGCACAGTAATCAGCTCCCTGCCCACTTGTCTAGCTCAGCTCTGATGATGGAACCCACTTCTCATATGATCTTGAGTTAAATCAACTGGCTCAGAGGCCACCAGAAGCTCAGCTCTTAAAATCCCAGTAGCTGTCCCTGACACTTCCAACATCCACTGATTGAGATTGGGAGCTGGTCAGGTTTATTAAGCTTCTACTGCTCTCCTACGAGATTCTGTTCCTTCTGTGTTTTGTTCTAGAATATACATATTTACACTATAAATATTTTAAAAAATATATATTGATTGATAGAATATACATATTTAAATACATATTTTTAGAATATGTCTATTTAGGGCATATCAGATACATTAAAGTTTTACCTTACTTGTATATAATATGTACATATATATATATTTATATATGTATATATACACGTATATATGTGTGTATACATACACATGCACACGCATATATATGTATATGAACTATCTTCTCTTTATATACCTATAAGTATATATTTTTATATATATATCCAAATAAGTGCTTGAGAAGAAAACATTCTATATATAAAATTTAAATAGTATATATATATACATGCACATAAATTAACTTTTAATTTTATGTATAGAATGGTTCTTTAAATCATTTAAATTATATATATATTTACAACTATATAAAGAGAAGGTGGTTCATATACTTATATGTATATATGTGTTATATATATATATCCCTTCTTTTCAAGTACTTACTTGTACACACACACACACACACACACACAGACGTCCAGCCCACCTTGCATACGTGGTTCCTTCTTTCCCGAGCTCCTCAGCAGTCATTGGACACCCCGACCCTGGCTGTCAGTTTCAGGAGGCCAGTCCCCTCATGAGAGGCGGAAGAAATTCACAGCCCTCTGTAAAATCTCTCACTTGCTTTGCACTAGGGAGTTGTGAAAAGTGTTCTCTCTCTACCAGCTCCTTGCTTTCCATACCCTTTGACCCCCTCGTAATTACTACCTTGTTTTCCTTCTTTACAATTTTTCATCAGAGCTTTTATTACTATTATTAAATGAAAATTTTAATATGTAGTTCAAGGGAAATTCAGTCTGTATGTTTCAGATTCATTTACGGTTAAATCATCAAAAGTCATTTTGCAATCACAGTCTGGCAGCCAGGGGACCTTGGAGACTTCTTTCAGCCTTGGAGACTTTTTTCAGACTTGGAGTCAAGATGTGCTGTGCTGTCTGCCCAGAGGGCTCTGGACCCCCCATCAGGCAAGCGACAGTCTGCGCAGCAGGGAGTGGCAGTTGGTAGGTGTGGAATAGGGATTTGCGCCCGGGGACCAGGTTAACTTCTTTGCTGTTGGCTCAAGTACCTGCTTTCCTAAGATGGACTCTGTCTTGTCATCCTGCGCTCAGATTCTCCATCTATAAACTAGGGTATTACCTGCTCTTATTAATCTCTTTGTGCGTCATCCCCCTTATCTTTAAAATGGAGATAATAATAGTACCAACTTCCCAGTGGCTACGAAGAATGCGTGAGCCTCTAGGGAAAGTGCTTAGCGTTTGGCCTGGTAAGAGTTATTATCGTTTGCGTGACTGCCAGTGGGTAGAAAATTGCCAATACTGAGGACACCTTCTAGGGGCCAGGTGCTGTGCCCCTCATGATGTTCTCATGATGCTCTCACTCTCATCTGCTAGCTCTCTTACCTTGCTGAGTCCTCTTGTTTTTTTTACACAAATCTCTTTTCTCTTGATGTCCCCTCACAGGCTTCAAGTCGCAGGGCTCTGCTTCAGGCCTCTTCTTTTCTTTCTCCTCTCCCTCTGGGCAGATGCATCTTTTTCTATGGATTTTTAAATTTTTTTTATTTTTGGTTGCATTGGGTCTTTGTTGCTGCACGCAGGCTTTCTCTAGTTGCAGCGAGCAGGGGCTACTCTTTGTTGTGATGTGTGGGTTTCTCGTTGCGGTGGCTTCTCTTGTTGAGGAACACGGGCTCTAGGCGTGCGGGCTTTAGTAGTTGTGGCTCACGGGCTCTAGAGCAGAGGCTTAGTAGTTGTGGCGCACGGGCTTGGTTGCTCCGCGGCACGTTGGGATCTTCCCAGAGCAGGGCTTGAACCCGTGTCCCCTGCATTGGCAGGAGGATTCTTAACCACTGCGCCACCAGGGAAGTCTCTTCTATGGATTTAGCAACAATTTCTACGCTGCATGTCCAGCCTCGACTTCTGCCCTGAGGTTTAGGCTCACATAGCCACATTCACTTGGTTGTTGCCCAGGTACTTCTAACTCAGTAAATCCACACCAAAGTCCATCACTTCCCCCATCCTCCCCACCTTCCCAGGCTCCCGCATTCGGTCCTTCCTGCTCCGGTCCTTGTCTTGGTTAATAGCACCACCAGTCACCTAGCTGCCTGACTCAGGGCACTCATCTTGATGACTGACTCCCCTCTTCAACCACCCGATCCAAGAAATTACAAAGTCCTGATGATTTGATTGATTTTATACTTTTCAAATTTGCCCCTTCCTCCTAATTTCCAGAGCTTCTGCACTGGTCCAGGTCCTCAGCAATTCTTCCTTTGGCAGCTGAAGCCGCTGTCTGGCTTCCTGGCTTCTGGCATAGCCCCTTTGGGTTTTCTAAGACCAGATTAGACTCATGCCACTCCTCTGGCTGCAAACTGTTTGAAGAATTAAGGTCAAACTCCTGCACTGGTCCCTCAATACCTAGGCCATCTGACCCTATGTTATACACCCACCCTCATCCTTAATCCCATCCTCTACCATCGAATACAGGTTTCTGGGTTTTCTACTCCAAAACAGCCTGGGAACTCCTGAGTGGGGCTTGGGGCCACCTTCTGAATGATGGCGCTGGGATAACGTTCCAAATATATTTGCTGTTTAGTAAATTCAGGGTTTTGGGGGAGGCAAAGGAGCAGGGGGTGCCCTCTGGGTTCTCCCCAGCACTCCAGCCACATGTCTGCTGAGCAGAACGCTGCAGATCTGCAAACCCAGCCTCTGGGGAACCACATACGTGGTTATCACTGGCCACGCAAATTCAGGGAGGTGGGGGACACTCTCTCAGGATGGGGTGTGACATTTCAGGACATCACTGTTGGACAGGCAGCTAGCTCTGGGCACCCGAGGCAGACCTTGTCACCTGCTCTTCCCTTCCCCACCGGGACCCGAGCAGAAGAGGGGTGTCCCTGAATCACAGCAGGGTTGCGGGTGGCCTGAGGGGGAGGTGAGGATTTATGGCTGGAGGCTGACTGGCTGAGGCAGGCTGCAGCTTTCTGCTCTCCATGTCACCCTGGACCAAGTACCCCACTCCCCTGCCCTCCACGTTTTTACAACAAGAGGAAAGGCAGTGACTGGGGTCAGGTGCCTTCAATGAAGGTAGCTCCATGACAATGGCACCCACCGCAACCCAGATTGTCGTCCTAGGAAGTGGTGGCCCGAGTCACCTGCTTCAGAATCTAGAACAAAATAGATGAGGGTCTTTGAGTACTAGAAAGGGTCTCTGGAAGATTTTAGTCCAGAAGATGCACCCATGAAAGTCATACATGTTAGGAAAACCATGCTGGGTAGCAAGGAAGGCCCTGGAGGAAAATAATCTGAATGTCTTTCATGTCTCTGTTGACAATCTCCGGTTGCTCTGGTTACTGACTCAGCTTTTCCTCTGGAATCCTGTTACACAAATATCTCTAAGAGTGTCAACCAAGTTAAACTGCTGTCTGTATAAGCTGCTGAGGGATCCCAGAGAGGGAGGGATGAATTTGGTCTGGGTTGGGGGCAGTAGGTTGGAGAAGGTAAGGATATTTACATTGGGTTTCAAAGTATAAATAGGAGTTTTCTGAGAAGAGAAGAGTGAAAAGCATTCACTATAAAGACAATACCATGCAAAATCATGTTCAGCCTGACTGGGGCATAGGGAGGAATAGGGAGAGACGAGGCCCCAGAGGGTGAAGAGCTGGAAGTTTTGGAGGCTGTGAAGCCTGGAGACTCTCTTTACAGTGCAAAGGGGCCTGAGAGGGGTGGAGTAGCTTTTTCTGCAGCAGGTTCAGGCGACTTGAACCTTGCCCTTTTCACCCCTGACCCTGTTTCCTTTCACTTTCTGTCTTCCTCTCTCTCTGACAGTGACTTCAAGCAGGAGTCGGCTGAGTAACTGAACATTCAGAAACCTATTTGAGAAAACAAAAACCAAAAACCAAAAACCAAAACAGAAACCTGGGGATTTCACTGCTTGAAGCACGGAGGGAAGAGGCAGGCCCAGGCAAGAACCCAGCTCTAGAAGGGCTGGGCCGGACTGGCCTGCTGACCGGAGCTGTCTGGGCTCCCACAGAGGAGAACAGCCCCAGGCTCCCCTTGTGCTTTGCTTTTCCTTTTCTGGGGGGCGAGTGGGAGGAGGGAAGGAATTGCAGAGAAAATATTTGTCACGAAAAGGAAATCTTGGCTGGCCCTAGAAATCACACATAATTAAGAGATATGATTTATCATTGATGATGCTTCCCAGGCATGGCCAGCGAGTAAGTGTTTTTCAGGCTGCTTGCGAAGGCTCTGTCCACACGTCAGAGGCCTGGCTCTTCTCTGCTGTTGCTGGGACACCAGCAGGGCCTAGGCAGAGGCTCTGGGTCTTCCCAGTGACAGCTCCCCGCGTGGCCAGCCCTGCCAGGGGATGGAGGGAACACTGGCTCCCAAGCAGGACAGACCTGGGGTGAATTCCAACCTCTGATAGAGCACCCGGCAGCAAACTCAGTTTCTCTGGGCCTCGGTTTCCTCATCTGCAGGATGAACGCAGAGGTTCTCACCCGCTGGGGGACGCCTCACAATGTGTGGAGACAGTTTCTGGCTGCCACGAGGGAGGGCGGAGGGGCACTCCTGGCATCTGGTGGAGAGAGGCCAGGGACAGTGCTGACCATCCTTCGAGACACAGGACAGCTGCCCACAACCGAGAATGACGTGACCCCGAAATGAGTGCCGAGGCTGAGAAAGCCAAGTCAAAGCAACGACACAGACCTCAGAGTTGGTGAGAAGATGAATGTGGTCACGTGTCCGTGCTGCCTGATGCCAAGCGGGCCTGGGTTAAATGGCAGTTTAAGGAGTGGTAGCTCAAGTCGTTTCGCTTGGAAGGGAGGCCATGGGCCAGCAGCCTGGGGTAGTTCTGAAGGAGAGACGCCAACTGGGAAGAAAAGGAGGCCAACCTGGGCCTTCCCGCTCCAAAACTCCTCCCTCCCTCCCTCTCTCCCTCCCTCCCTTTCTTTCTTCTTTCCTCCCTTCCTTCTTCATTTGTGGAGCACCTACAGGGAGGCAGGAACATGCGCTATAGTAGCAAACAGAACAAAAGCTCCCTGTCCTCACAGAGCTTTCATTCTAGTGAATTTCCCGCAAGCGAAGACATCACCCTGTATCAGATGGTAAACAATTCCTATAAAGAACAAGAATGCCTCGATTGGAAATTTTAGCTTTGCGTTTTGTTGCTCCGTGTCCTGAAGATGACTTGGAGAGGCTCCTGATTTGTCCCTCTACTGCTTGGATTCCTTGGATCCCACTCATCCTTTCAGAGTAAACAAGTCATTGTTGCAGAGGTCCCTGTATTTTGTAGCTGCCCTTTTGTAAGAAGCACTTTCCCCAAATAAAACAGTAAAACAAACAGACAAACAAAAGCTATGTCAAATGGTAAATGGTTCCTATAGAGAAGAAGAAAGCCTGGTAAAGGGCCTAGCCCGGGTGGGGAGCTGTGTGTAACGGGTAGGAGGTGAGGGCAGGCCTCCCTGATAAGGTGGCTTTAAGCAGAGAACTGGAGGCAGCAAGGGGAAGGTGGCCAGGAGAGTGAGCATCGTCTTTTGATCCAGCACCTCTCCTTCACCCGGGGGCGGCTGACAGCCCTTCTCAGATGACCCAGCGGATGTTGGCTGGGGTGAGGGTCCTGCGCCGGCTCCCTAGGTTGGAAGCACGCGAGGAGGTCCGGGAGATCAGCTCTGCCTGTTGGCCCGCCCAGCGGCTGGCTGAGAGGGTGTTTGCAGAAGGAAGGGTGGGGCTTTTTGCTGATTAGGGTCCCTGCGCTCAGGCCCTGGCTTGAAGGGAGCCTGGCTGGGTGCCCAGGGGGTGAGCTGTTGGCGCTGGGTCTCCTTGAAGGGGGGATGGGGCTATTTGTACTCCACCCCCAGGTCCTGGCAGCCAATGCAGGGCTGCCTGCCACAGCAGAGGCAGGGCCAGCTTCCAGCTTCAGGAGGAGTGTATCTGGAAGTGGGCCTTTGCCATGGTGGATGGGGGAGTGAGAACATTAGGGGGAAAAAAAGACGCCACATTTGACTACTTTCTTTATAGGTTCCCAAGGCTTTTTTCTTTTTAACAACTGTGTCTCTTCTATTGCCTGTAAGAGATATTCAGGAAGAATCACCGGGGCTGGGTGTTTGAGGGGCAGTGGAGGTACAGGGGCTTGGAGAGAGAGAGATGGGGTGGTCCAAACTATCGCCATTTCATCAACATTTGTTTGCATTTAGCAAGTCTTTGCTGAGGATCTCCTCCACAGCCAGGACTGACTAGACAACGGAACTATGAACTATGAATGCATATCTGGTCCATGGTGATGGCCTGAATGCCCAACAGAGAGCTCCACATGCAGCTGGGGTGCAACGAACAGCTGGGGTTTATGGACCATTTGGGGAGAAAAGGAAAATGAGAGGCGACCATCCTTTGTGGTCACCTAGGTTGGGAGTTACATTATGAGTGTGATGAGAGTTTGGAGAAGTGGCCTGGAGAGGAGGAGAGGCAGGCTTGGGCAGGTGGGTGTCCTGCAGGCAGGTCCAGGAGGCATGGAGGGTGGCCTTTCCTCGTGCCATTGCATACTCCTGAAGTTGGATGAATGCATCACACTGTATCAAATAGTAAACAATTCCTATAAAGAAAAATAATTCCTTAATCAGAAATTTTAGCTTTGCATCTTGTTGCCCCGTGTCCTGAAAATGACTTGGAGAGGCTCCTGATTTGTCCATGTACTGCTTTGATTCCTGGGATTCCGCTCATCCTTTCAGAGAAAACAAGACATTGTCGCAGAGGTCCCTGTATTTTGCAGCTGCCCTTTTGTAAGAAGCGCTTTCTCCAAATAAAACACTAAAAACTCCAAAACCTTGAGGGCAGAGCTATCCCTGAATGCCAAGGAGAGGGGACAATGGGGAGCCATAGAAAGTTTTGGAGTTGGAGTGAGTGAAGATGAGAGGACAGTTCCTGACTCTGTACCTTTGCTTAGAACTTTCTTCTTGCTCAGGGACCTGCCCATTTCCACTCTGCCAATTCACGGATCACGCAGTGTCAGCCTTGGAATCGTAAAGATCCACCCTCAGCAACTTCCCCTCCAACTGCTTCTTCACCACCCTTGAGGTCAGTTGTACAGCATATGCCTCTGGTGACGGGGTGCTCTCTACCACTCACACTGTGGTACAGAGATTGCAAAATGGTGACCCGTGGGCCTATCTATCTTTCAGACGGGCTTTATTTAGATTGCCAAGTGTTTAAATGTTTCTAAAATTAATCCCCAACATTTAAATGTTGGATTTACACCCAGGAGTAGAAATTACATCTCGCTTGTCTTCAAATGAGAAGATCTGACCACGGTTGGGGCACGTTCTCAAATGATAGAGCATGAGCTCTCTGGCTCTCTCCAGACTCCACCACTTCCTATGATGCCCGCCACCCTTTCCTCATTTGTGTAATCTGAGCCTCAGTTTTTCTCATCTGTAAAATGGGATCATAGCTCGCACCTCTTGGATTTGTTGTGAGGACTACATACAGTTACGTATATACCGTGTGGCAGAGTATCTGGACAGGTGTAGGCAGTTATAAATGGCAGCTCTCATTTTTAGTGTTATTGCTTTACTCCCTGGATCTGGATTTCAGAAGCCCCTCCTACATGGAGTCTTCCTGATCAAGGCTGAGATGAGGGGAATTAGTGCCTGGTATTTGTGTGATCCTGGACATTCAAAGCCCTTCTGTGCTGACTCACTGATCACATTCATGGTGGGGCCTCTGCCCCTCCCCAGCTCACCACTGATGCCACTTCTTTCGTCCCCGTTCTGCATTTTCTCCCTGAGCTGTCTTGCTGGTCAAGATGCAGGGCCTTAGATGTCAGTGGTTGGGTTTCAGTCTCCCCCGCAGCACCTGGAGCAGTGCGGGCAGAGTCTGGAAGCAAAGGCTGGAAGCTGAAGGCTGGTCGACTTGGAGAGGCAGGGCCTGCAGAGGGAAAGAGCCTTGGAGCCAGACAGGCTTGATACCAGTCCCTGCACTGTCACTTTCTATCCCTGGAACCGCAGTCGACTTATTTAACCTCTTTAAGCCTCAGTTCTACAAAGAGTATTCACAGTGGGGCTAAGAAGACCTGCTTTGTAGGGTTAGCGTGAGAATTAAATGAAATAATATAGCAGGAATCTAAGTTGCTTAATTATCTACCATTTGGGGAGCGCCTACTGTGTGCTCAGGTGCCAGCTCCCAGCACGCAGTGGTGAATCTGAGTGACTCCTGCCCTCAGGGACTTCCAGTGCTGGGTCCAGCCTCCTCCCCTGTCAGCACCATGAGGATTCGGGGCCCTTCCCCAGGGCACAGGAGGGACTTTGGGTGAAGTCTCAGCTCTGCCCAAATGGGAGAGCAGATTGGGGCAGGAGCCACGGTAAGGAATGGATGCTCTGGATGTCCAGGAGTGGCAACATGTGGCCAAGGGTGCCAAGAGCGCTTCACTGTTCTGGAGACAAATGGGCTTCTTCCTCAAAACCCTGGATGTAGCCCTAAGCCTGCTCTGCCTTCTCTGCAGGCCACGAGGCCAGGAAGATGGGCACGGCATGACCTTGGGCGTGTCTGTGCCTGGCAGGGCCTTCCTCTGCACTCTCCCCGGAGCCTGGTTGGGGGCACCCGTGGTGTCTGCGGGGAACCATCCTGGTGGCAGGCAGAGCCCCGAGTGCTGAGGAAAGGCCTGCAGACGTTTAGGAAGTCCCTGGACAAAAACCAGTGGGCTCCGGCAAGTGTTTTGCATTTTTTATTTTTCTCTTTGATAGAGAAACCATGCGGTTGGATTTTCTTTGGCAGTTCCTTCCTTCTCAAAATGTGCATTGGAACCCTGGGAGGGGGCCCTCTGGGGGCCTGGACTCGGAGTTTGGCCTTAGACCTTTGGGAGTGTGTTAGGCAAAAACAAGGAATGAGCTTGCGTTTTGGGTAGAGTCCCCACTGTCAGGCAGTGATCCTATTGGTATTAATAAAGAGGCAGTGATAATAATAACAATTTCATGGATGGTGTGCTTACTGTGTGCCAGCACTGTGCCATCTTTCTACATGCATCATCCTTTTTAATGCACGCAACCACAAGGGAAACATGATCACACTCATTTTAGAGATGGGAAAACTGAGGATCTAAGTGGTTAAGTGGTCCCAAAATAACAGGTAGCATGTCAACTAAGTCTGACCCCTGTGCCGGCCTGCTTAACCCCTGAGCTATAACTGCTTAAAATATGGCCCTACTGTTTGGTGAGGAGACCCATGAATGCTGCTCTTTTCCTTTTGGAGGTTCAAAGAAATAAACTGATTTGCCCAAGGGAGTGTGGGTGTGAACCAAACCTGGCCACAGGGCCTTTTGCCATCTGCAGGTTCAGGCTCTGGGAGGGTGGGTGAGGGGACTAGGGGTGAGCCCTGAGTTCCTTACCTGAGGCCTTTGTTCCCTCTTAGAAGGGAAACAGACCATTTGCATCTTGATTGACAAACCACACAGCAGGGCCATCTCATCTCCCTTCATAAAGGGGAAAGGTGGTGACATAAGGTCTGTAGGCACCAGGGACAAAGTGGGCACTGGGCAAACAGGAGGTGCTTTTCCTTCCAGCTCAGGACACCCACATGGTGTGGGAAAGGCGGTCCTATGATCCAAGAGGTGGCCGGGATCTGGACCCCATTTGGTTCTTGGGAGTCCTGCCCTACCTCACCTTCCCAGAGCGACCAGGAGAACTCATTGGGTCGTTGGAGAGAAGGGAGAGGATGACCAGAACTTGGCTTGAGGGTCTACCAGGTGTCAGACTTTGGGCCAGGGGTTTTAGGTACAATATCTCATGAATCCTCAAACCATCCTGTGAAGAAAAGATTATGGTCTTCACTTTAGATGGCCCTCCCTCCCTCCCTCCCTCCCTCCCCTACTCACCCATGACTGAAGATTCAGAGGGCTAAGTGACTTGCCCAAGGTCACTCTACTTTGAAAATGTAAATGCAGGGATTGAGTTCAGATCTGTCTGACTCCAAATTTCGACAAGACTCCCTTGAGCTCCCTTTGTGATGAATTAGTTAATGAGTTTGACCAATTCTTCATGATTCTCCCGCTTGGGGACACAGAAATAAAGAGGACACACTGGTGGGTCACACTGCGTGCTCGGAGAGAAAGCACTGGAGGATAGATGGGTAAATAACTTATCCCTATGAAGTGCCCTCAGCACAAACGGATGTGGGGACACTGGGTGGGGAGAGGAAGCAACTTTGCTTGGGGTGCTGGGGAGGGCTTCATGGAGGAGGTGACCTTCATTTGGATCTTTTCAAGAAACTCAGTGGTGAGCCAAGTACCTACACTGGGTAAAGTGCTCTTTTAGGCCAGTGAGAAAAACAAAGGTGAATGAGACAAAGTGGGTGAGGGGTGAGGATGATGATTGAGAATAATGAGTCAGGTGTTAGGTGGGTTTTAGTCTGTGCTCTGAGAGACACCCAGTGTTTCACAGGGATTGAGAGAAAGAAAAGGACACGTGCCATTGAGAGCTCTTTGCTGCCCTGGAGAATGAGTACAAGAGAGGCTAAGAATATTGAGAGCAACACGTGCCTCCCGTGTAAACTTCAATTTATCCTCTTCTTTCTATGGGGCTATCTCTCCTTTTCTCTCCCTGGTAAAACCCCATCAACCTGTGAGCAGAGTAGAAGTATGTTCAGGCACAGGAGGACGAGCTGCACTCCAGTCAAAGGCAACAGCATGCGGCAGAGCATAGGAGCACAAAGAGCCTGTGCATTTGTGAATTTGTATCAGTTAGCTTTGGCTGTATAACAAACCAGCCCAAAACGTAACTTCAAACAACCAACATTTATCATCTTTAAAAGACGATTTGTGGGTTGATTGAGTTATTCTTCTGGTTTGAGCCAGCCTAACTGTAGCTGGCTGATTTAGGATGGTGTTGCCCATGCACCTGGATCTTCAGCTGGGATCTCTTTCCATGTGGGCCTTATCCTCAAGGAGTCTAGATGGGGCTTGTAAACAGGATAGTCGAGAGGGCCAGCAGCAAGAAAGGGCAAACCCAAAGTACAGTGCTTCTCAAGCCTTTATTTGCCTCACGTTTGCTAATGTCCTATTAGCCAATGGCAATCACGTGGACAACTGAGATTCAAGGGGTAGAGAAATCAGCCCTACTTTAGGAATGGGAAGAATTTTTTAAGTGGGAAATCCAGCAATCTTGGTGCATAGATCAGGTGACGGAGAAGAGGAGACTGAAGGGACGGAGGTGCATTCTAATGAGACTTGAGTGCCAAGTCCACAGGTTTCAGCTTTATTCTGTGAGTGACAGTAGCCCATAGGGAGATTCAAGCAGGGGAGTGAGTACAGGGCCAGCTTCACATTTTAGAAAGCACATTCTGATGCCTGTGGGAAAGCTGGATTGGAAGGAGGTGAGATTCAAAGCAAAGAATCCAGTAGGCGGTCCGTGGACCAGGGAGCCACTGCCCAAACTAAGATCATGTCACTGAGCTCCTGGAAGGCAGGGCCATGACTTGTACTCAGCTCAGAGCCCGGTGTAGAGTAGGTGATCAATGAACACTCAAATGAGGGACTTCCCTGGTGGTATCCAGTGGGTGAGACTCTGTGCTCTCAAAGCAGGGGGCCCGGGTTCGATCCCTGGTTGAGGAGCTAGATCCCACATGCATGCTGCACCTAAGATCCCGCAGGCCGCAGCTGAGACCTGGCGCAGCCAAAATAAGTAAGTAAGTAAATAAATAAATATTAAACGAAAAATACTCAAATGAGTGTTGGAGGGAAACAAAATGTGGACTGGCAGATCCTTTACAGGTGGGATTCCCAGGGCATTCCTGCTAGGCAGTGACAGACAGGGAGCAGAATGAAGTGGTCTGAGCATTCAGGGATCGGCTCATTTCAGCCAAGGAGATGGGTCTAGGTGCAGAGTCAGAAACCATCACAAGGAATTAGGATGCACACCTCCCTGTCCATCTTCTATCCCCTCCTTCATGCCAGGGAAGCCTTCTGAGTTGGGTAGCTCACTTCATTTACCAGGGCCTCACTTTCCAAATTCTGTAAAATGGAGATGGTAACGCCAGGCACTAGGCAATGCCAAGAATGTGCTTTGAGAAGAAACGAGGAGAGAGCTCCACTTAAAGGGCAGCCATTACTGATACCGGCTTCCTGTAGCAGAGGGCCATCGGACTCCTGTCAAGGGCAGGCTGGGTGTGTTGGAGCAGATACTTTTCCTTAGTGGAGAAGTTTTCCATTGGGAGCTTCCTGGCAGTGATGCTCAATGCTATTGCCGTTCTGCATTTCCACTGCATGTTAGCCCCCTAATGAGATAATCCCCTTAATGTCCTGGTGATGTCAAGTGCTCTTATGCCCTTTCCCAGATAATGGATGTCCACTGGAGGTGGTAGTGATTGGCAGGGGAAGTCTCCGCAGAGGCCAGGATGGATCCCAGAAGTCTGGACTCTGCCCTCAAGGTCATGGCCCTTCTCCAGGATAAACTCCAATACACACTCCTCAAGTTTCCTCAACTGTGGCGCTAACCAGCTTCTCCAAGTCCTTTCTCTCCAACACCCGTCTTGGTGTAAAGAGCTGAAAAGCAAGTGTTCCAATTAATGAAAAAGCTGTTCCATAAAAGGGATTTGGATGAGATCAAAAGGGTTCGTAACTGGGACAGGCCCACAAGCTTTGAATGCTGTGTTTTTTTGGCATGTACTATAATTAATACATAGGTTGAACATCATACATAATGTGCATATTAGTGACCCAATGCACAATTCATATGTTAATGCTATTAACTGCATATTACCTAGGCTGCTTAATGAACATTACATAGGTTTTTAATGAATGTAGTTATTATGATTGAATTCAATTATATTCCTGCTATGCATATGAAGTCAATAGAATAGCTGGACCCCACAGGGTCCAGGCAAAAGGAAACAGGTGTTTGTAGTCCGGGCAACTTGTAAGCTGGAGCAAGGGGACGGGAGAAGCCAAGGGCCAGAGCTGACTTGGCTTGCCTGGGTCCTTTGTGGGTCCCGGATGGTTGTGCACAAAGCAGGGTAAACAGCAGGCAGTGTATGCACAAGACAGGATCTCCTGCTGCCCCTTTTGCTGCGGCTTTGAGACAGGGTGCAGGCCTGGAGCCCTGAAGCCAGCCATGACCAGGCTGTAACAGGACACTTTCCTCCTGGCTGACCCAAAGCCAGAGGGTGGTTGCATCACTTCCTCTGGCACCACCGAGCCCACGTGACTCAGGCATCTGTGTTTGCCAGGGATGCTGGCACGGGAGGCCCCGGGCCCGGCGTGGCTTCTTTTCTTCAGAATCTGTCTGGAGCAGAGAGGCAAAGCTGATGGAGCAGCTGCTGTTACTGCTGCTCACGCAGGCTCAGCGCTCACAGCCTCCAGAAGAGGCAGCCCATGTGCGCAGAGAACCAGGGAATGAAGAGGCATTGGCATCGGGGCACTTCCCCTCCCAGGGAGGGGAAGAGAAAGGTGCCCAGATATGAAGGGCACCTACCGTGGGCCAGGCTCTGCTGACATCTTCACAAGGAAAGAGGCAGGGTCCTCCCATATGGGTGAAGTGATACTAAAGCCTCAAGAGAGGTTAGAAATTTGCCCAAGGTCCCTCTCTGGCTCACACACCCACCCGCACAGCTGGTTGGAGATGGGATCAGAATTTGAACCCAGGCCTGTTTTACTCTAAAGGTTACAGCATCCAGTTATCCCAGGCTATCTCAGTGCAACTTTGTGGTCTTGTTTTTTGTTTTTTTCTTTTTTCTCCTTCCTTTTTTTTTTCTTTTTTTTAACTTTTGACAATCTTTAATATCCAATAATTTTAAAAAAATTTAAGTGAGGTATAATTGACATATAACATTATACTAGTTTCAGATGTACAACATAATAATGTGACATTTGTATATATTATGAAATATCACCACAATCAGTCTAGTTAACATCTGTCATTATAAATAGCAATAAATTTTTTTTTCTAGTGGTCAGAACTTCTAAGATTTACTTCTTAGCAACTTTCAAACACACAACACAGTTTTATTAACTGTAGTCACCATGTTGTACATTAGAGCCCCAGGACTTAATTGTTTGTGCCTTTTTTTTTTTTTTTTTTCAGTACGCGGGCCTCTCACTGCTGTGGCCTCTCCCGTTGCGGAGCACAGGCTCCGGACACACAGGCTCAGCGGCCATGGCTCACGGGCCCAGCCGCTCCGCGGCATGTGGGATCTTCCTGGACCGGGGCACGAACCTGCGTCCCCTGCATTGGCAGGCGGACTCCCAACCACTGCGCCACCAGGGAAGCCCTGTTTGTGCCTTTTGACCCCCTTCACCCATTTTGCCCACTCCTACCCCCTACCTCTGGCAACCCCCAATCTGTAATCTGTATCGATGAGCTGTTTTTTTTTTTTCTTTTTTAGATTTCACATATAAGGGAGATCATATAGCATTTGTCTTTCTCTGTCTGACTTATTTCACTTAGCAGACTGCTTTCAAGTTTCACCTATGCTGTTGCAAATGACAAGATGTCCTTCTTTTTTATGGTTGAATAATAGTCCATTGTATACATATATGTATATACCACATTTCCTTTATCCATTCATCCATGGATGTTGTGGTCCTATTTTCAAAGAAGTCTTTAGAACTTTGTGCTAAGATAGTGATGGGAGGAAAAACTTGGCTCAGACAGCAGGATGGAGAGAAAAGGAGTAATTAAAAAAAAAATCACAGAGAGAACTTCATTTTTCCAGTAAAATTTCTTGCAAAGTATAGATTTGCACGTCTCCTCTTCTGCCTCTCTTTCCACTCTCATTGACCGCCAATTTGCTAATCTTAGGCTGGCCAAGAATATACTTTCTATTTAGAAAGCCAGTGCAGCCAGATTTGGGCTCAGGCCTGGGGACTGACTCACTTTTGCTAGGATGACACATCCACTGTGCGTGTTTCACAGTTTTCAGAAACACCAGATTTATTTCTGTCAGTACCCGGAGCCTCACATCACTGTCCACCTAAGGCCACACACTGAGGCGTTGCTATTTTTTTTTGCCTGGGGCCTCAATGGATGGGAAGACTTCCCGTGCCTGAAACATCACCCTCATTTGTAAGGAGAGAAAGTCTGGCCAAAAATCGCAGTGTTTTTAAACCAGAATTTGGCTGGCGTTCAGCAGCTACCATGCCGAGGCTGTACCAGCCAGAGGGATGGCTGTGAGCGCAGAGGGCGTTTGAGACTTGAAAACAAGGCAAAAAAAAAAAAAAAAAAAAGCAGACAGTGGAGAGGGGAGGAGAGACTTGAGGGGTGATTAAGTTTGGAGTGAAGGGAAGGAAGAGGAAGGGAGGGAATTTAAAAAGAGAAAGGTGGAGGGCTTCCCTGGTGGCGCAGTGGTCGAGGGTCCACCTGCCGATGCAGGGGACACGGGTTCGTACCCCGGTCCGGGAAGATCCCACATGCCGCGGAGCGGCTGGGCCCGTGAGCCATGGCCGCTGAGCCTGCGTGTCCAGAGCCTGTGCTCTGCAACGGGAGAGGCCACAACAGTGAGAGGCCCGTGTACCACAAAAAAAAAAAAAGAGAAAGGTGGAAAGGCAAATAAAGGGAGGAGGATCAGGAGGGAGGGAGGGAGGGAGGAGGGAGGGAGGGGGAGGAGGGGGGAGGGAGGAGGGAGGGGGAGGGGGGGGAGGGGAGGGGGAGGGGGAGGAGGGGGAGGGGAGGAGGGGAGGAGGGGAGGGGGAGGAGGGGAGGGGGGAGGAGGGGAGGAGGGGGGAGGGGGGAGGAGGGGAGGAGGGGGGAGGGGGGAGGGGGGAGGGGGGAGGGGGAGGAGGGGAGGAGGGGGGGGAGGGGGGAGGAGAGGAGGGGAGGGGGGAGGGAGGGGGAGGGGGAGGGGGAGGGGGAGGGAGGGGAGGGGAGGGGGGAGGGGGAGGGGGAGGGGGAGGGGGAGGGGGGAGGGGGGAGGGGGGAGGGGGGAGGGGGGAGGGGGGAGGGGGGAGGGGGGGAGGGGGGAGGGGGAGGGGGAGGGGGAGGGAGGGAGGAACTCATTTTAACTAATCAACTACTTTGTGGGTGCTAAGCAGTCTTTGTGGTGCTGCTACACGTCACCTCATTTACTTATAAGCATGACTAAGTAAGCATGACTAATCCTCATTATTATTCATGAGGAAATAGGGGCTCAGGATGTTGGAATGCCCCGCCCCCGTTTATACCGATAGTACAGGGCAGAGTAAGGATTTGAACCCTGGCTCTCTAATTCCGTGAAGCCCGGAGGACTCTGCTGGTGATCGGAGAGCGTGATGGGACAGTTCCCTCTGAAGGAGCTGTTTACACACTTAGACACTAAGTGCTTTGGACTCGAAGGGCCTGCCACATACACAAGGCTCGGGATTCAGAGCTTTCTGGAAAAACTTTCTCCAGGGTAAATAAAAACAACCACTTCAACTGTTTTGCCAACAAATCTCTCTCCAAAAAGGAAAGGAAAGGAAAGGAAAAGGGAAAGTGATGCTATTTTTTTTCCCCTCCAAAGTAAAGGTTACAACAACATTTTCTTTGAGCTGATGTGTGAGCAGCCAGCAGACATTTCTTTGGTAACCATCTCCATGTGTCCGTGTGGAAAGTACCTTGCAGTGACTAAGCATGAGTCGAGGTGATTCACTTGTCACTCTGCTTGGGGACTCTGGGCTTGTTTAGCAGCCCTGCAGTGTTTCCATCGCAGCCCTGCAGTGTTTCCATCGGCTTTGGACCCGGGCTCCCCTCCCAGCCCCCGTGGGGCGCAGGTGCCTGAGATGTGCCCCTTCCTCTGCTCACAAGGCGAGGACTGTGGGGAGGGAGGGGAAGCTCTCTCTGGACCTGTAACCAGTCTTCTAGGAAGTCTTAGCTGCTTAACTCCCTCTGCAGCTGAGTAGTCAGGGGTTCAAGGCAGTGTTTGCAGTGAAATTAAGTTAACTAAGAATCAGGACATGCTGGGAGTTTCTCTTAGGTCGTCTTAGGCATCCAGGAAGGTACCTGTTGCTTTTCTTCCTCACTGAAACTGAGGACCTTGCAGGAAAAAGCCCAAGAACACGGGGCTGGTAAAGGGCTGCGTGACGCCATGAAACAAGGGTGTCCATCGTGGCACAGAAAGGCTCACATGGGACCAGCCTGTTCCCAGGGCCATTGATTCTACTTGATAATTCTTTTTAAATGTAACCTTTTTATTAAAATCATGTTGTCATAGTCCTTTGCAGCTGCTATAACAGAATACCATAGACTGGGTGGCTTAAACAACAGAATTTTATTTCTCAGAGTTCTGGAGGTTGAGAAGCCCAAGATCAAGGTGCCGGCAGATTCGGTGTCTGGTGAACCATCCTGGTTCGTGGATGGCCTCACATGGAGGAAGGGGTGAGGGAGGTCTTGGGGGTATCTTTCATAAGGGCACTAATCCCAATCACCTCTCAAAGGCCCCACCTGCAAATGGCATCACATTGGGGATTAGGTTTCAACATGTGAATTTTGAGGGGGACACAAACTGAATGCTTATTCAGTCTATAGCACATATACGTATAGAAAAGGCACATATCATAAGTATACAGCTTGGTAAATTTTCCCAAACTGAATATAGCTTGTAACCAACATCCAAATCGAGAAATAGAACATTACGTGTGATAGCTTGTTTCCAAGATGGTGGCCATCAATCCTTTCCCTCCGTGTACTTGTGTGCTGTTCTCCTAGAGAAGAGGAATCTCTTCTTCTCCTCGCTTGAGTCTAGACTGGCTTTAGTGACTTCTTCGACCACTAGAATAAAATGAAAATGACTCTAAGGCTAGGTTATAAGAAACCTTGGGGCTTCCACCTGCGGCCCTTGGAGTCTCTTTCTGGGTGCTCTGAACCACCACATAAGAAGTCCAAGTACCTTGAGATTGCCATGTTGGAGAGGCCACAGATAGACCCTCCTGTCTACAGCTCCAGTGGAGCCCCGACTTCCTGTGCTCCTGGCCAAAGCACGAAACTTGTTAGGACAGCTTTCTTGGGCCTCACACCAGTCCATCTGCCCCCTGAGACCACTGAGTGACCTCCATCAAAAGCACATGGACCAGGAAGCAATTTAGGTGTCCGTTGACAGATAAATGGATAAAGAAGATGTGGTGTGTATACACACACACACACACACACACACACACACAATGGAATATTAATCAGCCATGAAAAAAGAATGAAATAATGCCATTTGCAGCAACATGGATGGATCTAGAGATTATCATACTAAGTGAAGTAAGTCAGATAAAGACAAATATTATGTGATATCACCTATATGTGGAATCTGAAAAAATGATACAAACGAACTTATTTACAAAACAGAAATAGACTCACAGACATAGAAAACAAACGAAAGGGGAAAGGTGGGGAGGGGGGATAAATTAGGAGCTTGGGATTAACAGATACAAACTACTATATATAAAATAGATAACCAACAGGACCTACTGTATAGCACAGGGAACTCTATTCAATATCTTGTAATAACCTATAATGGAAAATAACCTGAAAAAGTATGTATAACTGAATCACTTTGCTGTACACCTGAAACACTGTAAATCAGCTATATTTCAATTTTTAAAATGCAGTCATTTTTAAGGCAAGAAAAAAAGGAAAAAGCACATGGTGCAAAGAATCACCCAGCTGAGGCGTGCTTGAATTCTTGACCTAGAAAGTCATGAGATATAAAGAACTGGTTATTTTTTCAAGCTTCTGGGGTAGTTTACTAGGCATCAGTAGATAATCAAACATTATCAATCACTGCAGAAGCCTCCTGGTGACCCTTACTAGTCACAGTGTTCTCTCCAGTGGTAACCTTTCTCCTGACTTCCTATGCTATAGATTAGTTCTGTCTGGTTTTATACTTTCTATCGATCATACAATATGCCCTTTTTTGGGGTCTGGTCTCTTTGGCTCCATATTGTGTTTATGGCATTCTTCCCTGATGTTGCTTGTTGTAGCTACAGATCATCACTCTCATTGCTGTGTTCCATTGTGTGAATATGTTTATTTACTCATTCTACCATTGCTAGACATTTGTGTTGCTTCCAGCTTTGAGACATTATGAATAGCGTTGCTGTGACTATTCCAGTGCGTGTATTTCTGTTGGATGTATACTCAGGAGAGGACCTGCAGGGGAATGAGGTGTTTTCAGTTTTTGCAGCTATTGCCACACAGGTTTTCAAAGTGGTTGTACCAGTTTCTACTCTTATCAGCAGTGTCTGATGGCTGCTCCCTCCACAGTCTCCTTAGAACTTGCGATTTACTGTCCTTTTCATTCTGTGTCTGAGAATTGTATACAATTTTCTAGCACACAAGAAACAGCAGGGCTATCCACCTGCCAATGTGGCATCTGAGAAATGCAGGCTGAAAGCAAAAAAAACTGAGTTCCCTTGACCCAGATGGGAAAGAATGTTACAACCGTTCACTCACGTCCAAAAGAAGGTTGCTGGGTTCAGCTTCCACTTTCCTCACTCATCTGGAGAATTTCTGCTTTGTAATCAGGCTCCCTGAAGATGTGATAGAGGAAGTGATTGGGATTCTATTTTCTTCATTCTCAGGCCCTGAGTCATCTCCAGGTCATGGGTTATTTGGAAGGAGGTGAAGCAGAGCTTGGCAATTGGGTTTATTTTAGGGCAATCAGATGGCTGGATCATAAAAACCTGTTCAAGGGATTTGAAAATTCATCCTGCCAGACCCTCCATGACTCATGGGTTTGTGCTTCCTAATGGATGTGACAAGACATCTGGGCACACTGAGCTCAAAATTACCAGGGAAGAAAACAAGAGTGTGGCTGATTTGGACAGATAGATTGAGCTTATGGCAACTGGAAAAACTGAGGGTTTCCTGTAGCTAACTTGCGCCAAGTCTGGTGGAACCACATATTTTGAGAAATGGCAGAAACTGGGTGTGATGCTTAGTTTTTGGTGTCAACTTGGCTAGGCTGTAGTACCCTGTTATTTAATCAAACACTAATCTAGGTGTTACCATGAAGGTATTTTGTAGGTGTAGTTAACATCTACAATCTGTTCACTTTGTGTAAAGGAGATTGCCCTTGATAATGTGGTGGGCCTCATCCAATCAGTTGAAGGCCTTAAGAGCAAGAACTAAAGTTTCCTGGAGAAGAAGAACTTCTGACTCAAGACTACAGCATCAATTTCTGCCTGATTTCTAGCCTGCCCTATGGATTTCAGACTATATACATATATGTGTCTATACACATATACAGATAGAGAGATGGATGGATAGATAGCTGGGTAGATGGATGGATGGATAGATAGGTAGATAGAGAGAGAGACAGACAGATAGATAGATAGATAGATAGATAGATAGATAGATGATTTTTCTGGAGAATCGTCACTGATACATATAGTATAAATGAAATTAAACAATCCAGAAGAAATTCACAGATTTTGATCAGAGGCCAGCTTATTCTAAGTTTCTACAATGTCCTTGGAGTGGGCTCCTGAGGGAGGTCTGATTACCAAATACCTGCCCTGCTAAACCTGACTCCATTGAAAAGGAATGAAGCTGAAAACTACACTAATGAAAAGTTCTCAGTGATAGTTTGTCTACTGAATCCTGGAGCCAAACTCTGGACTGTGGTTAAACCCCACCTGTTTCTGTGAAAGTCACTCTTCTTTCATGATTAGATGAAAACTATAGCTGAAGGCGGCTCTCTGTGATGTAGCTTGGAGTCAAAATCGAGGGGTCCTCCATGATCACCTGCCCCCTCCTGACCCATTCAGTCTGAAAACACCAACGTCCTCACCCACTTAGACTGAGCAGTGACCAGCACTAGACTCATTCTGATGATGTTATATTTTGCTCTTTTATAAATAAAGTCAATAAAAAATTCTTAAGAACAGTTTTCACAGAGTTCTCTGGTGGCACAGTGGTTAAGAATTCGCCTGCCAATGCAGCAGACACAGGTTCCAGCCCTGGTCCAGGAAGATCCCACATGCCGTGGAGCAACTAAGCCCGTGCGCCACAACTACTGAGCCTCCGCTCTAGAGCCTGTGAGCCACAACTACTGAAGCCCGCGCGCCTAGAGCCCGTGCTCTGCAACAAGAGAAGCCACCACAATGAGAAGCCTGTGCACCCGCAACAAAGAGTAGCCCCCGCTTGCTGCAACTAGAGAAAGCCTGCGCGCAGCAACGAAGACCCGATGCAGCCAAAAAAAAAAAAAAACCAGCTTTCATATTAATGATTTGGAAAATGCTATTATTTCTGAATAAATAACTGGTTATTTTTGCTGCAAAATAATCAGCGTGGCCCCTTATGTGGATTTCTGAGATGGGACTCGTAATGGCAAAAAAACAAAACCCAAAACAACCAACCTCAGATGTTTTGCCCCAGACATCTCTTTCTTGGGCTTCTGACGACCTTGCAGTACAACCTTGGATGGGTCACTTAGCCCCTCTACCCCCAAGTTTTATAGATGCCAGAGCAGAGAGGAACTTAGGAGGTCATCTCATTTTGACACTGTCATGATATGTTTGACATCTCATGGCATAGTTCCTCACAGAAACAGAAAGTATCAGACATCCCTAAGAAGACCATACGCCAGACCCTGTGCACATAGGTGTCGGACCATGGGCTCCAATGCTTCTAGCTCTCTGTAGAAAAAGTGACAATTATCATCTGTAATTTTAAGACTAAACTCTGGGTAAGCTCAGTTTTACTTATTATCTGCTTCCCTTGGAGAGGTTTTATACATAAATCAATGTTGAAATGCCTTAAATACCTGTGATATGCATATGTATCCACATGTACACACACAGATAAGATATACCTGTTGACGTCAGAAGACATCCTTGCTGCAGACCCAGGAGTAAGAGCGCCAGTCTTTCAGAGAGACTGGGCAGGCTCAGTCCACTGGAAAGCGTTTTTACCAGCCCCACGGCTCTAGGTTTTCCCCTGTCAACACATTCTTCCCCTGCAAGCAGGACACGCTTACACATCCTCATAGGAGACTGTATCACTTTCCTCGTGAAGAACCTCTGGAGACTTTCATTTCCAATGGGATAAAAGTCAGACTCCTAAGCTTGACATCCATGGTGTCCCCCTGGTTCTCCATGACATGGTCCTGCTTCTCTTTCCATCTGTACACTCACCATCCCCATCTTACGCACAACCCTCCAGCAATACGCAGAATGAGGCTCTCCCTTTCCTGAACACTCCAGGCTTGTTCTAACATCCATGTCCTTGTCTGTGCTATTGCTCGTCTCGCCCCTT
Source organism: Hyperoodon ampullatus (assembly GCF_949752795.1). Classification (NCBI taxonomy): domain Eukaryota; kingdom Metazoa; phylum Chordata; class Mammalia; order Artiodactyla; family Ziphiidae; genus Hyperoodon; species Hyperoodon ampullatus. The sequence continues at coordinate 33,110,445 of NC_136919.1, forward strand.
CTCATCCCTTCTACCCAGCAATACCCAGATTTTTAGAGCCAGCTCCCATATCCCTTCCCCATGAAGTCCTTTCTGGATCTCCCGGGAAGATGATTTTCCCCTTTACTTGCTCCTACAGCAGGTTTCATGGATTTCAATGATGGTCCTTATTATGCTGCATTGAATGAGTTTTTGTACATCAGCTTCCCTCATTAGACCGGGAGCTCACTGGGGGGTAGAGGCAGAGTCATGTTTCCAGGTGTGTCCCCTTTGCCCAGCCCAGAGCCTGGCATGGTTTAGGGTACTAGGTGAGAAAGAAATGAATCATGAGTATATTCATTCTCTTGTTCATTTATGCAACAAATATTTATTGACTCCTCTGAAGCAGGCATACAGCAGGGAAAAAAAAGACATATATCTATATCTGAAGGAACTTACAGTCTAAGAGGTAAACACGCATGAGTGAGACCAGGTGGGGTGTGTCACTGCTGAGTGAGAGCCTGTGCTTGCTCTTCCTTGGATCTGGGGATACAGAAGAACATGCTGACATGGCATTGCTGTTCTGAGCCATCACATGGAGAGCAGCTGCCATGGGGAGTCTTCAGGACCCATAAAACTGGAGCTGCAAGCAAGAAACCATTGTGACTGTAAGCCGCTGAGATCTGGGGGGCTGTTTGTTACTGAAGCATCACCCAATCTATCCTAACTAATCCTCAACCCATGGTGTGAATCTTCTTAATGACAGGAAAAGTGTCCTGGCTTGAAATGCTGGCTTGTGCTCTGGGGAAAACAAGTCTTATTTTGAGGGTTCCAGCTGCCCTCCTGTTTCTCAAAGTGCCAGCCAGAAACTGAATCTAGGAGCCAGGGCGTCTGTCCATTTGGGCCCAAGAGAGGGCCCACCAGAAGTGCCCCGTTCAGTGTCATTGCAGACTCTGTACAGGGAGCTAAGATCTAGCTGAGGGTCTGTGTGAAGGGCTCTGACCTTGGCCAGGGGTCAAGGTTGCCCTGTCCTTGAGAGGGAAGCCTGGTCTCCCTGCCTAGCTGACTGCTCCCAGGACTTAGTACCTGCATGTACAAGAGGCTGAGGCCAAGGTACCAAGGTCAACACCCCTGAGTGGTGGCGATGGACAATCTCTCTGTGGCCTGGAGTGTCAGTGTAAATGGCTCCCTCTCCATTTCCCTCTAACTGTGGAAACCTGGCCTCTGGAGTGCGAGTGAGTGTGTGTGAGTGTCTGTGTGTGTGTTTGTTTCCTCAAAATAATTCTCTAAGGCTTGTCTCATGGTCCTATTTTACAAACTGGAATCTGAGGTACAGAGGCTAAGGAACTCAAGCCAATGTCATGGGCTATTTAGCTGAACAGCTAGAATTCAAAAAGAGGCCTTTTAGTTTTAAAGGGTTGGTCCTTTCAACTACCGCATGATTGCAGACGTGCATTTCAACAAACACTGGTTGAGAACCTCTCTGTGGTAGGTGTTGCATGAGCACCAGGTGTGAATAACAGCAAAGCTTTCTCCTTGCCCTGGATGAGCTCTTGGTTTATTGGGGACCCAGGCACATCAATGGGCGATATTAGCAGAGAGCGATAAATGTCACATGTAGAAAGCACCAGGGAGGGACCTGCAGAGATGGCTTCCAGGAAGGGGTGCTGCGGAGCTGAGACCTGCAGCACGAGGGGGAATTTTCTGGGCAGATACCGAGAGGAAGGAAGAGAATTCTAGGCAGAGACTCAAGCACGTGCAAAGGCACTGAGGTGTGAGATGACAGGACTTGATGGGGAACCGAAAATCTGGCTGGTGTGATGGGGAGTGGTAGGCGGGGAATTTTAAATTTGCAAGTGACCTGCAGCTCTTTGAGTTTTGTAGGGGGGCCTTGAGTAATTTAGATCATTGAAACATGTCTTCTTTTGGCTTCACATCAAAGTCACCCTTTCTTGGCAGCTCCTGCAGTTGCTGAGGACGCTGGCTCAGGCCCACTTACCACCACCCCGGCTGGACTGGCGGCTGGCCTGCCACGACCTCTGAGGGCAGGGCGCTGAAGGTACTGACTGCGTTCCAGCCAGGGCAGCTCGAGAGCCAGACAGCCTCACCCCAGGCCTCCACCAAAGGGAGCAACAGCAATTTTAAAGGAGAAGGTCATTGGCTTTGTTTGGCGAGACTCCTCTGTCTTATATGCTGTGCTAGTCATCTTAAATATTATCTCATTTGATTCTCTCACCCATCCCAAGTGGAGGACCGTATCCTCATCTTTAGGAGAAGCTTGACCTTCTGGTTTCACCCGGCTTGTCCTGGGTCACAAGCATGTCCCCCTTTCCCTCACTCGATCTTGCCTTTAGATTTCAATTAGATTCAAAATTGAGAGCCGTCATCTATAAAATGGGCATATTTTCATATCCCTTCAGTTTCCTGAGAAACTGAAGCCCACCCTCCAGGCCTTGGGCTTTGGATTTTCCTGACCGCCCCCCTCCCGGGGACCTGGCTGGCACGGTCATTGCTAACAGCCTCTTTGCTTGGTCAAGTTGTGCTACCTTTGTTGCCCCTTCCTGGCTAAGGAGCTACGGAGACAGAAATGGTAGCTCCTTCTGTTTTTTTTCATCCTGGCCTTTAACCCACAGAAGTCACAACTGGCTTTTGGACCAGGCTTCCCCAGAAGAAAGGGAGGAAGGACATAAAGTATTCAAATGGGGAAGTGGTTCCACAGAAGGGGAGTGAAAGGGGAGCAGGGGCTTCTGGGCACAGGCAGAGGCCTCAGGAGCCAGGCCAGAGGAGGCGGGAGGCTGGAGGTGCGGGCGGAGGTGGGATGGGGTGCAGGGCCAGTGCACAGAAAGTGGCCATGCTCCCAGGGCAAGGGACCAGAGGGCCCCCAAGGAGGCGGGAAGCCAGGATTGGAGCCCCAGGAGCAGGAAGTCAGTGAGGAGCGGTGGCCAGTGGGGTGTTTTGGTTCTGCTTTCAGAAACAGCAGTGGTTTGGCTGTAACATTCAAAGACCTGAAAATATGGAAGCAGGCTCTGGGGAAGAGGAGCACTGAGAATAGCAGCCGTGAATATGGGAAGTGCTGAGCCCAGGGCTCTTCAGAGGAGCTGTGGCTTCTTTCTGGAGTTGTCAGCCTATAAGAAGAGGACACCGAGTTCTGAACTGCCCCGGGCCTAGTTGGGTCACCCAGCTGCTTGTCTCTGCCAGACTTTTCTGTATCAGCTTAATATACTTTGCACACTATGAGGGGCCATCCAAGAAAAATTGTCGTTAATCATATTGATTATGTGTTCACTCAGCATGATTTATTGAGAACTGATATGCACCCAGTCCTGGAATTCAGAGATGAACTGGAACCCAGTCTGACGACATTATGCAATGTAGTGTGCCCAGCAGTATAAAGAAGCACGTCAGAGAGCTCTGGAGCCCAGAGAAGAGAGAGGCTGAGGGCTTTGGGAGAGTCAAGGTCATCTTCCCAATGGGTCTGCAAGATGTGCACATGAACTTGACTGAGAGGAAAGCAAAGGGCAGGCCAGGCAGAAGGGCTGCATGTGCTGAAAGGAGATGAAGAGTTGGGCACAAGTGGGGAAAAGCCTGGAGTGGACAGAGGTGAAGCCAGGAAGATAACAGGGGGCGTGAATGGCAGGCTTGGAAACTTGGATTCTACCCCATAGGCCTTGGGAATAACGGAAGGTTTTAATGCAAAAGGTAAGTGGGAACTTAGTACTTGCTTAGTACTACTAATACTGAATTTATGATAATTATGATAAGCAATAATATTAATTACAGATGATGATGGCGATGGAAATACAAGTAACAAATCTCTCCATCATATGTCAGTAGTGATGGGTTGTCCCTCCCATGATTATGTTGCATAGACATGACTCTGTCTTAGTGGACTGGAGGGAGAGATTCTTCTGCTGCCTTCAGGAAGCACACTGTCGTATTGTGAACTGCCGGATTGTGGAGAGGGCCACGTGCCAGGGAGCTGTGGGCAGCTTCTGGGATCTGTGTTGGCCACTGGCCGATGAAGGCTGGGGTCCTCTGTCGTACACTCCCAAGGAAATGGATTCTGCCAACAACCTGAATGAGCTTGGAAGTAGAATCTTCTCCAGTCGAACTTCCAGATGAGAACGTAGGCCAGCCGGCTCCTTGACTGAAGCCTTGTAAGACCCTGAGCAGAGCTAAGTCATGCTGAGACCCACAGAAACTGTCAGATAAATGTGTGTGTTTGTTTTAAGCTGCCAGTTCTATGACAATTTGTTACAGAGCAATAGATAACTAATACAGGTTCCTCTAACAAGTAAGCAGCACGGGAATCTGCTTCTAGAAAAATGTAGTTCCTGGTAAGGATTATAGGGCTGCAGGCACTGTGTAGCCCAGCCCCTAATAGCTCTCCATTGCACGTCAGCCATCAGAGAGTAAACCTTTTGGTGTCTTAGAGGTGGGGCAGATAAAGGGAAGAGCAAAAGCTGAGAGTCAGGTGGGCCTGGTACCAAATCATGAAAACTGAGTCATTGCTCCCAGAAGAAATACAGGGTGAGGGTCCTGTGAGCCTCTGGTTACATTGTCATCAGCCAATCAACATACAACCTTGTTGGATGTATGCTTCTTTAGAGACACCTCATTTAATAGACAGTGTTGATTCATTAACATTGAAGTCAAGGCCAGAGGCACTATAACTTGTGCTTGAGCAAAGCTTATCTAATCTATGTATTTTCTCCCTAAGGCACAACATAGCTTCTTGCGCTTGGGAACACCAGCTAGCACTTCAGAACTATGCTCAGAGGCCATTTCAGACAGCAAAACTGTCAAGGAAAATCTCCCCAAACGTGAACAACACTGCACTACGTGGACCACAAAACGGATACTTGCTGCAGCACGAGAGCTGTGACCAGAAAGCAGAGCTTGTCTTGTTGGACTTCAGCTGGGAACGTGTGTGTCCTTTGGCGACTCAAATTTTTTGCTGTTCTGCACACGTCTGTGAGTGATGGTGAAAGTGCAAGAAAGCCTGCAAGTATTGATTTGGGGGGTTACAAATAAATTTTAGCAGAGTAGGTGAACTTGCAGACACGAAACCTGGACAAGGATTGACGGTCCTTCACAGTAGGCCTGGCACACAGTAGGTGCTCAGTAAAAAAAATTTCAGCTTATTATATTATCATCAGGATCAGCGTAGAGTCTGGCAAAGATCTCTGAGGGGACTCCGGGACTCCAAACACAAGCTCATGCTTGTGAGGGAGGGAACTCAGTGGGTATGAAGCTCCTCAAATCAATGCTCCAGGGAGCCTGGAGTCTCCTTTCCTGTTTCTTGGCCAGCTCGCCCAGGACTCCCACATTCCTGGGGCCGCACCAGGGGTTCCCTCACCTGATGCCAAGGCTGCTGGTCCTCCGTGTGCAAAGGCCTGCACGCCCCTGCTGGTGAACACAGGCCTGCATCCTGCCATTGTCCTGGGAAGGGCCACCCCGAGCTGTACCGATTGGAATCTGCTTCCAAATTGCTGGATCCCACCCTCTTGCACTGTTGGTGGGAATGTAAATTGATACAGCCACTGTGGAGAACAGTATGGAGGTTCCCTAAAAAACTACAAATAGAACTACCATATGACCCAGCAATCCCACTCCTGGGCATATACCTGGAGAACACCATAATTCAAAAAGAGTCATGTACCACAATGTTCATTGCAGCTCTATTTACAATAGCCAGGACATGGAAGCAACCTAAGTGTCCATCGACAGATGAATGGATAAAGAAGATGTGGCACATATATACAATGGAATATTACTCAGCCATAAAAAGAAATGAAATTGATTTATTTGTAGTGAGGTGGATGGACCTAGAGACTGTCATACAGAGTGAAGTAGGTCAGAAGGAGAAAAACTAATACCGTAGGCTAACACATATATATGGAATCTAAAAAAAAAAAAAAAAGTTTCTAAAGAACCTAGGGGCAGGACAGGAATAAAGGCGCAGACGTAGAGAACGGACTTGAGGACACGGGGAGGGGGAAGGGTAAGCTGGGACGAAGTGAGAGAGTGGCATGGACACATATACACTACCAAATGTAAAACAGATAGCTAGTGGGAAGCAGCCGTATAGCACAGGGAGATCAGCTCAGTGCTTTGTGACCACCTAGAGGGGTGGGATAGGGAGGGTGGGAGGGAGACTCAAGAGGGAGGGGATATGGGGATATATGTATATGTATAACTGATTCACTTTGTTATACAGCAGCAACTAACACACCATTGTAAGGCAATTATATTCCAATAAAGATGTTAAAAAACAAACAAAAAAAACAAAACCCAAATGCTGGATCCCAGAGGGGAAAGGAGCTGAGCTGCGCTATACCACACCACCCCTTCCTGCTCTCCACCCGGCTGTCCCTCCGGTCAGGTGGCCAGAGGAGCCCCAGGGGGTCCTTAACCTGGCTTTCTGCACTTTCCTGCCGGGGAGGGGAACAGGAAAAGAAAGGGAACTCCCATTTCTCAAGACTTCCTCTGGACCAAGCCTGGGACTGGCCACATTCCACCCACTGCCTTGTGGAATCCTCCCAACAACCCTGAAGTGTCCAGAGCATGCCTTGGTCACAGATGAGGAAACTGAGGCTCAGAGCGGTCCTCTGAGTGGCAATGACTGCAACCCCAACCTGGATGTTTGGCAGCATTTACTTGATTTGGACAACAATGCAGGATTCTGTCGGAGAGACTTTTTAAATGGTGTGAAAGAGTTGCATACAGGAACCCTGTAACAATTCTCAACATAAACTAATCATAATAAGGGCAACAGGGGATGTCCCTGGCGGTCCAGTGGTTGACTCTGCACTTCCAATGCAGGGGACATGGGTTCGATCCCTGGCAGGGGAACTAAGATCCTACATGCCACGCGGCCAAAAAAGTAAGTAAATAAATAAGGGCAACAAAGCAACCTCTGAGTGCTTTCTAAGGAAGCACATACAGCACTTTACATAATTCTCTCATTCAATTTAATCATCTCAGTGACATTTTGAGTCAGGGATTATTATTATACCCTTTTCAGATGGGACGTCTAAGACTTGGAGACGTGAGCTGACTTGCCTGAGGTTATAGAGGTTCTAATTTAGGAGGCAGGAAAGCAGGGATGGGAATCCAGGCTGACTCCAGAGCCCTCCCTCTTACTGCTACGCTATAGGCTGGGACTGATGGGGGGTTGCTTCCTCATTCGCACCCACCTCCTGTCACAGGGTGACTCCTCCATCCCATTGAGTACAACAGGCAACAGAGCCATGTCTGGGGGAAGAGGCCAGAAGCCTTCCGTGCGGGGATGCTTCAGGCAGAGATGCCTCGTCAGTATCATCGCTTCATCATCTTCCCCATTCTTAGCATCGTTGTGGCTACAGGCTCAGAGGACTCCTGCTCACCCGACCTCCTTTTGGCTCCAACTTTCCCATCCCCAGGCCTTCCTTTAGGCTTCGTGACTTCTCTCCTATAAGGCCTTGTTTCCACAGAGAAGGGAGCTACCATTTATTGAGCACCTACTGTATACTGGGTGCTGTGTTAAACCCACCACACCCTGTGATAGGTGTTATCAACACCATTCTACAGAAGAGGTCAAGTCACTTCCCCAAGATAACGTCGGGTGATTTTCCATGGAGATAGAATGGGAAACCTGGAAAAGAAATTACTGAGGGATTTTTAGTTTTAAAAGAAAAGCATCTGGTTCTTTTCTCCCTCTCCATTCTCCTTCTACCGGGTCTGTGCATCAGTGTTTTATTTTATTTTATTTTCTTAGAGGGACTCTGAATTTGCAGCTTTCATCCGATGACCTCCAATGTTTTCAAAGGCAGGAATGAACTCTCCACACTTAGGAGGTGCCCAAGTGACATGCACTTGGGGTTCAGAAGGATAGATCAATCATGTTTCCCTGCAGGGCCAACACAGAAGCATGTGCAAAATTCCTGCATCTTCTTTCCTGCCCTGATCCTGGGGTGGGTGAGGGTGACAGTTCAGTCGTGGGAGGCAAGGCAAAGGGACAGGAGATGCTGGGCTCCTGGCTGGCTTCTGTCCTGTGGCCACTGCCCCTCATCCACACCTTGGCTGAAGCAGTTTTCTTCCTTCATGAATTGCGCCGACCACCCAGCCTCAAGTCCGTGGAAAGACCTCAAGTCCGTGGAAAGATGGAATGGAGTCCTGTGGGCAGCCAAGTCCTGTGAGGCCTCCGGGCACTGATGGAGCAAGAGGCTGAGGAATGTGTCACTTGGCCCTGTGGATGGCAGGCTTGGGTTCTGGAGTCGGACAGACCAGGGGTCCACAGTAAGTACAGGGCAGTGCGGGGCCGGGGCTTCCATGATGGTCTTCCTGGCTCCAGTCCATGTGCCGGCTTGGCTGCCAACCAGCTCTGTTACATGTTAATTGCACCTGCAGTTCCATCTAAAGGAGAACTTTTACATCAAAGATACCCCGTCTGAGACTGCCGGGTTCTGAGGTTGTGGAATATGGAGGGAGGAGCTTGGGATCTGGAATCAGAGAATCTGGGTTTGCAATGTTGTATTGCTTCTAGCAATGGGATATTGAGTGGGTCCCTTTACCACCTCAAGCCTCAGCTTAATTATATGGAAAAATGGGTCTAGTGACATGCATAGTCTATCCTAGGGGTCTTATGAAGCTCCAGTGAAAGAAGAAAGAAAAACTCGGAGACAGTACTTTATAAAACTAAAATACACGTTAAATGTCAGTTATTGGAGAGGAGGGGTATTGGCCAGGATTCAGTGCAGGCAATGGAAAACATTCTAGCTGGTTTAAGCAGAGAAAGAGTTTAAAGTAGGGAAATAGAAGCTTAAAAAATAATGTTGGAAGTTCTAGAAGACAGGCTCTATGTTGCAAGGGTGTTTGGGAAATATAGTTTTTAACTTTTTTTTTTTTTTTTTTTTGCGGTACGCGGGCCTCTCACTGTTGTGGCCTCTCCCGTTACAGAGCACAGGCTCCAGACGCGCAGGCTCAGCGGCCATGGCTCAGGGGCCCAGCCGCTCCGTGGCACGTGGGATCTTCCTGGACCAGGGCACGAACCCGTGTCCCCTGCATCAGCAGGCAGACTCCCAACCACTGTGCCACCAAGGAAGCCCAGTTTTTAACTTTTAATTCTCTGTGATCAAGAATGTCCTGAAGGAAACTGAAACAGACATGGGCCAAAACTACAATTTGCTTCAAATGCATATATGCAATGATTTAGTGAAACACCCACACTCAGCTCTGCCAGATTTCCCCTGCTCCAAAGATGGAACTAGGCACGTGTTGACATCTACCCATCCTCACTCTTCTGAGAGTTTGGGTGGGGTTGAGGAGTGGGGATTAGGAGGACTGGGACATCTAGAGCTGTCGGCACGTGGGGATTGGTAAAGCTAGAAACTATGCAGTGGGCAGTCAGGAAGGACATCACCAACTGTGAGGGCCAGCGGGGTAGAGCCATGAATGGGGCCCAGAGTTCAGAAAGGCAGAGGGCGGGTGGCGGTCACACAGAGGGTGGGGCTCCCCCACGAACTCTTTTTTTTTTTTTTAACATCTTTATTGGAGTATAATTGCTTTACAATGGTGTGTTGGTTTCTGCTTTATAACAAAGTAAATCAGCTATACATATACATATATCCCCATATCTCTTCCCTCTTGCGTCTCCCTCCCTCCCACCCTCCCTATCCCACCCCTCTAGGTGGTCACAAACCACCGAGCTGATCTCCCTGTGATATGCTGCTGCTTCCCACTAGCTAGCTATTTTCGTTTGGTAGTAACCTAAGTGTCCATCAACAGATGAATGGATAAAGAAGATGTGGCACATATATACAATGGAATATTACTCAGCCATAAAAAGAAACGAAATTGAGTTTCTTCAATAGTGAGGTGGATGGACCTAGAGTCTGTCATACAGAGTGAAGTAAGTCAGAAAGAGAAAGACAAATACCGTATGCTAACACTTATACATGGAATCTAAGAAAAAAAAAAAAAGGTCATGAAGAACCTAGGGGTAAGACAGGAATAAAGACACAGACCTACTAGAGAATGGATTTGAGGATATGGGGAGGGGGAAGGGGAAGCTGTGACAAAGTGAGAGAGTGGCATGGACATATATACACTACCTCCACGAACTCTTAAATCAGCTCTGCCTGCAGCAAACCTTCATTGACCATCATGAGCGTGAAGTGGGGGTGGGTCATTCCTTCTGAAAGGAGGGGACGTGGGACGTAAAGGGAGGCCAAAGTTAAAATGTGCAAGTCCTCCTTTTGCTGGAAGACATGTGAAATAAAACATATTATATGAGCCTCCCCAGTGCATTAAGACATGCACTTCCAATACTTTCCTCAATGCCATTCTGTTCTTACACATTCATTTTCACGCACTAATCAGTTTGGAGGAATTTCAACTTCCTTCTTTTTCAGCTAAATGAAATTCATCTTAACCAGACACCTACCCAAGAGGAAAAATGAAGATTTTTTTCTAATTTACAATAATCATCATGAAAGGGAGTCTATAATAAGAAAATAATCCTTCCAGTGACTTTTTTGGTAAAGACAGGTATGAGGTTTCTCTTAAGGTTTACAGTTCTCTTCTTATAAGCTGGGGATATGTTCTTTTATAAACATGTCAGGAACATCACCTCTGGTTGCCATGGAGATGGTCAAGTCTTCTGCATGTCTGCTTTCCCAAGGATAGGATCCGTGGTGGGGTGGGCAGGCATGTAAGGGGAGGGAGGAGTTATTAAAAATGAAGGTAACGAGAACCAAATCACTTCTTAAATTACAAATAATTTTGTTTAACATGGATGCAGAAGATAGTCATTGGCTTAACAAATTATCATGAGTGGGGCATCCCTGTGGGGAAGCAGAGTCATAGTGTTGATTCTGGCAGCGGTTGCCCAGCACATTTGGCAGCCTGGACCATCTTTACTGGGATAAGTGGGAAGGGACTGTGGGGCTAAGACCCAAGCCTAGGAAGTGTGCTCAGGCTCTCAGCAACATCGATGTTAAGACATTGTTAAGATCCGATTTAAGTGAAGATTAGAGTTGAAAGGATCTTGAGAGCATTTCCTCCAAAACCCATCTTTACAGTTAGGAAAACTGGGGCCCAGAGTGTTTCTGGGAACTTCCCCCTTACCCTGAATCCTGAATGTATAAAGTGTTGAAAAAGTCAACAATGAACTTGAACATAAAGTTTCCCAATATAAATCCAAATGGTCAATGAAGAGATGGAAGGATGTTTAACTTCACTAACAATCAAAGAAATACTAATTAAAACCTTAGAGTGTCATTTCTCTCAAATTTTAAGAAATTTAATTAAAATCCTGAGAATTAGGGTAAACAAGAGAATGGGCACCCTCATTCATGAGGGGCCCCATGAATTGATGGGTGCAACCCTTCCAAGGGGCATTTTGACAATACGTGCCAATATGTGTCAGGAGCCTTAAAGACGTACATATAGTTTCTGACACAGCAGTTAGAATTTCCGAAATTTACCTTATAAATGTATTATAGATGTACACAGGGTTTGGCCACAAGGTTTTTTCTTCATTGGATTCAAAATATGTGTTCCAAAGTAGGGGACTATTTACATAGCACATTCATAGAATAGGATTTTTATACCCATATAAATATCTGGGTTCATCTTCCTGACTTATTTCCAAACCTTCTTTAGCATCATTTGTAGTTAAAAGAGCATGAACTTTGGTGACAAAAGAGGCAGACGTAAAGTCCTCACTCCACTTCTTTCTAGGTGTGTGACTTCTTAAGTCATTTCAGTTTCTGAGCCTCTGTTTCCTTATCCTGTAAAATGAAGTCAGAAATAATCCCTAAACTGCGGTGAAAATTCCTGAGCTGAGATGCAAGGAAGCACCTTGTAAGCTCTTACACCATGCAGAACTCAAGATTATGGTAATTTCTTCTGAATACAGCTAAAACCACAGCTATAGCCCTCCCTTGCTGTAAGTAGGATTATTCTTGGAGAATCTACCTGCTGCTTTTCTACTTGTGACAGAACAAAATTTCTGAGCCACCTGGATCTCTCTACCCCTCACCCAGAGTCTGTTTAGGACAAGATCAGCACCCAGGGAGCCTGGATAATAGAGGAATGGAGGACAGGGGGGACATCCCATGACCAAGCCACTCACAGTCACCAAGTGGGAGCTGTGATTAGCCTAGTGAGGGAACTAACCTCAGACATCAGCACACAGAGTTCCCTAACTTGGGTAACATGGCCATGATCACTGCTGTAGCCATGTGCTTCCTGTAACATCTGCCACGTTTTTTAATTTTATATTTTTCTGCCACATTTTTTAATAACTCACTTTTTAAAACTACAATGAATTTATTTACAAAGGAAACATTATATCACGATGGTAAATGAAAACCAACAGAGTTACTTGCTAAAGTAGACGTTAACCATGGCACAGGCAGGATGATAACAAATAATGAAATTAAATTCTAGCTAAACATTCTCTCCTGCTGAAGCCTGGTCCTGAGGCATGTCGTCAGTTAACGAGGAAAGTGGCAAGTATAGAGAGCTGTTGAGGACACACAAGCAACAAGATGAGAATTTCTCTTTAATCTGAAGGATAAAATGAGAATTGAAAAGTGATTCTTCTTTTCAAGCTGAGTTACTTTCTCTTAAGCCTACAATTTCTAAAATCAACCCCTGTAGGGAAGAAGTACTGATATAGTCAAAGAAATATTTGAGAAATATTGATATAAAGTCTCCCACCGCTTCCCCACCTATTTCATGGATGTGAAAACTGTGGCTCAAACAAGAGAAGAAACTTGTTCAAAAGCCTACGGTGGGGACTTTCCTGGTGGTCCAGTGGTTAAGATTCCACGCTTCCACTCCAGAGGGCGTGGGTTCCATCCCTGGTCAGGGAACTAAAATCCGGCATGCTGCAAGGCGTGGCCAAAAAAAAAAAAAAAGGGCCAGTGATGGATCAGTGGTTGAGCTAGGGTGAGACTCAGTGCCTGACTCCCCACTCGATGTGCCTTCTACCAAAAGCCCCAGTGGATCTTGTAAGAAAGTTCGGTTTTAAAAGATAAGATGAGCAAAGACTAGCTCTGAATCACCAAGACTTTTTTGTCTTGAAGAAATTACAGCTGCTCTTTTGCATTTGTGGCTCCACATTTAGAAAAAGAACAAAAACCACTATGCATCCTTCAAAGAATATATATTTTGAATTATAGACTTTCTTTGAAATGCTCTATATTTAAGCATGGCGTTCAACATGCAACAGAGATAAAGCTGCTTCGTCCACTGTGTCTGACAGTCAGATTCTAATTAAATATCATTATTGCTGTGCTAACATGGCACTTTATGTTTGCGAATTTCTGAATATGTTGTGCATTCACAAGGTGTTTTTGCACACACCGACTCACCAAGTTATCACCCTAACCATGTGATGAAGGTGTTATTATTCTTTGTGGGTACAGCTGGGGATGCTGAGAATCCAGAGCCAGGGCTTGACTGGGGTCACGTGAATAGGAAGGGGTGAGCCTGAGACAGGAGAGGAGCCCAAAGCCAGAGATCTTTTCCCTCCCTGAGTTACCACCTCTCTCCCTGGCCACCACTTTCTGCCACTAGACAGGAGCCTTGGGAGCAGTTGTGCTGGTCCCCAGTGCTGGGAGGGAGGGATTTCTGGGCTGAAATAGAGAGGAGCCCAAGGGCGAGCGTCTTTGGACTGAAAAGTTTTAACAGAAGGAACGGGAAGAGGGAGGCTACGTCGCAGCCGGGGAGACCGCCTGCAGGGTCTTCCTGCAAAGCAGAGTTCCAGTTTCCAAGTCCTCAGCAAGATCTGCTGCTTCCTCAGGAAACTCTTCCCTGATGCCTCAAATTACGTCGTGACTCTGATTTATGGTCCCATTGTTTCCCATTTTTTCCTAATAATTTTGATAGTTTAAAATTACTTATTGGAAGGACTTTTTGCTTAATGTCTGTCTCCTCCAGTGAACTGAAAGCTTTACAGAGCAGGGATGTGCTTGTTAATCCCTGCATCCTGGTGCCTAGCACCGTGCTTCACACACAGTTGGTGCTCCATTGATATTTATTGACCGAATCAATAACCCGGTGAGGGGGAGGGGAGACATTCTTGGGCACATGTTCTATAAGGTAAAGGAGGCAGTGTAGTGTGTCAATTCTCAGGTGTGGTCTGGGGATGCTTGGGAGTCCCCGGCAGCCTTTCAGGGGGTCCGCCAGGTCAAAACTATTTTGTAATAATACTAAGATGTCATTTGCTTTTCTCACCCCCATTCTGTCATGGGCGTACAGTAGAGTGTTTTGGAGACCACTCAGCGTGTGAAAAGATTGTTGCTCTGATGACTAATAGAATGTGTGCAGTGTATTCTTGGGCTTTAAATTTTTTCCAGTTTTAATTTCTAATATGGTGATTCACGTAACCCACAGAAACAAAAGCTCTTTGGGATCCTCAATGATTTTGAAAGCTGTAAAGGTGTCCTGCCCGAGACCACAGTGTTGGAGGGAAGCAGGTCCTTGCTTACTGGTAAGAGTGAGCCCCCAGGAGACTGGGGGCCTGAGTTCAATTCCCGACTGTGTCTGGTCTTAGATGAAGACTTCTTGGTGGCTTAGTTTCCTCACCTGTGAAGTCAGGTAACAATAAAACCAATAACACATGACGTGAGGTTGTTGAGCAGTTTAAATATGAGTTGATTCCTCTAAAAAGTCACTAGAACACTGCCTAGTATGGTGAGTGTTCTATAAATATTAGCTGTTATGGAGGCCCAGAGTGGTTAAGAGACTTGTCCCAGGTCACCCCGGGAGTGAGTGGCAGAGCTTCCCCTGGGCACTTAGTGGGACTGAGGGTGTGCTTAGCTCTTTCCATGCCGGGACATGCAGAAATTAGCAGGGAGGGTCGATTCACCCCCAACTGGACCGGGGACCAAGGAAGCCAGAGAGAAGGGTGTTTGATTGATGGCCTCACCAGTGGCCAATCCCTGCCTGCAGGGGCCTGAGGAGGTGCTGGTGGGGAGGGAAGGGAGCCCAAGGACATTGGCTTGGCCGGCTTGCCCGGGAAGGCCTTGCGGGCACTGGGGTCTGGTACCTGCCTCTGAGAAAGCAGCAGTGCTGGCCTGGGCCAGGGAGAAGCGTGGATTCCTGGAAATGCGCATCAGCACATTCGTTACTGTCTTATCAGCAAAGTGCAGAGGAAGCCAGGAAGCAAGGGACGGATCCTATTACTCGTGACGAAATGCCCTTCTGGTCAAGTATGAAAAATGTTTGAGGAATGAGTTCCCAGCCATGGTATGAAAACAGATGTTGGGTTCTTTTTTTTTTTTTTTTTTCTTTCCCCTCTGACATAGTTCAGGAAGACAGGGCACAAATCAAACAGATAGGGCAGTTTGAAGTCCAGCTGCTTAAAAGGCCCTGGGATGGTATCAGGAGAGAGGTTTCCATTGTCAAGGCTGCAGGGACTGGGGGAGCCTCCGTCCCCTCTTTTGTTCTACATAAGGGGAAACCGAGGCCCAGCTGAGAGGGAAGGGAGGTGTCCAAGGTGACACGGCTTGGCTAGGGCTCTCTGAGCCTTGGCTAAAGCCTGAAACAAGATTGGCAACAGTCACAAAATTAGGGCTGACAATCCTGAATGGGTCCATAAACAATGAACTTGGAAAAAAGTTTTTACGACAAGGGCAAAGGTCTTATCTAATTTTATTGTTTTTCTTTTAAATAATCAAGTAAAATAATATATCCTTTCTCTCAAAAATAATCTGTGTTTATAAGGGACTAGAAGCAAGTACTGAGGCATTCAGCCACGTCTGCTGAGGTTGACTAGCGGAAAGAGATCAGGCCTTGGTGTCAAGCACAACGAGGGTTAAAAATCCTGGATCTGGGGCTTCCCTGGTGGCGCAGTGGTTGAGAGTCCGCCTGCCAATGCAGGGGACATGGGTTCGTGCCCCGGTCCGGGAAGATCCCACATGCCGCGGAGCGGCTGGGCCCGTGAGCCATGGCCGCTGAGCCTGCGCGTCCGGAGCCTGTGCTCCGCAACGGGAGAGGCCACAACAGTGAGAGGCCCGTGTACCGCAAAAAAAAAAAAAAAAAAATCCTGGATCTGCCATTCAATTGCTGTGTGATCTTGGGCAAGTCTCTGAGCCTCAGTTTTTCCTTTATAACATGGGAATAACGATGCCCTCTTGAAAGGGCTGTTGTGAAGAAAGTAGAATTTCTATCAGTAACTAACTTCTTTGAGCCATCCTTATTTGCCAAGCACTAGGCCATGCATCCTCATGGATGAGATGCATTCGATCTTCCTAATAAGTCAGTGGCCTATGTTAGGAGTCCCATCTTATAGATAAGGAAATGGGGACTCAGAGAGGTTAAGTACCTGCTCACTTAAGGTCGTTGGGCCAGTAAGGATCAGAGGTGGGATTTGAACTCATGCTATCTGACTTCACAGCCCACATGAACCCATATAAGGTGCCTAGGATAGTAACAGCGCATAAGAGAAGAAGCATACATGGCAGCCAGTATTGGTATTATTAAAATAATCATCTTTCATTTCACTTGGCTTATGTAGCATCACAAAGGCCATATCATTTTAAGATCATTATTGAAAAGAAGTCAGGAAATAGTTCCAAGAAATATCTATAGACAAAACCCAGAGTCTCTTCTGTCTGTGGGATGGGGAACTAATATGGTGGTGCTGACTCAGGGGTGCCATCTGGAGAGGTTTAAGAAAAAGAAATAAGGGTTCTGAGTGAATGTCTATCACACAAACTTAATCATGGAAATCCTACATTGAGCCCCTGCT
The DNA here is from genome assembly GCF_949752795.1 of Hyperoodon ampullatus. Classification (NCBI taxonomy): domain Eukaryota; kingdom Metazoa; phylum Chordata; class Mammalia; order Artiodactyla; family Ziphiidae; genus Hyperoodon; species Hyperoodon ampullatus. The sequence continues at coordinate 33,127,150 of NC_136919.1, forward strand.
ACGGGTATTCCCGGGTGAACTAAACTATCATATTATTCTGCTTTGAGCAGAAATGACACAGCCCATTGGAGGTATACTGGTTATTTAACGCTGGTCACAAGGTCAGGTTGGCAGCTATATATAAATGTCTTGATTAAAACAAATGGGTCATTACATAAACATCTTTTAATAATTGCATCCTCTTTCATTATGTGGGGCTCATGGGAGAAAATTAGTGACAGGCTTCCTCCTTGATGAGAAAGTTGGGAGCCACTCAGCTGAGAGTTGCAGCCATTTCCGAGTTGTTTTACAAGCAGAGGCTGTCTGGGATTGGCAAGGGAGTTCAGAAAACGCTGGATGACCCATTGATCTCTGATGCCTGTAAAACTCCCGATCACTGGAAAGGACTGGAAACACATCTGCTCCACTGCATCATTTTAAAGCAGTAGATGGAGACGAGAGAGTGGACAGGATTCATCCAGAACCTGTCCAAGGCAGGTCCAGGGCTCCTGAGTCATTTCTCTTTCCTCGATGGTTTTCAGAAGTCTTGGGTGAGTTTTATAGAAGGGTTTTCTGAGCTCTTGGGGCGTGAAGACTTTGTTATTCAATAACTTGGGAAGACTTCCCAGCAAAGGTGACAAAGTATAACATGAAAAATGTATATATATAGTAAGTGTATACAGCTCAATGAATTTTTGTGAATCCATGTGACCAGCACACAGCTCATGAAACATTACTAGCAACACAGGACACTCCATCTTGTGCTACCTTGCAGTAACTTCCACCCCCTAAGGGGTAACTACTATCCTGAATTCTAACACCACAGATTGATTTTGCCTGTTTTTGAACCTTGTATCACCGGAATCTTATGAGATGTACTCTTTTTATGTCTGATTTCTTTTACTGAATATTATATTTGTGTATTGTTTCATATTTTTGCACATAATTATAGGTCATACATTCTCATTGCTGTATAGTATTCTTTTTTTTTGCGGTACGTGGGCCTCTCACTGTTGTGGCCTCTCCCGTTGTGGAGCACAGGCTTCGGATGCGCAGGCTCAGCGACCATGGCTCACGGGCCTAGCCACCCCGCGGCATGTGGGATCTTCCCGGACCGGGGCACAAACCCGTGTCCCCTGCATCAGCAGGCAGACTCTCAACCACTGTGCCACCAGGGAAGCCCTTGCTGTATAGTATTCTATTCCATGAATATATTATAATTCAGTGATCCATTCTCTGTTGATGGACCTTTGGCTACTATGCATAGTGCTGTTGTGAGCATTTTAATGTGTGTCCTTTGGTGCATTTATGTTCACATTTCTATTGGGTACACACAGAAGTGGAATTGCTTAGAGAGGATGAGGATGAGACAGCTTTCCAAAAAGGATGAGGGGAAGCTCTCCCAGCCGAGGAAGGGTCTATGCACAGCCACAAAGGTGCAAAAGAGCCAGAGATGTTTGGGGAACATTGGGTGACTCAGGGACTGAGCATGAGATGGCTATGAAGCCTAAGCAATCAGATGTCCCTCTCCTGTGACAGCCCACCTCTCCCTCCTCACCTCTATCTGGCTATCAATACATCATTGTTCTTCAGTGATTTCTATCTCTGTTTTGGGGAGGCTTCCTGACTGCCTCTGCCTGGGTAGTTATCCCCTCTGAGCTCTTATAGTCTGCCATGATTCTCATTAACAAAGTTCTGCCCCCATTTCACTGGCATTGTTTGTTGGTCTTGTCTTTCTTCTCACTAAACTGAGTTCCTTGAAGGACAGAACGGGGCTGGCTCAGTGTCTTCTCTTTGCCCCTTGGATGCACTCTGTCTGTTCTCTGTCCAGGGAAGCTGATCTGCATCAAGAGGCCTCCTTGCCCTTTGCTTCTGGCTCTGGCCAAGGGAGGAGTCCCCACAGAAGACTGGGGCTAGAGAGGAGCGTGAGAGCAGATGATCTTCCCCTGAGCCCTTGCTCTGCAGGGTTATCTTGGGCTGGCTGTGTTCCTAGCAATAGGTCATAGCTTCTCTCCCAGTAAGCAAGTCCCCACTTCAGGCCTAGAGGTACCACCAGTCCCAGAGTTTCTGAGCTCAGGGTGCTACACTCTCCTTGTGGTTCCCCTACTATTCAACCAGTCCTGCTTGAACTCTTCTAGTTTGTGTGTGCCATCTGCTGGGACCCTGACGGATATGTGCTTTTCATTCATCTCCGTACGCACTTAGCACACAGCCTGGTGCATGGCAGCCTCAAAGCAGGTTTATTGACTAAATAAATGGGTAAAGAACTGGGAGAGGATGAAGATGGAGGATGTGGCCAGAAGCCAATAGTGAAGGCACTTGAATGTCCTTCTAAGAAGTTTAGACAGTAATCCTCAAGACCAGGTGTTGCAACTTCAAGTGTCCATAGGGGCCAGGCAGGTACAGGTAGGGATTGTGGCAAGAAGTGAATTCTGTCTAAGATTACACCTCTGCTACTCAGCCTCAGCCCTTTAACGCTTGGCAGGAATTTGGATCCGAGATGGCTGGGTCTTCTGATTTTTTTTCTGTGAAATTTCTGATTATTAATGTGAAATGCCAAGGTTTAAATGTTGTCAACATTTCAAATTTTAGAACACTGTGCACTAGCAAAATAACGTGTGGCTGCTAGTTTGTAAGCTCTGTGTAGCCAGTGGGGAGCCACTGGACGGTGTGAGGGCAGGAAGTGAGGTGCTCAGACATTGCATGGTGCCGTGAACAAGATATCCCCAGTAAATGAGCTGCAGAGACAGTGGGCCCTTTGATCTCGGTCCCTAAAGCAGTTCAAATGTGCTGAGAGACACTTACACGGAGAACACTAATCCGTCTCCATGATGGGTATTTTTTTAAAATCAGTTTTTAGTTCTAAAAATAGTGTTTGGTGGATTTCTCCACTTTAGTCAGGTTCCCAGCCACTTTCTCTATTTCTGCTTCAAGCTGGGAGCTCTGAGTTCTTTTGGGTTTTATCAAATTATACACTGTGCAAAGGCATCCATTTCACCAACAGATGGACTTAATGTGCATGAAAATACATGCCTTTTAAAGAAACTAAATTAGTAGTTCCACTTCTTTCCCCTTTTATTAAAGACAGAGTTCTGGGAGAGCTCTCTGCTATAAAGTCAGACTTTACAGACATCAGCAAAATGAGATTTACTTGGATGGAAATCGGAGGGAACATCAGACCAGTCCTTCACAACACTGAACCTGCCGATTTCAAGTAGAGATTTGGAGGATGCTGCCTCCAATCCCAGTGGTGCTTTAAAAACAGGAGAGAGAGAAGAAAAGTATTGAAGCCTTTTAACTCTTTAAGAGTTGGAGTTTCTCTTGAAAGAATGGGTAGACGGCTTCCTTTGATTGTGGGCAAGGTGGAGTGAAGACTTTGGAAGGCGAATGAAGCAGAGGGTGTAATCCCTGGAACACTGGAACTGGAGTCCAGAAACCCAGATCCTGGTCCCGGCTTTGTCACTAACACATCTTGTTACTCAGACAAGTTCCTCTTCCCTCAGGCTCTCTGATCTCTTATTTAGAATGTTGAGGCAATCAGGACTTCCCTGGTGGTCCAGTGGTTAAGACTCCACGCTCCCAATGCAGGGGACATGGGTTCAATCCCTGGTCGGGGAACTAGATCCCACATGCTGCAACTAAAATATCCCACATGCTGCAACTAAAGATCCCGCATGCCGCAACTAAGACCCGAGCAGCCAAATAAATATTTTTTTAAAAAAAGAATGTTGAGGCAAGCATCCTATCCTGTTGACCCCACGAGATCATTCTTAGAAGAAGGAAAAAGGAAACATTGTGAAGGAAAGCACCTTCTTTTCCACTCTTTCATTTATGTATTTCTTTATTATAATTATACAAACAATAACGTGAATGTAGTCTGTATAATCTCAATCAATACATTTTTCACAACAAAAGAGAGTTTTTGCTCCCCTTTCCCCTCATGTATATGTGTCCTTGATTTTTTAAATGAAATTACATACTTGTAGACATATAATGTGGACATTATGGTGTGTTTTTTTGTCTCATAAATAGAATTATGCTATACATATCCCACAGTTTACTTTTTTTTTTAACTGAATAAAACAATCTATGTCAGAATATACAAATCAACCACATTCTTTTGGCTGGTTTCACAGATCTAGAGTTTGGATGCACCCCAGGTCTTTTAACCATTCCCTTCCAATGGGTAACATGGTGCTACCAATGTTTCATTGTTCCCAGAAAATGCAGTGTATACCTCTTTGTAGCCATGTGAAAGTACTTCCCTGGGGTAGGTATCAAGAAATCAAATTGCTTGATCAAAGAGAATGCATGTTTAAAATTTTTATGGATACTGCTAAATTGCCCTCAAAACAGTCCACTGATATGCGTTCCTGCAAGCAGTATTTAAGAGCATGCCTTTCCCCCTCCCTTACTGACACTAGGTATTATTAGTTTTCAAATTTTTGTCAATTTTCATCTGATGTGTGAAAGATGGAGTCTTGCTGTCATTTTAATTAGTAGTCCTGGATAACCAATGAGATAGAGCAACTTACTTTTCCTATCTTTACTGGCTATTTCTAAAAGTGAGGTCCTTGCTGTGTGTTAGAATAGCTGACATAAAAACAACGGTGGTAGTAGAAAGAATGGCATTTGCGGGAGAAATGTTGCCCCAAGTTCTTTTTTTTAAAGATTTAATTTTGTTTATTTCTGGCTGCGTTTGGTCTTCGTTGCTGTGTACGGGCTTTCTCTAGTTGCAGCGAGCAGGGGCTACTCTTTGTTGCGGTGCGTGGGCTTCTCATTGTGGTGGCTTCTCTTGTTGAGGAGCACGGGATCTAGGCATGTGGGCTTCAGTAGTTGCGGCACGCAGGCTCAGTAGTTGTGGCTCACAGGCTTAGTTGCTTCACTTGCCTCCATAAAAGTCCATAAAAATTTTAAGTTCTGACTCTTGTATTTTTATAAGCTTGGTGACTTTTGGCACGTTACCTCACTTTTCCAAGCCTCTGTGTTCTCATTTGTGAAATGGGAGACATATTGTTCTCAACTGAATGTTCATGTCCTCCAAAATTCATATATTGAAGCCCTGACCCTCAATGTGATGGTATTTGGAGATGGGGCCTTTGGGAGGTGTTAGGGTTAGACAAGGTAATGAAGATGGGGCCCTCGTGATGGGATTAGTGCCCTTATAAGAAAAGACACCTGAGAGCTGGCCCACTCGCTTTTTCTCTGCTGTGTGGGGACACAGCAAGAAGCCAGGAAGCCAGGAAGAGAGCTCGAGAAATGAACTATCAGCCTGCAGGTTGATCTTGAATTTCCCATTGTCCAGAACTGTGAAGAATAACTTTCTGTTGTTTAAATCACCTTGTCTGTAGCATCTTGTTATGGCAGCCCAAGCAGACTAAGACCTCTACTGTCACTACCTTTCCCTCTGCTGAGGACTGTCATGAGAATTAAATGTGAATGTGCATGCAAAGCCCTTCATGATAATGTAGTGGTCTGGGTTCCCCAGCGAAGCAGAACCAATAGAATATATATATATATATATATATATATATATATGAACTGTCTGATGCAGTTATGGAAGCTAAGAAGTCCCAAGAGCTGTAGGGGATAAGCTGGAGACCCAGAGTTGTTGGCATAAGTTCAGTCTGAATCCAAAGTCCTGGGAACCAGAAGAGCCCATGGTGCAAATTCTAGCTTGGCTCTGAGTCCAAAGGCAGGAGGAGACTGATATTCCAGCCTGAATACAGGCAGAGAGCATGAATTCTCCCATACTCAGCCTTCTGTTCTTTTCAGGCCTTCAAAGATTAGATGAGGCCCATCCACATCAGGGAGGGCAATCTGCTTTACTCATCAGGGAGGGCAATCTGCTTTACTCAGTCCACCAATTCAAATGTTACTTTCATCCAGAAACACCCTTGCAGACACACCCAGAATAATGTTTAACCAAATGTCTGGGCACCCCATGGCCCAGGCAAGTTAACACACAAAATGAACCATCATTGACAATTTGGATAAAGATAGGGACTTTTTGGTTAATCTAATCTGCTTGGGAAAGAGTCATTGCTAATCCTGATCCCCTTCTCCTTCTCTCTCTATTTAGTATGTGGTGACATTCAATGACTGAGTAGCTGTTAAAGTGGTGCATTTCTAGTAAAAAAATGAATCGAACATTTTCTGTCTTGTGGAGGTGATTAATTTGTATGGGGAAGAAGGTTTGATGTGAGTTTGGCTACACACAGGAGGTGGTCAGACCTAGTCATAGCAAAAAATCTCCTGGGAGGAGAGTTTTCTAGGGAGGTTTATGGCACCTCTGCCCCTCAAGCAGGAGGGAAACAAAACAGCCTCCCAGGTTGGCACTTGGATCTGTTCTTAATGGCTGCTCTTCTCTGGGCCTGGTGCCCCAGTCCATAAAAGGGGAGGTTTGATTCCGTGACCTTGAAGGGCTCTTCCAGCCTGGAAAGTCTGGGATAGCAGAACCTCTTCAGCCCTCTTCCAGCTCTGACTCTCTGTTCTGAGGCCTGGAGGAGGCTGTGTTCAGCTCTCTTTCCGCTGGAGGAGTAGGTGTGCCCCTCGGCTCTCTGCGAGGAGTGAAATGAGGGGAAAGTGCTGACATGGAATACAGCACTTTCTTCGGGCCAGGTGTTGTTACAGGCTTCCCAAGTGTCCCTTCAGTTAGCTCTGCCAACAGCCCTAGGGGGCAGAAACTATTATTATTCCTTCTTATAGATGGTAAAGGCCTTGCAAGGCTAAGTAACTGTGTAAGTAACTAATAAGGGGTAGGATTCAAATTCAGGGCCTCTCTTCTATCACTCACCCTTTCAGCTGGGGCTGTGGATGCATCATCAGAGTTGAGCAGACACCCCATATGTGTCTACTTCTACAACCTGGCACATGGCAGGTAGTCAACAAATGGCATGTACTATGACTACTACAGGTGGGCTCTGGGAATGCAGAGGGGGCTGGGGAAGGGCCAGGGAGCAGATGCTCGCGTCTGTGTCCATTCTGCCTAAAGAGTCAGATTAGGTGACAGTGGTAGCGTTTGAAGTTCTCTGGGCTGTCCGTGTGGGAGAGGATATGGGTGAGATATCGCAAAATAAGGCTTCTTTCCTAAACACATCTGTGGACAATCTCTTAGCACGACTTTCCACTTTATCTCCACTTTTCCTGGCCTAGTTCAGGTCCCCATTAGCCCCTGTCCTGAGCTCTTGCTTCCTAAACCATCTCTAGGTTTAGTCTCCAAACAAAGCATCACCTTATCTATTGTCAGATTTCTTTTCCATTGAACAGCTCAGATGATCGAACTACCCAGCTCAAGAACTTTCCAGGATTGCATGATCTGGCTCAGACATAGCTTTCCAACCTTTTTGATTTTGGTCCTTTAAGCATCTGATGCTACAAATCGGGCCATTCGTTGAGTCTTCAAACGTTTGTTGATGACCACCTACTATGAGGTATCACTGTGTTGGTCCTTTGGGACACAGAGACAAACAGGCATTGTTCCTGCCATGGAGCTCACTGCTGTGCAGGCTTTTTTGCTTTTCCTCCTGATATACCATTGGCACAGTTCCCTGTAAGTCCCCTGCAAGAGGCTGCCTATGTGTACCATGTCCTATGGGCTCCTGGCTGTATCTCTGTTCTAGGTGCTCTCCTGACACTCTGCTTCTCTCACCCTAGTTGCTGACCTTCTCAGCTGCCCTCCATCTGGGAAGCTACTCTGGGCTGGGAGCTTATTTTATTCATCATTGCTAAAGGGCCTAGGATCAGGCCTGTCAGACAGCAGGGGCTGCATAATGATTTGCTGAATCCTACTGGTATGGAGGCTGATGGTCTGACTCAGCTGGCTGGATGGATTTCCTCCTCGGAATTTAAACAAATGAGATCTTAGAGCAGTGGCCCTAAGCAGTTCCCAAACTGGGGCTGCATAGAGAATCATCTGGAAAGTCTTTAAAACTCTCAGAGCCCAGGATGTGCCCCAGACTGATTGAATCAGAATCGTGGAGGGTGAGACCCAGGCATCCCTACTTTGTGAGGCTACTCAGCTCCTCCTAACGGGCCTCATTTGAGAACCAAGGCCCTAGAGGTAGGTGTATTCTTCTCTGGGCTATGGGTTATCAGCTGAGGGGATTTTGCACACTGGCTATAAAACATATAACATGACTTTGCTATAATAACGTCCTGAGAAGGAAAACTTGGTAATTTTGCAAAGAAGAGTCAACTCATAAGAGCAAGAGTGAATTTACAGCTGTTCAAAGTTCAAGAGTTGTATTTCAGAAATGAGGCCTTAACCTAAAGGAGAGCAATTTTCGGCAGAGCAAGGCTATAAAAATTTACCAGCAAGCAAGTAAATAAAGAACCTAAGCGTTAGAGGGAACATGGTAATAAAGAAACAGTAGCCCAGTTGCCTTTTACCAAACACTAGTCCCCAAACCAACATTGCTATTAACCCATCACTATCTGGAGAAGCTGGCCTGGGCGGCAGGTCACTTGGTCACGGGTTAGATTGTGGGAAAAGCCATCAGTGGCCTGTAGTTATAAGAGGGTGGGGAGGAGAAGAAGGAGGGTGGGGAGGAGAAGAAGGAAGGTGGCTCTTAGTACAATCCTGTTCCGACTGCCTCGAAGTGACTGGGTTCATTAGAAAGAGGAGGAGACTCGTATGTGGAATCACCAAAATTATGCATTCTGTATTTGTGTTACATTTGAAATTCATCTTCTGTCCTTTGTCCATGCAGATACCTTTCATTCTTACCAGAACAGTGAAAACGCTGCACAAAACTAACTCAGCTGTTTCTAATCCACTTCTTGGTATGTGCACATTCTATCAACATTCCCTACCTTTGGCAGTAAGGATGGACTAAAAAGAAACTGAACTAAGTTGCTGGCCAGAACCTGACAGGGCTGGGTGCTTGTGCGAAGCAAGTTCTGGTTCTAATAAAAAGCTTGGCCTCTTAGCACAGTCAGAGCCCTGGACCCACCCCCCCACCAGCTTATTCAGTCATAGAAGCACACACTTACCTTGCGCTTGCTCTGAGCCTCACTGAACTCCCACACACTGTGGATTCACCGGAATTTTCTACTCATGAGGCATGGCTGACACTATACGTGAATGGTGGACACACATGTGACCTGTATCTCTTCTGCTCACCTGACTCTTCCCGTGGTCCATCAGGCTTTACTCACACACACATGTTCAAAGGTAAAATTATTACTGATTTCAAGATGGTGCTACCTGAGCATTAAACCCAACAGCGAGACCTTCTGAGTGCGGGGCTCCAAGGAAGGCTGCCCTGGTCCAGGGAAAGGAACTGCACTGGTGACAAGGCACAGAACAGCACAAGATTTCAGAAAACGCTGGGCAACTGGTGGGATGTTCATACCTAATAGACTTATAATTCTATTTCTGAGGATGTACCTAATGTCATAATCATAAGGTTTTCTAAAAAGCTTTGATTACAAAGCTGTTCGTTACAGAATTGCATAGAGTAATGAACCAGGTATGACCTAAACATGTAATAAAAAAAGAATGACTAATAGGCATTTCCTTAATGGAGTATTATGCATCCAGTAAAAACCCATGAAGACTACGTCAATGCAAGGGAGAATGTGTCTGCATAAATGTTAAAGGGAAAAGGGGGAGGGGCGAGATAGGTAGGGGATCAAGAGGTACAAACTACTATGTATAGAATAAATAAGTTACAAGGATAGATAGTATAATACAGGGAATAGAGCCAATATTTTATAATAATTATAAAAGAAATATAACCTTTAAAAGTTGTGAGTCACTCTGTTGTACACCTGAAACTTATTTAATATCATACATCAACTATACCTCAAAAAATGTTAAATGGAAAAACAAAAAGATGTAGTATATTTCTCCAAGTAAATGTTAATCAAATACTTTATAGTGTCTGGATGGTATATTATGGGCATTGTATTTTATTTTCCATTCATTCCAAACTTTATCTGATGAACAATTTATTTTTAAATTATATTTTGTCTATTTGTTGCAACCTGATTTTTCTGAAGGTCCAAATGACTTGGGGGCTTCACGGTAATGGTGCAACAGCTATCAGGAAATTTCACATGTTTTATACAGCTCATAGCATGTGGCAGAGGAGACTGAGGAAGGAGTCAAGGGGGGTTCTTTGAGAAGGGAAGATGTTTTTTCTGCCTAGATTTTCATTGATTTGTATTAGAATAGAGTTAATTGAAAGTGCTTTTAGCCTGAGTATTACATGAAGTCCACACACTGAGACTCAAAAGGACCTGGGTTTGAAGGCAGCTCCACTTCTTACTAGCCATGTGATTTCTGAACCTTAGTTACTACAGCTGTGAAATGGGAATGGTACCCTCTTTGTCAGAGAGTGACTGAGAGAACGCCATTAGAACACTGGACAAGATGCTGTGTGCACAAGACCTGTCCTGGGAAAATCCTTCTGTGAAATGTTGCTTGTTGGTTGCACCACAAAGCCTCATACCCCATATTTCTCTAGAGGATTAGCAGGCCAACGTCTGGCCATTGAGATGGCAAATTCGTTTCCAAATATATTGTTTCCAGTAAAATTATCTTTATGGTGTTTCAGGTCTCACAAACCACAGAATTTATTGTGCATCATTTTTATAGCTTCATGAGAAGTATTCTTTTTTATGTTTTTAAAGTATTCCAAGAAAAATAAAGGAAGTGTTTATCATGGTCAAAAAAAAAAAAAGGTCTTCTCCTTTGAATTCTAGAGGTGGTCAAACCTAATGACTAGAAAAAGACAAAAGCATCTAGTAAACTTTTATTAAACATCATAATAAGTCATGATTCTGTTTGTTCTGCATTTTCTCATTTGTTCGTTGGTTCACATACTCCGTGAGTATCTGCTGAGTGCCTGGGACTGGGTACTGGGGATAGAAAGATGAATAAAATGTGATTTCCTTGTCCACCCTCAACCTTTGCCTCTCTTTCTGGGTGGCAGGCTTATAAAGTGACAATTACATTACTCTGTACACCAAGGATATGGGAGCCATGGTTGGAGGTAGCACCTCTGGCTAAAGGAGTTGAGGATGGCTTCTCAGAGGATGGACCTTCACTATCCCAAAGCCCTTCAGAACTCTGGCACTTACACCATCCCCATCATGGTGTAGTGTAGATATAGGCTGGTCCCACTCCTGGGCCATGCAGAGTGGATTAGAAAAGAGAGGCAACCCAAAGATGCCCCTCTCACCACTGTCAGCACTAAGGCCTAAGGCTTGGTCAAGAATGAATACCATCAGCAAAATAAAAGCAGAGTTTTCCTGATTCCAGTTCCCTACATGCCCATCCAACTAAGAACAGCCTTTGGCAAATGTACTTATGGGTTCTCCAGGCTACAGAAATAAGGCCCTTGCTTGTGAGTGGGTATCTTTAAGAGACCCAGTGGGTGCAAGGAGTAGCCTCTTTCTGAACACCTGGATTAGAATCATCTTCAGGTGCTTGTTAAAGAGCAAACCCGGGCTTCCCTGGTGGCGCAGTGGTTGAGAGTCCACCTGCCGATGCAGGGGACACGGGTTTGTGCCCCGGTCCGGGAAGATCCCACATGCTGCAGAGCGGCTGGGCCCGTGAGCCATGGCCGCTGAGCCTGCGCGTCTGGAGCCTGTGCTCCGCAACGGGAGAGGCCACAACAGTGAGAGGCCCACGTACCGCAAAAAAAAAAAAAAAAAAAAGAGCAAACCCTTCTTGTCCACAACGAAGGAACTAAGAATCTCTGGGAGTGGGGCAGGTAATATGTTTTTGACCAGGTCCCTGGTTATTCTTGCACACATCCTAATATTTAAGAAGATGTGGTATAGAGATACAATGGAATATTACTCAACCACAAAAAAGAATGAAATCTTGCCAGTTGCAGCACCATGGATATACCTGGAGGGTGTTACGCTAAGTGAAATAAGTTAGACAGAAAAAACAAATACCATATGATTTCACTTACATGTGAAATCTAAAAACCAAAACAAACGAACAAACTAAACAAAAGAGAAACAGACTTATAGATACAGAGAACAAACTGGTGGCTGCTAGAGGGGAAGGGGGTGGGGAGATGAATAAAATAGATAAAGGGAATTAAGAGGTACAAACTCCCAGCTATAAGATAAAGAAGTCATGGGCATATAATGTACACACAGGGAATATAGTCAATAATATTGTAACAACTTTGTATGGTGACGGATGGTGACTGGTCTTATCGCTGTGATCATTTCATGGTGGATAAAAATATCAAGTCACTATGTTGTACACACCTGAAACTAATATAATATTGTATGTCAATGATAACTCAACTGAAAAAATCACTGATACAAGAGAAAGAACATATAGCTCGAAGTCAGTAATTCTGGTTCTATGGTGTGGGCAAGTCATTCTGCCTCTTTGAACTTTAGGATCCATATCTGCGGAATGGGGCAGGAAAATAACATTTGCCCTGCAGTGAGTGAGGCTGTGAGACTGAAATCAAATGATGTGCGTGATCTCACCCCATAATGATAAAATGCCTTACCATGCTTAATCTTTGTTATTACTTTTCAAGACAGTGCATTCTCTTTTCAAAGAGCTCTTAACTGAATTAAAGTCCTTTCATAAATTTGTGGGAGTGTATGTGGAGTAGTCTTTATATCTTCCAGTCTGAGTTCTAACTTGAGAGATGCTGTCCAAATAATCAATTTGCATTGAATACAATGTGTTTTGGAAATGCAATGACAAAGAATACCTTGGATTTCTTTGTAAATCTAATCTGGGAAGAGACATGTAAACCCATAATTTCAAGGCAATTTGAAAATAATGGTCATAATAACATTCAGATTAATAACAATGATTATAATTAACATTTTTTGAGCATTACTAGGTGCTATGAACACTGCTAAGTATTTGCATTTTCTCATTTAAGTCTCATTGTTATCTTATAAGATGGGCATTATTACTTGAATCCTAAGGATGATGAAACTGCAGCCCAAAGAAGTGAAATGACTTGTCCAAGGGCACAAAGTGAGAAGTAGAAGAATTCAGATTCAAATCTATGTTCGTCTGATTCTAAGGTTCTCCTTTGTCTATTGGTTTACAGAGTATATAGGAAACTAGTGGGTCTGCATTAGAAAACTGTCAGAACTAACTCAGCCTGAAGTTCCTAGTCTGAAAGGTGCCTTAAAGCAGTAACTTTCAACCTCTTGACAGCAGCCCAGAGTGGCAAATTGACCTTATGTCATGATCTAGTGCACATACACACATGCACACACACACCTATATATGCTTGTGTCTGTGCACATGGGTGTGTGTTTGTCATGAAATGATACTCATCTTTACTCTTTTTTTTCTTTTCTTTTTTTTAAATCTGTGTGTGACTCTGTTGATTTGATTACTTGCTAATGGATTTGATGGTTTGATCACCCCACATCAAGGGATATTGATACAGGTTTCTCTTTTACAGATGTGAAGATTATGGCCAGGAGAGGGAAAGCAGCCTGAGACAGAGCTCACTGGTCATCAGCAAGAAGCCACTGAACTGTTAGTTTAGATTTTTTTTTCTGTGAATAGGGTCACCATTCTAAAATGGCAGTCCTCCAATCAGAAATAGCAATCACTTTGTGGTCCGACAGCTCTAGATTCAAATCTGAGCTCCATCTCATCCAACTCTCTGACTTGAGGAGTGACTTCATCTGGGTCCATTTCCTCCTATGGAAAAGGGGGGTAATAATACCTACTTAATAGTATTGTGAAGCTGAATTGATATTAAGGCCCAGGGCCTGGCACACATTATGTGCTCAACACAGGTGAGACCCCCAGTAACTGGGAGAGACTCTTAGTGGGGGGATGATGAAGGCTGAGGGTCGTTGTGAGGTCAGCATTAACATAACCTCAAGTATTCTCAGAATTGAGTGCAACCTCAGGATCTTAGATGCGGAGAGAACATTTGTATATGTTATTGGGCAACAGTGGGGACAATGTTGGCTTTGGAGCCAAATAGACATGACTACAAATCCCCGTGCTAGAATTTTCTAATCTCAATGAGTCTCAGTTTCCTTAACTGTAAACTGGGATAGTAACACCCCCTTCAAGACGTATTGTGGGGATTCACTGAGGTATTTTTCCCATATTTTCCTTTCCCCTCCTAACCTGACTTAGAAATTTTACTTATCTTTGGCTTTTATTTTATCATTTTATTATACTGGACTAACATTTCACTTTAGGATGCTCACTAGAATCAGAGAAGTAGAAAAGACCGTGGAGATAAGATAGTTCTTTGCCCACCTCCTCTTTTGCAGATACTCATCAAGGAAGGGTTAATTTAAGTGTTTACTAAGGTATTTACCTAAGTCCACTGTCAATTACCTAATTGTTAAATTGACAAGATAGGCAACCAAGGAGGTTTCATTTGGCCTAAGTCACCTGGAAACAGGTGTCCAACACTGAATTGGTCAGATAAGTATGAAGTTCAAGAGCAAGGTGGATTCAAGAGGAAGACTTGGAAGTCATCAACCCAACTGTTGAAGCCATGAGAGGGATGGTTTGTCAAAAGAGGCAGTCTAGCCTTGAATGAAAGCAAAAGGAAAAGAAAAGACATATGGCCCTTTAACAATGCAGACATTTTCCCATAACTGATGGCATACATATGTACATGACCCATTCACGTTTGCAGCTCACGTGTGAATTATGTAACACCATATTGATTCCTAATGTTAAATCACGAGTGAACATGAAATGCTAATTTATACTCAGCACTAGGAATGCTTTCCATGATACATACTTTTTAAGGATTTATTTTCTTTTCCTATTGAGTTCCTAAATCATTTATTTCCCTGTGGCTTAAAAATAAAAATACAATATATTTGGACAGGGACTTCCCTGGTGGCGCAGCGATAAGACTCTGTGCCCTCCATGCGGGGGGCCCAGGTTTGATCCCTGGTCAGGGAACTAGATCCCACGTGCGTGCTGCAACTAAGAGTTCACATGCCGCAACTAAGGAGCGCCCGTGCTGCGACTAAGGAGCTGGTGAGCTGCAACTAAAGAGCTCACCTGCCACAACTGACACCCAGAACAACCAAATAAATAAATTAATTAATTTTAAAAAGTCACCTTCCCTGGGGGAAAAAAAAGAATCCACAAAAAGAATTTAAAAAATATATTTGGACAAGAGATGATCTGTTATAAAAGTTATATGCTCAGTGTTGATGGAGAAATTTTGCTTGTTTCAAGATTGATTTTTTTCCATGCCTGGCACATGGAAGCTAATTTGTATTATGAAATAATTTTGTTTTCTTTATTAAATTTTAATGAGGTGCTTTAAAACTTAAGATCAGAGCTGGCTTACCAGTATTTCCCAAGTAAAACACCATCAAGTACAAATATTACAAAGGACCTCTGAGTTTTCTTGTTAAGTGGTCTACATATTTACATGAAAAAGGATTTTAAACGTTTCCTCCACTCCTCATCCCCCCACTCAGTGCTGGTTAATTAACCAATCATAAAGAAAAGATGAAAGTATGTGGACCTCAAATCTTTGTGTTCTGGAAAAAATAGAGTCACAGAATAATTAAAATAAATTTCAACTAATAAGAACAATGAGAAACAATGAGAAACAATGACCAGTGGAACCAGTGAGAACAGTTGCATCTAACAGGTCAAAACTTCACAGAAAATGAACAATGGATTGTTCCTGCTTGTTACTCTGGCTGCTTACTGCCTTTGCACTGGTTGAATGACTGCTGGTGGAAGAATTGGGGAGCTCTTTTCTGTTTTTTTTGTTTTTTTGCGGTACGCGGGCCTCTCACTGTTGTGGCCTCTCCCGTTGCGGAGCACAGGCTCCGGACGCGCAGGCTCAGCGGCTATGGCTCACGGGCCCAGCCGCTCCGCGGCATGTGGGATCTTCCCGGACCGGGGCACGAACCCGCATCCCCTGCATCGGCAGGCGGACTCTCAACCACTGCGCCACCAGGGAAGCCCGGGGAGCTCTTTTCTGTTTAAATGTTCTTTCTACATCATTAGCTGAGAGTTTTCTTTAATGTGCCTTTTCACGTGGCTTCCATCTCTCTACAGATATGTTGGCAGAATCCAGCAGAAGGATGTCTGCATAGGACATTTTATGGCCAGGCTGGAATTGGTGTACCTTCCCAATACTTGAGCTGTTGTCTATGAAACCAGCAGCACTGGCATTTTCTGAGAGCATGTTGAAACTGCCCTTCTGCTGGATTCCGCCATCTTGAAACATCCTGTCCCTTATTCAGACGGGCATAGAAGCTCCATCCATCCATCCATCCCTGCCTATTGCAGAGCAGGTGACTGAGATACAGAGTTACTATATGACTTAATTGACCTGGAGGTGGGAATGGACCTATTCTTTCTTACATTTTGCTATTCCATATAGCATGTACTAAAATCCATTTCCTTTTCAGGGTAGGACAATTTTTCCAGGATTCCTCACAGTTGGTTTGGGTCTTGTGACTGAGTTCCTCTCAATGGAATGTGGGTGGAAATGATGTTCACTAGTGTTTTTCACAGTGTAATGTACATGTCCACCACCCAGGGATCTTATAAAAATGCAGATTGATTTAGGTTTGGGGAGGGGCCCATGATTCTGCATTTCAACATGCTCTCAGAAAATGCCAGTGCTGCTGGTTTCTTAGACAACAGTTCAAGTATTGGGAAGGCACACCAATTCCAGCATGGCTGTAAAATGTCCTGTGCAGACGTCCATAATCTCTCAACCATATCTGCACAGTTAGAAGCAAAGGACCTGGGATACAGAGATGCTTGAGGGATGGGAGGAGACTGGATCCTGCATCACTGACTGGAGGAGCTCTGCTGCCTAACCTATGAGGGTCTGTGAGTAAAGCCAGAGGTAACCTTGTGTTACACCAGGAGTGTCAGGGTTTACTTGTTACTGCAGCGTGGTTTACTCAAATACTCCCTCTTATCAACTGCCTTTTCTGAGTCTTTCCTTGACTTATGATTTTGAATTAACTTAGTAAACTTACCACATACACATTTGTACCAGGCATGATTCTACTATAAATGGAGAAGGCATAGTTGAAGCAGGTGGAGTTCTTTTTCTAAGGAACTGGGAGGGGAGATAAGATGAGATCAAGTAATGAATCAACAAGTTTCAAAGCTATCAGGGCGGAAGAAGTCTTGCTGCCTGAGCTCAGAAGAGGGAGACAGAAGTACCAGTTGTAGATATCAGGAAAGGCTTTCTAGAAGTGGTTGTATTGACATTAGTACAAGATGGATAAGGTTTGAACTTGCGATAGTTAAACAGGGAAGAGTATATCAGGGCAGTTAAAAGCAGTAAATGGCAGGAAGGTGCACAAGGAAGTATGAGACTTGTCATTGGGATCAAGTGTCCAATAAGAGTTAACACTGCTGGGCTTCCCTGGTGGCGCAGTGGTTTAGAGTCTGCCTGCCGATGCAGGGGACGTAGGTTCGTGCCCTGGTCCGGGAAGATCCCACATGCCACGGAGCAGTTGGGCCCGTGAGTCACGGGAAGATCCCACATGCCACGGAGCAGTTGGGCCCGTGAGTCACGGGAAGATCCCACATGCCACGGAGCAGTTGGGCCCGTGAGTCATGGCCGCTGAGCCTGCGCGTCCGGAGCCTGTGCTCCGCAACGGGAGAGGCCACAACAGTGAGAGGCCCACGTACCGCAAAAAAAAAAAAAAAAAAAAAAAGATTCTGTAAGAAAATAAAATTATTTTTTTTAAAAAAGAGTAATATTAGTTCCTGTAACAAGCAAATCTGAAAGTTTCAGTGGCTTCAAAATAATAAAGCTTTATTTCTCACTCACCATCCTATCTACGTGGGTGCTCCTGGTCTCGGAAATCTTCCACATGGTGAGTCAAGGACCCAAGCTCCTTCTTCCTGTGGCTTCTTTCTGTCTAGGATGAGATAAGAGAGGGTGGAGAAGGCATGCCGTGGTCCAGGAGGGAGACACATCACTCCTTCTCATTGGTGAGAAGTGATCACCTGACACCCCCCCAGGAGCAAGGGGTGCTGGGAAATGGGATCAATGACAGGGCAGCCATGTCCCAGTGGCAATTCCACTCTACGGAAGCAGGGGCGGGAATCTCTGGGGAGCATGTAGCCGTCTCTGTCTTAGGAGGGGGAACACTGAGGCATGATTAGGCTAGGGGCCAGGAAGCCGGGTTTCCAGTGGTGAAAACAATGTGTCAGATTCACATTTCTTCCCTCTCAGTCTCTTCTAGGGCTCCATCCGGTAGGGACTGTCCCGTTTGGAACCTGGCTGTGAGCAAGAAAACATCTGTGGTTGGAAAGCGGGGGTGGTGATTCAGGACTGTTTGGGACTTGGAGAGGCTACTCTTGACCTCTCTACTCAACAAACAGCTCCCTCCCACAAGGGGGCAAGAGGTCATCTGTCTGCTTTGGCACTTTCACCCAGTGACCTTCAGGGCTTCAGACACCTTCCCCATAAGCTGGAGTGAGCTCAGCACAAACTGTCTGTGGATTTGACCATAACCGACTCATTAAAGGTTTGAATGAGAGGAGAAGGCAAAAGCAGACAAACAGCCACTGAGGACTTTGCCACCCCAGACCTGTGTCCTGTAAACAGGCTGTCTGCTTCACAGCCAAGGAGTGAGCCTGGACATGGGTTGGAACTGGAGCCTTGACAGCTAATATCCAGAGCCTTTGACTCTGGAGTACTGTGTTTGGATGGGGTATGTTGCCCATAATCAGGGCACAGGGGAGGGGCAGGATGGTGGGGAAAGAATGTGGCTTTGAAATCAGATACAACTGGTCCGTGTCACTTAATCAGCTTTGTGACTTTGGGTGAAAGTTGCTTATTCTTCCCTGGGCTCAGTTTCACCATCTGTGAAATTCGCATAATACTATGGGCCTCAAACGCTCTAGGACAACGCTAGCACGTAAATGTACAAGTCATATTTCCTCCCCTGTTCCTTCTACACGGAGGAGAGGAATCTGTTATCTCTTCAAGTTAATTAATGTGAATAATGGTCAATAGCCACCATTTCTTGATCTCCTGTTATGAGCCATTTAGTCCTTGAAGCAACTGTAAGACAGACAGTATTATTCCCATTTATAGATTTGGACATTGAGGCTCAGAGGGTTCGTCGGAGATAGTGACTTTGATCTTTCTACTGTCCTGTCATTGAAGAGAGGGAGAGAGATAAAAGAGAAGGAAGAATCCGAAGGAACACATGGGCGGATGAATATCCAATATGAGAGTCTAGAAGCATAGTCCCCCCATTTTATTCATTTGTATGTTCATTCATCAATTTATCTACAACTAATTCATTAGCAAACATTTACTAGGAACTTCCTATGTCCTAGAGCTTTGTTATTCAGAACGTGATTCCTGGGCTGGAAGCATCAGCATCACCTGAGAGTGTGTTAGAAATGTAGACCCTCAGGGCCCACCCCCAATCTACTGAATGGGAATCTGCATTTTAACCATAGCACACATTAGGGATTGGAAATCACTATCCTTGATGCTTCCACCTTGGCAGAAACATTTTCGGAGGGGACCTCTCTTCCCAGGACCCCTGCCTTCCTAGTCCACATAAGGAAGAGTGGGGCAGTCCTGGAAAGGCTGTTCCCTGAGCTCGAGTGCCCCTGTGATTGTCTAGAACCTGGGTGACCCATCCACTCCAGAAGTGGATGTGTAGGGTACGCCCTGGGCCTTGACAGAATGTGAGATGTAGCCAAAAGGGCTGCAACTTTTTTTTTTTTTAACAGCTTTATTGGAGTATAATTGCTTTACAATGTTGTGTTAGTTTCTGCTGTATAACAAAGTGAATCAGCAATACATATACATATATCCCCATATCCCCTCCCTCTTGCATCTCCCTCCCTCCCACCCTCCCTATCCCACCCCTCTAGGTGGTCACAGAGCACCCAGCTGATCTCCCTGTGCTATGCAGTTGCTTCCCACTAGCTATCTATTTTATGTTTGGTAGTGTATATGTGTCCATGCCACTCTCTCACTTCGTCCCAGCTTACCCTTCCCCCTCCCCGTGTCCTCAAGTCTGCCTCTTTATTCCTGTCCTGCCCCTAGGTTCTTCAGAAACTTTTTTTTTTTTTTAGACTCCATATACATGTGTTAGCATACGGTATTTGTTTTTCTCTTTCTGACTTACTTCACTCTGTATGACAGTCTCTAGGTCCATCCACCTCACTACAAATAACTCAATTTCATTTCTTTTTATTCCATTGTATATATGTGCCACATCTTCTTTATCCATTCATCTGTCGATGGACACTTAGGTTGCTTCCATGTCCTGGCTATTGTGAATAGGGCTGCAATGAACATTGTGGTACATGACTCTTTTTGAATTATGGTTTTCTCAGGGTATATGCCCAGGAGTGGGATTGCTGGGTCGTATGGTAGTTCTATTTGTAGTTTTTTAAGGAACCTCCATACTGTTCTCCACAATGGCTGTATCAATTTACATTCCCAAAAGGCTGCAACTTGAGAAAGTTTTTGAGGACTTTCATCTCCCTCTCCTTTGTTGCAGCTGACTCATGGCCCTGGGGCTTCAGCTGGTGAAACAGCAGTTCCTGAAGCCTGAGACCTCCACACATGCTTTCCAAGATATTTCTTGTATCATCACAGTGCCCACAATTAACTCACAGTAAACATTAGCATCATAGTGATTCACACGATTGTTTATTAAGCTGGGGTGGTGATTCTGCGGCCTTGGGATAGCTCTGCTGCATCTAGCACATAGATGTACCAGTAATACTTCTCCCCTGTTCCTTCTACGTGGAGGAGAAGAATCTGTTATCTCTTCAAGTTAATAAATGTAAATAATAGTCAATAGCCACCATTTCTTGACCTCTTCTTACAAGCCATTTAGTCCTTGCAGCAACTGTAAGACAGACAGTATTAATCCCACACAATTATTTGGCCAGTGATTGTTTGTGGGGATTCTAGGGTCATGAAATATGGCAAACAGGAAAAACCATCACCCGCTTCCTGCCTCATTTGGAAGAAATTGGCTATTTAACAGGCAGCAACTCAAAATAAGGCAGAGGAGCCAGCGCCTGGCGCGCATTAAGTTTGTTCCTGTGAACACTCTGGGGAAACCCTGCCAATATTTACCCCTATGGAGACTCTTCCATGTGTCAGGCATCAGGAGGAGGGATGGCACATCACCTTGTTAGATTCCTGTGATAACTTTGGGTAGGTAGCACCGTACCCATTTTCAGAAGAGGAAACTGAGGCTTGGAGAGATGATGCAACTTGCTCAGAGTCACAGAGGCCATGAATGGTGGTGCAGGGCTACGCTCATGCATTTTCAAAGCTCAAATGAGAATTTAAATAAGGGAAACCAGGCATTTTTCAAAACTGGGAAATGGGGGCTTCCCTGGTGGCGCAGTGGTTGAGAGTCCGCCTGCCGATGCAGGGGACACGGGTTCGTGCCCCGGTCCGGGAGGATCCCACGTGCCGCGGAGCGGCTGGGCCCGAGAGCCATGGCCGCTGAGCCTGCGCGTCCGGAGCCTGTGCTCCGCAACGGGAGAGGCCACAACAGTGAGAGGCCCGCGTACCGCAAAAACAACAACAACAACAAAAAAAAACCAACAAAAAAACTGGGAATGGGATTCGACATTCAAACAAAAGAAAACCTCATTAATGGGCCTTTGGAATGTATTCCTTCGGCTATGATTCCCCTGCTGCTTCCAAGGGGAAGTAGGAGAGGGAGGATGGGCAATGTTAGCCAAATATGGGGATGAACCTGGATATGCTCACTTCCTCTTTCTAACGTATCAGAGCCGTCTCACTCCTCCGGTGCCCCACTTCAGTGAAGGCTGGATGAGCTGCGGACCAAGAAAGTGGCTGGTACTGGATGAAACTCACCGTCCCCGCTCCAGCTCTCAGCCAGCAAGAGCTAACTGCAGAGCAACCCTCTTCTGATGACCTGGCGTGTGGCATGGGCAGCCCACCTGACCAGTAGGGTGGCCACTGGCTTTCCAGGTTGGGCTGTCTCCCTCAAGAGCCTGTTTGGGAAGCTCAGAGCCTCGTGTAGGACAAAAGGAACTGCGCTGAGGGCTTAGCTTCACAGGGAAGTGCTGGCATTCTGTTAACTAAATAAGCATAGAAGAGTTGCTAATCCCAAATAGTTAGGCTGCCCTATCCGTTCTCCCTTTGGGAGCACAGAGGGAAGTGAAGGTAAACCGAGTGTAGATTAGGATCCCCACTTCTCCACTGATGAGCTCAGTGATTTTTTTTTTTTTTTTTTGCGGTACGCGGGCCTCTCACTGTTGTGGCCTCTCCCGCTGCGGAGCACAGGCTCCGGACGCGCAGGCTCAGCGGCCATGGCTCACGGGCCCAGCCGCTCTGCAGCATGTGGGATCTTCCCGGACCGGGGCATGAACCCGCGTCCCCTGCATCGGCAGGCGGACTCTCAACCACTGCGCCACCAGGGAAGCCCGAGCTCAGTGATTTTTGTCAACATCAAGCGACCTCTCCAAGCCACAGATGTCTTCATTTGCTAAGTGGGACATCAAATGAGATATACGCTTTCTGCCTTGGTACATGGCTCTGAATAGGTGTTCAACCAGTAACTAAAGAGATGATTCCATTTTGCTTCATGAAGTTTACTTGAATATAGACATTTATTACGAATAGTAATTGATATGAATAAACGTATTTATATTCGTTATAACATTTTCCATTGTAAGTTACAGAAACCCACCTTAAAACTAGCCTAAGCATAAACAAATGAAATTTCATGAGACTGACAAGTCCAAAGATGACCTACTTTCAGGTACAGCTGGATTCAGGGGTTCCAACAGTGATGCCAGCGCCCAGCCTCTCTTTACCCCTTAGCTCAGTGTCCTTCTAGGTATTGGCTCTAGCCTATGGAGTGGCTCTGGTCACCTGCAGCTCCAGATTCACATGTTTTCCAGCTTATTAACTTCCAATGCCCATTTATCAACCCAGGCAAGACTTTGGTCCAGGTGTAGTTGTCTATTCCAAGCAAGACCAATCAATCACTGTGGCCGGAGGCCCAGAGCATTGAGATTGGCTAATCTGGAGTCACGTGACCTACCCTGTGGTCCGGAAGGGGATGCTGGTACATGTGGAGATTGGTAGCTCTGCTGGGATGACACAGAATGAAGAAGAGAGTTGTCCAAAGGCAGTAAAGGTGCTGGACAGACAGAAACAAAGGATGCCTACCCCACCTCAATAGCCCTAGAGAAGGAAAATACTTGCTCCTGGCCTTTCCTCAGGTCTCCCTCTGTGTCAGTGCTAGTCCTAGGACAGTTATATCTAAAGTCATCAAGGTGAACTCTGTTGGTTTAGAGATAAACACAGCTTCCAAGCAAAGTGAAATAACTTGCAGAAGAAAGAAGACTTGCTGCTCAGCTGTGTGAATCTGAACTGTAAGTAGAAGCCGCAGGCCATGTCTGTCACTTTGGCTTAGAACAGATGGGACTCAGGGCAAAATTTCACTCAATCAGCTGGGTCATATGGACGTCCCCTGCTCTACTTGATTTTAGGTCAATGCCATGCACATCAGGATATGTGGTACGTGAGGAAATTTTCTCTGTGTATTTTCAGTTGCCTCCTTTAATTTTTCTTTTTTTTTTTGCCCAAACTTTCCAAAACACTAACAATAGCCAGACACCAAAGCCAGACGAATGTCACATGGATGGTTCTTTGGCTCTAGAAGCTTTAAACTTGCTTGCTCTTTCTCAGCAGACACGCACGTATTGTGTTAGCTTGAAGTTAAGGAGGTCAGGATTTGCCTTTGCAAACCACTAAGGCAAAGGCCACTTCATTTCTGTTTCTACCCTTGTCAGTCTTTTGTGGTGGTAGGAACCATGGTCTTCCTTCTCAGCTTTTTCCCAGTAGTTATTTCATTTGTTTCACAAATACTTGTTGAACACCTGTTTTGTGTAACAGGCTGAGTTAGGCTACGAGGCCCACACACGTCAGCCAGATGTGAGCTGTGCTTCATCCTCATACTCTGTTTATTCCAGGGTCTCGCTGTTTCCACTTTTGCCAATGTGGAAAAGGCTCCCAGCACCTCTTTACTCAAGATTTCTAACGGGAGGTGGAGGAGGGAGATTGTTTCGCACATCTTGGAGCAAACAATTTACAACATTCTCCTGAAATATTTCCACTCCTCAGCGTTGGTTCTGGGACATGGTCATGGGCCCCAGTCATGGGTTTCCTGCTTTCCCCTTTCCCTAGCTTTATTGACCCCAGTTTCCTCCATCCCAGTAACAATTCCCCTCCCCCACCCCACATATTCACCCTTCTCTTTTTCAGGAATAGAACAATTCACCTCTGCCTCAGCTTTTACCTCCACTCTTGCATATGTAAACAGCACTGTGATGCTTAGAAGGTTAAACTATCCTCCAGTTTCCAGGATGTACACTCCTTATAAAGCAAATGTTAAGCTGTTAGTTATCAGGCCCTATTTAGAGCCCAAGGGCCATGGCAGTATTTCTCAAATGTGAACTGGGAACCAGCCCCAAGATGCTGGTTAAGAATTAAAATTCCTGGACCCTACTCCAAATAAATGGAATCAGAATCTCTTTGGAGAAAAGCAGTGGTTCTCAACTCTGCCTGCATAATCACTTGGAGAGCTTTTTTTTTTTTTTTTTCTTAGTTTAGTTATTTATTTTTGGCCATGTTGGGTCTTCGTTGCTGTGCGCTGGCTCTCTCCAGTTGCAGCGAGCAGGGACTACTCTTCGTTGCGGTGTGCGGACTTCTCACTGTGGTGGCTTCTCTTGTTGCGGAGCACGGGCTCTAGGCACACAGGCTTCAGTAGTTGTGGCACGCGGGGTCAGTAGTTGTGGCTTGCTGGCTCGAGCGCAGGCTCAGTAGTTGTGGCACATGGGCTTCGTTGCTCCACGGCATGTGAGATCTTCCCAGACCAGGGCTCAAACCCATGTCCCGTGCATTGGTGGGCGGATTCTTAACCGCTGCGCCGCCAGGGAAGCCCCTGGAGAGCATTTTTTAAAGTCCCCCAAGGGATTCAAATAGGGAGCCAGGATTTCCAGAGGACCTGCAAGCAACTCTAATGACTTGTGTGCAGCTGAGGTTTGTATTGTGGGAATTCAGAGAGGAAAAGAGAATTTCCCCTCATGGGGTCAGAGGAGAGAGGAGTGAGAAAAAAACTGCCCAGAGGAGGTGAGTGCTATTTGAGATGGACCTGGGAGAATGGGAGGGGTTTTATCAATTGTGGGAAAAATGGAGTACAGACGGTTTAAATCACCCCTGCTTAAATTCCAGGTTATTTAAAACGGAACTAAAGGCAGCCCAGCTTTGAGTGTACATCCAACTCTAAAATGGCACAGTCATTTTTTGTACAAAAACCTTTATATTGTCCAACCCTTCCACCCACATAAGCCTTTCTCCTCCCTCCCAAGGAGATGAGTAGCTGTTCACAGATACAGTCACTAAGGGTCACTGATTTTTCTAAACTTTCTGCCCCACTGATGCTATAAGTCATGAAAATATTCTAGAAATGCCAATATTTAAACATCCAAATTCCATCTCCAAGATTACCTCTAACATTTGAAAGTGGTACAATGTCTGTTGACAGCCACCTGTTTCACTGGGGGTGGGGGTGTTTAAACAATAAGACCTCTATTTCCTAGGTGGCGAATACTACCCGCTCTCATCAGAAGGTGCTGGGGCGGGAATGTGCAGGAGTGTCAGCCAAGGCCAACACAATAACAATCAGTCAATATGGAGATGGGGCCACAGAGTGCCTTCCTCACCTTAATGCCTGTTTGTTTAACTAACACCAGTGAGAGTCCTTATTAAGGGCTGTTAACACTCCAAAATGCTGTTTGTTGAGCCTGCCCAAGTGATAAGTGATGCTTGTGTTTACTCTCTTGTTCTCAAGGCTGCTGTAGAGGCCTAGAACACAGTTTTGAAGTAGTTCACTTTCCATGAACAGACTAATCAATTGTACAAATAAGCCAATGGTTTGGGAACAGAATCATCAACACTAAAAAAAGTCCACAAGTGTTTGTTGGCTCGTAACGGATTTACTTGCTTATAACTGCAAAACACACACAATCACACACAATACACACCTCCACATACATTTTCTTTATACACTCTTAAGGTCAGTGTTCACTTCGTCCCAGCTCTGAGTTGGCAATTCAAGTGTTTTATTTTACTTGAATCCCAACAGTATGAGTGAAGAGTGCATGTCGGTGTTCAACTAGGAAAGGAAACACCAGGATTGCAGGAGACATGAAATAAATGATGGATTGCTGACTCCAAACACATCCTGGAAAACTGGCTTCCTTCAGAACTCTCGTCCACTCTGACTCCAAATGCGGATGCTCACGGAACTTGCCAGTTACTGGGTTGAGGCGACCTCTCCCCTGGTGAAGTATCAAAGCATCAAATAAATGTTTCTTCTATGTCTGTGAGCTGCTCACCTACCTCTGCCATGACACCAATCACATCCTTATGCCTTAACATTAAAAACTTGTCTACAGTCCCTTGTGGGATTCTAAGACCCAACCAATAGACTCATGGATATTTTGAGAGCTCCAGAATCGAAACTGGAGAGGTGACTATAGGAGATGGTAATAAATAATCATATGATTATTACCCAAACCAGAACTTTTTGAGAATGAAAGGGTGTGCTCTTAATCATTATTCCAGGACTACAGGTGTTGGGTGGGACATTGGGCTTCCCAGTGATAACAATAGGTTAATATTTATTGAGCCCCTATAATATGCTAAGAATTTAACTCATTCTTTAATACATTCTTCCCTTGAATCCTCATAATAATCTTATTCAGTAGATAGTGTTAGTCCCATTTTACAGATGATGAGTGTTCAAGGAGTAACTCATGCAAAGTGACTCTTCTATAGTCACGCCTTGGTAAGAGCAGGCATGAGTTGGGATTTGGACTGAGGTCTTATTCCGAAACGCATGCACTTTGCACTGTACTGTATGGTTTCTCATCCTGTAAATTCAGTGCCTTTTTTTCTTTTTTTTTTCCTCAAAAAACCTAGGTCCTAAGGAGACCTATGTTGCTAGTTAGCTACCAGATACACTCCTGAAGTCAAGAGGGAAACCAACGAGGAAAGCATCACAAAGAGCAACTCTATCTTCATGTTTAAGATGTTGACCAAGTGGATGAGACTTCATTTAATGGGAGGGAGGGGATTTCTACTGCTTGAAAGAAAGAAAAAAAGGAAGAAAGACAGAAGAAGAAAAAGGAGAAGGAAAGGGAGAAGAGTAAGATGGAAAGAGGAGGAGGAAGAGGAAGAGAAGGAAGGAAGGAAGGGAAGGGAAGGCGGGCCACTGTTTTTACTTTAAGCCCCTTGTTTTGAAATTGAAAAGCTGAATCCAGGGAGAGAAAATTCCATATCCAATGTCACATAGAAAACCATAAAGAGAGGAAACAATGATCTGAAAATCTAGGTCTTTTGATTTTCAATCCATGTTCTTTTTGCTACACTTTGCTGGGTAGCAAACATATGTTGAGAGGATGTGTTGCCAGTTGGAGCTATTTTCATACTTCACCTCATTTTGACACTGCAGTGAATTGCTGGTCCTTAGGGAAGCTTTTCTTTGAAAAGAGGGATTAAGCTGTTTTTAAATATTGAGCAGGAAAAGCTGTCACAGATGTCAGATATACTATGGAAGAGGTTTCAAATAAAGACAAATGTGTGCATGTT
Organism: Hyperoodon ampullatus; assembly: GCF_949752795.1. Lineage (NCBI taxonomy): Eukaryota > Metazoa > Chordata > Mammalia > Artiodactyla > Ziphiidae > Hyperoodon > Hyperoodon ampullatus. The sequence goes on from NC_136919.1 coordinate 33,154,755, forward strand.
GAATTTTGTTGTCTTTCTTAGTAAAAAGAAGTGTAGTATTGTTGAAATGCCTTCTCTTTTTCATCACCATAGTCTTGGACTATTTGAAGAAAATTAAATGATAGTAGTTTCAGGTTGGAAAGTGGAGAAAGCTACATTGAGTTCTCAGTCAAGCCGGATCAGGGGACTGGAGTGGAAAAGGAGGCCACAGTCAACTGTAGAATATGGGGTGAGGGAATTTACAAGGGTGAAAACACAACAGGGACTTAAGGAGTCATCCCCCCAACCCCCCACAAAGGACTTCCTAGTGGCAGATTAACCCAAGGGAGGGGGTCTTCTAAGAGAAGAGTCAGTTTGCGGGCTGGGCCTTCGAGGGAGGGACAAGGAGGAAACTCCCAGTAGACAAAGCTTTGGGTTCCATCCCACCTTCCTTGGAGCCACTCCACCATGCTCTGCTCACATTTATGAAGTACTCACTATGAAGAGTCAAACGACTCTTCCAAATACTTTACACAGGTTAATTCATTTAATCTTCACGGTGAGGTTGACATTGTTATTATTCTCAAGGTCAAACAGCTAATAAGTGATGGAGCTAGAATTCAGACTGAAGTGACTCAACTTCGAGCCTATGTCCTCAACCCCATACCACACTCGCTCTGAAATTTCCAGGCATCAGCTGGAGGTTTCAGTAATGCTGGGGGCTCAGGCCATCCACAACCTTACAGTGTGATGCTCCTTAGCAATGAGATGAGCCTGGGGGAAGAGTGGGCATTTCCTTTTCTGCTTTGAAACTGTTTTCCTTAATCCTTGCTCCTTGAGCCTTGAGGGGTGTATGGGAAGTAGGAGGACAGGGAGTGTTCATAGGGGCTGTTGGTGAGCCCATTCTCCAGCAGGTTCCTCCAGAATCTTCCATGTACTTTGCAATTTGGGTTAGATGGTCAGAATATGGGGCACCTGAGCTCTGCTGTCCATGAGCTTTGAGCTCTGTGGGTGATGCTTTTCTCTGGGCTGAATCTCAGTAGGGCGTTATAAACATTGACTACCTGAGTATGTAAACTTGGTTAAACTTTCTAAACCAGGAATGTGGTAACTTAAAAAGCCTCTGTTTTATTCTTCTATAACCCTGTATTCTAGGAAATTTAGGAGCCAGTAGTTCAAGAAAGATATTTCAGAAGAGGAACAGACGTGCATAGAGGGAAGATCATGAACAAAGAAGTGTGGAGTCAGAGGGGAGAAAAGACAATTATGTATTTTTCCCCAAAAGACTATCCCTGTTACAACTATGTAGTGAGTGACTTGATGAACATGTGATTTCATGCAACTCTTTGGAACCCATCTATTGCCTAAACCCATAAAGAAAGAGAAAATGTGTGTGCATATACTCTTATGCCCCAGTGGAGCTTGGCTGGCTCTGTGGGCACTCCTTAAGTAAGCTTGCTCTTCATGTGTGGCTCTGCCTGTGATTGGAAGCCACAGATCCTTTCCCTCCCTAGGGATCTCTCTCAGTCTTCCAGTGATTCACCTACAAATATAGAAAACAGAATCCATACCAATTTTTCAGATGGAGACTGAGCATTCTAAAGCAAGTTCAAGTCATTAAAACTGCTTTAAATTTCCATGATTACGACAAAAGGGCTAGGCAGAGAAAAGGAGTGAGTACTGTTCTCTGTTGCATCATGGCTAAATGGTACCTTGGTTTCTCATGATTGCCCATAAAATAAGAGCAAACATATATATCTTTATTTATATATACATATTACATGTACATGTTTAATTTCAAAGAAGACTCCAGGAAAATGTTGCAAGACAGTGTGGACTAGATGGAAAATACTAGATTTGAAATCTGAGGACCTGGATGTGGGTCTTGATTTTATTCCTTATAAAATTACTAAGTCTTGGTTTCTTCCTTTGTAAAAAGGATTATACCTACCTCACAGGATTGTTATAAAAATTAAGTAAGATAATGCATGCGGTAATACGTTGTAAAATAATTTGTTATTAGATATGAAAGAATCTGATGTTTTTAAGAAAGAAATTGATCCATGTGGCAAATACTGTATTCCAGACTATGAGCACAAACCCTGAAAGCAGATCTAAGCATCTATGTTTATAGGCATACAATGCTACACAGCAATGGAGCCTTGGACAGCCTGCAAAGACATCTTTCAAGGCCAAAAAGTCAAAGCTGATGACAAAGACCAGGGGTGGGCTGCTTCTTTCCCAAGCACAGTACAGGCAGCATCTCCTGAAAGGAGGGATGTGTTTCTTCTATCAAATTGTGATTAAGGGCAAGCAATAAGAGTGCCCTGATACTTGCACAGGACTTTACAAACAGAGTCAGGGAGTCAAATTATTCTGTTCATTCTACTCCGAGCTTTATTTATTTATTTATTTTTAATGATTTTGTATTACTTGTTTTCTCTCTCTCTCTTTTTTTTTTTTTTTTTTGGCCTCGTGGCTTGTGGGATTTTAGTTCCCCGACCAGGGATTGAGCCTGCGCCCTCAGCAGTGAAATCGCAGAGTCCTAACCACTGGACTGCCAGGGAATTCCACTACTCCAAGCTTTAAATCACTGATTACCCATGAGGATTGATACCTTTGTTTCCAATGAGGCTATTGGTCCGTGGAAGATGGAATAACTCCCTTCTTGGAATGAAAATCTCAGTATTGCAGAAAAAGTTCACTGGAATGGTACTTCCATGGTAGTTCTTCATCATCCCAATAATAGCTGGATCCTATTTCCAAGTGTGGATAATTAATCTGATGTTCCTTTGATGCCTCCTGAGACTGGGGCTAACAGCAGTCCAACATCTTGTACCACTGGCCTTTGGGGCCAGGAATCAGATTTTATCCTTTCAAGGAATCCAGAACTCTTGGGAGCTGGAGGGATGGTTTGCCTTGGTTCAATTGTGTGATCATGGGGAGAGACTAAAAGTTCCTCCTTCCAGGAATTCCAACTCCTAGAGTTCTGGAACCCTGGAGAGGGAAGGAGAGGAAGGATTAGAGGGCTGCTCGCTCCTCCGGAGCCCAAGCCTTACTGCTCCTACTTGGAAGGTGGCCCAAAGGCAGAAAAGAGGGTTCTTTCACCTGGGGTTTTGCAGACTCTGTGCTCTGCAAGGGGAGTATTGTACGATCACAGCTGTCTTACAAACCCTTGTTTCCTCAAAGCCCAGTGGTACCCATTAAATACTGAATGACTGAAGGCATGAATGAAAGAAAGCCTTTCTGACATCCGGTGAGCAGGGGCAGGGAATAGAAGGCACTTCGATTATTAGGAATGTGTGCTGTGTTTGCGTGTCTGTTACTTCATTCCACCTTGACTCAACAAGAAAGGGGATGGGGGGAGAATTGAAAGTGATTCCTATCAAATGGACAAGGAAACTGAGAATTAGAGTGATCAAGCTTCTTGTTCAGTGTTACAAAGAGGCAGATCTCAGGTTCAAACCTAGGTCAGCCAGCACCTCTTCCACTCTGCTGTGCTGAACAATGCCCATGGTGTAGAAGTCAAGAGGTCCACATTCATGATGATGGGAGATGAGGTGGGGATGTAACTAGACACCCAATGGAAGGGCAGTCATGGCATTTTCTTGTTGCTTTAAAATCCAGGTTCACATGTCTTGAGATGTGGGATTTTTTTGTGTGTGTGAAGTTTTTGCACCCTCGGTTTAAAATTGAATATCCTCAAGGTGCTTTGGCAGATATGAAAGCACTTCTTGGCTGTTTATTATACATCTAGAAGCTGCTAGGATAGTCCATGTATATTCTGTTATTCAATCCTCATAAGAACTCAGTAAAATATTATGATCCCCATTTTACAGATGTGGAAACTGAGGTTAAAAAAATAAGTGATTTCATTGAGGCCATACACTACAATTGGCAGAGCTAGCGTGTGAATCTAGAAAGGTGTATCAGTTAAGTGTTTTTTTCACTTCTCAGTTTGATGACATTGCAATTGACTGAAAAAAAAAGAAGGAAAAAAAATAAATCTAGAAGCCCAACTAATTCTTTGAGAAGCAGACAAAAGGTTCCAGGACTTATTCTGATCTGACTTCTGGAAGAAACCAATCTTCATTGATGGGAAAAAAAAATACTAATATCCTTGGGTCAAATCAATGCTTTTTTCAGTTTTCAACGTTCCTTCTCACATGTTCATTCACTCAGCAAATATTTATTGAATGATGACTCTGTGCTCCTTGCTTCTTTTGGCCCCAAGAATAAAACTGGGACGAGAACAGAGTCCTGCTTGCCTCCAAGAGGGGGAGAAAGAGATAATAAACTCTTTTCAGTTTATTACTTTATTAAACAGCTGTATTGCCATATAATCTACAGACTATAAAATTCGCCTATTTAAATGTGTGATTCAGTGGTTTTTATCACATTGCAATGTTGTGTGACTATACCACTATCTGATTCCTAGTCAATTTCAAAGCGATCTCTAATTTGTCAGAAGTGACAAATACTCTGGAGACAAATAAGTGGGGAAGGGTGAAGATGCTGCTCGTCTACCTCGGGTGGTCAGGAAAGGCCTGCCAGATAAAGGGATATCTGAGCCGAAACCTGAATGAATGAGCGAGTGAGACATGGATTTCTGGGTGGAGGGCAGTTCAGAGAGAGGAAACAGTGCAAGATCCTGAGGAGGGAGCACACCTACATGCTCAAGGAAGAGCAAAGAAATCAGTGATTAAAGGTGGGAGGATAGGAGAGGAGAACGGCCTCACTGGAGGTTATAAGGGATTGTGTGTTAAAACACGCAGTGCGACGCCTGGTACACAGTGGGAGCTCAGTAAATGAGAGCTGTGATTATTGAGCTTGTTATTCCTGTTCTTATCTTGAAGACATCAGGCACCTTGCTTCCGAGCACAGGAGCACTGATTCACCTTCGCATCCCCTAGAGAATAGACCGGTGCTCTGTACTTAATACACAGTCGTCAAATACCCATTGAGTGAAAGAATGGCATTCAGTCTTTAAATTATTCATCTTTGCTTGCTACAAGGACAAGCAGGGAGAAATGCCCAGATGGACTGATAAACCACAAAGACAAATCAATATTGAACAATACTTGTTAAGTATTCCTACAGAAGGGACATTATTTCCTCTAAGGCCTTCAAAGTTTCTATTTCCATGAGAGGTGGGATGAAGAGATTTTTTTCCTCTTCCTAGCCCCTTGTTGAAGGCAGTTCTGTGATAGGGTTTCTTTATAATTGGGAAAGGGGGAGTCTGGGTCAAAGTGACAGCCAACGTGTGCTGCTATTACAACACATTACATAAATAACTCTGTATAATTGCTACCATCCATCAATTTAGGGAGATCAGTGGTGAGAGACACTGCCAGTTCCTTGGAATGAAACCTAAAGCTCCAAATAGCTCATTCAGTCACATACACTAATCTATGCCAGTTTTTTTAAGGGAGGGTAAAATTGGTCTGGTCAACCTTGAGAAGGATTCCCCTGTGTATCCTTCATATGAGTTTGCAAGACTTTGCCCAACACTCACTTAAAATGCTTTTTTTCTCCTACCAAACTTTTTTTTTTTAATCATAGTATTATTCTGTGCTTTGCCTTTCCCTATGCCGTAACTTGAAGCCTCTGCTGAGTTGGCTGAGGACAGTTAGCTTTCTGATGGGTTTAGGTTAATCTGACCACTATAGGCAGCAGAACAGGACATCCTGTCTCCTATGCAGATGTGAGGAGTTCTAATTGTCCAGCGTCTCTGTATACATGGGTCAGGTTAACCTGATTCTTTCTCAATTCCTCGTTTCATTCGGGGTGGGCAAAAGAGTAACCATGATTTTTAAAAACAAACAAATGGAAAAAACCATGTGAGACGCGTGTCATTCAAAAAGTGTGAATTGGGGACTTCCCTGGTGGTCCAGTGGTTGGGAGTCCACCTTCCAGTGCAGGGGACGCGGGTTTGATCCCTAGTTGGGGAACTAAGATCCCACATGCGGCGGGGCAGCTGGGCCCGCGTGCCGCAGCTACTGAGCCCTTGAGCCACAACTAGAGAGCCCACGTGCTGCAAACTACAGAGCCCATGCGCCCTGGAGCCTGCGCATCACAACTAGAGAGAAGCCTGTGTGCTGCAATGAACTAAGACCTGACGCAGCCAAAAAAAAAAAAGTGTGAATTTGAAAATAGAAAGGATTTTCAATGGTCCTGTCTTACTCTTTTATTAAAATTTTCACCATTTTTTAAATTGAAGTATAGTTAATTCACAATGTTGTGTTAGTTTCAGGTGTACTTAGTACAAGATATTGAATGTAGTTCCCTGTGCTATACAGTAGGTCCTTGTTGTTTGTCTATTTTATATATAGTAGTTTGTATCTGTTAATTCCAAACTCCTAATTTATCCCCTCTCCCCCTCCCCTTTGGTAACCATAAGTTTGTTGTCTATGTCTGTGAGTCTATTTCTGTTTTGTGAATAAGTTCATTTGTATCATTTTTTTAGATTCCACGTATAAGTGATACCATATGATGTTTGTCTTTCTCTGTCTGACTTACTTCACTTAGTATGGTAGTCTCTGGGTCCATACATGTTTCCACAAATGGCATTATTTCATTCGTTTTTAATGGCTGAGTAATATTCCATTGTGTATATATATCACATCTTCTTTATCCATTCATTTGTCTGGTCCCATCTTACTCTTGAACACAGTCAATTTCAAACACTGGACTGTAAGTACCATGGGGCAGGGGCCGTATATATCCCGTTTCCCCAGGGCCTAGGGCAGTGTGTCTGGCACAAAGTGGCAGAATAATCTTATTGAACTGATGTTGAAGTCATGAAGTCACATTCTCATTGACTGAAAAGGAAATCGAGCAGGAAGTTCCCACAATGAAGGCTTTTTTGAGCAGAGATAAATAGTCAAGAGCTTGCTCTGTAATAACCCTGAGAAACTCTGCAAACTCCTAGAATGTGGGCACCTTGTTTAGTTCCCATGTGCATGGACCAGAGGCTCTTTTTGGGGGTGGTGATGGTGAGGTAGGGTATGTGCTCAACAGGTGCGTGATACAGACAGAGCCAAGAAGTTTCCACCCCCAGCACGTAACCTGGTTTGCTTTCTCCATGAGAAGTTTGCCCCCTTTGAAAAAAGCCCCTTTGTCAGAATGCCATTTAGGTGGGGACCCTACACGAGGACGAGATGGGACACCCCTGAAGTTCCTTTGGCTTCAGGCTTCCTGCTCCATCTAGGTCGCCCAGAAGCATTTGTCCGAGTGAATGCTTGATGCTCTTCAGGATGTTATAGCCTATATATTAGTCAGAAGTACTTTTGTGGATAATTAGTAGGAAATGAAAGGATTTACAGATGATTTGGTGTTCCCAGAAATCCTTAGACATTCTTTAATATGGAAAAATAAGTAAGTCTTGCTAAAAACCCTCAAGCCAAGGGACATTGTTCTTTTTTGTGGAAAATTGTTACTTAGAAACATGCTATAAAATGCATCATGCCTTTGGGTCAATGGCATTTACATTTTCTTGGGGCCAAACAAGATCTTGCTAGTGATAGTTTTACCTTTTCTAGGTGCTGGTATAAAGGGATGGTGACATCAGGGCCTCTTTCTTCCTGGCAGACGGCATACAATAATAACAGTAACAGTAATAGTAGCAAGACTGTCTCATATTTGTTTATTTGTTTGTTTGTTTGTGGTATGCGGGCCTCTCATTGTTGTGGCCTCTCCCGTTGTGGAGCACAGGCTCCAGATGTGCAGGCTCAGCGGCCATGGCTCACGGGCCCAGCCGCTCTGCGGCATGTGGGATCTTCCCAGACCGGGGTACGAACCCGTGTCCCCTGCATCGGCAGGCGGACTCTGAACCAGTGCGCCACCAGGGAAGCCCATGTCTCATATTTGAATAGCACTCTATATTTTCACAAACTTCATTCATTTACAGTATCATTTGATCTTCAAAACCAGCCTGTGAGGATGGTAAGGCAGGAAATGTGATGATGAAAGTGGGGAAAGTGGACAATGACATACTCGGGGTATCCCAGTTAGGTGGCAACACAGGAACTCAGGTCTTCTGATTCCCTGGGAAGCCCCCTTTCCGCTAGAAGGGGGTCCGTGAGGAGGGGAGGAGTGTGTCCTCCCAATTTTTTCTTTTCTTTTTTTTGTGGTACGTGGGCCTCTCACTGCTGCGGCCTCTCCTGCCGTGGAGCACAGGCTCCGGACGCTCAGGCCCAGCGACCATGGCCCACGGGCCCAGCCGCTCCGCTGCATGCGGGATCCTCCCGGACCGGGGCACAAACCCACGCCCCCTGCATTGGCAGGCAGACTCCCAACCACTGCGCCACCAGGGAAGCTCCGTCCTCCCAATTTTAACTTCTGTTGCAGTGGTTGATTAAACCTTAAGAGAGATTCCCTTTGTTTCTGCTCCCTGGAGTCTGCGGTGCTGTTTGCCCAACACAGACTTAAAAACAAAAACACAAAAAGCAAACACATACAAAAACAAACAACATTCTGACAGACCTTGTCGGGCGCGCTTGCTTAAGAGTCAGCGGCACAGTACACTCGCCTCCCCTGTTCTTGCCAATTCCCCCAAAGCACTGTTTGTCTCCAGTTTGTCCTGAGCTTGTTGTGTGCCACCACCTTCCACGGTGAGTTCTTCTGCCCCTCGGGCTGCCAGCTACAGATCTGGCCTTGGAGCCCCTTTCTTTTCTGCTATGCTAACGTTGTCCTCGAAGACATCACTTTTTCTCCGCCGAGTCTCTCACTCTTGTGCCTTTCGCCCCGCTGTCCCTGCTCTACACGTAGGCCTGCATCATCTTTCATCTGAGGACTCCTTGGGCTCCTCCTCTCCCATCCTCCTCCTCCACAGTCCATCTTCTCGGTGCTCCAACATCCTCTTAAACCTGAATCTGTTTACTGATCCGCATCAGAAGTCAAACTCTCCACAGTCTGGCGTCAGGGGCCTCTGTGAGCCGGTCCCAACCAACCAAGCTCACCTCAATCTTTCACGAGCGCCTCGAATGAGCCTCCGGCTCCAGCCAAGCTCTCCTGGGCACTGCCTCATTATCTTTTTTGATTTTATTTATTTTTGGCTGCATTGGGTCTTCGTTGTTGCATGCAGGCTTTCTCGAGTTGTGGCGAGGGGGGGCTACTCTTCGTTGAGGAGCACGGGCTCTAGGCGCATGGACCTCAGTAGTTGTGGCATGCGGGCTCAGTAGTTGTGGTGCACGGGCTTAGTTGCTCCATGGCATGTAGGATCTTCCCAGACCAGGGGCTGAACGCGTGTCCCCTGCGTTGGCAGGTGTATTCTTAACCACTGCACCACCAGGGAAGTCCTGCTTCGTTATCTTAATTGTATTCTTCCACCTCTAAGACTTGGCTCACACGTTTCCAAGTACAGAAATCTAATTTGTCAACTTTCAAGGAGTATCACAAGTGCTGACACCTCCAAGAAAACTTCTAGTGTCAACTCCTCTAGAAAGGGGGTCCCACAATTGACAGCTGATGCCAAGGCCTCTCTCGTTTGCAATACTGACTCATCTCTCTATCTCACTAGGCTGTGAGTTCCCTGAAATTCAGACAGAACCTTGGTCAGCCTCGTGTTCCCTGCATCTAGTATAGAATAGGTGCTCAAAAGTTTTCATTGAATTGACTCCAGCACCATATGAATTATGTTTAAATGCCTCAAATACCTCTCCCCTCTCCTCCAAGGCATGGTTATCAAAGAATACTGGAATGTCCAGAGCAGGTCAGTTGATACTTATTTGCCAGGGATAGCAAGAGGACAAAGCAAAAAAAAAAAAAAAAAAATGGGTACTGGACTTGGGGTTCCTGCGCTTTGTGGACCCTCAGATTCTGGGTTCACCTGAGGGCCCTAAAACACTGGTGGGAGGAAAAAGGGGCTAACCGGAAGGAGCTTCTAAGAATGGGATTGGGGTGAGGATGCTCCTAAATACATATACTGTTGATGACATTACATTATTCTTCTCAGAAAGGAATGAGGTAGGGCTTTGAGACTAGCAACTCTTATCTTCCTGTCCTGCTTTGTCCTGTGGGCAGCACCCTGGGCAAGTTCCGTGGCTCCTCTGAGCTTTGGGGTTAATTGTGGCTCTTTCATAGATTTATTGTGAAGGTGGCCCTTAAAAACTTTGGGCCTAGGGGCATCCCTGGTGGCGCAGTGGTTGAGAGTCTGCCTGCCAATGCATGGGACACGGGTTTGTGCCCCGGTCCGGGAAGATCCCACATGTCGCGGAGCGGCTGGGCCCGTGAGCCATGGCTGCTGAGCCTGCGCGTCCGGAGCCTGTGCTCCGCAACGGGAGAGGCCACAGCAGTGAGAGGCCCGTGTACCGCAAAAACAAAACAAAACAAAACAAAACAAAACAAAAAACAACTTTGGGCCTTTAAGCCATGGAGAGACACTGAAAATATGTAAGATGGAAAATGATTTTGATAAGTTGGTCCCAGCAAGATCAGACACGTATAAAATTGAAGATCACAAGTTGAATCTTTGGTGAGAGATATTAGAACAATGGTTGCCTTTGAGGGTAGAAATGGGGAACAGGCATGAGGGAACGTTCCAGGCAGATGGTAACGTTCTAATTCTTGATTAATGTGTTTATTTCATGTGTCTGCATTTGTTAAAACTCATCTAATTATACACTTAAGATCTGTGCAGTTCAGTTTATGTAAATGTTTGTCAATTAAAAAAAAAATCTTGAGAAAAGTTGTGCAGAATCATTTAAGACCAGACTTGGCAATAAGCTTGTGGCATGGAGAATCCATGACTTTGACAGTCAGAGGCCCCGGAAGTGACTTCTAGTAATATCAAGGGAGGTTTCCAAGAGGACTAGATATTTGCGGTGAATTCTGAAAAAACAGATAGGAATCCACCAGATAGGCCAGGCGGTAGAGTTTATTTCAGGAAGAGGGAAAGGAGAGCAAAGGTTGCAAGTTGGAAAGAGTTAGAAGTATCTGAACCCTGCAGGTGGGAAATGCGCAGGAGGTGAGGATAAGGCCACCGAGACGGCGTGGGTGACCAAGGGGATGGCAGTTTCAACTGCACATCGAGGCAGAATGATATGCAGGGCCAGATCGCAGGGGAGAAGTCTGGAGACAGAAACTGGGGAGAGTGTTCAGCATAAAAGGAGTAGTTAAAACATCTAGGAATGGATGAGCTGACTCAGAAAGTTAGAAAAACATATGAGGTGTGAAGATGAGCTAGGAGTTTGCTCCTACCAACAAGAATAAAGCGGTGACTTGACTGTCAGCTTGGCTGACTTTGACCTGGGCTCAGCGGCTGAGGTAGACATGAAGTCGGCTTCACATGCTGACTGATGGAAAGACGGATCATTCTTTCTTCTAGGAAGTGTCCAGGGAAGGCAAACGTGGTGGCCTTTCTCTCTGAGCTGCATGATGCTGTCACCTCCAGTGATAGAACCTCATACACTGGATCGTTCACGCTGGGTGGAACAAGACCATCTCTCAACTCATGAGTAAAGAAGTCCCAGGAAAGGAATTAACATCCTAACATGACCAGACTTCATGCAGCTTTGTGCCTCCCAATGACTGCCACCTAACTTCTCTATGCCTCAATGTTTTATTTGTAGACAGAGAATCCTACTACCTATAACTATACCACAGGGTTATTATGAGGATTCCATGAGTTATATTTACAAAGGACCCAGAGTGGTTCTTGGCACATGATAATATAAATGTTTTTCAAATAAATCTATCTGGGCTTCCCTGGTGGTGCAGTGGTTGGGAGTCTGCCTGCCGATGCAGGGGACGTGGGTTCATGCCCCGGTCCGGGAAGATCCCACATGCCGTGGAGCGGCTGGGCCCGTGAGCCATGGCCGCTGGGCCTGCGCGTCTGGAGCCTGTGCTCCGCAACGGGAGAGGCCACAACAGTGAGGGGCCTGTGTACCGCAAAAAAGAATAATAAAATAAATCTATGTAAATTGTGAAATAAAAAGTAGGGTTCTCAATGGAAAGGGCCGTAAAAAGAACTTCCTGAGTGTCCTGGTGGTTTACCGGCAGAAGAAAATTTCCAAAGGAAGATCAAATTAATTTTTAAAATCAGTTTGTATTTTGGAATAATTTTAGACTTACATGAAAGTTGCAAAGTACAGAGAGTTCCTCATAGAAATAACTTAAAAAAATATGTGCCCAGCGCTAACCATGTACAAAGTGCTAAATTAGGCTCGGGGTGGGGTGGGGGGGGTGAGGTGGGGAAGGAACAGGAACCGTACAGTAATAGCTCATCTAATACTGGTCAATCAGAGAGAAAAGATGCATTTACATCCATACATCCAGCCGATGACTACTGAAAGCCTACTAAGCGGTCAGCACCGTGATAGGTGCTGAGGGACCCAGTGACAAATTCCTACTTCCGTCAAAGACTACTGAGCAGCTGCTGTGTTCCTGGAACTGTGCCAGGCACTAGGGCTCCAACAGTGAAACTTACTGTCCGTGCAGGCTGCTATTATAAGAGGCAGAAAAGAAAGGGAGATGCAGGTCAAGGGCTACGTGAGCTTCAAGGAAGGAGGGTCATGTCCACTTGGGAGAAGGATGGGGCTGCGTTTGAGAGACTGAGAGATGGATAACTGGGGAGTCTCGCCTCCCTCCACTAAAGGCTTTTGGAAAAGATATGCAGCCTTTAAAAGGCTTGAGACCTTGTACCTGAACCTGATCCCTTGGTGATATTATGCTACTGACTAGGGAGGAAAAGCATCAAGTCAGTTTATTTCTTAGCACCTGCATTCCAGAGAGAAAGAAAAAGTTGAGCGCGAGAGAGGGGTGGGAGCAGGTGGGAGGGAGAGAATATGAGAGGGAGATTGGGGCTGGGGAGAGAGACAGAGGGAGAAGAGGGAAGGGAAAAGGAAAACTACGTGCTCTCTTCCTTTTAGGGAGAAGCAATGTCTGAAAGATTTCTAGGAGCCTGGTCCAGGCCTTAAACATTTTATGACTCAGATCATCTATGGCTGCTCATTTCCAAGTTCTGTAAGAACACAGGGGCTTGTTCCTTAAAATGACCCAAAGAGGATTGCAAAACACTCACCTCAGAAACCACTTTATGTTTTGTTACTTTCTCCCCTTCCTCCTGTGAGTGATTTCTTATCAGATGAAGGCAGCACAGAAGCCCTGTGACCAGCTGACCTTGTGCCCCTGGAGGGAGCGGCTGCCTGCAACCAGGAGGCAGGTGTGTTCCTCCCCGTGACTCTCAGGGCCCCTCCCCACCCTTCATCTCATCTGCTGTTGCTAACTTCTCAGATACAATGAACTTTCAGAGGAAGAAGAACATGTCTGAGTAACTGCATCCCAGCACTTGCCTGACACACAGCAGGTATTCAAATCCTCACAAATAATTGACTATAAGGTTGATGGAAGCTTCCCGTTCTGCCAGAATTGTCATGTGAGCCTTAGACTGGGTTGCTTCTATAGATACTTTCAAGGGTGCAGGTTACTTCGAGGCCGGCCCATCATGGAAAACAAAGACCCCAAGGGCTCCCTGCGTTCTATCTGGTTCACTGGGATTCTCAGCTCCTACCTGGTGCTCCCCATATCCAGGACTAAATTCACCATCTTCAACCCTTTTCCCTCAACCTGCTTTTAATTAATATTTTAAATGGTACACCTTCCTCTCAGACACTCAAATTTGAAACCTAACAGAGATTCTCGACTTCCCTTTCACTTCTCACATGATTCGTTACCAACTCTGTAATTCTGCCACCTCAGTATTTCTCTAAAATACCCAAGCCCTCATCATCCAGCCGTGAACAACTCCTGTACCTCCTGCTGCGTTTCTTGACTCCAATCTTTCGGACCAGTCATGCTGGACCATGTCTCTCTGTGGCTTAAACTCCTCTGGGTTAGGCTTGCCTTTCATTCAAGTCCAGAATGGAGGATGTGCACCCTCCTTAACACAACTCACAAGCTTCTTCGGACCACTTTGCCCCCTCCTCCCCAGGCCCCAAACTATTTGTCTGTCGTAATAAACTCTAGTTTCCTAAAAGCACCCACCAGCCTCTTTCTTGTTTTGTGCTGGTTGAATTTTCTCAAAGCTCTGGGGAGGAGTGACCTCAGTGGGACCTGGCACATCAGCTCATTCTGCTGGCCCCACCACTGCTGCTACAATTGACCAGACAAAAAACCCAAATTGGGTAAACCCACTGCCATTGAAATACCACAGAGGGCACTGCAGCGTGAACTACGTGAGCTTAATACAGTCAGAAGTTTTGCATCTCTACCAAGACAAAAGCAACCCTCCCCCCCCCCAAAGAAAAACAAAAACAAACTCCAAAACCAAAAAACGCAAGGAAAAAATCTACACGCTAACTTTAGCCCTTACAGAATTTAAAATAGCCTTGTCAGTAGAAAGCCAATCAAAGGTCACAGCCCAGAACTGCACTGAAAAAACATCCAGTAAGCTCTCTTGCCAATGCCAAGTTTCAGATAATTTTTATGGCACTGTGATACCACGGACCTTAAAATATGAATGCTCCCCTCCTCCAAACACCAAATGCCTAAATACTGCTTTTCTACAAACTTTCACACCCTTCACATAAAATATAGGAAGAAGGAATCCAAAAAACAGTTGTGGGTAAGACCGTTTGTCTTCTAAAGAGTACCCTTGCCAGGATCATCTCAAGCTTGATTGGAGGGGCCCACAAACCCCCAGGCTGGTAGGTCTTTAGTAGGACATTTAGCCCTGTTCACTGAACCTGGGGATATAAGGCTCAGCATGGCCAGGACCCCTTCCGTTAACAATCCAGAAGTTATTCTTTATTAACTAATTTTGTATCCAATCTGGAATCTTCTTTTTTTAAGTTAAATTGCCCACAAATACCTAGTTCCTTAAATTCTCATTCGAACTGCCTTTAACATCTTATTAATGAAACAAATTGAAAGACATTTTGGACACTGTTTTATGTTTGTAGGAAAGTCATGTTTTTAGCTTTGTGAAAATTATATTTTAACGACACTCTTGACGCTCATACTCCTGAAAGTGGGAGTGAGCTGCCATTTTGGATATTTCTAGCCCAGCCTAGTCTTGTGTCTCTCCTTTGGAGTCAACTTGTCTGCCTCCTCACAGCACCTCCTTTCTCACAAGTTCTCCCCATCTCCTTCATTCTCACTCTCTCATCCATTCTCATAGTGCTTTGAATATAACCTATATTGTAACATGAATTAAATTGCACTATGGGTATTTACGTGCGGGCCCTGCCCCAATCTCTAGCCACAAGACTGTACGCCTTTTTCGAGGAAAGGAGCTGAGTCTTTTTTTCATCATATACCCCCTCAAGTACCTATAGATCCAAGCAGGCATTCAGTGAAGATTTTAGAATGAATAAATGATGGATGAATGGATGCATAAATTATTTGGGCAAGGCACTTGGAATACAAAGATGAATAAAATCAGTTGACTTGTGAAGAGACAAAGTTACATATGGATAACCAATCCAAAGCTCAGTTAAATATATGCACGTCTTAGTTTTAATTTCAAATTCACACATGTTCCCATTCCGTTTTTCCTGTGTCAGGAAAGCTTTATGGTCCCATTGTTGCGTAGGTGTATATTTTTCTTTCCACGGGGATGGCTGTTTGATGACTGACTATTGTTTGAATAAATCTAACTAAGCAGTTTTGTCCTGGAATTTGGAAATATTAAACTATGTTCTTTGGAAAAGGATATAGTATTATTTCAAGTATAGTATTATTTCAAGCACAGGGCAGGCCAAATATCATTACTAACCTACCTCATGAGAATCCAGATGTTGCCAAGGTTTACTTCACTTAATTCAAGTAATATTCAACATAAAATTATATTTTGTCCAAACTGGGGGGATAGAATTTTAGTATTTGTTGTAGTGGGATTAACTCGTTATATTAAGTTTTACCTCGATTCTCAGGAAACTTTCTCTGTGTTCCCAATTGGAGCTCAGGACTCCTCACTTTGATCTCACATTTCTGTCTGTGTCCTTATGCCTCTGCCACTAGCCTGACTTGGAGTCACTAGGTGGCAGGGACCCTGTTTGACCCATCCCTGATCCCAAGCACCCAACATGGGGCCAGGCACTAGTAGGTTTTCAGCAAATGAATGAGATGAGGGTAAAGACCATGGGTTTGGGGTCAGAGCTCACTGTTACTAAATGATAATTTTCAAACAAGGATAGCATTTTGGCCCTCATACAGGTAGAGAGTAGGTATGTGCCAAAGATTTCATTTATTTCATTCATCAGTGAGGGAACCAGGCAGATGTTATAACCAGTTCAAGGGAGAATCCAAAGAACTGGCATATGTAGAGATGAGGAATATTGAAATGAACGTGCAAATAGAGGCAAAACCCACTTCTTTCACAGTCCAGAGATAAGTCAATTGCACCCCTGTGGACAGAACAGAATTTACATGTCTAGAAACAAGAATTAGTTTGCATTGCTATCAGTTATCTATAATTTCCAGAGTTGTAAATAGCTCCCATGGAATCAATGAGATAAACTGGAAGCTGTCCTTTAAACAATACAGAGTTTCCCATTAAAGCACACATTTTCCCCTACAGTTCGAATCTCACCAGTGCCGACAGGTCCTGAGGGCAGGGCATTCCGGACAGAGATAACAGCTCCAGTAAAGGCTTGGAGGCCTGAAGCCTGGTGTTTCTATAATGGGAGGAAGGTGCTTAGGAAGAAGAGTACAGAGGTAGGCAGCAGCCAGGTCGTAACAGCTCTGCAAGGCCAAGATAAAGAGCATAGAGTTAGTCCAAACTTTAAAAATTGTACAACCAGAGACATAGAAAACAAACTAATGCTTACTAAAGGGGAAAGGGATGGGGGGGATAAACTAGGAGTTTGGCATTAACATATACACATTACCATATATAAAATAGATAACCAACAAGGACCTACTGTACAGCACAGGGAACTCTATTCAATACCTTGTAATAACCTATAAGGGAAAAGAATCTGAAAAAGAATATATATAAAACGGAATCACTTTGCTGTATACCTGAAACTAACACAACATTGTAAATCAACTATACTTCAATTAAAAAAATTAAATTTAATTTTAAAAATCATACAACCATATTTTGAGTATTCAATCCCAATGTGCACATATTTATTGGAATAATTTTAAGAGCACAGGTTCAGCCCCTTATTGGTTGTGTGACCTCAGGTAAGTTACTTAACATAACCGTGCCTCAGTTTCCCCATCTTTAAAATGGGGTGAGGGCTTCCCTGGTGGCGCAGTGGTTGAGAGTCTGCCTGCCGATGCAGGGGACACGGGTTCGTGCCCCGGTCCGCGAAGATCCCACATGCTGCAGAGCGGCTGGGCCCGTGAGCCATGGCCGTTGGGCCTGCGCGTCCGGAGCCTGTGCTCCGCAATGGGAGAGGCCACAACAGTGAGAGGCCCACATATCGCAAAAAAAAAAAAAAAAAAAAAAAAATGGGGTGATATCCCAGGGTTGTTCGGATGACTGAGTTGATAGGACAAATGCAGGGGGACCCAGCACACAGCAAGTGCTCCATAACTGTTAGCTCTAAATGTAAAACATACTCATGAATAGAAATGAAAACGAATGAGATATAAAATATATGTAAATAAAGTTCTAACGTTTGTCTTTCTGTACTCAGTGGATCAACCTGACCATGGGGTATGTGCACCTCAATCCAGAGATTATAAATAGGAGGCTTGATAAGATCTGTGGGTTGCAGAGATGGAGGGTGTGGGGTGGGAGGAGGGGCAGGGAGACCAGCAAAGAGGCGGTATTGCAGCTGAGGAGAGAGATAGGTGGGCTCAAGCTGGGGCACCCAGGGGAGGCGTGAGGCGGGCTCACTGAGAACAACGGTGGGGGCCCTTGTCTGATAACCTTTGGACAAGAACTTGGCAGGGAGGGCAGAAAGAAGACAGGGAGACAATTTTTGGTGTATAAGGCAGATGGGAGGCCTTGAACAAGCTTTGAAGTTGAGAAGACAGGCATGGAGGTGGAGGAAAAGGCCAGAGAAGGATGCATCCTGGGCAGTACATTCATGTCCCATTGTCCCCAGATTTGGAAGAGACTAGCAGCTCATGGTGTCGTGTGCTTGCAGGAGCATTTATGACAGCGCCTATGATGGGCCACGGTGTTGACCATTATTTTTAGACCCACCCTTCTGCACAGATAGAGTACTTGTTACTTTACAGAGAGTAGTTACTTCATTTAGTCTTCCCAGTAAACTTGTAAGAGTTATTATCCTCCCCATTTTACAGATGAAGAAACCGAGGCTTACAGGGGTTAAGTGGCTGGAACCATGAAATGAGAAACTCAGTGTAAGCACCCTGCTATATAATCCCAAAGAGCATGTGCTCTTTTTCGTCTGCGTCCATTGTCTCCTGCTAAAGCTTAGAAAGCTGTGCACCCTCTTTATGTCCTGGTTACTCCAGTTCTCAGTGTCCTTTCAGGGAAGAGCTTTTTCCCAAACTCTGGGGTACCATCTGAAGAGCAGGACATCCCAGCATCTGCTTGTGAAACAGGAGGGAAGCAGGCAGGGCACAACCTTTAAAAGAATGACACAGCTGTTGAGGATACGGCAACGACTGGTTAGAACCAATAAGGCCCAAGATGGCAGAAGATTTGGCTTCTAGTGGACCTTGAGCCTCAGTGTCTGCTCATTGTAACACACCAGCTAAATGACACACCCACAGGAGCCAGGGTAGTTCCCAGGCTGACCATAAAAGGCCAAAAAGTGGGCAGTGGCCTGATTCCTGGAAATCTCCACCCTTCCCCAAAATAGAATACTCCTCCCACTCATTAGCCTATGAAATTACCCAGCCCTGCAAACTAACCATCCCATATTCTGGGGCCGCTCTCACCTTTTGAGATGGACTGCATTCTGTCTATGGAATGTGTATCTCTCTAAATAAATCCACTTCTTACCTATCACTTTGCTTCTTGCTGAATTCCTTCTGTGCTGAGACATAAAGAACCTGAGCTCGATTAAGTCCTTAGACCAGGTATGTGATTTCAATTCAAAGACAGTGGGCTCGAGTCCCAGCCTGTGGGTTCAAGCCCCAATTTGAGTTTTGACTGGGTGTGAATCCCATCTGAGGTGTAAGGTTTCACTGGCTCGAAAGTTCCTCTCAGTGCATCTCTGCCCCACTCAGGAAGCAGATAGGATGGGAAGAAGCCCAGAAGACTAGGGGAAGCCTCCTGGGTCTCCAGAGACCTAGCAAACATCCCCTAAAAAGGCGTGGTCTGTGCAGGCTGTGGTAGAGCAAGTCAGGGTGGGAGGCTGGTAGGACCAAATCTTCTAAGAAGATTCAAGCCCCAGAAGGACCAACCCCCAGAAGGTTCCCTCCAGTAACCTCAGGTCATTGCAAAAGTGGTGAATCACATGTCTCCAGGTACCCTCACTGGAAAAGGTCTTTGTGCATCTTTGAGGTCCTGCCTTCCACTCCATCTCCATTCATCGTAAAAGCTTACTGCTTCCAAAGAATTGGAGAACGTCTACACTGAAATGGATACGTTGCAGATGAATATGTTACATAACTTTAAAATACGCTTGACAATTTAAAACTCTTTATGTGTACATAAATTAGGTGATCAAAAGGTGAATGAGAGGCATCTCTGGGACATGCTTTAAGGCAGAGGTCAAAATGATTTATTATTAAGTGAGTGCCTCACGTTTCTATGACCTTAACAGTTTGCAGAGAAATTTCGCACCCAGGCTTGGTAAATGAATATTTAACATGTGTAAAGCCTGTGTAAATGGTACCTCTAAAATGCTTAAGTTCTTCCTTATGGAAAGGCTTCTGTTTGAGCTTCTCTGTAAAAGCACTCAAGGTTTCTTGAATGAATGAATGAATGAATGAATGAATGACAAAGTGAGTCTTTTTTCCTCCTCAGTGCCAAAGGTCAGTTTAAGCCAAGCCCTTGACTGAGTCATTACAAACTCCTGGAATCACTCATAAAAATGAACACAGACGATACATTTGCCAGGACCAGATTAGAATTAGTTCTGTTCAAACTGTATCATTTAAACATGGGAGGTGCTGTCAGGGCTGTGCCTGCACATCAAGTTATATTCTGGATCATGATGGTGTTGATGGCTCTAACGAGCACTCCCCTTTGCTAGGTTGTGCAGACTTTAATTGTGCAGAATTTAAAGCTCTTTCACATACTTGTCTTACGTGGGATAGATCAGTCTCTCGGCAACCTTTTTTGGTAAATATGGCATAGGCTCAGAGATGATGACACTGAGGTTCTCAAAAGCTCACCAGCCTTTGTCCACTGACTATAAAGCAGATGGGCAGCCCCTACACCTTGGCTGGAGTGGCTTCTCTTTAAAAGGAGATATTGTTCTTTCTGTTCTCTAAAGAGGCAGCTCAAGCTCTTTGAGGTTACAGAGAAATCAGCTTCCCAGTTTAGGGGAAACCGGAGCAGAGCAGATCTCATGCAAGTTTCTAATACTTGGATTTTTCATAGAATTCTCCTCTCCCTCCTTCTCCTCCTCTGGGCACGTGGCATTCCAGCAAGTGCAAAATGTCTTAAATTCAGACTAATCATTCATTTGAAACAGAACAACAAGAAAAAGTAATAGAGCAAGTAAATCCGAGTATTGCAAACTCCTTTAGCAAATAATTGTGAAATAGCGTTGACTTGGCCAGTTCCTGTTTTCATTTTCCATTAATCTATTCTGGTATCATTCCCTTGAAGTAGATGTAGCAAGTTCTTGGTGATACTGAATAAAAGAATAAGAGGATAATTTAAAAAACCCACCATATATTAAATAACCCACTATATATTAAATAACTCACTGTATATTAAATAACCCACCATATAGTATATAACCCACCATATATTAAAAAACCCACTATAATATAACCCACCATATATTAAATAACTCAAAATATATTAAATAACCCAACATATATTAAATAACCCACTATATATTATATAACCCCCATATACTAAATAACCCACCATCTATTAAATAACCCACTATATATTATATAACCCACCATATATTAAATAACTCACCATATATTAAATAACCCACTATATATTATATAACCCACCATCTATTAAATAACTCACCATCTATTAAATAACCCACCATGTATTAAATAACCCCATATATTAAATAACCCAACATATATTAAATAACCCACCGTATATTATATAACCCACCATATGTTAAATAACCCACCGTATATTATATAACCCACCACATATTAAATAACCCACCATCTATTAAATAACCCACTATGTATTAAATAACCCACCATCTATTAAATAACCCACTATATATTAAATAACAGCAACGGCAACACATCTCTGACTCCATGTTTGAGTTCAAAACAGTCCCTTTTCAGGGGAAATTAAACATGCTTTAGAGGAGTTTCCAAGACTACTTGAAAATGTCCCCAAGCCAATATTAACACATCTGTAGTGAGTGATTAAGCACAGAGATTATACACTGGAGCAGCTCAGGTGAAATGCCAAGATGCTAGTGACTTAGGGTTTCGGAAGCGCTTAGTGGGCAGCATGGTGGGTGGGGCCTGGTGGCTTCAAGCAAGACCCTCTCTTGGTCTGCCTCTGATTAGCTGTGTGAACTCCGGTCAGTGATTTGCTTCTTTGAACCTGCAGAGCCTCATCTACTGGTGGCGGGGCTGGGTGGATAATGATCCTGCTCTCAAAAGGGTTGCTAAGAAGTACTGAGTGTGGGGAGGGGCCTCCGCCTAGTAGGAGCTCAGAAAACAGCTGCTGTCATGGTGGCCAAGGTGGGAGAGAGACGGGGGGAAGAGAAAGAAATCGAAGCTGTGCTTAGCTGAGGCTTGAAGCAGGAGAGCTTTAAACACGTGAGGGAAATCCTATCAGAAGCAGATTGCTATGTAAGCAAAATGCCCCATTATTTGAGTGAGAATTTTGGGGTAAAAATCTGACACCCAAATTCTTTCCGTGTGCTACTAATAGCACCACGGAGCAGAACAAATGGAAGGCATTTACCTTTCACCAGCTCTCCCCCGCGCTGGCTTTCGATGGGCAGTCAGTTCAGGCACCAGAGCCAACTTGGAGGCACTCAGGCTGGAAGGATGCAATTTGTAGCCTCCTCCTGGTTGCTTCTCTACCGCAAGCCCACCTCGCCAGGGCTTCGCAGCCCTCCTTTGGTCCCTTTTATTTTTTAATTTTTAAAACATATATATTTTTTGTTTGTTTATGTTTTTGGCCGCACCATACAACTTGCAGGATCTCAGTTCCCCGACCAGGGATGGAATCTGGGCTCCCTGCAGTGGAACCACGGAGTCCTAACCACTGGACCACCAGGGAATTCCCCTTCGGTCCCCTTTTTAAATGGAAGACACCTGGCGATGGCCCTTTGGAGGGGAGAAACGCAACCATCCATCCTTCCAGGTTCCTCGTTGCCACACTGGTTTTGCACTATTGAAATGAGAAGGGGTTCAAAATATCACTCTGGGGTCATCTGCCCTCATGCTCTCTGCTAGCAAGGAGTAGGCTGGGCGAGCATTTGGTGTCAAGAAGAGACAGCGTGGACTGGAACATTGTGTCCCAAGGGATTCCCTTGCAGAGCTCTGAGCAGTCCCAGAAAACAAAGTCTCAGAGCTGGCCAGGATCACAAAATGAGAATGGTGCGTTTTCGGATCTACCTCTCAAAGCCAGATCCCAGGGCTATGCCCGCTCATGGCACCCAGAGCATTGGGCTCACTTCCCTTGCTCCCTTGCAATTCCTGTTTCTGTGCTGTGGTCCCGGGCTCCCGCTTGCCTTCCCCTCTAGTATCTCCCGCTCACGGTGACAGCCCCTGCTGACACGGCATCTGGCACTGGAAGGTGCTCAGCGTGCGTTCCTAGGACAGATGACTTGAAATGAATGCTGTATTCTGGTTTAAGCTTTTAGTCCCAGAACTTTGGGTCCTCAATAACCTTTGAAAGTCCTCATGAAGCTCTTTCTAGAGGATCATAAAAGCTTGTATCATAAAAGGTTCAGCTTTTGGCTTAGTCCACCTCTGAAGACGTGGCCTACACAGCAGGCCTGGGAGGCCCTGAGAAATCTAGTCCAGCCCCTTTGGGTTACTGGTGAAGGCAAGGACACAGGAAAGGGGCAAAAGCTTGCATAAGCTCAAGGAGGCGTCAGAATCACCATCGGACCCTTAACAGCCTGCTTATTTGACCAGGGCTCTCCATACCCCAGGAGGCAGTGTGGGATAGTGGTTAGGAATGCAGGCTCTAGGAACCAGGCTGCTGGGCTCAAATCCTGGCTTTGCCACTTCTTAGATGAGTAATCTTGGGCAAGTCATTAAACCCGCCTGTGCCTCAGCTTCCTTCTCTGTAAAATGGGGATAACACTAGTCCTTACCTCCCTAGTTCCTTGGAGGGTTAAATGAAATAATATCTCTAAACACTTAGAGCAATACTTGGCACATAAGAAGCACTACATAAACATTTATTAAAATTATTATATTCTATAAGATCTGAATAACCTAATAATCCCAATTCAATAAACATTTTCAGGCTTTGTTCTGTGCCAGGAGCAGCATGTGGATGGGATTCCAGATGAACTAGTCATGGATTTGGCCCCCAAGCTGCTTGCAAAATCCTTTTAATGGGAACATCATGAAGAAATGATGGACCTGACCCAGCCTTGGGCTTGGAGAGGAGCAGACCCTACAAAGGCCAAGGGCAGACAATCCAAGCTGTAGCTGTCCACATTATACAGATGGGAAGGTGAAGGTCCCACATGAGAAATCTACTGCTATCTGTGACCAATTGTGTTTTCCAACAGTGGTGGCAACTATACCTCCCATTCCATGTGCTTTTCTAGAGCCTTGCCACTTCCCCATCAAGAGGTAGAGTCTAATTCCCCTCCTCTTAAATCTGGGCAGGGCTCCCAACTTGCTCAGAAGGAATGGAATGCTGCAGAAATGATGCTGAGTGACTTCTGAGGCCAGCTCAAAGAAGGGTGGGGCTGGGAAGTGAGGTAGGCTCCGACCTTCGAAGCTGAGAAATTTGCCCTTGGAGTCCTGAGCAGACATTTAAGAAACCTGAGGCTGCCATGCTGTGGGGAAGCCCAGGTCACAAGGAGAGGACACGTGCAGGTACTCTGGCTGACACCACCAGCTGAAGTCCTTGCCGACAGCCAGACATGTGAGTGAAGATGCTTCCAGATGATTCTAGTCCCTAGCTGCTAAGTCACCCCCAGCCTTTTGAGTTTTTCCAACTGAGTCTTTAGAGAGTGGGTAACAGAGTCAAGCCTGTTCCCTTTCCAAATTCCCAACCCACAGAATCCGTGCGTAAACTAAAATGGCTATTTCAAGCCACTAAGTGTTGGAATAGTTTGTTATGCAGCAGTAGTAATAAGAACACTGCCCTCAGACCTTCTGCTAGGACTCATTCTTTTAAGATTCTCAGCCACTGACAACTCTTTCTCCAGAGATCTTAGGGGAAGAAAGCGTGTGCATGGCACAGTTAATAAGACTTTTTTCTTCATGAGTCTAGATTCCCAGGGATCAAAGATGTTACAGCTAGAAAACTTTCTAGAGCTGGCATGTGTAGGGAAGAAAAACTGTTCCCTTCTTCCCTTCTAGGTTCTTTGGCTGGTCTAATAATTAAAGCAACATAAAACAGAGTAACGGGAGAAAAACTTAATTTCATATGTACGGGAGTCCATAAAAATATGACCCAAAGAAGTGACCAAAGCAGGTGGCTTTTATACCTTTTAGACAAAGAAATGAAACATCTGTGAAGAATTGACAAGACAGGAGTTTGGGCTTTGGACAGTAAATTAGTGAAGAAGTAACAAGGTTTGTTTATATAGCCTTCTCCACCCTAAGTTCCCTACCTCTGGTGATAAGGATGTCTCTCTACCTCCTTGTACAGGGAGGGTACATTTTACATGGGAGATTTATTCCCTGCTTTCAGGGGGACAAAGAAGGGTCAGAGTGTCTTTGCTGTTTCTTAAGTAGATGTAATTCAAAATAATCTATATGCCAGAGCAGCCTGCTTTGGGGTGACACTTTCTGCTCTCCATCACATGCTTGCCAACACGAGGGAGTCATCGTCAGCAGTGCCGGCAGAGAGGGCAGAGGAAGGTGGTGAAACCTCCCTCACCTGCCCTCACAGCCCTTCGGCTGAGCGAGCATGGATCACAGTGGCTCGTGCAGATGAAAATGCCGAATACTGGAGCAATGTTAAATCCACCTGGAGGGATGGAATTTCCCATAAAGGGAGCGAGGAACTCTTCATTCGGTTGGCAAGATAGTCCCCACATTTTTTAGCCCGTTATTCCTTGACTATCTGCTACTTGCCCAGAATACTATGTTTAATGTTTATTATTTTGTTCAATCCTCATGATCAGGGATCAGAAGTAGTTTGTCAGCCTCATTTTAGAGATGTAGAAACGGAGGCTCAAAGACTAACCCAAGAGCACATGTATCTAATTAATGGTGAGGCTCTGACTTAAACCGTCTGATTCCAAATTCAGGTCTCCTGTTATTGTAGTCTGAAAAGAATCCCTGTTCTGGAGCAAAAAATAAAATAAATAAAGTAAAATAAAATAATTTTACATGATGTCTCTTTGTTCGAAGGTTGTCAGGCAAGTGCTTGTTAAAGGTGTGGCGTTTCTCACTTTTTCAGACCATTCCTAAGTACTAGATTTCTGCACTTCATTTGTACAAAGAAGTGAGTTTTCTGGTCTGAGTGTTGGCTTTGTGTGGACGTGAGATGAAACCAGAGGTAGTTGGGAATATTTGCTGCTATGTATGTGCAGGTACTCCCCCCAGGACTGATTTTAAGCCACCAAGTTGACGTCACTGACCGTGGCATTGAGAAGTGACATGCACCTTCTGTGTGCTCCCGAGCCAGGACTAGCTGACTCCAGCCATGGGTGGAACCAGTGCAGTTACAGGCTTTTTGTACCTCTTTGTTTTTCCCAAAGCAATCAAAACAGCTTCCACTCAAAAATTTCAAGTTATCAAAGACAGAGAGAAAAACAATGCCACTGTCCCTGAAGTCAGGAGGGCGGGCCTATTCCTGAAGACCTCTTCTATGAAGGTGGACCATTCTGGAGTGGCAAGCAGCCCTCAGCTCCAGAGAACTCCTTGTATCTTTCACCGGTAGCCCAACCGCAATGACACAGGCATTGAATGCTGATGTCTCAGCATGGCATGACCATCCTGCTCAGGTAGGGGTCGAGGTGGAGGGCGATATTGCAGGGCTGGGTAGGAGACAGACAGTCCCTGGAAAGGAAGCCTCAACCTCACTCCATAGGTCTGCCATGCAGGCCTGGAGCTCATGGGGTCCTCTTGGCTTCCCCTCTTCTGGGACTACGGAGAAAAAGAAACGTTGAAGGGAAGAAGGTGGCCCAGTGACTGCCGTGACTCTTTCAAAGGGGTGGGAATGCCCCGTCTCTCATCACCTGTCTCCCCAGTGCCTCCCTTCCCTTGGCCCTAGATGTCTGGTAGCATGTCCTTCTATTCCTGTGGGAAATCAGATGGAGTAAGATGGGTGAGGCCCTCAAAGGGGAGATGTGGCCTAGCTGGAGATAGATAGACACTTGAGGGGTATTGATGTACAGGAGGCAGTTGACACCCAGAGAGTGGGTGAGCCCCCCCGTGTGAGGACAGATGGCTGGTGGGATTTGTCCACATTCCCCAGGATTCAGCAGCTGGCCCGGAGCAGGTAGAGGCAGTCAGAATGAACGTGAGAGTCCTTGATCCGGCTCCTGCTCTTCTGTGTCCCAATCTCCACACTTCCCCAGACAAACTGAACCCCTTGCAATCCCTTCAACACCCAGACTTCTTGCACTTTGTCACTATTCTCTTTCAGTAAGTGTACTACCCCTCACTCTGTTCTACCCGTGTAACATCTGCTGGCCATTCGAGACCCATCTAGGTTTCACCTCCCAAAGAATCCTTTTCTGGCCCCGGCCTCTCACCTCAACACACACACAGACACACAGACACCCACACACACTCCACACCACAGTCGGAGCTGATATGGCCAGTTAAGGCCTTTCACCCTCTCGATCCCCATTTCCTCATCTGTAAAACGAGAGGGTGGATAAGCACTTGGACTGTTCTAGAGTTCTGGGGAAGTCCATGCCGCAAGCCTGTACCCACATTGGTGCCAAGCAACCACACAGCCTCTCCATTCTGTTCCAAGGAGAAGTGCCTCAGGTCAGAACAATTTATTTGCAGGCACTTACAATGCAGGCTTGCCTACAGAGGCTCCAATTCCATGCTGACATTTTTTTTTTTTTTTTTCGGTACGCGGGCCTCTCACTGTTGTGGCCTCTCCCATTGCGGAGCACAGGCTTCGGACGTGCAGGCTCAGCGGCCATGGCTCACGGGCCCAGCCGCCCCGCGGCACGTGGGATCTTCCCGGACCGGGGCACGAACCCGTGTCCCCTGCATCGGTAGGCGGACTCTCAACCACTGCGCCACCAGGGAAGCCCTGACATGTTTGATAAAGCCAGCTTAATGGAAAAAAATGCCTATTCCCTAAACAAGACAGACTTTGACAGGAGTTGGGGTGGGTGGTGAGGGAAGGTCTATTTATACGTCACATTTCTCGAATTCTGAGGAGTTCAAGCATCCTTTTGGCCTTGCTTTACATTTCCTACCCATCCCATTAATAAAGATTAATGAAATGACTAGAATCTATTGAGAAAAACAAATCAAAAACGACAATTTTCAGTCCTTTCTCCTAGAAACATGGCATCCCCAATTTGCGCATCTCATAAAATTCCATGCAGTTAAAACTGTGGTTATTAGGCAATTAATACTTTGGTTTTGGTTCTGCTTACTCTCTGGAAATGCTGCTTTCCAAAAGCATAAATGTGACAGGAAATTTCTTCACTCCGTTTATCCCTACGTAGCTTAAATATTATTTCATAATTGCAAATGGGCTTTTTCCTTCTTGTGCAGGCAGGCTATGGCTGGTCTTATCTGGAGTGTGGGTGTGACAATATGTTTATTTCCAGGGTGACAGAGAGGTGCAAATGAGTTCACGGATGGGAGAACCCTTTCTAAACTCCAAAACGTGAATGCGGGGAGGCACCATGGCCATGGCAGTCCTGGACAGGCTTGCAGCTCTGGGAGGTCAAGTGCCCTCTGACACTTGATGGGAGGATGGGGTGACACCCAGACAGGACTGCGGGATGGAGCGAGGTCCTGGGATACACACCCCTATTAGTACAGTGTAAGAATCTGAACTGGAAATGATTTCACAAGACCAAGGTTTCTCCATGTTCTCTACTTCTCCTTTCCTT
Organism: Hyperoodon ampullatus; assembly: GCF_949752795.1. Classification (NCBI taxonomy): domain Eukaryota; kingdom Metazoa; phylum Chordata; class Mammalia; order Artiodactyla; family Ziphiidae; genus Hyperoodon; species Hyperoodon ampullatus. The sequence goes on from NC_136919.1 coordinate 33,182,933, forward strand.
TGACAGAGTTTTCTCATGAATGCCCTATTACCCTCTGCTAAAGGAGTGAGATTTCGGTGAGCCCAGTTCCTCAACCTCAAAATTCAAGGAATTTGCAAACAGTCTCACATGGCCCTGTCTCCAAGTCTCCTTCTGAACTCTCCCATCCCACGTCTACAAGTATTTCTAGAAGAGCAAATCTGTGTGGTGCACTGGAAAATTCTGATGCCATTGGAGTCGTATTCATTCTTACCCTCAAATGTAAATGTGCCCTGAGAATCACTCAGGGACCCCTCATATGTATGGGATGGCTTTGTAAGAGATTTAACATGCAGAAATCAGGGCAGAGGACTTTCAGTAGAGGCTTCTAGATGTATCTCTTTTCATTCTCAGTCTGACCAAGTCCTGGCTAATTGATCTATTGAGGAGAAACCAATTCACACACACTGATACCTCCTTCCACTCCCGCTGGGGCCTGGGCTAACCCAGCCCCACCACTTCTGCCACCAAATGAAATATAGTCCTTCATGTTTTTCTCATTTGTCTTAGAAATCCATCAGCAGAGAAGGAACTCTGGCCACATAAACCTTCCATGTAGAAGAACATGCCCACTAGGGTACTATAGAAATGGCAGATCTCATTACTCAGAGCATAGAAGAGGCAGACGATTTAAAATAGCAATCTTGGGCTTCCCTGGTGGCGCAGTGGTTGAGAGTCCGCCTGCCGATGCAGGGGACACGGGTTCGTGCCCCGGTCCGGGAAGATCCCACATGCCGTGGAGCGGCTGGGCCCGTGAGCCATGGCCACTGAGCCTGCGCGTCCGGAGCCTGTGCTCCACAACGGGAGAGGCCACAGCAGTGAGAGGCCTGCGTACCGCAAAAAAAAAAAAAAAAAAAAAAAAAGACTTCCGGGGAAGATGGCGGAAGAGTAAGGCGCGGAGATCACCTTCCTCCCCACGGATACACCAGAAATACAGCTACACGTGGAACAACTCTTACAGAACACTTACTGAACGCTGGCAGAAGACCCAAGACCTCCCAAAAGGCAAGAAACTCCCCACGTACCTGGGAAGGGCAAAGCGGAGAGATTCCCGCACAGAGGATCGGTGCCGAGCGGCACTCACCAGCCCGAGAGGCTTGTCTGCTCGCCCGCCGGGGCGGGCGGCGCTGGAAGCTGAGGCTCGGGCTTCGGTCAGAGCGCAGGGAGAGGACTGGGGCTGGCGGCGAGAACTCAGCCTGAAGGGGGCTAATGTGCCACAGCTAGCCGGGAAGGAGTCCGGGAAAACTCTGGAGCTGCCGAAGAGGCAAGAGACTTTTTCTTCCCTCTTGGTTTCCTGGTGTGCGAGGAGAGGGGATTAAGAGCGCTGCTTGAGGGGGCTCCACAGACGGGCGCGAGTCGCGGCTGAAGGCGCGGAGCCCAGAGACGGGCGTGGGACGCTGGGGCTGCTGCTGCCGCCGCCAAGAAGCCTGTGTGCGAGCGCAGGTCACTGTCCACACCGCCCTTCCGGGAGCCTGTGCAGCCCGCCACTGCCGGGGTCCCGGGATCCAGGGGCGGCTTCCCTGGGAGAACGCATGGCGCGCCTCGGGCAGGTGCAACGTCACGCCGGCCTCTGCCGCTGCAGGCTCGCCCCGCACTCCGTGCCCCTCCCTCCCGCCCGGCCTGAGTGAGCCAGAGTCCCCGAAGAGGCTGCTCCTTCAACCCTGTCCTGTCTGAGCGAAGAACAGACGCCCTCCGGCGACCTACACGCAGAGGCGGGGCCAAATCCAAAGCTGAGACCCAGGAGCTGTGAGAACAAAGAAGAGAAAGGGAAACCTCTCCCAGCAGCCTCAGAAGCAGCGGATTAAAGCTCCACAATCAACTTGATGTACCCTGCATCTGTGGAATACATGAATAGACAACAAATCATCCCAAATTGAGGAGCCAGGAGTCAGTGCTGTGCCTCTGAGGTGGGAGAGCCAACTTCAGGACACTGGTCCACAAGAGACCTCCCAGCTCCACATAATATCAAACGGCGAAAATCTTCCAGAGATCTCCATCTCAACACCAGCACCCAGCTTCACTCAACAACCAGCAAGCTACAGTGCTGGACACCCTATGCCAAACAACTAGCAAGACAGGAACACAACGCCACCCATTAGCAGAGAGGCTGCCTAAAATCATAAAAAGTCCGCAGACACCCCAAAACACACCACCAGACGTGGATCTGCCCACCAGAAAGACAAGATCCAGCCCCATCCACCAGAACACAGGCACTAGTCCCCTCCACCAGGAAGCCTACACAACCCACTAAACCAACCTTAGCCACTGGGGACAGACACCAAAAGCAACGGGAACTACGAACCTGCAGCCTGCAAAAAGGAGACCCCAAACACAGTAACATAAGCAAAATGAGAAGACAGAAAAACACACAGCAGGAGAAGGAGCAAGATAAAAACCCACCAGACCTAACAAATGAAGAGGTACTAGGCAGTCTACCTGAAAAAGAATTCAGAATAATGATAGTAAAGATGATTCAAGATTCTATTTCCAAGATCCAAAATCTTGGAAATAGAATAGACAAAATGCAAGAAACAGTTAACAAGGACCTAGAAGAACTAAAGATGAATCAAGCATCGATTAAAAACACAATAAATGAAATAAAAAATACTCTAGATGGGATCAATAGCAGAATAACTGAGGCAGAAGAACAGATAAGTGAGGTGGAAGATAAAATAGTGGAAATAACTGCTGCAGAGCAAAATAAAGAAAAAAGAATGAAAAGAACAGAGGACAGTCTCAGAGACCTCTGGGACAACATTAAACACACCAACATTCGAATTATAGGGGTTCCAGAAGAAGAAGAGAAAAAGAAAGGGACTGAGAAAATATTTGAAGAGATTATAGTTGAAAACTTCCCTAATATGGGAATGGAAATAGTTAATCAAGTCCAGGAGGCACAGAGAGTCCCATACAGAATAAATCCAAGGAGAAATACGCCAAGACACATACTAATCAAACTGTCAAAAATTAAACACAAAGAAATCATATTAAAAGCAGCAAGGCAAAAACAACAAATAACACACAAGGGAATCCCCATCAGGATAACAGCTGATCTCTCAGCAGACACTCTACAAGCCAGAAGGGAGTGGCAGGACATAATTAAAGTGATGAAGGAGAAAAACCTGCAACCAAGATTACTCTACCCAGCAAGGATCTCATTCAGATTTGATGGAGAAATTAAAATGTTTACAGACAAGCAAAAGCTGAGAGAGTTCAGCACCACCAAACCAGCTTTACAACAAATGCTAAAGGAACTTCTCTAGGCAAGAAACACAACAGAAGGAAAAGACCTACAATAACGAACCCAAAACAATTAAGAAAATGGGAATAGGAACATGCATATCGATAATTACCTTAAATGTAAATGGACTAAATGCTCCCACCAAAAGACACAGAGTGGCTGAATGGATACAAAAACAAGACCCATATATATGCTGTCTACAAGAGACCCACTTCAGACCTAGAGACACATACAGACTGAAAGTAAGGGGATGGAAAAAGATATTCCATGCAAATGGAAACCAAAAGAAAGCTGGAGTAGCAATTCTCATATCAGACAAAATAGACTTTAAAATAAAGACTACTAGAAGAGACAAAGAAGGACACTACATAATGATCAAGGGATCAATCCAAGAAGAAGATATAACAATGGTAAATATTTATGCACCAAACATAGGAGCACCTCAATACATAAGGCGAATACTAACAGCCAAAAAAGGAGAAATCGACAGTAACACAATCATAGTAGGGGACTTTAACACCCCACTTTCACCAATGGACAGATCATCCAAAATGAAAATAAATAAGGAAACACAAGCTTTAAATGCTACATTAAACAAGATGGACTTAATTGATATTTATAGGACATTCCATCCAAAAACAACAATACACATTTTTCTCAAGTGCTCATGGAACATTCTCCAGGATAGATCATATCTTGGGTCACAAATCAAGCCTTGGTAAATTTAAGAAAATTGAAATTGTATCAAGTATCTTTTCCAACCACAATGCTATGAGACTAGATATCAATTACAGGAAAAGAGCTGTAAAAAATACAAACACATGGAGGGTAAACTATACACTACTTAATAATGAAGTGATCACTGAAGAAATCAAAGAGGAAATTTAAAAATACCTAGAAACAAATGACAATGGAGACACGACGACCCAAAACCTATGGGATGCAGCAAAAGCAGTTCTTAGAGGGAAGTTTATAGCAATACAATCCCACCTTAAGAAACAGGAAACATCTCGAATAAACAACCTAACCTTGCACCTAAAGCAATTAGAGAAAGAAGAATAAAAACATCCCAAAGTTAGCAGAAGGAAAGAAATCATAAAAATCAGATCAGAAATACATGAAAAAGAAATGAAGGAAACAATAGCAAAGATCCATAAAACTAAAAGCTGGTTCTTTGAGAAGATAAACAAAATTGATAAACCATTAGCCAGACTCATCAAGAAAAAAAGGGAGAAGACTCAAATCAATAGAATTAGAAATGAAAAAGGAGAAGTAACAACTGACACTGCAGAAATACAAAAGATCATGAGAGATTACTACAAGCAACTCTATGCCAATAAAATGGACAACCTGGAAGAAATGGACAAATTCTTAGAAATGCACAACCTGCCAGGACTGAATCAGGAAGAAACAGAAAATATGAATAGACCAATCACAAGCACTGAAATTGAAACTGTGATTAAAAATCTTCCAACAAACAAAAGCCCAGGACCAGATGGCTTCACAGGCGAATTCTATCAAGCATTTAGAGAAGAGCTAACACCTATCCTTCTCAAACTCTTCCAAAATATAGCAGAGGGAGGAACACTCCCAAACTCATTCTACGAGGCCACCATCACCTTGATACCAAAACCAGACAAGGATGTCACAAAGAAAGAAAACTACAGGCCAATATCACTGATGAACATAGATGCAAAAATCCTCAACAAAATACTAGCAAACAGAATCCAAGAGTACATTAAAAGGATCATACACCATGATCAAGTGGGGTTTATTCCAGGAATGCAAGGATTCTTCAATATACGCAAATCAATCAATGTGATACACCATATTAACAAATTGAAGGAGAAAAACCATATGATCATCTCAATAGATGCAGAGAAAGCTTTCGACAAAATTCAACACCCATTTATGATAAAAACCCTGCAGAAAGTAGGCATAGAGGGAACTTTCCTCAACATAAAAAAGGCCATATATGACAAACCCACAGCCAGCATCGTCCTCAATGGTGAAAAACTGAAACCATTTCCACTAAGATCAGGAACAAGATAAGGTTGCCCACTGTCACCATTCTTATTCAACATAGTTTTGGAAGTTTTAGCCACAGCAATCAGAGAAGAAAAGGAAATAAAAGGAATCCAAATCGGAAAAGAAGAAGTAAAGCTGTCACTGTTTGCAGATGACATGATACTATACATAGAGAATCCTAAAGATGCTACCAGAAAACTACTAGAGCTAATCAATGAATTTGGTAAAGTTGCAGGATACAAAATTAATGCACAGAAATCTCTGGCATTCCTATATACTAATGATGAAAAATCTGAAAGTGAAATCAAGAAAACACTCCCATTTACCATTGCAACAAAAAGAATAAAATATCTAGGAATAAACCTACCTAAGGAGACAAAAGACCTGTATGCAGAAAATTATAAGACACTGATGAAAGAAATTAAAGATGATACAAATAGATGGAGAGATGTACCATGTTCTTGGATTGGAAGAATCAACATTGTGAAAATGACTCTACTACCCAAAGCAATCTACAGATTCAATGCAATCCCTATCAAACTACCACTGGCATTTTTCACAGAACTAGAACAAAAAATTTCACAATTTGTATGGAAACACAAAAGACCTCGAATAGCCAAAGCAATCATGAGAACGAAAAATGGAGCTGGAGGAATCAGGCTCCCTGACTTAAGACTATACTACAAAGCTACAGTAATCAAGACAGTATGGTACTGGCACAAAAACAGAAAGATAGATCAATGGAACAGGATAGAAAGCCCAGAGATAAACTCACGGACATATGGTCACCTTATCTTTGATAAAGGAGGCAGGAATGTACAGTGGAGAAAGGACAGTCTCTTCAATAAGTGGTGCTGGGAAAACTGGATAGGGACATGTAAAAGTATGAGATTAGATCACTCCCTAACACCATACACAAAAATAAGCTCAAAATGGATTAAAGACCTAAATGTAAGGCCAGACACTATCAAACTCTTAGAGGAAAACATAGGCAGAACACTCTATGACATAAATCACAGCAAGATCCTTTTTGACCCACCTCCTAGAGAAATGGAAATAAAGACAAAAATAAACACATGGGACCTAATAAAACTTAAAAGCTTTTGCACAGCAAAGGAAACTATAAATAAGACCAAAAGACAACCCTCAGAATGGGAGAAAATATTTGCAAATGAAGCAACTGACAAAGGATTAATCTCCAAAATTTATAAGCAGCTCATGCAGCTCAATAACAAAAAAACAAACAACCCAATCCAAAAATGGGCAGAAGACCTAAATAGACATTTCTCCACAGAAGATATACAGACTGCCAACAAACACATGAAAGGATGCTCAAGATCTTTACTCATTAGAGAAATGCAAATCAAAACTACAATGAGATATCATCTCACACCAGTCAGAATGGCCATCATCAAAAAATCTAGAAACAATAAATGCTGGAGAGGGTGTGGAAAAAAGGGAACACTCTTGCACTGCTGGTGGGAATGTGAATTGGTACAGCCACTATGGAGAACGGTATGGAGGTTCCTTAAAAAACTACAAATAGAACTACCATATGACCCAGCCATCCCACTACTGGGCATATACCCTGAGAAAGCCATAATTCAAAAAGAGGCATGTACCAAAATGTTCAAAGCAGCCCTATTTACAATAGCCCGGAGATGGAAACAACCTAAGTGTCCATCATAGGATGAATGGATAAAGAAGATGTGGCACATATATACAATGGAATATTACTCAGCCATAAAAAGAAACGAAATTGAGCTATTTGTAATGAGGTGGATGGACCTAGAGTCTGTCATACAGAGTGAAGTAAGTCAGAAAGAGAAAGACAAATACTGTATGCTGACACATATATATGGAACTGAAGAAAAAAAAATGTCATGAAGAACATAGTTGTAAGACAGGAATAAAGACACAGACCTACTAGAGAATGGACTTGAGGATATGGCGAGGGGGAAGGGTAAGCTGTGACAAAGCGAAAGAGCGGCATGGACATATATACACTACCAAACGTAAGGTAGATAGCTAGTGGGAAGCAGCCGCATAGCACAGGGAGATCAGCTTGGTGCTTTGTGACCGCCTGGAGGGGTGGGATAGGGAGGGTGGGAGGGAGACGCAAAAGGGAGGGGATATGGGAACATATGTGTATGTATAACTGATTAAATTTGTTATAAAGCAAAAAAAAATAAAAAATATAAATTAAAAAAGAATAGAAAATCTTATCACAGTTTAGCTGACTTTTTCAAGTGGAAAAATACACACTTACAAGCTGAACATTTTATTCAAATTATAACTCACTATGTCTAATTGGTAATAAAATAAAAATAGTGCTGGCCTCATAAAAAAAAAGCAATCTTTTTGTGTATTTCAACAAATATTTTAATCTGACCAGTATCAAGAATTCACTTTAATGAGACCAAGTATTTACGGATCAATTACTTTCTATTAGGCATTAGGATGGGAGAATATAGAGTTGATTAAAGACCCAAAGCCCCAGTAGAAATATAAAACCTGATATCTGAATAGTGTTTTATAGACCATTCTGCATATGCCAGGATTTTCATGTTCTCCCAGCCTCCTAGTGAGGCAGGCAAGTCTGTGCTCTTTTGTAGAAACCAAAGCACAAAGAGAAGACTCGACTTGCCTGAGAATATACAGGTTGTTTACCACTCTAGTCCAAGGCAACGACCCTGGGTTCTTGCTTCTCAGAATTTCCCTAAGGTCCTGGGTTGTATTCCTAGGAAAAAAGGGCCTAGAATTTAGAATGCCTGGGGATGACAAATGGTGAATGGAAATGAAGAAGGATAAAGTCCAAGAGATCTCAACCTGGGATGCTGTGAAGAGCGCACGGCCAGACAGTGGCCTGGGGAGGCAAAGTATGGCAGCAAGCACAGCACCACCGGACACGGCTCTGGGCAAGTCCCCTCTTTGCAGACCAGTCAGAGGGTAGCCTTCTATGTGGACCCAGCCTGTGTTATGTATGTACCAGATGTTCTTAGGACATCCAAATGTCTTCCCAGAAACCCAAGAACTTTGGACAAACTCACCTGAGATACTGGAGGGTCAAGGGGTTGTAGCAGCTGAGGTTTCTGGTCAGGGAGTGTGGTCCTGGCTGCCTGGAAAGGCCAATGATTTGCCATAGCTTTTGTTTACCTGGCCAGCCTTCACAGACACTGTGGTCATAATCTGCTCGGTCCTTTAGAATCTATTATCAAGAGCCACAGTAGACCAGTCAGGATCCTTCCCTAAGATCTCAAGAGGCGTAATAATAAAAAATTGCAAAAGAATGGATTGGCGAGTAGAGCAAAAATAGAGCTAATGAACAGTCCACCCAGTTTTCTACTAATTCTTCTTTTATTTACATAAAAGCAAACACCCAGATGAACTCTTCCTGGTACACTACCCTCCAGCATCCGATGCACTTACATAGATGTTAGTGCATGCTATGCCATCTTGGTATTAGTAACTGTTATTTTCTCTATTTGAGTGACGAGACTCAGTGAAAATTAGTGTTTGACCCAAGCACGGTGGTGGTGAAGACTTTGAATCCAAAGCCTATGCTTTTTCCATCACACCAGTGGTCATTCCATGGCGCTCGATGGGACTTGAGAGAATCCACAGGTGTCATTTTGGGACGCTTCAAGCGTAGCGGTTTCAAGCGTAGTGGTTTTAGTTTCACTTTATTTTATACACTGGATTTCGTGTACAGTTTCATTTGAGTCAAAGGTTCTGGGCATATGAAGGTACTGAAGTTCATGATTCTCCAGCTTTTAATCTAACATTTCCAAGTGAATAAGCATGAGGACCTTAGATAAATTATTTTTATATCCACTTGATCCTGGAGTGGTTGGAACCTTGGATCAATCTTTGTAGATGTCCCTTTAGTAACCTGAACCTCTTTTATTCGTGGCAAACCAACCTGGGGCGGTAAGGCTGGATTTGTGCCCTGGTTGTAACATTGAATCTTTGTGTGACCTTGAGCAAGTCACTTCCTCTCTCTGACCTCAGTTTCCTTATCTGTAAAATGAGGACGTTGACCTAGATCAGCTTCCAGGCCTGACTTTGCAAGAAAGCTTGTGGGAGGCATGGAGAATGTTACAGTCTTCAAAAATAAAGTACCCATGCTTACTGGCTGGCAGTCTGACAGTAGGGTTGCCAGATTTAGCAAGTAAAAATACAGGCCCCTCAGTTCAATTTGAATTTCGCATAGATAACAATTTTTTTTTAGTGTAAGTATATTCCATGCAATATTTGGGATATAATTATGCTCAAAAAGGTATTTGTTGTATATCTGAAATTCAAATTTATCTGAGTGTCTGGTATTTTATTTGGCAACCCTACCTCAGAGGTATATTGTCCTCTCTGTTCCTTTAGCAAAAAATTGAAAAAAATGAACAAGCTAATGAAAAACAACAACAAAAAAACGTTGTTATATTTTGTTCTTGTTATCTTGGTGAAATCTTCCTTTTTGATCTTTCAACTTGTGACATCACAGCACCCAAAAATATTAAATGTGAAAGGTAAAAATGATACTAGTTCCAGTTTTCCCTTTAACATTTATTTATCTATTTGTGTTTAAGAAACACAATTCCGTGCTCATATATCACATTCTGTGTTTGCCTTGGGGAGATTTTTTCTCCCGTATCTGGTGATCCAGCAAATGGCTCTTGACTGGAGTGAGCCTCTCTTATTCCTGCCTTAAACATGTCCTTTTGGCCAAAACTCACCCTGCCATTACAAGGAATTCTGTTGGCTGTCTGAGTTTCCTTCAGACCTTATTATTTGTGTTTTAATACATACACACACACAATCCAAACTTGCATTTTTTGCTTTTAAGCCAGTGATTGCATGTGGCTGGTGGTTTGGCGATTGTGAAATAGTCTTGAAATATCAGTGAGGAAAGTGTTCCTCCTGCATTTGCGGCCCAACTCCCTGCAGGAGCTTCAGGTTTCCCTCTGTCTCCTTGGGCAGGAGAAAGCACCAACATGGGGTGGCCCTGGGCCAGGGAAGCAAAGAGACTGGCAAGACGGAGCTCCCTGCATTCATTCTTACTGTGCTCCTGACACTTTTTTCAGATGTCCTTTGCAAACATTATCTGGTTCTGTTGGGAAATCACTTGCAACCTGGATAGAATTGATGGTACACCTGGGCACTGCCAAGCTCATAGGTGGGGAGGGAGGGAGGACTAGCTGAGCATCCAGCTGAAGGATGACCCTCTACCCTGACCCTCGATGTTCTGGACATCCTTGCACGGATTTGAATGAGGAGGTGGTGTCTGGAAGGAGGCACTCTGCCTGCGAATCCAGACACTTGCATTTTCCTCCTGCGCCTGCCAGGGACTCATTGCCAGACCTTGAGTCTCAGGGTCCGTCCAGTCACTGGGGGTTGGTTGAGCTGATCTCTAAGAGATGTTCCAGTCCTGCCTTTCTCATTCATTCATTCATTCATTCATTCATTGTGCAACAGCTTGTTCCTCTGAACACAGGTCCGGAAATAGAGAATTGTGCAACCTGGGGGGAACAGCAAGACCCTGAAAAGAACATAATTTTTTTCCATTTGTATTCAGCCAGTGGGACTCTGAGAAATCAAGGTAAGCATCAGAACACACAGGCATAACCAACTTTCATTTTATTCTATCCATGCAGTCAGTACTTATAGGTGTCTTATGCACCAGGCTCTGCTTGGGGGACAGAGAAGAAGCAGGCAGGGTCCCTGCCCTGGGAAGCTCACAGTCCAAGGGGGCAGAGAGACAGGGAAACCGGCAGTCCCCCCGAGCTGTGGCTTTTGCAGTGCTGAAGGGAAGGGCAGAGCCCTGCGGGAGAACCGAGGAAGAAGTGGTTCATTTCCCTCTGCTTATTTCTCTTGTGGAAGTGATATGTTGGGGGTGGCTTGGACCATTGGGGCAGCAAATAGAGGAAGTATGTGAAATCAAAAATAGAGGAGTGAGGAGGAAATAAAAGTTCTAATCTAACAGAAGCACAGAGTGGCCTGACAAGGACCAGGGATGTGTTGGTAACTTTCCCTGGTGCTTTCAAAGTTGGAATATTTCTCCAATTAGAACTGGGCTCAGGGAAAGGAATGTGGCTCCTGGGTCAAGAAGTGACGCTTGCTGGATATCAAAGGCAAAACACTGGGGGCTCCTGTATCCCTGGGGAAGGGACTCAGGGCTTCCCATGGGAGGATGGGGAGGCCGCTCTCAGAGGTTTTGTGTTCCTCTTCAGGCCACCTGGTTTGGCCACTGCCGCAGATGGGGACAGGCTGGGCCCATGAAGGCCTCCTCACTGAGGTGTGAGAACTCCCATCCCAAAGGGTACCTCTCATATGTAGGCTGCAGCAGTCCATGATGAGAGGACAAGCTGCCCTGGGAATAAAGGGCCGTACTGCTGTCCTGACACAGGGCTTCCAAACGCCCGCTGTTGTGGAACATGCATGGGGTCTGTAATTGTCCCTTTTTTCAACCCCACAGAGCTCTCCAGTCGAACCTCCAACTCTATCCACAAGCCCAAACTCCATAATCCATCCACCCATCCACCTGTTCCTCATCTGTGACTCACAGTTCCCAGCACATTGTCAGCTGTCAATAAATATTCAAGAGAATGACAATTACATGTCAACTGAAAAAAAAAAAAAAAGTGAAGATGAAGTAGTGCTAATTAGGGTGGCCCCTAGCCCAGGGACTGGTATCTTTATAAGAGAAAGGAGAGGGAGATTGAAAGCTGAGACACAGAGAAACGGAGACACACAGAAGGGGAAGAACAGAATGACATTCAACGTCAGACGTGAGATTGGGGTGACACAGCTACAGGCCAAAGAACGCCAAGGATTGCCTGTAGCCACCAGGAGCTGGGAAGAGGCAGGAAGAAGTCCTCAGAGGCAGCCTGGCAAAAATAAATGAATGAATGAATAAATAAATAAATACTTATTCAATGGCTGACTAAATATTGAATGGACTTAATGACTGAGTGGAGAAAATGTAGAAAATGATCGCAGGCAAGTGTAGCGGAGGGCTCTTTGAGCTGGAACCTTAGAATCTCAGCATCAGCTGCTCACTTCTCCAGGCATAGAAGCGAGAGAGGCATCCTGGGAGGAAGGAGCACTTGTGCAAAGTACGCTGAAGTCCAGAAGTCAGTTTAGGACACGTCAGGCTAGCACTTAGGTTTAAGTAAAATACGAGGCGAGGGAGGTTGTTTGGGGACAAATCATGAGGGCTCACAACAGCGTTTGGACTTGACCTTATCAGTAAAGGGAAACTACACAGATTATAGCGCAAGAACTTTAGTTCCACCGGAGCTCAAGAATCTCCTTCTAGAAACCGTTTAAAGTTTATCTAGAACATTTTGAATTGCCTCTAATAGTTACTTAAGTCATCCTTCAACATTTCTGAATTTCTGCTGAACACTTCTAGGCTTTCTGAATCTGGGTGTGCCCCCCACTTTGCTTCTGTCTCTGCTGATGCCAGGCCTCATGGTGATGACTCTTTGTTGCCTTTTGTTCCATACTGTGGCCTCCAAAGTCCCCAAAGTAAGGGTGACAGAAACCAGTCATGGTTGCCATAAATCTTGGGTGAATTCCACACTCATTTTTAACATCTTTATTGGAGTATAATTGCTTTACAATGGTGTGTTAGTTTCTGCTTTATAACAAAGTGAATCAGCTATACATATACATATATCCTCATATCCCCTCCGTCTTGCGTCTCCCTCCCTCCCACCCTCCCTATCCCACCCTTATAGGTGGTCACAAAGCACTGAGCTGATCTCCCTGTGCTATGCGGCTGCTTCCCACTAGTTATCTATTTTACATTTGGTAGTGTATATATGTCCATGCCTCTCTCTCACTTCGTCCCAGCTTACCCTTCCCACTCCCCATGTCCTCAAGCCCATTCTCTATGTCTACATCTTTATTCCTGTCCTGCCCCTAGGTTCTTCAGAACTTTTTTTTTTTTTATTCCATATATATGTGTTAGCATACGGTATTTGTTTTTCTCTTTCTGACTTCACTCTGTATGACAGATTCTAGGTCAATCCACCTCACTACAAATAACTCAATTTCGTTTCTTTATATGGCTGAGTAATATTCCATTGTATATATGTGCCACATCTTCTTTATCCATTCATCCATTCAAGCGTTGATGAACACTTAGGTTGCATCCATGTCCTGGTTATTGTAAATAAAGCTGCAGTGAACATTGTGGTACATGACTCTTTTTGAATTATGGTTTTCTCAGGGTGTATGCCCAGTAGTGGGATTGCTGGGTCGTATGGTAGTTTTACTTCTGCTTCTTTAAGGAACCTCCATACTGTTCTCCATAGTGGCTGTGTCAATTTACATTCCCACCAACAGTGCAAGAGGGTTCCCTTTTCTCCACACCTTCTCCAGCATTTATTGTTTGTAGATTTTCTGGTGATGGCCATTCTGACTGGTGTGAGGTGATACCTCATTGTAGTTTTGATTTGCGTTTCTCTAATGATTAGCGATGATTATTTTATTTATCACTTTATTTAACTCTTGCTGAGCCAGAGCAACGAGAGACTAACAGAGCACCATGGAACTTAGTAGTCCTCCACCCTCAGGTCAGAGGGCTCCTCTGAAAACCCTCCTTGAGGTCATTACTTGTCTATCCTCAGATCGCCCATCCAAGGCAATTCCAGCAAGAAGTGTCTGTGGCTGGGTGCAAAATGATGACCCCCCAAACGCCTACCATGAAATTTACTTTTTTTACTTTTTTTTAATCGATGGGAAAATTGAGAGAATTGCAGGAAGAAGATGCATAAGCATCTGGGGTTTTTGGAGATGAGGCGGGTCAGATTTGAAAGCTCATGGGCTTAGACACTGTTGAATTATGTTCCCCAAAATGATGTGTTGAAAGTTCTTACTCCCAGTGCCTTATGAAATGTGACTTTATTTAGGAATAGACATTGTAAGTGCAATGAGTCAAGTTTAGACAAAGTCATACTGCATTAGGGTGGGCCCTTAACCCAGTATGATGGGCGTCCTTATAAGATAATATGAAGACACAGAAAGTATGCCATGTGGTAACAGAGGCAGAGACTGGAGTGCTGCAGCTGCAAGCCAAGAATCACCAAGGACTGTGGGTCCCCACCAGGTGCCAGGAAAAGGCCAGGAAGGATTCCACCCAGAGTCCAGATGGTCCTGGCCCTGCTGACACCTTGATGTTAGCCTTCTAGCCTCCAGGACTGCCAGAGAACAAATTTCCATTGTTAAAGCCACCCAGCTTGTGGCTCTCTGTTATAGCAGCCCCAGGTAACTAACACAGACACAAACTGCTGAAAGGGACTGGGATTCTTTCCATCCTATCTTCCTGTCCCAGGAGCAACGCTCTGGCAGTAGTAGATAGAGGTGGACTGTGTCTCCTGGCAGCAAGGTCCAGGGACGTTCTTCTGAAGTATCTGCAGCATATTGCTAGGTGTCCCATGGGTCCTCAGTAATGCCTTGTTCAAACCAGATTTTAAATAATGGTTAAAGCCTCATAGAACAACATTGAGGGGAATTCAAAATATGGAAAATATTCATCACATCCCTTCCTTTTTTCCATGGTCCCTGCCAGCAGTCTTGCATTTGCATACACTTGTATGTGTTTGCACCCTCAGTCCACACTTGTGCTTGGGAACTGCCCCTCCCCCACCAATATTGTTGTTACATCATCTTATATTGTTGGCCTAATATTCCATCTGGTCGTTATACCACAAGCATTTCACCACTTCACTCTTTTTGGTCATTAATTTTAATTATTTTTTCTTTTTTACTCAGATATTGTTACAAAGAACACCTTTATGTTTACAATTTATTTTCCAGTTTTATTGAGAAATAATTGACATATATCACGGTATAAGTTTAAGGTGTATAGCGTGATGGTTTGATTTGCATATATTGTGAAATGGTGATCACAATCGGTTCAGCTAGCATTCATCTTCTCATCTAGATACAATGAAATGAAATGTGTTAACAAATTTTGATTCTTTTGGATTATTTCCTTTGGATAAATTTCTATGATAGATTTACTGGCTCAAAGAGTACAAATAGTGTTAGAGATTTTGTTATATATTATTGTATTGCTTTCTAAAAGAAAACCAAGATATAGTGCCATCAGAAAATATGTATCAAATAGTGCTTTACTACATTTTTATTTTCTGAGGTTGAAAATATATTTCTTTTCTCTGTAGAATTGTCCTTGTGTTAATTGATATTTACCCATTACTCTATTGGGTCCTGATTGTATTGGCTATCTATATACATCAGAGGTATTAAATTAAACCATCTGTGCCATATTTTTAGAAATAAATAGCTTTCCTTTCACTTCAATGGCATTTGTTTTTATTGAAGAGAGTTACATTTTTTTGAAGAGAAGTTGTGGTTATACAGTTGAATTTTTTATTCCTTTGGAAGTTGTACTTTTTTTTTTTTTTTTTTTTTTTTTGCGGTACCCGGGCCTCTCACTGTTGTGGCCTCTCCCGTTGCAGAGCACAGGCTCCGGACACGCAGGCTCAGCGGCCATGGCTCACGGGCCCAGCCGCTCCGCGTCATGTGGGATCCTCCCGGACCGGGGCACGAACCCGTGTCCCCTGCATTGGCAGGTGGATTCTCAACCACTGCACCACCAGGGAAGCCCATGGAAGTTGTACTTTTATTTGCTATTTACCAAATAAACATTCCTCCAAACTTGTGATTAAATATTCCATTTTACTTCAAGTTATTTCTATGGCTCATTTCAATAGTTCACTTTTTAATCCATTTGGAGTTTGTTTTTTCATATCATACAAGGTGTAATCTAAATTAATTTATCTCCAAATTACGATCCAGTTACATAAAATAACTGATTAAATAAGAGTTAATTATCGTCACTGATGCTTACTTGATTATATACTAAATAATCCTATGTACTTTTCTCTGTTATAAAAATTCACGTTCTTTACTTTTTGAGTATTGTAAATTTTTATTATTCCTGCTCTGTGATTTGGTTTAACTCCTAGTATGTCTCCTTCTTCTATTATTGATTATTTTTACAGTATTTTCTTTTGTGTATGGGTTCTCATGTATTTATATTTCCTATGAGCTTTACATCAATTTGGCAAGTTCTAAAAGGAGGCCATTTGATATTTGGGTTAGTGTCCGTTTAAGATATACAACCATTATTGGGTGATCACTGAACGTGAACTTGAGTCATCCCTTCTAAGTGGTGTAGTCGGGCACAAAGTACCGGGCTTTACAATGAGGCCATGCCTGAGTATGAACCTGGTCCTGCCACCTGCTAGCTTGTCCAGGTTATTTAACCACCCTGAACCTTACTTCCCCTTTCCCACACGGAGACAATGAGACCTAACTCAGAGGGATGTGATTATTATTACCAGCGAGGGAAGGGATATGAAACACTCAGCACAATGTCTATCACAATTTGGGCACTTAATTTTCATTTCCTTTTAATTTTCTCCCAGCCACAATCTGTAGCTTCATTTGACCTTCTTAAGCTTGCCCCCAAGTTTTATTTACTATAAATGGATTCCTTAGCCCCTTTACACTCCCACAACTGTGTCTTGCAGACACACAACGATGTTACAGATCATTGCCCTTTTATCTTGCACTCCACCCTTTTGTGAAGCTCCCTCGTGTCACTGTGGATGGTTCTTTTCAGGTTCTTACAGATTTTTCGGGTAGACGCAGGCTTGCGGTTTCTGAAAGCCATAGCTGTGTTCCTTAAAGAGATACTAGAGCATTTCAGTTCCCTGAGCCATGTGGAGGGTTGCCTTCCACCCATTGTCAGGAGTTACTCTTGGTTTCCTCCTTCAAGGACCTTATTCTTGGGTCTCCACCCCCTGAACCCCTCACCAAAAGAGGTGAAGTTCTTCCACAGGAAGATTGGAGTTCCACCTTGGTACTTCCCACCCCATCCTCAGCTAGAACCTAAGCAGCCTGTGGTGGTAGTTTCAGATTGGGAGTCTTTTCTTGACCTCCTGTGGACTTTTCACCTTCACATATGCAGGTTTATAGGCAAATGGCGCCTTCAGGAGCAGAGAACATGTGAGATGGTAGCCGCTCAGGCGCCTGGGACCTGAGTTCTCGTCTTGCTGTGCCGATGCCTGGCTGTCGCTCTTCCATTTGTTTACATCTCTCTCTTTTCTAAAAAGGATGTAAGTTTGCTTTATACTATAGGAAAAATGCAAAAATAAGTTACAAGCGGGAGGAGGGAGAAAGAAAACAGGAAAATAGGGGCTGGAGAAAAAAATGGAGTTGGGAATGACAAAACCACAAGTACAAACCCCTGTGCACTTGTATTTGACCAAAGTTAACCTTGAAGTTCCTAGTAGTCAGAAGACAGAGAGAAATACTCTGAGCAATTTATTTTATCTCTAAATCTCAGTTTCATCGTTGATAAAATGGTAATATAAACACCTACATCAGGGCTTCCCTGGTCGCGCAGTGGTTGAGAATCCGCCTGCCGATGCAGGGGACACGGGTTCGTGCCCCGGTCCAGGAAGATCCCACATGCCACGGAGCGGCTAGGCCTGTGAGCCATGGCCGCTGAGCCTGTGCGTGCGGAGCCTGTGCTCCGCAACGGGAGAGGACACAACAGTGAGAGGCCCACATACCACAAAAAAAACAACAACACAACACCACCTGTAGGTGTTGTTCTGAGGGTGAAATGAAATAAGGGGTATGAAACCCTCAAGTATATTGTGTAACACATAGGAGAGACTCTGCAAATGCTAGCTTTTATTGTTACTCTGATTTCTTCTAGGGTTTCTGCTTTGAAGTCAGAAATCACCTACCTTCAGCCCTGTGGCTGGTGCTTCAATTGACTCAGCTACAGAGTTTTATCCCTTTTCCAACGTGGTAGAGGCTGAGAAACGATGACCTCTAGTAAACTACGTTACTCATCTATTGGGGGACGTGGGGAAATTAATCTGCTTGCAACAGGTATGATGGCAGGTAAAAATAATCATGTTCCTTTGTGTAAGAGCCTTATTCCAACCCATTTCCCAAGACGAATTGGCCTCCGTAGAATAGAATGCTAGAGCTTAAAGGGGCCTTGAAGGCTCATCCAACACCCTCTCTTTTCAGAGTGAGGGGGGCCGCTGAATTTTCCAGCATTACCCAGCTCGAATGTGATGCTCAAATTCCAGTTCTTTCTCTTGAAGGACCCTTTCGTGAGAAGGACTAACGTGGAATTGAAGTCAAGGAAAAAGAAAATGGTGGTTTACGTATAGTTTAGGGAAGTGAGAGTCAGTTTGAATTCCAACCGTTCATTGTTTCATTGTTACTACTTTCAGCCACGGGTGGAATTGTCCATCCTTCTTCTTCCCTCTGCCGGCCCTGGAAAGTCAGGCTTCAGCTGCCAAAGAGGCTCGCTGTGAGAGCTCACGTCTTCTGGAGACGGTGGCCTTGTGCAATTTCTATCTGGTGTGGAGGAATGTAGATATTTATAGGGCTGTGCTTTCCTCAGTGCTTTTATGCTTCAACAGAGAGTATCGCTCAAGCACGTCTTTGGGCTATTTAAAGCTCACAGAGAGTTCTCTCCTTCCGAGTGTGCACACATGTGCCCCGGAATCTCAGGGGAACACTGGTTGAATTTGAGTGGCCGTGTTTGACACTGAATCACAGGCTGAGTTCATTACGTGAGAGACGAGAGGAGCTGGGCCCCCTCCTGCCCGTGGCTCACAAGTGAAGCCCACACGCAGGGGAGTAAGAAGTAGTCATAACGGTTATGATGAACTGATGCAGAAAGAGAATCCAGCTCCCAGCCAGCAGCCAAATCGCTTTCATCCAGGCTGATATGTGCCAAATATGTGGCTGGCACTTCCACATGCACCCTCACCTTACCCTCCGGTCAGCCCGGCCAGCTGGGTGGTGTTATCAGCCTCACTTGACTCAGAAGGTCACTCAGAGAAGTTACCTAGGTGATGGTCACAAGCCAACCAGGGCCCAGACTCCAAGCCCCTCATTCTTTCCTTGATGCCACCTCCATCTACTCCTGGTGAAAAGATAAGTGAAGAAAACTCTACCCCAAAACTACATCAGTGATTTCCAAGCAAGCTTCATTTTCTCCAGTTCCCAGTGCAGCCACTCGAGAACGACTTTGGTGTCACCTTTTACGTTAGGAAACTGTGTGCCAGGGGGATCAGTGCTGATAACCTTCAGTGCAGTGGTGATGCAACTTGACAATTTTAAATAATTTATTTTTGAGGTCGCAACCAGCGGAGTTTGTTTATCTGGTGAGTTGTACTTCCTCTCTTCCCTCTCCTATTTCCCTTTCTGAATCGGTCACTTGGGATGCCCATCTCCCTGTGCATCTGTGTGCACTTGAGATCTGAAACCCAAGCCGGTGCCACCACCAGCTGCAGAAGCATGCCACTCACAGGCATTTTTGGAAACCAAAAATGACCGGTCCCATAACTGTGATTAGATAAAGCTTGTAATTTGTGTTTGCTGTAGTCAGCGACGTGGTATTTTGGGACAAACAGCCGCTCTATGCTACATATAGCTTGGAATTTGCGGCTTTTGTGTAACCTGCCATTGCATGATCAAGGAGGTAAAGGAGAAAGAGAGAGAGAGGATGGATGAAGGGAGAGAGGGCAGGAAGCCCCGCTCGGCAGGCAGGCGGAGGACCAGGGAAGCCGGAGAGCTCAAAGGGCCCGCATGAAACATGTAGCTGACTTGTCCTCAAGAGAGATTCAGACAGTTGTTGTCAGGCTCTTGAAGGGCCCAATCCTCCTTCTTAACAGCTGGAGACATATGACTCCCAGTGAGAGGCTCAGCCGTACCCCGGGCTCAAGGAGGGATCCTAACCAGAGCCAGAGCATGATTTACGAAGCCCAAGTCTAATTCTCCGGGGACTCAGCTTTTCAGTCCAGCTGATAGATATTCCCCGATCCAATGCTTCAGTTCTAAAAGGTCAGCCTCCTTCCCCGTCCGCAATTCTGGGAACAATATCCTTGGCTTTCCTCTGAGTCTCAGCTGGATAAAGACCTTCATTCATTCACTAAACATTGACCTAAGGCCTTCACATGCCAGGCCAGGAAGGGCATTGTGGATACAGAAATAAGTCAGCCTGAATCCCAGGCCTCCACACAAAGGCACAATCAGTTCTGCTGTGTCCTTCTGCTCTGTCAAATTTCTACAATGAAGGTGTCTTTCCCTGAACAGAGAAAGTGCATCTCCCAATACTCACTCACCCCTGACCCTGAATAAGAAAGAGGAATGTTAACGTCATTGGGCACCGCGACCACATTTAACTCTGCCTTAACAGCTATCCGCTTACAACAGGTTTAAAGACATGGCTGCTTTTCAGATGGGAAAACTGAGGCCCAGAGGGCTGAGGGGACTCGTCTAAAGATGTGGAGCTAGGTGGTGGCAGATCCAGTGTGGAACTCAGGTCAGCCCGACTCCTAATCCTGAGCCCTTTCCTCCATTCCCTTGATTTAGGACATCCAGATTATGCCTGTAAGTCGTAAATGGAAATTGTCCCATTCAATCAATATTTTAATTGATTTTGGGGATTCAAATATATAGCAGATATAGATCACGCCCTTAAAGCACTTAGTATTTGTGGGAGGTGGTAATTCATGCATAGAAAGTTTTGTTAAAATGCAGAAAATGCCAAGTGACCCCAAAAAAGGGAGCAGAGGGTATTGGGAGAACTTGGTATCTGGGTAGCGTGAGATCACTTTCTGTAGGGTGCAGGCATCTGAGCTGACTCTTGGAAGGATCTGGAGGGAGATGAGATTGAGAGAAGAGAGCATAAGATCACGCTCATATGGGGGGCAGGTGGGGCACCGGGAGGGAAAGGCTGGGCTGGGTAGGAACTGGGAAAAGGCGTCGTAGAGAAAGGAGCGAGCATAAGCTCAGGCTTAGAGGTCTAAAGTACTTGGCGTGTTTGGAGAAGGCTGTTGTTATCCAGCACAGCCAAGAAGGACTGGAACAGTGAGGCGGGATGCTCCTTCAAGTAACTGTATGGATCAGTGGAAGCACACTGACCCAGGGAACTCTCTGGAATGGTTGGATTTTGACGACTTTGCATATCTCAGGTATATCTTCTGGATTCATCTCTGGGCCACATCTCGCAGGTTTTTTCTAGAGGACAGTGAGTAGGTCAAAGTTCCTGCCCTTGGCTCTATCTTTACTGAATTTTCAACTCAATTCAAGCTCTGTCTCCGTGGTACTAAAGAGCTTAATAAAATGTGACACAGAGTTGTTTGGGTTATATCAGGGAGAACATCTGGATATTTGGAAACATCTGGACAGTTCGCCAAAAATAAATAAATAATACTTTGTATCTGAGAGTGTTTGGTATTATGGGACATAAACAAAGTCTGAATCACCAGCATGTCTTTTAGAGCTTGTCTCTTGTCCACTTTCATCTTCCCTGTTTGTTGCAGGTATGACAAGCAATTCCACTTGAAACGTTATAGAACTGGTTGGTTCATCTCTTACTGTTATATCTTGGGGGAGGAAAAAGTAGGCCATCTCCTTAAAAAAAAATCCAGTTCATTTATTAAATCTGAAAAATATTTATTAAGACCCTTCTTAGTTTGAGGTCTTGTGCAGGAGTTGAGGACACAGCGATGACCAGGATGCAGGCCTTGCCCTGCAGGAGGTCGCTATCTCACAACCAAGTAATCTCAACACAGAGTGATTGGGGCTAATAAACATGAGCGCAGAAAACTTGAGGGCGCAGATGAAAATGTTATTGACAGGGGAGAAGGGAAAAGGTGGGGGAAAGATCTGGTGATGGAGTAATTTTTGCCTAGAGTCTTCAGGGGTAAATGGGAGTTGTCCGATAGAAAAGGGTAAGAGGCATCACAGGCTGAGGAGACGGCCAGAGCACAGGCATGGAGACACCAGATGACTAAGAATGTTGGGGGAAATGTACGATGTTCAGATGGCTTCTGGGCAGAGTGCAGGAGGGCTGTGGTGAGAGATAAGTTCAGAGAAGAAGACGAGGGCAATAGAATGGAAGGTTCCATGGCTTATAAAGCCCTGGCTTCATCCAATGGGTCATGGGAAGCCCCAAAGCACCCTGTCCTTCCTTCCTACAGCTAAACATACACCAACCTGTCCACCTCACTCCCAGAATTACCACCAAGAGAAGAAAATGCATATGACCACCAAAGACGTTCTAGAATGTTCAACAGCACTGTTATTCGTAAGAGCCCCAAACCAGAAGCAATCAAACATCTACCAGGAGGATAATGGCTACATAGATTGCCATATTTTCATATAATAGAATACATGACGGCAATAAATAGGAGTGAACAATAAAAAGTGAACAAAATAATGATACTCACCAGACATGGATGAATCTCACAGACATTACAGGGAACAAAAGAAGCCATTTATGTGTAATTTCATTTATATGAAGCCCAAGAACAGGAGCCTTAATCTGTAGTGCCTGAAGTCCAAACAGCGGTTATGGGGGTGGGTATTGACGGGAGAGGGCCTAAGAGAGCCTTTTGGGGAGCTTGGGAGTGTTCTGTATTTTGTACTGCTGGCAGTTAATGTGGGTGTATATGTGTGTAAAAATTCAACTGGCTCTACTGTGAGATTAGTATACTTTACTGAATGTTTTAATTCAATAAAAAAGTAAAAGAAAACAAAACTAACAAAAAATTTAAAAGCTACTCTAAATAGAATTTTAGAAATCTGGTTGTAATACAGGGTTGGCCAAAAAGTTCGTTCGGGTTTTTCCGGACCCGAATGAACTTTTTAACCAACCCAGTATTTTCCATTATGACCCAATCCTCTACCAACAAGTCCCTTTCCCTGTGACCAGTCCTCCTGTTACCAGGTAATGTGTACCTTCTATGGGAGTTTGTTAGAGACATAGTACTCCTTAGCAGGTGAGAACAAAAAAGGCAGCAACTGAACGCAAAAGCAGCAAAGTGAAGCAAACTTGGTAAATTTCATTAAGAACCTCACTCTCGTCACGTCTTGAGTGAAAAAACCCCAGGGTTACTGGCATCCTCTTTACTATATGTTCATCACTTGGTCTGTACCAGTTTTCCTGCACCGGTAAGGATGAATTCAAGTCTCTTCTCAGCTTAAAAAAACAAAAAACAAAGAAAATCTCCCTTGAGCTCTGTGTTTTTTCCAGCTTCCTCTCTCATCTCCCTCTTCCTCTCCTAAACCAAACTTTCAAAAGAGCTTTTTCCAAACTAACTGTCTCACATGACATTCATTCTTTTTTTATTTTATTTTTTTGAATGTTCGCATTAGGCTTTATTATTTTTTTTGAATTTTATTTTATTTTATTTTTATACAGCAGGTTCTTATTATCTATTTTATACATATTAGTGTATATATGTCAATCCCAATCTCCCAGTTCATCCCACCCACTCCCGCCCCCACCGACATTCATTCTTCAGATCAATGGATCCTTCTCCCTCCTTATCTTTGAAGTCTCATCTTATTTGGCCTCTCAGTTGCATTGGACATTGGTGACAACTTCCTTGAGCTGAGACTCTCTCTTCCTTGAGTTTCGTAAGAGCCGTCTCTTCTGGTGAGCAGACATGGTTACTGTATCCACCTCTGTGAATGCTTGTGATGGAAGGAATAGCTTGGAAACCAAAGCGATTGAAGGAAAGGCCGGCTGGACCACCTCCCAGGGCACCACTCCTTTGCAGGCCAAATTGCCCAGGAATGAATTGGAAACATGGAGTCAGTTTATTTAGAAATTCTGTGTAACACTTTACGTAATTGGCAAAATGTAAATCAGGCCCTCTCACACCCAAGTACAAAATGTCTGAGTGGGAGTTAAAAAAAATAATGCCTTGCCAGCAATTGCCTCGTTCAGCTGCATATTTGTGTGACATGCTCCGGCAGGAGCTGTCAGCTGAGACTCTGAAAATGAAGAGTATGTTAATGTGGCGTTCTTTATGTTAATGATTCATTTTACTATCTAAATTTAAACCCTTTATCAGTCCTCCCAAGAAGTTAGTTTGATTCAGAAAATCACAAAAGACAACGAAAGGGAGGGCCAGAACCACAGAAAAATGAGATTAAAAGAAAAAAAATTTTTAAAGAACCTTCACTATCCTTTGACCATGGGAGAGAATGATCAGAAGAAGCTGTTTCTGAATATAACTTGTATGAAGAGAAAATAAATTTCTTCTCATTCCCTTTAAATAAATGTTAAGTATCTAAAGAATACTGTTTGAAGGTGTCACAAATTAATATCCTGCCAGTCCCCACCCACCATCCCGTGAAGATGGATTAAATGTGAGCAAACTTTGCAGTGAGGAAAAAATCATGCTGAGAACATGGGAGGAGGAAGGGGACTCGCTTGATTCAGGTTAGAAGGACAGCTGCGATTGGCAGAGGGCCGAGCAAACTCAGGTTTGTGGAAAATAGGTTTGAAAGTAGTGTTCTTAACCTTGGAATCCCCTGAGCAGACTTGAAATGTTGATGGCCTGGGTCCCACGGCTAGATCCAAATGTAATTGGTCCAGGGTGTGGACTGAAGTGTGGGACCTTTTTTTTTTTTTTTTTTTCCCCCGTATGCGGGCCTCTCACTGTTGTGGTCTCTCCCGTTGCGGAGCACAGGCTCCGGACGCGCAGGCTCAGCGGCCATGGCTCACGGGCCTAGCCACTCTGCGGCATGTGGGATCTTCCTGGACCAGGGCACGAACTCACGTCCCCTGCATCGGCAAGCGGACTCTCAACCACTGCGCCACCAGGGAAGCCCTGGGAGCAGGCCTTTTCCCAGAGAAGGTCAAGAGCGGTGGTTCTCAAAGGGTGTTCCCTAGGCAAGCAGCAGCAGCATCACCTGAGAACTTGTTAGTAATGCAAATCCTTGGGCTCCACCCCAGACCTACTGGATCACAATCCCTGGGGGTGGGGAGACCCAGTGATCTGTACTGGTCGGGCCCTCCAGGTGATTCTGATGCACTAAGTCCGAGAACCACCGATGTAAGGAAAGGTGGCCTTGAAGAGGGCCTGGGGAGGAAAGCGTGTAATGGTGAACCAAGAGAGTAAAGGCAGGTTCCCTTCAGAGCCAAGGGGAGGGGCAAAGACAGCAACCCGGGAGGACTTTCTCTAAGGAGGGACTTCACGTACGAGGGGAGCATCTGAGGGCAATGAAGGAAAGACCCGGAAAGTCCAGACTTCGGCACAGAGTGATGCTCAACAGGTCCTCTTCCCGGCTGAGGGACCGGCCATTGCCTCTCGGTCCCACGTTCTTCACGCGGCGCAGTTTTCTCAGCTGAGCGGCTGCTGGGGGATGTGACCCGGGGGCGCCTCTCCCTTTTGTGCAGGGGCTTGGGGCTGCTGCAGTGGCCCGAGGAGCAAGGCTGGGGTTTCCCCTCGGAGTGGAGAGAGCCGGACCCCGTTCCTAGTCAGCAGGGTGTGCCTTTTGCACTGTTCCCCCGCCAACTGCAGGCTAGGGAGGGCCTCTGCTTCTGGCCAGCTTCACTTCTGCTTTCCTCTCTCACGCCCAGCACAGGGGCTCTGGAGACAGTTGTCCCTTTCCCTGGAAGAGTCAGAGCTGGGGAATGGCTGCCTTTACGGGGAGTTCGGGGAAGGCAGACTCTGCAGCAGAGGAGATAAGTTGCCTGGCTTACTCAATTTAGTTCCAGTTAGCAAATATTTTCAGCATGTCTCCTCCGAGGTGGGCCCTGGGCCAGCCACTGCGGAAGCAGAGAGAGGACACGGAGCTGGTATTTGGGAAGCTTTCCTACAGGTGGAAAGGATTTCCTGGTGGAGAAGGAAAATCCAGAGATCAGTGTCTTCCGCCTGAGAGCTGCTGTAATTAGGGCGATTGTTTAGGTTTACGTCCAGACCAGGACCCATTTGATAGTAAAATCGTGAGTTACTAACAGTCATGCCAGGACAACAGGTGTGAACTGGGACTCTCCTGGGCATCCAGGAGGCATGGCCGTGCTGGCCACACTATGCTGGGGGTGGCAGTGTGGGTTGGCAGCAGTCGCTCTCGACAACCTGGGGCTAGACCCCACTTGGCACGTCGTGCTTCTGCAGCTCCCCTGTGTGTGCCATGCTGCACCCCCATAGCAGCTCCTACAGTCAGCACCAGCCCTGCACAGAGCACCACGTCACTCCAGTGAGGACCCAGGCATGGCTCTGATGCTCAGATGTAACGGCAAGGCTTCTGCCTTGGCCACTATTCCTGGCTCTGTCTGACACTGTGTGCAATGTGGTGCAGGGCACAAAGCTTCTCAGATCCTCATCTGTCTCCTCCACAAAATGGTACTCCGATCTTACAGAGGTTTGGTGGGTCTGAAGGGGCCATTTAGACCTGTTTTAGATGCACATCTTTTCTCCTCTTAAGGTCCAAGTGTGATGCCTGTGTTTCCATTACACTGTACCGTTTGTGAAGATGTTCTGCTGAATGTGGACATCAATTTCCCCATTCAAGGTCCACACACAATGATTAAAACTGACGTAAAATGATTTCTCTAGGGCTTCCCTGGTGGCACAGTGGTTGGGAGTCTGCCTGCCGATGCAGGGGACACAGGTTCGTGCCCCGGTCCGGGAAGATCCCACATGCCGCAGAGCGGCTGGGCCCGTGAGCCATGGCTGCTGAACCTGTGTGTCCGGAGCCTGTGCTCCGCAGCGGGAGAGGCCACAACAGTGAGAGGCCCGCGTACCGCAAAAAAAAAAAAAAAAAAAAAAAAAGATTTCTCTAGCTCCAATCAACACTTCTTGAGTGCTGACCATGCTTCAGGCACTGAACTAGGGGCCATAACCCACTCAGGCTCTTTCATATTAAGCCTCACACCCATTTTACAGATGAGATGAAACAAATTTCCCAAGTTCCCTATCTCAAAAATAGCAAGACTCTCTCTATCCCTAGATGAGGAGCAGCTTAAGGCAAGGACTTAGACCAGGGTCCCAGAGAGTAAGGCTGGATTCAGGAAGAAACTTGGGGATCTGGGTCCAGGATCAGGGTTAGGTGAGCAAGGTCATCCTGCAAGTGCAGGGTCAGATCTTGTCTTTATTGAAAATTTTGATATTTTGTTCATAATGGATTTATTTTTTTGCATTAACTTTGATTTTTAAAGAGACTGTTAAAATGTTATTTTTATGTTTATGACTGACTTTTGGCACTCCCTTACATTCTGTGCCTGAGGTCGGTGCCTCACTCCCCTTACCCTAGTCCCAGACCTGTGGAGGTGCCCCTACAAGGCAGGATTTGACTTGCTATGTTACACAGTCACTTACCACCTGCGGACCCCCGGCCCCCTGCCCCCTCCCTCCACTCAGGCCAGTGTGGATTTGTATTAATAAACCACGTGGTCAGGTCTCAGGCTCTCTGTGCTCCAGTAATTTGCACAGGCTCCGCCTCCTCTGCTAGCCCTGATCAGGACCAAGCTCTCTCTTCTTGCCCAGCACCTGGTCTGTGCTATTAGACACTCAAGTTATGTTGAATAATGCACTCAAGGCGAGGGCTTGAACTTTTTAGTCTTTTTAGTACAGCCTTTTGGAGAAAAAATGCACACATGCCTGCAGACTTTGTAATATGCTGATAAAAGCTTCTAGCCCTTATTTCTCCTCGGTAAAACCCATCTTGACCTATTGCTTTCTATTGTCTACCACCTCATCCCAGCCGGGACCCGGTGCGTTAATGGGTGTCACAATTAGCACGTGTTGAGCATTTATTATGTACCAGGCACCACTGAAGATCTTTACATACGTTCACTCAGTAAACCCTCATAACAAGCTTACCCGGTAGAGATTACTACTGACTCCACTTCATAAATGAGAAAAGTCAGCTACAGAGAGAAGAAGTAATCGTTGCAAGGTCATGCAGCTAGTAAGTGGCAGAGCTGTGATTTGAACACTGGCAGTCTGACTGCAGAGCTCGCCCACTCCCCGTTCCTGGCTTTGCCTGTTGCTGGTGGGAGATGAGTTCTTCTTGGACCATTGAGGAGGCCCAGAAAATTGCTTGATTTTACTCTGGCTTGGGGTGGGTTTGCGTGACACTAAGCATGTGGTGGGGGGTGGATCTATAAGTTCCACTGTTATGGGCTGACTTGTGTGCCCCCAAAATTTATTTGTTGAGGTCTTAACCCCAGTATCTCAGAGTCTGACTGTATTTGGAGATATGGTCTTTAAGGAGGTGATTAAGTTAAAATGAGGCCATTCAGGTGGGTCCTAACCCAGTATGACTGGTGTCCTTATAAAGGAGGAATTTTGGACACAGATAGATACAGAGGGGAGACCATGTGAAGACAAGAGAAGATGGATATCCACAAGCCAAGGAGAGATGCCTCAGAAGAAACTAATCCTGCTGACACCTTGATCTTGGTATTCTAGCCTCCAGAATTGTGGGAAAATGCATTTCTATTGTTTAAGCCACCCAGTCTGTGGCAGCTCGAGCAAACTACTACATCCTCCAAAGTAGGTATCTAAGGTGAGACACAGAGACGTCACCCACCAGTGCTTGGGAAACACAATCTGGGCCACACCTTGCTGACACGTGGCTTGCCCCGCAGCCTCTCTCATTTGGGCAGCTGTTGCTTCTCCTTGGAGGAGGAAATAGTCACATGCGGTCATATTTTTACCTTCTGGGCTCTCTGTAACGCATATTCTCTGCCCCTTCCACCTCTACCATCAAAGGCTTCCCTTCCCTTAGCTTGGATTGCTGTACCATTGGTCAGCCTGCCCCTCTTCCTCCCATCTACTTCATCCAAAGCTTTCAGTTAAATCTCTGAAAACACGTATCTGACCATGTAGGTCATGTTCCAGCTCTAAAACCTTCCGTGGCTCCCCATTTCTTGAAGGGAGAAGCCTAGCTCCTCAGCTTGCCCTGATTTACTACACATCAGCACTTAGTGCGATCTGCCACTGCATCCCCTTTCCATACCCATCACTGGAATCCAAGGGAAACTACCGGCTATTCCCTGCTTGTTCCTCCTGCTTTCCTGACCCTATATCTTTGCTCACCCTGTCCCCTCTGCCTAGAATGCCCTTCTCTGCTTTTGCTTGTTTAAGTCCTATTGATTTCCCAAGCACAGCTCAAATTCCACCTCTGCCACAGAGCCTTTGCATCCTACCAATCAGTGTCTCTCTCTTTCTTAAATCCCACTGCACTCTCATGGCTCCTAAGTCCTTTGCACCTTTGCACATTATAGTTATTTATGCATGTGCTCCACCCAACCCCTTCCCACAGCAGACCTCCTTGGAACTTTCTGGAAGGGAGGCAGCATGGTGGTTTAGGAAGGGAAAGGCACGTGGAGCTGGTGAACCTGTGTATTTACCCCTCTCTCAGCCACTTGGTAACCACAGTGGGGTAGGGACCCTCATCTCTGTAGCCTGAGTGGCCAGCATATAGGAGTTAAAAAAAATAATCAGGGAGCAAACGGGCAAATCATCTCATCTCTCTGAGTCTTAGTTTCCTCATCAATTAAATAGGAATGAAATCTACTTCACTTCGCCATTCAGTAGAAACTAACACAACAGTCTAAAACAACTATACCCCAATTTAAAAAAAAAGATACAAAAAAGCATATAAAAATAATGATAATAATACAAGCTTAAAGGATAATATTTGTGAGGAGTAATGGGTAAAGAAGAAATTTCTTTATAAATATTATTTGAGTATTCTACTATAAAACGGACATCTCTATCAAGAAAACCATTCATTTCCTGTAAAGTCCTAATGCTCCACTAGGTTTTCGATTTTGACCCATAATAAGTGCATGATGTGCTCAGTTGCTCTGCTAAGTGCTCTCACATGTTCCCCCATTTAACCTTCCCAATAGCCTTTGGAGGGAGGTGCAGATATTGTCCCCTCGTTACAGAAAACCAGGGCTCCTGACTTGCCCGGGCTGGGTCCGAGCCTTGGACTGAACTGGATTGGAAGGAGAGGAGTGGGAAACTGAGTAGGGATGGGTTAACCGGACAGTGCCTCCAGCTGGGGAGTGGGATGGATTTCCAGGATTTACTGGGACCACGATTCCCCAGCTTGCCTGGACACAGTCTTGCATCTTGGCCTTCATGGGCCTGGCTTGGTGACTGTGAGGGTTTGGAATTTCTGGGCCTGAGCTGGCAGTGGTCTCCCCGAGCCAGGAGTGGGGTAGCTCTGATGAGTAGATAATTAGGACGCTTCTTTCAGCTGAAGATAAAGTCCAGAGCCTCTCTCCAGCCATTATCCTGCCAACCCTAATAGAGCCAGATTGATGGATACAGCACGGAGGGAATTTGGAACATTCTTGTGCACACTATATCACACTCAATAACCGCCCGTGCACAATGTGGGACTTTTATAAGCCATTACAAAATCCATTTTGAAACATCTCTGGGTGCGACAGCCAGCTGCAAAGCATCTGAAGTATCCCTGACATTTGGGCTTTGGTGGAGCTTGTGAAAAGCGAGGACTCCAGAGCAATCGCGCGCATACACACAAGCCAAGAGAACTCGATCGTAAGGGAAACAGATGCTAGCATTACAACCCACTGTACATCTTATACTGTATTTCAGCAAACGCACTAATCCTTCTTGTTAGACAAGAACAGAAACCCCCCAAATGCTTTCCATATGTCCCATTGTCTTCCTGGCTCTTTAATACTATCTCAAAAGCCCCCAACTTAGCGACCTTCATATTAATGCTAAACATATTACGTCAGCTCTAACATTGATATGTTTAATATGAATACAATTAAAGTTGCTTCAACATAATCCTGGTAAGATAAACAGCATTGCTATTATTATAAACATCCCTGCAAGGTCTCTTGTAAAATATTATCAATACTAATAGAAGCACCTCCCACCACCCCGATACTCGGACAAAACAATGCCACTGCCTCCCTATACTAATAACAAATATGTCCAGTGATTTAAACATCGGTGCATCCAACGTAAACACCATTATAGCTAATGTAAAACAGTTACCCAACCAGGCAAATCTTTAACCAGAAAGTTACTGAAGAAAAAGAACAGTTTCCTCGGCAAGAATGCATTACAGCCTGCTGGTGACATTTGCAATAGATTACTTAAGCCCATAAAGAAATGAAAATTGCAGGCCCATTTTGAGCCAGAAATGATGAAATTGGAGAGCCCAGGCTAAGTACAGTATGGCACAGACAGGCTTCTGCCCAGTGTCTGCAGGCCCGGTGTGGCTTGGAATGCAGCCTCCTTGAGTCTTTGTGCAGATGTGGCCTCAGGTACATCGTGTCCTTTAGGTCTTACTTCCAGTCCGAGGTCTCCACACATGAAGGCATGAAGCTAAGGACTGGCCTTTGCCGAGCTTAAGTGCTCCCAAGGGCTGGGGTTGGCTGAGTGTGAGCACGTGGGTGCCTTTCTCTCCACTCATGCTGGTCTCGCCTGGCCAGCGTGGCGTAGGACAGACAGTGCTATGGTTTCTGCCTCAAGCTGTGGAGGTTTTCTTTTTTTCAGATTATGGAGAAGGCCAGGGCTTTAGGGAGGAGACCTAGAGACTTCTGCAGAGTCAAAGAGGGCGTATAAATGCATTCATCTGATTCTTATCTCACCTGGAGCCTCTAAAATAAACAGATGGACCCCCAGACGACAAGCCCTGGCTATGTTCACAACAAGCTCTTGTTCATTCTTGCCTGTTTCCCCCTTTCTATCCAGTTCCATGATTTATTGACTCCTGACATCTTTGCATCTCCTATTTCTGGAAACTTCTCGGGTGTGGTTCCAATGATTCCAGAGTTGTGCTCTCTCTCTCTCTCTCTTTTTTTAATCCGTCAAGCCCACTCCTGATAAATACCCCAACTCTCCAAGCTCTGTTTTACCGGGACTTCCAAAGGATGATTCCAAAAAGAAGCAGCTCAAAACTCCAACTCTCACCCATATGCAGAGGCCTCCACGCTGCACTGTGAGCTGGTGCTCCCGACCTCCCACTCCTCTCAGGGGTCTCCCTAGGAAAGTTTCAAGTGTCCCCAGAATTGTAAGGATCCATTGTGATTCAAAGAAAGGAAAAGGAAATTGCCCAATTATTTCTTCCCCAAATATTTCAGTTGAAATTAGCCACCTCTCCCTTAAATAATTTTCATGAAAAATGTAGGTATTCTTTTCTACTGATGATGGCACTTATCCATTATCAGGGAATTCTCATCCTCCTGGTGTGACCGTGGGGACAACGTCTGTATGTGTCCTTCAAAAACATCACACGCTGGGTATTCGCCTAGCACTTCAAGTCAGCTTAGGATTTCTAATCTCAGGACTATTGACATTGAGGTCAGATAATTATTTTGCTGTGTGTGTGTCGGGGGGCTGTTCTGTGCTTTGTAGCTGTCTCCTCAGCCTCTACCTATTAGACACCAGCAGCATCCTCCCCTCTGTCCCCCCAACCCCGCCCCCTGCCCCAGTTGTAACAAACAAACATGGCCAAATGGCTCCGAGGAAGCAAAATCTCTTTCTCTCTCTCTCTCTCTCTCTTTCACACACACACACACACACACACCCATGGAAAACCACCAAGTCAGCTGAGTGAATCAAAGCATCTGACAAATGAATGAAGGCAAACTCAGATGCAAATTCCTGTTTCCTTACTTACTGCCTGTGTGGTCCTCCTAGGCAAGGAACTTACTCATCTGAGCCTCAGTTTCCCCATTTGTACAGTGGGATCAATGATATCCATGTACCAGGGGTGTGGGAAAGGTCTTATTATGTAAATCCATGATGTCAAATCCATGGCGGATTCTCGTTTGCATCCTAAGCCAAGCATCTCCTCCTTGAATGAGTCCACGGAGGCCCAGAGCACGAACAGGGTGTTCTCACTCCCCCAGAGTGTGGAGAGATGGAGAGCTGGAATTCCATTCCGGCTAAACATCATATTATTAATTCTGGGCAACTCTTTCCTAGAAAAACCCCAAACCATGTAAACACCAGTATAGTTTTCAATTTGTAGTTAGATTAGATGCCAGGAGTGTTGGGTTCCATTTTATTTTATTTTATTTTTTAAATGAAACCTTTACAGTGGATTTGAAAGAAAGCTATTTTCTACCTCTCTGGAGAAGTGTAAGTTTTGGAAAGTGAGTTTCCCTGGAATGTTTTAGCTTCAATCAGGGTGGATGGGGGAAAAAAAAAAAAAAGCAGGTTAAGTCACATGATAGAACTTCTGGACCCAGATTCATCAACTCATTTAGGAAGTGCCCTGTGGAACAAAATATGCTCGGAAAGAAGGCTTTGTGTCATTCTAAAAGCTATTTTATGCCCTTGGAAAAGCAGGTGGGTGTTTATATTCGTACTCTTTTGAGTGTTCTGTTTTAAGTATCAAACACTTGCAAATGTTGTATCTCCAAAGTCACCCGAGGGAAAAAAACCTTCCTGTTCGGGAGGGGAGTGTAATTCTCAACCCTCCACGTCCTCATGTCTGTGCAGTACAGGATCCATACCATTACTGTTACTCTTGGCGTCACTAGCAAAGACTCCTACATCCATTGAGCATCTCCTGGTGGACTCTGGGCATCCAAGGATGAACAGGAACATTTCCCACCCCGAGGGACACATAGCCTGGCAGGGACGGAGAGAGGACAGGCCCAGTGGGAGGACAGACCCTGCTCTTCCTCTTTCCTGTGACAAGGAATTAGGTCTCAGGGGGCTGCCTGGAATGGAGAAATAGTTCTCATTCCTGAAACTCTGGAGACAGCTGAGCTCTGAGCTCCACTGAGGCCCAGGGACCAAGGCACAGAGGTTCCCACCACAGGGGAACCTGAGACCAAACTCCCCATGTACTTGATAGTGCACTTGTAAATGCTGGCAAATCTGCAAGGCTGCTGAGCTGAGCTGAGGGGCTGGCCGGCCCAGAGCCGTTGTCCGGCCCAGGGAAGGGGGCTGGCAGAAGGAGCAGCCCTGGGGGATCAGGCCTCTTCCTGCCCTAGGGCTGGTCTCTTGGAAAGCAATGAAAGGCCCAGCAGGGCTCCTCTGTGACCTCACCTCCCATCCATTCGCAAGTACACCCGTAATCAGTCCACAGATATCTCTTGAGCACTATTCTGTGTTTGGACTAAAGGCCTCACACGGGCTGCCTTCTCTTCTTATTCCAACTGGCCCCAGGTCAGGCCTTCAATCCCCTAATGCCAGTGACCACTATCATGCAGTGGTCTCCTTCATCTTTATCTGCAGCCGAGATCTCCTGGTGGAGCAGCAGGCTGATACATCCACCAGCTTCCTGGAAATCTCTGCTTGGAAACCCGTCAGGCAGTTTACCTCCATCAGGAAGCCCCCTCTGACCCCCAGGAGAGCGAGGGAGGCTCCTTCGCTTCCCATCATACTGGGTCTCCCCCTTCCTGCATCCGCCAGCTCGTCCTGTGGTTCATCTGTTTGCGCATGTCTCCACGTGACTGCGAGCACCTGGGGGAAGGTCCCATGTCGGATCTATTTCTGTCTTCTTAAGGCTTGACCACGAAGGCGCTGAGTGAACTCTTCTGAGGCAAAGCATCTTCGCTGATTAGGACTCTGAAAAGAAGACAGTGCCGTGGGGAGGGATCTCATGTTTGCAAGCGAGTACATGGCCGTGTATGAACTTACGGAAATTTGTGAAATTGAAGTGGTCACACGTGAACACTGACAACTTCCAGCTCCCTGTCTGTGACGAGGAAGCTCACAAAACATGGACTGCATCCTCTCCCTCCATCCCTCCAAATGCCTCTGGGGCATACAGGCCCACAGGAGATGGCTTGCCCAGGAGGCAGAGGGCCCAGGGCGGGACAGGGCCTCTCTGATTTCACGTTTATTACTGCTTAACTACCTCTGCACTTGGCTCAGGATCTAATACAGAACAAGTAGATGAAGGGGGTCAGCGGGCATCGGTGCCGTTTGGGAAGACCATCTCCCAGCCTTGACAGGTGACTGAGAAAGGATATTGAAACTACGAGGGGGATCGTAAGGTGAAAACATAAAGCTCTGAGCCAAGAGCAAAGGCCTGCCCTTGCCCCAGTGGCAGGAAAGGGAGTGTTGATTGACTTGCTTAGATTCCCAAGAGAACTGGTTGGAATTTGACAGCAAGTGAGAGCGATGAGCCTGCAATTCCTGCCAGTTATGCTGGACTCGGAATCGGAACCCACTGGGTAGGGGGGAGAGAAGAGGTCTTTCAAACCAGGCCTTGGCAGAATACCCAGAAAAATTATTTGGAGAGACTCGGTTCCACTTGAGAACTTAACTCCAACCAAGGAGGCCGGGAGTCAGTCTTTGCAAAGCAGAACTCTGGAGGGAAGTGGCTCTCCTGCGTTTGCTCGCCCTCAGCGCCACGCCCCTGCACACAATTACCAGGGGAGCACCACCTATTTGTAACAATGCTTAGGTGCAGGTATGGAGAGAGAGTCTCTAACTAGAATTAGGA
The DNA here is from genome assembly GCF_949752795.1 of Hyperoodon ampullatus. Taxonomy (NCBI): domain Eukaryota; kingdom Metazoa; phylum Chordata; class Mammalia; order Artiodactyla; family Ziphiidae; genus Hyperoodon; species Hyperoodon ampullatus. The sequence continues at coordinate 33,218,499 of NC_136919.1, forward strand.
AGAGGGCGGAAAGGGTTTTACTAGGAAGATTGAATTCACATTATGGAATGAAAATGAAATCTGTTCCTTTATGACAAACAATTATATCGCATTTGCTATGTGCCAAGAACTCTTCTTAGTGTTTTATGAATCTTGACTCATTTAATATTCAAAACATCTCTGTGAGATATAGACTATCAGTGCCCTCATCTTACAGATGAGGAAACTGAGGAACAGAGAGTTTGAGGTCACCCAGCTTGTAAGTGGCAGAGGCAGGATCTGAGCCCAGGAAATCTGCACCAGCCTCCATGCAGTTAGGCACTGCAGCATGCTTCCTCATTTCCACAAGATACATGTGTGCATAGTATTCAATACATTTCAAAAATGGGGTTTAAATATTTTCTTCCAAATTCCTCCTCAGTTAGGGATTGATAAAAAGTCTTAGCCAGGTAAGCACAGGTGTTTAGCGTTTACACAGGTTGTGTGCGAGTTTTCCTTCTTTGTTGTACAAAGTTGGTTGACCCTTCTCTGTGGACCTCACCATTACACCTGGAGTCTACAGTCCTTTTGTGTTAGGATGGTTATTATTAGCTTTTGAAACTTGGCAGTTTGTTAATCTGCTCACAGATCACTCTAAATACTAGATCAGTTATCAATAGTGTTCCTAAGATGTGTTTTCTCCAGTTACTCTGAAAAATATCTACAACAAATAAGTGATATCATGTAGTATTTGCCTTTCTCTGCCTGACTTGTTTCACTGAGCATAATATTCTCTAGGTCCATCCACATTGCTGCAAAAGGCAGTATTTCATTCTTTTTCATGGCTGAATAATATTCTGTTGTGTATATATATATATATATATATATATATATATATATATTCCACATTTTTTTATCCATTTGTCTGTTGATGGATACTTAGGTTGCTTCCATATCTTGGCTATTGTAAATAGTGCTGCTATGAACATTGGGGTACATGAATCTTTTTGAATTAGCGTTTTTGTTTTTATCCAGATGTATACCCAGGAGTGGGACTGCTGGGTCATATGGTAGTTCTATTTTTAGTTTTTTAAGGAACCTGCATACTGTTTTCCATAGTGGCTGCACCAATTTACATTCCTACCAATTGTGTAAAAGGGTTCCCTTTTCTCTACACCCTCACCAACATTTGTTACATGTAGGTTTTTTGATGAAAGCTATTCAGACAGGTGTGAGGTGATACCTCTTTGTTGCTTTGATTTGCATTTCTCTAATACTTAGCGATGCTGAGCATCTTTTCATGTGCCTGTTAGCCATCTGTATGTCTTCTGTAAAAATACTGAATCACTATGTTGTGCACCTGAAATAATATTATATTGTAAATCAGCTATACTTCCATTAAAAAAAAGCAATATGCAAAAAATCTACTACATGCTAATAAATACTTTCCTCTGTGTTTTCATAACCTTGTCAGTTTATGTTTTTCTCCAGTCACCACACTCCATGTCTGTCTTGCACGTGCTGCGGGTGTGGTGTGAATGATGTCGTGGTTACCTCTGTGCAGCCGCAGCATCTGTGGGTCTGCAGCCCAGTACCTGTGGTGAGCCTGCAGAGGAACAGGTGGATGTGGAGCCAGGGAGAGCTGAGGAGGGGTGGGGACCCACAGGGCACCTCTGTGCCTGTCTGATCACGACTGATTTCTGAGTGACAGCTGCTGCTTCACCTTGGTCTGCCCCATCCCATGCAAGTTCTTTTGGCCCTTTCTCCTGGAACCAAACAGTGAAGGAGATTCTGGGAAACCTAGTTCCAGCTGACCTGAGTTGGCACAGCAGAGTGAAGCACACCACTGTGCCCTTGTAAGATTTTTCCGTCAGCCACATTGGTGACTGCTGTTTTGGAATGAGGTGACACAGAAGTGAATAATCAGAAATCTACTTGTTGAGCAGGACATCTGAGCAAGGGTGGTTGGATGGGTGATTTGAAGAGGGCTCCTTCAGCTAAGATGGCTTGATGTATCCCCCAGACTCCCATCCCTGATGTGGCTAACCCTGAGAGTGGGACCATAACCCTTGAGGTCCACTGGTTAGAATGCCCTTATCTCTGGAAAGTGCTAAAATGAACACTGCCTGGTGAAAGCAGGATATTTTAGTCTCTGTGTTGGGTCTTTGGGTGAGCACCAAGTACCTCCAGATCTTAAATCCAGGTGCCATCCTACAAGGGCTCAAGGGAATGGAGGGCTCAATGTGTGTCCGCTAGAATGTGAGGCTGGTACTTGATTTCCACTGGTGTAGAAATGCTCTGACTGAGACCCCCTTGCTCAGAACAGCTAGAACAGCACGAGAAGCCGACTGTGCCCCTCTGCCGCCATAGGTGTCCACTCTGGGAGCAGGTCTCCTGTTCTTCCTCTCCTGCTTCTCCCTCCTCCCTCCCCATCGCTGTCTTATCCATCCCTCTCCCCGCTGCTTTCTCTCCCTCTCTTTCTACCCAGGTCCTTCCCTGTCTCTCCCCATCTCTGCTTTCATGTGACTCTGCACATTCATACAGAGGTGCTTTCTGCACCGACACTTTCCCTCCACTCTCCTTGGCCATTTGGCTGCATCTCCAGGGTGCCACCAGGCCAGCTGCCAGTGGGAGAGGCAGGAATGAAGACAAGAAGGAGAGACATGTCTGTCAGCCCACTGGAGAGAGACAGAAATTGTCTTGAGAATGGTCTGTATCCTTCTGTGTCATTTTAACCAGAGCAGAACCTGTCTATTAGAGAAGATAACTTTTATCTTGGACACAGGCAGTGAATCAGTTACACACACACACACACACACACACTACTAATCCTAAAAACCAAAACCAAAACAGAGATTCAACATCTCCATCCCCTGGCTAGGAAAAACTACCCTCACATTTGGACTTCTCCCCCTCCTTCTCTTTTTCTGCCTACTGGGTTCAGTTGATGTTCTCTTGGAAGTGAGAATGGCCCTTTGCTGAGCATGAGGCAGGAGGTAGGTTATTCAGGAGGGCTGGTGGCCAGGGTGGTTACTTCAGTCCCCAGTCCTCTTTGCCTGGCACCTGCCATAGAAACTGGCATCGCAAATTTTGCTGGCAATGCACTTGATTCTGTAAGTGTAGATATAGAGCTAGTGAGGTCTGCCTTGCTGCCTGTCTAGCAGGTGAAGTCAGGTGCTTGAGGATTAAATGTGATGACATAAGAGGAAGGCCTGGCGTATTACCTGGCATAGCGGAGAGCTTCAGAAATGCTAGTTTCCTTTCCCTTAACTTGTAGACATAATGAGGAATCGTAACCCTCAAGCTCACGGCATCTTTGAGGTGGGGGGACTGCCCAGCTAAGGCAGAAACCCACCTCCAGTGGTGTGACCCTGAGAGCTACAGGAGTAGACACTGCTTGACCCTCCACTCATGGGGACTCAGGCCCTCACTCCCATTCCACTCATCAGCTGTCATTGCTAGAAGGTATTTTCCTGTCTCATCACTTCTCCCCCAGCCCCACCACCAAACCTCTTTAGTTTTCTAGACCCACATAGAAGAATTCTGTTTGTTTGTCTTTGTGGCAGCCCTTCTGAAATTCGAGGCCACTTTATGTGACTTTTGTTGTCCCTTCTCCAGAGGAGACATACCCAGTGTGCTGAGTCACACTTTAAATGACTCAATTTCCTGACCCCTCACTTTCTTAGGGACTGAAAGGTAACGTGATGCAAAGGAAGTATCGGGCATAGACAGAGCTGCGTGTATGACTCTGGCTAAGTCACTTCTCTGCCTCTGTGTCTCAGTTTTTTCATCTGTCCAATGGGAGTATCAATGAGATAAGCCAAGGGCTGAGCACAGCGCTGGGCCCACAAGACATTAGTAATCATTGCTTTCCTGATCGTGCTCTTCTGGATGATTTGCACGGATGATTTGCCCACTTCACTCTCAAAGCGTGACTTGGAAGTGAAAGCGGCCACTTCCAGGGAGCCTACGTTAGATCCAGTAGTGGATACCACTTGCCTCTGTCATTTTGGAGATATTACTCTAATAACAAGCACTCCAGGCAGCACTGGTTTGCGGCAACATAGGACACCCTCTCCCAGCCCCAAGCTGGGTGGGGAGTATACGTGATCTTTGAATCATTTTGTGTAAATTGAAATTTCTCTTTCGGTTAGACAGTTCTGTTCACCTCAGAACATAATATTCCAACACAGTCTGCACCCACCATTCCCTTCTTCCTTCTTGAAGCAGCTCGGGTGGGGCTGGGAGATCACCAGTGTTTGTATGGCAACCAGGATTGCAGACAAGCTGCTGGTTCATGCTCTTCTCCTGGGAAGGCAAAGGGTGCTTAATTCTATTAACTCAAACAGAGGACAAATTTCAGACTTGAAAATATGATCAGTAGACAGTAGACAAATCACAACCACAAATGAAAACAATAACTGCCAAAGGTAACACAATTATCCTTTTCCAAGCTCTCCTTTCATATTCATTTGTGCTTGTACACTGTTTTAGCACCTGTGAGTGTTTGCCAGGTGGTAGCATGTGCCAGGGGTTTAAGAAAGAAAAGATCACAGAAAAATTTAGCATTGAGAAGACTCTGTCATTGGCTTCATTGTCTCTGTAGTTGGAGAAAAGGTGTCAGAGATTCAGCTGTAGCTCCCGAGTACCTTGGTCCCTTGAGGAATGCCAGTTCACTGGAAAAAGTGAGTACCTTCTCATCAAAGAGATCCATGCAAGTTCTTCTAAGAAGTGATGCTTAGACCCTTAAAGAAAGAAGCAACCCAGGCTTCCCTGGTGGCACAGTGGTTGAGAGTCCGCCTGCCGATGCAGGGGACACGGGTTCGTGCCCCAGTCTGGGAAGATCCCACATGCCGCGGAGCGGCTGGGCACATGAGCCATGGCCACTGAGCCAAGAAGGAAGTACCTCTCTCCAAGTTCTACCTTTGCATATTGTGTTTTTGTTCTGGACTTCATGTGCGTATATTTTTACTGTGAGAGGTTATGAAGAATTCATGCAACAATCTTTGTTTTATCATTTACCGTCATCTCACAAAGCGCTCTCTGTGTTACTACAAGATCTTTACAATGATCATTTTAAAATTTGAATATAATTATCTCACATAGATGAATAGCACTGTATTAGGTTTCTTGTTGTTGCTGCTGCAAATTTAGAAGCTTAAAATAATATAAATATATTATCTCACAGATCCAAGATTAGAAGTCTGGGTCTCACAGGCCGGAATCAATGTCAGTGGTCTGGGCTCTTATCTGGAGGCTCTGGGGGAGAATTTGGTCCCAAGTTTACTCAGGTTATTAGCAGAATTCAGTTGTTTACCGTTGTAGGGCTGAGGTACTGTATCCTGGCTGGTTTTCAGCTGAGGCCAGCTCTTAACTCCTAGAGGCCTCCTTGGGTTCTTGCCTGCAGGCTCCTTTATCTCAAGAGCCAGCAACGGTACATCAAATCCTTCCCATACTTGGAATCTCTCCGACTTCCCCTCGCCCACGTTTGTCTGCTTCAGTCAGAGAAAATTCTCTGCTTTTAAGGGCTCATATAATAGTCCTGAGTCCTAGATAATTCAGGACAATTGCTCTCTTTTAAGGTTCCTAACCTTAATTATACCTGCAAAGTAAGTCCCTTTTGCATGTCATGTAACAGGGCATGGACATCTTTGGGAGGCCATTATTCTGTTTACCGCAAACACTTAAGCTTTAACACTTAACCATTACCTTTTGCTGGATATTGAGACAGTCAGTAGGTGTTTTATTTATTTCTTTGTTTACTTTTGTAGATAACACTGCAATGAATACTCCTGACACTTGGTTTTTACTTCAATAGGAATAGTTGCTTAGGTAAAGACCTATGGTGGGATTACTGGTCCAAATTATGGACAACTTTACAGCCTGGTACTTATGACTCTATTACCTCCCCAAAGGGTTGCACCTGATTATATTACTACTGGCTTTAGATTTAATCTGTTTACCTCTACATTTTCTCTAGCTGAGTTTTAGCACAAACTGTAAAAGAAGGTTACTGAGTGCTCTCCTAAGTCGGCATTTTTGTCTTCCAAATAAACTGTAAACAGTGAACAAACAAATTTGAAAACAGGGACTGTGATCATCTCTTGCCCCAAAGTGCTTTGTGGAATGCTGAGATCCTGGCTGAAGGTGGTGGTGTGCTGGATCTAGCATGTGACAGCTGGTTGTGTACATCTCTTTCTAACTTTGCATTCAGTGATGTAAATTGGTAGCTTAAATCAGCCATGCTGATTTATTTACATGCTAGAAATAGTTACACCATGGAAATTGGCGAACACTACAAAGCAATTTTTTTTTTTCTTGAGAGCTACTGATGGGTAATCAATGTATTTTTTGGTTTTGCAGTTGTCCCTGGGGTTCTAGGAATTCAATTTTGGTGTCATATAGATTTTGGAGGGCACAATTTGAAAAAGGAATAAGAAATTTGTGAGAGAGAGGACAATACTTTGAGACAGCAGTCTGGCACAGAGGAACAAGTACAGATTTGGGAATGAGACAGATCTTGTTTCAAACATTGGTTCCACAAAACTATTAGTTTTTGCATTTGAGGCAAGCTGTCAAACTTCTCTAAATCTCAGTTTCTTTACCTGAAAATGGGGAAATTCACAACTACCTCATGGGATGTTTGGGGAAATTAAATAATATATTGATATAAGTAATATAAAAACTATACAAACAACAAATATAAATTATAAGTATAAATCCTTGAAGTGATTGCCAATTCACTCCCATGTCAACTGAATAAGTGGCTCTATTATATTTTACCATTCCCAAAACACTGTTATTCCTACCTTACATTTGAACTGCATTCACAGCACCCAGAGAAGGAATGGTTAATGCATTCACCAAGAATAAGGCCTCTGATTCCCATTCTCTTGCTCCAAATTCTCAGGGAGATCTGTAAATTGAGAACAAGGATGCATGGCTAATTTACATCAAGACCTGGGCACTACTAGAATTTTCTATATTTCACAAGCAGTTAGTTATTCATTCAACAAGTATTTACTGAGCTGCTACCTTTCCGGTAATAACAATGACTTCCTTCATTTCCATAGCACTTTAGAGTTTACAAAGCACATTCATACATATGATTTTATTAAAACCTCATAACAAAGAAAAAAAACCTCATAACAATGAGTGAAATAGATATGGTTATCCCCATTTTAGAGATGAGGAAACTGGAGCTCAGAGAAGAGAAGCCACTTTCCCAAGGTAGCCCAGCTAGGAAAAAGACGTGGTGGTGAGTAAGAGCACGTAAGCCTGTCCCCCACATGAAAGCAAAGTCACTGAATTGGTTATCCTCACTGTGTCAGCTACTTTGTAATGATGCTTTATACTTGTGCAGCATAACTACTTTTCACAAAAAGAATTCACAAAATACTTCCTCATGTATTATCTCTATTAAGCCTCATAAAACATATGAGGTACAGGAAGAACAAGATATGTGGCTAAGAGGGAAGAAAGAGGATATTAATTAAGTGCCTACTATGTAGCCAACATAGGTCACATTGATATAACTTGGATTTCCCACAGTGTTGAGTCAGAGGCAAAGCTCACCTGGTGATGTTTCGTTGACAAGCATAATCCAGGGAAGCAAAAGTGAGGGAAAAAAAGGAAATGAGACAGAGAAAGAAAAATAGCAAATATGATACTTTATTGAGCTGGCTATAGCTTCTCAAGACAACATAGTAGGTTGCTTGACGATGTGGGAAATCTCAGAAAGGCTATGGAACCACTGTGACTTGGCCCACCCTTTCTTGTCTCCTGACTCTAATGACAGACAAAATCTATCCCAGCAGCATTAACTCCTCCACTTTTCTGGGTTGTGTTACTCAGCCTCTCTGGGAAGTCACTGGGAAGGTCATGGCCTTCATGGGCACCGTGACCATGAGCATGATGTCTGTGTGCCCCTTCTCATGTTGTTTCTTTCTTTTGGAAATGCCTCTTGCCTTGTCCTTTGAGAACTTTTGTTCATTCACCAAAGCTTTCCTCAAATGCTTCCTGTTTTCTAAAGCTATTCTTGGCTCCCCTGTTCGATCAAAACAAAAGATTCAGATACTTGTATTTTCCTAAGGCTTTATTAATACCCCATCCAGTAGTGATGATCACAGAATTTCATTTGTATGTTTATTCATTTTAGGTGTTTTTCTCCCTCTAGTTAGGGCAGGGACTATGTTTTATTCAACTCACTACCTATGATGCTTAGTACAGAGACTGGATCATATCAGGAGCTCAACGATTTTTGGTTGATATGATTTAAGTGTCTAGATTTATCCCTGGGTGGCCAAACCTGAGCCCCCAACTAAAAGCAGATGCTTATGAATTTCCATTGCATTTTGTGTCCCAAGACTCAATACAAATTCCAACAAAAGAGGCCTCCGAGATCCCAAATGGCTGTTCCAGTAGCAGACTATTATTTGATGTAACTTTCATCCCAAAGACACTCAAATCCGCTGCAGGTGTAATTTGGGTTATCGAGTGATCATGTCTCCATCCTGAAGATGCATAGATGTTTCCTCGAATATTTGACTAAATATAAGTCTACATATGTAAAGGGTGAAACTGCATGAGACCAAGCAAAGAAAAACTATGCAGGAGCATAAACTAAACAACCCCAGAGCTCACACAAGGATGGGAGACATTGTAGTTCCAACCAGTCACAGTGGAGAGACCTCACTGCACACCTGGGACATTCAGTAGAGGTCCCAGAAGGGTCACTTCTTAGCGGTAGGGAACCATGGACAAGAATGAAGAAATGAGACGCAATAGGGAAGGGATGTGGGAACAGATGTGTATGTATGACTGATTCACTTTGTTATAAAGCAGAAACTAATAAAAAAAAAATGAAGAAATGGAAATATGCTATTATAAAGTTATTGCATTAAACATGAAATGATTCAATATTTTTCAAATATAGACTGTGATAGGTTAAGGTAAAATTATAGTCTGAACCCTAGAACAACCACTAAAAATTAAGCAAAGGGAGGAGATAAAATGTAATACTAAAAAATACTAAGTTAACCCAAACGAAGGCAGGAAAAGAGTGGAAAAAAAACTAGAGACCAGATGGAACAAACAACAACAGCAACAACAACGAGCAAGATGGTAGATTTAAACTCAAGCATATCAGTAATTATATTACATGTAAATGTTCTGAACACTCCAGTTAAAAAGCAAAGATCATCACAGTGTGTAAAAAAACAAGATACAATACGCTATCTTCAAGAAACACACTTTAAATATAAAAACACATAAAGTTAAAAAAGTAAGAGGATGGATAAAATGTACCCGGAACACTAAGTATAAACAGCTGGATTTACTATATTAACGCAAGGATTATTAACAGAAATAAAGAGGAATGTTTCATAATGATAAAAGGGTGGATTTGTCAGGAAGACCTGACATTTGCAAATCTATATACACCTGATTACAGAACTTTATGAAACAAAAATGTACAGAGTTGGAAAAAGAAATTCACAAATCTATAATCATTATAGTATTGAACATTTCTATCTAAATAATTGGTAGGATATATGGAAAGAAATCAGTTTTAAAATTCTGAGCAATACTATCAGCCAACTTCATAATTGAAACTCATAGAACATTATGTCAAATAATGGAAGAATACACTTTCCTTTCAAGTACACATAGGACATTCACTGATATATACTGTATTATGGACCATGAAGCAAGTCTCAATAAATATAAAGATTTCAATCCTACAGAATATTCTCTGACCTCAACAAAATTAAATTAGCAACCAGCAACAAGAAAATATCTAAAAAATCTTCCAATATTTAGAAAAACTAAACACACTTCTAGATAACTCATGGATTAATATAGAAATCACAAGAAAAATGAGAAAATATATTGAACTGAAATATAATTTCAAAAACCCAGTATTTGTGGGATGCAGTTAAAGCTGTACTTCTAAGAAAAGTAATAGCTTTAAATATTTATATTAAAAGAAGAAAGGACCAACCATAAGTGCTGTGAGTGGTCTGAAATTTTTCCCTCCTTGCAAGCTAACAAATTAGCTCCCACGGTTTCATGAAGGCTGGTGCAAGACACAACACTCCTGAGTCAGAGGCAAAGAACTTGATAGTATACAGCAATAGCAGTAGCCAGAATATCAGCATTTGTGATGATACCCTGAGTCCTAATTCCCACAGGGTGATGAAGAAAGGACCAGATGACACCTGAACATGCAGTGAGTTACATTACAGGAGAAGAAACCCAAGCTTAGGAAACCTGCATCTTTTATAATGGATAGTAGCCTATGCCCCAGAGGGAGACATTATATTTATAATATTGACCAGTAAACACACCTGTCTTTTGCTTTGGCAGGAGACACTATATTCTCCACAACTGTTTACCATACAAATATCCTGGAAAAGATGGTCCAGACCAGGACAGGTAGTGCTTCTGCTCGTAAAATGTGCAGAAACATGAGATATCCATGGAGAACTGTCTTTAAAAGGGTCTAAACCAATTATCTAAACTTACATTTAAGAAATGAAAAAAGAGGGCTTCCCTGGTGGCGCAGTGGTTTAGAGTCCACCTGCCGATGCAGGGGACACGGGTTCGTGCCCTGGTCCGGGAGGATCCCGCATGCCGCGGAGCGGCTGGGCCCGTGAGCCATGGCCGCTGGGCCTGCGTGTCCGGAGCCTGTGCTCCGCAACGGGAGAGGCCGCAGCGGTGAGAGGCCCGCGTACCGCACAAAAAAAAAAAAAAAAAAAGAAATGAAAAAAGAACATATTTAATCCAAAACAAGTTGAAGGAAGGAAATAATAAAGGTCAGAATAGAAGTAAATAAAATAGAAACAGACTAAAAATAACAAAAACTAAATTAAAAGCTTATTCTCTGAAAAGATCAGTAAAATTAATAAGCTTCAAACTCAAATGATCAAGATACAAAGAGAGAAGACAGAAATTATCAAATCAGCAATAAGAGAGGCTGTCCATACAGATCCTATGAACATTCAAGTGCTAATAAGTTTATGTTATAAACAATTTTATGGAACTAACTTGATACCTCAGATAAAATGGACAAATTTATAATATGTTCTATTACTTTTTTATTGCTGCTGTGACAAATTACTCTAAACTTAATGGCTTGACAACACACGAATTTATTATCTTAGAGTTCTGGAGGTAAGAAGGCTGAAATGTGTCCCACTAGGTTAAATTCAAGGTATCAGCAGGATTGCATTCCTTCTGGAGGCTCTAGAGGACAATCCATATACTTGTCTTTTCCAGCTTCTATAGGCCACCCACATTCCTTGGCTTAAGGCCCAACTCTCCCATCTTCAAAGGAGCAACATTGAACCACTTCCTTTTCATGTTGCCATCTCTCTGGTTCTCTCTTTTCTGCCCCCCTCTTCCACTTATAAGGACTCTTGTGATTGGATTGGGTCCACCCGACTAATCCAGGTCATCTTGCCACCTCAGGGTCAGTTTATTAGCAACCTTAATTTCATCTGCAACTTTATTGGCCTTTGCTGTGTAACACAACATATTCACAGGTACTGGGATTATGATGTTAACAGCTGTGGGAGGTCATCATTCTGTCTACAATTCACATGTGGAATAGAACGAGAAGAAATGGAACAAGAAGAAATAGAAAATACAATAGCCCTACATTTACTAAAAAAATGAATTAGTGACTAAAAACTTATCCACAAAAAAAGTCTGGGCATAAATGGTTTGTCTAGGGAATTCCATGAAACAGTTAAGGAAGAAATACCAATTCTACAAAATGTTTCAGAAGGGAGGAGTAGAGAGACTTCTTAACTTATTTTTATGACTCCAGTATTGCCTTGATATTAAGACAAAGATATTAACCAGACAAGATGTCAAGAGAAAAGAGACTAATATTTAGAGAGTAATATCTGGGGTAACTAACCATCTAGGTTTGCCTCGGGCTGTTCCCAGTTTTATCACTAAAAATCACATGTTCCACTTTATTTTTTCCTTCTGTGATATGTTTGTTTATATTTTTTCCTAATAAGTTGTTTATATTTTTCCTCATTGATTCATAATTCTTTATGTGTTAAGTATACTAATTCTTTGTTAATTAACTGTAGGCAGATGCCTTTTTCCAGTTTGTTGCTTGTCTTTTCCTTTCATTATGCTGTCTTTAAGGAAAAAGTTCTTGACTTAAATTAGTGTATTTACTAACCTTTTCTTTTATGGTTTATCTGTTTAATCTCTACATGGTTTGTACTTTGGAAAGCAGCTTGATAACTACTTTGATAGTTAAACTGAAAATGCTCATATTTACAGCAGTAATTCTACTCCTAGGTATATATTCCAGAGAAATTCTTTTATTTGTGTAACTGTTCATATAAATGTATATAAATGTTCATAAGAGGCATTTTTCTTGACAGCAATAAACTGGGAACATTTCAAATGTTAAAAAAAAAAATCACATGTCCCAGGAAACCCTTCAACAGACACAAAATTCCTTAGCAGAGTAGTAGGGTACTAAATTCAGCAATATGGCCCACTAGGGATTATTTCAGGAATGTAAGATTGGTTTAACAGTAAAAAAATCAACAAATGGTATTTAACATATAAAGAATAAATGGGAAAAATCATATGATTTTCTCAGTAGATGCAGAAAAAGTATTTGATAAAATTCAACAATCATTTATGATTTTAAAAATTCTTGGCAAATTATGAATAGAAGGTAACATTCTCAGTCTGACAATGACCATGTATAAAAACCTAACACTTACATCATAATCAATTGTGAAAGATTGGATGCATTCTCTCCTAAGACTGGGAACAAGGTAAGGATATCACCACTATTTTCAAACTTGTACTGACAGTCTTTTATAAATATATAACAGATAACTATAACAATAAATACAACAGTATATATAACAAAATATGTGCATGACTTCTGCATTGAAAACTAGCAAGCATTGCTGATAGAAATTAAAGAAGACCAAAAAATCAAGAGATATACCATGCTCATTAATTGGAAGAATCAATATAGTATTTCAGTTCTCTCAAAACTGATCTATTGCTTCAACATAATCAATAAAATTGCCACACTTTAATTTTATTCAACTCTAAGATTTATTTGAAAATGCAAAAATCTAGACCACCCAGGACAATTTTGAAAAAGAACATAAATGGTTGATTGATTTTCAATGAGGAAATTCAATGGGGAGAGGATAATCTTCTCAATAAACAGCATTGGAATAATTGGATAGCCACGTTAAAAAAGTAAACTTTGATCCTTACCTCATACAACAATTAAAAATTAATCTGAGATGGATCGTAGACCTAAACATGAGCTAAAACTTGAACTCTCCCTGGAAGAAAACATCAGAGAAAACCTTTTTAATCTTGGTGTAGGTAAAAATTTCTTTGATAGGAGAGAAAAAAGCATTAACCATAAAGGAAAACATAAAAACTTGTATTACATCAAAAGTAAAATCTTCTTTTTGTCACAAGACACCATTTAGAAAATGAAAAGGCAAGCCACATACTGGGAAAAAATTTTTTTGTACAACATATATCTGACAAAAGACTTATAGCTAGGATATTTGTCTATCTATCTATCTATGTATCTATCTATCATCTATCTATCTAACTATCTATCTATCTATTAATCTCATAAGTCAATAATAAGACAAATAGCCCCAATTCAAAAAGTGCAAAAGCTTTTAACAGACTTCACAAAATAAGATATAAGAATGACCAATAAGCATAAAACAACATTAACCATCAGAAAAATGCAAATTAAAACTTCAATAAGAAACCACTACAAGTCTACTAAAATTAAAAAGACAAACAATAGTAAGTGCTGGTGAGTTTTGGAGAAAATAGGAATTCTCTTATGGTGCTGGTGGAAACATAATGATTAAACAATATTGGAAAACTCTTTGGTAGCTTTTTACAAAGTTAAACAAACATTTACTATACAACTCAGCAATTTCACTCTCAAAAAAAATAAAAATATTACTTATACCTCAGGCTTGTAAATGCATGTTCATAGCAGTTTTATTCACAAGACCTCAAAATTGGAAACTATACAGATGTTAACTGGTGAATAAATAAGCAAATTGTCACATATTCATATAATGGAATTCTACTTTGTAATAAAAAGAAACAAACTACCGAGCGAAGCAAAATCGAGGATAAATCTCAAAAACATTATGCTGAGTAAAAGAAACCTTACACAACAGAATATATATTATATGATTCCATTCACCTTAAACTCTAGGGCTGGTAAAAAGCATGTATATCGATGACTGCACCCTGCTTGATTTCAGATATACAGACTCCACTTTTACTTTCACTTACATTGGTGGCCCCAAAAGATGGGCATGTCTAAAATATCTTGAGGAGGACTTTCAAGATGGTGGAGGAGTAAGACGTGGAGATCACCTTCCTCCCCACAAATACATCAAAAACACATCTATAAGTGGAACAACTCCTACAGAACACCTACTGAACGCTGGCAGAAGACCTTAGATTTCCCAAAAGCCATGTGGCTGACAGGGTTTGGTGCTCCAGCCAGGTGTCAGGCCTGAGTATCTGAGGTGGGAGAGCCGAGTTCACGACACTGGACCACCAGAGACCTCCCAGCCCCATGTAATATCAATCGGAAAGAGCTCTCCCAGAGATCTCCATCTCAAGGTTAAGACCCAGCTCCACTCAACAAACAAGTAGCTCCAGTGCTGGACACCCCATGCCAAACAACTAGCAAGACAGGAACACAGCCCCATCCATTAGCAGAGAGGTTGCCTAAAATCATAATAAGTTCACAGACACCCCAAAACACACCACCGGATGCGGTCCTGCCGATCAGAAAGACAAGATCCATCCTCATCCACCAGGACACAGGCACCAGTCCCCTCCATGAGGAAGCCTACACAACCCACTGAACTAACCTTACCCACTGGGGGCAGACACCAAAAACAACGGGAACTATGAACGTGCAGCCTGTGAAAATGAAACCCCAAACACAGTAAGTTAAGGCAAATGAGGAGACAGAGAAACACGCAGCAGATGAAGGAGCAAGGTAAAAACCCACCAGACCAAACAAATGAAGAGGAAATAGGCAGTCTGCCTGAAAAAGAATTCAGAGTAATGATAGTAAAGATGACCCAAAATCTTGGAAATAGAATGGAGAAAATACAAGAAATGTTTAACAAGGACCTAGTAGAACTAAAGAGCAAACAAACAATGATGAACAACACAATAAATGGAATTAAAAATTCTCTAGAAGGAATCAATAGCAGAATAACTGAGGCAGAAAAACGGAAGTGACCTGGAAGATAAAACAGTGGAAATAACTACTGCAGAGCAGAATAAAGAAAAAAGATTGAAAAGAATTAGGACAGGGTCAGAGACCTCTGGGACAACATTAAACACACCAACATTCGAATTATGGGGGTCCCAGAATAAGAAGAGAAAAAGAAAAGGACTGAGAAAATATTTGAAGAAATTATAGTTGAAAACTTCCTTAATATGGGAAAGGAAATAGTCAGTCAAGTCCAGGAAGTATAGAGAGTCCCATACAGGATAAATCCAAGGAGAAACACACCAAGACACATATTAATCAAGCTATCAAAAATTAAATACAAAGAAAAAATATTAAAAGCAGCAAGGGAAAAGTAACACATAACACACAAGGGACTCCCCATAAGGTTAACAGCTGATCTTTTAGCAGAAACTCTGCAAGCCACAAGGGTGTGGCAGGACATACCACAAAGGAAAAGACCTACAACAAAGATTACTCTACGCAGCAAGGATCTCATTCAGGTTTGATAGAGTAATTAAAACCTTTACAGACAAGCAAAAGCTAAGAGAATTCAGCACCACCAAACCAGCTTTACAACAAATGCTAAAGGAAATTCTCTAGGCAGGAAACACAAGAGAAGGAAAAGACCTACAATAACAAACCCAAAACAATTAAGAAAATGGGAATAGGAACATACATATTGATAATTACCTTAAATGTAAATGGATTAAATGCTCCAACCAAAAGACATAGACTGGCTGAATGGATGTAAAAACAAGACCCGTATATATGCTGTCTGCAAGAGACCCACTTCAGATCTAGGGACACATACAGACTGAAAGTGAAGGGATGAAAAAAGATATTCCACGCAAATGAAAATCAAAAGAAAGCTGGAGTAGCAATTCTCATATCAGACAAAATCGACTTTAAAATAAAGATTATTACAAGAGACAAAGAAGGACAGTATATAATAATCAAGGGATCAATCCAAGAAGAAGATATAACAATTGTAAATATTTATCCATCCAACATAGGAGCACCTCAAAACATAAGGCAAATGCTAACAGCCATAAAAGGGGAAATCGACAGTAACACAATCATAGTAGGGGACTTTAACACCCCACTTTCAACAATGGACAGATCATCCAAAATGAAAATACATAAGGAAACACAAGCTTTAAATGACACATTAAACAAGATGGACTTAATTGATATTTATAGGCCATTCCATCGAAAAACAACAGAATACACTTTCTTCTCAAGTGCTCATGGAACATTCTCCAGCATAGATCACATCCTGGGTCACAAATCAAGCCTCAGTAAATTTAAGAAAATTGAAATCATATCAAGCATCTTTTCTGATCACAACACTATGAGACTAGATATCAATTACAGGAAAAAAACTATAAAAAATACAAACACATGGAGGCTAAACAGTACACTACTAAGTAACCAAGAGATCACTGAAGAAATCAAAGAGGAAATCAAAAAATACCTAGAAACAAAGGACAATGAAAACACAACAACCCAAAACCTATGGGATGCAGCAAAAGCAGTTCTAAGAGGGAAGTTTATAGCAATACAATCCTACCTTAAGAAACAAGAAAAATCTCAAATAAACAATCTAACCTTGCACATAGAGCAATTAGAGAAAGAAGAACAAAATAACCCAAAGTTAGCAGAAGGAAAGAATTCAAATATCAGGTCAGAAATGAATGGAAAAGAAATGAAGGAAACGATAGCAAAGATCAGTAAACCTAAAAGCTGGTTCTTTGAGAAGATAAACAAAATTGATAAACCTTTAGCCAGACTCATCAAGAAAAAAAGGAAAAAGACTCAAATCAACAGAATTAGAAATGAAAAGGGAGAAGTAACAACTGACACTGCAGAAATACAAAGCATCATGAGAGATTACTACAAGCAACTATATGCCAATAAAATGGACAACCTGCAAGAAATGGACAAATTCTGAGAAAAGCACAACCTTCCGAGACTGAACCAGGAAGAAATAGAAAATATAAATAGACCAATCACAAGCACTGAAATTGAAACTGTGATTAAAAATCTTCCAGCAAACAAAAGCCCACGACCAGATGGCTTCACAGGCAAATTCTATCAAACATTTAGAGAAGAGCTAACACCTATCCTTCTTAAACTCTTCCAAAATATAGCACAGGGAGGAACACTCCCAAACTCATTCAACGAGGCCACCATCACCCTGATACCAAAACCAGACAAGGATATCACAAAGAAAGAAAACTACAGGCCAATATCACTGATGAACATAGATGCAAAAATCCTCAACAAAATACTAGCAAACAGAACCCAACAGCATATTAAAAGGATAATACACCATGATCAAGTGGGGTTTATCTCCGGAATGCAAGGATTCTTCAATATACACAAATCAATCAATGTGATACACCATATTAACAAATTGAAGGATAAAAACCATATGATAATCTCAAGAGATGCAGAAAGAGCTTTCAACAAAATTCTACACCAATTTATGATAAAACCCTCCAGAAAGTAGGCATAGAGGGAACTTACTTCAACATAATAAAGGCCATATGTGACAAAGCCACAGCCAACATCGTTCTCAATGGTGAAAAACTGAAATCATTTCCTCTAAGATCAGGAAGAAGACAAGGTTGCCCACTCTCACCACTATTATTCAACATAATTTTGGAAGTTTTAGCCACAGCAATCAGAGAAGAAGAAGAAATAAAAGGAATCCAAATTGGAAAAGAAGAAGTAAAGCTATCACTGTTTGCAGATGACATAATACTATACATACAGAATCATAATGATGCTACCGGAAAACTACTGGAGCTAATCAATGAATTTGGTAAAGTAGCAGGATGCAAAATTAATGCACAGAAATCTCTTGCATTCCTATACACTAATGATGAAAAATTTGAAAGTGAAATTAAGAAAACACTCCATTTAACATTGCAACAAAAAGAATAAAATACCTAGGAATAAACCTACCTAAGGAGACAAAAGACCTGTATGCAGAAAGTATAAGACAAAGATGAAAGAAATTAAAGATGATACAAACAGATGGAGAGATATACCATGTTCTTGGATTGGAAGAATCAACATTGTGAAAATGACTATACTACCCAAAGCAATCTACAGATTCAGTGCAATCCCTATCAAACTACCAATGACATTTTTCACAGAACTAGAACAAAAAAGTTCACATTTTGTATGGAAACACAAAAGACCCCGAATAGCCAAAGCAATCTTAAGAAAGAAAAACGGAGCTGGAGGAATCAGGCTTCCTGACTTCAGACTATAGTACAAAGCTATAGTAATCAAGATAGTATGGTACTGGCACAAAAACAGAAATATAGATCAATGGAATAGGATAGAAAGCCCAGAGAAAAACCCAAGCACATATGGTCACCTTATCTTTGATAAAGGAGGCAAGAAAATACAATGGAGAAAAGACAGCCTCTTCAATAAGTGGTGCTGGGAAAACTGGACAGGTACAAAAGAATGAAATTAGAACACTCCCTAACACCATACACAAAAATAAATTCAAAAGGGATTAAAGACCTAAATGTAAGGCCAGACACTACAGAACTCTTAGAGGAAAACATAGTCAGAACACTCTATGACATAAGTCACAGCAAGATCCTTTTTGATTCACCTCCTAGAGAAATGGAAATAAAAACAAAAATAAACAAATGGGACCTAATGAAACTTAAAAGCTTTTGCACAGCAAAGGAAACCATAAACAAGACAAAAAGACAACTCTCAGAATGGGAGAAAATATTTTCAAACGAAGCAACTGACAAAGGATTCATCTCCAAAATATACAAGCAGCTCATGCAGACCTGCTTTTTTCAAAAAAAACAAACAACCGAATCCAAAAAATGGGCAGAAGACCTAAATAGACATTTTTCCAAAGAAGATATACAGATTGCCAACAAACACATGAAAGGGTGCTCAACGTCACTAATCATTAGAGAAATGCAAGTCAAAACTGCAATGAGGTATCACCTCACACCAGTCAGAAGGGCCATCATCAAAAATTCTACAAACAATAAATGCTGGAGAGGGTGTGGAGAAAAGGGAGCCCTCTTGCACTGTTGGTGGGAATGTAAATTGATACAGCCACTATGGAGAACATTATGGAGGTTCCTTAACAAACTAAAAATAGAACTACCATAAGACCCAGCAATCCCACTACTGGCATATACCCTGAGAAAACCATAATTCAAACAGTCATGTACCACAATGTTCATTGAAGCACTATTTACAATAGCCAGGACATGGAAGCAACCTAAGTGTTCATCAACAGATGAATGGATAAAGAAGATGTGGCACATATATACAATGGAATATTACTCAGCCATAAAAAGAAATGAAATTGAGTTATTTGTAGTGAGGCGGATAGACCTAGAGTCTGTCATACAGAGTGAAGTAAGTCAGAAAGAGAAAAACAAATACCGTATGCTAACACATGTATATGGAATCTAAAAAAAAAAAAGTTTCTGAAGAACCTAGGGGCAGGACAGGAATAAAGATGCAGACGTAGAGAATGGACCTGAAGATGCGGGGAGGGGGAAGGTTAAGCTGGGACGAAGTGAGAGAGTGGCATTAACATATATACACTACCAAATGTAAAATAGCTAGCTAGTGGGAAGCAGCTACATAGCACAGGGAGATCATCTCCATACTTTGTGACCTCCTAGAGGGGTGGGATAGGGAGGGTGGGAGGGAGACTCAAGAGGGAGGGGATATGGGGATATATGTATATGTATAGCTGATTCACTTTGTTATACAGCAGAAACTAACACAACATGGCAAAGCAATTATATGCCAATAAAGATGTTAAAAAAAAATCATGTACATCAACAGGAAGCAGATCAATAGTTGCTTGGGGCCAGAAGTAGAAATGGAAACTGATGGCAAAGGGGCACAAGGGAACTTTTGGGGTTGATGAAAATGTATCTTTATCTTAGGGTTATGGCTACATGGGTATGTACATTTTGTCAAAACTCATTAAACTGCACTGCTAAAATGGGTGTCTCAAGAAGGAGAGAATAGGTGCCCATGTTTGGTACAAATTGAGTAATCTGAGGCTAGAGAGAAGGGGGTTCTGAACACAGCTTAGATGCTGCCACTCAGACCTCCTCTTGTGCAGTCTAGAGAGATGAGGCTGAAGTACAACTGGGTGACATCATACAAGACCAGTCTTTGTGATTCCTGTGTGAAAATGAACCATAGGGCATTGGTGTTTATGGCTTTCTCTGCTTGGGAAGGCTGGAGGAGCACATTAGGATGGTCCAAAGTAAGGTAGAAATGACAGCTGAAGAGAAGAACCAAATGGTCATCTCCAGAGAGGAGGGAAGAACAGCCATCATGCTGTCACAGGTATGATAATGGTAGAAGCTGTGCAGATGTCTGAACCCAGACCTCAGAGCAGACAAGGAAGTGAACAGCAGACCACAGGGCACTGGACAGACTCAACACAGGGTCTCCCAGATGGTCGGTGGGAATTTGAAGGGGACTGAGAGGTTAGGAGCAGAGCCTGAGAAATGCTGATAGCAATGTTTATATTTTACAATATAGTTATTATATAGCATTATAGCTCCTAGGTGAGTGTGCTTTTGCCAACCCATGATGGGGCAACAGAAGATTCCTGAGAACAGGCAAACAAGTCTGAAAGGAGGACTGTTTGCCTTTGTCTGAAAACTGCAAACTATAAGCAGTTCAGAAACACTAGATGATACTTTAAATAACTGATGTGCTAACTGATTTTTAGATCAACAAAACAGTTACTTAAGATTTATAGGGCCCCCCAAAGTGTGGGTCACACACTCAGATGGTCCAGTCCTTAGTAAGTTAAGTTCAGACATTGAGAGTATGCATTAGAAATGGTGGTGTCAATTGTCAGTGGACTTGTATTTTAGAGCTCTTTTGTTTCCTTTTTCCTTTTTCTAGCAGCCAATTTTGATATAAAATTACAAAAGTATCTAACTTTGAAAACTTGGAAATTAAAAGAAAAATTCGTCCTTTACCATATATAGCTCGAGAAGCATTGCCACAGAACAGAGGTTGAGAAAATATAGCCCGCAGCACAAATTCAGCCCATCTGTTTTCTACGGTCTATGAGCTAAGAATGGTTTTAAAAAATTAAAAAAGAATATTCCATGACATGTGAAAATTATACGAAATTCATATTTCCGTGTCCATAAATAAAATTTTATTGGGACACGGCGATGCTCATTTATTTACATATTGTGTATTCCTGCTTTCACACTACAATAGCAGGTTGAGTAGTTGCAACAAAGACCTTTGGGCCCACAAAGCCTAAAATATTTGCTATCGGCCCTTTACAGAGAAAGTTTGCCCACCCCTGCTCTAGAAATAGTTACAACTCACAAGCCTGCATCCTGGTAATCCAGCTGTTTGAAAATCATCAAAACTAAAATCTTTCTACAAGAATTGTCCTTGTAGGCTCTGGGCTAATTCCGATAGGTCTGCCCCCAGGAGGGACCCCTCCCCTCCTTACTCCCTGGGGTCTGCTGCTACCATCCTGCTCATTGTTTCCCCATGACTCCCAGCCCGACACTTGGCTCAACACCCCCCCTTCCTTCCGTCCTAAGGGAAACCGCTTGCTGCCTTTGTTGTTCTGGGCATTCCCATTCACATTTTCACCAGGCCTGACCCTGCCTGGCTTGTAAATCTGATGGGATCCTTGCCCAACAAAGGATGACTGAAGGCGGGTGGAAGTGCCACTCAAAAGAGGTGGTAACATCGGAGCAGAAGGCAGGCTGCACAGAGGTGGGTGGCACCTCGTGCCTGCACTCCTGGACTGTGATTGCTGAGCTCCTGGGTTTCCTTTAAATTCACACACAGCTTAAAACAACTCATTAGCATGCCCGGGAGAGTTGAACAGTTCAGGCTTCTCAAGAGTCCAGTGTTTCCCCAGGAAGGAATTTTCAGGGGAGGGAGTGGGACTGGGGGTAAGAGCCTCCTCTACGTGAGCAGGAACAATGCACTGGGTACCTTGGCAGGAGCTGAGCTGCATAAACAGCCTCATTACACATAAGCCACACGAGGAGGAGTAAGTAGATGTCAGGGCTGGGCTTTGGATTTTGGGTGCTAGCGCAACCCCTGGACCGGCAGGGAGGTGGCTGAGATGCAGTGGGAAAAATGCCATGCTTGATGCCAGAAGGATACAGCACTTACCAGCTGCGTCATCTGGGGTAATTCGAATTGCCTCTTGGGTCTTTGTGAAGGATGTCGTTCATGGGACAATTGAGAGGATCACAATAAATACAGCAAGTGAAGGTTTTTGTCAACTGCAAAGCCCAGTGCAAATGTGAAGGGTTATTACAAGGCAACTTGTGAGAATCACACCTTTTAGTGCCCTATATTGAGCAGGGAGCAAATTTATGGTTAGGATTGGGCCAGAAGTTTTTGGACTTTTATGAAAATCATTTTAGGTCATTCAACAAGTTAGATGCTCAGACTGAAAGGGATCTTAAAGTCCTTTGGATATCCCATCCCACCCCTTCCCCAGCTTCCTTTGGTACTTGGCTTCTTCTCTGAAACATCCTTACTAGATGGTTCGCCAGACTCTGCTTACATCCAATGGAGAGCTCACTCCTTGCCACAGCAGTATTCCTTGGATGGGTCCCTCAGATCCAATCTGTTCTCTCATACTTGGCAGCTCTTGTCTGCCTTGCTTTTAAAGAGTAAGTTCACTGGATAATCCACAGGGCAGGTAGTTGGCATCCTTAGCTTCTCCCAGTATTTATGCTCCTCCTTGGAATAACTTACTATTTACTATCATCTGAAGTGAAGTCTCAGGGAATCTCCCCTCCCTTCTGAGCTACTTTCTCCTGCAGCATCTCCTCTCCCACATTTACAAATGTGTCTCCTGGGCTCCCCTGGTGGCGTAGTGATTGAGAGTCTGCCTGCTGATGCAGGGACATGGGTTCATGCCCCGGTCCGGGAAGATCCCACATGCCGCGGAGCGGCTGGGCCCGTAAGCCATGGCCACTGAGCCTGTGCGTCCGGAGCCTGTGCTCCGCAACAGGAGAGGCCGCAACAGTGAGAGGCCCACGTACCACAAAAAAAAAAAAAAAAAAAAAAAAGAACAACAACAACAAAAAATGTGTCTCCTTTCAGTGTCAAGCTGACATCTCTTCCGGGACTATCATGAGGGCTAACTTGATGGTACCTGAGGATACTACTTGATGCAACTGACCAGCTGCCCTATCATCCAGAAGGAGGTGCAGTGTCAGTTCCCCGTGAGCTTCTGCTCTCTAACCAGGCAAGAAATTAGAGTTTCTGCTTTTGCCAAGACAAACATCGAGAAAGCCAGAAGCTTTCTCAGGCCTTAAGTGTTTTTTCCTTCTGATGTGAATTCTGCCACTTTATCAGTTGCTTTGGTAAGTTACATAATTGTTTTTAGGTATTTCAAATCATACTGTGACACTGCTCCTTTACCAAAATGTCTCTGGGAAAACTACCAAGAAAAGGCAAATAAAAAGAAAACTAGCATTTAAATGAGCATCTACGTTACTTCAGGGCCTGTTCTTAGCCCTCAACTTACAGCATCTGATTTAATTTTCATAACAACTGTTTACTAGATGGGAAAACAGGGACTGCACACACACAAATACACAGTTTTTAGGAATACACATAAATACAATAAAACCATATATTCAGGAAAGCAAGGGAATGAAGAATACAGGACTTAGGGTGATGGTTATTATATGTGAGGGAAGGGAGGGGAAGGAACTGATAGAAGGACAATGTAGTTAGATGAGTGTTACTGTCAAGGTTCCAGTTCTGAGAGGTGGTTTCATGAATACATACATTATTTAAAATAGCTAATTAAATAGCGGTTGAAATAAAAGCGGGCTGTACAAAGATCAGTGATCAAAATGTGTCATGAACCATTAGGATTAATTCAGTTTGTGTTTACCTGTGGTCCCCTAAGAACAAAACAAGTCTCCAAAAGGCAGTTTCCCTGGCTTTGCATAATAGGGATTATTTCTCCTGTGCATAAAATCTCATGAAGTCTAGAGGCTCTCCTCCATCGTGTAGTCACACCAACTGGACTATGTGACCTCCCAGGTAAGTAGGGGCAGAGAAGGATAAAAGAAACACACTGGCTTTTTAATCTCAGCCTGCAAATAACACATATGTTTGCTCACAGTTCATTGGCCAAAACTAGTCACATGGCCCCAGACTAATTGCTGGAGAGACTGGGAAATGTAGAGGAGGAAGGAATATTTAGAGAGTACTATCTGTCTCTGCCACATTTCATTTTTTTCCCCTTGTTAGAGTAAAGATGAACAATTCTGGGTAAGATTCTATTTTTATCTATCTTTCCTGTGAGCTTTCATAGACAAGATAGCTCCCTGAAGTGGTTTAGAGTTAGACGTGTCTGGGTTTGCGTCTTAGCTCTCCTCTAACTGACTTAGGTGAACTTGGGCAAGTCATGTTCCTTCTCTGAGGCTGTTTTCTTGTCTCTAAATTGGGGATAATAATATAAATGTTGCAGGATTAGTGTAAGGGTGTAACTGGCCAAGGCTGTAAGGTGTCAACTAACACGCTGAAATCTGCGTAATTTACTAAATGGTAGTAATTACTATGAAAAGCTGCTATGAGGTCATTGTTTACATTATCCAATTCTCAGTGTAGCTTTAGGGATTGTCAAGTATATTTTTCTTTATTGTTGTTTCAAAATAAAGCCACAAAGCCCTCTCTGCGTTGCTATCTTGAACAGCTCCTGTTTGGAATGTGGAAGGCAACTATATGTGCCAGAAGCATCATACAAACAAACAGAATAGCTATCTCTTTCTCTGACCATAAGAATGCTTAGGATTGGTATCCTCAGAAAAGCAAGTCAACGTATTAGGTCAGGGTGTGTCTTCAGAAGACTCATGGCATCTTTTCAAAAATTCTTTGTATTAGTCAGGATAAACTAGGTTATGCTGCCATAACAAACATTTCCCAAATCTCAATAGCTTAACACCAGAGATTTATTTCTTGTTTATGAAAAGTGCATGTAAGATCTAGGAGACTTTCTAAGCCACTTCCACTCCACATTAACAATTCAGCAATCCATATGTCAGCAGCCTCCACTGTGTTGTAGTTATACTATTCGGAAAACACAACCTTTTCAGTTGACATGGCAGGGGAAAAGGTGCTGGATGTTATTGCACTGGTGATTTCTCTGGCCAGGAATTGACACTTACCACTTCTATATACAATGCATTGACCAGAACTAGTCAGATGGCCCTACCTAATTACAGGGTTGGTGGAAAAGTAGAATCCTCTCTTGTGTCTAGAAGAAAAAGAAAGATCTGTCACATTCTTGTTCCCTACCCAAACTCCACTATAAAATGGCTGTCTTCCATGAACAAGGGCACAAGAAAGTTGTGTGTATATAGGGTGTACAACATAGTCCATATGCATCAAACTCCTTACTCTTTAAAATCCTTTGAGTGTTCTGCTTCCATGTCTTTGTTGATGTTGTTCCATTGGCCCCAGAAAACACTTCCCTTCCATTTCTACACTTTCAAATTCTATCTGTTTTTCAAAGTTCCATCTTAATTGTCACCTCCTCATTCCTCATCTCCTCTTGTGTTTCATTTTTTCATTTATTCTCCTACAGCATATTATGCTTCTCTTGAGATCCTCCGACCCATTTGTTTTCACTCTCTAATTTTTTGTTCAAACATTTGAATGAACCAAAACAGAGTACTGAAAAGGAACATGTGGAACCTGGAATTACAATCAAAACCTTAAGTCTGTAGATCAGGAAGTATAACTGTGTTCTTTACATGGGTAAGATTCTGCCTGCCTTTTAAAGTCACAGTTTGGCTGGAAATCGAAGAAAGAATGAGCAGAGAAGCAAGTATAGCTTCCCTGAAGAAGCTCTTCCTTGACTTAAGATTGCATCGCTTAGGTCAGTCAACTCATCTGGCTGATGTCTGCTCCATACCTAGGATGGATGACAACTGGCAGCCAGCTACTACTAATCAGGCGAGCCAAATAGTGAGACCCAGCTCAGCATCAAGATAGCAGTTCCTGGCAATCACGAAATTTCCTTTGGAAAGTGCCATTGCTTTACCATCCAAACGAAACTTGGTTATTAGTCATAGCAAGAGCTGGCGTCCAACTAGTTTGCTAAAAATGGCAGTGTTCTTGGATTTCTTATACTTTTGGGGTCAGATGCAGAATACCTACTGGTGATCTCTCAATACTTTTCCTAGGGACAGACATTCTTCTTCAGCAGCATTTCTGATGAAGGTTTTCCCATAGATTTACACATGGGAAGTGAAGCCCTTCTTGTTCTATGCCCCGGTGGGATCTTTCCTTGTGAAAAGCAACAGCACACTGTGCACACACCAAACCAAGTTTTCAAGACTAACACATGAAGGAATTGAACTTCTGTGATGTTCTGGGCACCGTGCCAATGTGTTCACACACTTTCTCTTAATCTTTACAACGGCCCTGTAAGGTAAGGTAGCAATTACCAGCTCTATTTTAGAGAAGAGACTGAGGTTCGTAGAGCTGGTGCACTGAATCACACAGCTAGAAGGCACAGCAGCCAGATCGAGACATGAACTTGCTATCATAGTTCTTGTGATCATAGTGGACCATCCAATTCCTGACCTCAAGTTGTTCTGTATTAGGCAAGTGGTTCTGGGCAGGCTGGACTTCAGTAACTAGGTCACACTCTGGGCATCCTCCTCAGTTCTTCACTGAATAGCAGCGTGGTGCCTGCCTCTTTCAGAAGATGACTTGGAGTCTGAGTGAAGAGCTTACGGTGTTCTCTATGACTGCAATAACAGCCTTCCCAGGTGTTGAGTGCCTCATGATGTAAGAGAATACACATGTATTATCTCAGTTAAACCGCACAAACACATTACACACAGGCAGAAGTTAAACAGGAGGAAACTATGGCTCAGAGCAGGTTAAGGCGAACGTCCAAGGGCACACCATTGTTTGGGGTGGTGCTCGGACTAGAACCATCTTCCTACCATCTAGGGTCCCCTATTTGAGTAGCCACAGTCATAATAATAAAAGCCAGGACAGATGCTATAGACCAGCAAATTGATACTTGGAAGACTCTGTGCAGAGAGTATCAGTTTCCCCTCTACCTCTTGGCTGTGAAATGGGAATAATAATTCTAACATATCAGGCTGATTGTGAAGATGAACCAGAGACAACGTCAATGAGAAAGCCCCTGGCTCAGCTCCTGGCACAGAGGAGATGCCAGCATTAACATGGGCTGAATATTAGCTGACTATTCCCAGATGATTTTTTAGAAGGC
The DNA here is from genome assembly GCF_949752795.1 of Hyperoodon ampullatus. NCBI lineage: Eukaryota > Metazoa > Chordata > Mammalia > Artiodactyla > Ziphiidae > Hyperoodon > Hyperoodon ampullatus. The sequence goes on from NC_136919.1 coordinate 33,246,056, forward strand.
TGGAAAGAGACTGTTTTGGGCTCTTCTCTATAAAGCCTAACTCATCATCATATGGGCCTCCGGGTAGGGGTAGGGGAGGAAAAAATGAGGGGAGGAAGGATAAAAAGGGAGTAGATTAGCCACTCAGGGATGTCCCTTGCTTCTCAGTTACTCCTCTGGGTATGTTGGTTTGCAGGGCAACTGGGGAGGGCGAATAGAATTCATTCATGACCTTATGAGAGTTTTGCCATGGTCCTGAGAGGGGCAGGCTTTGCCAGAGCCCTGGGAAGCAGAACTGCTGGGCTTTCTGGGTAATGGCTGTACTTAAGCACTATCTGGCTTTTCACAGCCAGCTGACTGATAAAAAGGGTCTTCACAGTGAACCCACCCCAGCAGCGGGTAGTTAATGGCACTTTCGGCTGAGCTCATTTTTGGCACGAAATGCAGAGGATCATAAACCAGAATTCTAACCTCAAGATGGATTCGATTTTCCAGATAGGGATGGTGGTTTCTAAGCCTTGAGCAATGTCGCAGGGTCCTGTTTCCAGGAGAATTTCTGTTCCATGTGGTGCTTCCCTGTTTGCAGGGCAGTTTCCTTCACATCAACACTTTGATCCTCCTGGCAGCTCTGTAAGGTAGATAAACTCCTCAGAGGTTATTGCCCTCTTTCCTCCAAAAAGAAACCAAGGCTCAGTGAGGGTAAAGGGTGTGCCAGACCTTGTACAGTTGGCCCTGACCCTTGGCTAGAATTCTGTTCCCTTATGATTCTGTTTTCAGAGTAGGATTCCAGGAGGTTTTCTCACCTTTAATCAGTACTTTTGGTTCCAGTCATCTAAAATGAGGAAATTGAGGCTTTAGAAGAGATTACGTTCCCTGCCCCAAATCACACAGCTAGTAAATGGCAAAGCCAGGATTAAAATCTGACTTCTGACTTCTTAACTGCCTTGCCAGTGTTTCTCAAAAAAGGACTGATTTGTGGCTCATTCTTGGAGAGCCCATGGTTACACAGCTTTAAACATTTTGCATTTTTGTTTTGATGATGGTCTTGAAAATAATTTTACCCATTATACATTAAAAACTACTTTAAACAATGTTAATGATCATTTGAAATGTAAGAATTTTTTTTTAATATACAAAATAAGACATTCGTTGCTTCAGTTTGAGGCTCTGAGAGACTGCGTCCCATGCCTGAAGTCATTTTCTTAGGGTTCTATGAGATGGTGGGGTTTTTTTTCCCATATGAAAGAGTTTATATATTATACAAGTTTCAGGAACTCTGAACTGTGAGTCCCAGCTTCCCTGTTGAGTTGTAGAAACATTTCAACATTCTCTCCTTGAAGTATGTGAGTGATTACCACAATCATTTTGAAGATTAGAAATCAGAAGAGAGGTTTATATTTGTACCCAAGGTCACATACCCAGGAACTAACAAATTCTAGCTCCAATCTCTGACACCAAATCCATCCACGCTACCTCCTAGGAAAAAGAAAAAATCCAGTTTTCTAGTCAAAGGATAATTAAAAGTCCCCAATTTCTCCCTAAAAGACCCAGAGGGGCACAGATTCAAAGTGGGAGGGATTGCAAATGAGGAATGTTAAAATCTTCCTGGGAGTCAGTAGGGTCCTCCTAGTAGGAGAATGAAAGGAGGTTTCTCCCACTAGCTTTAGCCATTCACCTGTCCCAGAGCAGGGCCATCTCCGTCTCCAGGCTTCTACATGGTGACGATTCCCAAATTCCACTGCGGTGTTTACAATTCTGCAGCCAAGCACTCGGCTTACTTCAGCTTTAAGCAAAGGATGGCAAATGTTTGCATCCACTTTCTTATCTGGACCGGTTCTCCCACGTCTCCTCCATGTGGTTTTCATATGGCTTTTATGAATGCCCGAAGTCTGTTCCAGCTTGTTCTAATGTTGCACTGTTTTAACTGCCATAACACAGTGGTATCAACAGATAAATCAACTAGATATGCTGAAAAAATTATGGGCAAGAATCCTGTTTTCACCCGGCCTAATTCATCCACGAGAAGAATCTGCCTTGGGAGTTGCAGGGAGAAGAGATATGTGGAGTTACAGACCAGAGAAATAAGCCAGTCCAACGATCCTATTATTCCTAAACTTCTGGACTGTTTTCACTTAAATCAACAGCAATTTTCTCTAGAGTTGCCCATTCTCTGAACCTCGTGATTCCTCCGGTTAGAGCGTTTGCTGAGCTGCTTCTCATATTCAGCTGTCTCTTCTTTCTCTCTCAGTGATTTCATTTGCTTAATGGGACTTTCTGTGACGAATCATGGTAGTTCAGGATGTCGACTCATAAGACTTGTATCACTGAGGATGTCCTTGTCCAGACCTCAGATTCACTCTTCTTACTTCCCGGAAGGAGAAAGTTTCTGAGCGATTGTTAGAGTACACAGCACAGGAGGCTTCTCTCCCTGACCTCCACGTTCCAGCATCCAGAGCTTTCCTCTTTGCCTCACTCTCAGCAATTTAAATCCTATTTAGATTGTGATGCGGAGACTTGGGGAAGATTAGCTTTTGGGAAGTAGGCTCTGTAATCCTTGGTCCCTGAAGTGACTTTCAATAGGAAATCTGAATTCCTGCTCCATGTAAAATGGGTCTCAGATGCTGAGAAATGAGTATTTGAGAATAATTTATGATTTGCTTTCCATAAATCACTGCTATTTTGCCTACAAATCATTTTGAGAACTGTATATGGCTTTATAAAAATATGAGTCTGGGCAGAGAAGACTGATTGGGAATTGAGGGTTGTATGTTGATCCTTGGTCCTGTCACCAATTAGTTATGTGACTTTGGCAAGTTGCCCCAAGTTTCTGACTTTCATAGGGGGTTGTAAAATTATTAAATTACATCCTTCAGCAATTAATTCATTAGTTCAACAAACATTTATTGCCTGCCAACTCCCCGCCAGTAACCATACCGGTCCTTTCCAACTCTTGCATGTTATGAGAACTCTGGTCCTGTGATTGTTACATTCTTATAGGATGTTGTTCTTAAAGGGACAACCATTATTTAACATTTACTAGGAATCAGAAAGATGATTTTCTTTGCCCTTTGTACTAGCTCTGCAAAGTGCTAGTTCCATTTTACAGATGAGGGATTGAAGCCCAGAGAAGTTGAACGGTATTTGCAAGGTTACATTTCTTCTAAGAGGTAGCACTGGGTTAGAACTTACATTCCACTGGTCATTTTGCTGAGGCTCACTTACTCCCTAAGACAACTAAACTTTCATGTCCATTCTTAGTATTTTCAAGTGTTCTAAGAAACTTGGGACACAACTCTGTCTTCAGGTAAAAATGGAGATTGAGTTGCTCTCTCTGATTGATTTTGCTGCTTTCTCCTACCAGGGCAGATTCCTTCCCATACCTGAAAATGGAGCTGCATCCAGCCCCGTGAATGGGCAAATGGAGTAGCTGGCGGGCACCCTAGGGCATGGGCTCAGACTCTCCAAGATGATTTTACATCTGGGGAAGGGAGTGGTTGGGACGGCAGCTGAAGTTTGGGGTCTATCACAATTTCCGCTCCGCCTTGTGAGAATCATTTCACAAGTCATAAGGGTAAATCCCAAGGAAGTTAGTTTTGGGGCTGGGCTGTCACCCAAAGCACTGCACTTCCTAGAACTCTATTTGTGTTTATGTAGGAGATGTTGACAAGTTAATGGTTTTGAGTTCCAAAGAGAAGTCTTTAAAATGGTGGATTTCAGATGACAAAATATATATCAATCGGTTTAAATACAGGAATCAAGGGCTTCCCTGGTGGCTCAGTGATTGGGAGTCCGCCTGCTGATGCAGGGGACACGGGTTCGTGCCCCGGTCCGGGAGGATCCCACATGCCGTGGAGTGGCTGGGCCCATGAGCCATGGCCTCTGAGCCTGTGCGCCCAGAGCCTGTGCTCCACAACGGGAGAGGCCACAACAGTGAGAGGCCCGTGTACCGCAAACAAAAAAAAAAACAAAAAAAAACAGGAATCAGAAATCACTCTAGGTATTTTAAGAAGAATAAGGTTTAATATAAACAATTGTGTGCTTACTAAATAGTTGTAAGGGCTGAAGGAGCAGGCTCTAAGCTAGGTAAGACAAAACTGATCCTCCAGAGGAGCTAGTATTTCTGAGGGTGCCACTGGTGCTAGGTAGACCTTGAGTGGGAGCCACCACCATAGCAGGAAACAGGAGAACGGCTGCCCAAAGCTGCAACCCAGGGACCAGGAAGTCAGATCAAGAAGCCAGCACTACCACCACTGTTTGTCAATACCCAGAACCCTGGAGAATAAACACTGCAACCTACTGCAAGAAAATTACAACTTTCCTAACAGTAGTGACAAACAGGGGCTGAAGAAATGACCCCTACTCACTTCTTTCTTTCAAATCATATGAGTGCATCTAATTGGCTTTCCAACCTTTTTAAATATAAGAAGGGTAACATGAAGTTTGCAAGTATCTATTATGATGGGGGGAGGTAATTCTCTAAATAGATCCTTTTTCAGCACTACATAAAACTCCAAGTATAAAAGAACTTCCTCCAAAAAAAAAGCAAAGCAAAGCAAAACGAAACCACTTAGACATTCAAAGTTTACTCCTCTGAGAGTAGAAGTTATCCCAATAATGGAGTCACTCCTGTTCAGTATTTATGTTCTCTTTGTTCTTTTCAGGAAAGGCCAACCCAGGGCCCAGTGCCTTTCCCTGCTTAAGCTCTACCTAGATGACATCTAATACCACTTCAACCCAGTAGGAAATTTCTTGTCAAAGAAAGCTGAGTCCAGTGGGAAAAGTGGTATCACTGTCACCTTGCTAGACCAGTAGATGGCAAGTGTGGTTTCAGTTTCACTTATGACAGGCTCTGAGGACCAGCTCTGTCCCAGGCCCTGAAACACTGTCAAGTAGGAGAGACAGTGCATTACATAAATGCTATGATGGCTGTAAGCCAGAGAGAGTGAAGGCACATGGCTAAACCTAGAACTTGGGGTGGATCAAATGGGAGGAACCAAAACTCACAACTGCTCTTTGTGCAGTCAATCTGCTCTAGTTGCCCACAGTCTACACCTTGAGACAGGAGTAAATTTTTCCTGGTGGCAATGGTTCTGAAGATCAAGGTGCTCTGCTAATGCCTTGTGGTGGGCAGCTTCTGCAATGGCTCTCCATGACCCCCGCCTCCTGGTATTCATGCCTGTATAAAACCCTTCCCTAGACTTAGGGACTTGCTTCTAACAACTAGAATGTGGTAAACCTGATGGGATGCCACTGCTGAGATGAGGTTACAGTCCAAAATGTGAAATGTGCTGACACTGAGAAACCCTGGGCTGGAACTTGATCTTTCCTCCCTGGCTATGACCTTGGTTTCCCTGGTGGACCAGATTCCAGATTCTCCCTCTGACTTTTCTACCTTTAGCCACTTCTAGTGAAGCATCCGTCCCAACCAACACATGCTACCCAACTCCCAGTCCCAAGCACATGTATCATCCCCACTCAGCCTGGCCCCAGGAGAACATCTTCTCCAACCAGCGTTCTCAAACAGCACCCATTACTGATGGAAGCACATGCAGTCTCCTCTCTCTGCTTCTCCCAAACATCATCTCTCCGGGAACCTGAGAAGCACAAGGTGGTGGAAGGCTCAGCCCCATGAGTCAGTCCACCAAAAGTCAGTCCCTTGAGTAAAGGTCTGTTTTCAGTTAGCCCTCCACACGGCGGCCTCAATTGAGACCCATTGAGAACTGTGCTGATGGTTTCCGGCAAGGACAAATGTATTTTCCAGGAGAACACAATGTAGCCAGGCTTTCCGGAGAAACCAGAAAGACAAACATTAAAATGCAAAAGAAAAAAAAAAAAAAAAGAAACATTCAAAACAACGTTTCCTGTTTGTTAAAAGCAGAAAATTCATTGTTAACTTTGCCATTCCCTTTTATTTCTTCTGAAAGCATCAACTCTGAGAAGAACGACTTCTGCGGACACCCACACCAGTTGGTGGACTGAGACAATGGGTCTCTGGTGAGTAACCTGAGGGCAGGAAGGGAGTTAATGAGCCCAAACGGAAGACGCTGAAAGAAGGCTCTCCTTATTGTTACTGGGATCTATGCTTTGTTATGAGACATCTTCCCAAAGTTTTTTTTTTTTTGGCTGTGTTGGGTCTTCGTTGCTGCACACGGGCTTTCTCTAGTTGCGGTGAGCGGAGGCTACTCTTCGTTGCGGTGCGCGGGCTTCTCATTGCGGTGGCTTCTCTCTCTCCTTTTTTTTTTTTTTGCTGTACGCGGGCCTCTCACTGTTGTGGCCTCTCCCGTTGCGGAGCACAGGCTCTGGACGCGCAGGCTCAGCAGCCATGGCTCACGGGCCCAGCCGCTCCGTGGCATGTGGGATCTTCCTGGACCGGGGCACGAACCCGTGTCCCCTGCATCGGCAGGCAGACTCCCAACCACTGCGCCACCAGGGAAGCCCGTGGTGGCTTCTCTTGCTGTGGAGCACGGGCTCTAGGTGCGTGCGGGCTCAGTAGTTGTGGCTCGCGGGCTCTAGAGCGCAGACTCAGTAGTTGTGGCGCACGGGCTTAATTGCTCCACGGCATGTGGGATCTTCCCAGACTAGGTCTCAAACCCGTGTCCCCTGCATTGGCAGGCGGATTCTTAACCATTGCGCCAGCAGGGAAGTCCCTTCCCAAGGGTTTTTAAAGGTTTTTAATGAGCTGCAGTCTTGTTTTTATTTTCCCTTCTTGAGAGGGAGACAAGCACTGTGTACCAGGGAAAGGTCTAACCTACACTCTGTGGTCACCTCATGGTTCTCTTCCACATCTGAGGTCTGCTCCTCATCACTGGCACCTTATCTGTCAAGCTCAGGGCCCAAGAAGCAGACCATAGAGAATGTTCCACTCAATGGCAAGCTCTGCACTGAAGCAGAAGCTCAGTCCCTGAGTCCATGCTCCTTTCCCCACCCTGGGATGGCAGAGAAGATACTGGAAGGTTCTTGTCACCTTTGTTTGGTTCATTCATTCTTTCATTTAATAATCATGGCAAGTCTAACATATTGCAGGCTCCATACTAGATGGTGGAGGTTCAGAGGTGTCTCGGACACAGTTTCTAACCTCAGAAAGTTTATGGTTTGGGGGATGCACTGGGGGTATGGACGAGGAGGGGTGGACCAGGAGCAGTGACAGTGAAGGGGACAGAGTAGGGAGATCAGGATGGCCTTCTGGAGCAGGTGACACACAAATGGAGATACTAGATTTCTTTCCCTTCCTTGCCTGTTCTTGAGCACTTGAAAAATTATGGCATGATTGCATTCTGACAACTTCTATTTAAAATACACATACAGGGGGTTCCCTGGTGGCGCAGTGGTTGGGAGTCTGCCTGCCAATGCAGGGGACACAAGTTCGTGCCCTGGTCTGGGAAGATCCCATACGCCACGGAGCGGCTGGGCCTGTGAACCATGGCTGCTGAGCCTGTGCGTCCGGAGCCTGTGCTCCGCAACGGGAGAGGCCCGCGTACCACACACACACACAAAAAATACACATACATGCTCAAATATACTCTTTCCTTAAAGACAGTTTTTTAAGAGCAGTTTTAGATTTACAACAAAATTGAGAAGAGGGGACAGAGATTCTCAGATATACTATTAAACCAAGCTGTCTCCATTCTGGGAATTTACAGCATAGAAAAAACACTAATACATAATGGCATGAATATACAGATGTTTTTTGCAGCACTGCTTAAACTGACAAAATACCGAGTAACTAATCATACATTCATCTCATGGGATATTTTGCAGCTATTTAAAGAGAAGAATAAAGAATAAAAAGAAGAATAAAGAATGAATGCAGCTCTACAAAACAGCTTGGAGGGTTAGTCTATGAGCCACTGTCGAATGTAAAAAGCAAGATAAGCAAAAGTGTGTGCAATATGCTGCCTTGGTGGTAAAAAATGATAAAAATCTCATGTATGGTATATATGGATATCTAGAGAATTATATGTCTGCAGAGAAATCTTTGGGAGAATGCATATTAGGTTGTGCTGGGTTTTTCTGTTTGTTTCACAAATCCATTCCCTACCTTCCCCAACCAGCTCTGTGCCCTGGACCCTGACCTTGATGGGCTGTATCTATGGACCAGTGTACCCTTTGGCTTCTGGTTGGTTTGGTATGGGAAGTACCAGCAAAAGATGAGAAAAAGGGAGGAATGTGAGGTCAGGGTATATTCTCCTGGCTTCGTTTCTGTCAGTGGTGGTGGCTGCCACCCCTTTATTGAAGACCATTGTGCCTGGCGGGGGGCCTCTAGATGACCATTCTCTTTGTTTTATAATCTTTATTTTTGGCCCTTCAAGCCTAGAGGCCTATCTGCTCTTGCTTCACCAACTTTTGCTAGTTTTTCTTGACCCAGCTCACACCTTTAAAATTGTCCCTTTAATAAAATCTCCTTGAATAGTCTGTATGAGTGTGCCATCTGTTCCCTGCAAGGGCCCTGACTCATCTTGTTAACATGGGGTATCTGGGGGAAGGGATTATAGACATGAGAGACAGTGATGGAGGGGAGAGGAGAGAGAGATGGGGAAGTCATGCCAGAAAGAAAAAGAGAAAAAACACACTTATGGAGTCAAGTAGTTTATGTAAATCATGGGGACATATAGGACGAAGTTAAATAAAATAATAAAAAAGGAGAGGATTTAAAAAGCACTCCCCTGTCCCTACCCCTTCTCTCCAGCAGTGGCGCTATAAGAAGCCTTTCTCTCACTCACTCCTGTTTGCCCCCACTTTCCCTAAGCTCAGAATAGGAAGCTCAATGGGCTCCACTTCGTCGCTCTCATCCCAGGTGAATGGCCTGAAAGCGGCAAGGTCAACGTGAATACACACAGGACAGGGAAGGAAGACACAGCCCTGGACATGGGGAACCTCCTTGGATGCTCCAGCCACAGCAGGCTTTTGTCCTTTATTTTACACACTCAGCGCTTTTCTCCCCACAGGCTTTATTCCTGCTGGTCCTTCTGCTTGGTCCTTCCAAAGTCCTGTTCATTATCTTTCCTCCCCCCAGAAGTTTCCCCAGAGCACCCTGTCCCTACTTTTCAGATGTTAATCACTTTTCCCATCTCTTCCCTTTTCCATAGATCTGTTATCCCTTTTTTCAACCGTAGGCCAATTTTTGGTCTGTTTCAGGCACTAAAATGGGAGCTCTTTAAAGGCAGGCACTGGGTGCAATGCTCATGCCTAACTCTGGCACCTAGCCCAGGGCCAGGCACTCAGAAAGTATTCACTGATGGTGCGTTGAATCGAATTGATCTGTAGAGATTTCTCAAGGGACTAGATCTCTAAGCTGAACCAGGCCACTTTGTTACCTTATGTATGATGACTTAGAGAGAGGAGAGGTAATTTGCTTGAAGTCTTGGAGCCAGCGTTAGCAGAGCTGGTCTGGAGCCCCTAGTCCAGCTCCTGTTTTGAGGACACACACGGCCTCTCCTGGTTGGAACCCTCTCACTGCCTTCCTGCTCATGCTCTCAGCCTCGGGGGTCCCAGCTGGAGAGGTGAATGGCTACAAGCGGTTCTTCCTCTTGCCACGCTGAGCACTACCTGGCTTCTCATTTGGCTCAGACTTGCTCCTCTGTGCCCGACAATCTCCACTCCAGGATGGCTGCCTGTTACCAGTCCCGCAGGGAGAGGCAGTGGAGGTGCCTGTCTCCTGGGCCCTGACATGTTATCCTTTCCAGAAATCTAGAGTGAAGCATGTGAGGTTGACACTCCTGTTTTATTTCAGGAGGGAGAGGGGCAATTCACCCTGCATGAATAACCAGAAAAGAAATGCTCAGGCCTCAGAAAATTTATATTCCTTCTAACCCAAGTCTTGTCGCAAATATCTCCCTAAAGAAATGATGGTCCTGGTGATTTATGGCCCAAAGCTGACTGCCATCCAAAAGGATTATTAGACACTCTGGGCCTAAAAAGTAAGTCATGTCATACATACATATACACAGATACACATTCTTCCTCTCTCTCTCTGTCTCTCTCTCTTTCTCTCTTTCTCCCAATAAAACCTAGACACAAGCTCCCTTATTAGGCTGCAGACTTGCCAGGGTCCATGATAACACGGTGGCATTAGAATTCATCTCACTGTCACTTAAAAAGACTATCATTATGGGTGTCCTGATCCCCTGAACAAAAGTCATTCTGGGCTGTACTTTGAAAACCATGAAGAACTGTACAAATATGAGCTCTTAAGGTTAAGATAATTATCTAGGTAATTCAGAAGAGAAATTCTCTTGTCTCAATTGAATAATTCAAGGAAAAACATTTTGACTTGAATCGCCCAGATGATTACTTGAGTTCTCCAACAACCATTGTTTGTATTGACACAACTTTTGAAATTTGGAAAGGAATTCTGCCACAAATGTGAAGTTGGAAGTTGGAAACTTCTTTTTCCTGGATGTGAGTTTTTGCAGTATCTTTTAATAATCCTTCAGACTCTTCAGACTGGCTTTCCTATGACCAGAGTTCTCAGGTTGGTTAGAAGTAAAACCCAGCACTTGTTAACCAACCCTGTTCCTCTTTACCTGAAGGAGAAATGAGCATAGGCACGCAATACCTTTTAACACATAAGGTGGTGCACACCTTTATTTACTAGCTAGAAAAGAGAGTTATCTGCTGGGCAGTGTGACAAAATTGCATTGTGATTTCTGGTTCTACAAAGAGGAAGAGGGAACACAATTCCTCCCCAAGAACTCTTTGGTTTGGCAGTTGGGATTGTTTGAGTTGTGATAAAGGCTAATATTTATCCAACCAGCTTCCCAAATCTGACCTGCTACTTGGAATCTGCTCAGTAGTGACCAATTGGTTATCTCAGAGCCCTGTTTGTTATCACAGCCAAGAACCCAGGCTGGTATGAAATACCAGTATATCATCCCTCCAGGACTGGATTGTTGAGTCATGTGGCAAGGCCTGAAGGGAGGTTTCCAGTTTAATTCATTCTAGTTCGTAGAACGATAATTTACAAAACAATGAAATCTAGGAGTTGACTGTGAGTTTAAAAACCAGTTAATGGTCCCAAAATATAACAGATGAAGAATAAGATGCCCAGAGAGGATTAATGCCTTACTTGGGTCATGTGGCTGGTTAGTTGCAAAGTCAAACTAGAGTTGTCTTGGCTAGTGTTAACATTAATAAGAACTGTGTGCCAGGCACTGGGCACTTTGCATTGCAAGTAATAGAAGATCCACCTGCAAGTGGCTTCGTTTATAAAGGAAACACATTTACGTGCGGTCCCAGTAGGGCTGGCTTCAAGGTTTGATTCAGTGGCTCAAATGAGTAATTAGAGTGGAACTTGGCTTCTCTCTCTTCTTTCTCAGCCCTCCTTCCTTAGCATTGGCTTTCTTCCAGGAAGACCCTTTCCCTTATGCTTGCAGAATCACTGACAGCAACTTGTGGGGCTGTAGACTCCAGGGTTCAAATTCAGTAGATAGTAGAATGTGTGCTTTGCATGTAGCTCCAGGATAAGTCTCCACTGGTCCCATTGGCCTGATTTGTTTTTGTGCCCATTGCTGAACCAGTCACTGTGACCAGCGGGATGGGATTTGTTGATTTATTTAAGTCAATCGGGCACCCTCCTGCGAATGGATTCAGAGCCAAATCCATCTACATCCACACAGCTTACTGTCCATTTTAACCTGACTACTATTTGGCTGTCTTCACTAATGTGACTACTGTTCCACTGTCTTCATCAATGTAGTGATGAAGATAAAAATTGCAGTTTATTGTTCATTTCAGGAAATTCCTGCCTAGTCTTTATAAACAAACAAGCAAAACAAACACAATTTAAATAAACATCAAACTTTGAATTCTCAATAAATAGCATCAAATGACTGTCAATTCTCTAAGACTCTTCGAAACTCTGCCTCAAAATACTTGATTGTCCACCAATCCCAAACTCTTATATCATGATCCTTATGTAATCCTAATCAAGCCTCCCCCACATTGAAAGCCTATCTTAAACCAGACTTCAGAATCTTATAAACATCGCAACTTTGCCCCTGTGATGTTAGTAAGACTCTCTCATGGTGGTATTCTCCCTTACCTTTGTAAGAATATACTCAGCTTTGTCTTATCCACTGTTTATTTTGGTGCTATTTCCAGGGAGTCAGCGTTCAGGATTCATTCCACTCAAAACACTTTACTAGGGAATTCAGGGTAGAGTTAAGAAGAGGGGAAGAGGGATGGATGATGGGGACAACCAACAAATGTTTACACATACTCCATGAGTGGGGCTACAGCCTTTACATCTTACATAGGTAAATGACTGAAGAAATGGAGTGGAGAGATCAGGCATTTGGCATCGCTCATTTGGCATTTATTTTAGGGAAGGAAATGAATGAGAAGCCAGATGAGCAACAGGGTGATAGATGACAACATAGACTCAGCTGGGAAGATATGAATGCATGGTCTTCCCTACAGTGTGTCCCCACTGCCCCTCAAGAGCCTAAGGGATTTAAGACAATGTCTTTAACATTAGGAAGAGTCTGGGTTTATTTCGAGGCAGCAGGAAGAACACTGAGCTTGAAGTCAGAGACCCTGGGTTCCAGCTCTGGTTTCCTTCACTTACTAGTTGTATGGTCGTAGGTAGTCATGGCACACTCCCTCTCTGAACCTAAGTGTCCTTCTTTGTAGAGTGAGAAAGGTAAAACTCATCCTATTTTATTTTGGAGATGGAAAGTAGATAATAAACATGAAAGGAAAATTTTAAATGCAGAAATATCATATAGATATTCTTACTCATTATTAATTTTGTTAGCCATCAACAAATTCTTACCCAGTTGCTACTGTAACCAATTTGGCTAAACTCTGGCAGGATTTAGAGTTTAGGCCACTAGGACAGAGAATATCTAATTGCCCCAAACCAGGTCCACAACCTTGGTGCTGCACAATTTCCCCATTTGTAAGGAACCAAATTTCTCCTGCTTTAATTCCCAGGTTGGTCAGTGGAAAGAGCACAGTACTTAGAGTCAGAGAAACAGGGTCTGAGATCTGATATGACATTTACTGGGTATCTAGTTTTGGACAAGTTACTTAGCCTGTTGAAGACTTAACCTGTTTATATGTAAAATGTCTAAAAAGCAGCCAGTTCATATGCTGTTGCAAGGATTGTATATGAGCAGACTTTCAATACAGGTTGTCCAATTTGAATCTGATAGTTAAGTCATGTTCTGTGTGATGTTTTTGTGACAAAATTACACTTTTGTGTTTGGACATCTTAGTGCACCAGTGACCCCAGAGAAAGGAAACACATGAGGGAGTGCCTCCGTGTCACCGTGAAGCTAATTGATTAGAGCAATGAGAATTTTTGTAATCCTAAGGATGAAACATCCGGTGACTATTTCAGGGATAATTACTATGTCTTATACTTGCAGGTATTCCTGGACAGGACATTTCCTGGTACTCTGGAATCCTCACAAAGTGGCAGAGGTTGGGATAGTTGCATTTCATGAGATAGTTTTACATAGCAAAGCATTTCACAATGGTATGTGTTTCTCCCTCCCACACAAAGAATCCTGGTGAAATGTCCCTTCCCTTCATGGTAGACCTTATTTTCCCTCAACGGACTGCTCAAGGATGCACATGAATTGTCTTGAATGTTTGCAGCAGTGTGGTTCTGTCTGTACAGTTAGCAGAAAGCATGGTTCTGTCTGTATGGCTAATGATTTGTGTGGGTTATTTAATTAACGTGATAGTGTAGATTTTGTGGTAGAACAAAATGAAAATTGTATTCAGTATAAAAATTTAAGAATCATAGAGAAAAAATTCATTTTACTAAGGGTTCTGTGTTCTTCCCTTTAAGTGGAAGGAGAGAGGACCAGGAACACGGAGCCTTGGGGTTCTCTAGTTATCCTGGATCAGCTCAGCATATCTTGTGCATGGTGAAAGAAATTCTGGTGGTCACTGCTGGTCAAGTGTCAAGATGGGATAGCCCAATGGTCAACATAATGATGAAGGGGTTAAAACAGCATGGCACTGAGATACACAGGTTGGGAATGAAGGGAAAAAATGAGAGAGATGGAGAAAAGGAAATCATGTCTAAAGAAGATTTTGCTTTTTTGTTGTCGTATTCTTCCAAATCTTTGCATTGATTCCTTTGAGAAAACCTAGAGTGCAGGTCTGCATTAATTCTTAAGACTTTTAGAGTTTAAAGCTGTTACTGAATACAATTTCACATAGAAATTGGTCCATGTAAGGATACAACCCATGGGAGGGTTGTGATTATGAATTCTTAAGGGAGATCCTCCCCTCTACTTTCTACCAGAATATAAGATGTGCAGTTTTCTTTGCAGTCCTCTTTGAAGCCAAGTTGATGGAATGGAAGCCAAGTGGATGTCTAGCTCACCATTACAATGAGGGTGTAGACATCTGGAAGCCCAACTTCATGGATTTCTATTAGACTCCTTAGAACCCTAGGCTTATCTTCTTTCATTCACTTACCATGAGGCAGCAAAATGATGTTCACATTCATCAGGCTTGGCAAATGCCTTTGAAGCGAAAGCTGGTTCCAGGGCTCTACCGGTCTTTCTGAGTTTCCACCTTTATTCAGTCCCTCATATGAATATTCCTTTATTTCTTAACAGCTCATTTACTGGATGTCCTAGCCAGAGCAATTAGGCAAAAAGAAAGAAAGAACGAAAGAAAGAAAGAAAGAAAGAAAAAAAGAAAGAAAGAAAGAAAGGAAGGAAGGAAGGAAGGAAGAAAGGAAGAAAGGAAGAAAGGAAGGGAGGAAGGAAGGAAGGAAGGGAGGAAGGAAGGAAGAAAGAAAAGAAAGAAAGAAAGAAAGGAAGAAAGGAAGGAAGGAAGAAAGAAAAGAAAGAAAAGAAAAAAGAAAAGAAAAAAAGGCATTCACATTGAAAAGGAAGAAGTAAAATCATCTCTGTTCTAAACAACAGAAGAAAAATAGACTGAAAAAGAAAATGAAAAGAAGCTCTGGGATGATAACAAAAGACCTAATTGGAGTCTTGTAAGAAGTGTCAACACAGAATCCTACACTCTGCAAAAATATCCATCAATCAACATGTTGCAACTGACACTTATAGAACAATACACATTCCTTTCAAGGGCCCACAGAACATATGCAATATATATCCTAAGACATAATACAAACCTTAAAAAATTTAAAAGAACAGAAATCATATAGAATGTGTGCTTTTACCACAATGGACTCAAAGCAGAAATCAATGACAGGAAGATTAGAGGAAAATCTCCAAATACTTTGAAACTAAACTACACACTTCTAAATAATACATGGGTCCAAGAAGAACTCTCAATAGATATCTTAAAAAATACATTGAACTGAATGCAAATGGAAATGCAACATATCAAAATGTGTGGGACACAGCTAAAACAGTACCGAAATGAAAACTTAAAACACTGATGTACAAATTAGAAAAGAAAAAGAGGCTCAAATCAATAATCTAAGCTTCCATCTCAAAGACCTAGGGGAAAAAAAGCAAAATAACTCCAAAGCAAGCAGAAGGAAGTAGATAACAAAGACAATGGCAGAAATCAAAGAAATTGAAAACAGAAAAATGATAGAGAAAATCAATGAAACAAAGAGCTGGTTCTTTGGAAAGATCAATAAAATTGACAAAATTCTAGCAAAACTGGCAGAGGGAGAGAGAGAGAAAGAAAGGGAGAGAGAAAGAGAGAGAAAGGAGAAGATTCAAATGATCAATATCAGGAATGAAACGGGGTAACATTACAGACCTTGCAAATAACCAATGAATAATGAAATACTACAAACTATACACATACATCGGACAACATGGATGAAATGAACCAATTCCTTCAAAAATACAAAGCACCACAACTCACTCAATAGGAAATAGATAATTTTAGTAGCTTTACAACTATTAAGGAAATTTAATTTGTAATTTAGAAACTAAAAAAAAAAAAAAAAAAAAAAAAAATCTCCAGGCCCAAATGGTTTCACTGGAGAATTTTTACCAAACATTTAAAGAATTAACACCAGTTGTACACAACGTCTTCCAGAAAATAGAAGAGGAAGAAATACTTCTCAATTCATTTTATAACATATGCATAGTGCTGGAATTCTAGCCAGCACAGTAAAGGAAAAAAAAAAGGAAATAAAGGGCATACACATAGAATATGTGGAGATACCAATCTCTCATATTTTGCTGGTGAGAGTATAAAACGGTACAGACACACTGACAAATATTTTGGCAATTAAAAAAAATCCAATATGCCAATACTATGTATCTCAGCACTCCTGGGCACTTTTCTCAGGGAAATGAAGACTTACGTTCACCCAAAAACCTGTAGACAAATGTTCATAGCGGCTTTATTCAAAATGGCTCCAAGCTGGGAATAACCCAATTGTCCTTCGACAGGTGAGCGGTTAAACAAGCTATGGTACAACTATACCATGGACAACTACCCAGCAATCAAAAGGAACAAACTACCTATACATGCAACAATGTGGATGAATCCCCCAGAGTATCACACTGAGTGAAAAAGCCAATTCCAAAGGTTATATACTGTTTGATTCCATTTATCTAACATTCTTTTTTTTTTTTTTTTTTTTTCGGTATGCAGGCCTCTCACTGCTGTGGCCTCTCCCGTTGTGGAGCACAGGCTCTGGAGCGCAGGCTCAGTGGCCATGGCTCACGGGCCCAGCCGCTCTGCGGCATGTGGAATCTTCCCGGACCGGGGCACGAACCCGTGTCCCCTGCATCGGCAGGCGGACTCTCAACCACTGCGCCACCAGGGAAGCCCCTATCTAACATTCTTGGTTTTTTTTTTTTGCGGTACGTGGGCCTCTCACTGTTGTGGCCTCTCCCGTTGCGGAGCACAGGCTCCGGACGCGCAGGCTCAGCGGCCATGGCTCACGGGCCCAACCGCTCCACGTCCTGTGGGATCTTCCCGGACCGGGGCATGAACCTGCGTCCCCTGCATCGGCAGGCAGACTCTCAACCACTGAGCCACCAGGGAAGCCCTATCTAACATTCTTGAGATGACAAAATTATAGAACTGGAGAATAGGTTAGCGGTTGGCAGGGATGATAAAAGGGGTAGGGGCAAGAAGGAGGTGAGTGTGGCTATAAAGGGGCCACATGAGGGATCCTTGTGGCGGTGGAAATGTTCTGTGTCTTGATTCTATCAAGGTCAATATCCTAGTTGTGATACCGTACTATAGGTTTTCAAGATGTTACCACTGAGGGAAATAGCGTAAAAAGTGCATTAGAGATCTCCCTGTATTATTTCTTACAATTGCCTATGAATCTACAATCCTTTGAAAGGAAAAAAAGTTTTTTAAAAAATTAGATTAGGATACCCAACTTCATGTGACAAAAGGACTTGCCAGCTGCTGCTTGACAACAAGTACATGGACTGATATGACAGTGCCAACAGATGTCATTTGTGCAGCCTGTTTGGTAATTATATATACTTCATGGATTCCATCGTAATTAGAGTGGGACTCACGCTATATTTCCCATGCCAGAAATCACCATATTCCCTGAGTAATTACTCAGGGTCAAACACCTTTGGCAGTGAAGGGTTTGCAATTGATGGCTGACAAACTGTCAAGAAATCAAAAACTCAGCTTAATTTGGAGGCAGGGTTGGGCAGTGGTCCACACTCCTTATATGTCAACTAAAATAGCTGGGGGAAGTGCAAAGAGTGTTCTAACAATAAGTGTGTAGTTTGTTTTCAAGAATGATAGATCTTGAATTTGACTGAATTTCCCTATTTATGGCCAAAAAAAAATAGCTCAAGGAGGACATGATGATAACTCATTTGCATATGGTCATTGTCCATCTTCACTTGTCTCCCAAAGCGGAACTTTGGCAGGAATCCTTAGCACAGAGTCCTCCAGAAGAGAGGCACTGCTTGGTTGACTGCCTGCTGGGTTCAGAGTATGTCACAGACTTCATTCCACTGAAGCCTCACAGCACTATTATGACATCCATTTTCCAGGAGGAAAATCTAAGGCTCCAGGAAAGTAAAGCGACTTCCCTGAGGTTGCAAGTCGAGTTAGTGAGAGCTGAAATTTGATCCCAAGTCGCTCTCACCACAAACTTCTATTGGTCATTTTTTTGCCCCGTGGTAGCAGGTGTTGCTCCAACTTCTCTAAGACATTGGTCTCAGAGCTGAGAATAACAGCAGGTCTATGAGCACAGTCAGCCTTAAATAGAAAATAGAAAGGAAGCGCCTTGTATTGTGAAAAGAGCACTGGATTTTGAGATCTAAATTTCAGATTCTTGTACTGCCTTCAGCCTGAGTCTTTTACATAAAGCCCTTCACTTCTGTGAGCCTCAGTTTCTTCGTTTGTGAAATATTTATTGCAACAATTAAATTAGGTGACAAATGAAAAGTATAGTATAGGGCTTGGCCCCTAGTTTAATACATGATGGATATTGCAGTTGCTGTTAGGAATTCCTTGAGCTTAGGACGGGGCAGGGCAGACACTCTGGCTCTAGCTAATCATTAACCCCTAGCTTGCAACAGGTACCTCTAGGCCACCTGCTTCTCAGGGATCTGTTCCAGGAACACACAGGGTGGGAGCCTCCACGTTTCCTCTTTGGAGGTTGCAGCCTCAGAGCCTAACGGAGCTCTCTTAGGTTCTACCAATCCATGTGCTCCAAAGGGAACCTCACTGACCTAAATGTTTTCTTCTCCAGAAGCCTTCCAGAGCGGGGATCCCTCAGCTGTTTGCTCCTCTCTCTCTCAAGCCAAGCTCACATGGCATTCATTGTGTGTCTGCCCCCCTATAAGGATGCCAAGGCCCTGAAAGCCGTTGTTGGCTTCAATGTTGTGGTTTTAGGCCAAGCACAGGGCCTAGAAAAGCGAAGGCAGGAAATGCATGTTTAAAAAGAAATTGACAAATGACAAGCACACGTATGATCTTCCAGAGGCTGTGCTGGCTATGGACCGGTACTGGTCTGCGGCCTGTTAGGAACCGGGCTGCACAGCAGGAGGTAAGCAGCAGGCAAGCAAGTGAAGCTTCCCCTGCCGCTCCCCATCGCTGGCCTTACCACCTGAACCAACCCCCGCCCCCAGTCCATGGAAAAACTGCCTTCCATGAAACCAGTCCCTGGTGCCAAAAAGGTTGGGGTACTCAACCTAGAGTGATTAATGTCGGTACTCACTGCCCTGGTGGTGTTTGATGTCAGAGGGAGAATGGGGATGTGGGTTGGCCCCAACTGCAGGCATTTTGTGTTGGGCAAACAGGAACCTTTCCAGCAGAGCCGATGTTATCTTATCACACCTGTTAATTTTCATATTTGGCATTGAGTATGTATAAAGAACTTTTCACATGAGACTCAAAGTGCCCTGACACCTGGGCTCACCTCTGTAACATTCTCTTGTGTTGTTAGCATCTATTTTTTATTTCCTTCCTAGAAGCAGAATCACAGCCTGCTTCTCAGCTTGAGCTCCTAGACTGTTGGCAGGACCGACAGCAGTGGCAGAGGAGGTCTTCACCCAGTTACTTCCACAACTTTCTGATGTCTTGGTAGAAGACAGAGGCCATGCCGGTTGCGGTCGCTGGTGCGGAGTGTGGATCTGGGAGAGTCCCATATGGGAGAGGCATCCTTTACCTCTTCCTCTTTCCTCTCTTCCCCGCTGAGGGGACACTGTGGTTTTGAATCCCAGCTTGGTCACTCTCCAGTTATTGACTTTGTGCAGAAAAGTCTGACTGTGAATTTCTGAAGCCTTAAAATGGGGATAATAACAGTCATCCTTATAGGGCTTGGGAGAGGGTTTATCTATCAGCTCTGCAGTGTCTATTGACACTGCTATGTGCCTGCTATGTGCCAGGCACTGCTGTAAGTGATGGGAATACTTCAGGGAACAGATTAAACAAAAATGTCTGCCCTCATGGTTCTTACATTCTAGAAGGGGGAGACAGGCAGGGAACAACACAATAAGTAAATTATATAGTATATTAGAAAGTGATAAGTGATGCTGAAGAAAATTACAGCAGCAGGGATATGAGTACTGGGAAGAGGGGGTATGCAGTATTAAATAAAGTGGTCAGTGAGCCACGGGGCTCACTGAGATGACATTGCAGCAAAGACCTGAAGTTGGTAAGGAGGTGAGCCATTCGGATACCTGCTGGAGAGCGTTCCAGGCAGAGGGAATAGCAAGTGCAGAAGCCTTGGGACCAGAGTGTCCCTGAGTGTTTGTGGAACTGCAAGGAGGCTTACAACTGCATATGAACATACAATTACCTGACCCCCCAAATTTTAAAGATATTTTTAAAGTTCAATTTAAAAACTCAGATCAATTAGGATACCCAAGTTCATGCAATAAAAGGGCCAGAGGCAAGGTAGTAAAGGGAGAGAAGTGAGACATGAGGTCCAGGAGGTGGGGGGCAGAATGCATAAGACCTGCAAGTCATTTGAGCATTTTGTTCAGAAGAGAGAACTGATCTGACTTGAGATTTAAGAAGACTCCTCTGATCGCTGCAGTGAAGGAGGCTGTAGGCTGACAAGTGAAGTAGCCAGGAGGCCACTTAGCCAGTGAGGGTTGGAAATGATCTGTGTAGAGAATGTGGTACAGTGTTGAGAATGGAGCCTGGCAGGTGATGCAGTATCAGTAAATGTTAGTGTGACTATTCTACTGTTAATAAGAGACCACGTTACTATTCTATTGTTAATAAGAGACCACTACCTGGTGTACCTGGTATCCATCCAGGGGATGAATACACTCAACCACTAGTTCACCTTGGCCATGGAAACCTGATGTGCTCTTTAGAAGAACAGTCTCTTTTGCCAGTGGGGCAAAGTAATAAAATAAATCCATGATTTCTGTAGTTAGACAAGTCTATACTAGAATCCTGGCTCTAAAACTTTCTCTATGACCTTGGGAAAATTCTTTCACACCTTCTTGAGCTACAGTCTCCTCTCCTCTCTGGCAAACTGAATAATAACAGTCCCCCCCATATAGGGTTATTGTGAGAACGTATTATAATGACACATATAAAGTGTCTGGCAATAGTATGCACTCAAAATGCTAGTTCTATTCACCATCCCTCATGCTCATTCATGCTGAACTTACTTAGAGTCTATATTTCTCTAAGTGGTGCTTATTTCTTTTAAGTATTTTCTGATTCAGAATCCTTCTGAAATAAAAAGTCTTTAATGTTTACTAAACTTTCATGTTCGATAAAATAGTCTCTCTAATTTTAAAAGGATGAAGGTTGGAGGCGTGTACTAATCACTCCTGGCCAAATGCCTGTGGGAAGCTTGTTTGTTCAGATTATAAGCCTGACCCAGCACCTAACTGAGTGCTGGGCACATATTAGGTGCTCAATAACTGTTTGTTGAATGAATGTGTCAGGCTATAATCAAGGACCCACTACTCACGTAACTGATGGCATCTTACCCTAATGATAGGCAAAAGGGAAGCTAAGGGATAATTAGGATAATCATACTTTGTACCCCTAGAGGTTTTCAATGTATTCATTAGATTGATTCTTACAGTTTTTAAAAAATTGGTCTTTTAAAATATGTTTCTACATTACACAATTTTAGACCCTCAACATGAGAGCATTGAATTTGGAGTCCGAAACTCTGGGCTGCCATTGAGGCTTCTCTCTTGGTGCCTGCTGTGTGGCTTTAACATGTGACCTATAGTGTCTGGAAAAATAATTAAAATATAAATGACCCTACATCACAGTGAAGCTGAGAATATCCCAGAAGCGAATGGTCTATGAAAGGCCTTTATGGATCCAAACCAGTGTGTATGCTTGGTTGAGGGGGAACACTGAAGCAAAAACCACTCTTCCCCTTTTCACTGTGTAACACTGAGGTGAAGCTATGTGGGCAACACATAACTGTGGGACATATTTATTTATTATAAATCATTTTCTTCATTGGATTGTTTCCTAGTATGAAAGAGATACATACTTGTCATAACAAGACCAATGCACAAAATCTCTCTTTGCCCACCCTACTCTCTCTTTTCCCTGCCAGACAGCCAAGGTCAATAGACCAAGGTGAATCCTTCCATTATTTTCTCTTTTCTCATTCACACACAAATATAAAGACACATATATAGGGCTCTATTTTTTTCCTGAAATAGAATCATACTATGCTTGTTAGTATATACATGAATATATATGCACATATACAGATAAGAGGTTTATTTCATTGGTAAACAAACCAATGGGATCATATTATACACACTTACCTGTATCTGGCTTTCCTCACTCAATAAGACCTCTAGAAAAATCCCTTCCTAACTCAACTGGTATAGTTTGAATTTACTCTTTGCAATGACTGTTAGTTTATGGCTGAGAGAAACCATAATTTACTCAACCATTATCCCTGCTGATGGGTATTCTTTTAGTTTCTAGTTGCGAGGCAAGTTACTTCGTTTCTTTATGCCATTTCTTCTTCTACCTAATCCAGCTTAAAAGCTTTTGCACAGCAAAGGAAACCATCAACAAAATGAAAAGACAGCCTATGGAATGGGAGAAAATATTTGCAAATGATGCAACCAGCAAGGGGTTAATATCCAAAATATACACACAGCTCATACAACTAAATATCAGAAAAACAAACAACCCAATCAAAAAATGGGCAGAAGACCTGAATAGACATTTTCCAAAGGAGACATACAGATGCCTAACAGGCATATGAAACGATGCTCAACATCATTAATTACTAGAGAAATCCTAATCAAAACCACAGTGAGGTATCACCTCATACCTGTCAGAATGGCTATCATCAAAAAGTCTACAAATGTTGGAGAGGGTGTGGAGAAAAGAGAACCCTCATACATTGTTGGTAGTAATGTAAATTGGTGCAGCCACTATGGAAGACAGTATGCCGGTTCCTTAAAAAAACTAAAAATTAGAAATACCATATGATTTACCAATTCCACTCCTGGGTATATACCTGGAAAAAACAAAAACTCTAATTTGAAAGGATGCATGTACTCCAATGTTCATAGCAGCACTATTTACAATAGCCAAGACATAAAAGCAATCCAAGTGCCCATCAACAGATGATTGGCTTAAGATGTGAGATATATATATATATATATATATATATATATATATATATAATGGAATATTACTCAGCCATAAAAAGAATATCACCATTTGCAGCAATGTGGATGGACCTACAGAATATTATGCTTAGTGAAATGTCAGACAGAGAAAGACAAATACTATATGATATCACTTATATGTGGAATCTAAAAAATAATGCAAATGAATGTATATACAAAACAGAAACAGACTCACAGACATAGAAAACAACCGTATGGTTACCAGAAGGAAGAGGGAGTAGGAGAGGGACAAAAAAAGAAAAGAAACTTACAGTGTTTAATGAATAATAAACCCATTGTTAAAGCCCCCCAAAAGTGGGGTTACTAATAGAGCCTAAGGATTAAATAAGAAAATGCATGTAAAACACTTAGCAGAATTCTTGGCACATTCTAAGTATTTAATAAATATTAGCTAATATTATTATTTTCCACAAAATGCTTTAATAGAGCCAGTGATCCTTTTTGTTTTTTAGATTCAAACATTGAAAGACCTTGATATTTTGGCTCTCTGAGAGTTCTCATACCTAATTACAGGTTTCTCTTTTCTCATGTTTCCCCTATCCTTTCAATGGAACTCCACTGAAGTCTTTCTCTGTGGCTATTTTAATTGCCCCTTTTTCCTGTTATCTTGGCTTCTCCCTGGGGCATGGCAAATCTTCAGCTCAAAATTTCTATTTGTCCTTATTGAGTAAAGTTTGTTGGGGAGGAAGAGGCTTCCTGGGCAAGGCAGAGGCCAGGGGGCAGCCTACCTTCTTAGTTGGAGGAAACATCTAAGGGTGTAGTCTACAGTTCAAATGGGAAGACTAGTCCAGGAGGGACATTCAAGTCAACATGTGGGGAAGGAGGGCTAAGGATGCTCAGGTACGATGCTTCATTGAGTGCTCAGTCACAAGAGCCCTTGGATCAGGCAATTACAGTATCAGGTGGAAGGTTCTTGGTCACAAACATTTGGCAGGCAGAACCCCATCCACCACTGGGGCTCTCTGGAACAAGTCTTTACCTCTGGCCTGAGCCAGGTAAATTGGAAAAATCCAGACACATAGACTCCATGGTAACAGTGAAATAGCATGCTTGGCAGGGAGACTGAGATAGAAACCCAGTCATGTGAACCAGACTAATGCACAAGGGCTGAGGCACTGGACACAAGAGTGTGTCACCTTCCCTAGGGTTCCCTGAGGCTGGATCCAAGGCTCTTGGGTGTTCTGGGCTGGGCTCAGAGACAGAAGGCAGAGGTCACTGTAGCTGGGTGGGTCTGGAGAAAGAGGAAATAGTGCCATTGGCTTAACCAAACAATCCACATGGCTGGCTGTCGCCAGGCTGTACCTTCCAGACAGGTTAAAAAAATAATGATACCCAGTGTGACACTTGCTGTAATAGATGGAAGTGTAGGGATTGTGGTAGCACAGTGCAGAGTTTATACTAGGCCTTCAGCAAATGTTTGTGAATTGACTACTGAATGAAGCCTCTGTGCTTCAGAAACCAACAGGAGAGAGCCTTGCCTTTCCCTGGAGGAGTCAGGAAGTCTTCCAGAATAGTTAGGACGGAGAGGGTCTTAGGACAAAGACGAAATAAAGGAAATTTTCTGCAGAGGGGGTTGTGCCCCTGGGTAAGGAGATAAGAAGGAGTACGAGTGTCTGGAAAAAACCAGAAGTTTGATGTGGTTGGATCACTGTGTGAATGAGACTGAGAGGAAGCAGGAGAGAAAGTTAGAGAAGTAGGTATGGTCCTGCTATAAAAGGCCTTAATTGACAAGCTAAGGAATGTGAATTTTAGAGCAAAGAAAATCACTTTCACCAAGAGAAGACAGTGAAAAAGTCAAAGACATGGTCAAATGCATCAAGCATGTATTTCTGAGAAGCTAAGTATGAATCAGATAGAGACATATCAAATTATTTTTCTGTTCTGTTGTGGTACAATGTCTTTATCTTTATGGCTATTTGAATAAGTTTGACTCCTAACACTTTAGCATTTCATGTCTTGATCCTTGCCACCTTCAAATACTACCAAAATAGTAGGGTGGTCATGACCTAGTATAAGAAGGCCTACCAATGAGGCCATCAGAAACTAAGAAAGGACTGAGCATCAGAAAGATTCAGAACACATCAATCAGGAGAGACGTAATACCACTCCTGGGGGCCCCTGAAAGGTTTAGCATTTTTATTGGTTATTTATACCCTGTGGCAAATGAATTTCCTGAGGGTCAGATTTGACAAGGTGGCAGGAGAATGCTAAGGACACTAGCTAGGGAATCAGAAAACTCGAGTTATCCTAATACAAATAATCCAAGAGTAACATGGGACTTGGGCCCCATGCATTGAGAGACAACATCCTGGGAAGTTTACTGAATCCACAAGTTTCTGAAAAATGTGTAAGTTCTCCTCTTTTTTTCACCAGAGTTGGGAACTGGAATGCCACAACAGGATGAGTAGATCATGAGGTGTCCAGTGCCACCCCTGGAGCTGGGGGTCCATGAGATGATATTTTGGCTACTAATTAGAGCTCACTTCTGCACATCAGGTAATATGGATACTTAATGGAGAAAGAACTATTCAGTCTTTTATACGCTAGGCTCATGGAGCTTTCATCTCCTCTTTCTGTTTTGTTTGATTATTTATTTGTATCTAATTTTGAAAGTAGTTCACTCTCACTATTTAAAAAGAGCACAACAAAATGGAAAGTAATAGAAAGAAAAAGGATAGTTTTTTTTACCTTCATACCAGAGACAACCACTGCTGACATTTTGTAGTATTTTCTTCTTGCACATTTCCTATACAATTTTCCTGTAGTTGAGCTTATAAAACTCCCATATGCTATAAGAGGACACCTAGAAAGAACAAGCTCAACGTAAGCATAAAATATAGTAATAGCATATCTTTTAACAAATTATGAAAACATAGGAATCAAGATAACAGTTGAGTCTAATCTAATAAAAATCAATAGAAACAATTACATTTGTTTTCCCTTTTTTATTGGCAGAAGCTAAGATTTATTTAGTATTCATTGCCTTAGTCCTAGAAATAAAACCTTGGGAAGTAGGTATTGCATTGTCACTTTTCAGGTGAGGCTCAGT
Source organism: Hyperoodon ampullatus (assembly GCF_949752795.1). Classification (NCBI taxonomy): domain Eukaryota; kingdom Metazoa; phylum Chordata; class Mammalia; order Artiodactyla; family Ziphiidae; genus Hyperoodon; species Hyperoodon ampullatus. Next base: position 33,272,126 of record NC_136919.1, read on the forward strand.
GAAATTAAGTGACTTACAGAGACCAAACAGCTGATAAGGGGCAGGCCTGGATTTAAACCCAGGTCTGGTGGACTCCAAAGCCTGTGCATTCCATCTCACCACTCCTGCCACTCTTTAAACACTATGTGGCTGCTTTTTACTTCTAGAGTTAAAAAAAAAAAAAATTCCTCTTAGGGGGACTTTTAAAATTATCAAGTTCCATTAAGTTTTATTCTGAAATTCTATAATATATTTTAATAGTGGATGTTTATTATATTTGTGGCTGTCCCTCACCTTTTTTAAAAAATAGACTTTAATTTTTAGAGCAGTTTTAAGTTCACAGCAAAACTGATTAGAAGATACAGAGATTTCCTGCATTCCTCCTGCCCCGACACATGCACAGCCTCCTCCATTATCAACATTCCCCACCAGAGTGGTACATTTGTTACAATTGGTGGACCTGCACTGACACATCATTATCATCCAAAGTCCAGAATTTACATTAGTGTTCAGTCTTGGTGTTGTACATTCTATGGGCTTGGACAAATGTATAATGACATGTAGCCATCATGATGGTACACAGTGTAGTTTCACTGCCCTAAAAGTATACTGTGCTCTGCCTGTTCATCCCTTCCTCCACATCATCTTTTTTTTTTTTTTTTCGGTACGCAGGTCTCTCACTGTTGTGGCCTCTCCCGTTGCGGAGCACAGGCTCTGGACACGCAGGCTCAGCGGCCATGGGTCACGGGCCCAGCCTCTCTGCGGCATGTGGGATCTTCCTGGACCGGGGCACGAACCCATGTCCCCTGCATCGGCAGGCGGACTCTCAACCACTGTGCCACCAGGGAAGCCCCACATCATCTTTTGACTAGCCTTTCTCTGGGGGCATTCTCCTGATTCCCGGTGTAGTGATCAGAAATCAAATTTTCAGGGGCCCTGGCAGCTAGGTCACAGTGTGTTCTTGGTTTCATCAGCTGGATACATCCATACAGGACTTCAAATTGGAAGTGAGCATTTTGAGGAAATGGAATCTTCCCAGGCATCCCATGTACTCATGTGAGTGGTGGCAGACGTGCAAAGTTTTCAGGGGAGCCAGTGATTGCTGGGCTGAGTCGGCATCAGGAATGCTGAGAGTGGAGGTTGCGATAAAGCTAAGGTCTTGGTGTTTCCTCTTTGGCATTGGCAGTGGTGACAGTAAAGATCATCTACCCATCAGCCTTTCTATGGAGAGAGAGAGAGAGAGAGAGAGAGGGTGTGTGTGTGTGTGTGTGTTACAACTTTATTGAGCTATATTCACATACCATACAATTCACTCATTTAAAATGTACAATTCCATGTGTTTTTTTTTAGTATATTCATAGAGTTATATATCCATCATTATAAGTTTTAGAACATTTTTATTAGCCCCCCCAAAAACTTCACATCTCTTAGCTGTCACTCCCACTTTCCCATCCCCCCAGCCCTAAACAACTATGAATCAACTTTCTGTCTATTTGCCTATTCTGGACATTTCATATAAATGGAATCATACAATATGTGGTCCTTTGTGACTGGCTTCTTTCACTTGGCATAAAGTTTTCAAGGTTCGTTGATGTTGTAGCCAGGATCAGTACTTCATTTCTTTTTGCTGCCAAACAATAATCCATTGTATTGTGGTTTTGAACACTGTTCCTGGAAGTACAGCCACGAATCTGTTTCTCTAGCTTTTCTAAGGATTCTTTGACATCCTTTTAAATATCTTTTAATAAATCCATTTTCTGCTTAAATTAGCCAGAGTGGATTCTGTTGTTTGCAACTAAGAACACTCACTGACACATTTGGGGTCTATTAAGATTGTGATTTAAAAGTTACTTAGACCAAGCCAACCATAAACTATATAGTCTCTAAGGGCCATTCAAGCTCTGGTGTTCTATGAGTCTATAAACTTGAGACCACATGAAATGGTAGCTGGTCTCTGAGAGCAGGCTCTCTTAAGACTGAATTTGGTTAGGACAAGAACTTCTCCTCCCTTTGTGCTGACTCCTTGCTACCCACCTTCTTCCCTAGGAGATCCCAGTCCCCACTCATCTCCACACCTAGCTCCTCTACCTTTAGCCAGGGCTCTCTTCCAAGCCCCAGCCTCATATCTCCAACTCCTCAGTCTCTCTTGCCTTACTTCAAATCCCACTTGGCCAAGGCAGAACTCTTCACCTTTCCCTCCATACGGTTTCCTTTCTGCCCTCTTCAGTTTCTTTGGTGGTGCCAGCATTCTCTTGGCCAAGGATTGAAATCTCACAGTCAGCTTTGCCTCTTCCTTTTTCTCTAGTAACTTGCTCTTTATGTCCCCAAATTACCAAGTCCTGCCTTTTCTTCCTGTGTGATAGGTTCCTTACATTCTTTCCTTTTTGTTCCCATTTAAATCACTGTTATATCCAGGCTTCCATTAGCTCACCCCAGATGCCTTAAAAGAACTTTCAAATGGGATTCTGCATCTAGTTTCTCTCTTTCTAATGCAGTGACTGGACTCCAAACTTTAGATCATGTGCCCCTATCAGTAAAAATTTTGATATCTTTCTGTCTCTCTTGCTCTGTCTCTCTCTGTATATGAGACAGAGAGAGACCCACAGAGAGAGAGAGAGAACATAAATATAATACTTTAAAAATATATTTGCCTTTAAAACATATACACAAAAATACTTTTTACAAGGATGAGATTTAGAAAATAGCAGGGAGATGTTATAAACATTTTCTTCCCATGACACAGTGGATAATCTTGCCCATCAGCTGCCAAGACCGTTGCTCTCATTGGTTCTCTATGCTGGTGCCAGAGCAATCTTCACACTGCAGATCTCTCTAGGTTGGTTCCCTCTTCAAACGTTCCGAGGCTCCCTTCCGAGGTTAAATGAACTTCTAATCATCTATTGCACTACTTTCCCTCATAGCCCCTTCTTCAGTTTTCGCTCAAGACAGCTCTGCACAGGTTGGTTGGTTGGTTTCTCTGCACAAGCCCAAGACAGTGCAGTCTCCAGGACCTCCTTCCTGCTCCTGCCCGCCCACCTCAGAGAGCCATCCCCATCCGTCCATACCTGAGCCTCACTCCTCAGAACACACACCCCATATTGTGTCAAATGTCTGGTGAGTTTTAACAAAAATCTCTTAGATCTAGTTATTGAAACTTCCAATAATCAAATGACTTTGACATGCACATGACACTTACATTTCTTATCATCAGCCCCCTTTCCCAAGGGAAAACTGAATTTTACAAAAGTTGAAGGACTTGCCCAAATTCACAAAGCTGTAGAAGCCTAGCTAGATCTGGTATCCAGATTTGGCTGTTTCCAGAGCTCATGCTTTTCCCACCATCCACTGTTCCTCTGGCAGAATAAGAAACAAAAATGACTATTCAATTTAGTCCAGCCGCTGGGGTCTCTCCTCAACCCTGCACTAGTCACCAGCCAGAGCCCCTTTTCCCTTCAAATTCAAGGTTCCCAAGTGGGGATAAGACATTCACACTACCCGCTTCACAGGGCTGCTAGCGGTATTAATGAGCTAATGTTTGCAAAATACTTTGAGCTTCAAGAAAAGCCAGGCGCCAAAGAACTACAAAGGGTTATTAAGACAGTAGACTTTAAATCCCCTTAACAAGCTCCCTCCCCTCAGAGCTAATCTGCTGTGGATCCTCCTTTCCCTCCTAAAGCCCTGGATAGTTGCTCACTTCTGTATCTTGAGGGTGAGAGTGATGTCTTCTCTGCTTTCTCCAACTTTCTTCGCTTATTAATCCTTGAGCCACAGGTATTTTAATATGGCACGTGGAATCCTTCTAATGTTTAGAATCTTATCATAATAAGGGCCCTTCAAGAACATGTAGCCCATGTTTAGATCAGGACAAAAGGCTCAAGGAGAAATAGGTGCATGCCCAGAGATCACGGCAGGATCAGAGGCCATGAGCCTTGAGTTACACACAGGCCACGCACTCAGGAGAGACATTGAAGAGGCTACACCATCTGTACCTCACTCCTTTCTCAACTCCATCAGTGGGAGCTGGGATTGGGTCTAGGCTGGCAGGGTCCCCAAAGACATTTAGCCAGTCCTAGCCCAAGTCTAGATCCCCAGATGGGGAAGAGCAGTGTGTTGGAGGGAAAGAACACACACTGGATCTCACACAGCCCTGAGTTCCTTCTCCGGCTCCCTCTCTTTTTCACTGTGGAATGTTGGGCTGGAATTGGTTGATGGGCTCTAGTTTTCTGACCCCTGTTCTGAAGCCCAAGCCTTGAGCATGTCACTTCCATGCTCAATGCCCTTCAGTTGTCCTCCCATTGCCTTCAGGGACCAGAGCTTTGGCAATAGGGATGTTCTCTACCTCATCGCTTGCCTTTGGCATTTCTGCCAATCCCTGGTGATGCTTCGAACACGCATGTTTGCATGTTTTCCTCATCCCCGCCTCTTGCCTTCTCACGTACAGCTCATTCTTTTCCTCAGAGCAAACTTCCTCATCTTATTGGCTTGGAGAACTCTTTTACTCAACCCGAAGTTCCAAAGTTCCCTTCTTTGTGGAACTTTCTAGAGATGCCTCCACTTATAAGTTAATGCTGCAACATGCGTTGTGTGTCAGAATCCAGGGAAGCAGGGATGAGTGTGACCCGCTGCCCTCCCGGAGCAGATGTGTAACTAGGTGTCTGTAAGAGTGCTGGGACAGAGGACAGGACAGAATGTGGGGAAAAACAGAGGGGCTGGGCATAAGATAAGTGTCAAGGAAAGCCCTCTGGAAGAGGTGGAGACTAAGCTGGAGTCTGAAAGGCATATAGGATTTAGCCAGAAGGAGGAGAGAGGATGAGAAGTAGAGTGAATCAGACAAAGCCGGCAGCACATGTGTAGGTGAAGGATTCTTGAAAGGTTTTTAAGTCTGTATGTCTCCCCCAACAGGATAACAATTCTTCCTTATTCACTAATGGAGAGACAGCACAGCTTAGGCCAGGGATCAACAAACTATGGCCCAACACCTGTTTTTGTATGGTTTGTGAGGTAGGAATGGTTTTACATTTTTTTAAATGGTTGAAAAAAACCCAACAAAATATTTTATGCACATAAACATTCTATAAAATTCAAATTTCAGTGTCCATAAAGATAGTTTTATTGGAACACAGCCATGCTTATTGGTTTTCATACTGTCTATGGCTGCTTTTATGCTACAACAGCAGAGTTGAGTAGTTGCGACAGAGACCAGATGGCCCATGAAGCGAAAATATTTACTATCTAGCCCTTTACAGAAAATGTTTGTCGACTCCTGGCTTAGGCTATGGAATCAGACTGCCTGGGACCCCATCCTGACCACTCTTCCTACTGCTTATGTGACACTGGGAAAAATTCTTAACCTCTTTGTGCCTCTGTTTCCTCATTGGAAGATTAAAAATATGGCTGTTATAAAACAACTGAGTTAACATGTTATTAAACATAAAATATTTAGAATAGTGCCTTGCATGTAGTAAGCACTCAATAAATGTTAATTATTATCACCATTGTGGCTCCAGAACCCAGCAGTGGGCTTGGCACACTCTATTATTACTCAATGGACTTCTGTTGAAAGAATGAGTGAGTAAGTGAATGGAGGTGTGTTCTGCCTCATCTGATTTGTGTAGCCTTTTAAAAAGGCAGGGAAGGAAACCCTAGCCTCCAAATGCCTTATTCCACTTGCCTTTCCCCTTGCCAGCACCCACAGAGCATCTGCTAGCAATCTGGGTCTTGTGGCATTTTCCTTCTTGTGCTGTTAATTTTTAAATGAATTTTCAGGCTGTGGATGATGGAGGGAAGAGCAGAGGGTGTGGGGAGGGCACCCATGAAGTATGGACACTGGAGCCATAATTGTGGGGTGTATGCATAAGAGATCGTGTTTCCAGAGAGTAAGGGCCCCTAACATAAACAATTTCTACAAGGAAAAGAAAAGAAATAACCATTTCTCGGAGCCCCCCTTGTGAGTCCCATAGGGAAAGGGTCCTCTTTAGCATTTGGAACTTGCTGCAGCCTCCTAGGGAAGCCAGCACCGGGGCCACGGAACAGAAGGGTAGCACCGCTCATTTGTAAGCTGAATGCTTTTGTAGCTGCAAGGCTCTCTTGTGGTTTGGAATAAGACTCCTGTCCTTGGAGGGGCATTTGTCCTTCAAAAACTAGCCCAGAACGCTTTGAACACCTCCAGTGAAGCTCTGAACTCTTCCTTCAGGGAAAGTTTTATCTTTAAATTGACTGGAACTCCAATGAATCTGAGCCAAGCCTTTTGGGTCGTTGCAGACCCTGCTTCTAACTGGTTTCATCTTCCACATTCACCCTAATATTACTTTGGGAGCTCCACAAAGGACAGAGTGTGTGGGTTCATGTCTGCCTTATCTATGGATTCATAACAGTTACTAGCATGGACCAGAAGAGTAGGTGCCACCAAGTATGTGTTGAGTTGGAAAACACACACAGACACACACGCACACAGACACACATACGCACACACATATACACAGACACACACACACAGACACGCACACAGACACACAGACACAGACACACATGCACGCAGACACACAGAGCAGCTAAAGCATCCTTGTCAATGTACTGAATCCACATAGGCGGAGCCCTGTCAAAGGAGAAACACCACAGCCTGTGGGCCAACTGGTGATTATACTGTTTACTTCCCTTGTTTTCAGCCCAACAGCCTATCCTGAGATGGGAAAGGATGCAGCGTGTGATTCTTACTCACTTACCTCCTGGTAAATCGAGAACTGGAATCTTGCTTCAATAGTAATTACTATGATTACAGTTCCCTGTGGAACTCGTAGGGTGAGCTCCAAACACAATTCCTCAAGCTTGTCAAATCATTGCATTGATTTGCTTATGAAAGGTAGCTCTAATCAAAAGGGGTAATTACAATATTAAGTACCAAGCCTTGGTGTGCAAACTCTTGAGTCATAAGATATTAAGCTTAATTTAACTCCACTGAAGGAGGCGTGCAGCATCATGCACTCAGCTTTCTGAACTGAGGTGAGCCCAAGCTGAAAACTTCACCCCAGCAAAGTGGACAAATTACTTGATCTATTAGCCACTCAACTATCACATATTATACAAGCCAGCGCACCTGCCTTAGGGAGCTGTTTCCTCTCTGAAGTCCTAATACTTTAGGGGTTGCTGAACAAGATCCCACATTGCCTTACAGCCCCTTTTGGGGCTGTAGCCACACTTAGACCCGGCCCTGCACCCAAAACCATCTATTCACTCATTCATTCATTCAATATATGTTGAGATTCACAGTATGCCAGGTCCTGTGCTGGGCACTGTGGATGCTGAGATAAACAAATAAGACATGCTCTGGGTCTTCAAGGAACTGACCATTGGTTTGGGAAGTTAGGCTCATAAACAGGTGATTAACCTACAATGTAAAAGTGCTATAATTAAAAAAATTTTCAGGAAGAATAGAAAAAGGAATGCCTCCACCTAACTTGAAGAAGTCAGATAAGGCTTCAAGAGGAGGTACTACCCCAGCTGATTCTAAAAAGATGAGTGAGTGTGAGAGACGTGTCCCAAGCAGAGGGATTAGCACAGCCAAGGTGTGACAGAGTGAGAGAGCACTACATACAGTATTTCAGAAATTTTAAATAGTTCACTGTGATTTTTAAAAATAATATGTACACATACACGTACATATAACACAAGTGCTTGGACAGAGGCTGTGACGAGGCCCAGGAGAGGGAAGCTAGTCATAGGACATCTGTCATATTAGTACCACCCAACCCTCTCCCCCCAGAAAGAGGGTCAGGAACCAAGTGCTATATTTTGAGGAATCTACACAAAAATATGGTGGCAATCAAGCAGACTCCACAAACCCAAACCCTGACACACATCACACATCTAGACACAATCACCTTGCCCCACAAAGCACACAGGTCCCCCTGCTGGGTGTGGCAGCAACCAAATGAAGTGTACCCTTTTACACATACAGAAAATGACCCTTGTACCCTCAGGGATACACCCTTGTCTCACAACCAAGTCTGATCTGGGGTTCATTAGCAGCAAGGGAAGTTTTCCCATACTATAAGTGGAGTGATCAATCATACTCGCTGATAGATTGCCTAGCAGATAAATGTGCCGTGCTGCTTTTAATCACCTGTTTTCATTAACATTTGAATCATCCTTCAATTTGGCTAAGACCCGAAAAAAAAAAAGATTCTAAAAACAAAGACAGCACATATTTGAACCCATTTAGTTTAGGACTTCTGTGTTTTTGTTTTTTGCTTTTTTTTAAAGAACATGAAATGAAAGATTTCAGGAGGAGTGGAAAGAGACATTACATACCTTTATGTTCCATGCTGTTAACATTTTTTAAGCTAAGTTTCAAAGTAACACTTATAGTGGAGAAACTACTGTTCCATTTTAAAAATGAAGACATGCCTCCATGTCAGAGAGATATGCCTCCTTTAATCAGAGAGCTTAAAGAATTAGCCAAGATCACCCAGAGAGTGGATCAAGGACTAGAACCCAAGTTTGACCACTATACCTGGACTCTTGCAGTAACATGCTGCTCTCTCTTCTGATGAGAATGAAGGAAGATGATTACATTATTTGTTTATTTCCTTCGATATTTATGTGAAATAAATGAACCTCTAAAAATCAGAAATAGTTAGCTACCATATTAACTGTTCATTGAATATTTTGAGTGCTCAAGTGAGAAACGACACAACTTTGGAAATGACATGTCTTGTTTTTTCTCTGTTTGAAATGATTCTTCTCTCATTCACACATTTCCCTAATAAACACTGAAAACTTTCTCTCTGTTCTCTGCTAGACAGCAATTCTTTTTTCTTGAAGGTCTCTCTTTCATGAAGTCATGGCAGTCAAAGCACATTATATTAGAATCTCAGCAGTGTGTAAACAAAAGAATTGCAAGCTCCAGCACTTTGAGCAACAATGTAGAATCACAGAATTCTCAAGGTGAGAGATACCTAACCACTAACGTTTGTAGTGACACAGTAGAATTTGAATACGGATAAAACAGAACATCTGGTTAGATTTCCTTAAGACCATTAACAATATAATTACATTAAAAAATCAAATAAATCATTTAAGTAAATCATTCAGTATCTCATCGAATTAATAATTTATTTATTTTCATCAAATAAATCAACCATGGGCCTGATTGAGACATGGCCCATAAGAACTGCAGAATAGTAGGTATGTGTCATTGCCTTCCTTCCACTAGAACCCAGATGAGACATGTTTGAACCAGCCAATATGTTTACCACTGGTCCTGAGCCACACTGCTTACCACCTTAACTGATACACAGCGACGTTTAGAAAGGAGACCTGCTGCGGATCCTTGGCTGAGGAGGTTCTGTGGCTAAGAAGGCCAAATACATGATGAGCCTGATCTTCTCTTCATCCAGTTAGCCTCACCATGTTGTTCCTTTGCTAGATTGCAAGAGAGATGCTGGAGAGAAAGTATACTCTTGTGCACAAAGCCATCCATCTACATGAATAATCATTCAGAGCTTGAGGTCAATGACCAAGATATTAGCCCCCAGCACAGGCCTAATGATTTGAGACAAAGATGTGGACCATCTGACTAGTTTTCAAGGCTTGAGACTTCCAAAGTAAAACTTGGTAGTCTTTTGCGTCTTTTTTTTTTTTTTTTTTTTTTTTTTTTTGCGGTACGCGGGCCTCTCACTGTTGTGGCCTCTCCCGTTGCAGAACACAGGCTCCAGACGCGCAGGCTCAGCGGCCATGGCTCACGGGCCCAGCCGCTCCGCGGCATGTGGGATCTTCCCGGACCGGGGCACAAAGCCGTGTCCCCTGCATCAGCAGGCGGACTCTCAACCACTGTGCCACCAGGGAAGCCCCCTTTTGCGTCTTTGATGTTAGAAACAATTGGAGATGTTTTTGGTTTGATCAGATTGGAAGGATAAGAGTTCATTTCTTTAAGCTCTTCGAAGGAGTAAATAATTGCCCAGAAATCTTTTTTTTTTCACTTGAGACTTTCCTTTTGTTACCAAATGAACAAAGGCAATAATTACTGGTGCGTTCATTACTTCCTAACATCGTAAGCAATGCTAATATCTGTCCTTATTTAGAACCACTTCTATTCCTAGGCAATGTTAAAAAAACTATGAACTTTCATTTGATTTTTCTCTATTTCAATTCAAAGTGAGTTGGAATGTGAAGAGAATATGTTCTTGCTCCTTCTGACTCACGTTTCAAAACCTGACTAGTATAATTCCATCCTAGGAATGTTCCAGTACTGTCGAGCTTTTCCTTGGGAGGTTAGAGAGGCTTAGAGATTTGACAACAAGGTTACACTGGGTCACATCGTTCAGACCTTTCTGAAAGCAGATTTCCTGAGAGGCTGGGATCTCAGATTGGCCTGTCATTTCCGGGCTTTAATATATATAGTATGGAAAGAGAAGTGGGAGGTTAGTCAAGTGACAATGTTTCTAGATTCAGGTCTGCTCCAGTTACTAACTCAGTGACCCTGGATAATTCATTTCTACTCTCTGGACTTCAGTTTCCTACTCTGTAAAGGAAAGGAGCTGTGCCTGATAGAAAACTCTCATAGTTATGGCATCATAAGTTTAACAATATGGCCAACATGTACTTGAGCATCTATACTATGTTTGGGACACTGGGCTAAGTGTCACAAATAAAAAGATGAGTCATAAATGGTCTTATCTCCTGAGCTTTCTGGATCTAGAGGGAGAGGCAGATAGTGTTAGCATTGACATAATATGGATTTGAAGTTTAGACAATCCATTAGTCTATGAAATGTTCCCATTATATCCATTTACATGGACAAAATGGCTTTTGAGTCAGTGGAGTAAAGAGGAGATTACATGGCAGAGGTGTTCAGGAGGACAGCTGGAAGGAAAGCTTAGGGAGAGATTGATTGATTGGGGGAAACTCATTCAGTTCTCGATGTTTTTATGCTCATGCAGCAGTGTCTCCTGCGTAAAGGCAATGACAAGCTCTGGAGATGGAAGCTCCATAAACAAGCCTGCTATTAATCATTATCATAATGATCTGAACCAACCTGCTGAGCCTTTTGATGTTTGCTCAACTCCAAGGATTAAGATGCAAATCTGGGTGTGATCTCAATCACCACTGCATTAGGATCTGTGGTCCATTAATCTCAGGCTACAAATGAGCAGAGGTAACCTCAAATGAACACATGGCATTTCACCTTCCACCCCAGGGAGGGGACTCTATGCACCACTCCTGCCCCCTTGCCCTGGTTCCCACAAAACCTGGGGAGGGTTTTCTGGGTGGAATCCAGCCAGAATGGTATACTTTCCCTCTATTCGAGAGTCATCAAAAATATTTTCCTAGTGCTTCCCTTCAAGTTGAAACCCCAGTGGCCATGGGAACTTGCCAAACAAGATACTTTCCAAGAGGAACATCTCCACAACAAAATCTGTAAAAGATGAAAGAAAAGGGGGGAGGTACTCAAACATCAAAACTCCAGGCATGAACCCAAGATCTAAACACACGGCAAAAGGATGTCAGGTGATTGCTTCAGTCCTTTAGGAAAAGAGACCTGGGTTCGAGTCTTAGTCCTCCTCCTGCTTCATGTATGCCCAGATGGTGGGGCAGTTAGGACCACAGTATTTAGAAACAGGTAAATATCCAGGTTCTGTTACGTGCTTTCTGACCTGGCTCACATAACTTGACTTCTCTGTGCCACCTCTGTAAAACAAGAATATTAATATATACACCCTCTGTAGGGTGGTTGTGAGATAACAGTATTTCTATAACCATTAAGTATAAATTGTAAGGAAGGCGTCTCACAGATGGGAGCTGTCTGTGTGCTCAGAGCAAAGTTAAAGGGAGCAAATGCATCACACTTATAAGCCTGTCACCTCTGCCCACTCTTCAGGCTCCCAGGAAGGTTCAGTAGGGTTTCCTCCTCCCCAGATTGGATCACCCAGCTTCATTTGCTCTGAGGATGTGACCATGCTGATGGGCTAGCCTGGGGGAAATGGTCTGGCTTAAGTTTTGGGCTCCGCGGGGTGGGTGATGATGTGAGAAGGTCAGATAGTTAACACTCCAAGGGTCTTTCCCAATGTAGATTCCTTGACATTTGCTATCTAGATCAAAGTATTTGTTTACCTCTATTGCTTCCCCATTAAAAGCTTCCCTGACTGCCCTGGCTTTCCTTTAGGCTAAACATCAGCCAGTAGCTGGTGGGTATCAGTGATTTTGCAAAGACTTCTGGAATAGTCACCCTTGTACCTACCCCACAATGATGTTTTCTTATGTCTGGCCTTTGTTTTTGAGGCAAGCTGAGAAACAAACCACCACAACAGAACAACCCTAAAACGGCTAATAGGGTAGCAGCCAACACAGTTTAATGAGAAAATGAGAGGAAAACATAAAGGCTATGCAAACCAAAGGTTAAAGGAATATTCTACCTCATAACGTATAAGAAAGTTTTGTAAACTGTTGAGTGTCTGTCTGTGCAGGTAGATGTTGTTTTACCATTGTGATGTAGGCACTTTGGGTCTCATATTTTGGCAATCTGAATGAACGCACTGCTTGCAAAAACCCTGAAATTCAAATGAACAGCCTGATTGTAAGCTGTCTTGGAACTAATTGAAGGAAGATGAATCAGTTCAGATAAGCAAAAGGTATATCCCCAAGAAATTCTCTTTTTGCATCTATCCCACCCTTTTCCCGGGCCTAGTAGAGTAGGTGACACAAAGTGGGCACCCTGTGAATTAAGAATTTCTCTCATTCTGTCAGTTTATTTAGGATACTTTGTAAAGATCCTTCACATTATCTTATATTCCTCTACTCCCACTAACCATGCTTAAACATCCTTTTTGTGATACTTTCCAACAGAGCAACACCATAGCTCACTTCTGAGAGAACATGGACTATGCAAACTATGTTATGCTTGGTGGTTCCTTTAAGACAACCAATAATTTATTCTGGCAGGCCTGTTCCCTTAAAGGATGTCTCCCTTTAAAACTCCCAGAATACAGAGAGTGCGTGTGTGAACATATGCTCAGGTCCCCACATTTTATGGAAATGACCCTGAATCATTTTGCAACAAAGGAAGGGCTTTAGATGCTTTCTGGAGGTGTGGCCGAGTGGCAGGATCTGGGCAAACCAGTCAAATGGGTGCGCCTCTAAGCAGCCAATGGCCTGCCCTGGAAGGAATTGGGTTCAAACTGTGATTATGGAACATTCTAAGCATTCCTACCTATAATCCAGGGATGTTATATTCTTCATGACCATGTAAGGAGGTTCCTAACCAGTGGATAGCCTGTTGCTCACCAGACTGAGAGCTACTCATTTCCTTGGCACTTGGAGTCTCTTGGCTAAAAAGCCCTTTACAGAACTTCCAGCCTAGTAACTTTGGGTCTTCTTTCCAAGGAGCCCTAAAGTTCCCCAAAGCTGCCTTTGTGTCAACTGCAAGGGCAGAGATGGGACTACATACATTCTTGAAGCCCCTGCTTCAACTACAACAGTTCTGATTTTGTTCTCTTTCATATCTTGGGATCCTTTTAATGATTTATTTTAAGAAAAGGAGTAGTTCTGCTTAAAAAATGCTTGAATACAATTTCATTTTTTTTTGGACATAGGTAAACTGGGTCCAAGAGATGAACAGTGAAACTGATCGCTTCAAGGTCACCAAAGACTTCTGTGTTGCCAAATCCGATCCTCTTCTTAGTTGACCTCTTGGCAGCATTTGACCCAGTTTACCACTCCCTCCATTTTGAAATGCTTTCTTCTCTTGGCTTCCATGACAACATACTCTTCTAGAATTTGTCCTTTGATACTGGCTTCTACCTCTTGGTCTCTTTTGTGGGCCTCCAATACTTCATTTCCAAATGCTGTTCTTTCCAGGGCTCTGCTCGGGGACTATATCTCTTCTTCAACTGTGTGTGCTTCCTGGGTGATCACACCTACTCCCATTGCTTTAAATACTGTCTGAATGCCACTGATGCCTACTTGCATATCTGCAGTCCAGACCTCTCCCACTAGACTCAAGCATTGTACATCCAACTTTTTGTCTTTTGCACTTGGATATCTGCTGGGCATCTCAAACTTAATATTTTGGAGACCTTTTGAATCTCTCACCTCCAGTGTATACCTTGTCCATCTGCCCTATCCAGTAACTGCAGCCTTGCATGTAACCTTGTATACGGACTAAAGTAGTATTCCTGGCTGTGGAATGTGTGGCCAACAGGACTGCCTCAAATACTCTGGACAAAAACTTAGTAGCCATCCTGGATTCTTCTCTGTCTCTTGCTCCTACATTCAGTTGATCAGTATCAGGACTCTGGTTCATCAAATCCTTCTCCACAGATGCCATCTGAAATTATGCTATTCGTTTCTCGCCTACACTAATGGAACAGCCTCTTAACTAGTCTCATTGCCTCTTCTCATGCCTCTACTTCCCTCACAATCCATTATCTCTACAGTAGAATTTTCTAAAAGTGTAAATCAAACCATATTCCTCTCCTGCTCGATACATGTCAATAACCACCTGCTGCACTTAGTATAAAATCCTCATTCTTTCCTCTGGCCTGTAGGGTCCCTGCTTTCCTCAATGACCTCAGATGGTACAACTCTTATCCTCACTTCCCAAGTTCCAGGCACAAAGGCTTTCTTCTGATACCTGGAGCACTCCAAGCTCAGTTTCACATTGAACCCTTATAGTAGCTGCCCCTTATACCTGGAATGTTCTTCCCCTAAGTCTCAAGCTCAAGTCTAAATGTTATTGTTGACCTTCGGAGAAGTCTTCCTTGACTTACTTTTCAATTGTAGCCTTCCCAGACACTTTCTAACATGTTTTCTTGTTTCATTTCAATCATAGAACTTACAAATCTCCAACTTTTCTTTTTCTTTCTCTTATTCATTGTTGAATGCACTTTCTCCCTCTAATCAAGGTCTATGAGAATAGAGATCTTGCCTATCCTGTGCAGTGCTTTCTCCCCAGCCCCTAGAATAGTGTCTGGCACATGATTGATATTCAGCAAGAATATACTGAGTAAATGAATGAAGGTGACTTGTCCAAAGACACACAGCCCTAGTAGAAAAAAGACTCTGATCAGGCTTCTAGACCCTTACTTCACAGAGGGACACATAAGATTAACTTCAAGCATCTCTGTTCAGGATATTGTTTTATGGATTTACGTAATGTTTTCTTTCCATAGAGTGAAAGAAAGAAAGAAGGTAATTTCCTTGAGTTATAAACTCTGGAGTCATGAGGATATTTTACCGCCTAGAAAATAATCAACTTATTCAATAAACATTTATTGAGAGGCTAGTACCTAGAACTGTTAGGCACGAAGAATAAAAGCATGAATAAGAAATAGGGCTTCCCTGGTGGCACAGTGGTTGAGAGTCCGCCTGCCGATGCAGGGGACACGGGTTCGTGCCCCAGTCCGGGAAGATCCCACAGGCCGCGGAGCGGCTGGGCCCGTCGGCCATGGTCGCTGGACCTGCGCGTCCGGAGCCTGTGCTCCGCAACGGGAGAGGCCACAACAGTGAGAGGCCCGCGTACCGAAAAAAAAAAAAAAAAAAAGAAATAGTCCCCACTTTGTTCTCTAGACAGGGAGAGACACCTAAACAGATGATGACAGTATTAAAATTTTAGTGGACACAATAATAATAGCTAATACTTACTGAGCACTTATTGTGAATGGGGTACTCTTCTGAACGTTTTAAGAGCTTAACACATTTACTCCTCATAGCAATCCTATGTAGTATTTACTATTATTCCCTTTGTTTTGCAGCTGAAGAAATTGAGGCATAGATTAGGTAATTTGTCCAAGGTTAGAGAATGAGCATGTGTAGAGCCTGTTAATCTACTATGGAGTGCATCCTGTTAGTCACTATGCTATACTGCCTTCTTCATAGAGCTGTGTGGAAAGTGATAGGAACATAGGGAATTATTCCCTCCATCCTTGGTGGAGGAAGGGAAATTCAGTGAAGGCTTTACTGTGGAAATAACATATGAGCTTGGATCTTGAAGGAAGAGGGGGACTCCCCCAAGGGAGAAGTTGTGGGAGCATGAAAGGTAAAGAGAACAGCTCGTGCAAAGCCACTGAGTTGTGAAAGGGCCTTTTTGTCTCAGAAACTGTGAAATTCAGTGTGGCTGGCACATTGTGAGTAGCAGAGAAGGGATGGGAGGTAAAACTGGAGAGAGATGCGGGGACCAGGATGCAAGGTTTCTTCTATTGAGGGTTAAGGAGAATGGGTTTTCCACCCAGTGAGAGCAAGTGGAGACTTTTAAGCCAATGAATTACACATTCTAAACTTGCTTTACAAATGCCACATCCTTCACGCGAAGGGTGGACAGGAGAAGGGGAAAAATTAGTAGAGACACTATTTAGGAAGTACTTGCAGTGGTGCAGACGGGAAATGCAGAGGGACTGCAGGGCATCGTGGCCCCTATCTCCTACAGGTGAGCAAAGTGTGTCTGATGCTACACGTGGAAGGAGAGGAAGAGCAGCTGCTTGGGGCAAGCTAAGCACGTTTGCCTAAGGCGTGTCTGGGGCCATTTCTCCAGCAACCAGGGAGGTTAGCAAAGGCTCAGCTGCCCCACCCTCTGACTCCAGCCAGATGTTGCAAGGGCTCCAGGGACAGAGCCTCTTAGACACTGCTGTGGCTTCAGGCCTTGTTAGGAAAAGGCTGCTATCTTCTTGGTAGTGCCTGTGCCTCAGCCCAGGCACAGAGTGAGGTCAATGCATTTTTCTCCTGCCTGTCTGTCACTGTTCTTTCACAACAGGTTTGAAAAACATGCTGAGGTCACAGGAGAATGTGTTAATGTGTTTGGTGGATTATTATCATTCTGTCATTCCTGTAATTGGTTAGAGGGGACGAGTTCTTTTGGTATTTAGACAAGCAAGCATGGGAATTACCATTATCTCTCTCTACAGCTGATGCATGGAAATGATCTGAGAAGCAAATATCAGTATCAACTGATATTTCATCAGTTGTCTTTTCATAAACTTCCCTTACCTCTCCTCACCTGACGGTTTCACAGACCCTTATCTACATCCCCATTGCCCTCATGGTAAAACATCTGAGGACAACATCGGAGAGTTGAGAGGAAAAATGGCTGAAGGTGATTTGCTCCCAGTATCCCTTGCTGGTTTTAAAGAAATTATATATTTTTTCTACTAAGCACCTGGAAGACCAGATATTACCTTTATTTCAACTCTTGATCACAATGTCTAAAAATATAGTAGCTGCTATTGATACAGTGATCATAGCAAAATCTCTCTGTCATTGACTTGGTTGTTTTTGTGCTTCAGTATATTGTGATTTTTATCTACATAAAACATGCTTGTAGATAGCTGCAAATATTTTTAGACTTAGAGATATTTTACCAGCCTAGGGACTCCACTGATTTTGCCACATTAGGAAAGGATGTGAGCTATGATGTTGGAGGATTCCAGTACATTGAAGGACTGTCACATAGATTAAATATGTTAAAAGGATTGTGGTTAGGATTGTTTAGGGCAGAACTTTTAAAAAGTGTGTTTGAAACACAAGTTATAGGAGTCATTTTAAGGACAAAAAATTCCATTATGTACTAACTTTGGGATGTGGTGGGTATATTTTTGTCTTAGAGATTCATAATATAACAAAGAAACTGTGTCTTATCCAATTTTGTTTAAACATAGCATCTGCTTATGCTTATAGAGACCATGGGGTGTGTGTGTGTGTGTATGTGTGTGTGTGTGTGTGTGTGTGTGTAAAACAGTGCAAGGAATTTGTAATGAATGATTTTTTAATGTTTCTAAAAAATGCAAGGCACGTGACCACAACTAATATTCTGTCCTAGGTGTGGATTTTCCATTCAGGTTCTACTGACATTAGTTCTTTTCTTAGAGATCTTTCCAAGCTTTGGGTGGTCGGTTGTAAGTTCACTTTCATGACTTTTTCCAGTCTCGGATCTCCCATACCACGTATCACGTGTGTGGGAAGAACGTTCTAGGTTTTATTCTACCTCTTGTTCGCTTTCCACTTGCTAGTTAATTGGACTACACCATCAGCAGGTCCCCCTCACACCACTTTCTCAGGCCATAATTAAGAAATTCAAATGCCAATTGCAAAGATTTTTCTCACATGCTTTTACCTTTTTTGAGCCAGTTGATAATTGTTTCAAAATCATTTCACTCTGGGAATGCCAACTTAAGGTTTCACGATATTAAAATACCAAAGTTGTATTCCTAGTATCTCAAACACCACTTCTCTGCCTCTATATGTCCCCCTTTCTTTCTTCCTCATCCAAATAATAAACGATCTGCTATCTATTAAACATCTACAATGCACTTTATATATTTTATCTCATTTGACCTTTATAATGGAGATTGGGAGCAGTAGCCCCATTTTACTGTTGACAAACCAAGGCTCAGAGAGGTCAAGACACCTGCTTAAGGTCACACAACTAGTAAGTGGCAGGATAAGAAATTGCATTTGGATTTGTCACACTCCCAATTTTGTATCACTTTCTGTCCTCCTGCATCTCAAACTTGGTATGGGTACCCCTGGATGAGAGCACATGTAAAACTGTTAGCAGTCATGGGGAATCTGCTAGACCATCCACACTATACACTATCTAAACATTATGGGGAGGAAGTAAATATTTTAAAATATTCTCATGGTAAAACAAACTAGCTCATAATATGGGCTGGAATACATATTTTCAAAAGAATTTTTAAAGATGGAACTGAAACTGCAATGAAATATTGGGCTTTTTGAGGGAGCTTTGAGTCAAGTTCCTAGACTCCTAAGAATATTAGTTTGTTCTATATGGTTCTGTATACCATTAGGGTTACACCATGGAAAAGAAACTTTGCTTATACCTTGCTACTGTCCCTTGCAGAAAACATTATGTAAAGTTCTAAACTCAGTTCTTGTCTAATATTTTTCTAAATGTGATTATAGTTGTTTCCTCCATTCACATGGTCCTATCTCTAGCTTCCAGCCTCTCTTCTGACACATACCATTGATTTGCTTATTCATTAGTTCATGAGAACTTGACTGTGCACCTATTAATAACCTACAGGATATCTCTACCTCCATGTGTGTCTAGAAACATCTAACACTTAAAAATGAAATTCCTTATTCACCCCTTCTAAAATGTTCCTTCTCAAAAAATTTTACTGCTCTTTTTCCAATCATTCATGCTTGAAACATGAAAATTCCCTTGGACTCCACGTTTGCCTTCATTATGACGTTTGTAGAGTTGGAAACATCAGCTGCCTAGCTGTCACCCTCCTTTTCCTTTGTGGCTGCCCCAGGTCAGTCCCTTATTGGCCCTTGCTTAGATCAGTGGTTCTCAGATGGGCAGTTTTGTCACCCCCCACCCCGCCCCCCAGGGAACAGTTGGCAATGTCCAGAGACATTTGTTTGTCACAACTGGCATCTAGTGAGTAGAGGCCAGGGATGCTGCTAAACATCCTGTAATGTATAGGACAGCCCCCTACAACACTGAGCCCCCGAAGTCAAAAGTGTTGTGGTTGAGAAACCCTGGCCTGGTCCATGGGAAAATCTTGTTCACTGGGTTCCTCCTCTCTGTTTCTGCTTCATCTTCCATGCAGCTGCCACCTTAAGGTTTCTAAAGCATATATCTTCTGATGTCATTCCACTGCTGACACCTTCAATGGTTCCTAGCAAACTTCTAAGCCTGTCATTCAAGATTCTCCAAAATAGTTCTAGTCTTAGTTCCCACTCCCTCCCTTCATGCCACACCATCATACCACACTTCTTACACCTGGTTGTCTCCCAGGCGGTATCCTCTACCCTTGAAGCCTTTATTGTTCTCTTCCTCACCCTCACCCCTCCTATCACTGTCTATCAAAATCCTGCCCCTCCTTCCAGCCCAACCTCAAAGGCTATCTTACCTTCTAAAGCCTTTCCTGATTCCCCCAAATGGCATTAACTCTTCCCAACTCTTCTCTCTATGGGCTGCCATCATCGCCAAGTTGTAGTCCCTTGAGGACAGCAGCTGCACCTGGCTGCTTACACTCAGATCCCCACGACACCGAGCCTCAGCTGGCGTGTTTCAGAGTGGCCATTAAGAAGGGAGAATTGGCAGGAATGCGGAAGGAAGTGGGCATTCACACAAGGAGGGGCAGAGGGGAGTGTGCAGGAGCACAGGGGGTCTGATCACAGTGCTGACAGCTCAGCTTCATCTGCTTTTTGAACTTCCATCTTTCATCGTGAGGTCACTGCAGCTGCCCCAATTCACTCCTCTTCTCCCCCCTCTTCTTCCTTCCCTCCTTCTTTCCTTCTCTCCCTTCCTTCCTTCCTTTCTTTTAGAACATTCATTCTCAAAGAAAGGAGCAGTGCTATTACTACCAAGGGGATAAAAATTACTTCTTAGAATATGAAAAAAAAAAACTTAGTTATTACAATGGTGTGTGGCCCTCCAAAGCTCCACCCTACCCAAAGAAATCTTATTAATTTCCCTCGTTAGGGCTAATTTACATTTTAATGTATGTTTTCTCTTTGCGGGGGGATGGGGTGGTGGCAATAATTTTATTTAAAGGTTGAGAAGCATTGTATTAGATGTATTAGAAACATTGTATAAGGTGAAGGGTAGAAGCATAATATGCCTACACACACATATGTTTTTTAAACCCATGGGAAAAAAAATAAAACCCATGGAAAATTTTTTAAAGGCTCAATTCTTTCATTTGTAAATAATTAGAGAAAATATAAAGGATTGCAACTTTGGTTGTGATTCACTCACATACGACTTTCCCCGTTTTGTCAATAAGAAAAATGAGGCGCAGAGAAATGAGTGTATTCATTCATCAAGATCTCAGTGGAGTGGGTCCCGTCTAGTGTGACCCTGGCCCGTGTGCCAGCCGTTCCTCCCGCGGGTCACATCTCGCCCTCTCTTCTGCCCGTGTCCCCTCGCTGGCCCCGCCATGGTATCTCTTGATTTTCTGGATGATGTGCAGCGGATGAACAAGCAGCAGCTCTATTATCAAGTCCTACATTTTGGAAAGACAGTCTCCTCGGCACTAATGCTCTGGAAGGGGTTAACGGTTATAACTGGAAGTGAAAGTCCAATTGCGGTGGTGCACAGCAGCAGCATGGAACGTGCATTTCATAGAGGAGATTTTCTCTTTCCAGCAAGTCGAGTTGAAGATCATCCCGTAGGAGTGGAAGAAATTGTTGGGGTTTTTTGGGGTTCTTTTTTTTTTTTTGCGGTACGCGGGCCTCTCACTGTTGTGGCCTCTCCCGTTGTGGAGCACAGGCTCCGGACGCGCAGGCTCAGCGGCCATGGCTCACGGGCCCAGCTGTGGGATCCTCCCGGATCGGGGCACGAACCCGCGTCCCCTGCATCGGCAGGCGGACCCCCAACCACTGCGCCACCAGGGAAGCCCGAAATTGTTTTTAGGATAGAAGGAAGAGAGGTTCCTATAGTTCACCGAGTCTTGAAGATTCATGAAAAGCAAAATGGACATAGGAAGTTTCTGACCAAAGGAGATAACAGTGTGGTTGATGCCCGAGGCCTGTATAAACAAGGACAACATTGGCTAGAGAAGAACGATGTTGTGAGGACAGCGAGGGGATTTGTTCCTTACATTGGGGTCGTGATGATCCTCATGAATGACTGTCCTAAATTTCCGTGTGCAGTACTCTTTTTGCTGGGTTTATTTGTGCTGGTCCATTGTGAGTAAGAAGTCTGCCTTGCTGTTCCTGGAAGATGCTGTACTTTTTGTTCCTGAATGTTTGGAGTAGATATCGATCTGTGGTTGGTGGAATGGAGAACACATGTTGGCGCTTCTTGGTAGCCCTGGTTTGCATTAAGTCTATGTTTCCACGCCAGAGTACGTGTGGGCGGGTGCATGTGCACCACAGCGTGCACTCGAGGGGACTTTCAATCACAGAATTCCATATGTTGTCATTGTCACACTTTCGCATTTTTGTACATCAGTGAATTTTTTCTATTAAAAGGTTGAGCCAAAAAAAAAAAAAAAGATCTCAGTGGAGTGCCTATAAATTCATAGGGTTTTCAAGGTTTAAGAGAACTAACTCGAGTAAAGTATTGATACTTAGGAGCAAGACACATGCTAGGCATCTGTAATATAGCCACTAGCATCAGCATCATTATGATTGTTTTTACTACATTCCAGGCTCTGAACTGAAGCGCTGGGAATAAGATGATGGTGGAGAAACAGACATAGTCTCCACCCTAATGTAGCTCACACTCTAGTGGGTGAGACAGAAAATCACCAAAGGATGTATAATTGCAAACTGCGGTGAGTGCAGGGGGAGCCATGAGAACATATAACAGGAAGGACTGATTTAGTGGGGGGAGGAGGCGGGAGGAGGAATGAGGAAGGCTCCTGACTGCAATGATAATGAACTGGGATCTGAAGAATGAGTTAAGTGGGTGAATGAGGATGTGAAAAGCACTCCCCTGGGAAGGACCAAAGTATACGGAGGCTTCTGCGAGGAAGGGAGCATGGAGTGTTTGAAAGACAGAAACACCAGCGTGCCTAGAGCCTAGAAAGCAAGGCAGAAAGCGATTCAGGATGAGTCTGCAGAGGCCTAAACCATGATAGGAGATTTAGTTTTATCCTAAGATAAATGGAAGCTGTGGAAGGGCTTTAAGTCAAGGATTGATGTGCTATGACTTAGGCTGTTGTGGAGAAAATGGACTGGGAGAAGATGAATGGAAGGGGAGTGATCATTTAAGAGTTCTTGCAATAGTTCAGGTCTAAAGTGATAGCAGTGAAGATGGAAATAGGCATACAAATTTGAGGATACTTAGAAGGCAGAACCAGTAAGAATGGATTACATGTGGAGGGTGAGTGAGAGGGAGGGGTCTGGCTTAGGGAACTGCATGGACTGTGGTAACATGTCTGAGGCCACTCGTTAGTAAACAGCAGAGCCAGGCCTATAATCTAAGGCTCAGATCAATGTCCTAAAACATCGTAGCTGGTTCCCAGTGGCTGGGCTTCATTTACTTCTGCCCAAGTTCCTGTTGAAACATTGTACTCTGGGAAATGAACCTCATAGAAAAGGTCTTCCAAAGTTGGAAGGATCTAACAACCTCGGATTGGATTTAGGGAAAGTGAATTAAAATTCCTGTAGCATGGGCAGGCCACTCAATATTGCTGAGCTGACATCCTCATTCTGTTAAATACAGATGGTTAAAATACCCACTTCAAAAGGTAGTTCTGAGGTAGGGGTTAGAAGCGGTAGCGTCAGTCTACAATGGGCACATCTGAACTTGGACCCTGGGCACCACGTTCCATCTTGCTCCTCAAGTCACAGTTGTGTCTTTTTCTTTGTAGGTTGTTCCTGTGACATGTGGGCCAAGAGGAACTTTGGGCTGGGTGTCTTTTTGTTCTGGTGTCCCAGGTGAAGTCAGCTGCATTTTCCTGCATGTTAGAGGCTCAGGAAATCTGTCCCTCACCATCACCAGGTGGACCACCAGAGTGTTCTCTGTGCTTGAGGTCTGAAATCAAAATGGTAAGTTAAGAGCCTAAGGCAGATGGTCTCAAAGTTTATAGTGCATAAAAGTCACCTTCACCTGTGATGGCTTTTTAAAATATAGATTCCTGGGTCCCACCACCCTAGATATTCTAATTCAGAAAGCCAGGATGATGCTGAGGAATCTGTATTTTCGTAAGCTCCCAAGGGTGAATCTAAGCCTGGAAAGTTGTCCATTTGGCTGCGAGTCTTTGAGGGAAGAAACTCTGTCAGGTTCACTAACCCAGGGCCCAGTAGGGTACTAAATAAACATTTGAGTTCATTTGAATAAACACTGAATTTCATCAAATTGAATTACTGTGTTGTGCCCTATTTTCCTTCCCATCGATCCCAAGTCAATTGCTGAGGAATCTGCTAAGATTTTAGGAACGACACATTTTAGAGAGAGGAGTGAGGCTCAGGAAAATGTGTGTGTGTGATAGGAGGAGTTAGAGCAAATCCGCAAGTTACGACCAAGCAGGTTAAAAGGATGTGGGATTCGCATTTTTAAGGACCTGCTGCTGATGGGACTCCATTTCATTCACCCAATATTTTTGTGAAGCTATGTAATTAAAAGTAAATTAAGTCAGCCCCAGGCTGAACAAGGCACATTATCTCACCCCAAGGTATCCTCCCTGGAGCCAGATGGCTAAATTCCAGGGGGCCCCTGTGCCCTGAAGGCAGCTGCTTGAGGGCTGTCTGGCTTCTTCTTGACCACATAGGGTTTCATTCCCTTCCCTATGCCATCTCTTCCACAGCAGCCCATCCATACATTCCCCCCGCCCCCTGCCCTGTCAGTATTGGCATCTTTTATTGCTTGTGAGAGTGAAATATTCCAAGACCTGGAGCAGAACATCCCTCCAAGCTTGCTCTTACTATCCCCACACACGTGGCCCCTGACCAGCTTTCCTATATAAACTCATGTCCTGATACATATTTGAAAAGCAACACTTAAATCATACACTTGGTAGACATATGATTTTAAAATACCATGAACAAGAGGATGTACTTATAGGGAACTCAGGGTGATGAGCAAAAAGGCCTTTGAAAGGACAAGGAAAACAACTCTAAATAACTTATCTTTTACCTTTATCCCAAACAAGCTACCCACTAACGTTGATTCTCATCACTTACTCCTTTATTCCCACAATCACTGTTCCACTTCTTTCTTTCAGACTGGTTCATGCTTTCTGAAGGAACCTGATTTTGCCTGTGACCTTTGATTGATCATGGGGTCAATGTTGGATTATAGAAGGCCACCAGATGGATTGGAAGAAATTGAGAGCAGAAAGAACCAAGTTTTAATCCTGGATCCCTTACATGAGTGACTATGGATGAAATCTTCCACTTTAATAAATACCTGTGTTATGCTCCATGCTTTCCAGATGTGGAATGAACATTAGGGCAGAGAGAAGAGTTTAGAACTGAGTCTGTGACTCAGAGGGGGCTGGAGGCCTGTCTTTTTATTAGAGGAGACGCTATGAGCAGGAGGTAGGCTTGCTGGCTTAAAGGAGTTGTTTGCTAAGGTTTATTTTAGCATCAGAATTCCTGCTCTCTCTTTAAAAATATTTGTGTTTAAATAAATGCGTTTGTTAGCTTTTCTCAGTTGTATTCTGAAACTTTAGAACGTATCCCGTTGTACATCTGAAAACTCTTTCTAGAGACATTTGTTGGGTGGGCAACTCACACACTCACACATATGTGGAAAGCCATTGCATGCAGTTTACAGAGCAAGTTAGTGAGTCCTAGCCTGAACTGAAGGTGCACCAATGGTAACAATCTTTCCTAATATGATGTTTCCCCTTGCATATGAGACAGACTTGGTTCCCCAAACTGAAAGTCACTCAGCAGAAATCTCCTGTTTTTCTAAATTGTGGTCAGTCTCTGGATGAATATAAAGCAGTTCTGAGATGCCATAGAGAGAAGTAAGAACAAGTTCATTTCCACTGGCAACTTTTCTTGGAAGTACAGTCCACTTCTATCTCCTCCCCACCCCCAAATTTCCCTGTCTGAATCCAGCCCACGCTCAGAAAACGCCCTCTCCTCCGTAATGTACTTTAGAACATGAGTGCTTTAGGAAAGGAATGACCAATCTCCCAAAGGTCCAGAGGTTCTATTTGCCAGAGAGGTTGGATTGAAGAATATTCTGGGCTCCACCCAACCCCACATGAGTAAGAAATGCAGTCTCATATAGGACAAAGGGAAGGCATCTTGTCATACAGGATTTTACTGACTAGGAGTAAACTAACGATTTAACCCAGAGAGGGTGACCTGAGGAAAGAAACTACTACTCTATCAACCTGTAAACCCCATTTCTAACATTCTAGCACCAGCTATACTATCCAAACATCCAGATTCCTAAGAGCACTCGTCTGGCCTCTAACATGAGTCATTTATTGAGACCTACTCTTGCCTTATGCTATGTTAGGTACAAAGAAAAATGAGAAAAAATATATTAATACCTTAGAATTGTATCAAGATCTGGGACATAGTAACCATTTAAAAGTGGTATTGGGCTTCCCTGGTGGTGCAGTGGTTGAGAGTCTGCCTGCCAATGCAGGGGACATGGGTTCGAGCCCTGGTCTGGGAAGATCCCACATGCCGCGGAGCGGCTGGCCCCGTGAGCCACGATTGCTGAGCCTGCGCGTCTGGAGCCTGTGCTCCGCAACGGGAGAGGCCGCGATAATGAGAGGCCCGCGCACCGTGATGAGGAGTGGCCCCCGCTTGCCGCAACCAGAGAAAGCCCTCGCACAGAAACGAAGACCCAACACAGCCATAAATAAATAAATAAAATTAAAAAAAAAAAAGCAAAAGAAATCTGAATGAAGTATGGTCTTAAAAAAAAAAAAGAATAAATAGCCTTTAAAAAAAATAAAATAAAAGTGGTATTGTTGTTGTTAGGTATTGTTCCTGGGCAAGTTTTCTGCCATGTACCAGTAGTGTTTGACATTATTGATTATTGACTTTTTAGACCTTGCTTGTATTAGGTTCTCCTCCTACTTCTTGATCCAGGACTTCTTTCATTTGTTTTTATAATAGATGTGTATCTTTATCTATCTGTCTATCTATCTATCTATCTATCTATCTGACATCTCTCACATATTATTCCATTCTTTTCTCTCTGATTTTACTATGATGTAGTCTGGATTATAGCAGAAGCTTCTTTAATCTCTCTCCCTCTAGTCCGTGAGCCCATTGAGGGCAGGGGCCAAGGATTACATCTTTCATATACCAAGTCTGATAGGAATTCCATAAATATTTTTTGAGTGCACATATGACCAATGAATTGATAAATGACTGAATAAACTAGCATGTTAGCCTTTCCACCACTAGTCTTTCTGTTTCTGGCTAGTCAGGCCCACTGCAAGCATACTGTCTCCTGAAAATCCCATCTTTATCTTGTTACTCCCTTGCTCAAAAATATAAGTGGCTCTCCATTATCCTTTAAGCCAGATTTCAAGCCATCCCCACCCTGTTTGCCCTCTCCTACTCTTGTGTGCAAAAATCCAAGTGCCTGGCAGGTTGGACTCCTCTCGGGCACTGAATTTCTGTATATTCATTCTTTCCAGATCCTTGCTCATGACTTGGCCACCTTTCTTTTTGAATATCCAAACCTGACCCATCATTTAATGCCCACACCCTAGACCTTAGCAACAATACAGCCCATATAGACAGAGCCCCTACTCAGAACTTCCCATACCCATGTGGTTTCTGCTTGGCTCCTTGCCGATGCTACCCTGTATTGCTATCTGACGATCAATTTATAAGGTCCTGAGAGTAGGAGCCATGCCTTATGCTTCTTTGGATCTGGACCATTTTTAGGGAATCCTGTCAAGGTGAACTAAGTGCAACATGAATTTTACAGAAGAGAATTCTCTCAAGTATAAAGCTGAGCTTGGCCCTTCTTGTTTCCATCTAACCACTAAGTTTACTACTTTAGATATAGAGTGGATCAGTCAGTTCTTTGGGTCCCCAGTGTATATTGTACAATACGTACGTCTTAATAATGGTGACAAAATGGTAGCTAACATATGTGAGTACACATATGTGTGAGTAACATATGTGTGCATATTTCAGTACTTAATACTCTCTGTGCAAGGCCCTGTGCCCAGTATCTTAATAGTTTAATTTAATCATCAAATTCCTATGAAATCAGTTCTATTATCCTACTTTACAGATGAGGAAACAAATCAAAGCTTCAAAGATCATCAAGCCCTGACTCAGTTTCATGCCCAGCGCTAGATTCTGGGGATATAGGTATCAATCACGCACAGTCTCTACTCTCAAAGAGTTTAGAGACTAGGAGAAAAGAGGAAAACGAATAATTATGATTCAGTTTAATAAGTGCGGTATCTGAACTAGTATTAGCCTTTCCTCTATCAGATGAAGGTGGTGACCAACCCTCTCTGATGTCCAAACAATGCCTTAAATTTCTTAATATCAGCATTTAACGTCTGCAGTCTTCCTCCTAATAACTTATACTCCCAGTTTAGTCATGAGAAGACATCAGTAAATTCCAAAAGAAGGATATTCTAGAATATACTTGAGCAGTACTCCTCTAAATTATCAAGGTCGTCAAAAACAAGGAAAGCCTGTGGGATTGTCACAGTCAAGAGGAACTAAGGAGACATAACGACTAAAGATGATGTGGTATCTCAGTTGGGGTCCTGGGGCAGAAGAAGGATATTATATAAAACCTAAGGAAATTTGAATAAAACATGGACTTTAGTTAATAATTATGTGCCAATATTAGTTTATTAGTTGTAACAAATATACCATACTAATAAAAGATGTTAATAATGGAAACTGACTATGGGGTATAAGGGAACTCTCTGTACTATTGTCTCATTTTTTTTTTTTGTAAATCTAAAACTGTTCTAAAATATAAAGTCTACTAAAAAATAATAATGTTAACCCTTAAAATAAAGGTTGTGAGTGATTGTCAGGGTAATGGGTCTAGGAAGGCAAGGAATCTGAGCAAAGGAGTCCATTTATGGTGGGAGGTAAAGAGGGAAAGATGGTGAGTTTGGTTTTGGAGCTATTGCCTTAGAGAGTCTGGCGGGAAGCCCAGGTGCCCAAGAGGCAGCTGAAGAGCTTGCCTTGGAGTCTAGGGG
This sequence comes from Hyperoodon ampullatus, assembly GCF_949752795.1. Lineage (NCBI taxonomy): Eukaryota > Metazoa > Chordata > Mammalia > Artiodactyla > Ziphiidae > Hyperoodon > Hyperoodon ampullatus. The sequence continues at coordinate 33,300,679 of NC_136919.1, forward strand.
AGTGGAAGAGGAAGACCTGGGTTGAAGACACACACTTGGGAGTCATCATGCACACAGGTGAGAGTTGAAGCATTTGATATTCTAAACACCATTCTGGAGATCAGTAGCCAGCGAGTCTGTTATTTACTGTGTGATGGATGAGCCGGAGGAGGCCGGGGGAGAGCCAGTTTGGTTATAACTACAGAGCAGCTGGAGCTTTCAACCTCGGGGGGAGCCAAAGCAGCCTTGTGGGCACAGATGCTGTGTTTTCCTTATTCCGGAAGGCAGTTTCCCGAGATAAACTCTGGATATGATAATTATATTGGTGAGTAAGTTGATCTAGCCTCAACTGCATAGACAGGGATCCCACAACAAAATGCTTCCACGTTATTCGATACATTGGTTTTTCTTTTTTTTAAAAAAGGAAAATTTTAATTCTTTCTTCCATTGCAGGTTCAGGGTAATTATCTTAGTTGAAACTATTTTGATAACCATCTTTCTTGAGGACACAGCATGTCAGTAGTTTTAAAACCTAAGTTAATTAGATATCTGATGTTAACAAAAGCTTCCATTAAAAAAAAAAATCCTCAAGAGCTGCACCCCCCCTCAGACTCTTGCTACAGCAGAAGAGTCTATGCTAAGTACAGTTTTTATCATCAAACTGGCACTTTTGTGTAGTTAATCATAGTTGTCTGCAGCCTCTGGGATGGAGAAGGTACACCCCCCAACTCTTACCCACAAGGATGAAAGACTCGTCCCTATGGTAAAATCCTTGTTTTTCACATGACAATCCTAGCGAGCTGGGTCTTACATACACTAAGATATTAACTTTGCTTATTGTCTAGTTTGTAGGGAAAGGACATTTCTTGGAAATTTAAGGGGGGATAGTGTCAGTTAACTCTAAGATAAGTATCCCAATGAGCATGAAAGGATGAGTAGAATTATCTAGATGTGCGCAAAATGACAAGGCTCCTAGAAATGTTCCTAGCAATAAATTCCCAGAAATGTAAACTCTCCTGACTATAAGGAAGTGAAGCTTAGAAAAGACTGCTATATCCTTTAGAATCTTTCTACCCCACCCCAAACACGCAAGCATGTGTAAGGGAACACATACACACATGTGCACACACCTTTGACTTCTAAGCTGAGCAATGCAAGGGCAATTTCATCAGCTTTCTTTAGGTCAGAGAAAGAAAAAGTTGGTAGCTGGAAACACTGCAGCTTTGGCTCCTGGCAAAAGGCAAAGAGTGGGATCTGTGGCCACAGGCAGCCTGTGTCTGAGCTCCTGCTCTGTCTCTCACGGGCTCTGTAATCCCAAGCATGTTGCCTAGCTCCTCTGAGCCTCAGGTTCCTTCTTTAAGAAATGGGGATAGAGATGCTCATCTCAATTCAATTAATACACATCAAACATCTTCCAAGTGGCAGGTACTGTTCTGGAGTCATGAACAAGAAAACACAATGGCCCCGCTCAGAGACAAGTGCATTTCTGGGAGGTTGCTGTGAGTATTCAGGGATTCAGGATACTCGGCCTGCTTGTGGCTTGGAGCCTGTTCACTGAGTACACAATATTACTGTGCTTTTCTCCCACCCCAAGATGAGCAGTTGAACTTGAGTAAAAGGTACAGTCCAACTAAGGGACATTTAGCAGCACCAGGCCTAGGACTGAAGGGTGTTAGTTTATGGAGCGTCAAAATATTTTAATAGTAAATACATTGAAAATCCAATGTGCTTTGGAGTCATAAAGAGCTGGCCCTGAAATCTCTGCTTTGTCCTTCACTACCTGAATGATATTGTGCAAAGAGATTCTATAATCTCTTTGAGGTTAAATTTCCTCATTTGTAAACTGGAGCTATTGTTAGCGATACCTACCTAAGGTTGATGTTATAGGTGATAAAGGAAATATCATATGTGAGAAGGGCTGGTTTTATGGCAGAGTGATATCCACATATTAGTTATTATTGATTATGTTCATTGTTATTAATGATTAAACTCCAGCTATGACAACAGCCCCCAGGTGGTGCCTTTGGGGCTGACGTATTGCAGCAGCAACGTTAACACATTTCATAGGCTCCAGGATGACATCCAATTACTGGAAAGGTTTGTAAATAAGTCCCGACCTCATTAGGAGCAGATCCAAGGACTGTGATTTTCTTCCAAATAATAGCAGCAGAGACCATGGCACAGAGAGAAGGCCGGGGTACAGCCTTTCCCAGGTTCTCAAGAGCAACCTGTGGCTCCTACTTGGTCTCTTCCTCAGTTGACTTGATCCCTCTCCACATCAGGGATTGGGTGGAGAGCATTTAAGCACCACAATTGTACATCAATCTTAGAAACACCCCTCACCGGTAGTCAACCAGAATTCTAATCTGAGGCCAATTTCTTTTACTTCTTATGACCCAAGATGAGTTCCAGGCTCACCTGAGGAAACACCACTGAAGCACTTGGGGAACCTTTATAATGTCCACAAAGTAGCATTTTAATCCTGCTAGTCCTGGATGCCCAAGTCAGTCTGAAGAATCGGTTTCACCATGTCTTGTAAGAGGCCATGTAAAGCTCATGCAAATAGGCTCTTGGAGAGTATCTCAGATGTTCCAGAGTTTTAAAGGTAGGCTTGTAGGAATTCCTCTGTGTTAGGACAATATGAAAGGACTCACTAGGGCTTAGTTATGCCAACTACCTTAGTTTCATGAATTCATCATACAGTTTCATACCCCAGTACCTTTGCACATGTTTTACTCTGCTTGGGGGAACAATTCCTCCTCTGCTTGCCTGTACATTCCCTATTCATCTTTTAAAACCTAGCTCAGGCATCCTTCTGTGAAGACGTTCCTGATTCCCACTCTCTCTCCACTTCACCAACAGGCCTGGCTTCAAGTCCCAGGACCAGGCCCATTTAGTGAGTTCTCAGGAAGTGATTCTTGTTTTCTCAAATTCTTGGAGTTGACCTGGTTTCTTCTCCAGTCTCTGACAATTAGACCAAGTGCAATGCGAGAGGCTGGAAATCAACTATGCAGTTGTGAAACCTTTGATTGGAAGCAAGATTCTAGGTTGCTCAAATGTGAGTTATGTAACCTACACATTGTGCAATGGGCAGGAGGACCTCACTGTGAGCGCAGATTTGGAGGTTATTTCTATTATAATAGCACCTCTGCCTCACTTCCACTGAGGCATCAAACCTCCCAGCCCCAGCACAGCTCCTGGTCCAAAGCAGGAACTTAACACAGATTTGCTATTTCTGGGGGACAAGAAAAGAAGCTCAAAGGAGAGAGGATCCTGGGAGTCCTTCCCTTATCTTCTCTATAAGACTGACCTACTTGCGGAAACCCATGTTGGCTGCTCTGGAAGCCATTTCCCCATTCTAAGATAGTAATTAGGACAGAGGAGGCAATCTCATTACTGATGATGAGGTTGACTCTATGTAGCACTATGTGTTTGGATGAAAAATGCCATCACAGTTCAAAGTAGTCATTATTATCTTATTATGTTACTAATCAAAAAAAATTTTTTTTGCTTTTTTATGGTATGAAAACCACTATTTTAATATTCTTAGAAAACAATTCCTGTTCCATATTCATTTCTTCTACTTTTTCTATTTGGATATCCTTCTGCCAAAGATTTCTACCAGAAGAAAGAGCTGAACCAAGCAAAACTAAATCTAAGACGGCTACATGGCAGTCGGGCTAAAGGAGATTAGGGCTATGGTCACCCCAAGATGTGGAGCCATTGGGGGGCCATGGTTGTCAATCCATCTCAACCCTGCTCAACACTTCCTTCCCCTGGAGGTCTCCCCTTGCTCCTCAGCCAGAGGTGGCCTTTCTTCCTCCACACCATGTTTCTCTGAAGACACTTACCACAGCTGTTTGTGTGTCTTAACACTCTTAGTAAATTAAGAACTCCTTAAATTTGAAGACTGTGACCACATGGTTTGGTGGAAAGAAGATACACTCTGGAGACAAACAACCTTGGACTGATTATTTGGTTGTTGTTGATTAGCTGTGTGACATTAGATAAGTCACTCAAAGTTTCTGAATTGGCTTTATCATCTCTGAAACAGGGATGACACCACCTACTTTGCAAGCTAGTTGTGTTGATGCGGTAAGATCACATAAACACGGGGTTTGGCAGTACAAGTGAGTGCTGTGGCAGTAGACAGCCTCTCCCACTAACCAGCTCATCAGTTCTGTCAAGCTACTTAACCCGCTAAGCCTCAGTTTTCTCTTCTGTAGTATAGGGTCAACAGGACCCTCCTCATAAGGTTTTGAGAGGATTAAATGAGTTAATACATATGAAAAAACTTTCCGGCTAACTTGACACAGAGCGAATGCTCAATAAATGTTGGCTATTATCAGTGCTTCACCCATTGTCATTTCTCTCCCTTCCTCCTTGCTCTTCTGAAGCATCCTACACATTGCCTGGCAGAGAGGCAGGAGATACAGCTGAAGTGAAATGACGTTATGATGCACAGTTCATCACATAAGCTTGGGTGTTCATTTCCCCTGTTCCAATATTTTACAGTCTCAAGGATTTTTCCTTGAAGTTAATTTCCATATTTAAAAGGAAGACTTCAGCTAAAATGTCCAGATTTAGTTAGTTTAGAGGGGAAGGGAAATAAGTGTTATAAGAAAAAGAGAGACACAGAGAGAGAGATTGGAGGACAGGAGCTACTAAAATGGGAAGGGACAGAGAACATTCTGGAAGATGATTGCTAGGTTACCCTAGCACAGGTCACTATACTCCTCCTACACTCATGTGTCTTGGATTTTGGAGATATGCTCATTGTCGCTAGAGTGGGGATGGCTGGAGGATGGTTGGAGGTTGGCACATTTCCTACCTAAACCAGGAAAGTTTAGCATCCAGGAATGTGACCAGGACAGACCCAGCCCCATAAGCATTTCTCATAAGAAGTGCAGTGAAGTCCCTGTTAGCCCCACAAGCTGGTGGCCCCAATGGCCCAGAGCGTGCTTCTCCAGAAAGCGAGTGTGTCATTCTTAGTCAGAGTTGTTCCCTCTCAGAGTCCTCTGGAGTCTCGGCCAGGCCCCTCCACCCTTGGTCTAGCAGCAGAGACCAATCCAGGGCAGTTGCTGGGCCATGGGCCATGCTGTCCTTGGCCAGCTCTCTCTGCTTCCACGGAGTCAAGCCTAGCATGCAGCCTGCAGAGTGGTTAGAGCCCTGGGTCTCTGCTGCAATTAGAGCATGTGATTATAAATTCCAAGATGATTCTATTTGGGACAATTCTCTTTTCACCAAATCCCAAACAATTCTTAAAAACCACCCAGAGATCCACACTTGTAGCAACATTTCCTTTGTCTCAGAACCATCTCTGGGGGTGCCAGGGGCCAGGAAGAGAGTACTGTCTTCCTTTTGTTCTTTGATTCCTGGATGTGAATAGAAACCTATAGCTACTCTGGGAAGGGCTCTGAGGTCAAGGACACGGGGTGTTTACACAGGAGGTTTCACCATATCCAAACTTTCTATCAAAAAGTTAGGTAACGGCATGGACATATATACACTACCAAACGTAAAATAGATAGCTAGTGGGAAGCAGCCGCATAGCACAGGGAGATCAGCTCGGTGCTTTGTGACCACCTAGAGGGGTGGGATAGGGAGGGTGGGAGGGAGGGAGACACAAGAGGGAAGAGATATGGGTGCATATGTATATGTATAACTGATTCACTTTGTTATAAAGCAGAAACTGACACACCATTGTAAAGCAATTATACTCTAATAAAGATGTTAAAAAAAAAAAAGTTAGGTAACGGCTTTGGCCCACCCATTGGACCCGATAACATTTCCTTAAGGATCCTGCAGGAGACCCCATCTCCTTATCCACACAAGAATTTTCCAGATTCTGGAAATCATGCTTTAGGGTAAAAAGCGGTTTAACTTTTCTAAAACTTGTAAGTACATTAGGTCATGTTTCACTTCTTTCTTTGACTTGTAACTCTCCCAAGAAAATATGGGGGCTTGGCATCCTCCCCCTCCCCAGGATGTTTAGGAAATTGTATATTTGTGGTTTCCTTATGTTAAGGAAAATTTCCTTTCTTCCCTCCATCCCATCCTGGAGTTGGGCTTTGCTTGGCAAACTTTTACTGAACAGAAGGTCCTCATCCTATGGTCTTGCTTCCCATGTTTCTTGACTATTCTCTTCTCTACAGCAAACGCCCACAAGGAATATTCTTTTTATGCTCATGCTTCCACATAGCAGTCCCATGCTGGAAACAAACACTTCCGAATGTTTCCCCCCTCCCTTTTTCTTCAACTATAACTTAAAAAAAAATGAGATGTAATATACCTGCAATAAAGCTCACCAATCTCAGATGTACAGTCCAGTGATTTTTTGCATATATATATATATATATATATATATATATATATATATATATACCTGTGTAACAACCACTCTGATCAAGACATAGACCATTTCCAGCTCCTGGGAGCCTCCTGTGTGCCACTTGCTTGTCAATATTTCCCCACCAAAAGCCATCACTATTCTGACTTTAATTTTACCTGTTCTTGAACTTCATATAAATGAAATTGTACAGCATGTACACTTTTGTGTCTGGTTTCCAATGCTTTTCTACTGGGAATTCACCTTTTTTGACACGTGAGGGGGACTGAACAAATATTCACTGAAATAAATGTATAAAAGATCCATGTATGAATCTGATTTTTAAAAGAACATGTATTATAAGGAAAAGAGTTTCAGGGCCAGATAAGATCTTCTCTAATAAGGAAAGTAAGGGCATTAGCAAAACTGTTGCTCATAGGTAATATTACAAAAGAAGAATATGAAAGATATTCTTCACATACTTCCTCCTCCTCAGCACCCATAATGGTAAATTCTTTCTGCTGTTAGGTTCATATTGGATTATTATTTTTGAATTCTTATTTTCGAGGAGGAGCCTGACCCCAGGGAAGGGGCACAGCTCTGAGTCAGGGGCTGGGTTGGCACCCCCGTGAGGATGGCACAGTGGAGGGAGTCAGGGGACCTGGTCCAGATGCTTACTGGTTGTGTGTGCTTGGAGAATCACTCAGCATTTCAGCCTCAGTTTGCTACCATAAAAAAACCTATTGAGTGGATTAAAGAAAATGATGGCTATAAATGTGCACTGAAAGCTACAAAGCACTAAGCAGATTAGTTCCATAAACCAGTTGTGATGGTTCATTTTATGTGTTAATCTGGCTGGGTCATGGTGTCCTGATATTGGGTCAAACGTTATTCTGGATGTTTCTGTAAAGGTGTTTCTTTTAGATGATATTAACATTTAAATTGCTGGACTTTGAGTAAAGCAGATTGCCCCCCATAATATAGGTGGTCCTCATCCAATCAGTTGAAGGCCTTAGCTGGACAAAGACTGAACCCACCCTGAGCAAGAATGAAGCCTGCCAGCAGATGGCCTTTGAATTTGAACTACAACTCTTCCCTAGGTTTCCAACCTGATGGCTTACTCTGCAGATCTTGGACTTAATAAGACTCCATTATCACATGAGCCAATTCCTTAAAATAAATCTCTCTCTCTCCCTCCCTCCTTCTCTCTGTGTGTATGTGTATATTTGTGTGTGTGTGTGTGTACATATATATATATATATATATATATATATATATATATATATATATATATCCTGTTGGTTCTGTTTCTCTGGAGAACCCAGACTAATGTGCCATTTTTCATGTACTTTACTGATACTAATGATTTCTTATTTATTTTGCTTCTTCTTTCATTCCAGATGCTATCTAGTTTATTGTTTCTTTTCTGTATCACTGAAGAATATATTTAAATTACATTTTATTTGTTTTGCTTGTTATTAGATCTATTTCAAGTAATAATTTTTCTCATCCATGAGAAAGGAAGGTGGAAGTCACTTTTTTGCAGACACACTACACGTTGCACTCTGAGCTAGGTTGTTAGTGACATTTAGAGACATTACTTCTTACCACCCCATTAATTTCAGCATGCTATGCTTATTGGTCATGTATCTAGACCTACTGGCTCACTGCTAGGCACACTCCACCCTCTGTGACACCAAGGTCAGGCTAAAATTTCCCTAGAAGTTTCGATGTAAATGCCAGTATTTGAATTGAGTACACCCAGCTTTGTCTGACACCTAGAATCCTTCTTCCTTCCCACCGTAGTGAACTGATCAAATCAACATGTGAAACTTTCTGACATCTCTTTGGCCCTTCCCTAACACAAAGTTTCAATCCAGAATTATTTCTTCTAGACCCCTCCTTATCTTTTCTTGAGGGCCTTCCAGGCAAAGAGTACACCCAGTCCTGGCTTACTTTCTATAGAACCTGAGGAAAGGGAACTAATAGGATTTGGGGGAGAAATTTTATCTTCTTCTTCCTTCCTAGTGAAGGCCCCACCCCAAATAATGGCCAGTTGTGTGTCTTTGATGATCACAAAGCGGGTCAGTGTGCTGTCAGACAAAAGGAAGTGGGGTCATTGTGGTCTGTGTCTTTTGTCATTAAAAATCCTGCTCTTGTTCTTAGATTGCTTCACCAATACGTGCATAATTTCAGATTTTAAAAATTCCCATGTGATCAGATATCTTTAGCTTTATTACTTTCATCTGACTTTGTTGAATCATGACTATATGAGAATATGATGGGTAGAATTTCAGTTTATATCACTGAGTTCATCTCAGGTCTCTATGAGCTCTCTTCTTCCTCCTCTTCTTCCTACCTCCTATCCCTTTCTTCTTCTAAAGAAAAGTTATGGGGGGGGGACTATTTCCCAGATTTTAAAAATAGTTTTTCCTGATATCTATCAGTTCTGTATAAGCACTTCCTCTTTTATTAGTAGGAGATGTTCTTCAGGTCTTTGATCGCACACTGGTTTTATATCAATAGATTTTGAGACATGCTCATTAAGCCATTCAGTCATGTATTAATAGCTGAAAACGTCATCATTTGTTGTTTGGTCTTAGATGGTAACTTATTCTCTCCATGCCTCACCTTTTTCATCTGTAAAGAAGGGACAATAATATTCATCTTTCAATGGGTTTGTGGTGAGGATTACAAATAATGATTATTTTTCATTTATAATAAATGATTATTTCTATTATTATTGGCTTTGAAAACTACTGATGCATTACATATATGCTTTTGTTTACATCAAATGTTTTATTTAAGAGAAAATAAATAATGTTTATGAGGTGCTTGATGTGGTGCTGGATATAACTCAATATAGGTACTCAATAAATGGTGGTTACCATTGTAGTTATTACAAGTTCAAATCATGGGTCTACGTATGAGAAGAAATGTCTGAAACAAGCATTTAAAGCGCTCAGTCCAAGCCCTGTGTGAAGCATCATAAGACATCATAAGCCCAAATAACAACTTCCCACCCCAGGGGAATAAGTTTATAATCTAGCTGTGGTAGCACATAAACATGGCTGGCAAAGGCACAGGCCCAGTCTGTGCTCTAGAGCAGTGCTTCCCAAACTCTTCAATGTCATATCACAAAGAGGATATAAGAATATAATAAGGTTGAAGGGGACTGGAGGTGTCTATACAGAGCTCGATTTTTAAAAAGTCACTAATTTTTTCTTTATATGATAAATTATGATGAAACAAAGTTTTAAAGAATATATTAAATATTAAATTTATATAAAACTCCCAAATAAATGTTTTTAAATTTTTCAGTGAGTAATTCAGCTTGTGTTCATTAGCATAACTTTTAAAAATCTCAGTCCTTATGCTTGAAATGACTGCACAATCCCTGACCATGATTTTTTTTTTTTTTTTTTTTTTTCGGTACGCGGGCCTCTCACAGCCGCGGCCTCTCCCGCTGCGGAGCACAGGCTCCGGACGCGCAGGCTCAGCGGCCATGGCTCACGGGCCCAGCCGCTCCGCGGCATGTGGGATCCTCCCGGACCAGGGCACGAACCCGTGTCCCCTGCATCGGCAGGCGGACTCTCAACCACTGCGCCACCAGGGAAGCCCCTAACCATGATATTTTAATAACTGTCTCTTCAAATTCTTGACCAGAAACTTTTCACATAGATGTGGTTCAAATTATAAGACATTTGCATAACAATTAAAATTTTCTACAGTTGAAATTGTATTTAAAGAACCTAACAACTCTTCCTCTTTTATTGGTAATAATGGGTTGTTTATAATAATACAAATGGATTTCAAATCCCATTGAATTTATGTCAAACTTTCAAAATAATGATGAAGCTCTAATTTGTAAGACATGCAGGCATTCTTAGCGCACACACCCTTCAGCCAGCTAGTAAACCACTGTCAATGGAAACATCTCGCTTTACGGCTTTAGTCTGATTCAGGGTATCCCAACGTTGGCACTAGTGACATTTGGGGGCAGATAATTCCTTATGTGGGGACTCTCCTGTGCACTATAGGATGTTTTAACAGCTTTCTAGCTGCTACGTACTAGAAGCAATAACCCCCCACATCTCCAGACATTACCAAGTGTCCCCTAGGAAGCAAAATTACCCCATGTTGAGAACCACTGCTCTGCGTATTAAATGAGAAACTTGTAAGGCACCTGCTTGCACACAGCATTGCAGTTATGAGCTGGGTTCAGACCCATCTCTTCCCCTTGCAGGCTGTATGACCTTGGAAAAGCCACTCAAATCCTCTGAGCATCATTTCTTCACTTTAAAATGGGAGCATCATCCTTACTGGGTCTGTCTCACTGGGTAATTAATGAAAATCAAATGAGATCTCAGATACAGCAATGCTAAGCTATCTAAGCTGTCAATACGGCCTTGACACACTAGAACTGTGTGAGGGATAGTGTGGCAATGAGGCCTCATGGCTCAACTAAAATCCCTTCAAAGTGACTTGTGACGTCAGAGCGCTCAATACATTTTTGCTTCTATTGTTATCATCCCCATTCTTCAGGCGAAGCAGCTGAGGCTCTAAGAGGTAAAGGAGCTTGCCCGATATTGCACAGCACAGTGCATGGAAACAGGGTTAATTCAGAAAACATGAACTCCAAAGTTGTGTGTCTACAACACTCACGTGCTTCCCAGTGAACACAAGTGCCATGATTAGAAATAAAAAGCAGCCCCTTCTGTGAGCAAAGGGGGGTTGCCACTTATAAAACAGATCTCTGCCTTATGGTAGGGGTTGAAGAAAGTACCACGGGACAACAGGATAAGATAATTTAGATACGTTTCTCCTGCTTTCAATTCAGAAAAACCAGATCTTCTCCTCAAGAACTGCTTGAAGGAAGTTAAAAATGAAAGGGCAGAGCCAACCCTACCTCCATGCTATGAATCATTCACTCGGAGGGTTGAGTTGTGCCTTCCGCATCTGGGCTCTTTTATTTTTAACTTTGCAAGCCTCGGTTATTCTGGCTTCCTAGGGGAAACCCCTCTGGTGCCAGCAGCTTCACTTCAAGCCCCGGTCTTCCTGTGAGCCTCTGACTGGAGTAAGGGGAGCACAGAGGACGGCTGTCCTCTTAGCTGGCTTCCCTGAGGGAAAGTTCCTGATCTCTGGAGTTCTAAAGCCTGAGCCCAACCGCCACCATCACTGCTACCCGCTGTGCTCAAACACATTCAGTTCAGTTGCCTTGTGGAGGGAGTTCTCCCCTCTGGGTCTTGCCTGGCCTTGCAAATTATACTGAGCCAGGGGTGACTTCTCAAGCTCCCAATTCGTGGTTTGTGGTTACAGAATCATTAGGAGGGCAGCCTCTGCAGGGTGCAGGTTACACCCAGCCGTGCACCTCTTCTCTCCTAAGCCCCTGCTCTGGACACAGGATTCCCGGATTCCAGGCAGCCGAGGGTGGGGACAGTGCATGAAGATCAGCTGCAGCTCTTTCCAACAGAGTCCCAGCCACATGAAGAAAGAGGAAGTTTCGATTAGCTTGGGTACAGTGCCCTCCAGGAAGATGCCTGTCAAAGTCCTAAATGTATGTCAAGAGGTGGGATGTAGGGAGGGGAGCATCAGGTTTGGAGTCAGAGAAATCTGGGTTTGGAATCCCAGATCTGTCATCCATGAGCTGTCTACCTTCTACTAATCATTCAAAAGAATGAGCTTTTTCTCCTTTTTTTTTTCTTTCCAGATGCATATATATATTCAAAAAGACTAGTTCATTAACTTCTTCAACTCTGCACAATCAGGTAATTCTCTCAAACACAGCTGAGATGAGAATGTACAAAGAACATAGCACCTAGCACAGATGGGCGCTCAATAAGTGTTGCTTCACGTCCTTCCTTCAGCAACTCTTTGTTGAGCACCTGCTATGTGCCATTGTCCTGGGCCCAGTCCCAGATGGTCATTACTCTGCACTTTATAATGCTGCAAGTGTGGAATCTGCAGTCAGAACCCAGCCTTCACTCTAGTTCCTCTTCTTACCAGCCTGCAACAACAGGCAAATCATTTCCCTTCTCTGAGTCCGCATCTCCTCACTTGTAACATGGGGAGAACACTTACAGGATTGTTGTGGTGATGCCATGAGATCACACATCTAAGGCAGTGCCTGGTACAGTGAATGAGTTAATACATCTATCTTTTTTTCGCTTCTTCCCTTCTACTCATCTGCTAAGTACTTGAAACTGCTCAGAGGTGGGGAACTTCTAAAATGCTTCTGATTGTTGCCTAAATAGGTACAGATATTGCCCCTCACACTAGCTGACTGAATATTAGTAAGACTGGGTGTTCCTCACGCCAGCTGATACCTACAGGTTACCCTTTCTGCCTCTGTTTTAGCAGCACTAAACTCTGTCTATTAAATCACCTGGAGAACTTTAAAAAATGTAAGTGCCAAGGCCTTCCTGTGGAAGTTTCTAATGGACAGCCAGAAATGAAAACCACTGTTTCTTTTCCAGTTGTTCACTTTTCATTTGAAAAGGTCAAAGCTCAGAGAGGTTAACTGAGTTGCTGGAGGGCAATCAGGTAATATGGAGCCTGAATAGGAGTCCAAGCTAGTTGTCTAGCACAACAATCTTCCCATTACTTTATGTTCTCTCTTGTTGTCTCAGTGACCTTTAGGCATCTGGTTGGCTTTTCTGCTTTAAACTATAAATGAGGCTTGAGGAAGTCTCCCCAGAGCTGGTCTCCACAGAGCAGAGAGAGTAGGCCTCTCTGCTGGGCTTGGAATTTCATGGAGTATCTTCATTCCACAGATAATTCCTGAGACATCTGCCATGACCCACAAGCTGGGCTAAGCCTGATGATACAGTGTGAATGAGACAACAGCACCTGCTCTTGAGGAGTTCATGGCTGGTTGTTATGGGCTGAATTGTGCCCCCCTCAAATTCATATGTTGAAGTCTTAATCCCCAGTGCTTCAGAATGTGACTGTATTTGGAGATAGAGCCTTTAAAGAAAAAATTAAGTTAAAATGAGGTCATTAGGCTGGGCCCTAATCCAATATGACTGGTGTCTTTTTAGAACAGGAGATTGGGTCACGTATACACACAGAAGGAAGAACATGTGAAGACACAGGGGGAAGAAGATGGCTATCTACAAGCCAAGGAGGAGGCTTCAGAAGAAACCAACCCTGACACCTCTTTGATTTCAGGCTTCCAGCCTCCAGAACTGTGAGAAAATAAATTTCTCTGTTTAAACCACACGGTTTATGGTACTTTGTTATGGCAGTCTGAGAAAACTCATACACTGGTTCTAAAAGGGAGACAAACAGGTAAGGAATTAGTCAACTAAAATACTCTGTAATAAACATCAGGATGATCATGAGCTGGGGTTGCTATAAGAGCCCAGGGGAGGTCCCTGGCCCTGGAGGAGGGGTTGGGAGGCTGGCAGAGATGGCTCCACTGGGGAAGAAACACAAGCTGTGTTTTCGAGAACAAGGAGGAGTTTGCTGGGGGAAGTGGGGGAGTGTAATACAGGAAACCAGACTAGGGAATGTGAAGGTGCAAAAGTAAGAGACAGCATGGCCTACAGTGCCTGTGGGGTCGGGGGACAGGGGCATGTGTGGTGGTGAGAGATGAGGCTGTGAGATAGTCAGGGGTAGGTTATCCAGAGGCTTGGGCATGTCCAGCTAACAGGCCAAGGCTAGGTGAACAGGAGCCAATGAAGGGCATTTCCACAGGGGAGCACCAGGTCAAGTTTTGTACAGTGGCTCTGATGGTCACATGGAGGCTGGATTGGAGGGGAAAGACCAAAGGCAGGGAGACCATCAAAGAGCTGCTACAGCAGTCCTAGAGAGAAATATTAGGGGTCAGAACTAGTGCACAAGTCCAAGGTTTGGAGAGAATATAGTGAGTCCTCTGGTAAAACAGTGGTACAGAAAAAAGAAAGTGGAGAATTTTGTTTTAAAGACATTGTGATTGATTAGGTGAGAAAGAGAAAGGAGTAGGAAAAGACAAGAATGACTCCCAGGTTTCTGGCTGGGACAAGTGGGTAGATGATGGTGTCAACTACTAGAGTAGAGTTCTTTTTCCCTCCTGTCTTAGTCAGCTTGGGCTGCCATATCAAAATACCTTGGACTGCGTGGCTTAAGCAACTGAAATTTATTTTCTTGGTTTTGGAAGCTGGAAGTTCAAGGTCAAGGTGGCAGCATGGTTGATTTCTGATGAGAGCTCTTCCTTGTTTGTAGATGGCCACCTTCTCATTATGTGGCCTTTCCTCAGTGAGTGCTTACAGAGAGAGAGAGCGAGAACAAGCTCTCTGGTATGTTTCCTTATATGGCACTAATCCCATCAGACCAGGGCCCCACCCTCATGATCTCATATGACCCTAACTACTTTCCACAGGGTACATCTCCAAATGCCATCACACTGGGGTTAGGGCTTCAAAATATGAATTTTGGGGGATACAGTCAGTCCATAACACCTCCCCACTGAAAAGATGTGACTAATGGTGCCATATATTCCAGCCATCTCCTTGTGCCAATTGATTTGAGCCTCTTTGATGATTACAAGAGAAGGCTTGCAAGCACATTTGTTTACATTCATTTCTCTATCCTTCCATCCATGGGGGGAGGTGGTGGAAAAGGAGCCTCAGTTGGAAAGTTTGGGCTAAACTGTGAGTTAATAGTGAAGACTTTGAGATAGCCTCATCCACCAGAGGGCAGACAGCAGAAGCAAGAAGAACTACAATCCTGCAGCCTGTGGAATGAAAACCACATTCACAGAAAGATAGACAAGATGAAAAGGCGGAGGGCTATGTACCAGATGAAGGAACAAGATAAAACCCCAGAAAAAAAATTAAATGAAGTGGAGATAGGCAACCTTCCAGAAAAAGAATTCAGAATAATGATAGTGAAGATGATCCAGGACCTCACAAAAAGAATGGAGGCAAAGATCGAGAAGATGCAAGAAATGTTTAACAAAGACCTAGAAGAATTAAAGAACAAACAAACAGAGATGAACAATATGATAACTGAAATGAAAAATACACTAGAAGGAATCATTAGCAGAATAACTGAGGCAGAAGAACGGATAAGTGACCTGGAAGACAGAATGGTGGAATTCACTGCAGCAGAATAGAATAAAGAGAAAAGAATGAAAAGAAATGAAGACAGCCTAAGAGACCTCTGGGACAACATTAAATGCACCAACATTCGCATTATAGCGGTCCCAGAAGGAGAAGAGAGAGAGAAAGGACCTGAGAAAATATCTGAAGAGATTATAGTCAAAAACTTCCCTAACATGGGAAAGGAAATAGCCACTCAGGTCCAGGAAGTGTAGAGAGTCCCAGGCAGGATAAACTCAAGGAGAAACACATCAACACACAGAGTAATCAAATTGACAAAAATTAAAGACAAAGAAAAATTATTAAAAGCAACAAGGGAAAATGACAAATAACATACAAGGGAAATCCCATAAGGTTAACAGCTGATTTCTCAGCAGAAACTCTACAAGGCAGAAGGGAGTGGCATGATATATCTAAAGTGATGAAAGGGAAGAACCTACAACCAAGATTACTCTACCCAGGAAGGATCTCATTCAGACTTGATGGAGAAATCAAAAGCTTTACAGACAAGCAAAAGCTAAGGGAATTCAGCACCACCAAATCAGCTCTATAACAAATGCTAAAGGAACATCTCTAACTGGGAAACACAAGAGAAGAAAAGGACCTACAAAAAACAAACCCAAAACAATTAAGAAAATGGTAATAAGAACATACATATTGATAATTACCTTAAATGTGAATGGATTAAATGCTCTAACCAAAAGACACAGGCTCGCAGAATGGATACAAAACCAAGACACATATATATGCTGTCTACAAGAGACCCACTTTGGACCTAGGGACACATACAGACTAAAAGTGAGTGAATGGAAAAAGATATTCCTTGCAAATGGAAATCAAAAGAAAGCTGGAGTAGCAATACTCATATCAGATAAAATAGACTTTAAAATAAAGAATGTTACAAGAGACAAGGAAGGACACTACATAATGATCAAGGGATCAATCCAAGAAGATACAACAGTTATAAATACATATGTACCCAACATAGGAGCACCTCAATACATAAGGCAAATGCTAACAGCTATAAAAGAGGAAACCAACAGTAACATCATAATAGTGGGGGACTCTAATACCTCACTTACACCAATGGACAGACCATCCAGACAGAAAATTAATAAGGAAACACAAGCTTTAAATGACACAATAGACCAGATAGATTTAACTGATATTTATAGGATATTCCACCCGAAAACAGCAGATTACACTTTCTTCTCAAGTGCACAAGGAACATTCTCCAGGATAGATCACATCTTGGGTCACAAATCAAGCCTCAGTAAATTTAAGAAAATTGAAATCATATCAAGCATCTTTTCTGACCACAACGCTAAGAGATAAGAAATCAATTATAGGGAAAAAAATGTAAAAAACACAAACACATGGAGGCTAAACAACATGATACTAAATAACCAAGAGATCAATGAAGAAATCAAAGAGGAAATGAAAAAATACCTAGAGACAAATGACAACGAAAATACGATAATCCAAAACGTATACGATGCAGCAAAAAAAGTTCTAAGAGGGAAGTTTATAGCAATACAATCCTACCTCAAGAAATAAGACAAATCTCAAATAAAAAATCTAACCTTACACCTAAAGGAACTAGAGAAAGAAGAACAAACAAAACGCAAAGGTAGCAGAAGGAAAGAAATCATAAAGATCAGAGCAGAAATAAATGAAATAGAAACAAAGAAAACAATAGCAAAAATCAATAAAACTAAAAGCTGGTTCTTTGAGAAGATAAACAAAATTGATAAACCTTTAGCCAGACTGATCAAGAAAAAGAGGGAGGGGACTCAAATCAATAAGATTAGAAATGAAAAAGGAGAAGTTACAATGGACACTACAGAAATACAAAGCATCCTAAGAGATTACTGCAAGCAACTCTATGCCAATAAAATGGACAACCTGGAAGAAAGGGACAAATTCTTAGAAAGGTATAACATTCCAAGACTGAATCAGGAAGAAATAGAAAATATGAACAGACCAATCACAAGGAATGAAATTGAAACTGTGATTAAAAATCTTCCAACAAACAAAAGTCCAGGACCACATGGCTTCACAGGGGAATTCTATCAAACATTTAGAGAAGAACTAACACCCATCCTTCACAAACTCTTCCAAAAAATTGCAGAGGAAGGAACACTCCCAAACTCATGCTATGAGGCCACCATCACCCTGATACCAAAACCAGACAAAGATACTACAAAAATTACAACCCAATATCACTGATGAATATAGATGCAAAAATCCTTAACAAAATACTAGCAAACAGAATCCAACAACACATTAAAAGGATCATAGACCATGATTAAGTGGGATTTATCCCAGGGATGCAAGGATTCTTCAATATACACAAATCAAACAATGTGATACACCATATTGACAAATTGAAGAATAAAAACCATATGATCATCTCAGATGCAGAAAAAGGTTTTAACAAAATTCAACACCCATTTATGATAAAAACTCTCCAGAAAGTGGGCATGAGGGAACCTACCTCAACATAATAAAGGCCATATACAACAAACCCACAGCAAACATCATTCTCAATGGTGAAAAACGGAAAGCATTTCCTCTAAGATCAGAAGCAAGACAAGGATGTCCACTCTCGCCTCTATTATTCAACATAGTTTTGGAAGTCCTAGCCATGGCAATCAGAGAAGAAAAAGAAATAAAAGGAATACAAATTGGAAAAGAAGAAGTAATACTGTCACTGTTTGCAGATGACATGATACTATACATAGAGAATCCTAAAGATGCTACCAGAAAACTACTAGAGCTAATCAATGAATTTGGTAAAGCTGCAGGATACAAAATTAATGCATAGAAATCTCTTGGATTCCTATACACTAACAATGAAAGATCAGAAAGAGAAATTAAGGACACAATCCCATTCACCATTGCAACAAAAAGAATAAAATACCTAGGAATAAACCTACCTAAGGAGGTAAAAGACCTGTACTCAGAAAACTATAAGACACTGATGAAAGAAATCAAAGATGACACAAACAGATGGAGAGATATACCATGTTCTTGGATTGGAAGAATCAATATTGTGAAAATGACTCTACTACCCAAAGCAATCTACAAATTCAATGCAATCCCTATCAAATTACCAATGGTATTTTTTACAAAACTAGAACAAAAAAATCTTAAAATTTGTATGGAGACACAAAAGACCCTGAAGAGCCAAAGCAATTTTAAGGGGAAAAAAAAAAAAAAACGGAGCAGGAGGAATCAGCCTCCTTGACTTCAGACTACACTACAGAGCTACAGTAATCAAGACAATATGGTACTGGCACAAAAACAGAAATATAAATCAATGGAACAGGAAAAAAAGCCCAGAGATAAACCCACACACCTATGGTCAACTAATCTATGACACAGGAGGCAAGGATATACAACGGAGAAAAGACAGTCTCTTCAATAAGTGGTGCTGGCAAAACTGGAGAGCTACATGTAAAAGAATGAAATTAGAACACTCCCTAACACCATACACAAAAATAAACTCAAATGGATTAAAGACCTAAATGTAAGACTGGACACTATAAAACTCATAGAGGAAAACATAGGAAGAACACTCTTTGACATAAATCAGAGCAAGATCTTTTTGACCCACCTCATAGAGTAATGGAAATAAAAAGAAAAATAAACAAATGGGATCTAATGAAACTTAAAAGCTTTTGCACAGCAAAGGAAATGATAAACAAGATGAAAAGACAACCCACAGAATGGGAGAAAATATTTGCTAATGAATCAACAGACAAAGAATTAATCTCCAAAATATATAAACAGCTCATGCAGCTTGATATCAAAAAAAACAAGCAACCCAATCCAAAAATGGGCAGTAGACCTAAATAGACATTTCTTCAAAGAAGACATACAGATGGCCAAGAGGCACAGGAAAAGATGCTCAACATCACTAATTATTAGAGAAATGCAAATCAAAACTACAATGAGGTGTCACCTCACACCAGTCAGAATGGGCATCATCAGAAAATCTACAAACAACAAATGCTGGAGAGGTTGTGGAGAAAAGGGAACCCTCTTGCACTGTAGGTGGGAATGTAAATTGATATAGCCACTATGGAGAACAGTATGGAGGTTCCTTAAAAAACTAAAAATAGAAGTACCATATGACCCAGCAATCTCACTACTGGGCATCCACCCAGAGAAAACCATAATTCAAAAAGACACATGCACCCCAATGTTCATTGCAGTGCTATTTACAATAGCCAGGACGTGGAAGCAACCTAAATGCCCATCAACAGCCGAATGGATAAAGAAGATGTGGTACATATATACAATGGAATATTACTCAGCCATAAAAAGGAACAAAATTGGGTCATTTGTAGAGATGTGGATGGATCTAGAGACTGTCATACAGAAAGTCAGAAAGAGAAAAACAAATATATATTAATGCATATATGTGGAATCTAGAAAAATGGTACAGATGAACTGGTTTACAAGGCAGAAATAGAGACACAGATGTAGAGAACAAACGTATGGACACCGATGGGGGAAAGCGGGGGTTGGGATGGTGGGGTGGTGGTGGGATGAATTGGGAGATTGGGATTGACATGTATACACTAACATGTATAAAATAGATAACTAATAAGAACCTGTTGTATAAAATAAATAAATTAATTAAATTAAATTTAAAAAAATAGTGAAGACTTTTTCTGACACAAGCATGGAAAACTACATTCCTGAGGACCCAATCTATGTGAGGACACAATCTATGTGGGATGTCAGCTGAACTTCATGCACCCCTGCCCCAAAGATCTCATTTTGTAGATCCAGGGGAGACTTTCTCAGGAGGTCAGCCTCAGGTTACGGACATCTTGCTTCTGGATATGAAGGTCCTTAGGGATGACCCTATCTCTCTCCTATCTGGGACAGGCCTGCATCTAATTCCTCAGGCAAGGGACAGTCTGCTTACCTGACTTCTAAGTAGTTTGTTAGGGTGAATCATGTCTCAATTCTCTAAGAGGGTTTACTTTGTTGGAAAGAGTGTTCTCTTTGATCTCACGGCTTAGAGTGTGTAGGTTTTGTTCAGTTAATCATGTAGCTGGCGTCAAGCTTAGTTAGCCTTCATTTTTTTGAGGCTATATGGCATTCAAAGGGTTTGGGCACTGGCCCTATAGCCAACGTGGTTTCACTTCTACAGCAACTGGAGCCTGAACCTTTTTTCTAGCTCTTTGATAATTGATCAATCAGTCTGGTCTATTCTAAAGTGTCCCTCAGATGTACGAGGTGACTGAAAAGGTGGGCCTTTAAAAGAACACACTCTCTTCTGAGTGATTCCCACATGGTTGAAAGAGCCATCCTGATAGACTATTTTGCCTAATGCTTTCCAGTTACAAAGCATGTTCATTCTACCATCACCTTAACCTCTCAAATCAGCTCTAAGAGGCAGAAAGGGTGAGGTAGATGGGCTTAGTTTTGCAAAAGAGTAATTCTAACACTGATTAAAAGATTTACCCAATATCTCATGGGTTAGGTGTTATGAAACAAACTCACATTTAATAATGTGCCAGATTCTTTGCATACTAACGTATTTAATCCAGAAACCAACCAAGTGGAATAGATATTATTGTGCCCATTTGAAAGACAAAAACATTGAATCATGAGAGATTTAAATAGTGGTTTCAAAGTCCTCCAGACCATGGGTAGCTAAGGCAACAGTGACTCCCAGTCTTCTATTAACTAATCCAGTGTTTTCATTGGTTATGCTGCATTTAAATTATCCAAGCCTGACTATAATGAGGAAAATAGTATTTCCACTTAGTTGGATTTTGGGTAAGAAGAACCACAAGTAGAAAAGTGGGTCATCCTCCCTATTTATAGATAGATTTTGATGTTTTCTTTCCTTCGTATATAAAATGAACAAGGCTCAGAGACATGAACCCACTGTCCCATGCACTCTGTCAGAAGTCTAGCATTCCAACAATCAGACATCGTAAGCCAAGCGAGACTCCCCGAGCTTAATTGCATCGTTCGAGACCACAGGCCAGGGAAGCAGCCCCTACGTGGATAAGGCCACATCTTCTCTGATTGTTGTTTATTTTCCTCTTCTCATGTGCTCTGTGGTCTGGCAAGGAGCTGGGTACCTCAACAGTGAAGCCACCACAGTGGCAATCCTCCCCAGTTCCTGGTCTGAGTAAGCCCAGCTCAGTTTCTCAGGCTGACAGAAATTGTAATCTAAATGAACTGAAAACATTGAACTTATCTGACAGAGCATTTGCTAAGTCCAAAGACATGCAGATTCAAGGTCACAGAACAGGAAGACATTCTTCTGAAAACTGAAAGA
Source organism: Hyperoodon ampullatus (assembly GCF_949752795.1). Classification (NCBI taxonomy): domain Eukaryota; kingdom Metazoa; phylum Chordata; class Mammalia; order Artiodactyla; family Ziphiidae; genus Hyperoodon; species Hyperoodon ampullatus. The sequence continues at coordinate 33,322,382 of NC_136919.1, forward strand.
ATGGGGCAAAGGCTTTCACCTCAGCAGCCTCTGGCCTCTCTTCCTGACGCTAGCTCTCGGGACCTACAAGTGCTTGCTCACAGTTATTCGTGGCGTCACTGGGTCTCAGCTCTTACTGGCTGTGAAAGGGAGAGAGTCTAGGGCTACCATAGGTCAAGAGCTCATGTGCTCCATCTCATTTAATCTCCATTTACCTCCTTTTCTGTGAAATGGCTGTTGAAGCCCATCTTATAGTTGAAAAAACTGAGGCTCTCCAAAGTGCGGTACTTTGTCTAAGGTAATTGGCTAAACTTGCATTTGAGCCTGAATCTGGTTGCCTGCTAAACCTGTGCTCTCTCCATCATTCTACATTAACTGTCGGCACACACATAGCACTTTCTATTCTATTCTATTCCATTCTATTTTTATCCTATTCTACTGTAAGTCATGGCTATTTAGAGCCAAACCTTTACTCTCCAGTAGAAATGAGCAGTTTAAAGGCAATTACCCTCTTGCTCAACACTGCATCCCTCACCAGACCCAGAAGGGGGGTGGAAATAGTTGGTACCCAATAACTGCTTGTTTTTATTGATTTAAACACTTAGATGTGCATATACACCATGATTGTTTTTGCCTAAAAGCCAACACCCAAAGGCCATGGGTGGGATTTTCCTGTACCCGGAGCTGATTACTCTCTCCACTCTAACTGGATTCCTTGCCCATCCTCTTGGGTAACAGAAGCACCACTCAGGCAGTGAACTCTTTCACCCAACATAGCTCTAATCAGAGGTGCGAAGGGAAGCTAGGTTATCTGGAGCAGGTTATATAGGATAGTGGTGCTTTGGACTCTACAAATTCCCAAATCCATGTTGCAAGGTCTGTTTTCAATCTTCAGGCATTGTAGGCATCTCCTGGGGCTATAAGAAGAATGCTCTCATTTCAGGACAGAGTATAGCCAAGAGCCAACTTGGCAAGGGCCAGAGGGATATAAATTCAGAGTGACAACCTAAGGAACATGGTTTTAATAGAAACATACTTCTATTTCTTCTCCAATCACATGTTGACTGTCTGTTTTCATGGGGAGACCTGAACTAAAATGAGGATTGTCAGAACTGGTAATTGAGGGGCTCTGCTTTTCCCCTAAAGCTTCCCTGCCCTCCAGATGACAACTGTGAGAGATCGCGTGGGTGGCTGGGGACTTGGTGAAGTCAGCATTACAGAGCAGCCAGGGAAAATGTAGGTATGATTTGCTTTTTACCAGGGGGTGCAATCCTGACAAAATTCGTTCAAGATCATGTTAACAAATACCCGGACTGCATTGGGCACATGCTAGGTGGCAATGTTTCAAAGGTGAACAAGATGCCTTCTGAGGAGCTTGTAGTCCCATGGAGAAGACAGACATGTAAAGAATTATCTATATTAGATATACTGCCTGTGTCACAATACACATCTTTGGACATAGGATGGGAAGTGGAGAGAAAGCAACTTCAAAGAGATAGCCTAGAAAGGCTGAACAGGAGTTTGCAGGATGAACAAGGGGGAAAAGAACATTCCAGAGAGATGGAGGCATTAAAAAACAATGGAATGTTTGGGGAATTAACATAATACAGTTTGTGAGGACCAAGGTTGTTTTTGGACATGGTAGAGAAGTAGAAGTCCCTGGGGAATTATATGGAGGCGAGATTACGAATGGCCTCATACACCACACCAAGAAGCTCAGACTGTCCCCTGTGGCAACAGCATGGGAGAGACATGGTCAGAAGTGCTCTGTGGAACAATTGCCATGGCGACAGCATGGTAGGTGAAGGAGGTGGGGATTCAGGAGACAAAAAGACCAGAAATGGGGCTGATGTGGTGGTGTAAGCAGGAGGTGATGAGGGTCTGAATCAGGACAGAACAATGGGACTGAAGAGACAGGAAGGATTGGGGAGATAGCTAAGAGGCATCCTTCATAGATTGCTGTGATGTTATCCTGCAGAGAAGTCACTTATTGCCTACCAAAGACCTTGCCAGGGTACCAGGACCTCAGGATGGCTACTCCCCTTACTCTGAGATCCTTTGGTAAAGAGAAATGCAGAGTTTCAGAAAGGAATAGATCCTCACATACACACAGGGTTTACTGTTTACAGGGCTCCTTCATGTGCATTATCTTATTTGTCATTACAGGAGTCCCGAGAAGCACACATTATTAGTATTTAAAATTATGTTTCTGTTTTTCTGATTATAAAAAATTATAGAAATAATAATCATAGAATGCCTAAAATACTTTAAAAAAGAAGTAGAAAATTAGAATTGTCCTAGTACCCAGATTGATAATTAGTTAACATGTTGGTAAACCAGTTGCTTATAATACAATGTTAAGTGAAAAAAAAGATACAAAAAATATATTTCAATTCCAATTTTATAACAATAACAACAACAAGAGATTTCTTTTTAGATTTTGTTGTGGTTACAAAATTGGGATTAAAATATAAATAAAAATGTTTTTCTTTTCTTAGCATTAAATTACAAACATTTTTCTATGTTGATAAATCAAATTCGCATGCCTAATTTTTCATTGCTGCATAGTTTTCTAACACACAGGTGTGCCGGAATTTATTAATACAACTATCAGCTGATAGGTGTTCATGGACATTTAGGTTATTTCCATGGATGGGAATTTTTGCTCTCATGAATATGTTTTGCTGAATACCCTCTAATGTACATTTTTCCCCTTTTATTTCTAATTATTTCCTTAGAATAAATTCCTAAAAGTGGAATCTCTGGGTCAAAGAATATGTGCATTTCAAAGACGATGTTAGTTGTCAAATTGCTCCCTGGAATTGCTTATTCCAATTCACTACACTTACCTACAGTGAATTAGCCAGCCTATGTTATCCACCTTCATCAGCACTAATCATTCTTTTAAAAAATCTGTCAGTCTGATACACATAAAATGATATCTCATTATTGGGTTAATCTGAGCATACTTATCAGGTGTGTGGTTGAATTCTTTTTCTCATTTCATGGATAAGGGTTACTGACTTGCCACGGATTCAGTAAGCGTCTGAGAATGGACTCCTCTGGCAGTGCTCTTCCCACTGTATGATACTGCCTCTTGGCGTGGGAAGGGTCGCCCTGACTTCCACGTTGATGGGGCTTCCTTTCATTGAGGTCACACCCTCAGGAGTCCTGGCCTGCATGTCAAGGCCAGAACACGCCCTTCCTCCTGAGGGTCAGCAGCTCCCTCAACCTGTCGCAGGACCCAGCATCAGGGTCAGCTCATGCTGTGCTCTGCGTGGAGGCCACAGGTATGGTGTGCACTTAGGTGGTGGTTCCCACCGAAGCTGAGATGGAAAATGACATGAGGAACTGAACCCCATGTTCTTTCGGGAAGGAAAACTTGGGCTATTAGCCCTCTCTCGAAAACCCGTCCTTGTTCCCTCACTGCTTTTAGGATCTGGTCCATGCTCTGTAGTCTGGCACGCAAGACCCTGAGAACCTGGCCTGGACTGCCTCTACCACAGGGTCCATGCCATGGTCTCTCACACCAGCATTGCATCGTTTGTCTACACTTCACGTTTGCCTAGAACTTGCCTGTTTCTTGTCCTTCAGGCCTCAGTTTCAATGTCAACTTATTCAAGAAGCTGTTCATCTTTTCTTTGTTACCACGGTCCTCTGAGCTTTCTCCACCTATAGTCCTCCCTTGGGGATAGGACTGTCTGCTTACATGTTTGCCTCCCTTCTCGAAAGAAGGGAACGTGTCTTCCTCATTCCTGAGCCAAGCACTTGCACAGCCTTGGCCAGAGGTGGCACATCCAAAGGTGCATGGACTAAATGGACCTTAGTCCACAGAGAACCTACAGGATTCCATTTGTGATTGGTCATAGATTCCTTCATTCACTCAACAAGTGTTCACTGAAGGGCTTCAACAAGCGAGATGCTACTGGGCACAGCGATGCTAACAGACACTCCTGTTCCAGCATTGAGGTGTTTATGTTTCCAGCAGTTCCAAGTATTGGCAGCTCACAACTGACTCTCTCTTTGGGAATGTCCTCAGCTGAAGAGAACCACCGAGCCCAAGGTTTCACCTCCTTCCTTAAGGCAGCCTTCATGCAAGACAGGTCAATGGGAGGGTGTCCACTGAGGTCCAACCCACTTGTCTCGATCTGGGACAACTCTGAGGGCCCATCCCCAGCTCCAGAGTTCTCCACAGGGCCAGCTGAGTCCTTTATGGCCACTGCATTGCAGTTCAACTTCTGTCTGCCCCATCCTGTTTCCCCTACTCTCCCATCCCAATGGCCTCCCCAGGAAACTTCTTGGATGCAAACTTCCCTCTCAGAGTCTCCTTGCTGGGGAACCCACCCTGCAACAGTGATAAACAAAACAGACATGATACCTGTTCTCACAGAGCTTTGGGGCTGGCTTTGTCCATTAGACCCACCTTTGTTTCTCCCCAAGGCTAAATCAAGGACATCCAGCCCCAGTACTGCTGTACTCATGGTGACACCTGCCAGTGGCCCAAGTACAGACCCATGTAGTCACACCATTTCCTACGGCCATCACTAAGTCAAGAACGGCACTGACTCTGCAGCTTGCAATCATCCACGTTTGTTCCATAAATCTGTCATTTAGTGTCTTCTGAGCCCCAGGTCCTTATGCTGGTGCCAGGGACAGATACTTAAGAGGTAGCTCTTGACCTCCAAGACCATTGTCTGGAGGGGAACATGGGCAAGTAACCAGACCACTGGGGACACATGGAGTTAAGTGCCCCAGCAAAGACCTGCAGAGTGCTGTGGGAGCTCAGAGGAGGACGTGATGCTTACTTAGGGGGCATGAAGGATTCCCAGAGAAGTAGCAGGAGGAGAGCAGGGTAAGGATGGTATTGATAGGAAAGAGAGGGGAAATGAATTTCAGTTTGAAGACATGTGTGTGTAAAAGCATGACTAGCAGTGAGTGAAAAGCAAAACCAGGCATTACTTTATGGAGCTCCTCAATTGAATGAGGTAGTCTGCAGGGACAATTATCTTACAGATATCTTATCTTTCTCTGATTATCTTTCTCTATCTTACAGATAGAGAAACTGAGACCCTGGGAGGATAAACAGCTAGACACAGCCATTGGAAGGGGGTTACCTGTGACTTGAATATGAGTCTTCTGACACCAAATCAATGGCTCTGTCTAGTGCCCTTGTTGGTGCTAGAGATTTTCTTTAGCAATCAGCATTGTGCCCAATGAGGATTAAAAGCACTATAATGTCAAGGCTTGGCTCTTGAAGTGCTTATATATGGCATTAAAAAATTGATAATACCATGGGACAAATGCAGGAGTACAGGCCCATGCAAATGCCCTGGGGTCAGGGCAGAGCTATGCCCCAGAGAACTGTCCTTAGCCCTGTTTAATATTTGGTACCAGTGATTTGGACAAAGACATATAAAGTCCGCTTATCACATCTGTGGTTGACACACAGCTGGGAGGGATAGAAGAAATGATTGATGACAAAATCAAACTTCTAAATGATCTCAGTTGGCTGGAACGATGAGCCAAATCCAGTGAGATGAAGTGCAGCAGGGGTCCATGCGAGGGCCAGCATTTCCCTTCAAACAGTCAATTGTGCTAGAATAGGAGAGGGGAGCCCAGCCTGGCCCCCAGCTGTGAGGGAGAGATCCAGCGACTTCCTCAGGCCTCAATCTAACTTACCAAGTATTGAAGTTAAAAGTGTAACAAACTAGCACATCCATGGTCTGTGTGAAGATTATAATTATAGTTGTGGCTCACATTTAATAGGAATTTTATAAATTACCTCAGAGATGACTTAATGGGACATTTTATGAATCCCTTGGGAGGTAGCCTGGTGGTGGGGGACAGCATCTTCAGGTGGAAGAGGAAGTTACTTATGCATTGCTTCATCTGGACAACACTCCCTGTGAGCTTACCCTATTCCAAGTCCTGGACAACACAGAATATTAGCCTAGGAAGTGTTGGGACCTGGCAGAAGGACTTGCCCTTGCATTCTCCCACTTACCAGTTGTGTTACTCTGGGAAAGTCATGGAGGCTGGCTAGGCTTCAGTGTCCTCATAAAATGGGCCCACTCATTCAACCTTGTAGGGTTTTGTGAGCAGTGAATGAGATTATGTATGTAGAATGTTGGACACAGAGCTTAGCCTGAAATTACTATTGAAAAATGATGCTTACTGTTAGTATCCAGGCAAATCCAGAGACATCCATTAATAGTCAGTGGGATCCCAGGTCCCTTAGAGTTGGGTTTAGGGTCAGGTCTTCAGTCTTCGGGTGGGTTTCAGGAAAGGATGATTTTTTCTGTAATTATGCCTTTCCTTTATGTGTGTGTGTGTGTGTCTGTGTGTGTGTGTGTGTGTGTGTGTGTGATAAATTTCAAGACTGAGGAAGAACTCAGACCCCAAAACACTGGGGCATGAAACAGATGAGAGAGAGAGAGAGGGATGGTAATTCACTTACCAAAATGGTGTCCCACCATGGGCATGGGACCTCAGGTACAAGAAAGTATCTGAATTAGGGTCAAAAGTTAAAAACTATACTGTCAGCCAGGGACACATGGGGCTGATTTCCATAATTCTGGGCTGGGGTGTCCTTAATCTACTTTGTTTCAGGAAAGGTTGATCTTCGGGCCTCTGGGTCTGTTTCCTCATCTGAGATATGAGAGGGTTAGACCAAATTAGTGGTTCATAAATGAACGTGCGTGGAAAGGTACTGGCCCATGTTGAAGTCAAGTCCATGACATCCCACTCAGATAAATTCCCAACTGCTCCATGGTGGGCTACCAGGAAGATAGAGTGATCCTTGCCATAGGGAGCCGTGCAGAAGAAAACACTGGCAGGTCTTTTCCTGCCACCTTCACCAGCCAGACCCTTGGGCTACCTTGATGAGTGTTTTTCCCTACTCTGAGGGAAGAAGGAGGAAGAAGCTGGGGGTTTGGTGAAGCTGAGGTGCTCACCCACTTCTCTGAGTGTGTCCAGGATACTGTGAATTGAGTGAAGTAGTGAGAGTGTACACTTTCCATTTCCATCAATAAATCTCTTCAAAATTTTGTTTTTGATGACAGTATTAACAATGAAATTACAAAACTAATTGGAGACTCAAGCTCACTTTGTATTGTAACAATATTGCATATCTATACTATCTTGATTGACAATTTCTACCAAGAAAAATACTGTCTACAGCATAAATAATAAAGTATAATTTTATATTCTATTTTTATTTTAAGATTCACAGAAACTTCCTTTAAAACGACAGTGTTAGATTGTTAACTGTCTTTTCCTGGAAAAGATGGTTTTTTATGAGATTACATCTTTCTTTTTTTGAGGGGAGTGAATGTTAAAGTTCTCATCCTTTTTTTTTTTTTTTTTTTTTTTTTGTGGTACGTCACTGTTATGGCCTCTCCCATTGTGGAGCACAGGCTCCAGACACTCAGGCTCAGCGGCCATGGCTCACGGGCCCAGCCGCTCCATGGCATGTGGGATCTTCCCAGACCGGGGCATGAACTCGTGTCTCCTGCATCGGCAGGCGGACTCTCAACCACTGCGCCACCAGGGAAGCCCTCTCATCCTTTTTTGAAATGTTTATGAAAATTGATGGACACTGTTATTTTTGTTTTTTATTATTTTTAATTGTATTACTTAGAAGAGTAAAAAGTTAATAACGTTATGATTGTTCCCCCTTTTAAAAATTTCCCTGGTGGCGCAGTGGTTGAGAATCTGCCTGCCGCTGCAGGGGACACGGGTTCGTGCCCCAGTCCGGGAAGATCCCACATGCCACGGAGCAGCTAGGCCCTTGAGCCATGGCCGCTGAGCCTGCGTGTCCGGAGCCTGTGCTCTGCAACGGGAGAGGCCACAACAGTGAGAGGCCCGCGTACCACAAAAAAAAAAAAAAAAAAAAAATTTCCCTGGTCTATGAAATACAAAAAAATACCTGAAAACAGATTTAGGAAGAATTTATGAATTTTATTTCTAAAGTAAGGAGGTAACTCTCCAGTGTGGCTTGAGAGGGAGTCTCAGTTCTCCAGAGTCTAATGTTGAACTCTGTGTCTAGCAATAGGCTGGGTACAATATGGAAGATATAAAAGGACAATCGCTGACTCTAGAGCTCTTGGCATCACACTTGGAAGATGAAACAAGGGTTGGAACAATTTGATATCTAGATGTGGCAGTGAGCCGGCTGCCTGTTAACTACAGATGGATATACATGCAATTTAGCTCAGCATTCAAGGCTCTTTGTGATCGTACTCTAACTTGCCATTAGAACCTTATTCCTCTTCCTCTCCCTTGTATCCTTAAACTCTGTGCTGGGAACTTCTTTGGAAGTCTGGAGAAATACATATATATATATCTCCTCCCCCCAAAATCTATAAGACCATATAGCACGTTACCACCACTTCTTAGAATCATGTTCTGCCTTATTGTGCACTTATCTGTATACTTCTCTACTTCTTTTCCCTTTAGACAGACAGATGGCTGCATCAGAGCAGGAGCTAATGTCTTTCTCTCATCCTTCTGGTTCTAGCACAGCTAATAAATATGAGATGAGTTGAATGGAATTGAATGCCTCTCCCTAGTTCATCTGACTCAAATAATCCACACTAAATTACTGTGTCTTAAATCTGATCAGGAAACCTCAGAACATCAGATGTTACCTCCTACTTGCTGTCTCCCTACTTTAGACTCAGAACAAGCCTGAAATGGCCCTGTCTGAATTGGTTTTCTTTGGATGAAGTCATGACTAGACCTGAGGTGTTAGTGAGAAGAAAAAATAAAGTCAAGTTTTCAAATCTGAAAACTGTTGGCATGGGTTTTTCTGATATTAGTGAGGAAGACATGACCACTCCCATTTTACTGACTCGGCAAGCTCCTTCTTTTCGTAAGACAGTCCAGCATGGAGCTGCAGAACCTGGGGGCTAGACAAGGCAGTGGCCCTGGCTACCTGCTAATAATAGATGGATGTGCACATAGCTTAGCTTGGCATTCAAGGCTCTCTGTGGTCTTAACCCCAACCTTATTTCTCGTCTTCTTCAGTTCGCTAACTTCAGCTCAGTGCAGCTCAGCCAATATTTGCCATGCCCTGCACAGTGACAGGAAACTGAAAAGGCACTGGGGATACTAGGATGAAGAAGACCCAGGCCATTCCTTTGAGAGGAACAACATTAAGTGCTTCTCAGAAAGGTGTGAAGTTAGCCAAATAGGAAAGGGAGAAGGCAGATGCAGATAAGACTCTGGATCACACTGCAGAAATTGGTGATGCCAGAACAGAACTGGACTTGTTCGTTGTAGGTCCCGTGTATGCCAAGTTAGTGCACTTTTTCATATAAATTTATATTTGTTTTCTAGTAATAATCATGTTTTATAACATTACAGCATTTGTTTTAATTATTGAATCTCTCCAAGCCATGTTTATTCATCTTTAAAATGGATGTTAACATACATACACAGTAGCTACCTCAAACAGTGGCATCAATAGCATATAAAAAGTGCTTCACAAATTACCAGATATTATTTTATTTTCTCCAGTTTCTGCATACGTGGTATAAAGTAGTGTTAGATAGGCTGTAGGGAAAAGGAGTGGTGCAAAATAACTAGGACCTCTTCCAAGTCACATTCACGAATTGCTCGGTGACCCCACATAGATCACTTTATTTTTCTATCCCTCCCTCGTGCCTGATATAGAAGACAGGGGAGATTGTATCTGCCTTATATCTACCTCCTCCAGAGATAGAGAAGATGATTTAGAGTCCAGGAGACAGTGAGTACCTATGGGAAAAATGGAAGGCAAGATTTTTTGTCATTCTCTCTCTTCCTCTTGTTCCTTTTTTTTTTTTTTTTTTGGTCTTTGCCAAAGGCAGTTTCTCATAATGTTTTTATTTTCTAAGGCTGGCAAGACCTCTAGCTTGGAAAACAAGAGTACTTAACTGTTAGGATGACCTGGTTTTGATTTCAAACTTGGAGAAGCATGACAAATATATTGAGGACAAAGGATGCATGTCTACCTTAGAAGTAAGCACAGCACTAGGCAGATGGCTGGAGTGGAAAGAGCATTAGGACCGGGGTCAGGACACCTGGGTTTGAATTCCTGTTCTGGTTTTCATTAACTATTTGACATTGAGCAAGTCAATTTACTTCTCTGGGTTCTTACTTTTCTTATATATGAAGTAATAATAGCACTATCTATCATAGAAGGTTTCATGTCCATGTAGGTATGCTGTATATTTGCTCTTGTAGCTCATGCATTTGGAAGATGATGCTGTGTAGAAGACTACTTAATCTCTGTAAATCTTTGATGCCCAATGGGGAAACATCACTGCCTTTTCTTCTCTATCTTCACTCACTCCCATGGTGATCTAGTGTTTCATGGTCTTTAGTATCACCTATATGTTTATGACTCTCATCTACCTGGATATTCTGTGCTTCCACTTGAATGTCTAATAAGCATCTCAAACTTAACATGTGCAGCACTGAACACCCAGTCTGCCCTCCCCAGACTGCTCCACCTACAATCATCTCCGTCCCTGTGAACTGCAGCTTCTTCCAGTTGCTTAGGCTCAAAGCCTTGAAACCTTTCTTGACTGCTCTCTCTCAACCCCACATTCAAACTTGCAGCAAATCCTGGAGGAACTCGCCACTTCTTACCACCTCCAATGTCATCATCTTAATCTAAGAAATCATTGGCTCTCACCTGGATTCCTGCAACAGCCTCCTGACTAGTCTCCCTGCTTCTGTACTTCCTCATAGAGAAACTCTTCTCAAAACAGCAGCCAGTGTCATCCTATTAAAAAAAAAAAAATCTGATCCTGTCACTCCTCTACTGAAAACCTTTCTAAGACATTCCACTGCAACAGAGTCAAGCCCAGTTCTTTCTTATCCTAACCCCCTGGACCAGTATGGCCAGGGCCCCATACCTCTCTGACTTCTGGCTGCTTTCACTCTAGCCACACTAGTCTCTGCTGCTGCAGAGCACCCCAGACTTTCACTCCGGTGGCTTCTTCTGCTTTCAGTACTAGCCTCCCAAATAGCTCCATGCCTCACTCTCTTGCCTCCTTCAATCTTTGTTCAAATGTCACCTTCTCAGCAAGGCCTTCCCTGACCATCCCATTAAAACTGCTCCTTGATTCCTGCCCTCCCGATCCCTTTCCCTAGTTTGTTTGTATGCATAGCATTTTTTTCCTTCCAACATGCTAGAATGTAAACTCTGTGATAGCAGGTAGTTTTTATTGTTTTATTCACTGATTTATTCCTTATTCCTCTGTACATGCCTAGCCTCTAGCAGGTACGTAATAAATATTTGTTGAATGAATGAATGAACAGGGCATGCTACTAAAAATAAGGAGCATCAGCACATGTAGTCTTTTTTTTTTTTTCAGTACATGTGCCTCTCATTGTTGTGGCCCCTCCCATTGCGGAGCACAGGCTCTGGACGCGCAGGCTCAGCGGCCATGGCTCACGGGCCCAGCCGCTCCGCGGCATGTGGGATCTTCCCAGACCAGGGCACGAACCTGCCTCCCCTGTATCGGCAGGCGGACTCTCAACCACTGCGCCACCAGGGAAGCCCAGCACATGTAGTCTTGAAAACAATCATTGGTTACATTATCTCCGTTTTACAAACTATTTAATTGAAGCTCTGAGAGATTAAATAATTTGCTTATGTTTATACAATGGGTGTGTTTATGGTCAGATTAAATCAGGCCCACAATCTTCAAATCCATATTCTTTCTATTACACTACAAAGCAGGATACATGTGAAAAGATCCTAAAATTTATGCTTTTTTTTTTTTTTAAATTTCTGGCCTTACCTCCTTGCATAGTTCCTTCAGGCTCTGGCATCTATTGGGATGGTTGGGTAAGAGAGGATTCGTGCCCCAGTGCACATCCTACAGAGATCTGTCCGCATGCTGAGCCTTGGCTCTGGTCCCAGACAGAACATTCTCTATCCCCTCTCAACTGGGGCATTAGAGTGTGGACAACCAGGCTGGGGAGGGCTGGTGTTTCATGCAAATGTCTCTGCCTCTGACGAGTCCCTTGGCTTCACGTCCCAGTCCCTGGACGTCCTCCCCCGTCAGGCGGGCTCCTGTCTCTAGCCTTCTGAAACAACTTTTTGCCTTCCTTCACACAGCTTTTGTCTTCCTGCTCTTAGTTTGACGTTGTGTCTGGCCACACGGGCCATGCCGGCTATTTTTACTCACAGCAGCCACCAGCCCATATGGTTCCCATTACCACAAACTGTTACCTTCTTTGAAACCATTTTGCAAATGAGTGGACTGCAGACAACCAGGAGGTCAAGTCCACGTGGCCATTCACAGGGCTCCCAGGAGTGGCCTGGGCAGGTATGTTGGTCTTGATGAACGTCCTTTAAAACCAAAGTGGGTTGGACAAAATGCTGCTTAATTCACTTTTTTTAAGATTCCCTTCTCCTTTTCCTCTACGTTCAGTTCTGTAGGTTTTCAACAAGGTCAAGTTTCAAAGGCAGGCTGCTTTTTACAGGGACATGAATTTGAGTTTTGTTTCTCCATTTGGGGAGCTTGCTCCATGACGGTCTCTCGATGGGACATGATGTATGTTAACCCCTTGGGGAGTGACATGCTGCCATCAGTGCAGAGTATACAGGTATATGGTGGGATGAGGTGGGTCCTGAGCATCCCCTGACTCTGAGAAGATGATGAGAGACTCCAGGGCTTTGACGCTATTGCTCACATCTCCTTCGGCATGTAAAACACTTGAATTCACAAAACATTTCAAACACCTCATTTTATTTGAGCCTCACGATCTTGCTGTGAAACTGGGTTTTTCATTTTCATTTTACAGATGAAGAAAGTGAGCTGTGAGCGGCTAACTGACTTTCCCAAGGCTGCGTGAGAGTCTGAGATGGGAATCAACCTCAGCTCCTGGCCAGAGTTCAGGCCCCAACAGAACAGATGTGTGAGTGGCTTGAAACAAAACTGGGTAGGGCTTATTCAAAGAAGAAGCTAGCAGATCACAGTGGGGCCTGATGGGGCTTGTTGCATTGAAACTGGAAGTTGGCAGTGAGACCCAGGCTCGCTGTGGTACTATAAAGCTGCCGCCACTCCGGCTGAATGACACTGAAATGGACGCAAACAAAGGGCTTCTTCCTGCAGTGTAGAATGTCACCTGACCAAGGCCCAGGAGCTATTATAATGCGCTGAGCTAAGCCTTCCAGAGCAGTGGGTAGGTGAAAAGAAGAGCTCTGGGCTGCGAATGAGATTGGAGGCCAGCCCAAATCATTCTGAGATCCTTTCCAGCGGGGGACCACCTGTGATCCAGGACCCTCCTACCAGGCCCTCCATGGTATTCTTGGCTCCCCTCCCCCTTTCCTACCGTTTTCCAGCTCCACCTGTGTCCTTTCAGCTCCTCAGATGCACACAGCTCTTTCCTGCTTCAAGGTTTTTTGGGCGTGTTGTTCTCGTGACCTGGAACACTCTTCCCTGTTCTTTGCAAGTCAGACTTTGCCACATAAATGTCTCCATCTCAGAAAGTCCTTCCTTGGCCACATAAATGGGTTGAATAGTGACCCCCCCACCCCCCCAAAAAGATATGTTCACGTCCCAACACCTGGAAACTGTGAAGGTGACCTTATTTGGAAAAAAGGCTCTTTGCAGGTATAATCAAGTTCAACCTCTTGAGATGAGATCATCCTGGATTTAGAGTGAATCTTAAATCCAGTGACAGGTGGACTTATAAGAAGAGCAAAAGCATAGAGACACACAGGAAGATGAAGGTGATGGGCAGGTGGATGCAGGGATTGGAGTGAGCAGCCCAAGCCAAGCAATGCTGACAGCCACCAGCTGGACAGGGCAAGGGAAGGAGTCTCCCCTAGAGCCTTCAGAGGGAGCACAGCTCTGCTGATGCCCGGATTTCAGGCGTCTGGCCTCCGTAATTGTGAGAGAATAAATTTCTGTAGTTTTGAAGCCACCAACTCTGTGCTATTTTGTTACAGCAGCCCTAGGACATAATACAGCATCTAATTTAAGCAGCTCCCCACCACCCTCTGCATATACACACGGACACGTGTTCACTATTCAGTCCATTTTGATACTGTCATGTCAATGATAAATTTTTAAGTATACCATCATCTGGGATGACTTGAGCTTTGTCCTTATTCCCACTTCTTGAGGGCAGGGACCACGCCCACACCTGTCCTTCTCACATTTACGCAGCTCCTAGCACATTACTGGGTATATAGTACATGCTCAAAAATACTTAAGAAATAAATAAGATCTGAGTTTTCTGGCTTCATGTCTCTCCCAATACTCCACTCCTACCACACTCCTCTCCCCACTGCCTTCCCACTTCTCAGTTCTTTCACAACACAGCTCCCGTGGCCCAAAAGGCTGCCAGCCCCTTCTCTCCCTGGTGTACTCCAACTAGTTCTCCAAGGCAAAGTACAGAGTCTTCCAGTGGAGGCACGGCCTAGTTCCTTCCACATGGCCAGTGTTCCCGCCTCTGCTGTAACATGTAAAAGAGGGAACAGGATGTCTGAGTACTTAACTGACTTCCCACAGGCTTCATGCTCTTTGGGAGGCCAAGACCTTGCCTTGTTCATATCTGTAACCCAGCACCCAGCACAAGGCCAGCACTGAACATACACTTCACACAAGTGTGTTAAATCAATGCGTCCACAGAAAAGGGCTATTATAATCCAGTTTTTAAAATATTTTTTATTTTTCAGAGTTACAGAAAAATTAAGAAGATATTACAGAGTTTCCATATACACTGCACCCAGTTTTCCCTCTTATTAACAGCATGGTACTTCTGCTACAATTAATGAACCAATTCTGATCTATTATTATTAACTAAAGTCCATGTTTTGTTCAGATTTCCTTGTTTTTTACCTGATTTTTTCCGTTGTTATTGTTCCAAGACCCCATCCAGGACACATTACATTTAGTCATCATGTCTCCTTAGGCTCCTCTTTTTTTTTTTTTTTTTTTTTTTTCTTTTAAATGATTTAGTTTCAACTTGACATTTAAAAACATTTTTTTTTTACAGTTTTACTGAGGAATAAATGACATATATCACTGTGTAAGTTTAAGGTGTACAGAATTAAGGTTTGATTTACATATATTGTGAAATGATTACCACAATGGGTTTAGTTAACATCTATCATCTCATATAGATACGATAAAAAGAAAAGGAAAAAGCAAACTAAGATCAGGAACAAGACAAGGCTGCCCACTCTCGCCACTCTTATTCAACTTAGTTTTGGAAGTTTTAGCCACAGCAATCAGAGAAGAAAAGGAAATAAAAGGAATCCAAATTGGAAAAGAAGAAGTAAAGCTGTCACTGTTTGCAGATGACATGATACTATACATAGAGAATCCTAAAGATGCTACCAGAAAACTACTAGAGCTAATCAATGAATTTGGTAAAGTAGCAGGATACAAAATTAATGCACAGAAATCTCTGGCATTCCTGTACACTAATGATGAAAAATCTGAAAGTGAAATCAAGAAAACACTCCCATTTACCATTGCAACAAAAAGAATAAAATATCTAGGAATAAACCTACCTAAGGAGACAAAAGACCTGTATGCAGAAAATTATAAGACACTGATGAAAGAAATTAAAGATGATACAAATAGATGGAGAGATATACCATGCTCCTTGATTGGAAGAATCAATATTGTGAAAATGACTCTACTACTGAAAGCAATCTACAGATTCAATGCAATCCCTATCAAACTACCACTGGCATTTTTCACAGAACTAGAACAAAAAATTTCAAAATTTGTTTGGAAAAACAAAAGACCCCGAATAGCCAAAGCAATCTTGAGAACGAAAAACGGAGCTGGAGGAATCAGGCTCCCTGACTTCAGACTATACTACAAAGCTACAGTAATCAAGACAGTGTGGTACTGGCACAAAAACAGAAAGATAGATCAATGGAACAGGATAGAAAGCCCAGAGATAAACCCACGCACATATGGTCAACTTATCTTTGATAAAGGAGGCAGGAATGTACAGTGGAGAAAGGACAGCCTCTTCAATAAGTGGTGCTGGGAAAACTGGACAGGGACATGTAAAAGTATGAGATTAGATCATTCCCAAACACCATACACAAAAATAAGCTCAAAATGGATTAAAGACCTAAATGTAAGGCCAGAAACTATCAAACTCTTAGAGGAAAACATAGGCAGAACACTCTATGACATAAATCACAGCAAGATCCTTTTGGACCCACCTCCTAGGGAAATGGAAATAAAAACAAAGATAAACAAATGGGACCTAATGAAACTTCAAAGCTTTTGCACAGCAAAGGAAACCATAAACAAGACCCAAAGACAACCCTCAGAATGGGAGAAAATATTTGCAAATGAAGCAACTGACAAAGGATTAATCTCCAAAATTTATAAGCAGCTCATGTAGCTCAATAGCAAAAAAACAAACAACCCAATCCAAAAATGGGCAGAAGACTTAAATAGGCATTTCTCCACAGAAGATATACAGACTGCCAACAAACACATGAAAGAATGCTCAACATCATTAATCATTAGAGAAATGCAAATCAAAACTACAATGAGATATCATCTCACACCAGTCAGAATGGCCATCATCAAGAAATCTAGAAACAATAAATGCTAGAGAGGGTGCGGAGAAAAGGGAACACTCTTGCACTGCTGGTGGGAATGTGAATTGGTACAGCCACTATGGAGAACAGTATGGAGGTTCCTTAAAAAACTACAAATAGAACTACCATATGACCCAGCAATCCCACTACTAGGCATAGACCCTGAGAAAACCATAATTCAAAAAGAGACATGCACCAAAATGTTCATTGCAGCTCTATTCACAATAGCCCGGAGATGGAAACAACCTAAGTGTCCATCATCGGATGAATGGATAAAGAGGATGTGGCACATATATACAATGGAATATTACTCAGCCATAAAAAGAAACGAAACTGAGCTATTTGTAATGAGGTGGATAGACCTAGAGTCTGTCCTACAGAGTGAAGTAACTCAGAAAGAGAAAGACAAATACCGTATGCTAACACATATATATGGAATTTAAGAAAAAAAAATGTCATGAAGAACCTAAGGGTAAAACAGGAATAAAGACACAGACCTACTTGAGAATGGACTTGAGGATATGGGGAGGGGAAGGGTAAGCTGGGACAAAGCGAAAGAGAGGCATGGACATATATACAGTACCAAACGTAAGGTAGATGGATAGTGGGAAGCAGCCACATAGCACAGGGAGATCAGCTCGGTGCTTTGTGACCACCTGGAGGGGTGGGATAGGGAGGGTGGGAGGGAGGGAGACGCAAGAGGGAAGGAATGGGGGAACAGATGTATATGTATGACTGATTCACTTTGTTATAAAGCAGAAACTAATAAAATAAAATAAAATAAAATAAAAAAATAAAAATTTATAAATGTTATAAAAGATTTAATACCTCTACCTCTCCTTTTTCATCCTCTCCCCAAAATTTTACCATACTTTTAATTATATCAATAACCAGTGTTTGCTTCATTATATCAATGTAAATATTGTTCACTGCAGAACCTATTAGTATACTGTGGTTACATGTCCCTATTTTTTTATTGAAGTATAATTGACCTACAACACTATGTTAGTTCCTGGTGCACAACATAGTGATTCTATACATTACAAAATGGTCATCACGATAAGTCTAGTTACTATCTGTCGCCACACAAAGTTACTACAGTATTATTGTCTATATTCCCCACTCTGTACGTTTTATCCCTGCAACTCATTTATTTTGTAGCTGGAAGTTTTTACCCTCTTAATCTGCCCACTACTTTCCCTCATTCCCCTACCCCTCCTTAGGCTCATCTTGACTGTGACAGTTCTAGGCTTTCTTTGTTTTTGAGGACCTTGATTGTTTTGAGGAGCACTGGTCAGGTGTTTTGCAGAATGCCTCCATATTGGAATTTAATGTTTTTCCCATGATTAGACTGGACTTATGGGTTTTTAAGAGGAGGATGTCACAGGTGTAAAGTGCCACATCATATCATCACATCATATCAAGGATACATACTATCAACATGATTTATCGATTTTGATGTTGACCTTGATCACGTTGCTGATGTAGTATCCATCAGGTTTCTTCACTGTAAAGTTATTCTTTTTCCCCCTTTCTATACTGTTCTCTAGAAGGAAATTACTATCAGAAGCTACATTTCATTTTTAAGCTATACTTATGCTTTAATTTAATAAGTAGTGCCTTAAGTCACATCCACCATTGATTAATTGTCACAACACTCTACATGGGAAACTGAGAGAGAGAGTTTAAACTATATTCCCAAGGTCATACAATTAGTAAGAACAAAGATAAATTCAGTTTTATCTGACTCCAAAGTCTGACCTCCATGCTCTTTTTATACTGCTTCCCTAGAGTACTAATCCACTAAATTCTTTACATGGCCTTCTAAGTGTCCCAGGTCTTGCTCTGGTGAGAGTGAAATGGAAACCTAGACTGGCCGAGCAATAATTTACCATCTACACTGTCTCTGAAAGCCAGTTAACATGCAGATCTAGTCTGTGTACCAACATAAATTTCCTTATGCTCCCCCAACACCATGAGCAAGAGTCATAAACTCACATCAGCTTTGCTTGGGGAATCAGACTCCAGCGTTGGCAATCTAGCTCAGTTATACAACACATTCAAAGCTGGGAGGAGTGGGGGGGTGGGCAAAAAGTGCTTTAGGATTATTTTCAAGGGTACAGGGGAGAAATGCAATATAACATCCCAAACTTCAGTAAGTGACTTGAAGTCCCAAAGAGTGAAAGTGACTCGCCAAAGGCTACACAGGGAGATACTGACAGAGCTGGAACTAGAAACAATGTCTTCAATTTGGCTCAGGGCTGTTTTAATTTAAGACAAGTGCTTCCAAGAAGAAGCAACGTCATGGCTGATCATTGTTTGCACTTGGCAGGCTCCATTGGTAAGAGCAGGGTCTGAGAAATGGGCTTCCCATCACTGGTGTGCCATTGTCTTCATACCACCCTGGTGCTATTTGGGGGGCCATGTTGGGACATATAACTAAACTCCTATGAGCCTCATCTGTCCTCCAGGAGTAAAATCCTTAGCCTTCTAGGTTAGCCAGGACTGACAGGTGAAGGAACCACAACAGGGTATATAAAAAGTTTGGAAGCACTAAATAAAGAGGGGGAGATTCAATGATCCAAGATCTGTTATCTTCCCTTCCAAAAAGGAAGACATCCTGCTTCTCACTGAGGCCATTTACAGAGCTTGGATGTGAGACAGGATTGTAAGCCCACTGGTCTATAAGACCACAAACAGAAATCAGGTAACATGCATTGGACATGTTTCCTTTTACAGGGTTCTATGGGATTATAACATCAAGGGCTACTATGATAAGTCTAGGATATCAAAAACTATTCAGAGTAGATTCCTTTTAAAATAGTTGTATAATAATAACCTCCATAATGACAAACATTTGCAGAGAAATTTCTCTCCTATATCATCCCATGGCTATGATATAGGTGAACCTGATATTCTGGTAAACTTGACATGATTGTTCATTTTGGTGAACTTGACAGGATTGCCCCTATTTTACACAGGAATAAATTAAAGTTTAGAGAAGTTAAATCTCTTGCCCAAGGCTATGGAGCTAAAGCTGGGTTCAAGACTTCAACCATGATCTTTTGACAATTTGATGGTGATTATCTTTGTTTCCTATTTCTGTTTGTAACACAAACGTATTGATTCTACATAGCCCAGATATTCGAATTAGGTAACAACCAAAGAGGTAGTTTTAGGAGATGGATGAGATATTCTTTTTTTTTTTTTTGGCTGCGTCGGGTCTTAGTTGCGGCACATGGGATCTTTTGTTGTGGTGCACGGGCTCTTAGTTGCAGCGCGTGGGCTTCTCTCTAGTTGTGGTGCACTGACTCCAGAGCACGCGGGCTCAGTAGTGGTGGCACACAGGCTACAGAGAACATGGGCTCTATACTTGTGGCACGCAGGCTCTCTAGTTGTGGTGCGCAAGCTCAGTAGTTGCGGCGTGCAGGCTTAGTTGCCCCGCAGCACGTGCGATATTAGTTCCCAGACCAGGGATAGAACCTGCGTCCCCTGCATTGGAAGGCGGATTCTTAACCACTGGACCACCAGGGAAGTCCCTGGATGAGAAATTCTAATTCCACAAATTGAAAAATAAAAAGGGGAGTGAGGAGGTGAAGGAGTGTGGGTGGATTCTTAGGGGATCTTGTTGCTCTAGGGAAGGCCAAAGATGCACTGGGGAACTGGCTGAGGAGGAAGAGAAGAATAAGGTATAAGTGAAGCTACCAGAAGGGATGAGGGGAGTTTTAAGATGGGCACAGAATGGGAGAGGTCTTAACTTTATACCTCTTTGACGTTTTCTCTGCCTCTCTCAGGCAGACTCTGTTTCTCCTCCCTCTGTGCTCCCTTCCCTACTTGTTCTGGGTAGCTCTTGGCACTACAGCTGCTCTTACAGGGGTTCTCTCTCCCATTCTATGAGCTCCTGAGGGCAGGAGCTGGTCTGATCCATTTCCATCAACCTAGCACTGCCCTGCAGAGAGCCTGCTACCATGTAGACATCAGACTAGTGCTGGTTAGTGAACAAATGAAGAATGAATGAATGACGATTGATGAGATGGGTTGAAACAATCACTGGTCTACCTTCTTGGGACTTTCCTTTCTGTGATAAATCTCAAACAAAGTTCTTTTCAAGTGTGAATATAAAGGTTATGCAGAAGGAATCTCTAGAAATAACAATGGTGGAGGGACACAAAGAGTAACTAGCTCAGTGGGGCTGAGTGGGTAGAGAACCCCTTTTGATAATGGATCAAATGGATGCAGGGGGAAGACAACACCACCATGACAATAAAGTTTTGAGGGACAATGACCGAAAGAGTTGGGTACTGAAGAGAAAAATCTTAAGACTATAGAAACAGATAGAGATAATACAAAAATTGCAAATACTTTTTAAAAATTGTAAGAAATAATCTAACTTCAAAGTGAGAAGCCAAAGGACAGAGATGATTAGACCAGGGAAGAGGCATTTTCCTTCCCCTCCAGGGAGTGGTGGCTCAGGCATTGAGTCAGGGAGGGCTACACTTGGAAAGTGCCCCCTGCTCACTAAAGGGAAGATTCTGAATATGAGGAAAATGAGGGTGTTTCCAGATGACAAGCAAAGTCCATCAGTCAGTAAGTGAAGGCCACTCAAACTCCCTTTTTCAAGACTCCTTTCTGTTTAAAAACAAACTAAATGAGCTCTCCTAATATGTGGTTTCTGGTTATAGACATGATGACAGACTCAGCTCACCTTCCCCATTTCTATCCTCTCTCCAGGACCCAGGAGTCAGGGATGAGGAGTGGGTGGAGGGTGAAGGGAGGAGTGACAGGACTGAGGTTTCTCAGAGGACAATGCTGGGGGGCAGGGGAAATAACACCGGTAAGGAAAGCCAGCTTACTGTGTGCTGGGCACCGCATGGCATGTTTTTACCTAGATCACCTCATTTCATCCTTACCACAGCCCTGTGACATGGGCACATATATTACTTCCATTTTAGTACTGAGAAAACTGAGGCTCAAAGAGGTTAAGTAATTTATTCAAGATCATACAGCTCATTCGTGATGGAGTGAGGATTTGACTCCAGGTTCTACGCTCTTAATTACCGTGGTGACTGCAACCCTCTCTTTTCCCTGAGTGTCCACAAAATATTGGTTGATATCATGGAAACATACATCACTTTGGAAATAGAAGTCATTAAAACAAGAGATATCTAGGAAAAACCAGAGAATAAAATGCCTAGCACACTGCCTTACATATAGTAGGTCTAAGTCAACATTTCCCTTCCTTTTCACCCAGTCCCATATATAGGGCCCTACTGTTATGGGTTCCTTTGATGAATAGAGAGATAGACCTATTAGTGTGTGCTTTGTCCTAAGGTTCCCTGGATGCATAGGGGTCTGGCTTTCAAGCATTCATTATACAGATAAGCAGGGAGCGCTCTCTGAGACGGGGGTACAGGCCTAGTGGATGTGCACTTCTGGTCCGTGGTGGGGCGCAAGACCCAGGCCGCCTGCACGCTTCCTTCTTGCTGTGTTGGTCTTTGGGAAAGAATTAAATTCTCTCTGGGAAAGAATTAAAACTTTTCTTGAGCAATAATGCAAAGAGAAGATGTCCAGCTTCTGGCATCTTCCACTTGGCTTTAGTGAGTCAAGAGTCTTGTTGAGAAGAGAACAAAAAAGATTTCAAAATCCCCAAAGCTCCCTTACTTGTCAAGAACTACTTCTAGTGTGTTCCTCTGAACAACTTGGAATATGAGGTGGGACAGGCTTCTGGAAACACAAAGAGGAAGAACAAAGGCATCCATTGCAGGGGTTCATGGGGAACAAATAGGAACAAGATCTCCTAGTCAGTGTTCTTACTGCCCCTGCCTTTTGAGGGCATCAACATTTGAGGGCAGGGATAGTAGAATATTCCACTATGAGAGAATCAGAGCATTTCTTTGCTTCTCTTAGTATAGTAACAACAGTACTGACAAGAAAACATTAACAGCACCTAAGAGAGGTCACACTGTGGACACTTCATATGTGCCAGGTTTGAAGTCCGTTACATACATGATTTCACTGAATTCTCACAACAGTCTCATGAGGCAGGTGCTAGCACTCTTCCCATTTCAGAGATGAGGGAATGGAAGCACAGAGAACTTGAAATAAATTTTCCAAGACCTCCAGCTACAAAGTGACTGAGCTGGGTTTCAAATACTCAAAAAATGATTCAGAGTCCATGCTCTAAACCCCAAGACTCCACTGCTTCTTGGTCATGACATGAAGTTATACCTATTTTGAGGTTTACTACGTGCCAGCTTCTACTGTAAATGCATTACAAATACTATCTCCTTTGATCCTCGATAATACTACAATACGGGATCATTATCATCCCCACTTTGCACATGAAAAAACAGAGGCAGAGAGAAGTTTTAAAACTTTCATAAAACCACACAGCTAACAAGTATCACAGCAGAATTTGATTCCAGACAGTCTGGATCTGAGTCTCTGCTGACATGACTGAGCCTCAGGATTCTGTAGGCCAGGAGGACTAGACACATGGGGAAGACCCTGGGCCCTAATGAGTGAGGGAGGAGAACTTGAGCCCATCAGCCACAGAAGGCAGCAGCCCTGGAAAAGAGTTGGTCCCCTGATTTGAAGACAGCACTTATTCCCCTTCTCTTCTGTGTATTCATCAAGGCTCACCTGGAGCAACAGAAAACATTCCCAAATGACTTGTCTGTGATCTCTTCCTCCTGCAGCCAGACCCTCAGGTGTCGCTTGAAACACAAGTCTGACCCTTTTACTTCTCAGGTTACAAACCTTCAATGGTTCTCATTGTCTAGAGCAGGAATCTGACAATGGAAATGGTCTATATCTGCATTGCCCAATACAATAGCCCCTAGACATATTGGGCTATTGAACACTTGAACTATTGCTTTTGCCACTGAGGAACTGAATTTTTTATTTTATTTAAATTAATTAACATAGCCTCATGTAGCTAGTAACATGAGACATTAGACAGCGCGGGTCTAGAGTATGAGGTCCCATGTCCTTAACCGGACAATGAGACCCTTCCGGACCTAGGCACTGCCTTCTCACCAGTCTAGAGTGTTCTAATCACTCATCCTTCACCTGCAGCTGCTTGCAGCGTCTCAGTCCAGCTGAGTTGTGCTGTGCTTCCACGCTTTTGCTCAGCACTGGGACTAGGGCAAGACAAGGGAGGCTTCTAGGACACGTGGTTTAGGAGGTGCTCAGGCTCAGTGTCATGCAGTACAGAGTCTGGAAAGCCCTTCAGTGCCTTCCCTTCTCCATCAGTTCCCACTCATCCTTCAAGCCCCATCTCAAATGCTGCCTCTACTGGGAAGCCTTTCCCAACACTCCCAGCCAGAAGTGGGTCCCTTCCCCTCTATGTCACCTGGAGCTTACACAACACTTTGCCATCCTCCATCTCACACCCAGCCCCTGCCTGTTTCCCCATCTTCTCCTCTGACTGGTCAGTTCTTTAAGACCAGGGACCATGAATCATTAACGTCTACATTCTCAATGCTGTCCTAGCCAGAGAAGGGGTTTATTCAGTGAATGCAAATCAAATTATTGAATTGGATTCTTGTGGCAATGGAGGTCTTCCATTCATTTGGCCTGACCTGCAGTGACAGCACCTGTGGCCCCCCTTCCCCTGCCTCAATTTCAGACATGTTATAATTGGGGGTTAAGCCAGGACATGTGATGTCAGCAAACAGAAGGGAGGGGAGGAGAAGTGATTCTTATGACTTTACGTCTAAATTCTCTTCTAGGTCCACCTCGACTTCTCCTCTGCAGGCACCCCATTCCCCCCAACCCCTGGCCCGTCCACCCACGTGGCACCACCTTCTCTTCCCTTCCTGTCACAACATGGCCGTGTTTTGTCGGCCTCAGCCAGACATTGGCCTCTGTCCCACCTCTTCTTACCTCCAGTAGAATTGGATACTATTGGTCTTGGCAACAACCTTGAGGCTACACTTGTTCCTCTATCAGCAGTAATTAGTTACTGAATAAACAGCAAGAGAGCCTCAGGATAGGCCCACATGCAGAACTTTCAAACTGGGTGGAAAAAGTCAAGAGGTAATGAAACTTCTGCTCTGAATCACGTCTGGAGAATGAAATGTTAGAGAGAGCCAAATCCTGAAACACATGAGAAAAATAGGAGAATGGAGCACAGTTCTCATTGGGGTTTCTGCGTCTTTGCAACATCGCTGGGAGGGGAAAAAAATTCATGTGGATGGGCAGGGCGAGGAGGCTGCTTAGCTAAACCTCCCTTTGCTCTGGGTTTTGTTCTCTTCTGTGCCCATGGTGTTGATGGAAGTTTTATGTCTGTGGACAGTTCAGAAGAGGTAAAAGTGTTGAAGATTCCTCTAAAATGTGGAACACCTAATATGGGACAGGAAATTACAGCCACCTGGGTTGCCTGGGGTCAGGGCTCATCTCAAACACACTCCTAATCAGAGGAGCTGCAGCCCAGAGTGCGGAGGTGCCTTGCTGAGTACATGGAACACGTTAGTAGCCAGGGATTCCGGGCCTTGAACCCGGGTTCCCTGACTCTCAGGTGACTGCTCTTTCTGCTGTAGCTCAACAACAGAGGGAATGTGGGTTTGGAAAATACAAGATGACTTTCTTTCTTAACTGTCTCCACTTGTGTCCTTACAAATGTCCCTGGCAGAGAGGAGGGAGATTGAGAAGTTCATTATCCGCTCTGAGGCCGTCACACCTTCCCAATGGGGTGGACTGGGACGAGCTCAGAAGCTAGGGTCAAATAACCTGGGCACAAGTCCAGGTTCTTCCACGTTTTTGTTCCTGACTCTGAGCACATTACTTAACTTTCTGGGCTTCGGCGTCTCGTCCGTGAAGTGGGGCTGGTAACCCTGATCTCCCGGACAATTTATGGGATTAAATGAGATAATGGATATACGGTACCTAATTCAACAGATCCGTTTATCAAACTGAGCAGTTGCCCCGTGCTTACTCTGGGGATTCAGAGGTGCCAGTTGGATGCCCAGGAGGTGGTAGACGTCCATCACGGCCAGCTGGCAGGGGAAGGTCGGGGGTGGGAGTTGTCCTCACCTCACCTGAGGCGTTCTCCTCACTCCCGGCGCGCTCAGCTGCAGCCCCACTTCAGGCTGGGCTGAGCTCTGGCTGTCCCTGCCCCTCCCCCTCCCCCCAAGACATCTGGAGCAGCTGACACAAGCACCAATGAGGTAATGTTTTTATTTGCTCTGTTTGTTTTTTGTTTATAAACCTGGGCTCCTGGGAGAAGCCAGATCCAAAGGCAGGTCCCAGACGTGAAGGTCAGCCCTGAGGCTGACACAGGACCACAGGGCCCTGGGCCCAGCTGGGGAAAACCCCAGGCCACCACACCTAACGAGCCTGTCCCAACTGCCCTGCCCTTGCACTGTTCCAGCACTTCTCCTCCATGCCCAGGCCTGGGAGGAAGGCTGCTGAGGCAAAGCCAAAAAGGACCCTGCCCTGGAGACCCTCGGGGGCCCTCAGAAAAGGCCCAGAGGCTATTACACAATGCAATGTGGTCGCGCGTTATGACAACAAAAGCTCATAGGATTCTTGGAGGATTAAATTAGTTATAGCAAGACAGCAAGAAAAGTTAATTATATTACAGAAAGGGAAACACAGAAGCTATAGAAGCAGCAAGGAGGCTTGGAACCCAGTGTTGGGGGTGGGATGTGCTGGAATCCATGCTGGGCTCAGCTTTGAGGGGATCACAGAGAAGTGTAAAACCCAATCCCTGGCCCCCCAAAGCTCTTAGGTCTGATGAGAAAGAGGACATGTGAATCATCGCACGACTGTATGAATCCTGCAGGAATACCCTCCAGCATCAGAAGTTCCTAAACTTCCTAGAGCCTGTCTCCTCTACCTGGACCTATATCCTCAGGGTCATAATTCTCCTTATCTTACATGGCCTTTGTGAAGAGCACATAGAAAGTGCTTCAAAATTGTCTGGGAAGTGGGGTCACTAATCCACCTGCTTCCCTCCCCCATTGGTTAAAGATTGCTCTGTGGGGTGTTAACTTCCTTGCATTTTCAGGTTTGCCCAAGCATAGGTACTGAGAAGGTACCCATGGGTGTCCTACCTCATGTTAGAGAAACCTCAGGGCAGCCTGTGAGCGAGGTGGTGGTGCAGCTGGGGAACTGTGCCCCAGACCCCTCCAGCAGTGGCTGGAGCGAAAGATGGGTTGAAAGGGGGTGAGATGGGCACAGCAGAGTGAATGCAAGCTCTCTGTGACAGCATGAGTGTGTAAAAATGTGAGAAGGGAGAGGGAGTCCATTTAGGCAACAGCTGTGACAGACCAGGTGAAAAATAGACCACATCACTTGGAGTGAGTGAGGAGGAAGGAGAGGTACCATTCTGGAGAGCCGTCAGGGAGGCAGAATTCACAGGACTTGGTGACTGATTGTGGGAGAGGAGAGAGAGGGAGGGTTGGAATGATTGCTAGGTGTCCAGCTGGGGCAGCTAGCCGGCTGGTGATGCTGCTCACCCAAACAGGAAATTTCAAAGGTGGAAGAGGTTTATTTTTTCTTTGAAATGCAACAGGGGTTTTCCCTTTCCCAGGTGGAGAGAAAAGGAGTCCTCAGCTTTCCTGTGAGCCTCTACTAAGCAACTCACGGTCTGTATGAAACAGAAAGGAATTCCAAAATCACGCAAATAGGGCTGAGGCAGGCGCAGGAGTGTAGGCACAGGACTTTTTTTTTCCCTCCTCCACTTACTTTTACCTCCACAGAACTACTACCTTCTGCCCTGTCTTATAGACTCATAGACACTCAATTCTGGAAAGACTCTTTTCATAGGTGGAGAATCTGACCACAATAAAGAGATATACCCAGGTTTACAAGGTAAGTAGGGATCAGAATCTCCCCTGTAACCCAGGCCCAATTCTCATTCCTCTGCCCCTACCCTGTCCCTCTCCTTTGTACCTCGTTTTTGTACACTGCCAGCTTTCTCATCATAGAATGGGCCTACAGATGCTCTGAGGTTTTGGGTCAGCATTCCCTAACCAAGCAAGCAAACAAACCAAAAGACTTGCAAGTGTGCAGCCTTTAGAATAGCTGATGCCATGTTTCAGGTATTACCTCTCTTAAGCCCCAATCCTCTCCTGTTTCATCCAGGATAAAACTGGTCCACAGAGTAATAAAACAACGTGCCCAAGGTCTCACGGCCAGAGATGAGACCCAGGCCTGAAATCAGGTTTCCTGGATCTCACCTCATTTCTAACATGGGATTAAAACCATGTCCATACATGAAGCACACTAGCTCATAGAAGATTCTCATTAAATGTTGTTTTCCTCTCCGTCTAGTCTGATGTCTTCCAACAAACCACGCTGTTGCTCCCAGAGTTCCTCCAGCCTGTGCATTCTGGAGGATTTTCTGGATTACTTTGCCCTTTATGAGAGGACAAGAATGCTATAGAGACTCCCTTCAGCTCAGACAGCTTCTCTCATTGCTCTGAGCCCATGTCTCATGACCCTCAGGATAAAGTCCAGACCCCTTACCCTGACATCGAGGTGTCCCATGTGTACTCCAGCCCCTCTGATTCTGCCTTCTTTTTTTTTTTTTTTGGCGGTATGCGGGCCTCTCACTGCTGTGGCCTCTCCCGTTGCGGAGCACAGGCTCCGGATGTGCAGGCTCAGCGGCCATGGCTCACGGGCCCAGGCGTTCCGCGGCATGTGGGATCTTCCCGGACCGGGGCACGAACCTGTGTCCCTTGCAGCGACAGGCGGACTCTCAACCACTGTGCCACCAGGGAAGCCCCGTGATTCTGCCTTCTTTTTGAAACCATCCTGACCACGTGGGCACAGTTCCTTGCTCTCTGTTACAGCTCTATGGTGAGAGCACTCAGTAAAGTCCCTGCCTGTTTGGGGAATTGTACCCACCGGTAGACTGTGCTTCTTGAGAGTTAGACAAGACTTATTCACATGGTGTGCCTCTGTTGATTAGCACAGAGCCTTGCACAGGGTAGTTACTCAATAAATATTCATTGAATTAATGCAGCAATAGATAAGTACATAAATTCAGGGAAACAATGAATGAGGATAATATAATGATACTTGCCCTTAATGAAAACGCAGAATTATTGTGGTAAAGATACAAGATGTGTGAGAGCAGGACAATCTATGAGGTGCCAGACAAATATGGACCATTATTCCCATGGGTTTATAAAAAGGACCATGAACAGTTAGCATGTGTGCTCACATGGCCTGTGTTGGTACTGTATGTGCTGCTGTTTGGATGGCAGGGTCTGAGGAGAACCTTTCAAAGTAACCCTGTTTATTGTTATGGAGGGAACCAAGTTGTAGTTTCTGAATAGAGGTTGGCATAGAAGAATCACTCAGATCATAATCAGATCAATAGGCAGATTCAAGATACAGGGCAGTCTACCATTTCCACTTAGTGGGTCACCTGGAATGTCCAAAGGGCTCAAGTTGATCTTAACTTCTTAACTTCACTCAGCTTCTCGAAGACTCAATTTTCTCTACATTAAATGGAGACATAAGAGCAACTGCCTCCCAGAGTTGCTGTGTTAGGGTCATGTAGATTAGACAATGCATGGCTGGAAGGTACCTGTCCTGGTGTCTGCCCCCTAGTAAATGCTGCCCTCAGGGATAATGGTATTGATGAGGCCGGCAATAGACTGCTCCCAGATCCCAGGACAGCACCGGGCTTGTAGGTTGTGCTATGTAATGTTTGTTGAAAAACAAATAAAGTCAGATATTCCAGGGGAACTGAATCAGGCAAGAGGGATAAACATGTGGAGTGAGTTACTTGGGAAAACAATTGAAGCCAAGACTAAATGAGTTCATGAGAAATCAGGTTTGTTTCTTTGTAAGAGATGGATGAAAAACATGGTGAAAAAACAGGAAATTGGGATCCTGATGAACCAGAAAGAAGGGCAGTAATTGAAAAAAGCCAGATGGCTTCTTCTTTCTCTTAGCATTGGGTCCATCCCACAACAAACAGGGAAGTACTTTATATGAATGATACTGTGGTCATTCAACTAGGCTGGACTGCAAGGCATGCTGGGGTCTCGGGGATTCTTTGGGATCCCTTGGCTGGGTAACTGACAAAAAGGTGAGATAAGGCTAATCTTTGATGAGATATGAATAGTGAGGATGAATGAGGGAGATTGATTCTAAGTGCCTACCCCAGCGACAACTAATTAGACCAAAGATTCACTCTCTGGTTAGAATCTAGACATCAGGTAATGAGCAGCAGCCTTGAGAATCCGACTTGAGCATCTGCCCTACAGGAAAACTCCATATTATTTGCTGACAAGGGGACCCACTCAGGTTCTCTCTAGAGAAGTTGTGACTATGACACTTAGAGAAAATTCAGTGAAAAAGAGTAAAAATAGTGCAGAAAGCTGTGAGTGGAGGGAGAAACAACTGAAGCTAGAGAGAGAAACAGAGGGAACTACTGGAGTAGGGAGCCCAATGACAGCTCCTAAGGAGGACAAAAATTCCAGGCTGCTGTTGTTTCTTGGACCACAAGGCATCATGGGTGCTGTGCTCCCTGAGGCCTGCAGAGCAGCTGCCAGTTTCTGGACCTTCCTTACTTCCCCGAGTATCTTTTCACAAAACCTCTGTATCTGAGGCAGCCCGACTTTTTGTTATCTGCAACCTGAAAGAGACACCTGTCCATGTGTCCAGTTTCGGGCTTGAGCTGAACCTACACAGAGAGCTACAGGGAGGGTCTGCAGAGGCGAGCCCTGAACCAGGTGTCTTCATTCCTCCAATCTGCATGCATGGTTGACTCCAGGTCTGCCAGGTTTAGGAAACAGCTCCATTTATTGACAAAAGGCCTGGGGTGGTAGGGAGATCCCAGGCCTCAGAAAGAAGGCAATTTGAAAGAGACAGGTCCTTAGGACCCCAGCCAAGAGATCTAAGGTCTCAGACTAGGCATCTGTCCAAGCAAGAGATGGGGCTCATGTCAGGAGTGGGGGGGATGCCTGGGGTATCAGTGGGCATCGCTTGTTACAGATGGGGGTGTGCTTTAAGCAGCCCAGGGGCACAGACTGCCTAGTGGCACAGAGCTGCCCAGTGGCTACAGCCAGGCTCACTAGACACCAGTCACTGTTGGCAGTGACCAGTGGCAGGAGCCCTCTCAGAGCTAACTTGCTCCGTTATGAACAAAACTGCTGAGTAGGCAGGGTAAGGCTGGACTTGTAAGCTGAAGGTTTCATGGGTTGTTGGAGAGCCAGCCTGGGGAAGCAGGAGCTGACAGCTTCACTTGTGTTGATCCGTATTGTACAGACATTGGTTAGATATACCCTCTGCTCTTCTCCAAGGTGTGGTGTTGTCAAGGCCATGTCCCAGTCTTTCCTGTACTTCCAGCACTCAACATGATGCTAGGCACATGGGAAGTATTTAGTAAATCACCACAGAATTTATGAAAAAACATTTAGAGCTGGGGAAATATTGTCCTAAGAAAAGCACGAACCTCAGATGCCAAATCTCATCCTCTTCAACCCAAGATCTTCTCAGATAACTATAGGTAGGATCTATTAATACACTACATGCTTGCAGCAGACGTTGCTATGACATGGAAGAAACAATTTCTTATCTGGAGATACTGGCTCAAATCCTGCCTCTAGCAGTTACCAGCTGGGGGCCTCACAGAGGGTTACCTAACATCTCTGGGTTTTTTCCTCATCTGTGAAAGTAGGAGATAATGCCTATTCATGGGATAACTGAGGATTTGGTGAGACGACATATGAGAAAATAGTAGCCCACAGCACAGCTCAATAAATGTTTGTTGAATGGCAAATGCCATTCTGGTGACTAAAGTTCACCATGGCTCAGTTCTTCTTTTTGCCTTGACTCCTCCCCCCATTGTCTGTCAAGGACCATTCTGCGTTCAGCCTGGTTCTTTCACAAACTAAGAGGGACATTCACAAGGTGGGCTGGCATCTGGTAGGAAGCCACAACTGGTCACCTACTGTCTATCCTTGGGAGATAGGCAGTGATAGACAGGCTCTAAAAGGGGAGTCCTGGGCACTGAGCATCTGAATACATCACTGGAGCCACTTCTCAGAGAAAGCCTGGGCACCTCCAGAGGGGGGACTCAGCAGTGCCAGCTGACTGGCACCCCTGGCAGCAGGGGGTTCATATTTTAGCAAGCCTCTGAGCTTATGCAAGTATCATTTGGGTTAGAGAAGCCACAGGTTTAGGTTTGCTAACTACATAATTAAATAAGGCAGAATGTCAAGAGAGAGGCAGAGATGAAGGTTGTGGACTTAAAAAGCTGTATATTGAGAAAAGGCCATGAAAACTTCTTTATATCTTCCCTGAGAAAAATGTGAACAGAGCAACAGATTTCAACTGCAGAGAGCATGAGGACTCATGTGGAGGATGGTGGAGGGCTGTAGGCTGGGATGCATCACTGAGGAGTGGGTGCATCATTGCATTCATTGCCTGGAGAGTCGGAGCCAGGCTCTCTGTGTATTATCACTCATCCACACTGTAGTCCTACATAATAGAGGTTACTATGCCAATTTTAGTGAAATGGAAACCGATACTCAGGTTTATTAAGCAATTCAACCAAACTCATGACATTATTTAGAGTCAGAGCTGGGACTTGCCTGTCCAAAGGGTATTGTTCTACTGAATCACATTGACCAGGGACTTTTCTGGTTTATAAATTACCTTTTAATGTAAATGGTACTTAATCTAGCAAAAGTCAGAGGAGAAGGATTGCAGGGTGAACCTTTTATTTAAGGAGGATGTTGGGAATCTTCTAACCAACTTTCTGTTGTACCTCATCAACCTATGTATTTGGCATGTCACTGTAATTGCCCAACTGCCCAATGGTTCTACTGAGAGGCTCTATTCTCTTTGATCTCTCCGAAGCATGAAACTCTGTGGACCCATTTTTCCTCTTGGTTGGTTGCACCAGCCATGGACTTATGTGATAACCCCCTAGTTGTTCTACCTGCTCAAGGCCCTCTCCACTCTAATCTATCCTCGCAATGGAAGCCAAAGTGATCTTCCCAAAGTCCGGCTCTGTTTCACATCCCAGTTTTGCACTCAAATCTAAAGGGCTCTCTCTTGCAGGTCATATTTAGTCCAGTTCTGTGGTCTGACATTCAAGGACTCCTGCAATTCTTTCAATCGCCAACCTCTCACCTGCAGCCTATCAGAAGTATTTACTGATCTCTAAACTCTGCTGTTATTTCTCACCTCTATGCCTTTTCTCATGCCATCCCTAGAGATTTCTCCTAGGGATAAGTATCAAAATCATACTGATAATTCAAGCCTGAGGACAAACACTGCCTCTTTCCCTAATTCCACACCTCTTCCCCTTTGCACTGAACACAGTACCTAGAAAACGACTTGTGATCAAGAAATTCATACACAATCATGCATATATTAATGGAGCCCCTACTACGGAGCACTGTGCTAGGTGCTGGAGAACTGCTGAGCTGAATTGCAGGAAGCCAAGGTTTTGCTATCTGGATAGACATGTTAATGTTCAGTCTCTTTTTGCGCTGCAATTAGTTAAGATTTGCAGTGAACTTCATAGTTTAAAAAGTATCTTTATATCCATGCTCTTATTTTATCTTCAACACAGTCTGGTGAAGATACATAGGTCAGAGTGTCACATCTAAGCCAAGGTTCAGAGAGGTTTGAATAACTTGTTTCAGATCATATACCCAAGAAGAAAGGAACTGGCTTTTCAATCCCTTAAATTCAAATTGTTTATGTTTGTGAATCTTAATTTCTACAGAGCTTGAGGCAGATGTCTTTCTTTTCCTTTTTTTCAAATCAATTTTTAATTTTTCAACTATGTAATGCATGAATATGATTTTTTAAAAATCAAATACAACTAAAAGTCTTATAACAAAGATTGGTAATTCTCGCTCTGTCCCTATTTACCAGTTCTGACCCCATAATCAGACATTTCAACTACTTTAACTGTTATTTAATTAATATTTGTGAATAAAGTTTGTATGCTGTTTCTTGATATAGCAATTTTAGACATATATTGAGCTAAGCATTATTTGCTGACATTATCCTGATATGGTAATTGAGTAATTAGTTCTCACACACCACCATCTTCGTGGGTGTGAAATCGTATATCACTGTGGTTTTGATTTGTGTGTCTCTAATGATGAACGATGTTGAGCCTCTTTTCATGTGCTTATTGGTTATTTGTATAACTTCTTTAGGGAAATGTCTATTCACATCATTGCCCATCTTTTAAACTGGGTTTTCATTTTATTATTGAGTTGTAAGAGTTCTTCATACATCCTACATACCAGTCCCTTTTCAGATATATGAGTTATAACTATGTTCTCCTTATATGTGGGTTATTTTTCACTTTATTGATAGTGTTCTTTGAAGTACAAAAGTTTTCAATTTTGATCAAATACAATTAAATCTATATTTTCTACTGTTATTTGTGCTTTTGGTATAATATATAAGAAGGCTGCCTAACACACTGTACTTTAAATGTATTCCTATATTTTTTTCTAAGAGTTATAAGATTATAGCTCTCACATTTAGGTCTACACAAATATTGAGCTATTTTTTGTATATAGTATTATTAAATTTATTTTTAGATGGTTTATATCATTCAATTTATAAAATTAATTTACCTTTTTTTACTAGTAATATTTCAATTACCTACTACAGTTATAGAGAGAAGTTATTATTTCTATATATTCATTTGTATATATTTACTCGTAACCAGTAAGTTTTATAAACTCTAATAAGTGCTTAGTTTTTTTCTTTTGGGATTAAGAACAGAATTTAATAACTGATTTTTAAATCTCCTTTTTAATAGATTTATCTCTTTGTACTTTATTTCACAGACATACTTCTAGAACAATGTTAAATCATAACAGATAATAGTGGACATCTGTGTTTTGTTCTTAAATTTAATGGTAATGCACCTGATGTTTAACTATTAAGTCTGAAATTGACTTCTCATATTCTTTACCATGTAAAAATTATCCTTCTATTCCTTCTGTATTATTTCAAGTTTAATAAGGACAGTATGGTAAATTTCCTCATGATGATCATGTTTTTTTCCTCCTTTACCATCTGAGGAATGATGTAATGCAGTTATCAACATTTTCAGTATTGAACTATCCTTGCATTTCTGAAACGAATCCTGCTTGGTCAGAGTGCATTAATCTTTTAAGATACTGCTGGTTTGGATCTGCTCACATTTTATTTATTGTACTTGCACAAATGATGTTGCCCAACATCAATATATGCCAAATCCCCTTTCTTGGGCCAAGCCAAACTGTATTAGGAAAGTAAGGGGAGGTTATCAAGAAAAGGCTCAGATGAGATTTCATGATCTCATTTCTATTCATTTTGGAGAATCTGGTCATTGTCCACCTGACAATATGCTTGTTGTATATCACAGTTTCTCACTCCAAGGTCATGCCCCTATTTTAGCAAAGCACAGAAAGAAAGTGCAGAAGCATTACAGGGCAGTCCCAGTAACATAAAACTGCAATCCCATGGTAATGATACCAATATTTACCAAGTGTTTATAATATGCAGCACTGTACTTGACACTACATATATTATTTCCTCCTCTCCTCCTCCTCCCCCTCCCCCTCCTCCTCCTCCTTCTTCTCCTTCTCCTTCTCCTCCTCCTTCTCCTTCTCCTTCTTCTCCTTCTCCTTCTTCTCCTTCCTCCTCCCCTTTTCTTCCTCTTCCTCCCCCTTCTTTATTATTATTATTATAATTGGCTGGAAAACATATTGGGATATTAATTTGTGTTTTGCTTTTGATAAGAGGTTGGAAAAACGTGTCTGGAGAAAATTTCCCCCCTCTTGACAGAGTTATTAAAGGCCTTCGTGTTGCAGGCCTGCAATAAGAAAGCATCTAGGGCTTCCCTGGTGGCGCAGTGGTTGAGAGTCCGCCTGCCGATGCAGGGGACACGGGTTCGTGCCCCGGTCTGGGAAGATCCCACGTGCCGCGGAGCGGCTGTGCTTGTGAGCCATGACCACTGAGCCTGCGTGTCCAGAGCCCGTGCTCCGCAACGGGAGAGGCCACAACAGTGAGAGGCCCAAGTGCCGCAAAAAAAAAAAAAAAAAGAAAGCATCTAAAAGACACCCTCATGCCTACTTCCACCTCCAGGCCTTTGTTTGAGGAACTTATTGAGGGAAGTTAGTATTTGGGGTGGAGAAGGAGACAGAACTGGCCCTACAAGGTAAGCAAAGGTTATCATCCCAGAGCCTGGCATGAGGGAGCATGCTGTGGCAGGTCCCACAAGTGCCCAGGGCTTATGCAGCATCCTTAGAAGTGCCAGGATCTCTGATGGGGTGGTGCACAGTTGTCCCAGAATTGACCACTGAGAGTGGGAGACTCTGGAGAGTCTGAGACCACTGCGATCTTTACAAAATAGTCCAATGCTCATGCTTAGCATGATAGCAAAGAGTTTCCTGTTTGTGAATGGAAATATTTTCATTTTAACATCTCAGTGAATAATTATGAACTTAAGAATAGAGTACATTCGTCCATCTTTCAGGCACCATGTACATAGCCAAGAAAGGAGACAGAGTTCCCCTAAATTCCACCTTACCAAAGAGTGGTTAGGGAGCAAATTCCTATCTTTTATCTATACAACTCTCATTCAAACCTTAGGAAGATTTTTGTTTTTACTATTATTCTCATTTTCAGATGAAGAAACTAGCACATACCTGGAGAGGTTATGTGTCCAAGGTCATGATATCATTCTAAGTTGACCTGAGTTCAGAAACCATGGCTCAGCAATTCTGCTATGCTGCCTTAGTTTTAAAACAACATCAACAAAAAAGGTATTTCTTACTGAGAGACTATTTTGTGCCAAGCAAAAGGCTAAATGCCATATGTATGTATGTATGTATGGATGGATGGATAGATATGGATATATGCATGTATGCATTTATTAATTTATTTATATAATCTCCAACCCCTATAAGAAATATTCAAGGATGTTCTTCCTATTATATTAATCATCTCATCTTATCATAAAGCAAAAGATGGAGAATCATTCCATTAGTTGCTAGACCAAGTGTCTAGCCCCAGTTCTGCTGCTAACTCTGTACTTCAGTTTTTTCATTTATGACATGAGAACAGCAAAACTTGCCTTTCCATATTATTATGGGTATTGAGTGAGGTATTAAAAATAGCAGGATCTTTTTAACTGTAAAAATATGTGCACACATGGACCTTGCCTTCTATCGAAATTACAGTCTGTACTGGTCATTGCTACCGAGAGACTTTCTCAGCAGTTACCAGGATACTAAGATATACATTACAATGCAGAGGGGACCAAGACACCAGGAGTTGGACGCTGGCCTTGGAAACTGATTGTTTACATTTGTTTGTAGTCTCCTTGAAGCAGAGGTTAGGTCATAGTTCTTCTGGGTTTGGCAAAGTCAGCTGGAAACTGCTAATGGCCAAGCCATCTCAACTGATTGCTTCTTTTCCAGTCCTTCCCTGCATTTGGGGAAGGCAAACAAGATGCACTCTCATCACCACTCCAAAAAATCTCTCTTTGGTGGCTCTTCCAGGCAGCAGAAATGCTGGAACTTCCTGTTAGGCAGTCCATCCATAGGGCTCAGAGAAATGATCTCCTGGTGTAAAGCAAGCCATCCCAAGAAATGTCCAAAGCCACTTGCTGTGCAGGTGTCTGCACTCAGGATATCAAAGACACATGTCTGTGTTCTGAGGTTGCTGCTTGGCATTGACCACAGCCAGAGTTGCTCGGGACAAGCTGCTAATCCAGGATAGTGAGGGAGGGGTCTAAAGTACTTGTAAAAGAGTCACTACAGTCACCTTCACTGGGGTCACAGCTCCCCAGAAAGCAGCCAGACTATGTCAAAGGCAATGGGGGTTTCCAAGGAAAAGTAAGTAGGAAACCACTGAGATTTAGAGATAGATTTCTTTTTCCATCAATATTGGGAAAGTGTGTCTGGAAATGAAGGTATTTTGGGGACCCAATAAGCACCATGAGGATAGAGACCTATCTTTTACTCTGTGCTCAGATGCCTGACATACTAGATGCTCTATAAATATTGGTTGGCCACTGAGGGAAGGAGTATTTTGGCAGTGAGTGAGGTGGTCCCATTGGCTTGAGTCTTTGTACGATTGAACAATTTCTTCTGATGAAGGAATAAATTCTGCACTAACCCAGTTTCTTTCTCATCAAGAATTACAATGCCAGGTGTGAAGAGAGAAACAGCCCTAGGCACAGAATCAAAAGTTCTGGGTCTGAATATTGATGCCTCCCCTGACCAATTGTGTGGCCATGGAGAAGTCAAAGAATTTTGAACTTGAATCCCCTTATCTGAGAATTTAGAGTAATAATTCCTCCCTCAGAGTTTTTGTTTTTGTTTTTGTTTTTCATAATTTGGATCACACATTTGTGGGGAATCTGCCAGTACAGTTTCTGGGAGGTGGCAGTTAAGAGTAAGAGCACATACTCTGGCATCAGGGCATTAGAATGTGTTCACACCCTGGTTCTGCTACTTATTAACTGTGTGTCTTTGGGTTAGTTACTTAACTTCTTTCTCTAAGTCTCCTCTTCTTCATCTCTAAGAAAAAGAATAGTAATATCTATTCCACTGGCTGGAGGGGATAATGAATGTAAATACTTAACATGCTGCCTAGAGTATGATAAGAACTTATTATTGTTATTATTATTAGAAAGAGGAAGTGATTTCTCATTTGCACGTCAGTGTTTCATAAGATGAAAATGCTTATTGCTTCTTAAAGATTTTCCTTTCTTCCTTTTTTAATTTATTTATTTTTTATTTATTATTTATTTTTTTTTTGCGGTACCCGGGCCTGTCACTGCTGTGGCCTCTCCCGTTGCAGAGCATAGGCTCCAGACACGCAGGCTCAGCAGCCATGGCTCACGGGCCCAGCTGCTCCACGGCATGTGGGATCTTCCCGGACCGGGGCACGAACCCATGTCCCCTGCATTGGCAGGCGGACGCTCAACCACTGCACCACCAGGGAAGCCCCTCTTCCTTTTTTTAAATAAACTTTTAAGAGCATAGCCACTCCATGCCCTTGCAGAATTTGAAGGCAGCATATCATTTTTTGTATTTTTCCCTTCTTACTTCTTTTGGAATAGAACCACTAAAATGTGAGAAAACTTTATAAACTGGATAACATCCTTTGCCCTTCCCAGATCTTCAGGATATAACCCAAGCTCATGATGCAATTAAGAAAGAAATATAAACCAAGGGACACCGATCTCACTGAGGCAACATGCAGCTATTTCTCCAGTGTGATCTTGCAGAGACTTCTCAGGTCAGACAGGGTTTCTGTGCCTCAAGTTTCTCAGCTCTCAAAGGAGATCCCTGACTCACAGTGTTGAGGTGAGGCTCAAAATACGTGGCATATATGGAAAAGCTTTTAAACTGGAAGAAGACTGAGGATACAAGTGCTACAAGGCGGTCCTCAGCGCAAATCCTTCATGGTCCCTTCTTCTGGGTGGTTGAAACACCCTCCAAGGATCCTCCTCTTTCCTGCTTAATGAATCAGCCACAGCTCTCAGAAGATTTATGATTTCTCCTCTACCATGATCTCTGCCCACATGCAATCGCAGCATTTCCATGATCTTCTTCTTTCACAGCTGACATCCCCCTTCTTATTATAAAGCAAAGAGGCTGCTTACAGAAATTCTGAAGGTCAGAATTCTCAGTCACATACTTCTGCTGCTTTGCGATCTTAATGAGTGACAAATGCATTCCCACAGGAAAGATCATTCTCACCAGAGCTGGCTCAACACCACCACCTCCATTCCCTACCTTATTCTCATTTTCCACTTGCTTCCTGTGAAACCCTGGGGAATGTTTGAATGAATTCTGTGATTAGAGGACACTTGGGAGAGGAGCAAGGTCTGAAGCACCCAGAACTAGTACAGGTTCCTATCTTGGCTACACAGGGCTCAACATTCAGAGGATTAATCAAGCTAGGTTACTTGTGGGCAAGACTGGGTCCAAGTACCTGGTTGTCTGTGTTGTACCCTATTGTTTTACCAGATGCCATGCTATGTCTAACTTTATTCTCACAACATTGTGAGGTAGAAATAATTTCCCTGTTTTCCAGATTAGAGAATCGAGGCTCAGAGAGGTGAAGTAACCTATCTGAAATCACACAGCTGGTGAGTGGCAGAGATGGAATTTAAATGTGAATCTGCCTGACACTCAACTTCAGGTTCTTTCCCCCCATAGCAAACTACCTTCAGACAGTGAGTTAAGATAAGTTTGTGGGCCAAATCCTGGAAATATTTGCCTTGGTAGTAAAGACATTTTCCAAATGAAAATAGAGTATTAATGAATAATTTCCCAAGGAGACTGAAATGCTGGAATGCTTGTGATAACACTAATGAAAATCAGCAAATGTCTCAGCTGGGCAGTTTTCCTCCTGAATCTTCTAGTCTCAAAGACCCAGAGGTTATTTCTGATTACATCAGCAGCTTCACAGTCCCAGCTTAGGAATCTCGAAACCACATATGTGACTCACATGTCGTTGTTATAACAGTAGGAAACACATTAACTTCGGCTTTTAAGAGCGTTCAGTGGAAAGCCAGGCTTCCAGAAACCAGTTTCTCGGTTTGTGAAACGCACAGTCTAAGCCTTACTCCTGATGACAGTGTCGTAGCGTGAGGCTGTACATTATGTGACCTGACAGCTCAACAAGACTATCTGCTTTCACAGACACATTCCATTGAACTTATAGCAGGTGACTAATGAGTATTTCACCACCGTGACATTTTGAGTTGCAAGCCATAGGGATTGTCATTTGATTCAACAGTATATTAAAAATGTTTTTTAAAACTTGTATTACAAAATCATTCTGTGGAAGTCATAAACAAGAGTTCTTTCGGTCTCACTCAGGGCCGACAATAATGCTGGTCGATTACAGGCATTTCTGAATGAAGGAAGATGTCACTTCTCTTTTTCCAAGTATATGCTGTTGATGTTTTCTTTATAGATTTTTATGTGCTTAAAATCAGAGTTTTTCATAGCTGGATTTCCAATGTGGAGTCTCAGAAATACTTAACATTCTGTAGTGTTAATGTGGGAGTTAAGACCCAAAGCATATTCTAGGGGAGAGGAATTGGGTAGGACAGGAATTATTAGATGTAGATACAGCCAAACGTAAGTTCAGTGTCAACTTCTGCTCCCTCCCTCACTGCTTGGTCTTAGAACAGTCATTGAACTTCTTTGTACCTCAGTTTTCTTGTATCCAAACTGGGGAAAACAATTTTACTTCACAGGGGAGTCCGTGAGGATTAAAATAAGATGATGGGCAGTAGGTGTTACCTGGTATGTAGTAAGTGCTCAGAAATGTGGCTTCATTCATGGGAGCAGTGGACAACCAGATAAGCAGTGAAACAAGTTCTCAAGGCAAGACGCAGGGGCTGGGAGAGAGCAGAGGGGGAGGAATTTGGTAGGGCCAGAGTCACGGAAAGGGAAGGAGAGAGGACCTGGGAGCCACTCTTACTTAATTCCTACCACCATGTGCCAGGGATTAGACTGGGTGTCAGAGGAAACGGGATGAATTCTGTTCAGAGACATGAGAATCTAATTCACATGGACTGGTTTGACATAAGAGCTTTGCTCTTTGGGGTTTTCTCTCACCTGCTTTTTTAGGTGATATAAGGAGAAGGGGAAAGGAACATACACTTTTATTTACTCAAGGGAGGAAATAAAAAGAGAGTGAAAGATAAAAAAAACAGAACCTAATTAGGCCATTAAAACTCTGGTGAAAACTGAAATGGCAGTGCCCTGAGATTCCCTTGTCCTGTTCTAGGTTCTTGGGCGTAAAATGATAGAGCACCAGGGGTCTAGTAGTTTTTCTTGGAAAATTAAATAAAAATATACCCACCAAGATAAAGACCTAATTTAATAGTTCTCTAGATTTTGGTTTGTTTACTGTAAGGAAAGTAAAACCAGCTTAATTTGAGTTTGTATTTGTCTTTGCAGAGGAGTTTTATGTGGCTGATTTTGCATATACACAAGCACTGTTTTCCAAGAGATGCCAGCAAATGCACAGCTGGGAGATATGCTCCGGATTTGCTCATAAAAGTCTTTATCGTCTTTGGGGAGGTGATTCGACTGGTCTTGATGGGCAGCTGGATGGAAGACTCTAGTGAAGGAGGGGACATGACCAAGCTCATATGCACACAGAGGTTCAGCAAACAAGACTTCACAGTAGCCTCTATAAAGTGACTTCAAAAGATTTATTTGAACAGTGTCCATCAAAATGTGAATGTACACTAAAAAGCCACTATGGACCTAGACTGCATTATATCTACTCAGTGGGGTGTGTGATGAGGCAGAACTTTCCCAGTCCCACCCTACCCTGAGAACTCCATTAAAAGTTTGTTGACCATTTTTTATGGTACAGATACCAAGTTACGTTAGAGGCACATAAAGTCTAGGGCCAAGCAAACTCATTGGGGGTGATGTGGGTGAATGAGTGGACATGTTGATGCTCTGTTCAGATCCCCTCAGATCCCTTTTACATTTTTCTGCACCCCTTCCCTGGCTTCTGGTGTCTTTGTTTCTAACAGATGCTACCTTTGGGCCGCTACAGCCACTGTACCCAACAGCTCCGAGAGCTGGAAATACCCAGGGGTTTACACCATGCACCCAGGGGTTTACTGACTTGAGTGAACAACCTGAACACTCAGCTCCCTGGCCTGGAGTCTTGATATGCTCAGGTGTAATTTCTTCTCCAGAGCCTCCTGTGGGATCAGGCTGAGGCTGGACTTTGCCTGCGATTGCACCCTTGCTCGCCTTCTTCGTCTTCCTTATCTCGCTTCCCTCACTCCTCTTCTAAGTTCTCCTGGGAACACTTCCCTAATAAATCACTTGCATTCGAATCGTGATCTCAGGGTCTGCTTCTAGGGAAACTGACCTAAGGCAGTGAGTGAACCCAAATGCTTCATATTGAAATGGGGTGTGTGTGTGTGTGTGTGTGTGTGTGCGCGCGCCTGCACACACACACTCATGCAAGCAATTTTAACTATGGTAAGGCTCTTCTCATGGCATAAAGGGGGCCTGATTGGTAGGGGGATGTTGTAGCTCTCTTTGGAAGGATAACATTGATTCTTTCCATTCCCATGTTGGGAGTGAGGCAGGAATCCCTAGGATGGGATTGCAGACTGTGGATGTTGAGAGAAATCTCTGCTAGAAGCTATGAGAAAGCTGGTGCTTTGACTCACAGTGAATTAGGAGAGAGAGAGAGAGAGAACAGCTAGTAGCCTGGAGTAGTTGAGGGTCTGGTTGATGCACAGTGTCCTATAACTCCTACAGCAGCTACTGTTTTGAGCTTTGGAAGCTGGAAGAAGTCACAAATGTGTGGAGTATGCAAGTTTTCCTCAGGAATTCCTAAGAAATAATGGGGACCATGAGATTTTGATGTTTTTCAAGAGACAGCTATCAATTCAGTAGGCATTCTGACCACATCATGACACATTTCTAATAATCCAAACAGCCCAAAGAAATAGTATGTATGCTTATAGACTTGGCTGCCTCTGGGTGTCAGAGCTCACGATCAACAAAAACATCCAAAGAGAGACAGGAGGGGCTCAGATCAGGAACACTACAGCTGGGTGAGAGAGGTAATCAACCAGGTGATCCTTTCAGGAGATCAGTGATTCCATAGCTAACTAGAGCGTGCGCTAGGCAGAGACACTGGCATTTGCTTCTTTTTCCCTACGAGAAACCATGCATTGACATTTGGTACAATCCTCATAACTTCCCCTACTAAAGTGTGACAAGGCCTGAAGCTGGACAAACTGAAGGTTCAGAATTCTATAACTCACCAAATAGGCAGGAAAATGATTCCCTCTTTCATCAGTAGCGTTTCATCAATTGTGCTGTCTACCCAGCTTTCATTACACAAAATTGATTACTAGAGGTTTGGGACACATCACAGGTAGGCTTGGCCCTGACATATCTTCTCTCATGCTAAATTATGAGACTCTCTGAGACCCATCCCCATTTGCCTCACCTGGCCCTCTCTGTCATTCCTACCACGTACACGAATTTCATCATGGTGCTGCTGGTCCGCTGGGAAGATACGTTTGAGCTCCTTGGACAGTGTAGAAGGGATAACAAGTATAGGCCAAGAAAGTGAAAAAAAGGTGTTAAAAAATTGACATTGGAGTCAGGTGAACCCAGTCACCTCAATTTTTTAAACTTCCTCATGTTTGAATGAGTCTTTGAAAGAATACAGACTATTTTGGCTCTGATCTTAAGAGAACTTAGCTTCAAATATATGATCTGTTTTCTCTTCAATCCTAATGCTCACTCTGGGCTCTGAGCCAGGTTGTCTCCTCATAGAATAGTGGCTGAAGCCCATCCCTTCTCTTGGAAATTATCAAAAGAGCTGAAAACCCTGTGAGGGGTGGGAGGTGGGGAAGAAACCTCTCCTTACTTTGGGGGAAAATAACAAGGGCAATAGCATCACCATCAGGATCTGGGATTATCAAGGCCAAGAAAAGGATAACTATTGATGGAAATTACCAAATGGTACAGAAAAGAACAAGGAAATAGCTTCATGAAGAATGGCCAGCTGTAAACTCCTGTAACACTTCACAAATCAGAGTGGTAATGAGAAAGAGAGGAAGCAGGTCTATGCCCTTAGCCTTCCCTGTAGACAATGCAGTCTGGAGAAGAGAGGGTTACACTGTGTGTGGAGGACTTGCTTACTCTCCCTCTCCATTCACCCGAAATCCCACTGGGATATTCTAATCTCTTTGGAACACGCTGCATTATCTGTACTTTTAGCACAGCTCACGTTTCAAATGGCAGGCTGCGGAGCAATCTGATTGTTTTACGGGCTCAGCCAAGAGAGGAGCTCCGATTCCTTTCTCTTGGCCAGGTGCCCTCTTTGAGGGAGAAGACCTGTGGTGTATAGAGACCAGCCAAGTGCTTAAAGATTTCAGAAACTTCAAAGGCAGGGGAGGAGCCAGAAACAATAAAACGGAAAATGATAAACATTCAGCTTAAAGACGGGCTGAGTTAAAATCCCTGAGAAATTACTCTGAGCAGAGTTAGGGGCTGTTCTCAGAGGCCCGTGGCAACATTCCATGGTGTTACACAACGTTCCAAGAAGCAATTATTAGCTTTGTTTTAGTTGTGATTAGCACAGTTAATGACTCGTGGAGGTGGAAAGACAATGAAAGTGGGGAAGATGTGCCCACAGAAAGGGGTTTCTTCTCCAGTCCGGTACTCTCCAAATAAGGGGAGTGCAATCCCACCTTCCAGAGGGCCTATCACGCCTCCAGCTTTTTGGAAATTCCGTTTTGGAACTATTGCATAAGAAGAAACATGATTGTTTTCAAAAGGCAAAAGCCCTTCCTGTAGAATAGCTTGATGAGATCTGTG
The DNA here is from genome assembly GCF_949752795.1 of Hyperoodon ampullatus. Taxonomy (NCBI): domain Eukaryota; kingdom Metazoa; phylum Chordata; class Mammalia; order Artiodactyla; family Ziphiidae; genus Hyperoodon; species Hyperoodon ampullatus. The sequence continues at coordinate 33,367,286 of NC_136919.1, forward strand.
TTAGTACAGGACTCATCACTTCCTGTGGGCAAAGCTATACCATGGGGCTCGACATCCTTAGGGTCACGCCTACACAAAGGCCAGGGGAGAGTCAAAGTGATGAGCAGAAATGCTAATAGGTCCAAAATATTGGAAGAGCTCAGTCTGACTGTTCCAGGGATCTTAAATAGCTCAAGCAGAAGAAAAACAAAAAACAAAAAAAAAAAGTAGACAGATTTAATTCAATTTAGCAACTGTTTGTGAGCATTTCCTATGTGCCTGACACTTTTCTAGGGACATGGGATATACCAGTGAACAGAGCAAAGAGCCTTTCTCTCATGGAGCTGACATACCAGAGGATGAGACAGATGGTAAATAAAAGTCACAGTACCAAGCTGTATGTTGGAAGTTGATAACTGCTGTGGAAGAGAAGGAATGTTGAGCATGGGAAGGGTGCTGGGAATGTGGGGAAGTAGGCTGCAGAATTAAATAAGAGGTCAAGGTTGGTGTTGTTAAGATGGTGAGATCAAAGCAAAGACATGAAGAAGGCGAGGAAGTTGGCCTAGAGGTTTCTGGGGGAGGCGATTTCTGGAAAGAGAGAAGAGTTCCCTCAAAGAGGCAAGCCAGGAGTGTGCCCTGTGTGTGCCAGATGGCAAGGAAGCCAGTGAGGCTACAGCTGAGTGAGGAATGGGGAGAGAGTGTGGAGACTCAGAGAGATCAGGGCTTAGGTGTGGTCCTGTAAGGTCTTTGAGGTCATTATGAAGATGCTGTCAGGATACAATATTGCAAACATGAAGTCTGAATGCCTAGGGGGCTTGAATAGCTCAGACAGAAAAAAATATATATGGAGAGAAAAAATCACACAGTCCCTGCCTTCAAGAAGCTCACTGTGTAGTGGGAAAGGTAGATAAGTAAACATATAATAATAATACATGTGATAAGTAGATAACACAGTAGACAAAGACTGTGATGTAGGAATAGAGGGAAAGATCAATGATCCTGTTTGGAGGAATCAGGGAAGACTTCTTAGAGGAAAAGATATCTGAGCCAATTGTTTAAAGTCAAGGATAAGATGGTTGGGCATTTTATATTATAGATGTGCCTGTGGGGACACTGAGGGTCCCAGAAGGTAGGTGGCCCCAAGTGGCCCAGTACTCAGCCTCCAGTCCAGGCTACTTCTTACCAGAGCAGCTGCCTTGCCCACGTACAGACCCAGTGGGAGTGCTCTTTGAAGTGACCCTCTTCCAGCTTCCCAAGGCCATGGAACAAAGAGCTATTGCCGAGCCTACTCTCCGTGCTTCTGATGTTACTGGCTGCGCTCTGTGGGAGCATCTCTCAATTAGATATGCCCCTTCGATAAAATCTAGACTGTGGACATTATACAGATGACCCTGTACACATGAATTTCCCAGAACAAGGTAAATCCTAGAGCAAAACAAGGAAGACCTACAATCAAACCGAAAAACATGTGGGTAATCTAATACAGGATTCACTGTAAATTTAAGGTCTTCAGGGTCAGTAAACCAGACCACTGAAATGTATTCTTGGTAGAGTAGACAGTTCGCAGAAGTTGCTATTAGGCAGACCTGGGTTCATATCCAGGTTTAATCCTTTGCTAGCTATGTGCCCATGGGCCTCTTTTCCTTCTCTGTTACATGGGATCATAATATTTGCCTTTCCCATCTCCCAGGACCGTTCTGAGGATCACGGATATGAAAGCATGTGGTAAACTGTAAAGTGTGCTACCCATGTTGCATGTCTCTATTCTATAGGTGACATTTAAAAAAATTTTATTGGCTTATTTGGTCAATGAGTCCACAGCCTCTTTGTATGGGAAATTTAAAACCTCACAGAGATTCTTGTCTAAAGCCTTCACGTTACAGATGAGTAAACAAGAGCACATTTAAGATTGCACAGCAAAGTAGAGGCAAAGCTGGGCCTGGTTTCCTTGACTCATCTTTCAGTGCTCTTTATTCACTACGGAATGTAACTAGCAGAGCATGTGAATGAAGGTTCTTCCTGCTTCTGGCTGAGTCAGAGAGACAGGAAGTATCATGTCCTCCTGGGACTCTTCCACTGCAGCACCTTGCATTTCCTTCCACAACAAGTGCTTTCACTGGTTTTAAACGCATTTCTTTCTTTTCATAAAAGACAATTTATCAAGCATCTATGGGCACTAGACTGACATAAGTGCTTACATGAAAACTGCTCCCTTTAATCCTCTCAGTAACCCAGTGAGTTGTTAGTAACACCATTTTGCAGATGAGAAAACTGAGGCTCTGAGAGCTGGAGTGCCTCTCCCAAGATCACATGGTTTGGAGGCAGCAAAGCTGAGTTGGAACCCACCCACCATGGCCCAATGTCTTTCCACTTTACCAAAACTGTATACGCTACTTTCTCTTTTAGCCTCTGACAGAAATTAGAGGTCTGGATTAGAAAAAAACCTAATTAAAGAAACCAACTGAAAAAGTGGAATCTGTCTTCATGAACAGACTTGACTAACAGAATTAACATCACAAATTCGACTCTGGGGATGACCTGATATTTTTTTTCCAAATTGCAAAAACATGGAGCTAACAGTATTCTCCACATACACAGTCATCACTTTTATCCGAAGCAGTTTCACAAATATGATGCAGATGAATCATAGGTAGGATTTACTAGTGAGTCTAACATGTAGCAATGTGGGAGGGCCTATTAGAGACAGTGTCTATGTAATAACAGAGGCACTGAAATCAGAACTGCTTAAATCAGAGACACTTGGCAGATGTGATAGATTCTTTACTATTGTAAATATATCAAAGTATAAAGAAAAGAGTGAAAATCACCCAAGCTTAGCTATCTAGAAGCACTCACTCCTGACACTGTAGTACATTTTTTCCTTTTTGTCCTCAAACTTTGCTTTTTGAAAACATTAGCTGGAATTAGACTATATGTAAATTTGTACATTTTTCTTTTTCACTTGGTGTTACCACACTTCAAAAATAATATTTAGTGGATAAATCATATTCCATGACTGGAATGAAAGAAAAACATATCAAAGAAATACCCTGGAGGAGTGAAAAATAAGGACAAAAACCAAATGTGGAAAAAGAAAAGGTGAGATGGGTTCCTGGTGTTGAAACAAAAGCTAAGGTCTTCATGAGAGAAGACAGAATGGATGCTCTCATTTCAAGGATCTCTGGCCTCCCCAATTCTAGTTAACATTCTTGTGGCAACGGTTCGGTGGACTCAAACTGGCTGGGTGCCATAGTGCAGGGGTTGATAAACTTTTTCTGTAAAGGGCTAGATAGTGAATAGTTTAGGTTTTGAGGGTCATATGTTCTCTGTTGCAACCACTCAATTCTGCCATTGTAGCAGGAAAGCAGCCACAGACGATGTGTATGCAAATTAGCCTGGCTGTGTACCAATAAAACTTTATTTATTAAAAACAGGCAGTGGGTGGGATTTCGACCTCCATAGAGGACTTTAATTTTTTTATTAGTCTTGGTCTGGGATGGACTCTGTGTCGACCCTGTGTAGATACAGAAAAGGACAAAATGTTGTTTTTGCCATCAAGGAATGGGGAGAGATAAGAAAAGGGATTATTACAACGCAGCATGTTAAGAGCAACAAACAAGAGATCAAAGAGAAGGAATCAAAGTACTCTCCTCTGAGCAATGAGGAAGGACTCACAAAAGGAGGGATATCTAGCCTGAATTTAAAAAATCGAGTGGGAGTTCCTGTACATACGTCTATTCCATTGGTTGTGTGTTGAGTTTCTTTTCCTATAAGGTTTGGGGGTGTCTCCATGGAGACACCCAAGTCCTGGACCAGGTCCAGGCCAGTAAAATTTCCCGGGTAACTGGTGGGCACTTTCCAGAGCAAACTTCACTAAACTATTGCCCTGGCTTATTTTTCATCCTTATTTGATCAACCTATGAAAACAGCCGGTGCCTCTTTGAAATCCTTCTGTGTCGTGTTTATTTGGTGTGTATACATGTTATACAAGGTACTAAAGATTAAATCACCGGGAGTTGTTTCAAGATACAAATTCCACCCCCAGCTGTGGGGTAACTGTGGCCTCCATTCAATCCCATAATGAGTGCCTACTATGTGCAAAAGGATGTTTTCTTGGGCTCCTGTCCAAGATAATTATCGGCCCTCAGTTTCCAGCACCATGTACACCAGGAGCTGTAGGACAACTGTCAAAGAGACAAAGGGTCCTGGGATGTTTGGCTCAAAGGGAACTAAAAGAATGAGGAAGTGGAAGGAAAGGGTCCTTGTATGGGGGGGGGAGGGAGGTTAACTGTTCCTTTCGTGTAGGAATCCCGCTGAGGTGAGTGTTAATGATTCTACTTCTAGTCTTTTAAGAGTAACCAAGCTCTCCAGAGATATTTGAAAGAACAGTGCTCTCTAAATACCCAGTGTTTTTCCTATACTTGCACGTTAATCCCTCCATCTCTGCCTAAACCAGCTGCTAAGAAAAACTTACAGCAACCTCAATAGATTTCTGTGAGGATAGTGATGAGGGAAAGATATGGAGTTAGTGTGTCAAGAGTTCTAGAAATCTTTCTACTTAGGGGTCCAGAAGGTTTTTAAATTTACATCTAATTCACATGTGATTAAAATAGGAAAAGAAATTTAACTTAATGTTCAAGTTTTCTACTTTGAAAATTATGAACAGGGAGCACCATTTTTTTAATAAGTAAATACTAGATATGCAATGAGAAGTTAAGAGAAAGATGTTGAGAGGCAGAGAGGGAGATGATAGGGGAAAGAGAGAGAAAAGCAGGGAATGGGATTTATAATCAAAAAGCTAAATTTTCTACAGATGGTGAGAGGAAGAGAGTGAAGGTGGAGGAGAAATAATCAAGTCTTGGTAAAGACAGAAGAGGAGTTAGGAGGGAGAGAAGACAGTGGGGAAATGAGCAGCCACATGCACATTAAACTGGAGAAGGAATTACCGTCTGAAATCTTCATGGGTAGAGTGAAGGCCCACTGCTTGCGGCTCCTCACATTCTCATCCTGAAAACTCCAGAGGCTCTGGTCTTAATGTTACTGCCATAGCAGTCCAGCCAGGGGGAGGGTTTGTTCTGGGTTGCTATGGCAGTACTCAGAAAAATATCATTGCAGATATTGACATGGAAGCAGCTCTCCCATGTTGACTGGTGAGGGACTTGTACCCTGGGTTACTGGTTACCAGTTCAATGTTCTTTCTGTGCCTTACATAAAAAAGGAGCAAGACCCTGAAGCTTGGGATTTAGGTTGGGCATTTTAAAGCATTTTTCAGCAAAGATAAAAGTCTCCCTTTATATCAAGAAAAACTGCATTGACGCAATGAGGATAACTGCATCTGAGTCAGCACATATTTATTGAAGAACTACAGCGTGCCAAGCACTGCATTTGTCTCTTTACACACATGTCAACTCATCTTCAAAACAATCTAGTCAAGTAGTCATTAATATCTTTGTTCTCTTGGCGAGGAGACCGAGGCTTGGTGAGCTTATATGTGATTTTTCCAAGGACCTAAAGCTACTAAGTAGTGGGGTTGGGTTAGTGCCCAACACCGAAGCCCAAGTGCTTTCCACCATCTCAGCTTTACTAGCCTCTTGGAACTGCTACCAATCCACCGGGAGGGAGAACTTGGCTCAAGGGCCCTCTGAACAGGGGATCCTCAGGGGACATTTGGCAATGTCTGGTGACATTTTTGGTGTTACAACTGGCTGGGGGATGCTACTGGCATCTAGAGGCCACGTATGCTACTGAACATCAATGCTCAGGACATTCTCCACAACAAAGAACTACCTGGTCCAAAATGTCCATAGTGCCAAGGCTGAGAAATCCTGCACAAGATGGAAGGCCCTGGCCAGAGCTGCTCTCCTAAAAGAGCATCTGTTACAAGGATACTCAGATATAGTCAGACAGCACAATTTTTAATACTTTAAGAAACTTGGAGGCCTCTCAGGGCCAAAAAAAAGGGGGGGGTCGCCTTTTCTACTCTGTTTGTTGCATAAATACAAGATTTAGCTCTGCAATCCCCAATCAGTCCTTTTAATACGGTGTATTAGGAAGAAAATAGAAAATGCTGACCAAAAATATTCCCAAAACTTTTCTTTGACTACAATTTATTTAGGCCTCTTCATCTTCTACCTAAAACTCTGCAACAGTGACTTGATTGTTCTTCCTGTCTCCATTCTGGCTTCCCTCGAGTCTACCCCCTACCCATCATCTTTCTAAAACACAGGTAAGGCCGTGCCACCGCTAAACCCTTCCAAGGCTCCTTCTTGCCCCCAGAACCAAGATGGTTCATCTTGCCTAGCCTGGTCCTTGGGGCTTCTATGATCCTGCCCCGTCTGACTCCCCCAAACTTTATTTCCAACAACTTCTTTTCCAAACATTCTTTATATTCCAACCAAGCTATAACTTGCTCTTACGGGTTGGTGCTGGCCAGAGTCATAACCTATGTTTTCTTGCCTCTGTCATTTTGTTAAAGCAATTCCTTTTTCTTGGAATGTACTGTGGTTTGTCAGTCACGACCAACTCCTACATCAAGGTACAGTTCAAATGCCACCTACTCATCAAACTGTTCTTTAATTTCTGATATTACAAACAAATTCTTTCACTTCTGAAATCCCACAGCCCTTTCTCAGTACCTCCAAATGCGAATGTGTGTGCATATATGCAGATTACATGTGAAATATATGTCTACATATATGTTATACTATATATAATATATCATATTGTACATATCGTACATATGTAATACATATAGAATATTCATAAGATATATCATATATGCTATAGTAATTAAAATACTTTTGGGTACTGATGCAAGAATATTTATATAACTCAATGGAAGAGAATAGAGAACATAGGAATGGATGCAAGTGTATAATTTAGTATGAATTTAGTATGTAGTAAAAGGTCATTTTAAATCAGCAACTGATTATCCATTAAATATATGCAGCACTTTATACCATTTCAAAAATAAATTCAGATGGACTAAAAATGCAAATCTTAAAAAAACACTATAATACTATGATAAGACAATATGTTCTTGGGATAGGTAAGCCTTAAACAATACACAAGAAAAGCAAAAGGAAAACAAAAGAAATATTCTCAATTTAAATTTAAAAATTTATGATTGGAAAAGTTAACCTGAGCAAGGATAAAAATAGGAGATATACTGAGGGAAAATATTTGTTATATAGGAGACAAAGGCTTACTACAAATAATATGTAAAGAGCTTCAACAGTTCAGAAAATAAAAAATGACCCAATCAAAATAATAAGTAAATGATCTCAGAAGGCAGTTTGCAGACTAGAAAATACAAATGGCCACTGAACACAAGAAAAGATAGTGAACCTCACTGGTAATCAGCAAAACATAAAGCTGTCTGCCACATCCCATTTTTAGTCCATATAGTTTACAAAACATGAAAAAAGCTAATAATATCAAGTTATGGTGAGGATGTATAGAAATAGCACCTCTCATATACTGTGGGTCTGAATATAATTGGTAAGTTTATTTTCAAAAATAATTTATTAAGATTTACTGAAATGTGAAATGTGTAAATTCTTTGGCATAGCAATTCCATTCTAGGAGTGGATCTTTCTGAAATATGCACACATGTACAAAAGAATGGAAACTTAAATGTGATTCAAGGTGGAGATGGTTAAATAAATGATGGCATATATACACTATGGAATACTACACAGCCATCACAAGGGACAAGACAGAGATATAAACATGGACTGAAAAGTTGTCTCAGTCATATTCTACACTGAACAAGCAAGACATGTTTGTGGATAAAGAGATAGATAGGGACTGTACACCTTCTGGAAGACTGTATACCAGTGGTTAATTTTGGGGAGGGGTGTGAGATTAGGGAGAGAAGAAAGATTCTTCTCTTTTTATTTTGACCCTTCACGTTCATTTTTATTGCTTTATGGCTTGATTAAAAAAAAAACTAGATACAGTATCACTTTTGTGATTTTGTAAATTATAAAATCAATATTTAAAAGAATAACTGCAGTCTGTTAAGCACCTAATTTTGAAGCATTGTGAAAATTGTCTTAAGTCTGTCATCCTATACAACTTGTGAGCAACCCACTAAAGGTCTGCACTAAATCATATTACAGATCAAGAAACTGAGTTTCAGAAAGTTTAGGCATTTACTCTCTGGAAATATGAAGAGTAAACTGTGGAGCCAGATTAGAACAAGAACTGCCTAATGGCAAAGCCAGCATCCTTGACTGCAAGAGAGGATGAGAGTATTGGGGAAGGAGGGTGCACTGGCAGCAGGGCTTGGAAGAGGTGGGCTGGAGCACACGGACCAGTCAAGGCTGGGCAGAGCCAGGGAGAGCTACAGGTGCAAACCTTAGAAAACACCAAAAGGCCACATGGAAGGGTACACATGAGCAGCAATGTGAGCCCTGCCCAGTGAGAGGCATTGTACTGTAGTGACTATGTGGTGGGGAGAGCAGAATTCAGGTAAAGGCACAGGGTGAAAGCTCAGAGGACTATCCTACAGAAGAAGGAATTAATTTTTTTTTTTTTTTTTTTGCGGTACGCGGGCCTCTCACTGCTGTGGCCTCCCCCGTTGCGGAGCACAGGCTCCAGACGCGCAGGCTCAGCGGCCGTGGCTCACGGGCCCAGCCGCTCCGCGGCATGTGGGATCTTCCCGGACCGGGGCACAAACCCGCGTCCCCTGCATCGGCAGGCGGACCCTCAACCGCTGTGCCACCAGGGAAGCCTAAGAAGGAATTAATTTGTTCTGGAAAATTCTGAGGGATAGAAATGGGCAGACTTCAGCTCAAAAAAAGGAATAGGTGTAAATATGTATTTTTTAATATCCAGAAGATTCTGAAGGAAAAATTAAAAGGCTGGGCTGACTGGGTAAGGAAAGCAATCCCTGTTACTGGAGAAGTCCTGTCTTGGTCAGGGATGCCATATGAAAAACTGAAGCATGACCGTGTAGGTGACCCCCAGTGTTCAAAGTCTATGTCAGTAGAACCATGGGATATACTTTCCATGAAAATGAACTGGTATGGAATGCTGTTATTTTTTTCTCCCTGTCCAGCACCACCCCCTCATCTCCTCCTTGTTTTATTTGAGAAACTACTTTTCCTCTATTGGATGCAGTCGTGGTAAATCCATCAAGATCCCCACACCTCTCCTAAACCCCATGAAGCCAATCCTTCATTCCCCCTGGAATTTGAATCTTTTTTTTTTTTTTTTTTTTGCGGTACGCGGGCCTCTCACTGTTGTGGCCTCTCCCGTTGCAGAGTACAGCCTCTGGACGCGCAGGCTCAGCAGCCATGGCTCACGGGCCCAGCCGCTCCGCGGCGTGTGGGATCTTCCCAGACCGGGGCACGAACCCATGTCCCCTGCATCGGCAGGCGGACTCTCAACCACTGCACCACCAGGGAAGCCCCCCAGTTATGGTTTTATATTAAGCACACTCAGGTGATCACTGAGCTTCTACCTGTTCAGAAAATCTAGCTATGGACCACTGGATCGTCAATGTTTGTGAAACTTCACTCATTTGAGGGCTTTGGAATACTGCCTTGGAATTTCATATTATGAACAGTGATGGAAGATTTTATTTTGCCTTATCTATGAGAAAAATGATTAATAAACAAATGAATGACAACAAGCACAATTACTGTGTTAATATTTTACCTGTTTGAGGGAGAAAACTTTGAATGGCCACAGAAAGGAACTATTTCCAAACACAGATACGCAAATTGACTCATTTAAAATGAATTCTTGGGCTTCCCTCGTGGTGCAGTGGTTGAGAGTCCGCCTGCCGATGCAGGGGACATGGGTTTGTGCCCCAGTCCGGGAAGATCCCACATGCCGCAGAGCAGCTGGGCCCGTGAGCCTGCGCATCCGGAGCCTGTGCTCCGCAACGGGAGAGGCCACAACAGTGACAGGCCCACATATAGAAAAAAAAAAAAAAAAAAGAATTCTTATTCATCCATTAAAGCTGTTCTGAGGACTTTTTAGACTTTTTACAGCACGTGTTTTAGCACTTGCAGCTAGACTTTCATTCTGGTTTAAGCCCCACAGCATTGAATCATGCCTCTTTATGGCACGAAACACCATCTTGTACTATAGACGCTCAATTGTATTGGAACTTTTCTACTCTCCTGTGATTTCCATTAGAGTAGAATTTACGTCTGGTTCACCTTTGCTTCCTCTAACCAACCGAAGTACATAGAACTTTATTATATGACTTAATTATATAATATTGTGTAATAAATATCTTATACAAAGAGTACTTTGAAACAGGCTCATTATTTTTGTAATTATTGTAAGCATGTACTCTCTCCTCTAATTTTTTTTACTGCCTCACCATCCAGTTGCTCCACATTAATGGCTTTTAAACCATGAGAGGTTCCTATTTGAAATGTCTCTCAGGTTAAATATCTCATCATCATACTACTGCTCTCTGGCTGAATAGAATTGATGTGTCTTATAATTTAGATTTGAAGATTCTCCACCTTGCCCCTGAAGAGCTGCATGAATGACTTTGGATGAGGCGTTTCAGCTCTCTGACTTTCAGTTTTCTTAATTGATAAATGGTGACCTGCTTGCCTTCACTGTAGGAGTGTGACAGTGAAGACAACAGGTATGAATATGTGAAGGATGATACAGAAAATTATTAGTCATTGCCATTAAATATTCAACCAGACCTTGTGCCTCAAGTTCTGGGTAGTACTTCCATTGGCAGAGAAGCACTAGATCGTATGAAGTTTCATTTGTTTAGAAGCACCACTGAGGCTCCCTATCAGACACCAGGAATTAAAAAATGAATGAAACCAGTCTCAGCTCGCAAAGCTCTGTGGGGTTGGCACTTACATAAGTCAATTACTGCAAAATATTGTGGTTAAACCTTCAAAAAGGGCATATTTTTCAAAGTACAGGGCGCACAAACCCCTTGCTCTGCCTGAGGAAACAGAAAATGCTCAGAAGAAATAATGTTTGAGATGCATATTGAAAGACAACAAAAATTTAATGGTAGAGTAGGCAGAATAATGTTCTCCTCCCTAAAAGATGTCCATGTCCTAATCCCTGGAACCTGGAAATATGTTATCTTGCATGGGATAATAGGGACTTTGCAGAAGTGATTAAGGATCTCAGGTGAGGAGATGGGCCTGGATTGTCCAGGTGGATTGTCCAGGTGGGCCCAATCTAGTCACAAGAGTCCTTCAAAATGGAGAACCTTTCTTTTCCGGCCACAGTCAAAGAGAGATGTGAATATATGAGAATGGTCAGGGGGATGTGATGCAAGGACACAAACCACTGTTGCTGCCTTTGAAGATGGAGGAAGGGGCCATGAGCCAATGAATGCAGGTGGCCTGGCAAAGACAAGGAAAGGGATTAAGCCCTAGAGCCTACAGTAAGGACTGCAGTCCTGCCGACACCTTGTCTTTATCCAGTGAGATTCGTGTTGGACTCCAGAACTATAAGATAATAAATGTGTGTTGTTTTCTAGTCACTAAGCTTGTGGTAATTTGTTACAACAACAATAGAAAACAAAACGGGGAAGGTTTACCAACATGGAAACATGAGTAAATGCCCAGAGGCATGCGAGAAAATGGTAAGTTCCAGTAACTGCAAGTAGTTCTATGTGGCTGGAATGTAAATTGTATGGAGGAGAAAAGACAGGAGAAGGGCTGGAGAGAATCAAACCCTGGTGATAACAGCAGCAATAACAATGGCAGCAACAACATAATTATGTTAATATTTATTGGGCATTTAATGTGTGCCAGACGCACATCTAAGAATTTTCCATGTATTAACTCTAAAACTCAAAAACATCCTATGAGATAGTAACTATTATTATCTCTCTGAAACCAAGTCACAGAGAAGGCTAAGTAGCTTGCTAGAGCTTAACACAGTCCAGTCCAGCCAAGCTAGGATTCAAACCCTGAAGTCTGGCTCCTTTCCTCCCTATAATCACAACAATCTAATGGGCAATGTTGGAGGCCTTGGAGGAGTTTAAACAGGAGAGAGACCATCAGAACTGAGGTGAGGAGTGGAGTGAAGAGAAATAGAACTTCATTTCTTTATTATTTGTGAGCTCTCTCTCTCTCTCTGTGCTGGTCTTGTTTATCATGGAGTGATAGCAACACACGAGTAGATAGGCAACTAGAAAAGTCTAAGGGGAAAAAACGGGAATTAAGGAAAATGAGACAGAGTGGGCCAAAGAGATATTTCTCAAGGATGGATACATCTGCTGCAAATATTTCCAGTGAAATTGGCTGTTATTATTTCACAACTCCCAGCACCTCTTTCCTTCCTGCCTTTTGACAAGAATCAGGAACCACTTCCTTGGTCCACACTTCCTGTCACTAGCGATCATTTGGGGTGTGCGTGTGCATGTGTGTGTACGCGTGCGTGTCCTTAATTCTTAAAGACCAAAATCTTTTCAGATACAAATTGAAACGCTGTTAGATCATTTTAAAATAAGCAGTATCAGTTTGTCTTCCTAGAAGATACCACTGGTGGTCCCATTTGTACACCTGTCACTCCACTTGTACAGACAAATTCCCATAGATCACGGGTCTTCTATTTCCTTCTCACCCTTTTCTGCTTAAGGATCTCCTCAATGAATAAGCGTGCGAATGAGCAAATAAATGAATGAGTAAGTGAATGCCCCTGGAAGCAGACCTTATGCTAGCTCCAGATGAACCAGGAGCTGCTCTGAACACTGTATGTAACAAAACAAAACAAAACAAACAGGTTGCATCTTAGAATCATCTGGAGATTTTAAGTTATACCAGTGCCCAGGCCCCATCTCAGACCATGAAGACAGAACTGTTAGGAGTGGGCTCTGGGTATGGTTATTTTTTAAATGGTCTACTCCCCACCTCAGGTGATTCTAATGTTCTCTATGATTGGAAAACCATCTCTCTAAGTTTGTGAGAGCTCTTTCAATCTTCAAAGAGAAGAAAAGCCATGCCTTTGGAGTCAGAAACACAGGTTGGATTCTTGCCTCTCTCCTTCAGTAATCTGAGGAAGTTGTTCAGTTTTTCTGAACCCCAGGCCTTCATCTTTAAACTGCAATTTAATACTTTTCTCATAGGGTTTTTGGAAGAATTAAATGACATCAAATAGGGGAAGCAACTGGCCCAGCTTGATGCACAGTAGGTGCTTAATACCTCAGAATTCTTGTCTCCTTTTCCCACATTTCTTCCCCCAGAAATCCAGGTAGGACATCTGTGAGAAAATAAGCAGGGTTATCCCCTGATAATCTCAGTGCTTCTCTCCAGCCAGAAGACTTGTGCACAAACTCTATTTTTCACCAGGTCTTGAAGGGCTGTTCCCAGCACTGGCCCACATCTTTCCTGGGCAGATGATGCTTGAACTTGAACACACTGTCCCCAGCTTAGAGGAGTGCTCTCTCTCTTGCCCCATACCAAAGAGGATCAGCAGGGCGGCCCCTTTTCTAGAGTGTAATGTCACAGCGTGTTCAGCTGTGCCCTGGCCCTGACCACCTTTGCACTGGGCATTTGCTAGCATTTGCTGGCCTGCTAGCCCTTCCACCTGTGAGTTCCAGCCTGTACCCAGTGATGCCAGCTGGTGTTTGCCAGAACGTCTTACTCAACACCTTTCCAAGAGCTTGCCAAGGACGATTATTTGAATGCCTCTGCGGCAAAGATGAGTTCTGAGGAACGACTGTCAATAGTTCTCTCACTCTCTGCAAGCATCAAGCCTTTGTCATTCTTCCAAATGATCTATATGTTAAAACTGCTTGAGATGCTATACTTTTGCTCCCAATTCTGGTGTAGGTTTCTCCCCCACACCAAGCAATTTTCTGACACCAGTTGGGTGTCCTACAATTCAACTCAGTTCTGACTCTATCTACTTGGAGATGGCAACAGATCCCACAGGTTAAGGGCTCAGTCCCAGTCCTACAAGACTGCCCCCCCCCCTCCAATCACTTCAGACACCAACTGCAAGTCCAGGTTGTCACCTGTGTTTCTGACTGAGTGGCTGTAGGTCAGGAGTTCCAAGGTCCCCTCCTTGGGTTTCATTAATTTGGCAGAGCAGCTCACAGAACTGAGAGAAACATTTTACTTACTAGGTTACCAGTTTATTATAAAAGGATATAACTCAGGAACAGCCAGATGGAAGAAATGCATAGGGCAAGGTGTGTGGGAAGGGACGCAGAGTTCCCATGCCTTCTAATAGCAGGCCGCCCTCCCCAAATATCCATGTGTTCACCAACCCAGAAGCTCTCTAAGCCCTGTCCTTTGGGTTTTTGTGGAGGCTTTATTACATAGGCATGGTTAGTTAAATCAGTGGCCACTGGTGATTGAATTTAATCTCCAGTCCCTCTTCACTCCCAGAGGTCCAGCAGGTATGGGACTGACAGTTCCCACCCTCTATCACATGGTTGGTTCCTCTAGTGACCAGCTCTTAGCCTTCAGTGACCTAGGGGCATCCCAAAGTCACCTTATTAACATAATAAAATACACCTTTACTGCTCTCATCAATTAGGAAATTCCAAGGGTTTTAGGAGCTCTGTGCCAGAAAGGGGGACAAAGACCAAATATAGACTTCTTATTATAAATCACAACACTGCAAATGCGCTTAGGAGTTTGTCCTTCACAGCGTCACTGTCATCTGAATAGTACTCATATCCCATTGGGGAAGGAAAAGCAAGCCAGAAAGAGGAAAACAAATACCGTAGGCTAACACATATATATGGAATCTAAAAAAAAAAAAAAAAAAAAAAAATGGTTCTGAAGAACCTAGGGGCAAGACGGGAATAAACATGCAGACCTACTAGAGAATGGACTGGAGGACACGGGGAGGGGAAGGGTAAGCTGCGACTAAGTGAGAGAGTGGCATGGACATATATACACTACCAAACGTAAAATAGATAGCTACTGGGAAGCAGCCACATAGCACAGGGAGATCAGCTCGGTGCTTTGTGACCACCTAGAGGGGTGGGATAGGGAGGGTGGGAGGGAGACGCAAGAGGGAGGAGATATGGGGATGTATGCATACATATAGCTGATTCACTCTGTTATACAGCAGAAACTAACACACCATTGTAAAGCAATTATACCCCAATAAAGATGTTTAAAAAAAAAAAAAAGCATTACCCTTCCCGCTACTCAGGAATGCCACATGGTGCTGGGAGACTTCCAGGCTCATCTGCACATTCTGTACAAAACACTTCACAGCTAACAAATACTTTCACAGTCCTAACTTCCTATGATCCTCCCCCAGATGCCACTGGGATAACAGGAAAGAGATTGTTAGTACATCCTCCCCATTTCACCAAAGAAAACTGAGGCTCAGAGTCAGACTTCAAAACTGTTTCCTCTCACCAAATCACATGCAAAATCACAGAAATGTACTTTACATGTTTCAGGCGATGAGTCCTGGGTTTTGTTTACATACAGGCATGTTGAACGGCTGTTTGCTCCCAAATGACTCAGTTGAGACAGGAACTGTAGCTCAATGGACACATGTCATTGTTGTTCTTGAAAAATGAAAAGTGCCACAACCTGGGTTTTTGCGCTGGCAGGTAAATGAAGTGGGACTCTTCCCTTCTCTCCCCAAATCCACGCGCACTGTCCAAGCTGTTCTAGATATATTTGTTGACAAGATTTCCAGAAAATTGCTGAAAGTCGTTACTCTTTATTTGCATGACAGAAAGAATTTCTCCTCTGCAGTAAATCCTTCCCTGGCTGGCCTTTGGGAGATAAAATCATCTCCCATTTGGAGATGCCCCATGGCTTTCCTGGGATGTGTCTCCGTTTGGCGTGGAATGGATCAAGGCTTTTTCCCTAAGCCCCAGCTCTTCATGCCTGAAACCACAGACTCCTTTTCAATAAGACCAATAAGCTGAAATTTCTGGGGCCCTGGAAAACACACCACTTTCCCAACTCCAACTACTGGAGGATTGGGCTGGATCTCTGGATCTTGCATAAGCCAAAAAAAAAAAAAAAAAAAAAAAAAGAGAGAGAGAGAGAGAGAGAGAGAGAAAATCCATCCCTTCAGGGAGCCCTGAACAGCTGTCTTACTAGTTGTTTGCTGACAGACCCTTCAGAGGCACTGCTGGGATCTGAGAGTCTCAGCTTCCCTGTGTCCTGATGTCACAGCCCACCTAGGAAGCCAGGTCTGAGGGGTGTGGGAATCCAGAACACTCCAGATGCCTTTGAGATGGCCCTCAAGGAGAGATCTGCCAGTTGGTTACTGGTAAAGAAGACAGATGACTGACCACGTGACTCTGCAGTCACCAATAAGCCCAAACGGTACAGAAGAACCAGGTGTAAGAGAAAGAATAACTTCAGGGCACACTCTGCCGCTCACTGTGCAGGCACCACTCAGCCACCCACCCGTGTGGCCATGTCATTAACGTCACAGTGCTCTCTGAAGAAGGGCATGCTATCCCCATTTCTCAAATACTTAGAGAGAAGTCAAAACAAAGCCAAACAAAACTCACCTCGTCATTTTAGCCCCCAAAGACACTGAAGGATGGAGAGTATTGAAATGACTCCAGTTTAAACCCCCATCGGCAAAAAGTGTGTTAGCAGATTTAGAAAATGTTTGTTTCTAGACCCTGTGAAAGGATGCCCAGTTTGTGCCTCCTTCCAAATGTACTCCTACTCCACAGTTAGAGGCGTCCCCCAGAGACCTTCAGGAGGAAAGTGTGAGAGTCTCCACTGAATCTGCTTCCCAGCTGCTGTGTGGAACTAACCAGGTGACAGATGATGTTCGCAAACCCCACAGTGCTCTACAAATGCTGTTTATCAGCAGTAGGGGTGCTTTTTTCATGCAAAACCTGGGGTGTCTTCCCTGATCTCCCCAGTCTGGGTGAACCTATTCTAGAATGCTCTTGTGTTTCTTTCCACCAGAGCACTGTTTTCATTGCATGATCTTTGCAATGTGTTGGGGTGTGTGTGTGTGTGTGTGTGTGAGAGAGAGAGAGAGAGAGAGAGAGAGAGAGATTGTTCCCAGGAGTTTTGCTCGTCAGCTGATGTCATATAGATATCTTGGTGTTGCCTATGACTGGCAGCATTCACGCCATGAAAATTGGTAAACGCTATAACTGAGGATGCCTTTTTTCCCTTCAGAGAGCTGGTTGTTAAATATTTACCAACACACACCTGACTTAAGGTTGCATTCAACTGTGGGGACCCACAATTTTGCTGGAAACTTCTGGATTGTATTCTCTTTCCCCTTCCTTCCATGGTGCTATTGAATCCTACCCCCATAGCTGTTTTTGTGCACTTCTGGAGAAATTCTAGTGCTGTGTTCACAGAAGTCAAAGCAATTGACTCTTTTTTTTTTTTTTTTTTAATAGAGCCTTTACATTGTTTGAAGTAATTTCACACTCATTTCTTCATTTTGATCTGTACCACAACCCTGAGAAAGGCAGAGTTTGCATTCTTATTTCCAATTTGCAGATGGGAAATCTGCGTTTTGGAGTGGCTCCATGGGAATGGTGGAGCAAGGTAAGGACCTGGGGATTTTCCCCACCATGTTGCTGCCTCTGAAAGCCCCTAGACAAAGCCGTCACTATTTCCAGGACAGACTGTGGCCGGCTGGGGAGAGCCAAACTACAGCGAGAGCAGAAATGGCTTTTATGTGGTTTGGGGCTGCATTCTGTGATTCTTTATGTAGAAGCAAATTGTCCTTTTAATTATTGTGTGGGCTGTACTGAAATAGATGCACATTCCTTGAGCCACTGGCAGCAGGCAGAATGGCCCAGGTGTTCAGCCTAAAGAGCCGCCAAGTTTCAATCCTGATGCCCATAATTGGGAGTGGTGTCTGTATTTCTAGGCAGAAAGTTTTGTTTTGTTTTGTTTTTTAACTAAGCCTTTGGAATATTGTAAATAGGAAGCACAGTGGAATCACCAAGCCATCTGCAGCATATTCCATGATGAGAAAGGGCTGGGGACAAGGCTGTGGTGAGCAGTAAGCAGTGGGTGTCCACTGGGAAATTAGAGGACTGGGTCTTGCTCACCCTGCTCTGTCTCAGGCATGGGAATCTTATAACTGTTGCTAAAGGGTAAGCTCATTTAGTTGAATGGCTGGGACTGTTATCTTTGGGAAATACCCTCCTATATTCTCATATAAGTTTGATAAAGGGAAGTATGTTAGCTTATACTCTATGTAGCCTATATATAGAATTGGGGATTCCAGACAATGAAAGCCCAGAAAAAGCTGGACTCCTATCATGTATTCCTCGTTGTCCTTCCGCCTAGGGGCCAGGGTGATCCTTCCCTACTTGCTGCCCAGCTCAGGTGACCATGAACACCCATCCCTTTGCTCCTTCCCCAGTGTTTTTCCACAAACCAAGCCTTGTCACCCTCTCCCCTTTTCCCTCCCCAGAGACTAGGCCCCACCCCACCCCCAAACAACTTGAAAAGGAGGCACAGAGCTCACCTTAGATATGAATGACCCGTACAACAAGGCTCTGGCTCTCCCCCCGTGAAGGTTCACAGGGTTCCCCAAGTGAGTGAGTGGGTGTCATTGCTTCGCCAGTGTCCCCTCCCTCCTCTTTTCATAACATCACCCAAATTGCTCATTAGGGCACTTCTGTTGCTCTGTGTCATGCTGTCTTTGTGGGACTGAGCATCAGCCTTGGTGGGATTTTTAATTAGAGCTTCTCCCCTCTCCTGGCCGAGGGGAACCCCTGTCCCATCTAAATCACTCAGACTCTCTCCCAGGAGCTCTGAGCAGTAGTCCCACAAGGGGGAATACAACTAGCACTAGCCCAGCCCAGGAGAGGAGATGTGAGAGGCCCATCCACAGCTTCCTGTAACCTGGATCCTCAGAGCTGCCCTGGATCCTCGTTTATCCCTGGCCTGATTATCTTTCCTATGAATTCACTTGTATTCTTCCGATAAATTCTTTTTCTGGTTTGATTTTCTCAAGTTAGCCAGTCGATCTATTGCTCGTGGTCAAGACAACCCTAATTGGTAGAGTCCCAAATAAATGAGAATTTTACCTGCTGAGGCTGGGGGCTCTAGTCACAGCCCACTGGCGTCTCTGGGCAGGTTTGAATGTAGACTAGTCATGGCACATCCCCACTGAGCTACAGTAAACCGACGTGCGGCGTGAGGAGTTGGGAATGAACCTGAAAACAATGTTAAACTTTGGGTTATAAATGACCAAGACCTTTACTGGCACTGAATGGGTACCAACTGGGAACTTGTGTATCTTCTCCAATTGGTTTCTGAGTTCACTCATCTGTAATGTGACAGAGCTGGGCCAGATGACCAGATCTTGGGAATCTATGATGTTATCACACCGGAGTTTTCATTCATTTGGTAAGCACAAACTGAGCACCTTCTCTGTGCTAAGCACTGGCCCAAAGAGATGGGTAAGGATACAGCCTCTGCCCTTGGGTGACATGGTAGATTTTTGTTGGAGGAAAATGGCCCAGGCTGGAGGTACAGTGTGGTGATGTCCTGGCGTAGAATAATCAGGGCTACGGTCACGCCATGGAGGCAGAAGGGGCTTCAGTGACCCAGTGAGTAACATAGAGGGAGAAGTCCCCATGAGTCAGTTTCCTGGCTTAGGTGAGGGTAGGTCCCTGATTTAAATGGCCCCCTTTTTTTTTTTTTTTTTTTCCTGTGGTGGGTACTTGGGAGGGAATTGAGCTACTGAGCCTCAGAAGTCAGTCCCTTTATATTTTGTTTCTCAGGATAGTTGCACTTCTCCTGGCCGCCCCAGAAGGGCAGCCCCTCCACCTCGGAGAACTCGGAGACCACACAGCAGACCTCCCCGGACACCTGCTTTCCTCATAGTCCTTGTATTTTCCAAGACCGCGAGAAAGGCACACAGCAGGAAACTGCTTAGCAACTGCACGTAGCAAATTAGGATTCCAAAATATCACTGTGGGTATTTTCCTCCCCGCTTTGTTCTCCTGTTTTGTTTTCAGTTGTTCATGATTCAGTCATTGTTCCATCACACAACAACACGCTAACCGGTTCTGCAGGCCCTGGGATGGGAATTGCACTGAGGCCACAACTTGGTTTCCTGGGGGGCTGCAGGGAAAGATCCTAAGCGATCGCCCCATGGAGCTGGCCGATCAGGGGCAGCCGCAGGGGCTCCGGGTGGGCAGCTCCAGTGTGAGACTGTTCTCAGGGCCCCCTGGGTTTCTTTGAGGCTGATACTGCTGGAGTTTCCTTTACTCTCATCCTTTCTCAGCTTGTCAGGCCCCTCGCTATCATTCTCTCTTCTTATCTCTGCGCTCTGGCCCACTCCCAGCGTTTCCGAATTCCTCTCTTGGCAGGATGAGTCTCTTACCCATCAACTTCTGTCTCTGCCTCTCTGAATATACATCTGTCTCTGTGTTTCTGTGTTGTTCTTCCTCTCTCTCCAAGTTACTGTCTCTCTGTATTCTCTGTGTCTCTGTCTATCTCTGTTTCTCTTTTCTCTCTTTGTGACCTCTTTCTGTTTTCTGTCTCTCTCTGCTTCACTTCATTTCTGACTCTGGGTCTCTGTCTTTGTCTCTTTCTGTCTCTGTAAGTTTCTGTCTGTCTCTCACTATGTCTCTATCTCTTGGTTTTTCCTCTCTCTCTCTCTCTGTTTCTCTCTGTTCTTTTTCTCCCTTTGAATCTCTTTCTCTCTCTCTCTCTGCCTCTCTTCTCTTTCTCTCGCCTTCTCCTTTCCCTGCCCCCATCCCTCTCTCTTTCTGAATCTTTTTGAAGCTCAGCGGTTTGGCCCTGTTCCCAGACGAAATGGGTTCAGTTTCCAGGAGAGCTAATATTGCACATTGAGGGTTAATTTTTCTCCCTCATCATCAACTTTCCTTTCATTTCAGAATCCCTGAGTCTGGCTAAAAGCGCTTCCTAGAAGAGGGCCCACGTGCCGTGGCAGAAGCCACCCAGCCACGCTGCACCCCAGAGAGCTCTGAAGAAGGAGGGATTGACAACTGCAGCATGCGATGTGCCGGGATTTCTCTGGCCATGCGCCAGCTAGTCAGAGGCAATTAATATGAAATCAATAGGCCAAATCGACGTTTTCAGAAGTTAGCTCAAAAACATCCCTGAAGATTAACCAGCCTGTGGCCTTTGCTATGAAATTGTTACCACACCACTTTCTTTTCTTTTGAAAGTCCAGATGGGCAGATAAATCCAAAGTGGATCAACCACATCTGTCATTCCTCCACACAAATTACACCCCCTCCCACCACTTCCCTCTTTCCTCTCCAACATGCAACAGCACTCGGAGCCTGGGTTGAATTCATATTTTATGCCGCACAGTATGTTTTGAATTCCCCATTGTATTAAGAGGAACCACATCATGACCCCTCTGAGGCAAAGAGCTGGCAAATTCTGAAATCTGTTTTTTCCACAGGGGAAAACTCCAGCGGTGGAGGGGACTGCTTTCTTCCAGGCTCAAAATGGGCCAACTGTACCACCCAGCCCCATTGGTTACCTTCTCCACTGTTCTGAACTGGTATTCGAACCAAAAAAGTGGCTGTCTTCCATTTCCAAAGCCCCCTTTTCTACATTTGCTAGGTAATGTAGTATCACGCCCAGTTTAGAGATGAGGTTATTACACAAATCCTTTCCTGAGAGGGGACAGGGGAAGGAGAGAGACTGGAGGGCTCCTTGGGTGAATGTCTCTTAGGCAGAGTGGCCAGGGTGGACACTGCTGCTGGAATCAGGGTAGCCTACAAGGGTTTTGAGCCAAGTCTGAAAACTTAAGACTAGTACCCCAGGATGTCTGTCTAAATGGGTCCTTGAGACAAGGAGAACTCAAAGTAAATGTCAGAAATGGAAAAACTCTGGGAAGACCCAAACCAAGTGTAATGGGAACACAATATTAGGAAATGCTGAAGAGATTGATATCCACGCTGCATGGGTGGATACACAGGGGTGTTAAAAGGCTAAGGGCAGATAGACAGAATCTCAAGCAAAGTCAAGAGACTTTTCAAGCCCAAGTCCCCTAATTCCAAAACGTGTTCCTCAGGTAAAATAATAAGTGTTTCCCGAAGTTTCTTTATGACAAAGCAGCCAAGTGAATGTACATTCTTTCAGGTCAGGGACACCTATTATGTTCCCTTTAGGATTATTAAGAAAAGTATAGGGAATCTGCTATTTTGTGTGAGCGGAGACACTTGGCACAAATACTGAGGTTTCACATGAAAAACTAAAACTGTAGAATTCCAGAGCTGGAAGATATTTAGAGGTTGAAGGATTCATCCTCTTGGTTTGACAGACAAGGGACCAGAAGCTGCAAGATAGAATGTCATATACTACAAGGCCACACACCAAGTGTGCTGGAAGGTGAGCGCACTCCTCAACCCCGACACTGCAAGTTCGTCATGTAGTTGTAACATTTCTTCATGCCATGCTTGGAGGACCGGGGAAGGAAAAAGATGTTGTCTGAATAGAATGACGCTCCTGGGGTTTGAGGCTATAAAATATGGTTGTTTGCAAAGTTGAGAGAGGCTAGACTTAGAGAAAAGTGACATGTGTTTTGCACGGCTGCATCAACACAACCCTTAGAAGCCCTGGTCTGTCCTGAGGTTCTGACATTTGTGATCTTTGTGCTTTGAACAGAGTGCCTCTTTGCTCATGATCAGAGCATGGCCTGGGTAGATTCCTCCCTCCTCGTTCCCTTGCTGGACCCCACCTTGGACCCTGAGAAGCCCTGGCTGTGTCAGCAGCTGGTCTAGCCCTGCAGACCTGAGCAGGTTTGTCCCTTCTTTGCCTGGCCTGACTCCAAAGCCTGCTGCCTGGTCCTTGTCCTGATGTAGGATTGAACTGGAGAGTCTCACTCATTATCCCTGCTACACGTTCAAGGCTGGCACTGGGAATCAATAGCTTCTGCCATGTGCCAGACGTGACCTTGAAGTGCAGAGTTAGACCATCATCTGGTTCAACCACAGTTTCTCCCCACCCCTCCCACCATCTGCCAACACCTGCATGCATGCACATGCACCTGTGTGCACATTTTACAGATTAGTAAATTGAATCTCACAAAAGAGAAGCAACTTGCTCCAAAGCACACTGTCCTTTGTGACAGAGTTTTGGCTCAAGATAGAGACTTCACTATAACAAGCCGCCTCCCTACTTCCAATTCTAATGAAGAGAATCCCTTTGGGTTATGGTTTCCACCTGAATTTTATAGAAGCACATTCTTAGTTCCAGTCTAAATGTTAGGTGATGTCAGCAGAAGAACAGCAAAGCCACGTCTGGATCATTTCCTATGACTGCAAATTAACTGGAATACAAAAACATTTTTTTGAAAAATGTCAAAAAGCCAATATTCATTAAATGTTCCCTAGTACTGTGTCCTGTTTTAAGAGCTTTATGTGTACTAACTAATTTAATCCTTACCATAGGCCCATGAGGTACGTACTAGCATTTTCCAGCTTTACAGATGAGGAAACTAAGGAATGTGGAGATTAGGTTACTTGCCCGAGACCACACTGTAGTAAATAGTAGAGCTGGGATGCAGCCCAGGCGGTCTGGCTCCAGAGCCACACTTTTAAGTGCTATGCTCAGCTGTCAAAAATATTGTAGCAGCCGAAGAAATAGTCCAAATCAAATACAATTAGGTTTACTGAAGAGTAACCACTAATCTCTGCACAGCTCTCTGAATGCAGCTTTGCATCTTCTCTTTCAGTGTATGGTCTCTCACTGGCTGCTCAGACCCCATGCAGGACGTGGAGTTTTGGAGAGGAAAGTGACTTAAGTGGTTTGTAACAGAATCAGTCCAAACTATTACTTCATCCCCCCATTTTACATAAGGGGAAACTGAGGCCCGGAGGTATTAAGTGAGGTGTATCCCTCTCACTGCAGGGAGTTTGGCACAGTGGTTTGCATGGGGCCAGTGCTGAACACATATGAAGCTCTAAGTTGGATCCAGTCCCTGAACTGAATAATTTGAAGCCACTGGACTCCTTAGACCCCTTGGGGGAGCCTGGGGTCTCCACTGCACTCATGCTGGAGAGACGAGACTTGCCTGTGACCTAGGCAAACAGTATAGGAGAACAAGAAGAGAATTAGGATGAGGCGTGAGGTACAGGGTGAGCAAGACTAGCCTCTCTGAGAATTTGAGGTGCAGGTTCCTGCGTGTAGGGGATGGACCCTTGATATGGACACCCTTGGGGAGGAAGGAAAGAGCAACAACCTGGTCCTGCAGGATAGAGGGTTTCCATCAGTCAACACAGTTCTGATCGCAGATCAGCCACTCTGGAGTCTTGTTTGCTTCATGTGTAAAATTGGGTTGAAATACAACTGATCATGCTATATTGTTTAGTGATTAAGATAATAGAGTATTTTCATATTGATGGTACATAGCAGGCTATCCAAATTTTTTCCTTTACCATCTTGTCTGTCAAACTCTATCCTCCTTGATAATAATCTAGAGAAGGCATGGGGCGGGGGGGGGGGAGATTTTATTTCCTTGCAAGAATGAAATAACATGAAAAGTAATTTTTAATGGTTTGCTGGCATTAGGGGTTTTCAACAGCCTCACACAACCAACAGCAAAGAGTAACTTAGGTGGCATTAGTCTCCTAGGGCTGCTAACAAATTACCATAAACTGGGTGTCTTAAAAGAAATTCATTTTCTCACAGTTCTGTGGGCCAGAAGTCCAAAATCAAAGTGTTGTCAAGTGTTCTTTCTAGAGGCTCTGAAGGAGAATCCGTTCCATGCGTCTCCCAATTTCTGTTGCCTACTGGCAATCCTTGGTGTCCTTTGGCTTGTAGACTCATCACTCTAGTCTCTGCCTCTGTCTTTACATGGCTGTCTTCTCTGTGTGTCTTCTTCTTTTCTGTATTTATAGGACACCTGACATTGGGTTTAAGGCTCACCTTAATCCAGGAAAATCTCATCCTGAGATCCTTATCTTAATTGCAACTGCAAAGACCCTTATGCCAAATAAGGTATGCCCTGAGATTCTGGGTAGACAGGAGCTTTGGGGAGGTGGTCCCTATTCAACTCACCACAGACAGATTCAACAAGAAAAGAGGATATGGATAAACAGGATTGGCTGTCGATCCTGTCTTTGCCACTCACCACTCACTTGCTGGGTAACTATGACCACATCGCTTGCCCTCTCTGATCCTCAGGTTGCTCCCCATATCATCTCTAATGAGTCTGTGCATGAAACACAACTTTGTAAAATGTTACCCAAGACTAAGCAGGTTTTACAACAGGATAGTGGAGAAACAAGAACCCAGTGAGAAAAGAGACAGATCAAGTGGAGTTTTGCTGGCATCCTGTGAGCAGCTGCTAAAATTATTTCCCCCAAATGTCCCTACATAGTTGGGGTGCCCCAAAGCCCTGTACTAAGTTGGCCAACTTGACGCCCTCTCAACTCAGCTGATGTACCTTTCAGGAACTCACATCTCTAGGCTTAAGCAAGGAGAGGTGATGCCCGAGCTGTCTGCCCCCTGGTCCACACTCCCTCAGAGGAACCTGCAGATATTATATAACTGCATTGATAAACAGCCATGTGACCTGAAACCCATTCATTCTGTGTGACTTGTTGGTGGGCTCTCTGTAAGGACTATAACTGCTGAAATGCATGCATTCCAGATGTTTATCTCCTAAACATGAGTTTCTGATGTGCCACTTCTGGTAATGTACTTGTCCATGCTAATATTGTCTCTTCCTCTGGAGGCTCTGCCAGGGTGGATGTGATGCACGGAGAGACAGAGTGTCTCTAGCGTGTTTTTGTTTTGTTTTGTTTTTTATTGGGGTATAGTTGTTTTACGAGGTTGTGTTAGCTTCTACTGTACAGTAAAGTGAAATAGAATTCCCTGTGCTGTACAGCAGGTTCTCATTAGTTATCTATTTTATACATATTAGTGTATATATGTCAAGTCCAATCTCCCACTTCATCCCACTCCCCACTCTTTCCCCCATTGGTGTCTGTACACTTGTTCTCTATGTCTATGTTTCTATTTCTGCCTTGCAAACCAGTTCATCTGTACCATTTTTCTAGCTTCCACATATATGCGTTAATATACGATATTTGTTTTTCTCTTTCTGACTTACTTCACTCTGTATGACAGTCTCTAGGTCCATCCACGTCTCTACAAATGACCCAGTTTTGTTCCTTTTTATGGCAGAGTAATATCCCATTGTATATATATGTACCACATCTTCTTTTTTTTTTTTTCGGTACGTGGGCCTCTCACTGCCGCGGCCTCTCCCGTTGCGGAGTACAGGCTCCGGACGCACAGGCTCAGTGGCCACGGCCCACGGGCCCAGCCGCTCCGCGGCATGTGGGATCCTCCCAGACCGGGGCACAAACCCACGTCCCCTGCATCGGCAGGCGGACTCTCAACCACTGCGCCACCAGGGAAGCCCTGTACCACATCTTCTTTATCCATTCGTCTATCGATGGGCGTTTAGGTTGCTTCCATGACCTGGCTATTGTAAGTAGTGCTGCAATGAACATTGGAGTGCATGTATCTCTTTGAATTACGGTTTTCTCTGGGAATATGCCCAGTAGTGGGATTGCTGGGTCATATGGTAAGTCTATTTTTAGTTTTTTAAGGAACCTCCATACTGTTCTCCATAGTGGCTGTATCAATTTACATTCACCAACAGTGCAAGAGGGTTCCCTTTTTCTCCACACCCTCTCCAGCATTTACTGTTTGTAGATTTTCTGATGATGCCCATTCTGACCAGTGTGAGGTGATACCTCATTGTAGTTTTGATTTGTACTTCTCTAATAATCAGTGATGTTGAGCAGCTTTTCATGTGCCTCTTGGCCATCTGTATGTCTTCTTTGGAGAAATGTCTATTTAGGTCTTCTGCCCATTTTCTGATTGGGTTGTTTGTTTTTTTGATATTGAGCTGCATGAGCTGTTCATATATTTTGGAGATTAATCCTTTGTCCACTGATTCATTTGCAAATACTTTCTTCCATTCTGAGGGCTGTCTTCTCGTCTTGTTCATAGTTTCCTTTGCTGTGCAAAAGCTTTTAAGTTTCATTAGGTCCCATTTGTTTATTTTTGTTTTTATTTCCATTACTCTAGGAAGTGGGTCAAAAAAGATCTTGCTATGATTTATGTCAAAGAGTGTTCTTCCTATGTTTTCCTCTAAGAGTTTTATAGTGTCCAGTCTTACACTTAGGTCTTTAATCCATTTTGAGCTTATTTTTGTGTATGGTGTTAGGGAGTGTTCTAATTTCATTCTTTTACATGTAGCTGTCCAGTTTTCCCAGCACCACTTATTGAAGAGATTGTCTTTTCTCCACTGTATATTCTTGCCTCCTTTGTCATAGATTTGTTGATCATAGGTGCGTGGGTTTATCTCTGGGCTTTCTATCCTGTTCCATTGATATATATTTCTGTTTTTGTGCCAGTACCATACTGTCTTGATTACTGTAGCTTTATAGTATAGTCTGAAGCCAGGGAGTCTGATTCCTCTAGCTCTGTTTTTTTTTCTCAAGATTGCTTTGGTTATTCGGGGTCTTTTGTGTCTCCATACAAATTTTAAGATTTTTTTGTTTGAGTTCTCTGAAATACATCATTTGTAATTTGATAGGGATTGCATTGAATCTGTAGATTGCTTTGGGTAGTATAGTCACTTTCACAATATTGATTCTTCCAATCCAAGAACATGGTATGCCTCTCCATCTGTTTGTGTCACCTTTGGTTCTTTTCATCAATGTGTTTTAATTAGGCAGTTGTGCCCCAGTCACAGCCAACACCAGGTGCCAGACCTGTTGCAAAGCTGTTCAGATTAACTACTATCCACTGATGTCTGTTCTAACCAGGCAGTCCTTGCTTTTGAGGGGTCTCAGCCTTCAGGGAGGGGACAAAACAGGCACGGACTGCTAATTAGCATGCAAGGTGATCAGTGCTCCAAACTAATTCTGAGGAGCAGGCTGTGGACTGAGGAACTCCATCAGAGGCTCAAAGCTGAGTTTTCTCATGGGATGAGTAGGAAATGATCAGGCCAATGTAGAGCAGGACAGCATTCCTGGCAGAGGACACAGCCTGGGCAAAGGCATAGAGGTGTAAAAGGGCAGGGAAGTTTTGCATGTGGCCGACACTGGGCTATGGAGAGAGAGTGGGAAAGGATGAAGCCAGAGAGGTAGGCTGGAGACATATCAGTTGGTGCCTTGAAAGTCAGGCCAAGTGGTTGTTTCTGCAGACACCAAACGGGGTATGGCCACGTTCAGTTGGGAAGGGACATGATCAGGATGGTGCTGTAGATAAGTCAGTTGCTTCAGCCCAGAAGACTGATAAGATGAGGCCAAGGGAAGGAAGAAGGGAGAGAAGCTCCATATTCAAGATGATGGTGGCCTGAATGGGGCAGTGCCTGGAGAATGGGCAAGTAGAACTGACAGGATGAGAGAATTGTCCATAGGAGGGTGAGGCAGGTAGGAGTGAAGAACGATACTGGCATTTCTGGCTGGACTGACTTAGATGCATGAAATCCTCTTAGATGAGGACTGCAGGAGGAGGCACAATCTAGAGGAAGTGGTGGAAAGGGTGCAGTAGAGATGAGGAGGGTCGATTTGGGAGCCACTGGGTCATAAGTGGGTAAGCCTCCCTTCACGCTGACGGGGCTATGCCATTTTAGGTGCCTACGGGGAATATCAGTTTGCCTACTCCAAAAAGCCTGGTTTGACCATGCACTGCAAGGACTGTAGCTGAGATTCTAATCTCCTTGTCCTCTCTTTCACTTCCTCCTCCCAAATTTCTCACTCCTCCCACCACGTTTCTTTTTGCATCTTTCTGAGGAAGACCTTGTGATCAGTTGAGGCTACAAGCTGAGGCTTGTGGAGCGTTTGTGAGGATGCTTGGTAGGCCTGAGTAATTCACAGGTATTGAAAAACTGGTCTCACTGTAACAGGCAGTGAACCAGTTGTCCCGGAAGACTTGGCATCTGCAGGTCTTTTCTCTCTGCAATCACCCAATTTCTTTTTTTCTCTCTTTCTTCCATCTTCTTTCTTCCTTCTTTCAGTAAGTGTGAACAGAGCACTTCCTCTGTGCAAGATGGGGCTAGACTCTGGGGACACAGAGGTAGGTATGGCATGGGACATGTCCACCAGGAGCACTGGGTCTAGCGGCAGAAAAGAAAGCAGACACTCACAGTTCCCTATACAGGGGCCCAGGACAGAGGAAAGCCCAGAGGAAAGGAAGAAGCAGTTTCAGAACAGAGCTTCCACTGAGGAAATGACACTGGAGCTGGGACTCAGAATGAGGTTTCCCAGGGAGAAAAGGAGGAGGACATTCTAGGCAGAAGCACAGAGGACCACAGGCCATGCCCATTCCTTTTCTCTTCCTTTTCTACCTCCCCTCCCTCCTTTCTCCATCTCCTCCATTCTCCTCTCTTCCATATTTTTATCCCAACAAAGTATTAATGAAATGCTTTGACTATATATATGCCAAGTCCTGTGCTGAACACTTTACATATATTATTTTTATCTAATGCTGCCTATGATGTAAAGGCAGCCCCCACTCTATTATTCCCATTCTAGAGGTGGGGAAAATGAGGCTCAGAGATTTTAGGTGACATCCTACTAGATGGCTAGTGGGTGGTAAACCTTGGAATTGGATGACAGACACTTTCTCCCCAACTCTGTATACTACCCACCTCCTTTTAGACATTTTAGAAAGTGATAAATTTGTTTCTAAATGCCTTCTTGCCTTTAAATGAGAAAATAATGTGAATGGAGTAGGAAATGCACTAAATAGGAAGTTAGGAGACATGGTCCCATTATCTTTCCACAGGGGACCTGAGGAAGAGGATGAGGAAGGTCCTTCCCTGTGGCATCCCCTGCCCTATACAAAGGAGGGTTCCACGAACAGAACAAAGGGGACCAACCATACAGGCTAGAGGCCTGGTATGGCTCTTACACAGATGCTGGGGCCTATGCTTGTTTAATGCTATGCCGTTGCCATTTTAAATTCTTAATAAGTTTAACAAGAGGCTCCACATTTTCCTTTTGCGTCGAGCCCACAAATTATGTAGCTGGTCATTCTTGGGAAACCAGCTTTGCTGCCCATCCCCTGTCACTTTCTGGCTGCCGCCCCTCCAGAGATTCCCCACCAGCTCCCCTGTAGCCCGACTGCTCCTTTGATCTGAGACACAGGCTGGTTCCTGGGTCCACACAGAATAGCAGAATGATGGTGTCCAGCACCAGATGTGATTACCCAAATCATTTCATCCTGTGACCAGGACCTGGCTTAATATGTCCCAGGTACCAGGTGTTCCCCAAATATCTGCATGTGGAAGGGTTTGGGTGGCTCCATTCTTTTCTCTTCCGATAAAACAATTAGGTTATTTAAAATATGAAAAGCTTTGAAATCATGAAAGTACTTTATTTGAAGTTTGGGGAAGAAAGGACTTTGATGGTGAAAGAAAAGACAGCTATTTCCATTTTAAACAAGGAAGGAGCAGGGGAGATTTCTGTAAGAAGGTTATAGCTTGGACTCCATTGTCCAGTATACTAGTTAGGGACCCTATAGAATCACTCTTTTAATAAATTGGGACTTGGCTCAATAGGTTGAAGTGGCAGAAAGAAATCTTTGGACTCAGAGTACTGGAGAGCTTCTAGCATTCAGAAATTTCTGGATGGGGATTTGACTAATTCACAAGGGACAGAAGAGCCTATCTCTGAAGGCACTGAGCCTGCTGCATGTCCATGCCCATCCATAGCAGGGTAAAGGAACTTGCAGTACCAAATGGCCACCTGGACCAGATGGAGTTTAAGGTTCTTAACAACCCTGGCAACATGTGTTTAGTTAATTATAATGACTCTGGAATACTGAGTTTTTCTGACCCAGTGAGTCTATCATTCTTCCTGTTTATACATTAAAGCTAAGGTCACCAACTTTCTTTTTATATGTAGGAGACAAATGAGGAGGCCACATTCCTGTATCTACCATCTAATATATAAGCAGGAGAATATTGATTGCTTCAAATTCTGTCATGATTCCCTGAAGTTGGGGACCTTCTCTGAAATGAATGAAGACAATGAGAAGCACTCAATGTAGAAACAAGCAATGTGGATCCTTTTAAGATTAACAACATCAGGGCTTCCCTGGTGGCACAGTGGTTGAGAGTCCACCTGCCGATGCAGGGGACATGGGCTCGTGCCCCGGTCTGGGAAGATCCCACATGCTGCGGAGTGGCTGGGCCTGTGAGCCATGGCCGCTGAGCCTGCGCGTCCGGAGCCTGTGTTCCGCAACGGGAGAGGCCACAACAGTGAGAGGCCCGCGTATCGCAAAAAAACAAACAAAAAAAAGATTAACAAGATCAGAAAGGGTAGACCCCAGGTGGCGGTCCTCACAGGACATGGGTTCCCACAATCCTAACCAATCTTCCCAACTCAGCTCCTACAGAGCCAGCCAGTCTCTGGGGTGTCCATCTTCCCTCAGAGCAGAGCTAACAGTATTAGCACACACCTGGCTGAGGGCCTGGGGAGAGTATGCTCATGAAACACTAATAGAAACTTCTGTGACCCTTTAATGTCACAGTGTTCCCAGCATTTCCTCAGGCATAAGCCATATCCTGGAAATAAGCCATGCACAGGTACATGAAGACACAGCTGGAAAATGCTTGTGTTTATTCAGTTAAAAGCATGGAAAGCACAGGTCTGAGAGGCCCGAGGCTTTGGTGCTCATCCTGACTCTGCCTTTGAAGGCCGAGGTGGCTTTGGCCAAGTCCCTTCTTTTGGGGCCTCATTTTTCCCATTTAAAAAAGGCAGATAATAATACTCCTACCTGACATGATTGAGGACTGAATGAGTTAACATTAGTAAAATGTGTAGAAAAGTGCCTGTAACACTGTAAACACTATATACATAATGAAAACAAAAGAATCACTAGTCTTTACAGAAACCTTTTAAGATAGGCATTCATAACACCATTTTACCTGAGGAATCTGAGACTCAGGTATCAAGTGATGTACCCAAGGTGACATACCTGGACCCATTTTCCACTGCCACCAGAGCCAGATCAGCTATGAGATGACTTGCAATTCTGATATTCAGTGCTTCTGTCTTTATAAACTGACATCTTTGTCTGTATTTCATCTGTTCCTTGGTTCTGATGGGCCCAAGTTAGATGCAGGAAAAGTTCATGTTCAACCTCATCTTCAATTCCACTGATGATGAGGAAAGCCATTTTCAGCATCAGCATTTTGCTCAATGTTAGATATGGCCTCAGAGGCTGTGAAAAGCCCTAGCTCTGAAACCCAGAACTGCTGGGTCCACTTTATATCAGTGATATGGAGCCTGTTTCTCCCAGCTCAGCAGCAATTTTGAATATGTCCCAGCATTGTCAAAATAAACGTCTAATCCTGTTACTCCCCTCGTAGTCCCTATGTAGGTCAATGGCATCAAAATCCTACAGCCTTCCAAGATCCTAGGATGTCAGAGCCATTCTCCTCCCTCATCCTCATAGGTCATCAATACTGTCTGTAAGGAAAGTCCCATCATGCTGCTTGAAATCCCTAAGTGAATAACCATCATTTATAAGATACAGTCTAAACTTATCATTCTGAGCCCCGCCCCTCCCTAACTTCCTCTCCTATTCTCCCATTCTACTCCTATAGCTTCCCCTCACTGGCCTCCAGGGCAGCCAACCCTGCAGCCACGGAGAACCTCGTGTGTAACTAGAACATACCAAGACCTCCTCAGCCTTCCTGCTCTACACTTGACACTTCCAGGAGAAATGTCCCATCCTTTCCTCCTCTCCTGTTAAGATGCTTAAATGCCCCTCTTCTCTAACTTTGGATCCCATCCCCTGTTGCCTTCTCAGGGACCTCATCTTGCCTCTGGTTTCTTCCTTTTTTTGTTTACTTGTTCCTTTCTATGAGGCTAAAAATGCTGACTCTCTCCCATTGTAACAAAATCTTCTTACTCATGTTTCCCTCCAGCTACCACCCTTCACAGTCAATACTTCCTGCCTCTAATTTACCTCCTACTCACTGCTCAGTCCATATAATCTGACTTCTGATCTTTACATTCTACTGAAATGACTCCTTCTCATGGTTCCCCAAACCATGTTTTTCCTAAACCGAAAAACCTAATCACTCCCAAGACATGTTCAGTTTGACCTCTCAAAGGTACTGGATTACTCCCTACTTCCTGAAAGAGTCTCCGCTTGAACCCTGAAGTTTGTTGATTTTCCTTCTATCTCCCTGGCCACTTTTCAGTTTCCATTGCAGACTGCTCTGCCTTTCCTTTTAAATGTCATTTTCCCCATGAAAAATCTACCAGTCTTAATGGGCTAGGTTATGCCGCCCTAAAAAACAATGCTTAAAATCTTAGCAATAATCATTTATTTTTTGTTTGGGCTACATGTCCAATGCAAGGCAGCAGTAGGGCAGATCCAAGAACCATGGAGAGTTAAGAACTATTCCTCAGAAGAGCACGCTGCTGGTGGACGGTGGGGAGCCAGTCAGAAACATTTGCCTTTAGTCAATTAAAATGGAGAAATTAAATAATCCATAGCAGGGAGCTTCAAGATGGCGGGAGAGTAAGACATGGAGATCACCTTTCTCCCCACAGATACATCAGAAATACATCTACAAGTGGAACAACTCCTACAGAACACCTACTGAACGCTGGCAGAAGACCTCAGACCTCCCAAAAGCCAAGAAACTCCCCACGTACCTGCGTAGGGCAAAAGAAAAAAGAATAAACAGAGACAAAAGGATAGGGACGGGACCTGCACCAGTGGGAGGGAGCTGTGAAGGAGGAAAGGTTTCCACACACTAGGAAGCCCCTTCGCGGGCGGAGATGGGGGGTGGCAGAGGGGGGAAGCTTTGGGGCCACGGAGGAGAGCGCAGCAACGGGGGTGCGGAGGGCAAAGCAGAGAGATTCCTGCACAGAGGATCGGTGCCAACTGGCACTCACCAGCCCGAGAGGCTTGTCTGCTCACCCGATGGGGCGGGTGGGGCTGGGAGCTGAGGCTCAGGCTTCGGTCGGAGCGCAGGGAGAGGACTGGGGTTGGCGGTGTGAACACAGCCTGAAGGGGCTAGTGCACCACGGCTAGCCGGGAGGGAGTCCGGGAAAAGGTCTGGACATGCTGAAGAGGCAAGAGACTTTTTCTTGCCTCTTTGTTTCCTGGTGCGCGAGGAAAGGGGATTCAGAGCGCCGCTTAAAGGAGCTCCAGAGACGGGCGCGAGCCGCGGCTAACAGTGCGGACCCCAGAGATGGGCATGAGATGCTAAGGCTGCTGCTGCAGCCACCAAGAAGGCTGTGTGCGAGCACAAGTCACTATCCACACCTCCTTTCCGGGGAGGCTGTGCAGCCCGCCACTGCAGCCCGCCACTGCCAGGGCCCCGTGATCCAGGGACAACTTCCCCAGGAGAAGGCACGGCGCGCCTCAGGCTGGTGCAACGTCACGGCGGCCTCTGCCGTCGCAGGCTCGCCCCACATTCTGTACCCCTCCCTCCCCCTGGCCTGAGTGAGCCAGAGTCCCCGAATCAGCGGCTCCTTTAACCCCGTCCTGTCTGAGCGAAGAACAGACGCCCTCAGGCGACCTACACGCAGAGGCGGGGTCAAATCCAAAGCTGAGCCCCGGGAGCTGTGCGAACAAAAAAGAGAAAGGGAAATCTCTCCCAGCAGCCTCAGGAGCAGCGGATTAAATCTCCACAATCAACTTGATGTACCCTGCATCTGTGGAATACCTGAATAGACAACGAATCATCCCAAATTGAGGAGGTGGACTTTGGGAGCAACGATATATATATATTTTTCCCTTTTTCTCTTTTTGTGAGTGTGTATGTGTATGCTTCTGTGTGATTTTGTCTGTATAGCTTTGCTTTCACCATTTGTCCTAGGGTTCTGTCTGTCCGTTTTTTTCTTTGTTCATTTGTTTGTTTTAAGTATAGTTTTTAGCATTTGTTATCATTGGTTGATTTGTTTTTTGGTTTGGTTGCTCTCTCTCTTTTTTTTACTACTTAAAAATTTTTTTTAATAATTATTTTTTATTTTAATAACTATTTTATTTTATCTTCTTTCTTTCTTTCTTTCTTCCTTCCTTCCTTCCTTCCTTTCTTTCTCTTCTCCCTTTTATTCTGAGCTGTGTGGATGACAGGCTCTTGGTGCTCCAGCCAGGTGTCAGGGCTGTGCCTCTGAGGTGGTAGAGCCAAGTTCAGGACACTGGTCCACAAGAGACCTCCCAGATCCACATAATATCAAACGGCAAAAATCTTGCAGAGATCTCAATGCCAAGACCAAGCTCCACTCAATGACCAGCAAGCTACAGAGCAGGACATCCCATGCCAAACAGCTAGCAAGACAAGAACAAACCCCATCCATTAGCAGAGAGGCTGCCTAAAATCATAATAAAGCCACAGACACCCAAAAACACACCACCAGACATGGACCTGCCCACCAGAAAGACAAGGTCCAGTCTCATCCACCAGAACATAGGCACTAGTCCCCTCCACCGGGAAGCCTACACAACCCACTGAATCAACCTTAGCCATTGGGGACAGACACCAAAAACAACAGGAACGATGAACTTGCAGCCTGCGAAAAGGAGACTGCAAACACAGTAAGTAAAGCAAAATGAGAAGACAGAGAAACACAGCAGATGAAGGAGCAAGGCAAAAACCCACCAGGTCTAACAAATGAA
Organism: Hyperoodon ampullatus; assembly: GCF_949752795.1. Lineage (NCBI taxonomy): Eukaryota > Metazoa > Chordata > Mammalia > Artiodactyla > Ziphiidae > Hyperoodon > Hyperoodon ampullatus. Next base: position 33,402,811 of record NC_136919.1, read on the forward strand.
GAGGAAATAGGCAGTCTACCTGAAAAAGAATTCAGAATAATGATAGTAAAGATGATCCAAAATCTTGGAAATAGAATGGAGAAAATACAAGAAACGTTTAACAAGGACCTAGAAGAACTAAAGAGCAAACAAACAGTGATGAACAACACAATAAATGAAATTAAAAATTCTCTAGAAGGGATCAATAGCAGAATAACTGAGGCAGAAGAATGGATAAGTGACGTGGAAGATAAAATAATGGAAATAACTACTGCAGAGCAGAATAAAGAAAAAACAATGAAAAGAATTGAGGACAGTCTCAGAGACCTCTAGGACAACATTAAACTCACCAACATTAGAATTATAGGGGTACTAGAAGAAGAAGAGAAAAAGAAAGGGACTGAGAAAATATTTGAAGAGATTATAGTTGAAAACTTCCCTAATATGGGAAAGGAAATAGTTAATCAAGTCCAGGAAGAACAGAGAGTCCCATACGGGATAAATCCAAGGAGAAACATGCCAAGACACGTATTAATCAAACTATCAAAAATTAAATACAAAGAAAACATATTAAAAGCAGCAAGGGAATAACAACAAATAACACACAAGGGAATCCCCATAAGGCTAACAGCTGATCTTTCAGCAGAAACTCTGCAAGCCAGAAGGGAGTGGCAGGACATATTTAAAGTGATGAAAGGGAAAAACCTATAACCAAAATTAATCTACCCAGCAACAATCTCATTCAGATTTAATGGAGAAATTAAAACCTTTATAGACAAGCAAAAGCTAAGAGAATTCAGCACCACTAAATCCAGCTTTACAACAAATGCTAAAGGAACTTCTCTAGGCAGGAAACACAAGAAAAGGAAAAGACCTACAATAACAAACCCAAAACAATTAAGAAAATGGGAATAGGAACATACATATCAATAATTACCTTAAATGTAAATGGATTAAATGCTCCAACCAAAAGACACAGACTGGCTGAATGGATAAAAAAACAAGACTCGTATGTATGCTTTCTACAAGAGACCCACTTCAGACCTAGGGACACATACAGACTGAAAGTGAGGGGATGGAAAAGATATTCCATGCAAATAGAAATCAAAAGAAAGCTGGAGTAGCAATTCTCATATCAGACAAAATACACTTTAAAACAAAGACTATTACAAGAGACAAAGAAGGACACTACATAATGATCAAGGGATCATTACAAGAAGAAGATATAACAATTGTAAATATTTTTCCATCCAACATAGGAGCATCTCAATACATAAGGCAAATACTAACAGCCATAAAAGGGGAAATCGACAGTAACACAATCATAGTAGGGGACTTTAACACCCCACTTTCACCAATGGACAGATCATCAAAAATGAAAATAAATAAGGAAACACAAGCTTTAAATGATACATTAAACAAGATGGACTTAATTGATATTTACAGGACATTCCATCCAAAAACAACAGAATATACATTCTTCTCAAGTACTCATGGAACATTCCCCACAATACATCATATCTTGGGTCACAAATCAAGCCTTGGTATATTTAAGAAAATTGAAATCGTGTCAAGTATCTTTTCCGACCACAACGCTATGAAACTAGATATCAATTACAGGAAAAGATCTGTAAAAAATACAAACACATGGAGGGTAAACAATACACTACTTAATAACCAAGAGATCACTGAAGAAATCAAAGAGGAAATCAAAAAATACCTAGAAACAAATGATAATGAAAACACGACAACCCAAAACCTATGGGATGCAGCAAAAGCAGTTCCAAGAGGGAAGTTTATAGCAATCAATCCTACCTCAAGAAACAAGAAACATCTCAAATAAACAACCTAACCTTGCACCTAAAGCAATTAGAGAAAGAACAAAAAAACCCCAAAGTTAGCAGAAGGAAAGAAATCATAAAGATCAGATCAGAAATAAATGAAGGAAACGATAGCAAAGATCAATAAAACTAAAAGCTGGTTCTTTGAGAAGATAAACAAAATTGATAAACCTTTAGCCAGACTCATCAAGAAAAAAGTGAGAAGACTCAAATCAGCAGAATTAGAAATGAAAAAGGAGAAGTAACAACTGACACTGCAGAAATACAAAAGATCATACCAGATTACTACAAGCAACTCTATGCCAATAAAATGGACAACCTGGAAGAAATGGACAAATTCTTAGAAATGCACAACCTGCCAAGATTGAATCAGGAAGAAATAGAAAATATGAACAGACCAATCACAAGCACTGAAATTGAAACTGTGATAAAAAATCTTCCAACAAACAAAAGCCCAGGACCAGATGGCTTCACAGGCGAATTCTATCAAACATTTAGAGAAGAGCTAACACCTATCCTTCTCAAACTCTTCCAAAATATAGCAGAGGGAGGAACACTCCCAAACTCATTCTACGAGGCCACCACCACCCTGATACCAAAACCAGACAAACACACCACAAAGAAAGAAAACTACGAGCCAGTATTACTGATGAACATAGATGCAAAAATCCTCAACAAAATATTAGCAAACAGAATCCAGCAGCACATTAAAAGAATCATACACCATGATCAAATGGGTTTATCCCAGGAATGAAAGGATTCTTCAATATATGCAAACCAATCAACGTGATATACCATATTAACAAATTGAAGGAGAAAAACCATATGATCATGTCAACAGATGCAGAGAAAGCTTTTGACAAAATTCAACACCCACTTATGATAAAAACCCTCCAGAAAGTAGGCATACAGGGAACTTTCCTCAGTATAATATAGGCCATATATGACAAACCCACAGCCAACATCGTCCTCAATGTTGAAAAACTGAAACCATTTCCACTAAAATCAGGAAAAAGACAAGGTTGCCCACTTTCACCACTGTTATTCAATATAGTTTTGGAAGTTTTAGCCACAGCAATCAGAGAAGAAAAAGAAATAAAAGGAATCCAAATCTGAAAAGAAGTAAAGCTGTCACTGTTTGCAGATGACATGATAATATACATAGAGAATCATAATGATGCTACCAGAAAACTACTAGAGCTAATCAACGAATTTGGTAAAGTATCAGGATACAAAATTATTGCACAGAAATCTCTTGCATTCCTATACACTAATGATGAAAAATTTGAAAGTGAAATTAAGGAAACACTCCATTTACCATTGCAACAAAAAGAATAAAATATCTAGGAATAAACCTACCTAAGGAGACAAAAGACCTGTATGTAGAAAATTATAAGACACTGATGAAAGAAATTAAAGATGATACAAATAGATGGAGAGATATACCATGTTCTTGGATTGGAAGAATCAACATTGTGAAAATGACTCTACTACCCAAAGCAATCTACAGATTCAATGCAATCCCTATCAAACTATCACTGGCATTTTTCACAGAACTAGAACAAAAAATTTCACAATTTCTATGGAAACACAAAAGACCCCGAATAGCCAAAGCAATCTTGAGAAAGAAATACAGAGCTGGAAGAATCAGGCTCCCTGGCTTCAGACTATAGTATAAAGCTACAGTAGTCAGGACAGTATGCTACTGACACAAAAACAGAAATATAGATCAATGGAACAGGACAGAAAGCCCAGAGATAAACCCACGCACATATGGTCACCTTATCTTTGATAAAGGAGGCAAGAATATACATTGGAGAAAAGACAGCCTCTTCAATAAGTGGTGCTGGGGGCTTCCCTGGTGGCGCAGTGGTTAAGAATCCGCCTGCCAATGCAGGGGACAAGGTGCGAGCCCTGGTCCAGGAAGATCCTACATGCCATGGAGCAACTAAGCTCGTGCGCCACAACTACTGACCCTACGCTCTAGAGCCTGTGAGCCACAAGTACTGAAGCCCGTGTGCCTATAGCCTGTGTTCCGCAACAACAGAAGCCACAACAATAAGAAGTCTGCGTGCCGCAACAAAGACCCAACGCAGCCAAACATAAAAAAATTTATAAAAAAATAAATAAATAAAGTGGTGCTGGGAAAACTGTACAGCTACATGTAAAAGAATGAAATTAGAACACTCCCTAACACCATACACAAAAAAAAACTCAAAATGGATTAAAGACCTAAATGTAAGGCCAGAAACTATCAAACTCTTAGAGGGAAACATAGGCAGAACACTGTATGACATAAATCACAGCAAGATCCTTTTTGACCCACTTCCTAGAGGAATGGAAATAAAAACAAAAATAAACAACTGGGACCTAATGAAACTTAAAAGCTTTTGCACAGCAGAGGAACCATAAACAAGATGAGAAGACAACTCTCAGAATGGGAGAAAATATTTGCAAATGAAGCAACTGACAAAGGATTAATCTCCAAAATTTACAAGCAGCTCATGCAGCTCAATGTCAAAAATACAAACAACCCAATCCAAAAATGGGCAGAAGACCTAAATAGACATTTCTCCAAAGAAGATATACAGATTGCCAACAAACACATGAAAGAATTCTCAACATCATTAATCATTAGAGAAATGCAAATCAAAAGTACAATGAGATATCATCTCACACCAGTCAGAATGGCCATCATCAAAAAATCTACAAACAATAAATGCTGGAGAAGGTGTGGAGAAAAGGGAACCCTCTTGCACTGTTGGTGGGAATGTTAATTGATACAGCCACTATGGAGAACAGTATGGAGGTTCCTTAAAAAACTAAAAATAGAACTACCGTACAACCCAGCAGTCCCACTACTAGGCAAATACCCTGAGAAAACCATAATTCAAAAAGTGTCATGTGGCTTCCCTGGTGGCGCAGTGGTTGAGAGTCCACCTGCCAATGCAGGGGACACGGGTTCGTGCCCCAGTCCGGGAAGATCCCACATGCCGCGGAGCGGCTGGGCCCGTGAGCCATGGCCGCTGAGCCTGCGCGTCCGGAGCCTGTGCTCCACAACAGGAGAGGCCACAACAGTGAGAGGCCCGTGTACCGCAAAAAAAAAAAAAAAAGTGTCATGTACCACAATGTTCATTGCAGCTCTATTTACAATAGCCAGGACATGGAATCAACCTAAGTGTCCATCAACGGATGGATAAAGAAGATGTGGCACATATATACAATGGAATATTACTCAGCCATAAAAAGAAATGAAATTGAGTTATTTGTAGTGAGGTGGATGGACCTAGAGTCTGTCATACAGAGCGAAGTAATTCAGAAAGAGAAAAACAGATACCATATGCTAACACATATATATGGAATCTAAAAACAAAAAAATGGTCATGAAGGACCTAGGGGCAACACAGGAATAAAGACACAGACCTACTAGAGAAAGGACTTGAGGATACAGGGAGGGGGAAGCATAAGCTGGGACAAAGTGAGAGAGTGGCATGGACATATATATACTACCAAATGTAAAACAGATAGCTAGTGGGAAGCAGCCCCATAGCACAGGGAGATCAGCTCGGTGCTTTGTGACCACCTAGAGAGGTGGGATAGGGAGGATGGGAGGGAGATGCAAGAGGGAGGAGATATGGGGATATATGTATATGTATAGCTGATTCACTTTGTGATAAAGCAGAAACTAACACACCATTGTAAAGCAATTATACTCCAATAAAGATGTTTAAAAAAAATAAAAATTAAAAAAAATAAAATGATATGGAGATAAGTAATTTTAAAAAAAAAGAACTATTCCTCAGCATGAGCAAGACTGAGTATTAATTAAAGGATTTGCAACATTCTCTTGGCTAGATTTCAGAATTGCTCTGGTGACCCTTATAGAACAGGAATGTCTACAGCAGTTATCCTATGCCTGTCCCACCATTGTGTGGGGGGCAGATAATTTTTCTCTTGAGTTCAGGAGTTCAGATCAAAAGGATGAGACTGTGGAATTCAATTTGATACTGTGATAGAATGAGATTTGGGGGAGCCTTGGGGAGGAGTGAGTGTGTTTTGTATGTGGGAGGGATATGAACCATTGAGGGGTGAGGTCAGAGTGTCACAGCCAGCCTCCAAGATAGCCCTCAATGGTCGCAGCCTTTTGGTATTTACATTCTTGTATAGAGTATAGCCTCCTCCCACATTGGATAGGGCTGGCCTGGGTGACCAACAGGATATTTCAGAAATGATGGAGTGTGGCTTTTGAGGCTAGGTTATAATATATAGCATCTCACTCACCATAGAGGAAAGCAGATGTCATGTTACAAAGGCATCATGCAGCCCTATGGAAAGGTCCACATGGCAAGGAACTGAGACCTGTTGCCAACACCTATGCAAGTGAGTCATGTTACAAACAGATTCTCCAGCCCCAGTCAAGTCTTCAGATAACTGCAGTCCTTGTGAACTTTCTGACTGCAACCTCATGAGAAATCCTGAGCCAAAACCTCCAGACAAGCTGTTCCCAAATTCCTGACCCACAAAAGCTATGTGAAATATTGATGTTCATTATTAAGCCTGCATTCTATTTTCACCTAGTCCATGTTTAACTCTTGTCTAAACTACTGCTGCTGCTTCTCTAATCTTTCCCTTTGCTTTCACCCAAATTAATTTCCTTTTCCCCAAATTACTTTCCTCACAGGGACTTGAATGAAATGTCAGAACATGAGTCTACTAAAAATCCTTTAAGGATTTCCATTTTTTCCCGGGATAAAGCCTAAATTCATCAGTATGGCCTATAAGGCCTGCATGATCTGACTTATATAGGCTGACCTTTCAGACTTAACTCTCAAGGCTCTTTCCTTTCAACTCAAAATTCAGACAACCAAATTTCTTTCATTTGCTAGAATAAGCCTTCTTTTCTCTTGACCCGTGGTTGGACTTCTCACACAAGCTTCTCTCTGCCTGGAACACTTCTCTACTCTCTTTTCTCCCCCAAACCTCTATTCATTTCTCATTGACCCCTCATATCTGAGAAGCCTGTCCTAACTTTCTTGCCCAAGTATAGAAGGTGATCCTCACATGTGTCCCAAGACAAGCTATGCCATATTCCTATCACATTCTGTAATATTAACTTATAATTAACAGTAATATTAAAAAGAGTTACTTGAAACAGATGTTGCCTGGGCCCACTTCTGAGTCTTCTGCAGTTGTTTCCCCTATTCAAGGATTCCTATGCCTCTGCCTGAAGATGTTCTTTGGTCAGAGGGCATGTTTGACCCACACCCAGGGCAGGCTGGATGCTCTGCATGGTTACCCTCAATTAATGAGGCAGACAAGTTGGTAAATAAATAACCCATCTTTGTAGTTCTATTGGGACAATGCTGAGGTGTGCTCCACACTGTGCCTCAGGGAGTACCTGGTGGGATTGAGCCCCATGTGCCCATGGAAGTAACCTGCTCGTTAACATGCTCTTTATTAGCTGCTTCCTCTCCCTATGTCACTTCACTTATTTACTCTCTCATAGCTTCTTGAATTCTTTCCCAAATAAACTGCTTGCATACATAATGTCGTCTCAGGGACTGATTCTGGAGTAACCCACACTAAGTCACTTAGACAGCACTTACATGAGCTGGACACTGGATCAAGCTCTTTATGCAGATTATATGTTTTAATTCTCTTAGCAACCCAATGAGATAGGTAGTAATCCATAAAATTGGGGCAATAATACTTACAGGATTGTCATAAGGATTAAATGGGATAATTTATGTAAAGAGCTTAGCACTTGGTATGTATGATAATGCATGTAAAGAGCTTTGCACTGAAAGAGAAGATGAATCTGAAGAGTTTAGCAAGGCCCTTTGCATAGTGAGCAATTAGTTACTTGTCCAAGATCACACAGATGCTAAGTGGTAGATTTTTACCAAACTCTTCCAGATTCTAGAGCTCTCAATTACTATTCTGAACTGTCTAACTGTAGTCTTCTTTTGAGCTATTTTTCCACAGCAGACTGTAAGCTCCATGAGAATAGGAACCATCCAATTACATCCAGCTTTATCAGCAGAACCTGGCATTTGGTGGATAGCAAGAAAATCGTGTAAAAACGAACTGACTCTTCCCCTCCTCCCAACCAACTCTGTTTTATATTCGGTTTAGGGTACTCATTATTCAAAATAATTCTTTGGGGCTTCAGTTAGAGTAATCATAAAAATTATGTATAAAAAGAAAGTATCTTCCTTGAAAAGCCTCATTTTTATGTTTATTTTTTTCCCTCTTCAGGATAATAGTGCATTTTCACCATGGGGAGGCAGCATAGTTAGTGGTAGATCATGCTGGTTTTGAAGTAAAAAAGAATTGGTTCAAATCTAGTATTTTCAACTGACCTTGAAAAAAATACTTTAGCCTCTCTGATTCGTAGCTTTCTCATCTATAAAACAGGAATGATCATACCTCCTATACTAGTTATCTATTGTTGCATAACAAATTAACTCAAAACTTAGTAACTGAAGACAACAAACATCTATTATCTTACACAGTTTCAGAGGGTCAGGAATCTAGGAGTAGCTTAGCTGGGTGATTCAAGCTCAGAGCTTCTCATGAGGTTGCTATCAAGTTGTCTACTGGGGCTGTAATCATCTGAAGGCTTGAGTGGGACTAGATAATCCACTTCCAAGTCCATTCATATGGTTGTTAGAAGGGGTCTCAGTTTCTCACCTTGTGAGCCTCTCATAGCATGGCATCTGATTTCCCCAAAGCACAAGATCTGAGAGGGAGAAAGAGAGAGTACCCAAGATGGAAGCCACAGTGTGTTTTATAATCTAATTTGGAAGTGGCATACCATATTCTCTGCCATATTCTATTGGTCACACTGACCAATGCTGGCACAGTGTGGGAAGGGGCTACACAAGGATGTGAATAGCAAAAGACAGGATCCTTGGGGGCCATCTTGGAGGCTGAGTATAACACCATCCATATACAGCTGTAGTGGAAGGTTTCATGTACTTAGTACATAGTTGTCTCTCAAAAAATATTAGTTCTCTTTTGTGCACTCAAGGGAAGACACAGAAGTTCTGGAACCTGAAGAATACATTGAGCAACCCAGAGTTTAATAGTCACCCCAGTACAATTACTATCAAAGAAATCTAGTTACTACAGCTCACACCCAGATGAGAACAAAACACATGATACTGATGACAGCCAACATCTATCTACAAAGCTCATCATAGTCTCCAAATTTATTTACACTTATCATTCAGCTTTAATTTATGTCATCATATAGTTCATTTATCTCCACAACTCTATGGCATATTAATTATTATTGTCACACTTTCCAAGTAAGAACAACGAGCTTAAGGAAGATTACATGATTTGTCAAAGGACACTCAGCAACTCAGCAATCAAGTCAGGATTCAAACCCAGGACTTCTGACTCCAACATCTATTCTCTTTTAATCAATTATCTTATGCTGCAATAGTAGCAAGTCTCTCTCTCTCTCTCTCTCTCTCTCTCTCTAAATCTATCTATCTATCTCTGTGGAGAATGGAGAATGTCATTGTTTTTGCCCTTTGCAGTGACCTCTACATAAGCACACGTACTTTCCTCAGGGCTCTCTTGCATGTGATTGTCAGTTGTTAAGTGGCCCAGCATCTCCCAGAGCATGTCCAGGTTAGCACACGGTACTAACCCGGCAGTACTGGAAGGACTGTCTTAGGGGGTTGTTTTTATTTTGAGGCAACATAGATAGTGGCTGGTGCATTTTGCTTGATCCTTCCCCCCCCTCACTACCTTCCACACACACACACCCAGGGAGACGAAGGTGATTGGAAAAGATTTCTCAGCTCACAGATTCCCAGTAATTAATAAGAGGCAGATGCTTTCTATCAAGGGCCTGCTGAGCCATGGGGTGGTAGACAAATGAGGGCTGTATGTGTAAGCAACATGGGCCTCCAGCCAGCAAAGAATCCAGACAGAGCCTGCAACCACCAGGCCTTGGAGTCCTGAGAGCAGGTAAGGACAAGATGCAGACCCATAGAGTGTGGCACTTATTCCAGGGACTTGGACCTGCTACATTCACAGGTCATGATGACAGCTTTGGTGCAGCTACACGGGTAAGCTTACCATTCAACCTGCCAAGTGAAGAATAAAAGAAGCAAGGGCATGAAGATCTGGGAGCAGAGCTAGGCCAAGGAACTGGGAGTGCTGCGTGTACTGTACCGGCCACTTGCCAAATACCCTCTCACTCAGCCTCACCTGCAAACCCACCTGTGGGGGCAAGGGGCAGGGCTACTCTTATCCCCATCTGACAGATGAGGAGACTGTGACTCAGAGATGTAAATGACTTGGCCAAAGTCTAACAAATAGCAGTAACCACAGAGTAATGATTTCTCAGATATTGATTAACTTCTTAACCATTTATACATAAGAAACTGGCCTTTCGGTTGGGACTTATCAGTGAGTCTCTTTAGGTCAATTATCAAAGATTACTATGCAAATTCCTTCCTCTGCACCCTAGGTTGATGTTATCTTGCTATTTCTGGACAGGGGTGGATGTAGCACTCTTCTGGCTGGTCCTTTTCAACTCTTCCCTCAGTAATAGGATTCTAGTGACCCCAGCCTCCCAACCACTACCACTAGTTTCCTCTCCCACCCCAAAATACCACTTGCGTGAATGAAAGATGCACAGCCCGCACCCACAGAATTTTCTCTTCCACATGGCCCACAATTGGTCTGTAGGAAATACAAATCCCTTACTGAAAAAGCCTGGGAAGGCAGACTGATGCCAAAGCAAACATGCACTCCTGACTCTGGCCTTGAAGCGCTTAGTCTCTTACTCCCTAGATTTTCCAGGCAGGAAGGACACCAATTTCTGCACCAACCAAACACAGGGAAAACACTTCAAGGTTCTCCAAGTGGTCCTACTGAAGTCTCATCACTTGTCTTGAGTTGAGAAGAACTTAGCACTGGGATGGTTCTCGACAAAACATTCTCTTAACAAAATCCACACACTCTTATTCAGAAGTTGTTGAGGGGATTGAACTGAGACAAATAATAGCTTGCGCTCTTAAGGTCACCCTGCCTAGTTTCAAATGCTTGTACAATATGATCTTGGGTGATTTATACATTTCTCTATGCCTCAGTTTTGTTACCTGTAAAATGTGGGTAAGAGCAGGACTTAGTTACAGATTTCCCATGAGGATTAAATAAGATAATGCATGGAGAACACCTGTCAAATACACTGAAAGTGCCAGATGTTATCCTTTACAACAAACTACAAATCTCTGTGTAAATAGTTCATACTATCACTATAACAGAATGGCTCGATAGGTTCCACATTGATTTTGGAATCAGAGTTTATAAATTTCCCTGAATCTGTGAGCTGCAGTATTGATCAGCATGAATCCACTTGAAGAAAAACCCTAGTATTATCAGTATTTCCATGTAATTTGCTGATGAATTGCAAATGATTATCAGAATTGCAGTGATAACATTTCTACAGAAAATGAATAGGGCTGCTACTCCCTCATTCTCTGGTGCGATCATTCATTTATCTCCCTGGCTGCTAGGAACATTGATGGTAAGGGCCTTGGATACCCTTTCTTCCTTTTGAGACTGGCAAATACAAATTTATCAAAATTCAGCTCAAATGTCACCTCCTCAGTGAAAGCTGATCTTGATCAACCTCTACAAATAGAATTATTTCCTTCCTTCCTCTAGATTCCCATGGTACTTTGTACAGCTCCCTCTTCTTATCTAACTACAGGGCATCTGGCTTCTGCTTGTCAATGTGATCCCCCCCTTGGATTGAACCCTTTGCCATTACTCTTAAATACGACTTTGAGTCTGGGTACTGTCTTCATACCTGTGTTTCACCCAAACCCAGTGGGTAGTGTGACCACACACTCTGGTTTGTCTCCCTTCCCCATCCTGATAACTTAATTTCAGCTTTCAGACTCCTACTTGTATCTGACACTCCAGGGTCTCCTTGTCCCTAATGGAAATTTAGAAACTAAATAGAGGTGGACTTAGAAGCTAAAAGAGCATAGAAAAGGAAATACCTATATTTGGGAGGGAAGAGGATGGAGAAGAGAGGAGGAAGACAAAGGGGCTAAGATCTGTGTCTTGTAGGCAGAAGTGTTTTCTGGATAGAGATGTACAAGTTTACGTTTGGATGAAAGTCATTGAATGATAGCTTAAAGAGTTTGGGTTTTGTTGTTTATGCATTGTAGGGAGATCTAAAATTGTTAAAAGGAGAAGTGTAGGGCAACGGAGTAGGAGCTATACTTCAAAAAGTTCACCCTGACTGCCATGAGGTTGGTTTGGAAGGAACAGTCAATAGCATTGGGGTAGAAGTGTCAGTCCTTTGGTCTGTTTCAACACAGTGAATGTTTCCCATCAGATTAATACGCATCTGCTATGGCTGAGGAATGTCTCCAGAAATCAGATATAATGAGGAGGATTCTTTGCACGGTGTGTGCATGTGGGCGTGGGGGAGCAGTGAGGGTGCGGGGAACAATGCGCAGGATATCTGATCCTGGTGAATATTGGAGGATGCATTTGGCCAGGTCTGTGGTCTTTACTCAGGAAGAAGACGAGGTATCCAGGAGGATACTGCTGTGAAGCAAAAGATGTAAGGGGCAAGGGGGAGCAGAGGGGAGGAGAGAAAGAAGCCAGAAGGATACAGAAGATGATACTGAACCGTCGTGGCATGACCAGGAACTCTGCTTCGTCAGTCTGCTTATTCATTCTGAGCTTGGGAATTTCCCTGAGCCCTGTTCCTGCTGCTTTGCAGAATAGACAGGAGGATAGTCATTGAGTAATGTGCCCCTCTTTCTGGCCAGAATACTCCGTTCTTGGCTGAAGGCCACTGCTCAAATCTAGCCTCTTCTGCCCCTTGCAGGATGGGGTGGTCAGTGAAAAGTTTGCTCAATGGCCTGCGTGGAGAACTGGACCCTGGCTTCCTAAATTTTTTACTTCTTCTGGCCCAGGACATTCAAGGGACTGGTACAGAGAGGGGGACTTTGGGTATGGCATTCAAGGGCTACTAGTTTTTTTTTGTCTGATACTGCATTTTGCTTCTAAGTTTGGAAATAGGTACAACCAAGACCTGATCTTAATAAATGTAAATTCCCTCTCTGGCCTCCGGAGAAAAGGAGTTACCAGAAAGCATTTCATCAGTATGGAATCCTAATTGTGGCCCTAGGTCATTAGGTTTTAATAAATCAGTGTGGCTGAATGATGGCTTAAGAGACTTTCTATCTCCAGGAGAACTGACAGGATTATGAGAAAAGCGCCTAATGACTGATATCTCATGGCAGAATCTTAATTACCACAGAATTCATAGGAAGCACCTGATGGCTCTACAGATGATTTGATTAGAAACCACATTTTAAAATCTCTCCCGGATGAGTCAGTGGTAGCATCCTTTGGGAGCCAAGTCTGCGTGTAAGCTCTCATGCACACAATAAATCTCAACACTGAAGAAAAACAAAATTCCCTCAAAACCTCCATTTTTAATTTCTAGCCTAAAAAAATTGACCAGAACTCATTTTTTTCTTGACCAGAACTTTCCAGGCTAAGACAGGTTGGAGTTAAAGTGCTATTCTACTTGATATTTCTTGTCATTATCAATTATCATAGGTAGAGATCACATAAATCCCATGACATGATATATGAAGTTCCACAACATATGAAGCCAGCCTATTCATTCATGTACATAGTTAGCCACTGAGCCCTTGACAGCTACATGCTGGATGCTGCAGCAGCAACAAGAGTGAGCAAAAACAAAAATGGTATCTTGCTCTCTTATGCTTACAAGTTATTGAAGTAGACACACCTAATCAAAAAGCTATCCAAATAAATGCAGAAGAGCAGATATTGGTGCAATGAAACCAATAATACAGGAAATCAACCTATATTAATCAGAGAAACATGGCTTTCTGAGAAAATGATCATTGGGCTGAAATCTAGAAGAGTAGAGGATGATTTAGTGAAGGGAGGTCAGGGGAAGGGTTGGGTGGCAGGGGGTTTTGGTGGGAAGTGCATTTTGGGAACAGGGAAAGGATGGCACAAAGGCTCTGGGGCAGGATGGAAGTGGAAGATAGCATGGTTGGAGAGCAATGGGGATTGTATGTAAGATGTCTATATATAAAAAGGAAACTGATGATAATAACCACGTGTGCTGTGCAGCCAGATGAATAATTTGGACAATAAATGTTAAAAAGAGAAAAAGTGTTGAAGTAGTTTAAAAGATTATCAAAATGTGGCCCGGGGTCTGATGAAAAGAAATCGAGATGGGAATGAGGAATGGTGGATGGATGATATCTAATTTATGTTGGAGGCTCAGGGAGGACTTTCCAGAGGAAGTCGTTTGTGAATTGATCACCAAAGGACTAAGAATTAGTGGTGAAAATCAGGCAAGGGGGAGTGAAACCCAAAGGTGCAACTCAGGATGGTTGGGGTGAAGGTACATGAGGACACCTGCAGAAAGTGAGGCTGGAAAGCAAGTGGAGGCTCAATAATGAGGCCCTGAAGATCAGGCAAAGGGGTTTTAACCCCAAGAGCACCAAGGAAAAGAGGTAATGGTGGACATAAGGAAGTGCTGGGGCCTCTGGTTAGCCAGAGTGGATCTGCCCAATCTAGATGCAATTCAATTTGTATAAGTCACAGTGGTGGCTAAATAAAATCTATCTGGAAGTCTTTATTTTCTCCCATGAACTGGAAAATGATTCTTGTGAGAATAAACGGACAAACTGTAATTTACTTGGGAAAGGGAAAAGGAGAGGTGTGTGGATGTGTGTGCACAATGTGAATGTGTGTGTGCAAGTGTGTGCTTGTGTGTGGAGAAGAGGAGTTGGGAGAGAAGGCTGAGGAATGGTTTCGGGTAAGACAGCTTCTGCATTTGAGATAAATATGCCCTTTGAAATCCCTTCAAAGGCCAACAGATTGGAAACAGAACCCCCCAAGAGTTCAAACTCTTTACTCTCACGTTTCCAGACACCTTTCACACACTCACATGTTCTCGCTTGTCATTCCAGTCAAGGTAGGTCACCTGACAACTCACTTCCAGTTATGGCTTTCTCCACCTAGGTTGTTTGACCCCAGGTATCACCAATCTCTAGCTACCCAAATCCTTCTAAGTATCATCTGAAACATTACTTTTAGGTGACTTCCAGATCCCCTCTGGGAAGGATGCCCTTTTCCTCTGAGCTCACGTGGTCTTTGCACTCCATTCTGTTGCGTATACATGGAACAGTGTTGGAATCCCAGTCCCCGAAGCAGGGTAAACAGATATTCGGCACATATTTTCAAATGAATGGGCAAATACTTTAATAGATATGTTTATCTTTTCTTCATACTTGGAGTAAGATCTCAGTAGGTATCTTACTCCTCTCTGTAGCCCTCAGAGCATGTGACAATTAAAGGTGCACAATAACATTTTTAGGTGCTTTGTTTCTGTAAGATTTGCATGAATGAACCAATAATTGAGACTCAATGAAAACCAAGTTTGGTGGCATCATCCAATGGCTGTCAGTTGGAGGTGGAACTGTTCCTCTCGGGGTGGGTGTTCGGAAAAGTGTAGGGCATTTCTGGTCATCTCGATGGCTGGTGAGGACTCTACTCACATTTAGTGGCAGAGATCAAGAAGGATAAATATCCTGCGAATCAAGGGACAGTCCAGCACAACAAAAAAAAGTTCTACCTCAAATTCTACCTGCATTAGTTAAGAAGAACTGCCCACTTTTAATGATGTTGAGAGACTTGAAAATGTTTTGAAGAAAGTTGTAGACTCTTTGCCTCTGGGGAAATTAAAAGAAAACAAGAAAATGTTGTCTTGATGGCCTCTCAACCCCACCCAGCCCTGTGATACTAAAATCCTGGGGAATGTAAAATCCAGGCCAAATGGTCCAGACTAGGAGACCCACCCCTTTGCGTCATGCAGGGACAGCCTCAGAGATTCCTGCTTCCATCAGAAAGGGCTTAAAGCTGGACTGTGGTCCCTCTGGCCAGGAGAGAGGTTGCTTCTCTGCATGTATTTTATTTCTGGAGAAATAACTCCCACGAAATGCATACATTTATATTCCACACACAGATGATATCAGAAGGCATGCTACCAGCCCATCCTATGGTTTTTTCTTTTTCTTTTCTCCCAACTAAGCAAACAGCAGGAGTCAGCTCTAGGAAGCAAAGCATGGAATGTGGGGAGGCATTTGAGGTGTTATCAGGGACGAGGGTGGCAGAATGTCTGAAAGAACTGACAGACTTTGTGGGACTTTGTGAAGCCCCTTCCCCCTTCACCATGATGGAACTGACCAACTCCCTCCCTTACATTATATATATGTAGTTTTACATGATATAGTTATATTCTCAATCACCAATAATTTTATTATGATAAAAATTTATTTTGATAATATGTGATATTTCAGGTAATAATATAATAATGTATCATTAAGGATAATAATATAATTATAATAATAATTCTATTATGATAAATAATGATCTTATGCTCCCTACTAGTCCTGGATCTCCTCCCTGAGAACAGTTATAATATTTTACTTATTCCTGTGTTCCCAGTACCTAGGAAAACACCTGACAACTTCCTCCCTTATACTTCATATACATTTCTGTTTTATTCCAAAGCTTATATGATTAAAAAAATTTACATTCATGCCACAATCTATGGCACAAAATCTTGAGCAGTAAGGATATTGTACTTACTTCTGTGTCCCCAGAACCCAGCTGAGTTCCACATACTCAGAAGGTGCTCGGCAAATTTTAGTTGAATCAAATCAAACTGAATCAGTGAGAATAAACCGAGCATTGAAAGTTCCAGTCTGAATGAATGCATGAATGATGCGTGATGGTACTATTGAAGAAAAATATATTGAAGAAAAGGGATTGATTGGGCTGAAGGAATACAGGGCCTCTAACAAATATCTCAGGAGATGCATTAACTACCTTGGAAGGGAATGAAGGAAGCACTGAGGCAGAGAGTAGAAACCTCGGCAGAAGAGATTTAGAGACTCAGCCATCAACTCATAGCAGGTGGACTCATTGTCTAGAGACAAATGATTGGAAACATCCCAGAAGCTTATGGAAACATAAAGGTTTTTATCTGGTTGCTCTATAAATATACATTCATTCAAAGAGTCTCAAGAATATCCTGCCATAGTAATCCAGTAGAGGAGAAACCAGGGATAAACTGAGAAATAAATTATATTCCACACCTTCAAGTCATTCCTAAACCATTTCTCCCTCACAATTATATAAGCCAAGAAATGTTCACTTAAACTCTTTTGAGTTAGACTTCTGTGACTTAAAATCAGGAGAATTCGGGCTAGTAAAAGCACCTACCATTGCTTTCCCCAACACAGCATTTTAAAAAAAAGCTTTTGATTGCTTGAATAAAATATAAAGACAATCCATTATTTTGAAGCAAAGGATCCATTAAATATTGTTTCCTTTCCCCTTCTCTTAGAGCAACTACTTGGAGGGATAGCAATTTCTAAGTGTTTGAGAAAAGCTCATTGTTCTCAGTCAGTGGTTTAGAAATTAGGCTTTTTAAACAAACAGATTATTGAATGTCCAGGATATCTGTTCTTAATCAACAAGGAGCAAGAAAAGCTTCAGAGAAAAAGGCCAGTGAGGAATCTTCTCTCTCTCCTGCCACCAGTGGCCCTGTCTTGCCTCTTTGAGACAATTATCAAAACTTGACATGGCCTCACTTTGGTTCTCATTCTGAGCTAGCAAGGAGTCAGTGAGTATATAAACCAGCCAGTCTTTGATTCACTCCACAGCAGAAAAGATAACAGTATTACTTAACTGGTTAGCATCTGTGAGTTTTACTGTCTGCCTCTCTGAAGATATAGATTCTTCGTGGCAGCAGCCTCTCTTCTGTTTTGACCAATACTCTAAACATCAATAACCATCTTCTGCAATCATGATAATACTAACTCCCTGTTGGCTTAATAATGACAACAGTAATCAAAATCATGATCTGGATATATATGTGCTTTCCATGGAGAGTATCGATGTAGTATTTTCAAAAAATTTCTATGACCCCTTTAGAATTTTTTTTCTCAATGAATATGTTTAAAATGAAAGCTTGTGGAAAATTACTCACCAATCCCAGCCCCAAATAGTTACAGTTCTCTGATTATTCATGTTTTTCTGTCTCACAGGAAAGTGAAATACAGTCAGATTCATCTAGTCAATCTTCTAGAAGCCAAATCTAAAAGAACGTGCATTAAAAAGGTCTCTGGTCAAAGGCTGAATCATCTAAAACATGTTATCAGAGACATCTGAGCACCTTACTTTGGCCTCAAGTTCAACACATTCAGTCACGTTCATCTCCAACAAACAGAAGTTGGAAATGGTCCTGATCATTTAGGTTGACAAATGTGAAGGCCTGAAAAATAACATTGATTGAGCATTTATTTTGTTCTAGACATTGTGCCAAGACTTTTGTAAATATTATCACATTTCCCCCCAGAAAAACTCTGTCCATTTTATAGATGAGGACACTGAGGCTCAGGAAGACAAACTGCACAAGGTGAACTAGCTACTAATTATGGAGCCAGGATTTGAACTCCAGAGTCTGCGCTCCTCACTTAACAGAGTGAGTGTTTCTCCCTGATTTTCTTCACCTGTACTATGTATATCCCTCAGGCAGAGTGGTTCCCACAATGGATTGTCATTATTTACTTAAAACTTTGATGACCCTACCAGTTTCTGAACTCTTAATTTTACTAATCTCTCTATGTACTGAACATTGCTTGGCCATCAGTAGGGGCTCAGTAAATGTTTGGTATTGTAGTAGAATGAATGCATGAAGGAAGGAAGGATAAAACAAAGACAACTAACATAAATGGTTACTTTCTTCCCTAGCTTCCTATATGAAGTCTTTCTCAGACCTTTTCTGACTTGCTTTTTTCCAGATATATTGGAGACTATGCATCATAATTTGTACAATTTAGTGAACCTTCAAAGAATGGAATTCTGGGCAGACTTCAGCTGGTGTGTGCCAAACAGAGATTTGTATGAAGAATCCATTTGAGCAGGATTAGGTATCTGAAGGTTTCACAAGGCAGTTAGTGCTTGAGATGAGCCTTGAAGAATGAGTTTGAACAAATAGGATTTCAGAAAATTAGTGTTTACCGTCAGAGAATTTGTTTCTGTCTCTAGGGGTTGTATGCTTCGTATGTGCTCTTCAACAGTTCTCACTAGACAGGGAAAGGGTTGAGAGATACACTGGCAGCAAAAACTGCATATGATGTAAGAAGCAGAATCAGGGGGACACAGCAGGGAAGAGTCCATATTGAGGCCCTGTCTTCTGGGGTGGGGTAAACTGTCCACGGCACCATGACTGTTTTTGACAGCATCTTTGCATTCGTAAGAAAGAGTCTACATTCTTTACCACAGTACACTCAGGAACTCTCCCTGCAGAATACAGCTCTTCCTCCTGTCAGCTGTGAATGGAAGTAATTTGTTTATGGTTAACAGAGATGCTATCGGGCAGGGAGGAGACTACGATCCACATCTTATCATCCAATCTGCCACTGCCTTTCTGTGTTATAAGCATGGAAGCCAGACACTCAGAGCAAAACAGACTTGTGGGCTGGCCATATAATGCTCCTGTTCCAAACTCTGGTCACCATGGGTGGAGAAGGGGCCAAATGAGATACTCATCTGATTAAGACCCAATGGCATGACAAAACAGAGGCAAGCAGGGGCAGGGAGACTCCAGAGAGCTCACACGCACCTGGGAGTTTGCCTACCTCTCCAGAGCCAGGGAAGAAGCTTGAGGATTGGGGCTTCGAGCCAAAAGGTGCTCGTGACAAGAGAGGAGATTGATATCTCCCACAACTCCGTAAGATCCAAACTGGCAAACTGCACTGCTTACCATGGTCTTTGGTGTCTTGATATTTCATGGGCTGCAAGATGGCCTTGGTTCCCTCCTGCATAGTGACGGTCCATGCTCCGATTCAGTTCTAATCATTTCTTGTCTAGAGTGTTGCAATAACTCCCTCACTGTTTTCCCTGCCTCTGCTTTTACCTATCTCAAATCCATTCTACACCTTGCAGACAAATCTATCCCCTTGAAATCCCTCACTCACTCTATATCATATATAATAGTACTATCCACAGAATTTTCTGCAATGATGAAATTGCTCTATATCTGTGCCATCCAATATGGCAGCCACTAGCCATATGAGCCTACTGAGCATTGAAATATAGTTAGTACAACTGATAAGCTGGATTTTTAATTTTGTTTAACGTTAACTAACATATTTAGAGAGGCACACGTGTCTAGTGGCTACCATATTAGACACTGTAAATCTGCAGGATGTTATCCAAGCCCTTTAGCCTGGCATTGATAGCCCTTTATGATATAGTCCCAATTTACATTACCAGTCTCATTTCCTACCACACTTCCTATCTGATTTCCCCACAAACAGGCTAAACTCTTTATTTTAAACCTCATGCCTTTTCCCAGCTGTTTTCTCTCCTCAAGCATCCTTTTCTTCATCATCTACTTACATTTTTATTCAAATTTCAAGATCTAAATTAAATATCACATCCTCTGGGAAGTCTGTCTCAACTTCTCTTCCCCCACGTAACGAATCACTCCCTCCTCTGTGCTCCCAAACCTCACTGCATCTGCTTCTATTATAGTGGTTATCACATTGTATTGTAATTATTTGTTTACTGAGGCTCTCATCCACTGGTCTGGAAACTACGAAGGGAAGGGACTAACGCTTATTCATCTCTGTAACCCTATTACCCAAGGAAGTCCACATTGGCAAGTGTGTGGTGAACAGATGCAAACCTGCAGAATGAATTCATCATTTAATCAAGCAGTGTTTATCTCAAAGAGCTTCCTGAACTGACAGAGCCATTAGTAAACTCTTGTAACATCAAAGTGGCTGAGGCCAACCCGTGATGTCGAGACAGATCTGTATCCACAAGATCGTTCCTCTAGTTAACATGTCACATGGAACTCCCAAATCTACTTGAAATCTGAAAACACATGGACTTGAGTGGATGGTACTCGGGATGGAGGATGCTGGAAACTGCAGATGCCTAGATGAGAAACCAGAATCCTGAGGCCTCTAGGGGCTTAGGATCTTTGAATAGTTACTCAGAGCTGCTTTAATAAGCCAGACACAGAAAGATAAATATTGCATGATCTCACTTATATGTGGAATCTAACAAACAAACAAAGAATCCCTTATTCTTTACTTAAGAGTGGGAGGAAGATCTGCTGTAAACACAATATCTGTAGTTAACAATATGATATTGTGCACTTTAAAATATGTTAAGAGGACAGACCTCATGTTAAATTCTCTTACCATTTAAAAAGGACACAAGGACATTTTTGGAGGTGATGGATATGTTTAGTAACTTGATTGTGGTGATGGTTTCACAGGGGTATGCATATGTCTAAACTCATCAAGATGTAAACATTATCTGTGAGTCTGTTTCTGTTTTGCTATATTTGTTGTTTGTTTAGCTTTTTTAGACTCTACATATGAGGGAAGACATACAGTATTTGTCTTTCTCTGTCTGACTTATTTCACTTAACATACCCTCCAGGTCCATGGTTGCCAGAGGAGAGGGGGATGGGAGATGGGTGAAATAGGTAAAGGGGATTAAGAGGTACAAACTACAGTTATAAAGTAAATAACTCATAGGGCTGTCATGTACAGCACAGGGAATATAGTCAATAATATTATAACTATGTTGTATACCTGAAACTAACATAATATTGTAAATCAACTATATGTTAACAAAAAAGATGTATACATTAAACGTGCAATTTTTGGTATATCAATTATACCTGAATAAAGCTAAAACCATATAATATGTATAAAATAATAAATATTTCAAATAAAAATGAGATCATATATTAAAAAAAGAGCAGGAGGAAGAGAAGTATCATATTTTCCTCTATAAAGAGAACTACTACTTGTTGAGCTTCTACTTTGTACCATGTTTTATATACTTTATCTCATTTGACCTTTCTAAAAACCCTATGACATTGTTATCCACCTCCTACAGATGAGGCAATCAGAGATCAGAAAGGAGAAATGATCTTGCATGATCTCCCACATAGTAAATGGTGAAGATAGGATTAAAATCCAAGCCTACCTCTAAAAAACAATTTCCTAGCTGCTTTTTATATACAACTGAAGACATCTCATGAAAGCTTGTCCAATTTATGTTCTGAGCCACCTATGGCTTAAAGAGGAGTTATATTTTCCCTAAGTATCAAGGAAAATTTGAGCTGAAAAAGCTTACAAGATCATCTGTTTTGCCCTCCTCATTTCATACTTGGAAAAACTGTGACCTAGAGAGAGGCAAGCACTAACCCAATGGCACACTGGGTGAATGGCAGAGCAGGGACCAGTTTCTAATCTCAGGCCAGAGTCCTTCCAGCTTGTTTTTAGGTTCATTAAAAAGATAAGCTTCTGTCACTCTCCCCACTGTGCATCACTGTATTAGCAGGCTTTGGAGACACCAGTAAGCACATGCCCTGCACTGGTACAACCTTCCAGAAAACACCTAGACAATCTGCATCAAGGGCCTTAAAACTGTTCAAAAGAACTGATTAACTGGTCTCATTTCCTGGAAGTCATTCTCTGCAATGTGGGCAAAAATGGTCATCTCAGCCTTACTTATAATGGCAAAAACAAAACAAAACACCAAAAAGCAAAAAGTAGCAAATATAAATGCCCTAAAATCAGGGCAAAAATAGTACCTACTACACGGCATTGCTAGAAAAATAACTGATATAAAATACAGTTCACCCAGTGCTTGGCCCATAGTTAGCACTTAGTTAAATTAGATTCCATATGTCTTCATATTTGTTACTTCTCCTAGATAATAATGAACCCAAGGACAAAAGCATGTGAACTGAGCCAGACTGAAAAGAGAAATTCTAGGTTTGAAGACCGCCAAAAATGAGGACTCAGACTTGGCCAAGTTTACTTTCATTTAGGTTTATTACAGAACCAGGTAGCAAGGAACTCTCAAATAATGATGCCAGTGAGTGAACCTGCTTCTTGGAGCCTCTCTTTATTCTTTATAAAGATATTTCCAACTTCTCAGTCTCTCCAGACTGTGCACAGTAAAAAATAGGCCAAGTGAGATAAGAATTCTTGCCAGAAGTTCTCAGAAAAAGAAAGTAAAAAAAAAAAAAAAAAAATTCCTGTTTAAAATTTCATAAAAAATACCTAGGAATAAACCTAACCAAGGAGGTGAAAGACTTATATGCTGAGAACTATAAAACATTGATAAAGGAAATCAAAGATGATTCAAGGAAATGGAAAGATATCCCATGCTCTTGAATTGGAAGAGTTAAAATAGTTTAAATGGCCATACTACTCAAAGCAATTTACAGATTTAATGCAGTCCCTATCAAATTACCCATGACATTTTTCATGGAGCTAGAACAAATAATCTTAAAATTTATATGGAACCACAAAAGACCCAGAATTACCAAAGCAATCCTGAGGAAAGAGAACAAAGCTGGAGGCATAACCCTTCCAGACTTCAGACAATACTACAAAGCTACAGTAATCAAAACAGCGTGGTATTGGCACAAAAACAGACATATGGATCAACGGAACAGAATAGGGAGCCCAGAAATAAACCTACACACCTATGGTCAACTAATCTTCAACAAAGGAGGCAAGAATATACAATGGAGAAAAGATAGTCTCCTCAGCAAGTGGTGTTGGGAAAGCTGGAAAACCACATGTAAATTAATGAAGTTAGAATACTCCCTCACACCACACACAAAAATAAACTCAAAATGGATTAAAGACCTAAATATAACACATGGCACCATAAAACTCCAAGAAGAGAACATAGGCAAAACGTTCTCTGACACAAATCGTAGCAATATTTTCTTAGATCAGTCACCCAAGGCAGTAGAAATAAAAGCAAAAGTAAGCAAATGGGACCTAAACAAACTTATAAGTTTTTGCATAGCAAAGAAAACCATAAATAAAATGAAAAGACAACCCACAAAATGGGAGAAAACATTTTCAAATGATGCAACTGACAACAGATTAATTTCAAAACTATATAAACAGCTCATACAACTCAATAACAAAAAAACAAAAAACCTTATTTAAAAAACGGGCAGAAGACCTAAATAGGTATTTCTTCAAAGAAGACATATAGATGGCCAACTGGTAAATGAAAAGATGCTCCACATCACTAATTATTAGAGAAATGCAAATCAAAACTACAATGAGGTGTCACCTCACACCAGTCAGAATGGCCAGCATCAAAAAGTCTACAAATAATAAATGCTGGAGAGGGTGTGGAGAAAAGGGAATCCTCCTACATTGTTGGTGGGAATGTAAATTGGTGCAGCCACTATGGAGAACAGTATGAAGGTCCTTAAAAAACTAAAAATAGAGTTACCATATGATCCAGCGATCCCACTCCTGGGTATGTATCAGCTAAAGACAAAAGCTCTGATTTGAAAAGATATATGCACCTCAATGTTCATAGCAGCACTATTTACAATAGCCAAGACACGGAAGCAACCTGAGTGTCCATCAACAGATGAATGGATAAAGAAGATGATGTGTGTGGGGAGTGTGTGTGTGTGTGTGTGTGTGTGTGTGTGTGTAGTGGAATATTACTCAGACATAAAAAAGAATAAAATAATGCCATATTCAGCAACATGGATGGACCCAGAGATATCATACTAAGTGAAATAAGTCAGATAGAGAAAGACAAATGCCATATGGTATCGCTAACATGCACAATCTAAAAGAATGATACAAATCAACTTATTTACAAAACAGAAACAGACTCACAGATATAGAAAACAAATTTATGGTTACCAAAGGGGAAGTGGCGGGGAGGGATAAATTGGGAGTATGGGATTAACAGATGCACACTACCATATATAAAGTAGATAAACAACAAGGATTTACTGTATAGCATAGGGAACTATATTCAATATCTTGTAATAAACTATATATATATATATATATATACATATAAAACTGAATCACTTTGCTGTACACCTGAAGCTAACACAGTATTTTAAGTCAACTATACTTCAAT
The DNA here is from genome assembly GCF_949752795.1 of Hyperoodon ampullatus. Taxonomy (NCBI): domain Eukaryota; kingdom Metazoa; phylum Chordata; class Mammalia; order Artiodactyla; family Ziphiidae; genus Hyperoodon; species Hyperoodon ampullatus. The sequence goes on from NC_136919.1 coordinate 33,427,698, forward strand.
TTATATATATATATATATGTATTTACTGGATAAACAAACAAAAAAAACCCCAAAGAGATAAGGTCAAATGTAGGAAAAAAAATAGGTCAAGTCAGAGGACCCTGGACCAAGGCCTCACTGCTTTCTAAGTCTATTTCTAATTTTTTATTTTTTATTTTTGCAGTACGCGGGCCTCTCACTGCTGTGGCCTCTCCCATTGTGGAGCACAGGCTCCGGAAGCGCAGGCTCAGCGGCCATGGCTCACGGGCCCAGCCACTCCGCGGCATGTGGGATCTTCCCGGACCGGGGCACGAACCCGTGTCCCCTGCATTGGCAGGTGGACTCTCAACCACTGTGCCACCAGGGAAGCACTATTTCTATTTTTGAAGGAGTAAGTACTCAAGGGTCTACCCTATTACTATAAAAAGAAATTTCTTGCTATGACCCTGTAATTACCCCCATTTTCTTCCATGATTTATTTCCTCCACTGTCTTCAGGTCTATGTGAGGTTTGCTGGCAGTATGCCTGTTCATGGCCTAACTCCTCCTGGTACATTAGAATAGACACTGGCTTTGAAGGGTTAAAAAAATCCCTCTTTTTTCACTAACAGCTGCATTTAATCTCCTTGAGCCTCCTTCTCTTATCTGCAAAACAGGGTTAATACTAACTATCTGGAGATTGCGTGAGGATCAAATAGTACATGTGCAAATGTGTTTGCACAGAGCCTGGCACCCAATAGGGACATCATCAAAGGGAATTCCACCCATTTTGATCCTTGATGGCTTATGCCAAAGAAAGGAAAGATACTGAACTGTGGGGCTGCTACATATGATGGGGAAGCAGAGACTAGGCATGAGTGGCAGCCAAGACACCAAGTGCCCTCAGCATCCAGGTAAATGTGATGGCAGAGTTGGACCAACTCTTAGTCCTGCATGGTTCATCTTTTGCAAATGAGGAGCCTCAGGTTTTAAGAGGCTACTGAGTGCTGGGCAAAACCAGGGCTCATACAAAGTCTCCAGCTTTCCTTTTTCCTCCACACTGAGTTGCTTCTGCATCAGACATGTCTGGTAGGAGGGTGTCTCAGGAATAAAGTATGTACGAGGTTAATAATGAAAAAACAAGGGCCTTTTTGAGGTGGTTTTCTGTTTTTTCTTGCAGCATCTACATAGAAAGCAGCCTAGCTAAACCTAGGAAAAAGCAAGCAGTTACATGATCTATATGCATGTGTGTGTATGTATATATATATATATATATATATATATATTCATCTATCTACGGACACACATCAGAATATAAAAATGCCTCTCATGGTTAATCTGTCCTCATTTTTCAACTATGTGCTTTGCAGCATGTAGCTATTGTATATTTATTCAGAAAGAGCAAGAGTTTGAGACAAAATATGACTGAGTAGGGACCAGGTCATCTGATGATTCACTCATGAATTTTTTTATTCAGCATCTCTTTACTGAGCACTTACTTAGTGCCATGCTCTATGCTGGCCTCTGTAGACAAAGATGAATAAGAAAGAAAAGTCAGAAAATCTCATTATTCTTAAAACCCTCCTGGTTCTCATTCATTTATGAAATGAAATAAAAATCACCTGTCTCTTTGTATGGTAAGTCCAGTCAACAATAAACCATAATTTTTCTCCCTGGAAATGGGCCAGATGACTCCTCAAATTAATTAATATTCTCCAATAAACAAACTCATAAGCTCATAAAACAATGTGGAAAGAGAAGAAGGGGAAGGTCAGAGAGGAAGGTGTGAATGAGCAAATAATGTTCCATTTCTCAAAGGTGTAAAAACTGGAATTCCTTTCTCTTGGGCCAAACTAAATACATGACAATAAACCAAATATTTTCAATTAAAAAAATGCAGGGGTTGGGGAGGGGTGGAGGGATGAATAGGTGGCGCACAGAGGATTTTAGGGCAGTGAAAATACTCTGTATGATATTATAATGATGGATACATGTCATTCTACATTTGTCCAAACCCACAGAATGTAAAACAGCAAGAGTGAGTCCTAGTGTAAACTATGGACTTTGGGTGATCGTAACGTGTCAATGTAGGTTCATCAGTTGTAACAAATGTACCACTCTGGTGGGAGATGTTGATAATGGCGGAGGCTGTGTGTGTATGCTGGGGGTGGAGGGGATGGTGTTTGGGAAATCTCTGTACCTTCCTCTCAATTTTGCTACAAACCTAAAACTACTCTTTAAAAAATTAAGCCTTTAAATATGTATTTATTTTAAAATGCATATTTTTAAAATTTATTTATTTATTTATTTATTTTTTGCAGTACCCGGGCCTCTCACTGTTGTGGTCTCTCCCGTTGTGGAGCACAGGCTCTGGACGCGCAGGCTCAGCGGCCATGGCTCACGGGCCCAGCCGCTCCACGGCATGTGGGATCTTCCCGGACCGGGGCACGAACCCGTGTCCCCTGCATCGGCAGGAGGACTCTCAACCACTGTGCCACCAGGGAAGCCCAAAAATGCATATTTATAAAAATTGCATTTCTATCATTTTAGGCTCTATCCAATAAGGATTAAAGTCAGTTTACAATAAGGGCCAGGCACACAGAAATACTAAAAAATAAGCAGTAAAGCAGAACCAGAAACATGAGAGAAAAGAAAAGACTGGGAACTTTAAGGGATAATGTAATTCTCCTTGACGTGACGGAGCATCACGTTGGGCTCTGAGTTTCCCTGCAGTGGGAAAAACAGGAATATAAAATTCCGTAGCTCTTTTTATCTGAAGAGCAAAAACTGTAAAAGCTGCTTAAAGAAAATAAAAGTGTTTGTTTTGGGGGACTGTTGTTTTGCTTTGTTGGGTTTTTCTTTTCCCTTTTCCCCTGGGGCTGCACTTTTAAAGAAATATTTTACTTAGGAATCCATGTGAGGAATATTGAATAACAAAGGACAGTCTCTCACCCTTGGAGTGTGAGCTTTTGTGGGAGGGACCACACTATCCTTCATCTTTAGATTCGTGGAGTCCAGAGGGGTTGATGGCTCTGAGTAGAAGAAAACAGATGACTGATGGGTGAATGAATCAATGTATCACAGACTCATGACTGTGGTCTTACAGTAAGTACAAAAGCAAATTTCATACGACCAATGCCGGGGGTAACAATGTTTGCAAAAATGCAATCTTAAAGAGCAAATCAGGGAAGGTAAAGGATATGATCCCAGTTAACAGCCTTCCATTCATCTAATTTCGAATGAATAAAATGTAGAATATAGTTGAGGCAGCACCACTATTCAGTCTGAACATGCCAGTATGGCTGACCCACCTGCTTTCAGCCAGAGTCTATCATGAGTAAGTGGTAATGTTAAATATTCTGAATATACCCTGCAGAGGGGAAGGGGCATACCATTCTTCACTTGAACTCTTCTTACAGAATTCATTTAAAAATTTTAAATAAAAATTATTTTATTTTGAACAAATTTTTAAATAATAATAAAAATCTTGAATGCCACTATAGGTTTCTAATATGTGTGTGTGTGTGTGTGTGTGTGTGTGTGTGTGTGTGTGTACAGTGCCATTGCACTACTTTACAGTATGAAATATATTATCAAGTGGGATGGATGCTGGCATTTGTTCTAGAGCTCAGTCTCTTTTTACAGATAGTTCTCCTACCTGGGAAGCCAAAATATCAGAAAGTTGCCTGATGACACTGAAATCAGAGCAGGCAGAATTCGCTGAATTTTCCCAATTATTGGCAGTGCCCTTGGGTTTGTTTTATCCCTGATTTTTTTCTGTCCAATGCATTGGAAAATTTCCAGTCACAAAGACGTGGCAGGTGTGAGTGAGTCAAGGTATATTCTCCCTTGGAGCCTCACTACCTTGGCCAAGGTTTTTAGACAAAGTGCATGAGGGGTGCTTCAGGTTACCAATAAGCCGGACCTGACTCTTGTGTAGGCTTTCCATAGGAGTAAGAGGAAACCTAACCACACCCAATCTTCTGGAGGTGGTAATAGCAATAGAGGATATTCATGGATATTCATGTTCCACTAAAGCTCTTAGCCACTCTTATCTGCTTCTCTCTGGGTTTCCATCTAAGTAATATCAAGGAGAACAGAAGGAATATAGCTATGGCTGAAGAGCTCACCAATAAATTCTATTTCACAAAAAAAGAGGAGAAACCACAAAATCTTTAAAAAGGTTTTTATAGACAAACTGTTTCTAAGCACGACCACACTCCTCAAACACTCGATGGTCTTGGGATGCAGGGTGTTGTTGGAGTTTATCCAAGACTTCAGATGCTCTGAGGATTGGCCATTATCCTTGCCAGACAGGCTTGTCCATCTTCCCATCAGTTGCAAGACATTTAATAAAAACAGGCTGCGTTAATTCATGCTTGTTTTATGGACTGCTCCACAGGGCCTCAACTGGGTAAGCCTGCAAGACACAGCCGTGCATGGCAAATGGCTAAGCAGATGGTTTCAGTTTAGATAGTGGCTGTCAATGGTTTGGTGTGAACAGCTCTTGCAAACCAGCATGAAGTGAACAGATTGCATGGTGGCTGGGAGAAACATATGTAATTGGAAACAGTAGCCACTTACAATGGGGGCACATTTTCAATCTTGATCAGCGTGGCTCCAGTTTGGAAAAAAAGGGTTGATTAACCAAATGTGTTTTGGGCTATTAAGAAAGTAGCGTCGTAGGAGGGTGCTGGGCATGGCTGGTCTGCTTCATGAATCAAGGATGTCAGGGTCCCAGAACTAATCCTGTTCTCTGGAGACTGGGAGGCAGTGGGGAGAAACAGGGAGCATGCTCAGAGGAGCCCAAGTGGCAAGCTGAACATTGCAATAGCTGGAGTTATGGTGGCAGCGAAGGTCAGATGGTTCAGGCAAACTGCGCAGGCATGAAAGACCAGGAAACTTAGAGATCCAAGGTGCAGGCAATTTTTGGAGACCCCCATAGAAACAGGACATGTGAAAGTCTTCAGCACATGGTATAGCCAGGGGTTCTAGGCCACGGCTAGATCAAAGAATATGGATCTTGAGGGTAAGTTGTTTGGGCAAGACAGTAATATTTCCCATATTTCCCAATAAATAAATCCCAAATATTTCCCAGTAATATTTCTCATTTCAGAATGAGAGGGAAATAAAAATATTTGCTGAAAGCAGTTACAGGACAAATGAATCAAGGCATTGGTCTTGACTTAGGACTGGACCATGGCCTCAGAGCCAACTTTGTAGAAAATGTGGCTTCAATATTTAGAAACATTTATTGCATAACTTTCAGGTCCTGAGATACGCTTGGGATATAAGGACTAATGAGACATAGGTGATCCTCCTTGACCCTTTTCCTATAACCCCAGCTCTTCCTCAGCTGCACCAGTACTTCTCTGGGAAAGCTTCCTCTGCTCTCCCTGACTGTAGCAAATTCTCCTGCTATTCAGTGTGCCATGGAGTTGCCATTCCCAGCACCTTAGTTTTTCACGTATTGGACAATGATGTCATTAACTCCCTTGCTAGACTGTATGCACCATGACACTGGGAACAATTTCTGTTTTTTTCTCTCCAATATTTTGTGTCTCTCAGAGTAAGCACATGAGAATATTTGCTTAATCTATGGATGAGTGAAAGGGGAAAAATGATTTCTTTTCTCAAGGTTCTCAGAATCCAGGAAATAAACAGAGTAATAATGCCAAGGTAGAAGGAAGCTCTGGGCTCACTGCCCAACCTAGACTGTGGGAAGTCAAGGAAGACTTCCTGGAGGAGGTGACCGTCAGGCTAAGGTATGAAGCTTAAGGTGAAGTTAGCCCAGCAAAAGTGGCAGGAAGAGATGGGAAAACTTGATGTAGCTCCTGAAGAGGGGCTGAAGCTGCTTCAGTGCTTTCTGTCCAGTGCTCCCTGTTTCTGGAAAACGGCAGGAAGAATGGAACCAGTGTTGGGTGTCCCTGGCTCAGCACTGGAGTACACAGGACACAAGGACAGGGGTCCAGGTAAGGCCTGCACAGGACAGAGAACCAGGCACTGTGGAAATAGCAGAGTATTTCTTGGGGGAAATATTGCCCCTCTCTGTTAGAGTGATTGAGCCTGAGGTCTGATTGCCTGGGTGTCGCAATAGCCTCAAAGAGCAACCGAGCCTGCCTGAGCCCTCTGAATCCCCAGGGCCTGACTCTGGCAGGGCACTTTCCCACAGTGGCCTGTCCTGAGCCTGGCACCATCCTTGCTGAGTGGCAGGAAGGCTGGACGCCCAGCCCATGAGACACCCTTGGCAAGGAGGGCTAGGATTCCAGGGGCTGCCCACCAATAGCCGGGCTTTCTCTGATACCCAGGTGCTACCTCCCTGAGTCAATTTCCTCTGGTGATAACACTCACCCCACACAAACGGCCTGTGTGAAGGAGCCATTCTTTCCTCTGCCCACTTCCATAGCCTGGCTCAGCTCTTTCGGCAAAGTTTGAGTTGTTGACACAATAAGGTTGTGAGCCACCCATACACACTGGACTGAATCAAAGGAGGCTCATTGCCATCTGGCCCAACACTCTCATTTGACAGATGAGAAAACTGAGGTCCAGAGAGAGGGAGAGACTAGCTCAAGGTCCCACATAAAATTACCAGCAGCAAGGAGAGAACCTGGGCCTCTTGAGGCTCTCCCTTCAGGTACTGAGTCACCAAAGAAAACAGATGATGGAAGATACAAACCACCATCTGAAACCACAGTTTCAAAAAAAGAAATCGTCAGGTTGGGTCTTTGGATAGTAATCAGGCTGTTAGACCCTTACACCTGGAGACCCAGCTGAGTGACTTTGGGCAAGCTGATTTACCTCTCTGAATCTGTAATAGAGGGATGAAAATGATCACACTTCTCACATTGTTCCTGCCCTTGAGAAATTCACAGTTCATTGGAAAGACAGGTGCCCCAATCATGATATAAGATAAGTTCAATTTCTGCAAATACGTACAAAGCACACAATTAGTCCAAGGAATGAGAGTTTCTGGGAGTGCCAGGGTGGACTTCCCAGAGGAGGTGACACTTTAGAAGGGTTTTTTAACAGATAATGTGGGCATCATGGATGGGCACTAAAGGCAGAAGAAACAGTGTGTATTCAAAAGCATGTTGTAAGAACTCCCTACCATGTGTCATGATTGGAGTATCAAGTGCAAAGTAGTGGGCAGGGGCTGGGATATGGGGTTGAAGCCAGAGTCACAGTCCAGATCATGGAGGGCAGGAGGATGGTGGTCTGATCTGAGATGAAAGCAATCACTCTGGCTCATCAAGTTCAACATCAAAATAATCAAGTCAACAGCAAGTGAAATATACCTCTCTAAAATTTGCTGTGAAAACTAAACTCGATTCATTTTCAACATACCTTGTATCTCACTATATCTAAGCTGTCAATTTGAATTGTACTGCTTATATAATTTAAGTTTGGTAGTTTTAAAAGAGCCACAAGTATAAAGAGTTAATAACTACTTTTATGTTTCTTTGCATATATTTAAGGAGCACTAAATCAAGTTTTGTAAAAGCTTATTTGGAGAATGGACTATTAGGAATTGGACTGAAGTCAAAAAGGCAGTCAGAAGGATGGTGCAATTGTCCAGGTGAGAAATAGTCCCTGAGACAGAATATAGGTTTTAAAATGTGGACTCCTGTGTCACACTTTCTGGGGATGACTGCAGTTTCTAATTCATATTATTTAACTTGAATAAGTAAAAGCACTTCTCTAAACTTCTGTTTCCTCTTCTGTAAGATGGAGATAAGAATACAGCAGAAGTACCTCATTGTATGACTATAAAGGTTAATCATAATCCAGGTGAAGTACTTAGCACAGAATGTGGCCAAAGTATCTGTTCAAAAACAATTTAAAGAAAAATTCACAGCAAACACCAACAAAACACAAGGATCGGACCAAGAACAATATAAACTAGACAATCCTTTTACATGTTGACACATAATTTTGATTTGGAGGGAGAGAAAGGAAACTGGAGGAGGGAAATCTTTGGGATCTAGGGTTCTGAGAGCTCCAAAGTACAGCCAACAGAGCCCCAGGGTCGATTCCTTTCCTTTCATTTCTCTGGTCACTCACCTGCTCTGTGGGGATGAGAGGGAGGGACAGTAGCACTTACAAACCACAGCTAGGTAAAAAAGGATACCTTCACATCTGCAACTGGGCCTCACTTCAGAGCATCATTTACTGACTGCTAGAGGGTTTCCGTTAGAACACTGAGAGGGAAGGCAAGCAGAAGGCACACTGAAATATAAGGTTTATTTAAAAGTGAGTACCGCATATGGCAACGCATGGTCAAAGTAAGAGATGGGTCTAAAGAACTATCCCTACACATCTTCAGATCTCCTAGGCTGCCATCCAGTTTCCATCTCTAGTTCCTCTCCCTCTGCTCTATACAAGGAAGTAAAGACCATTAAAAATGTAAATGATGAATATGGAAGTTCCTCTCACAGTCACAGTTTAACAGATAGGGCAAAAATGTTCAAGGGTTGCCTTTATTCTTACCCAGATCTTATGGTTTTAAAACCTCCATTTTTATCATAAATTCTAAATATTTCCTATAACTGCATTAGATTTGAGGAAAAGTTGCAGTCTTCCAGCTTAAATGAGGAGGAAAGGTAAGTTCTTTGAACTTTAATATTCCTTTGTATGAGAGCAACACTGCACCTCTGGTCAGTTTAAACACAGTTTCCAGAGAAATCAAGAAGTGTGGTCCAGCACAATTTGAAAATCTCTAATTGGAAAGTTAGAGAGAGAAAGAGAGACCTGGATTGATTGATTGAATGTATTGAACAAATATTTACTGAGCTTTAACTTTTTGTCATACCTGTGATCTGTGCTGGAGATACAACAGTAAGCTAAAATCAGAGTTTACAACCTCAGGGAAACATTCTTCCAGTAGGGAAGGCAGAGATTAATCAAATTCAATTAATAACAACACAATTGTGTTTAACATTGCAAGTGGGATAAGTAAAAATCTGTGCATCTATAAGAGTGCTTATTAGGGAAATTTGATCTACTCTGGGGGTTCCGCCCCCAGAGAATCACAGTTCTGCCACTTTCTTACTATGTGACCTTGTCAAGGAACTTAAATTTCCTGTGCCTCAGTTTCCTCATTTGTAACCCGAGGCTCTGCATTTCTGGTTGAGGAGCATCAGAGACAAAGTGTGGATGTGCCAGCACGAGGATGGTCTATGGTGAGGACTCAGTAAAGATCTCTTCCTTTGACCTTGCTTCCTTAGGTTATTAATATTTCTTGTAAAAAGAAATTATTTTCAAAAACTATGTTTTGAAAAAACTGTATGTTTTGAAAGGAAGAATGCGTGTATTTTTTGGATTGACTAATCACTGCTAAAATATTCTCTCTCTCTGTCTCTTTTTTTTTTTGAATCACTCTAGGCCTGGGATCCAGGACCAACAGAGAAGGAAGGCAGGGTAGCACTTGGGTCCCTGCATCTGAAAGCAAACCCTTGACACTGTGGTGAGGGCAGTTCATATGGCACTCAGCATCCTGTTCATCCCAACTCACCATCCAGTGGTGCTCCATGTTCACTCTCTGATTGGCTAGCACATCTTGGGCAAGAAACAGGAGAGGAGCACTGTTAATATTTCACCAAAGCACCTCCTCCCTATCGCTAAAAACTCAGACACTACACAAGGCCAAAAGTCATTCTGTGGTCACCAGCCCTGAACTGAAGTGGTGGATATAAAGCAGCTCCTTCTTAAAGTATGAATTGAACAAACTGAAAAACACCATGTATGGAGAAAAGGACTGCAGAGAAATACACTAAAAGCATAAAATGGGAAACACAATTTTGTTTTTCTCCTCTTTTTACGTCTATACATCTTCCTAAACATTATAAATACCATATGCTACTTTTTAGATGTTGATATACAGACAATTATTGAAGAAATACAACTGTGAGCTCACAGAGAGACTTTGATTGAGCCTATCTTTAAAGCATGATACTGACTCTAGCATAGATACCCTATTCATTTTGCCAAAGTAGCAATGCCAACTCTGGGATAGGGTTAGTTAGGGGCTCCTCTGACTCTCCCCACTTTTCCTTCCTCTTTTCCTATAAGTCTGCTCCTGTATGTCCTGCAAATATATCTATAATTGCTTTTGTTATACTGTTTGTGTCTCTTTACTACTGAATGTGAGCACTTCAAGACATAATCTTGCCCTATTCAGTTTGCTTTTTTTTAAACCCCTGCACCTAGGACAGGACAGCTACAAAAATAACACAATAATAATGATAGTAATGACAACACCAACAGTAGAAGGAGGAAAAAGAGGGAAAAGGAACTAATATTTACCATCTATGTACTCAGCCCATCTTATTCTGCCTTGAGAACTAACAAGTTAGATGTGCAATATTAATAGTTCTAATTTAGAGATGATAAAATTAAGCTCAGAGAGCCTGAAGTCTCTCAGCTGGGTATGAAGCTGGACTGCAAACCCAGAGCCCAGGCAGCTGGGCTACAGTGGCTAACTAGTGACACAATTAGGCCTTAAACAAAATTATTTTAAAAAACTGAAACATTATTTGATATCCTGCAGATCATACAAATGTAAGAGGCAAATAGCCCAATAAGGAGGGACAGAAAAGTTAAATGCCTTTGGGAACCGAGAGGCAAAGGGGGAGCAGTGGGGTGTAGTCAGACTAAGTGCCTCATCCACAGGGGCCATCTATGAGCCCATTCTCACTTTTTCACCTCTCTAAAAGAGGATCATCAGGGCCTAATGGTGCAAAAAGGAGAAAATCCTGTCTAAGTCTTAATAGAACTACAGTTGACCCTTGAACAATGAGGGGGTTAGAGGTGCTGAACTTCCTACCTCCACGCAGTTGAAAGTCTGCCTATGACATACAGTCAGTCAGTCACCCCTCCATATCTGTGATTCTGCATCTGCTGCACACAACTGCAGACGCTGTAGCACTCTCATGTTTACTGTTGAAAAAATCTGCATAGAAGTGGACTCACACAGCTCATACCCAAGTTGCTCAAGGGTCAATTGTAGTTTTCTTAGGCACACTTAATAGAGAAATTCGAAGTTCCTAGGAGGAATTGGAAGTTGGCATCAGAGCGTTATTGACTGATAATAATCCCTTATTCTAGATATTTATATTTAATAATATATTGATAGCAGCCCAGAGCAATTCTGAGTCCCACCTGTAAATTCAGTAATCCTCAACTGATCCTTCTATTGTCTTCATAAAATCCTGGGTACAAATATGGATGCAAATGAGCTTCATTTCAGATCAATGATTCCCTTTATAAATGAATAACTTAAGCAGGCCTTTTCTGTCTGTATGTCTCATGTTTGCCAAGCAACCAGATTTTCCAATTCAGGTTCTAGAGTCAGCTCTGAGTCTTGAGTTAAAGCACTAAATTCTTCTGTTTGCAAACTACAATAATAGAATTCATTTGGAGGAGGAAAAATAGTTGATTGTCTTACAAGGTTTTATCAAGTATAGTATCTCCAATCAAGTCAGTGGGCACACGCAAGGTAATTTTGGAATGTAAACATAATTCTAAAAATATATGCTGTTTCCATTATAGGTTGCTGTACACCTGAAACTAACACAGCATCGTAAACCAACTATACTTCATTTAAAAAATTAACCTCAAAAATATATATGTTGTTTTTTTAGAAAAGAATAAAATAGTAAATAACTAGTGCTAGTTAATCAAAATTGTATAGGAAAGTCAGGTTATACCATTGGTTTTGTTTACTGATCTACTTTATTTAATTAGGGAAAGTTCTGAGTGCAATATAGATTTAACTCAAATTTCTGCACTTTTTACATCTTTGCATCATTCAGCATTTACTGAGATTCTACCATGTGCCAGGCACTGCTCTCGACATTAAGCATTAAAGAAATGATTCAGATATTGGCTCTGTGTTAATATGCTTACAACATAGTGAGGAAGTAACTTAAAACCAGATTATGTATTATAGGAAGCACCTGGTCAACTTTTAATCATCCTTCTAAACAGCTCAGCTGCCACCATCTCCAGGAAGTTTTCCTTCATCTGAAGAATGAGTAACTTATTTCTAATTGCATTTATTAGTGCACATGCTTGAAATTATTGGTTACATATCCATCTCCTTAATAAAGCAAGCACTTCCACCAAGCAAGGACTATCTCTTTACATCTTTGTTTGCAACAAAGGGACTGTAGATGTAAAGATGGAAATAATAGATTTTCCTTAAATGTTGTATGTATGGTAATTGTGTCATGTGAAAAAAAAAAGCAGCAAGAAGATCCATTAAGTATAGTGCATGGTAGAGATGAAGCAGGGAAAAAGCATGGCAGAGAGGCTGAGTACTGGATGCAAGACATAAAGAAATACAGAATACGAAAGCAAAGGGGCTTATCTTCCCATTGCTAGCATTGGAAGACAGAAAAATTGTAAACATTTTGGCAATCTTAGATTAACCAAAATGGAGATGGAAAATCGAGAAGAAACGGAATATACATTTAAGTTCAGCAGAATGGCTGTTTCAAAATAACTTTATGGCTTTTTTACTATTATTATCACAAAAATCCTCAAGGGGAGTTTTATTCTTGAATTCGTACATCTATAACACTCAGTATAGTGCCTGACTCCTAGTCGCTACTTCATACATCATGTTGGGTCAGATTTAAGGGCAATGATATAGTGGAAAAAAGATGATTAAAATAAGACAGGAAGAAATGCAGTGAGTACAACTGAGGAAAAATTACTTTGAGAAGTAAATATAGACTTCAAGTTAAAGATTATGCATTTTCCTCTACTTCTGTTTCAAAACTCCATTTGAACAAGTTTAGGGATTGAGAAACAAAGACAGAAACTCACAAGGATAAAAAATACAGGAGAAAACAGAAACAGTTTTCTTAGAAGATAGAAAGCAGATGGGAACTGAATTAGCAGACCCAGTTAAGCTGAATTATAAACCAGCAGTAGAGAAAGCTGCAGAATGCCCAGGCTTGGCAGCATTAGGTCTTCTGTAAAGAGGGTTCAGTACAGGAGGATTGTTTGAAAGTATATTTGAAAATCAGTGAGATACCCTACTTTCCACCAGGCAGTAAGTAACTATTACTATCACATCCTGGCAGAATATTGGAGCCTTTTTTCTTTTATGAGGGTAAAACAGCACATCTCAAGATTACAGTGAACAGAGTTGAAAAGTGGATGCCATACTGAAAAGGGGTTATTGAATAAAAGTGTATATACCACATGTTGTTATTCAGACTTCCCCTTACACAGCCTCCAGGAGGCAAGAATTAGACTTATACCTTCCAGGAAGGAGGCTGGAGGGAACTTTTCTGGGGAATCTGATCATTTTGAGAGAAAAAAACCTGTAAATACTAACACTGGGATATGAGATGGCCCAACCAGAAAACCATATACTGAAGTTCGTGGAACATCCTTCCATATACACAAAGCTTTTTAGTGTCCCATACTTAAATATGCGCTATTTGGGGAAAGCACCTAACATGAAATACAAAAACCAAATTAATAAACGAACAAGAAATACAGCCCAAGCAGGGACAGAAAATTATCAGCAATTTTTTCCAAGAGATGAAAGAAGAATTTGCATCAGTGGAATAAGAACAGTATATAAGAAATGAGAACACAAAACACACAGGAAAAATTTTTAAATGAGATTGTAGGCAACAATAACAAAAAATTAAATGAGAGGGATTAAAGGTAAATCTGAGGAAATTATCCAGAAAGAAAAATAAACAAAAGAGATGGCCAACAGAAGAGGAAAATAGATGAATCATTCCAGAAGGTATAACATCTGAAAAAAAAAAAGTAACTCAATAAAAAACAAGATATAAAACAGAAGGTTAGACATCATTAAAGAAATGAATCAAGAAAAAATTTCAGAATTGGAGGATGAAGTTTTCATGTTGAGTGAGTCCAGCACAATAGCTAAAATATACCTATATTAAAACACATCATCACATACATACACCCCTATGTTCATAGCAGCACTGTTCACAATAGCCAAAACATGGAAACAACCTAAATGTCCATTGACAGATGAATGGATAAAGAGGATGTGGTACTAATATACAATGGAATACTACCTAGCCATAAAAAAGAATGAAATAATGCCATTTGAAGCAACATAGATGCAACTAGAGATTATCACACTAAGTGAAGTTAAGTCAGAAAGCAAAAGACAAATACCACATGATATCACTTATACGCGGAATCTAGAACATGGCACAAATGAACCTATCTACAAAACAGAAACAGACTCATAGACATAGAGAACAGACTTGTGCTTGTCACAGGGGAGGGGGGAGGGAGAGGGGTCGACTTGGAGTTTGGGGTTGGTAGATGCAAACTATTACATTTAGAATGGATAAAAAACAAGGTCCTAATGTACAGCACAGGGAACTATATTCAATATCCTGTGATAAACCATAATGGAAAAGAATATAAAAAAAGAATGTATATATGTGTAAAATTATACACAGACACACACATATATAAATATATGTATAACTGAGTTATATATGTGTATAACTGAGTCACTTTGCTGTACAGAAGAGATTGGCACAACATTATAAATCAACTATACTTCAATAAAAAAAATTTTAATAAAACCACACCATCACAAAATCTTAGGTTGCTGGGAACAAAGAGAATCTTCAAAGTCTTTCAGAAAGGGAAAAAAAAGGTTTTCATATGAAGAATTGAGAATCAAAAAGGTAACAGACTTTTCTAAGCACAGTGGATCCAACAAGGGAGGTAGGGAAAGGGGAGTCACCAAGATAAAGGCAATCATGCAAGAGGTCTAGAGACCAACCTGTCTATATAAGAGAACTTCTTCAGCGGACCCTGGAGTATTTCTTCAAGATGAAATCAGTATTACCTAACGTATTTGTGTTAAGAGATTAACACAATGTTAAGAGATGTGTTAAGAGATTTGTCATAACTTGAGAAGAATTTGGGGATAAATTAGTGACACGTATGTAGAAAACTAGGCCAAAAGATTTTTCTTTTGGAAGACCAAAAGATTGTGCAAGAAATGAAATATATAGGGTTGGCCAAAAAGTTCGTTCGAGTTTTTCCATAACATCTTACAACATGGATCAACTCTGAATAACATTTATATAGCCATTTAAATGTAAATACTGAAAATTGATCAAACCACAGTTAAGAGTATAGTTATCTCGGGCTAAAAAGGGAGCCAAACTGTGCCTGGATTAAGTGGAACGGAGGGTGAAAGAGATCGAAATCCTCATTTTCCATAATTGGAAGTTAATTTACAATTCTTAAACTAAAATAAAAATTAAGAAGTAGAATTCTAAGCATGTTATTTAGAGGATATAGAGGCAAATATGAAAAGAATAAGCTAAAAGAATGAGTGTACGTACTTGCAAGTAGAATTATTGGATTCTTTAAGCTATGCATGTGAATCTCATTGATAAAAATGAAAACTAATTTTTTTAAAATAAATGTATCAAGTTATAGAGAACGGTAAGACATTAACGTCCATCCTTGGTTCTCAGGGACTACTTTAATTTCTGAATACATATTCATATTAACTGACACCCCTGCTCTTTCTTTAAGGATTTAAGATACCCTTGGAACAATTTAACAATGTTTTATTTGCATCTTAGAGGCTTATAAATCATTGCTTTTGTGATTAAAATTGCTCTGGAAGGCTAAGCCTGGTGGCCATATTGTCTGTTTGCTTTAACGAATTAGGTTACAAATGCTGAGCAAAGGTTTTGCCTCTCCATTCTGTATTTGTGTTTACTCAGGCAGGTACCATTTTGTGGCAAAGCAGATAAGATCTGTTCCCAGGCCTGTAAGGGGTGACCAGTATATTATTTGAACATGTGGTAAAATTATTTAAATAAAAAATGCACAAGATTATCAACACCCCTATCACTCAGTTTAAACAGGAACCACATAAATGTCACTCTGCCATCGTGCACTTTGCAGCTTATTCCTGTCCATAGGGGACAGGGAGGAAAGATATTGACAACAGCTGAGAATTTATCAAGGTCGGTATGGGGAGAATAAAAACTGTTGCTACTATTTACTGGATGTTAACAAACTTTAAACCACTAGTATCTTCTTTAATCTCTAGACCAATGCTATCAGGTACTTACTAATATCCCTAATTTACAGATAAGGAAACTGATGGAGTTTAAGCAACTTGTCTAAGTAAAAGAGCTGGGAATCAAATATATGTCTACTTCATATACTTGAAATATTTGCTCAATATCTTAATATTTGCACTACTTAGGTAGGAGCTTATAAGTTTTGTTAATATAGTGGGGAGTTTGTGCATTTGTGAGCATATGTGCATACAGTACACACAGACATACACACACGTGTTTGTTGAGAGAGAGAGAAATGTAAGAATATTAGAGGATTCTGGACATTCTATTTTGAACTGTCACCCTTGCAATTTCTAAGGGAAATAAATGTACCAAGGAAAAAGTCCAATCCACACACAGTCTTTGTAACTGTGCATATTTAGATATTTGGTTCTAAATATCTACGTAGTCCCTTGATGAACTAGGTTGAGTGGTGTGGAAAATGTCTTAGGCTTGGCTAGAGATAAAACTGGTTTCCTGTTCTCCTCTGGCCATTTTTCTAACCAGTGTTGTCCTGGAGAAGCTTGTACTGACTTGTGAGAGCAGGTAGCTAAATTTTCAGGAATTTTGTGAGTCAACTTATGTGAAGTTGGTTGCTTGATATGGGCCATGGTAAGGGTCACACAACAGAATTTGGCAAATGCTACAAATCAGGAGTTCTTTTTCTTTTCTTTTCTCTTCTCTTTTTTCCTTTCGTTGTTGTTAAACTTTTATCAGCATATCACTGCCTAAACCAGTACCTGAGCTCCCTGAATCTGAGCACTCTTCTGCAGAGGAAAAGCCAGTCCTGGAAGAGAAAGCAGGTCAATGCAAGTGCAAAGAGCTTTCCCCAAAGCCTGGAGCAGAGCTGATCTAGGTCTACCAGCCCAGACCTTCTGAAGGCAGGACAAGGGCTTCTAACTTTACTTAATTTTGTTAAAGAAGGTCTGAGAGGAGTGAGCAGTAAAAGAGAGAATGAGAAAGTCAAGAGTGAGCCAAGACAGATGGCTGGATCTCTTCCCAGAGCAGCAGCTTCTCTCTGCCTCTTCTTGCCTCACCTCCTCTTTCTGGCCTCAGACTTTAACCCCTTTGCTCCTCCACAGAGAAAGTCCCAATCTCAAGTACAGTCACCAAATACTACTTTTGAACTTTACCCACCTTAAAGGACCCCTCTTTAAGTGAGGGATTCAAAGCTTGCTCAAAGCTACAGCAACTTAGTAGCTGTACGATTGAAAGCAAATCATATCACTTATTTGAACCACAGTTTTGTTTGCTGTAAAATAGGGCTTTTAACATCACCCTTTCAGGGATGCTGTGAGGAACAAATGTCAAGGTTCCTTATACACTGCCAAGTATGATAAATGTAAAAGATTGCTATTGTCATTGTTATTGTCAATATTATGATTGTGGATTTTGGCAATTTCTATCAGGGAAGATATTTGGAGATCAGAAAGAATCTAACTGGAATTATGCCACCCATCTCAGAGACTCAGACAGCTTATTTGATAAATCTTGAAATGAACAGCAGGCTCAGGAAGACACAGATGCTCCATAACCAACATGCCAGAGATCAAATTAGCTCATTCTTCTATCCCTAACAATACAAAGAGGTTATACTATACATAAACCTGGGCTTTGTGAAGTAGCCTAACCATGGAAGATGGCTTCGAGAGGCACATGTGAGCAGAAGGACCTTGTTTGTCAGCCCATCCATGCCTTTTGCCTAATCAATCTTTAATAGCTGGTTTTTAACCTGGGGCCCTCGAATCCTTGAGCCACTTATTTTCCTAGGATACAACATGGGCTTAGAGGGATGTTGTCTTCACATATGGCATCAGGTAGAGGTGCCTTTCTTGATATTCCCTTCAGGTAGCTGAGTGATGGGAGCTGGGGGTAGAGTTATCCTAATTTGTTTGCTCAGATACCAGTGGGCCCACAGACCAGTGAGCACTGCCTGTATGTTTACAAACCTTCTTGTTTACTATAAGAGCATTACAGAATGGCTAAGAGTGGGAATAATTAAGGATCAATCCCATAATCTCCATAACACCTTTTTCTCCAAATCAACACAAATAAATGCACAGAGGACATCAGAACAGCATGCTTGCTGCAAAAAGGTAGTGTTAAAAAAAGAAAAAACAAGAAAAAAAAAGATAGTGTTACAGGTCCTCCAGCTCCTTAAGCAGTCAGAACACCACCCCTCAACTCTCTCTACACAGAAATCTGGAGCTACCACTCAAAACAGTCATCTCCAAACAGTTGAAGGCATGCAGTTTAGAGGAAGAAATGGAGTTGACTGGTGTGGCCCAGATTTAAAATTTCAACAAGTGGGTAGAATCTCTAAGGAAGCAGTGATGGCTCTGCTAAAACAGACCTTCAGCATGAGTAGCAGTTCAGCAAATCAGGTTGCTGGGGGGTGTACACAGTGCATTTGAGAGAATATGGCTAGGAATGAACTGCACACTTTATCAGTCACACTTAAATACGTTTGGAAACTTCTCCCACAAGGAGCTAATCTTCATTGAAGGGAAATTCATTTAGGAAGTATAATCTTTTTTATCAGAGTATTTCACCATTTATAAGGCCTGGGAATGAACTACAAATGACTTCCACCTTCCTGTAGCCAGTCACTACCCTTTAAAGTTCTATGAATAATACATGAAGGAATTTCATTGCTCTTCTCATTTGTATCACAGTTGGTTTGATGGTTCTGTTGACAATAATGACTGTTATCTGTGTCCTGTGTGTGTGTCCATGAAACAGTGGATGAATTTCTCTTTTAGTTTACTGCTTGGGAAAATTTTGTCACAACCTATGAAGAGGTATACTTCTTATTCTGAGAGTGATAGTATGGTTACATTCTGTGTCCTTTTCTTTTTTTTTTGTCTTTAACAACAGACTCAGCTCAATGTGGTCCTCACCTATTGAAAGTGCCTATGAATAGAATTTTGTTAAAATTTAAAAATTTTCCCTCTTTTTCAAAGGCTTTTGGATGGCAAAACTCCTGTTGGAAATTTGGCAGAAATTGAATGAATAAATATGCCAAATTAATAATGAAAGGATAAATTCACACATAAAATGTTCTACTCAGCTGGTCTCTTAGAACTCCAAACTTAATGTTGGATGGCTTTATGAGACGGTTGCCTATTACAGTTGCCTAAAGTAATAGAAAAGTTTGATATGTATTTCAAATTCATTATATCTTAGTTTACCAAACAGTAAAAATAGAACAGCAGTATCTGTACTTCTCTTAGTATATAAAATATTGTCAGATTCAATAAGTGTATGTTAGAACTCCCAGGTTATACATCTAATTCTTATTATACATTTTGCTTCTGTGGGGTAAAAATAAACATCCTTGTTTCCTCAGAAAA
Source organism: Hyperoodon ampullatus (assembly GCF_949752795.1). Taxonomy (NCBI): domain Eukaryota; kingdom Metazoa; phylum Chordata; class Mammalia; order Artiodactyla; family Ziphiidae; genus Hyperoodon; species Hyperoodon ampullatus. The sequence goes on from NC_136919.1 coordinate 33,447,111, forward strand.
GAAATACCTGTTTTTTTTAATGATGAGAAGCATATCGAATGTTCGATAAATTTATACCTCACAGTCTTTGCTGTCAACATAAAAATTTGCAAGGCTGGATATGAAGTTTGCAGTAGCTTTATGAAAGAAGATGGGTGTCACTTTTGTCAAACAAACCAACCTGTGTAATAAAACATTCTGTGTTTGATAAGCCTTTTGTCACCAACACATCTTGATTAAATTATCATCATGCAAAACATGGACTTGGCAGTACCAATGCCAATATTGATACTGACCTCACCTTGGCCACCTAGCAGAGAAGAAATTTTTCCTTTAATTTGACTGGCTACTTTTTTTTTAATAAAATATGTATGGTCCTGTACATATTTACTCTCTCACCTTCCAGTGCCTCATACCCATAGATACTGGAAACAGTCAGTCTATCATATTTCCTCCATATTCATCCAGCTCTGACTAGCTTTCTTATTTATAAGATATGGCATTCATGTGAACAAATCCACTACAGACAAATAGTGATCATGCAAAAAATTGATTTCCAAAATCACTTCTTGTGGTATATGTGCTGGCTTCCAAGACTAAGAGTTTAATTTGATGAATAATATTGATTAGACAACACACACACTCACACGCTATAAATTTGTAGATAGTTTTCTCATTACATTGATCAGTGAAGTAATAAGACTGGTAAAAAAAATTGTATCAATTATAAGTTATAAAAGGAGTAGTCTTTTTGAACAGGTTGATTCAACTTCAAATATTGGGTTAGCCAAAAACTTTGTTCCGATTTTTCCGTAAGATGTTACAGAAACGAACGTCTTACGGAAAAACGAACATTTTGGCCAACCCAATAATATACATTAATATACATGGATACTATACTTGTGATTTAAATCCATAGAAATTATATATCAAGATGAATATCTACCCAAAAAGAGATTTAATTATATTTTCCCCAATATAATGTCAGGATTCTATTAGCCAGAGGATTAAATGCCAATTGCTATGCTTGCTATCACATACAATTTGTAAACAGTGGAGAGTCAGGGGTTATTTCACGGGATGCCCTGAAGTGGACTGGCAGTAACATGAAGAGGGTTCCCACTATCCTCTGTCTTATCACTAAGGGGACAACTACGAGACATCGATTCAAGGTGAAAGCATGGAATGAATTGATTCTTAATGACCTTGAAGGTATAATGCCTCAGACAGTCTCTGCAAGTCTCAAGTACCTTATGTGTAAACTGGATAAATTGTATCTACTACATTATTGTGATGATCAGTGAAAATGCATGTGAAATGTTTGTTACCATGGTTGATATATAGTAGGAATTTAATAAATGCTATTTTCCTTCCCTAATTAAATATTATTAGCCTCAACATGTCCTCTCAAGCTTGAATTAGACAAAAGATGTCATTTCACACATGATCTTAGTACAAAAGGCATTGGACAAGGAGTCTAAGAATATGGGCCCTGATCCCAGGCACTAACCTCTGTGAGAATTTGGTCACCTCACTTCCTTATTTTGAATTTGTTTCCCTATGCATAAATGTGACCTCAGCAATTTCACTTATAAATCTGGTTTGGTCATTCTATGCCATTCTGGGTTCTTAAGAGTCTTCCGTAGTAAAAAGTATTATCGAAGTGGATATTCTGGTATTGTCCTGGCCCCAGTAGAGTCCCTTAAAAAGATTTTTTTACTACAAAGACAGATTATTATCCAAACATATTTATCTCCTCAGATTGTTTCAGAAGACCTATGATGAAAAGATGTAAGTCCTGGGAGTAGGAGAGCAGAACCTAAAGAAGATCAAGCCTATTATCTGCTTAGAACTGTTGTCCATCATTTGTCTCTATTCCTCCTCCTGGCATACTCCTTCCACACCTTGGCTGTCTGGTCAATTCCTTTGGGATTAAACTGCAACTTGCATCATAAGGAAAGGAGCTGTTCCTTCTTATTCTCATGCTGTGTTTAATATTCCTTCCTCATCCCCACACCCAGTGCCAGACCCTTAATAAGCTTTCACTGAAGAATATTAAGTAGCACTGGGAAAGTAGTATAATCAAGTATGTACACTAAAGTGATCATTTGGATGGCAGTGTTGAGTAGTACATGAATAGCAACAGTCTGCCGAGTATTCCACTAAGTACTCAGGCTAAAATGATGACCTCAAGGAGCTCATGGTCTCCTGGGAGAACAGGTACCCTCAGATAATGAAGGGGAAGGCACAGAAGAAGAAAAGAAAATTCTGTAAATCACAATGCACTCCCTGTTACCAGCAATGAAACTCATTTTCCAAAAAATGTCTTCCCAGGTAATATGGTGCAGTGCAATGGTTTACAAAGTCTTAATTCAGCCTGGAATCCTTTGCTCTACCTAAAGATTAGGTGAAAGCGACAACAAAATAGTTAAGGAGAAACAGAAGTAGTTCATATAGAAGTATAAGGAGACAGAAATCTATCCTTCCACGATTGAATCCCAATTCTAGCTTCTAGACAGTCCACAATTGGCTCAGTCTATCCTTGCTCCCAACTGAAAAAGGCAGTTCTGTTGAGTAAGACCTGGTTGAATTTAATTACAGACTATCACAACCTGCATTCTTCGACAAGACTTGACATTTTCACCCTTTCCATAGCAGCCCATGGGCTGTCCATCTCTAAGGGCGAATCACTCTCAAGCACATTTCAAAGGGTCCCTGTCTCTAAGTTCTGAAATATTTTATGTTGTCCTCTATATACTGACATTATCCCTTGGTTAAATGTCCCTTCTTCTGTAAAACTTCTGTCACTCCATAAATTTGTATAAATATCCTGCCTGAGTGTACCCTTTACTTCCTGAACCTTCCACCGCCATAACATCCTTTACACTTTTATTGTCATTTCATTATTTATCTTTGAGATAGACAAGGATGGAGCCATGTCTTGAACGTGTATTTTTTTATTCCTAGTACTTAGTACACTACCTAAAATTTTAAAGGCACTTAAATGGTCCAGCTTTTTTACTGAATGCTGACTGAATGAATAATGAATAAATGAAGATGATAAAGAGAGAGTATAAAGAGTCATCCAGATGGCTTTAAAATTTCTGAACTAACTTTGGAATTCAGAAGAAAGGAGCTAAACACTCTACATGGCTATCTTATTAATCCTTGGCTAAACGTTTTCTGGGGTCAATCTTTTCATTGCCATTTTACAGATGAGAAGACTGAGGTTAAGATGGCACTGAGAGTCAGTGAAAAAGCTGACATTTCAATTTGCATCTCTTGGGTGTGAGCCCTTGTTCTTTCCACTCACAATATCGCACTGCCGCCCTACCGGTGAGTGAAGCAGTAACAATATCCTGTCCCTCCTGTAGTCCTTTAGAGTGTCAGGGCACTTTCACAGCCAGAACCTCCTTTGTGCTGGCAAGGCAGCTGTCACTTGGGGGACACACTGAGCTCTCTGCTCTGTGACAGAGCCAGCTGCAGAAGGCACAGCCAACAGCTTCCAATCAAAGGAAATCCTGAAAAAACAGTTTCAGCGATCTACTGCAGATTCTCCCTGTCACAGTCCTTAGCAATAAATAACACATGAAAAGAGATCAGCTCATGCCAAGGTGGACTTCAAAGAGGGTGGGGGGTGGCAGCATTGGAGCCCTCCACTTGGCATCTGTGTCGTCTGCCCATTCCAGAAGTTAATTCAAGGAGAGTGAGGTGAAGGGAATGCCTGTCTCCCCTGCAGCTGACTCGTGGGAACTCTGAGTCTGCTAGCTAACTCTTGCTTGTCTTTAATTTTCCCAGCTCCAAGCCTTAGAGCTAGGCCTTGAACCAGTGCTGTGACACGTGTTCTGAGCTAGTCCCAAACAAGCGCAAACACAACAGCCTCCACTGATCAGTGCAGCACAACTGAAGGATGGAATCCAAAGCACGAGCCCTGAGAACAGAAAGTTCCAGCTCTCTCTGTGTGCAAGTTGCCATGAGCTCCAGCCGTGCGTCCTGCAGCCAAGGATGGGTGGCCCCCAAGCAGGAAACTCTTTGGCAGCTTCTGCTGCGTGCTTTGCTTGCTGACAAGAGCACACCCTGGCCTCGGTTATTGCCCTTATAAAACAGCTCAAGTAGAATGTGAGCCAAATGTTTTAAATGTGCCTGGAAGAAAAATGTTAACTATGAATCCATGCGGTAGAACAGTACAGTACAACTGCAGCAACACGCAGCTCTCCTCCTGGAGGAGGGGCCAGGGAGGAAAATACAGCTGCTACCCAGGCTTCTAGTGGCTTTTCCTCTTCCTTCTGCAGCACTCCTACTGGGGCAAGGACTGCCTTGACATCCACTTTGTAACAGAATCTGAGAAATGGGTGCTCTGTGGAAATGATTAGAGAGTCATAGAATTTTCAGAATTTTCCCAACTAGAAGAGACCGTACTAACCATTTAGTTTGCATGTAAGTAGGGGAAGAAGTTTAAGTCCATAGAAGTCACCAGCAAGGTCGAGTCTTTCTTTTTAAAATTCATTCTGCAGGTTTCCAATCCATGTTTTGCAGAACAGAACAATGCAGTTTTCCATGTCCAGCACCTACCGTCTACCAGGCACTGTCCTATTTTTCCGATATCTTTTTGAATCTCCAATACAGTCTTATAAAGGAATATTATCACTTACATTGTAAAGTGAAAGAAATAAAAACTGTAAGTGTTCATGCAAATTGTCTGCCCAGTGTTGGAACAAGCATCAAACCCAAGTGCCCCGACTCCAAAGCACATGTTCTTTTCATTGTACTGAGATGCCATTGCAAATGGCATAAAAGTTGTCTGTTATATTTCTGGGCTATTGACATGCATTTTTTCTTATAATGCTAATGAAGATATTCAGAGGATGTAATTAGAACAATCTTTGAGCACTTCCATGAGGAGAAAATCTACTTTGTCCTACTTCATGGTGAAATACCAGAAGCATTACAATTAATAAAAAAAAAAAAGACAAGGATACCATCAATGACATTAATACTTATTATTTTTCTGGACATCTTAGCCAATACAATAAAGCAAGAATCAGAAAAATAAAGCAAGAATCCTGGAAGAAAGGATATAAAATTATTATTTTTAAATGATTGGCTATATAGTGTCAAACTAAAGGAAAAAAGCCAGGAAAAAACTATTAGACCTAATAAGAGAGCTCAGTAAATTAGTAATTAAGATTAAGAATAAAATCAGTAACTTTTCTGTACAGCAAAAATACCCATTTAAAAAACATAGTGGAAAAGATTGATTATGCTTATGCTAAAATATACTCCTAGGTAGCTTTAAGAAAATTGTGTGATCTATGGAAATGAAACTTTAGAGCTTTATAGAGACTCAAAAGAAAATTTTACAAAGTCAAGAGATATTTTAAGTTCCCAGATGAGATGAAAGAACAATGATGCCAGATCTTCCTAAATCAATATATGAGATTATCATGATCACAGTGGGGCTTTTACATTAGGGAAATGGTTGCAAAGTCATTCAGAAGAGAATGACTGGAGAAATAAAATAACCAAGAACAAGTTTAAAACAAGAGAAGTGAGAGAGAGTTTGCCTACCAAAACATATATAATACTACTATCGTTAAAACTGGAACACACATATAACTAAGACTAGACAGCTGTATCTGTAGAAAATAACAGAAAGTTCTAGGACAATCAGAAAATACTATAGAACTTACTATATTACAATGGAAGCAGCAAAATTCAATAATATTCACCAAAAGATATTAGGGAACATGGCTAAAAATATGGGGAGAAAATAACTTTCACTGATACTCAGTTCACATAGCCAACAGTTCAAATTCCATATGTTTTATAGATCTATGTGGAAACAATTATTAAAAAATAAAAATAATAATAAGTATTTAAATTACCTTGAAAATAGGGTGTAACTTTTAAATATAAAATAAATGAAAGAAATCACAAATGATAACACATTGATCACAAAATATTAGACATTTTTACACAAAATATATGAAAAAGTAGAAGAGAAATAAGGAATTGGAAAATGATTTTCAACAAATATAAACAAGGGTTTAACATTTTTAAGAAATATATCAAAATACATTTTACAAATCCTTTTTCTCTAACTCCCATTAGTATAATCATAATAGTAGCAACACAACAGCCTACTCTTACCAAGCAAACGCTCATTTGGTTGCTCTGCATCCATCATTTCATCTAAACCTCATAGGGTAGAGATAGGGTTATTATTTATGTGTACAAAGTTAATACACTAAGGCAAAGCATGGTTAATATTATTTGCACAAGGTCACACAGCTAAACCAAAAAAAAAAAAAGACACATCTGTCTATAAAGTTCTCAATTCTCAACATGACCCTGTATCAAAGTGGCCAAAGGCAATGAACACATTTCACAGAGGAAGAAATGCATTTGGTCAATAAATATATGATAAATGTACAGCCTGCTAGTAATAAAAAAAAATAGGAGATACCATTTTTAGCTATCAAATTGACAAAAAAAAAAAAATGAGAAAGAACACTTAGTGCTGGTGAGGGTAGACTCCTTATAGCTTGTGGAGTCAAAATTTACAAAATCTTTCTGGAAGGGAATTTGGCAAGATGAATCAAAAGTCCTCAAAATGTTCTTACCCAATAACTCCACTTCTAGGAATTTACACTGAAGAAACCATCAGAGAAACTCATAAAAATGTTTTCATTTATAAGGAAACTCATTGCAACACTGTTTATGATATTTTAAATGAAGAATTGAAAATAAAATTAGTTAAACTGTGAAACATCCAAAACGTGGATAATGCCCCTGCTGCTCACATAAAACATCCAGGTCCTAGTCTTCAGAACTTGTGAATATGTTACCTTCCAAAGCAAAGAGGAATTTGAAGATGTTTAAGTTAAGAATCTCAAGATGGAGAGATTATCCTGGATTATCTGGATGGGTACAGTGTCATCACAAGGGTCCTTATAAGATGGAGGCAAAAGGCTCAGAGTCAGAGAAGGCAATTTGACAACAGAAGCAGAGAGACAGGAAGCAATATGATGATGGAAACATATGTTGGAGTAATGTAGGGCCACAAGCCAAGGAATGTAGGCAGCGGAAACAGGCAAATAAACATATTGTCCTCTAAAGCTTTCAGAAGAAGCCACAGCCCTGCCAATGCTTTGATTTTAGGCCACTGAGAGTGATTTAGGACTTCTGACCTCCAGAACTATGAGACAATAAATTTGCATTGTTTTAAGCCACAAAGCTTGTGGTTTAAAATTTGTAACAGTGGCAATAGGAAACTAATTTTAGTACTAAAACACCATTAAAAATCATATTTGAAAAAATAAATAATGATATAGGATCATTATGAAGATAAATGCTATTTGAAAACAAGGATAATCAAAGTTGGTAAAAATGTTAAATCATGAGTGTCAACTGTTACCAAGATTCAACAGATACAACATTTCAAAGAGAGATACAACATTTCAAAGAGAGATACAAGATCAAGATGTAAATTTCTAAAGGAAATGGTTATTAAAAAGGCTATGTTACTTTTGATCCCTTATTCACCTTTAGAATATGAAAAGATCCAGTTTTGAAAGTTAAGAAAGAGTAATTGAGGGGAAATTTCTTTGAAGAGGACTGCAGCTATTATGTGAGTGCCCTCCACGTGTGCCCACAGTGTTTAAGTGTGCGTGTGTGTTGATGGGGAAGGGTGCCCTGAAAATCATCTCAAACCTACTGAGAAGAGTTTCAACAGGACCACCCAGAAATTTTATATATGTTTCTTGACTTTGGGAGTCACACAGTGGAAAAATCTCAATAGAGGGAGCCAGCTTGGCTAGCTCTGTTTGTGGTAGGAGTGTAGAAGAGATGGTTGTGTTGGATGGCAAGCACTCCTGCAGGAGCAAAGAATATGTGTTTCTCATAGAGCAGCTGTCAAGAGAGAGTGAGAGAACCAGTATGGGGTTGGAGTCGTACTCAGCAGGACTCCTGGAGCGTAGACAGTCCCCACTAGGGAGAGGCTGAAGGTAGTGCTGGATTACCAGGGGCTGAGAAAGGAGTAAACATGAGTTGGAGAAGGAGAGTACATCACCAGCATCAAGAGAACTGCAGATAAAAGCTCTTGGGAAGCATGGTATGGGGACAAGAGTGTCTTAAAGAACACATTAAAGGTTGGTGGGAGCAATGACTTCAACATCTGCGTGTGGGAAGCCCGCCTTGGACACTGCCAGTCACTAAGAAAGTTCTGGCTCTTCCCCTGACTTCCAATGCTGGAAAGGTCAGAAATGAACAAAAGTGGGAGTGAAGGGCACAAACTGAGAGTGGAAGTCAACTGCACCCCCTTTGCCTTCTTCAGGTTTTCCTGTGGCAGCCAGCCTAACTAGGGAAGTGCAGAAGATAATTTTAAATCAAAACTTTGATTACCATAAGGGACATGGAATTGTAATCTCTGAATTGTGATTGTGTTTGTTGAAAAAGAGACCATCAGCTCTCTTATCACTTAGGCATAACCATGAGATTCCCCAGTGTTTCATTATTCCTTCAAATTAATTTTAAAAAGACAGTGGAAGAGGTGAAATAATTTTACTTTATGACTGTTTCTCAAGAGTAGTTTTGTCCAGGACACTGGTTACATTATGTTTTTTAAAACACATAGAAAAAAAGAAGAAAAGAAAAAAAAGAAAGAGAAGAAAAGAGAGAGAAAGAAAGAAAGAGGCAGGGAGGGAGGGAGGGAGGAAGGAGGGAAGGAGGATGGGAGGGAGGTAAAGGAAATACACGAAAATGTTAATAGAGTTCTTTTGGGTTGATTAGGTGATACATGAGTTTTATTTTCTATTGTCTTCTCTTTTCAATATTCTTACACCTTTATAATAAAACAGATAATTTTTACATGCATCTACCCTCTCATGCAAAAGATCCCATCTTTGATGTCTCCATAGCATGTGACTTTATTAAAGGAGAGTTCCAAAAATGAAAAAGCCTTGGTCATGAAGAGACTAGAGGAGCTTCTTCACTCCTAAGTATCATGGTTTCAAATCAATGTGTTTACAGAACTTTCTGTACCTGATGCTGTAGAAGCCTTAATATTAGACTGTTGCTTCATTACAGAAAGAACCCACACATAGTGGGCAGGAAACAGTTGAACAATAAAATACCAGTGTCCAAAAAAAAAAAAAAAAAAAGAGCTGGCAGTTTTTAGCTTCAGTTCACAAAACCAGGGTGGCATTTGTTAATGGGATACAGAAAACACCCAGAGAGACAAAAAATTCTGGATAACAGAGGGAGGGAGAGAGGAAGGGAGAGAGAGAGAAAAAAAAGAGAGAGACAGACAGACACACGTCTATTTAACCTGGAGTGTCAGAGTAACATTTTTTATTCAACCCATTGCAACTACAGCATCCAACCTAGAGCACAAATGCATAGAAATGCAAGCAGGAGCTGAAAAATAATTTGGGAAATCCCTACCTCCGAAGGGATTCTTGGGATGGTAAAGTGCATAATGTATCTCACATTCAGTGCTTATCGTATTATAGGTGCTTCATAAATGTCAGTCCTCCTCTCTTTCCCAGTCCCCTCCTCCTCCCCAGCCCCCTCCATAAACATATGGGCACCTCACAGGGGTGGTTTGGCACAGATGTCTCCTCATCTCTGCTTTCTTTATTCCATTTCAGACTCTTGGGTGAATTGTCATGCCTGATATGGTTGATTTCAAAGCCAAGTTTAGACGATGTGAATAATTAAAATCATGAAACTTAAACTCTCAAGTGAAACATTTCTGAGTCCTGCACACAGAGGAAACTTGAACGTTGAATTGGAAAGGAGAAGCCAAACCGCAGCCAAACGAAAAAGGCTACAAATCCAGCATTTTAGGTACCACAGAAAATTAAGCACAGCAGGCAGAAAGGCAGCAAAGTTTATCTTGAATCTGGGCCAAGAGTGAGCCAGGAGGAAAACAAACAGACAAACAAAAACTCTCTAGTGAAATGTATTATTCAACTAAGGTTCAGTGGATGCCAGTTCAACCTTTGAGTTAATCGCAGCTAGGTGTTAGTCTGTCTTCCAAGACCACTGAGCAGATAACCATTCACAACTATGAAAGGCCATGCATTGTCTTTAAATACAATAGTAAAATTAAAGGTCTTTGTGGAGACCCAGAATAGTTCACGGAGGGTTCTGTGGTTATCCTGGTGCCTACACTCTTTAATTCTGCAAATGCATGTGCTGAAAAACGTAACAAAGATCTCTCCTGATAGGCATGTGGCTCTTGTGGGATCTAAGATTTCCTTCCATCAAAACAGCATATCCACAAGGAAAATACACCCACACTTATCCGCACACATACACACAGACCCACAAATTTACTCAAGCCAGGCAGGGGTGCATAGACACACACACACACACATTCGGGCATACCAACCTTCATACGCACATGGGCACATGCTGGCATACACATGAAATTCAAAAAGGGAGTATGGAAATTCAAGGTTAAAAATAAAATTCGAGAATTTCCTAATGAGGTTAAAAAATAAATAACATGATCTGAGGGAAAATCTTATCATAGTTTTGAGTGTCTTTTTCTTTCCCCTTTTTTGTTCCACCCACTTTTCAATGCACTTTGCATGATCTAGCATAATGGCTTCTGCTGGAACTGGAAAAATTCAAACACTTAAGCTCTGAAACTACACTTCCAGAAATACCACTCAAGAATGTGTACTGGAGTAAGTTCAGAAGTATTAGCAGGGTTTCCCACCTATTAAGGTAAATCCATCAAAAAAATAAAAAATCAAACTAACTGCATGCATGAAGTTCATTATCTCCAGTGGCAAAGGAAAAAGAAAAAAAAGAAGGAAGATCTTAGCACAGTTGCCAATAATTTTGCTTCTTTAAGACAGCCAATGTCTGTGGTATGGATCACTACATTAGATAGTCTATACAGTAACATTTGGAGTAAATTATTCTTTGAAGACCCACTTATTCAATATCCTGAGTGTCTACTACTTTTCCAGTCTCCACTGTAGAAGCGGCAGGGTCTTCCCTCCGGGAGCTCACTATCCATATGGTTGCATACTCTCTATTTCCTTCAAAATATTCATCCTTACAACATTTACCAAAGATGAGAAAGAGGGATTGCTAGTTCCCCTACTTGGCAAAAAAGGAAATGGAAGTGAGTCACTCCGGAAGTAAGAGGATTCAAGGGCATGTTGGAACTGGCCTAAAATCTCTGTTGGAACAAACTGTCCTTGCACTAGGCTGAGCTCTTTGTACCACATGCAGTACAGAAACATTCACTTACCAGCTGGAAAACAGCCTGGAAAGTACATGAGCTGCCTTGTTAGGCTTAACCCTGATGGCTACAGCAGAGCTTCACATCTCCAAGACTGGCATCATTTTAGAACTATAACCAACGTTTAGTTTTTCCTCCTCTTAACCAACCAATATGAGATGTTCTGTGGTTGGGCTGGCAAAACTGCATTGTAAAGCTGAAAGGGGTGCTTCTGATTTCAGCCTGGGGCCTACCGTGAGGATGTGCAGCAGCGTTGGCCACTCTGAAGAAAATGGGTGGTGGTGGCTGGAGGACTCTGACTGGGCTTTATGCTGAGTGGGCCCCCTACCCTGCACTCTGGAAGGGGAAGATAATGCACCATACTCACCCCTGTCCTTCTTTTCAGGTGCTTACACAAGATGGAATCAAATACTGCTGATTCACCTCCTAAGCTAGATCTCAGTGAGTACTGTACATCACCAACAATATCTTCATGTTAGATGCTTAAGCACCATATTGTTTCAATGTGGTCGTCAAAGCCACAGCTTGACTACAAACCAGTAAATCCATATGTTCAGCCGTAATTTCATGCCAGAGGTCCAAGCTTGCATCTATAACTTCCCGCTGAACATTCTCACTGGAATGTTCTACAGGCACCAGATATTCAGCATATTAACAAAGAGAAGCTATTTGCCCCAATATACACCCCTCTAATAATAACAACAAAGTCCACATTCTGTAGAGCAAGATTCAGCCATTTTTCTGTGAAGTGTCAGATAGTCAATTTCTTGTCCTTGTGGGCCAACTGGTCTTTGTCACAACTCCCTGACTCTGCCATTATGGTGTAAAAAGAGTCATAGTCAATATGTAAATGAATGTGTATGGCTGAATTCCAATAAAACTTTATTAACAAAAATAAGGAATAGGCTGTTTTCAAACAGTTCATTAACCACTCACTCTCAGTCATGCAAACCAGACCCTCCTAGAGTATTCTTTTCCCCTAATCTTTCACACCTTCCGATCATTCACTAAATTTTACCCGTCTGTACCTCTTAAATGGATCTTAAATCTCTTTTCTCTCACTCTACCACCAATGCCTTTAGATCATTTAGAGTAATTTGTGCTATTTCGAGCATGAGCAACTGTTATGCACAAAAATGAAGCATAATATATGTCACTGCCCTATGGTCTCCACTGTTTTTACTTTTTTTTTTTTTTTTTTTTTGTGGTACGCGGGCCTCTCCCTGTTGTGGCCTCTCTCGTTGCGGAGCACAGGCTCTGGACGCGCAGGCTCAGCGGCCATGGCTCACGGGCCCAGCCGCTCCGTGGCATGTGGGATCTTCCCGGACCGGGGCACGAACCTGTGTCCCCTGCATCGGCAGGCGGACTCTCAACCACTGCGCCACCAGGGAAGCCCCCTGTTTTTACTTTTTAACTCAGCAAATATTTATTTAGTTCCCATTATGTACCACACATTATATTAACCACTGAGGGGTCAGTGATGAAAAAAAAGACGTGGTCCTTCCCCCCACAGAGCTTCTATAAAGTAAAGGAATATTATTCTAAAGATACAAACTATCTTAGACAATCTCTGAAAGTGGCTTGATTTTGTCTACATCAATAGCTTCCCTGAAATTAAAACCCAATTTTAAAAGAGAATTTGTCAAACACTTACTGAAAAGAAATAAACTATATATATTCTATATTTGAATATAAACCAGTTGTTTAAAATAAATAATAAGTATGAAAGCAAAACCATCTTACTTATCAAAAGAGTAAGGTATTTTTTAACCTGTAATAATTTCTGAAGCATGTATTAAAGGATTGGGGTATATTTTTACCTCATCTCTGAGCATTTCTGAGTATTCTAAATATCAAATTTGGTCCGTATCAATGAATATTGCCAAACACATTTAATTCATTGCAGAAAAAATCATACTGTCTAATTAACTCTAAGTGTGCCCTTATTTGGGGGTTATAATGCCAGCAGTATAAATAAAAGGGGAGGGGTGAGTAATATTATACAAACCCCATTTTCTATTCAAGACAGAAAGTATCAAAGTACCTTCAAAAATGGCAACTGGGATGTTCTGAGATGAAAAGTTAGATTATATCAGGAGGAAACTGGGGTCATTTGAGGCTAGAGAAGATAAGAACTGGGGGTCCATAGTCTACATTAGAATAAAAAGCTGGGAGAGATAGATACATTGATACAGAGAGTTTGATATTTTACATATAGTATTATACATGATATGTTAATATGCTGAGTTTGTGGTGCCTATAGAACATTCCAGTGAGGATGTTCAGTAGGAAGTTATGGATACAAAACTGGAACTCAGGCATGAAATTATGGATGAACATTTAGATTCAGTATTTTGTATCTTTGGTGGCCATGTGGAAACTAACAGTAGCTAAGCATCTAAAATGAAGATATGATATGTAATATATAATACATATAAATTTCTATAAACACAACGCAGAAATATATAAATAGAATATAAAAAGGACATCACTTATACATGTATTATATATATGTATATATGTAAGTATATATATGTATATATACAAACTTATAATGCACACGTACAACATGAGGGAAATAAAGCTTTACCGTTGTTAAGTCAGTGAGATCTGCGGTTGTTTACTACTGCAGCTTAATTTAGCTTATATTATTTAATATACTATTTAAAAACCACTTTCAACTTAACTCTATAAAATGAGGATGATGAAAAAATGTATTTTAGAAAACTGTTGAAGTACATGAGTTTGTTCATGAAAATTACTTGGAACAGAGTCTGGCACAGGGCGAGCGCTAAATATTACTTATCATTGTCACTGAACTACACAAAAATCCTGATACTAATGCCCATTATTTCTCAGTACATGTTTTGCAATTATTGCCTGATACATCAGAAACAATCATTGGTAACAAGGAAGAGCCTGCTAACAGATTAATTTAGCAAGAGAGTCCTGAATCAGCTTTTATAAAAAATATTTCATCACCAAGAAATAATGCATAGAGGCAATGGGTACCACTACACTGGGAATGAAGAAACCTAGGCTTTAGAACCTTCCACTCACTGGGCTTCAGTTTCCTCCTCTTTGATTGAGGGGTTTGCACTAGATGGTTTCCAATGTCTTGGCAACTTGTAAGTCCAGTGGTATTCTAGCAGAATACATTTCGACATTACAAATGACACATTCAGAGAATGAAATAGTAGAAGGCAGCCCTGGGGTACATTTGTTTATTCCGGTTCAGCAGTGGTGGAAATTTGAATTCCAGGTGTCCAAGCAAAATTCTGGAACCCAGAAAGTCTCTGCAGCATACTCAGGAGATGCCCTTTCTTTCATGGGCTCCCAAGCCTTGCAGGGGATGGCAGGCAAAGAGCCAGGCCTTTGTATTCCAGCTTTGTCGACATTTTGTGGCCAAGTCTTATGGGAATTCTGACTGACATGTTTGACAAACATAATCCACTCATTTGTGTCCCCCAAAGCACTGGCATGGGGTAACAATCCAACACCTGCCACAGAGGGACAGATCAAACTAAAAAGGCCTCTGACATCTCCAATTTTCGTTGCTATGATTTCACAGTCAGACTCTAAGAGTTCACACAATAGCTGAGTGGCCGGTTTTTAGCCACACTTCAACTTAGAGAAATCTTCCCCTAAGCACTTCAATTTAAAGACATAAAACACCCTATGTTGCTAAGTTTGTAGTGAAAAATGGCTTATGACAACATTGCTGGTGGCAGTGTAAATTGATAAAAACTTTTTTGGAAAGCAACTTTATAATATCTACAGAGAACAGCAAAATAGTTCATTTCATAACACTGAGTGACTCAATTCCAGGAAATTTACATTATGGAACTAGTTTTCTAAAAGGGTAGAAGTGGAGGAAACTAAATGCAAAACTAAATTTATCATAGTGTCTTCCATAATAGTGAAAAATTCGAAACAACTTTAAGGTCCTCAAATAGGAAACTGGTTAAATAAATTGTGCCATATCCCCTCAATTGAATTTGATGCAACAAATAAAATGGTACTTTAAAATTTTACATATTCACAAATTACAAACTGTAATTTAAAATTTTACATATTCATGGTCCAAAGCAGTTTCACTGGCCAAGACATCCTCCCAGGGTACTGCTTTTCCAGGCAGTCTTACTCAGCCAGTGCTTGCCTCTTGCGATTCAAGACCCCCTTTTTCCGTTTTCTGCCAATCCCCACTTCCTGAAACAAGTCCTCAGTTTCAGTTTGCAGTTGAGATTCCCATTCTCTCTGTCAAGAAACCTGTGAGAGCGGTGATGCTTTTATCTTTGAAGGAAATGTGCCTGTGCAGGAAGCCAACACCCATCAGAGTAACATTGACTCAGGTCCATTCAGATGTGCTAAAACTCTGAGGAGGCGTGGCATGGTGAAAGGACTTTCTGGGTCACGTAGGCTGGAGGTTAGGACCTCAGTTCTGTCCCTTGTTCGGTTTCACAACCTTCACCAAAGTCATTGATGTTCTCTAAGCCTTAGTCTCTTCTTTTGTAAAATGGTAATCATAATTTCAACCCAGCTGCTATTATGGTTGAACAAGATAATATATGCAAAGCATCTGACTCAGTAATATGCAATAAATACTATCTATTATTATTATCTCAGGTATTTTATTTAGCGGGCATAACTAGTGCAATCTGTCTGTTAGCAGGTGAGCCAACATACGTGATCAAAAAACAAAAAGTAAACTGAATCATTGCTCCATTTTGACTTTTTTCTTCCTAGTAACTTATTGGCCAGCACCTAACTCTTCATATATTGTATATATGTTGAAAATTGCAAGGGAAAGTAGGTAGAAAAGGGAGAAAAGAAATAATAAGAGGGGAGGTGTGGGTTAGGCAGTTTGTAATTTATCAATATAAGAAGACATATAGTTTGATTTTTATTTTTAAAAAATGATCATAAAACTAAATAAATACTACCTTTTCGTGACTTGAAAAAATGATTTTTTTGGTTTTCTGGCACCTAATACTTCCAGATTTCCATTTAATTTTGGCATTTGAATGTTAAATCTCCTCAAGAGACAATGTATCCATTAGTTTTATACATGAATGTGTTTAGGCTGCCCATCATTCAACTCTCCTTCCATTGGTGGGTGGGAGTTGGGGAGCATTTCCCATTGCGTGTTTTCTTAACGGCAAATGAAGGGAAATTTCCACTCTCCCTTTGACAGTAATGGCACAGGAACATAACCCAGACTGAGCCAAAGATACATTTTGACTAGGAAATTAGAATCGGAAGCAAGGGATGCCAAAAAGAAGTGAAGGTGGAACTAATTACGGTGTCATGCGGTAGTCAGGGTGTCCAAGGTCAGCGTCTGGTAGTGGCAGTGATGACCTACAGTGAAGAGCACTGTCCAAGAGCAGCGGAAGCCACATGCCTCCGCTGCAGTAGTGTCCAGCAGGGGTGGTGTATAGCCCTGGTCAGGCTGCTATTGCTGCCTGGCTTCCACTCACGGAATCTTGTCTGTTTGCCAAATCTACTTCTTCAAGCTTCCATGAATTACAGAAGTTCTCTTTTATCCCGAGGGAGTTGGATACTGCTGCTTACAACCAAGGAGTCTGGCTGGCACACCATGTTTCTCCTTGTGAACCATCATTGACACCTTTCTCTTCATTCTCTGTGGATTCTGCCCAATCCAGGTTCTTTTTATATCATCCTCAGCCTGGTCTCAGATCAGTCTCCATTGGCCTCTTGCCTTGAAAACTGTCAGCATTAAGGACTTTGCTTGGCGGGGGTTGTTGAATGGGATGATTAATTTTATATGTTGATCTTTAACTGTGTTAGTGTGTTTTCTAGACCTAATAGGTTGTTTGGCCCTGTGTCTCTTCACTTGCATAGCTGTGTTTTGTCTCTGCCCATTTGTTTACGGTTCCTAATTTCTACTTATACATATCATGTTTGGTGTGTACTAGGGCTTAATTGTGTACACTAGAGCTAAAGCCAAATTCTTTTAGGGCATTTAATGTACAACTTTGTTATACATTTGTAAGCACCGTCCTCATAACTTTGGGGTTAGTTTTCTTTCATTTTTGCAGAATTAATCAATTGTGCAGTACCCACCAAGTATGGTCACCTTGCCAGAAATGAGCTAGGACTTGTCCCAGTCAATAAACATAAAAATCACAGTTCAAAATGTCTGATTGACATGAAGATCCAAGTGGGTCCTTTCAAGAATGCAACTGGGTTTAATGTAATGAAAAATGACTCTTAAGGACACCTTCTGAACTTTCTCCCCTGTTCTGTAGACTGAGGCCTACTATCCAGTCATAAATATTAGGAAGTAGCTCCCCTACCCTTAACTCTGTACTTCCCATCCCCCAACCCCAACCCCAAGAAGTAGGAAAGATTTCGCTGAGAAGTCTCAGCTCTTTTCTCTCTTTTTTGGTGTGTGTGTATGTGTGTGTGCTGTTTCCAAATGGAAGTATACCTGGACTGGAGCCCAGAGGTAGCTCTAGACATTCAAATCTCTCTGTTCTCACCCTGAGGCCTGGTGTGCTGTGGCCATGATTCCTTGAGGCTAAGCTGGCTGGTTAAGTAAGCCCATTCACTGAGCTAAGGCAGCTCTTTCCAAAGTCTAGATTTGAGGACAAGGAGGAAGAAGCCTGCTCAAGCCACATTCTCTGATCCAGCATTACTAGCAAAAGAATAGTTATTTTGATCGCCTTCTCTCTGACTTCTCTGTCTCTCGATTGGTTTTAAACAGAATGTGTGTGTATGTGCGTGTACACACGCCCTATTCGGTTGGAAGAAGTATACTGAAAGATGCGAGTAGTTTCCGTGTATTAAATCCTAACATGGGTAGAATTGTGTAGAAGTCATTCCAAACTAAGAGAGGAAAAAACAAAGGTAAAGCTTAACTTGTTCTCTCTCTCTATGATACCAAAAATTTTATTCTATTTCCCTGAATAACTTGGGCTGCAAGATGACTTCCCTCAAATGACATGTATTACATCATTTATTTTCATTTATTTAACACCTATATGCACCAGGCATTGAGCTGGACACCAGAGCTGTCCCTCAGAATACAAAGATGGATACAAGTAGCAAGAGATAGAGCTGGCAGGGAGGAATGGGCCACGTTATGAAGGACATTAAGTAAAATGCTAAGGAAGGTTGGCCTGACCCAGAAGTTACTAGCTATTTGGTATCTCAGCCACCTACTTATCAAAGCAAGTCTGTGACCAGTAGCATGGCTCCAAGCTGACCCTCAGAAACCTGATACATCACAGGTTTCACTTACAGGCCAATCAGTGTGAGGGATAGGCCAAGTAGAAGGGCTCTGGGTCTCACCAATTCTAATTAGGACATTTCCACTTTCACCTGAATTGTATATTGATATGGTGCATAAGAATTCTTCTGAAGAATTTCAGCCAAATTTGGCACTCCAGCCAAAACAAGGTAAAAAACAAAACTCTTATTTTTTGAGGATAAAACTACCAATTTACAGCATTCCTATCGAGGATCCTTCTGCAAGTAGGTAACATTAAAGGCTCAACTTATTTTATAAGTGAAAGTATGAATCTCAATTTGCATCTCCAGGTGTACAAGAAATAGAACACTTCTATATTCTCTTTAAATCAAATTAAATATAACTCTGAGATGTCATTCTACTAGAGTGGCAAGAATCCAATCTCAGTTATGAGGGGCAGCCCCCTTCTTTTCATAAAGCCACATCAAAATCTGGGAGGCTTCTTCGGTGCCTCCAAAAGAGGAGGGTTCTCTAATTCCCAGTCCATCATGGTCATCATGAATGTATTCACTGAGCCTGAAGGAGCCCCTTGAACTCCAGCTGCTTCCATGCCATAGGTGGGGTGTGGGATTTTGCCACTCCAGTGCCCAGAATTCTGCCTTCTACGTGCACCAAGCAGCCACCTACTCTCAGGTTTGGTCATTTTCCTAGAGAATAAAACAGGGTGGAGGATGAGGCTGGGCTCATCATTGGACATACAGCCCTCTTGCATCTCTAAGATGCCCTACTGACTCTGCTCTTCTCTCCATCAAGAGCACCTAGCATAATGCTTTCAATTAAGGCTTTAGTAAAAGGCTATTTTCTACATTGCAAAATTTCATGAAACGTGAAATTAATTAAATCCTGCTACCTGCTTAAAATAGAGGTTGAAGAAAACATAAGAAACATCATTACCTGTCGACACTTCAATAATATAAAATGCAGGGTCTTGTTTTTAAATCACTATATAAAGTATCGATTTTGTCTTTCTAATCACTGACTCCTCTTCCTGGAAAAAAAATTCTGAAGAAGAAATTACATTGCTCAGCATTTAGTCACTCCAGGGACTTGTGACCTTTTTCTTTTCCATTTCAAACAGGGACAAAAGTCATCTGCCCAAGGGTAGTCTTCACAGAAGCTCCCAGGAAGGGGCAAAGCGTAGCATTTGAGGTCAGACTTGGCAGTTTGGGAAGAGGTTTCTGTCTCCTTCTGATCCAGGGCTCTGATAGACACTGCATGAGGCCAGGTGACTCTGAAAGTCTTGACTGTTATTTCAGCTCTTCACAGTCTTGGTGGGAACTCAGTCAGCGCAGCCACTGATCTCTTCTTGACTGTCACGGGGATGCTGGAGTTCTTGGCTGTGAGAAAAAGTGAACTGGGAACAGCCCATCTATAAAAGTGTAATACCAAGAACTATTCAGAAACCCCAGTAAGAGCCAAAGCAAAGCATCAATACAATACCAACTGGGCAGACAGGAGGAAACCAGGTACAAGAAAGAGTCAAAGTGACAACTCCAGGAAGAAAGAGCACCTTCAGAATGTTCATCCCCTTTCTGTGCAAGGGTGTGAATTGGCTGTGAATGCTACAGTAACAGGATCCTGGTAGTAGTGGGGCACTGAGGGGAAGGCCAACAACTCCTAGGACAGGTACAGCCTGGCTTTAGTCAGGGCTCAAGTGTCACAGGTTGTCTCATCTTGGATGTGGTCCACCATGAACACTCTTGGCCCCTTGCCCTACCCCTCACTCCACCTAATAAATGTGGGTTGAGTTACCTTGTTGGCAGGTCACAGCCATTGATCCCAAATAACGTAGCTAATTCTCTCAAATATCTTAAAATTGTTGTATTAGGTCTCTTTCTTTTTCCATATCCACATGGACCAGTGGGAAGGAGGTCCATGGCCAGACAAATGCCCTCCCACCTTTAAAGATGTAGACTCCAAGAGTAACATGACAGCAGAGCAGAAAATGAATCACCAGTGGTTCCCAGCAAATCCCTGGGATTGACAGAAGTGCCAAGATCATCAATAAATGGTAGCTGCAATATTGTCACTTGACATATGACTCTATTAGTCATTTTGAAGGAGAGGTTCCAAAGGCAACATTAGTACGAAGAACACATGGTTTCCAAACAAACAGGGAATTCACATATATTAACTGTCCTCTATGTGTCAAGATCTTTAGCTACATTGCCTCATTTGAACCTTAAAACATCCCTGCAAAATAAGAATTATCTCCATTTTTACAAAGGAGGAGGTGGGTGATTTACCCAATGTCACCCTTTGGTAAATGGTAGAGCTGAGAGCTGATGCCCAGTACTTTGACTCCCATTAAGTACTATTTCCAGTACATCACTCTCAGAAGATCATCTCAAGGGTACATTTTGACATCTACATTCAGGTGAGCTGGTAAGGAGAAATCAGTCCTATTGATTCATAGTCACCCTTTATAGAAATGTTCTCATTACAGCCAAGAGCCTGGAAACACATGGACCAAGTTACTCATCATCAAATCAAAACAGGGGTTTACTATGTCTCTCCCAGTGAAGAAGAGAATGTGATTATATGGCAGGCCTTTTTATTCCTCAAATCCCATTTTGAGAGCTGTCTTTGAAATTAGTACAGAGTACTCTTAGAAAAAACCCTAATTGCACCAGCCTTGGTCTGAATTGGACAACAGGACAGACAGGCAGCAAGGCAGGTTTGGGTCGTCAGCCTTCCCCTGGTGGGGCATAGGCCAAGCAGCTCATCCATGGCCTGCTAAGAGGATGGTGACTCATGATTTCACCGCTTTATTTTAACCTCCAGAACCACAGGAACACATGAGTTCAGAATAGAAAAGACTGGATGACCATCAGAGAGAGTTCTTCTCCACAGAACTGCATAGAACTCTCCAGCTTACATAAAATTATAGGCAGCCAGAGAATCCCAGAGAAAGGTGTCAGCATTTTCTCTAGGGGCTCAGAGTACTCAAATTTTCATGTCACATCAAACCAGATTTATGTGGAAACTTGAAGAGCCTGGGGGAGGTGATTCATTTCATTCATTCATACATTCATTCATTCATACATTCATTCATGCATTTTTTCCTATACTTCTAGAGCACTTGTTTATGCTAGCTTCTGGAAATACTGAGATTGTAATAAAAAAATACAGATGAGCAATATATATTCCCTATCCCAAATGTCTGGCACATAGTAGGTACTAAATAAATATTTACCAAATAAGAGAATGCTCTTGAAAGATATATTTAAAAGAGAATATAAATAAGTACATGTTGTTTTATGCTATCAAAGGATTATATTAAACAAATATGGCAGTGTTTCAGAGAAAGCTACTGAAAGGAAAGACCATTTAATCTGGGTTTTGAAGGATGCATAGGAGCTTGACAAGCATGTGAAAGGGGAAAAGAAATCCAGATGGATTTCTTTTATGTACATGTTTATGTACATAAACATGGAGGTGGAAAAGCGGATGGTGTGTTTGGGCGCTCAGCAGTATCCCTGTGACACAGGATTGTGCCTGCATGGGGGTGGGTGAGGTATGCAAGAGTTGAAGCTAGAGAAATCACCAGGGACATACCCTGCTCGGCTAAACAGCAGGACTTATCTTGCAGGCAGTGGGGCAGGGAGGCATCCTGACCAACATTATGTTTAAGAACGTAGTAGCTCCAGAACAAACACGGATGACTCAGCACACTCTGTTAACATTCCCAGGAACCGTGCTCAGCCTTCTCCTTGTGCTGGTGGGTGGGCATGATGTCTCTGGGCAGGAAGACCACCCGCCTGGTGTCACTGCACACACATCTGACTTCCATGGGGATTTTCCTTAATCCCATGGCATGGGGAAAGCTTATTCAGAAATCTGGAAGGCAAAATTCTCCCATGCTTTTACTCACATTTCTGCTCTCTTTTTTTCCATTTGGTTCACATTCTTTTATTATTATAGTCACAGAATTACTTCTTGCTGCTGCTTCTTTAGTTCTCCAACAGAGAAACTGTCACTTTGAACATCTCTTTCTCTCATTAGCAGATAATTCTATCCATACTTCAAAGCCCAGTCAAATACCACCACGCATTTTGTTCAGCAAACATTTAATGGGCACCTACCTGGTGCCTTCTGACCCAAGCCCTGCAGCAGAGGTAGGCCATTTTCATTTGATTCTCACATTGGACCCTCCCACCAGCCACTCTTTGCCAACCTACCTTCAGACTAGTACCTGGATTGATCACCTCACCAAACCTGGATACTACTCTCACACCACATTCACCTTGACATGCTGCACATTGACTCAAACATTTATTAAAGGTAGCAAAAACATGAGCAGTAAGAAACAGAAAGAATAGGATAGAATAAGCACAAGAGTAGCAAATATTTATTCAGTGCTAAATCTGAGACAGCCTCAGCTCTAAGGATTTTTTAATGTATTAACTCATAATGGGATAGGCAGCAACATAAAGTCTCCCGCCAGAGAGGCTGAGCAGGAAGAGGAGGATATAGGAAAGAGGAAGTTTGCTGCCAAGAGAGGTGTCCACTCTCACCACTTCCTTTCACTGTCACACAACCTACTCAAGTCTCTGCCCAGCAATGGTCTCCCACTGTCTTCCACCCACCAAGGATTTTGTTTCCAGTGCTTCTATTCTCATTCTCATTCCTCTTTCCTAACAGAATCTGCAAGGAATGGGGAATCTCAACCTTCCCACTCAAGAAGGTTTACTCTAACAGAGGGGCATCAAATACTCCTCATAGTTTCTGTGTGAAAAGCCTTAAACAAGCCCCACTTCCTCTTGAAGGCAAGAGGAAGCTACTGAAGATGCTGGAAGAGGGAATAACATAATCCAGGTGGTGTTTTGGCTTCACATACTGGCAGAAAATTCTAAAGGAGAGTTCAAAGTGATAAGAAAATGATTGCAGCTGGACAGGAGGACAGTACTGTTCACAGAGTCATAGAGTTGGCATCATACCTGTTCGTCAGTGAGAGTTCGAAAGACTTTGATGCTTTGAATGGAAACCAGCCTGCTCAATCCCCTCCCCACCTGACAACTTTTCAGCAAGCTGACAGTCAATCAGACAATCAGAGGGAATCAGAAATTTGCTAGCTTACTGAATACTTGACATAGAATTATAGCAACTTCTCTGTGCCCTCTCCGTCCCACCTTGAATTTTCTTGTCCTTATATCCTGCAGCCATGCTGCTGGCTTCTGGACACCCACTTGTACTGACCCAACCAAAGGTCTCCTTCATCTCCAGGATCTACTGACCATCCCTTTCTTTGCTCCCATTCTGACGGCCCCTCCTCTCCTGGCCACTCCCTCCTCCTTTTTTCAGGCATTCATTCAACAAACATGTTCTGAGCACTCTGCTTAAGAATCGATATACAACTGTGAAAGTGGTCTCCGGAGTGTCTGCCCTCTTGGAACTTAAGAAGAAGAGAAAAGTAAACAGACAGATGAACATGTGGAAGGGGCTGTGATGGGGAAGAAATAGGTGGCATAGAGACAGAAAGCCATTCTAGCATGTCATCCACTCCCAGGAACAAAATGACCACTGAAATCACAAAGTTTGGATGAAAACTCAGCAGAATTCATGAGTGTGGGTGTGAATTCCATAGACATTGACTCAAAGAAGGATGAAGCTATAACTTTAATGAAATTTAATTAAAATCATGGCAAATTTAACAGCTTCTTTATGTAAACTTGGCCAATTCAAGATTAAAACTTGGTCAGCTCAAGGTTGTCTCCTTCTCTTTTTTCTTCTTCCTCTTCCAGTGTAACAAGTTGGAATAAAGATGGAGAAGTGGTGGAGAATTTCCCAGCAGTGGTGTGGAGCCATGTCTGAGCCACAACCATGCCTCTGTTCCTCCCTTGCCTCTCCTATCACCCACCTGCCGCCATGTTGCTGGATCTAATCCTATCATACTCGCGTCCCTCCTCCTGAGTCTTCCCATTACTCTGTCTCTTAGAGTTCCAGACTCTGTGTTTCTGGATTCTCTACCTCCAGAGGAAGTAAAAGAGTTAACAATCAAACAATCTCTCTCCCTAACAAGGACTCCTTTTACTTTATACCTTCCTTTTGTCTTAACATCTCCCCTCCATTTTAGGTTCAAGGCTTTGACCTTATTTGAATAACCAGTAGCCTCATTAAAATGCTTTTACAATAAGACAGCAATATTCCTCCAAAGATGAACTCTGCTAAAACACATAAATAGGTGTAGTTCTTTAAAAATGAATTTTTGTTTTCTTTTGTCCTGCTTCATGTAAAAAAGTTAAGTCTGAGGTCTATTCTCTTCCTCCTGAATCGTGCAGTCCTCTAAGCACCTAGCCCACTTTTCTATAGAATGATTTTAGTTTGGGTTGTTAGTTCATCCAGGTTCCAGAGTCATAAAAAAAAAAAAAAACACTGCATGAATTATGGGGGTAAATTTGCCTATAGATCCTTCACAATGGTTATGAAAGTCCTTCATCCCACACAGAATATTTTGTATCTTTCCAGCGGTACATGTTCTACCAGTTGTGCAATTATGGTAATAAATTCAAAATAAAAA
This sequence comes from Hyperoodon ampullatus, assembly GCF_949752795.1. Classification (NCBI taxonomy): domain Eukaryota; kingdom Metazoa; phylum Chordata; class Mammalia; order Artiodactyla; family Ziphiidae; genus Hyperoodon; species Hyperoodon ampullatus. The sequence goes on from NC_136919.1 coordinate 33,472,146, forward strand.
TATCAAGGATGTGGGTGCTATATGTCCTTCTGGGTTACCCATGCCTCTGTTCCTTCTTTAGCACAGAAAATGGAAAGTTAGCTCTCTCCTTACTATTTTAAGAGAACGTATTTTCAGGGGGCCATTTTCTTAAAAAGTTAAAAGATCAGTCACAACATAAACAGAGGAGAATTCAAGACACACTCATGGTTAGTCCTATGGTTAATTTAAAAACAGAAGGGACTGTTCTTTTCCATATATATCCTCTCACCACACTGAGGCTTCCTAATATACCCACTGATTGAATTTCAAGAGAAGTGTTCTACCTCCTATCCCATCAGGACAATACATATTCAAGAGGAATGAGTTATGCTGGGCGTGGGGTAAATCAAGGTTGAGAGCTGCTTGTAAGACAACTCTGTGGTGGAAGGGATCCTAAAGCCAAGGTCAAAGTACGGGAGATGTTGCACAAGGCAGTCTAAGGCAGCTTGGCCAGATTATCAAGGTTTTCACCAAGAAACCAGAAGCTCTTTGGGCATTAAGACAAGGACAAAATAGCAGAGTATGGAACAAAATCAAGGATGTGTGAAAGGTGTGAATTGCTGACGAGGATAGTGCCAGAGTAAAGGCACCTTGCTGAGCTCCTCAGAGCACCGGTCCAACTCTGGTACTATGAATGCATTCTTGGGTGCTGCCCTCCTGAAGCAGGCTATTACATGGCCTCTCCTGAAGGCATACTGAAAGGCCAGTCCACTGAATAAATAGGGAAAATACATCCTACACATAGAAAGCATGAAGTCAGTTGAATTTCTAGGGCCATGTGGTCCCCATCACTCCTCATCCCTCTTTTGTAGGCCAGTGCTGAGCTATAAATTTTTTAGAGAAAGATTCCAGATAAACACAGGCTCCTTGTTATTGGCGTAAGTTCAGAGCTCCTTTAAAGAATGATGAATAAATTATTTCTTCGTTCAGCCACAAAAAACTCAGTAGTTGTGCTCACATTTCAGGATTGCAAACTATGAGGTGTGCAGGCAGTTAAACTAGGCTTTGATGTATGCCCTCTAAACAGTAAAAGTTTATACTCTACCAGCCCAGAGGTAACCCTGGTACTCTAGACCAGAAACAGAACATCCCTGATACTCTGTTTGCTAAGCCATGAGCCCCAAAACATTCGGTGGTGCCTAAACCCATTTGCCCTTTTCCATTTAGGGAGAGGAAATGGAGAGAGAAAATGTTTTCTTTCCCAAAAAAAAAAAAAAGAATTTTTGCATTATAATGATGATTATAAACCCATTTTATATATGATTCTTTCAAGGTCACACAGCTGGCATTATGGATTTAGAATTTAAACCCAGATCCAAACCAAACATCTACCATGCATTATGTCCATAAAAGTCCTGCCAAAAGAAAAGAGGAGAAGATGGGGAACACCACTTCTTCGCCAAGGTCCGGGGATATCAGGATTTCACAGATTTTCAAAGATGGTGTTAAGAGTCTTCAGCAGAGCACTTGATTCTTTTGAAGTAAACCCAGGATAATGGGAAACACTAAATTTGCTTTGTAAGGACCCCTTATTTGACTCTTCCAAAGTCCACCTTTTTCAAATAAAGTGTCATGTTAACAGCGGTTTTGCTTTGCTGAGTCTGAATGGCCCCAATGCGGCAGCAGCCCAGAGCATGCTGGGAAGAGGCAGAGTTCCAGGGCAAGTCCAATGACCCAGCACTGCCTCTCTCCTGACCAGGACCTGCTGCTGCTGAGGCTAAAGATGAGTCAGTCTCCCTCCAAACCAAACAGTAATTAAGAGAGGATGCATTTTTAGACTGTTGTGGTCTTACTCTGCTGGCAGCTTTTGAAAGCTGTCAGAGCTCTGCCAAGGGAAAAGGGAAGGGACTACCATTTATTGGTTGAGTGGCTATGACAGACTGGGCACTATGCTAAGTGAGCTACATACTTGGTGATATTCCATCTCAACAGCATCCCTATAAGACAGGATTTTCTAGCCTCATTTTGCGGGGGATGGTGATAATAAGGTTCAGAAAGAAGAACCGACTTGCTCAAGGCCGCCCAACTGGGACACACAGCTTCTAGAATTTAACCCTAGATCAGCCTGACTCCAAAGTCTATTTTAACTTCACTACATCAGTTCTTGGCAGCTAAATTTTAATGCTCATGGAATTTGCCATGTACTCTAAGTTCTAGTTCCTCAAGAAAAAAGATGGAAACAATGGAGACCTCGGTATTCCATATTAACAAGGCCCAGCTCACATCTGTCCTTAAAATTCAGTATGTGTGTCTTCTCCTTTAGGAGCGTGCTCCTCCCTCCAAATGTATTGATACTTTGTGGACAGTGCTATTTGTGCTCTCTTACTGATCCACAGTGAGATAAGTACAGAAACGGAAAGTAAGTAAATGTTTACAGCTATTTGGCAGAGCAATTTTTTTGCAGTGAATCAAATAACAAGACATCATGTATTATGTATATCTTTTATTATGTTTTTGTTTTATGAATGTCATTTTAATTTTATTTTTCTAGTATTTCATTTTTAATGTGGTTTATAAAAACATCATATGCAATGGATTGAAAATTAAAGAAATAAAACTGGTTCTTCACCTCAAGTTTGAAAATACTGTCTCAAAGTTGGAGAGATCTTTGAAAGCAAGGACCATCTTTTAGCGTCCATTAAATGAACGCTTTGATGTAGGTCTGTATAACTGAGGCCACTTAATGGGTGGCCTCTTGCTGAAAACCATTTCTGCCCTATACCACTAGCCACCTCAAGCATTTATGATCTGAAGGGAGGCAAACCAGCAAGGCAATTAAAAGTGAAGAGTCAGAGGAAATTGGGTTTGAATCTTGTGTCTACAAATTAGCAGCTCTGTGATCTTGATTAAGTTCGTTTTGTTGTGTCTCCTCCGCCATAAAAAAAAAGACATACATTAGGGAAATGCAAATTAAAACTAAAATGAGATACCAATTTACACTCATTGGGATCCAAAAAATGAAAACATCAGTGTTGCTCAGGGTATGGAGAAATTGGAATCCTTGTACATTGCTGGTGGGAATGTAAAATGGAAAACCGTTTGGCGGTTCCTTTAAAAAGTTAAACATAGAATGACCATATGATTCTGCAATTCCACTCCTAGGCATATGCACCAAAGAACTGAAAACAGGGACTCAAGTAGATACTTGCACAGCCATGTTCATAGCAGCATTATTCACAATCTCCAAAAGGTGGAAAAAAACTTAATGTCCATTGATGGATGAATAGATAAACAAAATGTGGTATATACATAAAATGGAATATTACTGACCCTGGTTAAAAGGTAAACTGAGGGGCTTCCCTCATGGCACAGTGATTAAGAATCCGCCTGCTAATGCAGGGGACACGGGTTCGAGCTCTGGTCTGGGGAGATCCCACATGCCGCGGAGCAACTAAGCCCGTGCACCACAACTACTGAGCCTGCACTCTAGGGCCTGAGAACCACAACTACTGAGTCCGTGTGTCACAGCTACTGAAGCCCGCACACCTAGAGCCCGTGCTCCGCAACAAGAGAAGCCACCGGAATGAGAAGCCCGCGCACGGCAACAAAGACCCAACACAGCCAACTATAAATAAATAAATAAAATTAATTTTAAAAAGGTAAACTGAGGAATATTAAAAATTTTAAGAGTTTATTTGAGCAAAAATGGATTCAAATTGGGCAGCACCAAACCAGAAGTGGTTAGGAATACTCCACTGACAGTAGCAAGGGAAAGACTTATAGAGACAGTGTGAAACAAAGCAGTTATTTGTTTGGCTACCGCTTAAGCATTTGCCTTTTTGGGGAAAGCCTGTTTGTGACTGTTTATTTAGGTTTCAATTTCTTAACTTAGAGACATTTACAGGCTTAGGTTTTGGTTTGCTTACAAAGGCCACCCAGACCTTAGAGGCACTCCAATCTAATGGCCTCCTCATTTAATCAATTTCACACTATTAAAAAGGAAGGTCATTCTGACACATGCGACATGGATGAAAAGCCAGACACAAAGCCAGACAAAAAGGACAAATATTGTATGAGTCCACTTATATGAGGTCCCTAGAATAGGCAAATTCATAGAGATAGAAAGTATTAATCGAGGCTACCAGAAGCTGGGGGGAGGGGCAAATGGATTGCTATTGTTTCAGTATGGGATGATGAAAAAGTTCTAGAAATGGATAGAGGTGATGGTTGAACAACATTGTGAATGTACTTAATGTCACTAAATGTATACTTAAAGATAGTTAAAATGGCACACTTTGTGTTACGTATGTTTTGCCACAATATAAAAAGAGAAGTAGATGGTATTTCCCCACCTATCCTACTTATTCTTAACGGTTGTCAGCCTATGAGTTGCAGTGATCAGAGACTAGAATGAAATGGGCCAGAGCATTAGATGAGGGGCTTTGCAATTTTCTGTGCTTTTCCAATGTTCTCTAGTAAACAAGAGTATTCCTTTCATGATTGGGAAATAAGGAATATGTAAAAAAAATTATTATCCTTTGAAAAGTAGGATTTAAAACCCAGGGTTTTCTCCTATCAGAACTGAGGGGGCTTTGTCTTTGCCAAAGGATCAGGCCGTGGAGTAACTATTTTTCTTTAGAGGCATCACCATAACCAGCTAAACCCAGCCATGTTTTGCGTGTGTTCAATGTATCTGGCTATTTTTCAGACATTTAGATGATCGGTGACACCCCAGTGGAGCTTGTTTAGAAGATGTTTGCTCCTAATTTCTAAGGTAAATGTGAGGCACATGTGTTACTGTCTCTCTTTGGTCATGTGCCTTTGAAGTAGGCTTGCCAATGAGCTTAACTTCAAGTTTTCCCCTGATGCTTCCTTGGTCTCCCTAAATCACTTACTGCAGTTAGTGGCAAAAATGCAGGCAGCATTTGGAGAGTGCAACTAGATGTACTCATTCAGCAAATTCTAATGAAGCAGCTATTGGGTCCCAGGCACAAGAGATGCAGGAGCACTCAGTGTGGTATCTGCTGATGAGGAGAAGACTGTCGATGACAGTCGACAGGGAGAGACAGGAGTAAACAAATAAATAAATGGAATGTGACAGGCTTAATTACAAAGCTAGTCAGGCATAGTGGGAACACAGTCAGAGACTGTACGACTCAGGAGACCTCCCAGTGGCCACTCCATCTAAAATGGAACTGCTTGGTGGCTCTGTCTGATCTTTCTCTCCCACTCCCATCTGGCCCTCTATGTCACATCACCTGTATAATTTCTTTCATCGTTAAGAGCTCATGCCATCTTGTTTATTTACTTGTGAATTACATGGTAATCAAAGCTCTGGGAGTGGGGACACCTTGTGTCTCTCTTGGACACTACTGTATGTTTAGCATCTAAAACAATGTTCAGTTCTGGGCAGTGACGCCTGCAGAATTTCTACCCTAGAATTTCTAACCTATTTGCTGATAGGGATAGCAACCTGTGTGGAACAGGAGTAGAACTAAATCTCGATTTTCGAACAAGCCCTATGTTACAAGTTATTTGGCATGGCTTTGATGGGGAGACTGTTAGAGATTAGGAAAAACAGCTCAAGATACTTCCCTCCTAGCCACCCCCTTGTGGCACCATTGTCCCGTAGATTGTTAGAACTCCAGAGAGGCCCATATTCATTTATTTTATACTTCTAATATAACTCAAAATGAAGCAATGCCAGAAAGACATTACAAAATTTATGCTACTTTTAAAATGTTTGCATGTAATAAATGAATGTTCTAAAAACAGAATGCAATGTTATTCTCTTAGTCACAAAATAACTCAAGTATTTTTTTTTAAATGGAATTATAGTGCACCTTGGACAATGTGTTCCAGTTATGGGGCACAAATTTAAAATTGTATAAGTGACTTCTCTTATCCCGTAAGTATTCTCTTGGAGAAAATGCCTCATGCCGCAATTTACTCATATGAAGCCCATGCCAAGCAGTTCCCAGGTCCCACCCCCATTTTAGGTTCTGTATATGCCTTTCCTGGGACATAGTAAATGCTCACCAAGTGGTTTATAAATAAATCCTAAATGAATACACATATTAAGGAATGAATGAATGAAGTCAAGAAAGGAGGGTACCTGGGTTGAGTCTACAAAGATGAGCAGCATCCCCAGAAACTTGGTGGTAGGAAGAGAAACAGCCTTCTAGGCTGAGGGGACAGGTATGCAAAGGTATGGCACTGACAAATAGAACCGTGTGTTCTGAGAACTGCAAACAAGATAGTGCTACAAATACTGTAGGGGGCATAGTGCAGTCTCCAGTGTAAGAGCTGGCAAGGGGCCATATCCACTGGAGTTTGGAGCTGACAAGGAGGCAGTGAAGGCTTTTAAGCAAGACAGCAAATATAGTTGAACCTGACTTTTAGAAAGATCATTTTGACCCCAGTGTAGAGCAAGGGCCAGCAAATTATGGCCTGTGGGACAAATCTGGCCCTCCACCTGCCTTTGTGAGTAAAGTCTGTTTGGAACATAGCCACGTTTATTCTTTTGTGTATTACCTTTGCTGCTTTCACACTGCAATGGCAGCGTTGAATAGTTGCGATGGAGACCACTGGGCCCACAAAGCCACAAGTGTTCACCACCTGGCCCTTTATAGACAAAAACTTCTGACCCTGGTCTATAGGAAGAGGGAGGAGAGAATGAGTTCAGAGGCAGGGAGACCAGTTAGGAGCCTGCCAGGAGCCAGTAGAGTGAGGATGGAGAGGAGGGGCAGATATGGGAGATGTTAAAGGAGCAGGATTGTCAGGACTCAGTGTTCGGTGGGGGATAAAAGAAGGGTGCTCACACTCCCTGTTTTTCTCTTGGGTGACCAGGCAGAGGTTACATTATTCACAGAGAAAGGGAAACTGGTTTGAAGACAAGGATACTGACTTTGGTTTTCAACATGTTAAGTTTGAGGATCCTTTGGGACATCTAGGTGGAGATGTCCCCCAAGCAATAGGATAACCAAGGCTGAGGCAGCCTGGAGGCACAGACCTAGGAATCCTCAGCATGTCGTAGGAGGTGGTTAAGCAGTAGGGTGGAGTATACGCAGAGAAGAGCTGTGGACTGATGGAGCTCTGGCAACCCCCCAGAGCTCAGCTGGGAGCAGACAAGGCATGAGGAGACAAGGGCCCTGGGGAAGGCTACCTCCTACCCAGAGGCTCAGTGTCCTGCTTCGTTCTCCCTCTCCCAACAAGATAGAGTCGGGGTGCAGGGGGCTGGAGGGAGCCCTCCTCTGCCTCCCAGCTCTAGGGACACCATCATTTCACCTTAGAATGGCCCCATCCTGAGAGGCCTGTGGGAATCTAATCATTTTACCATATTCCAGTCCAGCATTGTTCTCAGCCCATGTCAAAGTGACGGCAAATGCCAGGATGAAAAATAGACTGCTCCTTGAGATGCCTGGAAACCTGCAATGATGGACCAGCTCACTCTATTTTCATTCAGGCAAAAGCTTATCGGTAGACATTTGTTCTATCAATGTTAAGTAACTGTCTATACATTTTCTTCCAGAGACGTTTTAGTCAGGCCCCTGTCCCCAGGATCATGGCCTTGCTCTGGGTTTAGAGTAATATATATGACATATATACACACACATATATATATGTATGCATACATGATATATATCAAATGATATATATATGCTATACATACACATGCACTTTTTTTTTGGTCCAACCGACAAACTGATGTCCCCAAACAGAAGGAACTTGCAGAAAGGTCAACAAATTTATAGCAAAGCTAAAAATATCTCATGTCTTCTGATTCCAACCTCAGTGTTTCCTCTCACCTGGCTCCTCCTCAATGTTCCACAGCATTTACTGTCTTGGTGTGGATTTGTAGTCTGTTCCTCTCCCCAGCCCACATCTTCCACTGGAGCCCTCCCTTGCCCAGGATGGTGTCACGTAGACACACGCAGGCATAGTATTAAGGTTTGAAGGGATGGAAAGCTCATTCTCCATACCTCTGAGTTTCCTTGAGCACTCTGGCCTCTTGCCCTGCCCTGACACCCACCTCAAGAGGTACAGTCCCCTGATTGAAGGGGGAAGCTCTTGCTCCATGAATCCCTATGGGTATCTGCATCAGAAATCCTGAGGCTGGGGATTTTCTTGACTTCTCCCCTCTATTCCAAACCAAAACGATGCAGTGATTATGGTTCAGAGCGTCAGCTCTGCAGACTCCAACTTTCTTACGGTTTAACTCTTCCAAAGTCAGGTGCATTTGACTCTCATGCTAAACCATGCAACCAAACAAGGGTTTATCATATTGAAAGACATCTTTTGATATCCATCATGCTGACTCTTGCATCCGCCCTTCAATTTGTTCCAACTGTAGGTAGAAATTAAGGAAGTTATCGTTTTAGAAAAAGGAAGAGGAATTTTCACAGCAAAAACTCCAATGAGTCTCTGTAAAGTGTAGGGAAGGAAGAGGTTGGCTCTGATGTTTTGTCTTTGTGGTAATTTATGTAAGACCCACATGCTTTACCGCTCTGAGAAAGAGGTAGCCCAAAGCTGAGAATATTGTATTTGGCTTGGGAATGAGACCTGTCACAGTCTGTCCTAGGGCTGCTTATCCAGCTTCATTCACAATGGCTGGCTGCTGTGCAGCCAAATTCATTTTAACCTCAAACGTGATCCAAATCTTCCAGCCACTAGGCTTTTGCACATATGGGTCTTCCCACATCTCCACTTTCAGCCTTAGCTGGAGCCCCTGTGTGATAGGTCTTGAACCAGCTCTAAAGGAGACATGAAAAAGAATAAGCTACTTCAAGTCATGAACCCTCTGGTCCTGTATTAGCTTCCCAGGGCTACTGGAACAAAGTACAACAAACTGACTGACTTAAAACAACAGAAATTTATTCTCTCACAGTTCTGGAAGCCAAAAGTTTGAAATCAAGGTGTGAAAAGGACCCTGCTTTCTCTAAGAGGTAAAATCCTTCCTTGCCTCTCACTATCTTCTGGTGGGGCCCACAATCCTTGGTGTTCTTTGTTTTGCAGCTGCATCACTCCAATCTCTGCCTCTGTTATCACATGGCCTTCTTCCCTGTGTGCCTGTTTGTCTTTGTGCCTTCACATGGCATTGTCCTCTTCGTATAAGGACTCCAGTCATATTGGATTAAGGCCCCACCCTAATGACCTCATTTTAGCTTTAGCTTTACAACTGTAAAGATGCTATTTCCAAATAAGGTCACATTCACAGGTACCTGGGCTTAAGACTTCAGCATGTCTTTTTGGAAGACATAATTCAACCTATCACAGGTCTTATTCATTTTTCAAGGCTCAGTCTAATATCCTTGGGGAATATACCTGGATGCCTCAACCAGATGGAGCCCCTCCTACCTCTGCCCTATCAGGATTCAGTCTCCACCTTTTGGTGCTTGTCTTATACTGCCTCACAGATGTGATATTTTGAAGAAAATTACCAAGAGGAATGGGTTGTGCAGGGAGAAGAAGTAAGTGTTAATTTGGGCCCTAGATACTACTTTATGCCTTGCACAGTCTCTCATAGACTATAGAGTTTCTGCATTCATCCTTTGGCCAGACCTGCAACTCTGCACAGTGATCTGGCCCAAGGAAGCCTCTCACAGAATCCAGGATTGAATGGAGGCACTGGCACAAACTAACCACAGCTGGCCAGGAAAGCCCTGGCTAACAGACACCCCATGGGTCTCTCAGTGGTGTGTGCCTCAGCCTGCCTGCCAGCCAACTAGTGTCCCCCCACTGATTTTTCTGGATATTGCTGAATCCAGAAAGCAGGCTCTTCAAGAGCAGCCTGTGGCTTGGCTGAGTCAGGGCCACCTCCTTTCCCCACCCTGGTATTCGCAGCTCCCTGCAGCAGCCCTACTGGCAGGCCCAGGCTGTTCTCCACCTACTTTCCTAAGCCATCCCACTCAGCCAAGATGAATACCTGCAGTCTTGCCTCCTGCGCTAGGGGGAGACTTCTTGCCCCTTGAGAGGCCAGCAACTGGTGACCTGCACTGAATTCTAGATACCCACAAATCACCATTATTCAGTCTACCATAACAACATAAAAATAGGTATCAATCAGTGAAGCGTGGCACAGATCCCTCAGAACGGCCCGCTGCTTTCCGGCCTCATGGGAGGGGCAGAGGCATCCAGAAGGATGGGGATCCACTCAGGGAGATCAGGTCAGGAGCTATTTACTAATCGGATTGGAACTATTTCAATGTTTTAACACCTAGCCATACCAGCTAAATATGAGCCCTGCTATTAGTAAATACCTCAGACAGCAGTCATCATGATTAGGTTTCATAATCTATTAGGTTTCATAATCTATGTCAAGCACTCAGCACAATGCCTGGCATACAGTAAGTGCTCAGTAAATGTTAGCTATTACTATTGTTACCAGTAGTGACATGGTGCCTTCCAGGGGCCTGAGCTCTAATCTGAGTGGACTAATTCCACCAAAAGATGAGAGGTCCTCCACCTCCAACTGCCTTTCTGCTGTCCCCTCAGGCAGCACAGATGCCCTGGCACACCTGTGTGCTGGCCCTCTTGGACGCCAGCTCTTCCTACCTTTCTCAACTTCTTCCACCCTTCTCCCTGGACTTGCTCTCACTCTCAGCTCCCTTAGAGTTAGAACTTTATCTTCTGCAGTTGGCACTCTCACTAGAAATTTGGGTGAATATATCCATTCATCAAGCCCCCAGTTTGCCCAAAGAATAAATCATGCTTCCCATTTCCTCATCTACATTTTATGTGCTTTGGCCAAGAATGCAATGGATGCTTCCAACTGCCTGGGAGGTGGTCAGACACCCTAAGCCTAGAGTTGTGCACTGGAACCAGGCTCTGACAGTTGAGAGGAGTCTCCTTCTTGAAGATCCATTACTCTGAACTGATTGGCCAAGCCTGGAAGAGGGTCTCAGGCCATACTCATCCCTGTGAGCTGACTGCTTATCGGCTCTAAGGCAATTGACTCCTCATGAAGCCCAGTAGATGCTGGCCTATTGGAATCCTCTCTACAAAGAAGAAGATTCCAGGCATCACTTGGTGCTAAGTGAACCTTAAAGTTTAGGTCTCCAATTACCCCATCATTTTTTTTTTCCACCTAATACTTAGAGTACCAATTCTGGGTCAGAACACTTGCCAGGCTTGGAAATCCAAACTCAGCGATAATAGCTACTGCTTATTAAGCGCTGCTATGTGCCACAGAGGGTGTTAGGAGCTTACATCAACCCACCTGTTGTATTAATAAAAAGATGCGAAACTGAGGCTTACACAGGTTAAGTAACTTATAAATGGTGTTGCCAAGTCTTCAACTCAGGATGTCAAAGTCTTGTTTTGTTTTGTTTTTTCCCTACAGCACAATACTGCCTATGAATACAAACCAACCCCCTTGCACTTCCTTAGAAGTTTCTGTCTAGTGGGACCACGTTCCATAATTAAATAACTGCCCCCTATTACCATCTGAACAAGGCGATAAGAGCATGGAAAATAGAGGACCCCTCTCCTATGCCAGAGGACAAGAGCCAGGAACGTTCTCAGAGACTACCTGACTTAACCTCCCGCTGTGCATATGGGGAGACTGAGTCACTGAGAGGGACAGAGACTCCACCAAGGCTTCACAGAGAGTATATAGAAGGTCTAGGACTGGAGCAGCCTCCTGCAGCCCAGCCCAAACAGCCTCTTGCCCCTGCCCCTTCCCACCGCCTGGGCTCCCAGGAAAGGGAAGAGTTGGGAATATGGTTGCTATATTTAGCAAAAACCAAAACAGGGTGCCCAGTTCAGTTTGAATATCAGATAAACAACAAATAAATTTTTGTATAGGTATACCTCTAGCAATATTTGGCAACTTTGGTTGGACTGGATCCAGCTGGGCAGCCCGGGCTTTGGAAAGAGGCAAGTTGAAGGAGAGTGGCATCCACCCTTGGCTGACGTCCAGCTGATTATGTGAAATTCAGAGAAATGACCAAGGAGCCAGAGTAGAAGACAAGGGAGAGGTCTGGGTGATGCATGATCGAATCCACAGCATCCGGCAGGGCAGAAGGTCCATATCACACAAAAACCCTCCAGGAAGGGAGCAGGGAATGGACCACGGAACGACTGACAACAGGAGAACTAAGGAGATAGCACAGAAGAGGGAGAGGAGGACCCGGCCTGGATGAAGGGGACAGTTCTCAGAAGAAGCAGAGCTCTTCCAAGAAGTGGTGTGGTCACCAGGAAGATTGGGTAGTGATGGCGGGGGCATCCCAGGCAGAAAGAACAATTTAAAAATGCCTCCTGAATTGTTTATTCCCTATGCTAGCTTTCTCGGTGTTTGGTAGCTTTGCTGCAATGGAAAAAAAATGCAAGATTTGGCTTCAGAATTTCCAGTCACATCAGCACCACCTCCCAGCTCTGTGACCTGAACACACTTACAGAGCATTTCTGAGGATTTTCCTAAAATGGGATTCATGGAGCTGTTGTTCAAGCCGGATAAGAAAAAGAGGGTAGAACTTGATAAAGTGCTGGTACAAATGTTAGCTCTTATTGCAGTAAATGCTAAGTGTGTTTCGAATGAATGTTGTTTTCATGCTTCCTCTCTCTCCCCAGCAAAACCACACCAGGATCTTAAAGCAAATCCCATTCGTGAATCAAGTCCTCTGCTGCTTTATCACTCCTTGCTCTTCCAGTTTAAAAGGAGAGTAATTGAATGATTTGAGGCTACGAAGGGCCAGATCCCCCTGGGTCCCTGGTTTCCATCGTCATTTTGGGGAGCTGCTTTGGCTCTCAGCACCACACTGGGCACTATTAAATAATTTCCTGTAGCAGTAAGTTGTAGGAGATGGTCCCTTAGGGAATAAAATTTTGAGGATGAGGTCAAGCAAGGATTATTGGGGTTAAAAAGTAATTAAGTGAAGAGACGGGTGGGAGTTGAGACAATGGGGAGCCAAGGAAGAAGGAAGAAGGGAGGAGGAAAGAGAGGGAAAGGGGAGGAAGGGAGGGAGAAGAGTTAGGCTGTGCTGGGATCTGGTTACTCTCTGCCTGCAAGTTGGCAACTTTGGGATCTAAGGCAAATGATTTAAGCTCCCCGAACAATTTTTCTGATCTGTAAAAAGAACAGAACCCATTTACAGATGGGTTAAGCTGGTAATTATTGGAAAACATTGGCAAGTTTACTAATATTCATGTAATGCCTTATGGTACACATGGTACGTTCTGATCCATCATATTACTTGAATAGCAAATGACTCAAGTGGGCAAGACAGTGATTGTTATCCATATTTCATACTGAGATTCAAAGAGATCAATGATTTTCCCATTATCAACAGGCTGGTAAATGGCAACGCTAACTGCTGTTGGACCAGGCACTGTTCTCTATGACCCTGGTTTCCACAGAGCACCTGCTGTAGGCCAGGCCTTGTGGTATGTGCTGAGGGTGAGGTCAGCCACACCAACCTGGTCCCTGACTTCGAGGAGCCTAATGTCTATTAGGGAAGACAGACATTAAGTAAATAACCATGCAACAAAATATGTAATTACACACTATGATAAATGACACAAGGAAATAAAATAACTAAGTCTCATAGAGAGTAAAACAGAGGGGAGATAACTGAGATGGGAAAGTGTACAGAGGAAGGCCTCTCTACTGAAAAAAAGTGTAGGCGAAGACTTAAAGTGTGAATCTGATTTAGCCAGACCCAGAATGAGGTATTCCAGGTAGAGAGAAGAGCATATTTGAAAGCCCTACGTTATAAAACTGCAAGGATTCTTATAGTCAGAGTGTATTTTTTTAAGGGGGAGAGAAATCTAAGATTAGGAGAAGAGTTAAAGGAAGGTAGCTCAGTGGCTTCACCTAAAAATCACTGGAGGGAGGTTTGAAAAAGTACCTGTGCTAAGGGCCCACAGGCAGAGATCATAATAGTTGGTCTGAAATGGGCTCTGGACAAAAGAATTTTAAAAAGCCCCCCAGGTGATTCTAATGTACAACCAAGGCTGAAAACCACCCGGCTAGACCTTTAGAACAGGATAAGCTGTTTCAATATTCTCCTAATGGGAAGGCATTGAACATTGTTAAGCATGAGGTAAGACAACATCAGATTTTCATTTTTAGGTGATCAGTCAGGATGCTGTATGGAGATCAAAAGTGGGGACGTGAGTGAACAGACTTTCAATAGCCCAAATGGGATGTGGTGGCTGGGACTGGAGGGTTAGCAATGGAGATGGAGAAACAGGAGTCAAAATATATTTGGGAAGTAGAATCAGTGGGTAATCTATTTGTGTAGGACTCCCAGAGACATGATTTCCAAGATTCTGGTATTTCTGAGATAATCATCTGGATAGATAGAGGTACCATTTATCGAGGTGGAGAAAACTGGAGGAGAAGCAAGTCTGGTATTCTTTTGTATCTGTTAGGTTTGAGATGTCTGGGAGACATCCAAATGGAGGTGCTCAAAGGGGCAGTTTGATATACAGTTCTGGAGCTCCAAAGAGGTCTGGGCTGGAGATGTAAATTTCGGAGTTGTCAGTGGGTTGATGATCTTTAAAGATCCATGTATGTCAATGACATTGTTTAGGGAGCACTAGGAGAATGAGGAGGAAAACCAGGAACTGAGTCCTGAGGATCCTCCATGGTTAAAGGATAGAGAGATCTAGAGAAGCTGATCTGCGTACTAAGGAAGGAGAGAGGGGGAAAAAGTCTTTGAGAATGAGGTGCAGCTGGAGACAAAGGACTGAAGCATTTGACGAAGGGGGCTATGATCAGAGGGGTCACCAAACGTGGTTAGGATGCCAAGTTAGACTGAAAGCTTACACATTCCACCAGGTATGGTGGCATGGAGGCTTTCAGTGACTTGTAAAGGAGCAGTTTGGATGAAGTGATGGGGAGAGAAACCAGTGTGTAGTGTTCTAGATAGTGAATGGGTACCCTAGGATACAGCAATGCATTCATAGTGTTAAAAGATAAACTGAGTCATATTAAAATTTATAAGAGTTTATTTGTGCAAAAATTGATTTGAATCAGGTAGCCAGACCTGAAGCAGTCTGAAGCAGGGGGAAAGACTTTTATAGAGAAGATGTGGAAGCAAAGCAAGGAAATCATTTGATTGGCTATAGCTTAAGGGTTGCCTTATTTAGAAAAGCCTAGTTGCCTATTTGTGACTGGTTATCCTTAGGTTTTGATTTCTCAAACTCAAGGCATTTTTGGCTTAGGTTTTGGTTTGCTTATGTAGACTACTAAGGCATTAGAGTCACCTCGGTCTAATGACCTCCTTGTTTAATTAATTTAACCTGTAGGAGGCACTTGCATGTGAAACAGAGTTCCATGGAGGCATGTTTATTGAAGCAGTGTTTGTATTTGCAAAAACACAAGAACAACTTAAATTTTCTTCTAGAGCAGAGTGGAAAATTAAACCATAAAGCTACAGAGTGAAGTGGTTAAGGGCAAAGACCCTGGAGCCAGACTGCCTGGTTCAAATCCTACATTTTCCACTTGCTTGCAGTGTGACCATGGGCAGTTACTGACCCTCTCTGTAAAAGGGGACTAATAATAGACCATCTACCTCATAGGAGTGTATTGAGAATTAAAGTAACTTAAAATATATAAGTTCAAATAAACATCTTGAATTAACAAACATCATTTTATAACTCAAAGGGTCTCAAGATAACTTTTATAACCCCATTTTACAGGTATGCAAATGATAGCTCAGTGAGGGGAAAGCGGCTTTTCTACTTCAGTAGAGGCTATGAGCCCAATCCCCAGATGCTTCCAGTACAAAGCTCCTTCACCACACCCCTCTGCTCACAGACCACAAACTCAGGTCTTAGCATTCTGGTTCAATGCCTTGATAAGGCAAAATGCTTAGGAAGTAACACAAATTCCATTTTTTTAAAATAAAATATCTTCAAACATACAAACTAGCATCAAACACTAACAAATGTAAAATGACATTCATGGGACATGGATCTCATCTATGACCTACAAGAGTTAAATTGGGGGAAAAGAAGACTGGAAATACGATGCTGTTGTCCTTTGCATTGGGTTGGCCAAAAAAGTTCCTTCACTTTTAAAGTAAAAATAAAAGACACTTTTTTCATTTTCACCAAGAACTTTATTGAGCAATGAATGTATTTACCATTTTGTTCCACTATCTTCTGCCATTTTCCAGGCAACTTCATAATTCCATCTTCCCACAACTTTTTATCTTTTTGAGCAAAGAATTGTTCTAAGTGCCTTTTACAGTCTTCCAGGGAATTGAATTTTTTTCCATTAAGACAATTTTGTAAAGACCGAAATAAATGGAAATCCGAAGGTGCAAGGTCTGGTTAATATGTCAGATGAATCAGAACTTCCCAGCTAAGCTGTAACAGTTTTTGCCTGGTCATCAAAGAAACATGCGGTCTTGTGTTACCCTGATGGAAGATTATGCGTTTCCTGTTGACTAATTTTGGACGCTTCTTGTCGAGTGCTGCTTTAAGTTGGTCTGATTGGGAGCAGTACTTGTTGGAATTAAACGTTTGGTTTTCCAGAAGGAGCTCATAATAGAGGACTCCCTTCCAATCCCACCGTACACGCAACATCACCTTCTTTGGATGAAGACCGGCCTTTGGTGTGGTTGGTGGTGGTTCATTTTGCTTGTCCCATGATCTCTTCCGTTCCACATTATTGTACAGTATCCACTTTTCATCGCCCGTCACAATTTGTTTTAAAAAATGGAACGTTTTCATTACATTTAAGAAGAGAATCGCATGCAGAAATACGGTCAGGAAGGTTTTTAGCTTAGGTGGAACCCAAACATCAAAGCGATTAACATAACCAACTGGTGCAAATGATTTTCAACGCTTGATTTGGATATTTTGAGTATGTCGGCTATCTCCCGCGTGGTATAACGCTGATTGTTCTCAATTAATGTCTCAATTTGATCACTACCAACTTCAACTGGTCTACCTGACTGCGGAGCATCATCCAGCAAGAAATCTCCAGCACAAAACTTTGCAAACCACTTTTGACACGTTCGATCAATCACAGCACCTTCTCCATACACTGCACAAATCTTTTTTTGCATTTCCGTTGCATTTTTACCTTTCTTGAAATACTAAAGCATAATATGCCAAAAATGTTGCTTTTTTCTTGCATCTTCAATATTAAAATGGCTAAACAAAAATTCACCAATTTTAGGGCTTCCCTGGTGGCGCAGTGGTTGAGAGTCCGCCTGCCGATGCAGGGGACATGGATTCGTGCCCCAGTCCGGGAAGATCCCACATGCCGTGGAGCGGCTGGGCCCATCAGGCATGGCCGCTGAGCCTGCGCGTCTGGAGCCTGTGCTCCGCAACGGGAGAGGCCACAACAGTGAGAGGCCCGCGTACCGCAAAACAAAAAAACAAAACAAAAAACAAACAACAAAAAAATTCACCAATTTTGGTTTTTAAAAAATGCATGCTGATATGACAGCTGTCACAATACAATCTAACAAAATTGTTTCGAATGAAGTAAAAGACAAATAAGCGTTACTAGAGCCATCTTATGGAAAAAAACTGAACGAACCTTTTGGCCAACTCAATAGTTATTTAAGGTTGAGAGCCTGCACACTGGTGACATGCTTGCTTGCTTTGTTTTTGTTGTTGTTAAAATATGAAGTAATCTGGGTTTAGCCTAAATCTAAGTCTTGTCTCCTCTTTCGTCATCCTCCTTTCATATTCCCAGTTTATCCTACTTCCTGATTTTCCCTCCCAACCCCAGAGCCTCAGTTTTCATGTCTGGAGGTCAAGCAACCTTCTACCTTTTCTTCCTGGACTTCAATCCATGCCTCACTGTTAACAGATAAATTCTTGTGCAAGGCCCATCTGCTCATTCTTCTTACTGCTTACTTGCTTTCAGGGGCTCCCTATGATCTTCAGAACGAGGTCCTTAGCATGGCAGGCAAGACCCTCTGTGACTCAGTGGGCTCCCACCTCACAAGATGCTATGACCCTCCTCACCTCCATCACAATTCCTCCACTGGGCTTTCCCACCTCCCAACACTTGCCCAGGTTTCTCTCTCTGTCTTTCCCCTCTCCCTTCATCTGCATAGCTCCTGCTCAGCCTTCAAGATTCTAATCACGCCTCCCACCCCCAAGGAGGCTGTCCCTTGGACCCTTGACTCTATCCCTCACCCACTCCTCCATGTGTTGGCTGCCCTTGTGGGCTCCGATAGCAGCACCCTGAGTTTGCATCTATCCTTCGCACTTATCACACCCAACTATCAGTAGCTTGCCCCCGGTTCTCTCTCTCTCCCCCTTTCTCTCCACTACCCTAGAGGAACTCTTCTAGGGCAGAGACCATTCCTCTTGATGTCCCCAGTAAGTCTGGAAAGTGCTGCACATAGACATAATAGACTAGATGCACAACTGAATTTTATTCCAGGATCCTGGAATTTGCTTCATAACTGGGAAAAAGCACAGAGGAAGTCATGGCTTCCCACTTTTCCTAGATTTCTAATTGTACCCAGTCAGGCACTGCAGACATACTTGTTAGATGTTTCTGAGGTGCTAAGAAACTTGTTTTGTCTCTAACTGCACTTTTTTTTTTTAAAGTCTGTGTTTATAAGATAGTTAGAGAGGCTTCACATTGTATAATTCCACAGATATTATGCTGCTCACTAGTTACAAAAATAATTGAGTATGCCTCATAAAGCTGACTTAATTTCACAAATGAGTTGTATTCAAGTAAATATTTACTTCTAAATGCAATTTTGTTGAAAACCCTCTTAGAACACTTTCATTAAGCTCACATGATGTATAGGCTGTGTAGCTATTAAATCATTACTTAGAGAGATGATAATTTTAAATAAAGAGAAACATATGCTTTCAATGCATCAAACACTTTTTAGGGCTACTTACATGCCAAATCTTGAGGTGACCACAATACCTTTGATTTCTTTATTTTTCACACACATGCACACACACATACATTTCATAGGCAAGTCCAAAATAGAGCCATGATCTCTTACTTCTCTCCATCTCACTGCTTTAACCCTGGTCAATTACCACTTACATGGATCCTTGCAGTAGACTTTAACATCTCCTAATTCCACTCTTGTATTCCTTCATCCCCTCTTCTGCACCTCAGCTAAGTGAACTCTGTAAAATCTAAAACACATTATAACACTCACTTGTTTAACACCTTCCAGTGACTTCCCAAGTTACTCAGAATAAAATCCAAGCTCTTCACCTTTGGCAAGAAACCCCACCTGACTCAGTCACTGCCCATCTGTCCCACTCCTGACACACAGCTATCCCCTTAAGCCCTCTATGCACTGGCAGTTCTCTCTGCCTTGATCACTCAAGCCGGTTCGGTTCTCACCCTAGGAATTCTGCAATCACTGTTCTTTTACCAGTATTTTGCATGGCTGACACCTTCTCATCATTCAGGCCTCAGTCAGAATCACCTCCTCTCAGAGAGCATCCCTTCCTTCCACTCGCTCCATCACATAACTCTATTTTATTTTCTTCACAAAACCTACCTCTCTCTGTTGCGATTTAGCTTTTGCTTCTTTGCCTATTTTTTGTTTGACCTCCTCCTCCTACCACTCCCTTTGAATAAATATCTCCATGAGAAGAAGGGTCTGGCTTGGCTTGTTCACAGCAGTATCCCCAGGGCTTAGAGTGGGTCCTAGTCCATTGCAGATGTTCAACAAAATGTGTTGAATGCATAAATTAGGACACAATCCCTACCTGAAAGATCATTTATTTGTAAAATTAGATTGAACATGGGACAATCTGGGATACGTGCTGTCATGGGTGAAGAAGTCCTAGAGCTGTCTCTTCTTCAGTGTTGACACCACCTTTTGATTATAATGACAGAATTCTGAAGAGTCCCGCCTCCCTCTACTTCATTTTCCACAGTGCAGTGAGTGCTCTGTCCTATACTCATGGCCTTTAAAGATAAAGTATTAACTCAGTAGCACCCATATAAGGTATTTCAAGTTCTGGTTCTAGCCAAGCTCATCTGACCATTATGGAAGAAAGTGAACAGAAATGCATCTGTGTGTTTCTTTTTCTCACCCAATCTCCTTTTAAAGCCATGATGAAGGAAAGTCTACCACATGTGACTGGGCACTTTGAGTATACCCTCAGGTTACATAAAAGTCAGCGCTGAAACCAAGCTATTATTAGCACCATGCTTTCAACAGCTAGACCACTTACAACTAGCCCTTTCTGCAAGTGTATTTGTTTCCACATATTATATACATGACACACCCCCTCACACTTTATACATATGTGTATATATATTTTTTTCAGGATGTACAATCATTCATTCATTCCATCAATATGCATTTACTGAAGCATCCTGGGTACTGAGAATTCAACAATGAGTAAGTCACAGAGGAATATTTACTCTGCAGTATTTCCACTTGGAAGAATCTTGGAGGTTTTTCACTGTTAGATGTTTGTATTGTTTTATTTTGTTTTCAATCACCTTGATGGGATAATAGAATTGAACTTCTAGCTACCTATTGCTCTTTATTTCTTCACTAGGAGTGTTCTTTGGGGGCATTTCATGATTAGGTTCCTCAATTTGCTCAGGGATGGTTTAGTTTTAATTTTTCCAGATTGTTTTGTCAGAGCTATAATGAATCTTTATTCCTTCATGAAAATACAGTCTCTTGTGAAGCTTTCCCTGCCCTTGCCCTTCTCAATATTAATCATTAATAATTCTTCTTTGAGGCCCCCATAAACACCCGTGACATGGCATTTCTCTCATTTGATCAAGCTGTATTTGTTTCCATGTCAGTTGTGAAGTTTAATTTCCTTCTAAGCTCCAAGACAGAGCCCAGGGCCTGGCACATAGTGGATGCTCATAAATGTAGCCCTCAATAAACTTAATCAGGCACAAATGTATTTGTCCTATTGAAGTCATTGTCTAATTCAAAAGAACACATCAGATGGTCTGGAAGACAGACATATCATGCCAGCCTGTTAATCACACCAAATTGTGGAGATATGCCCTGCCTTGGTAAAACAACCTCATGGAGATGTACGACCTAGCAGCTACTGATGTTCTGAGCCCTACTCTCAGTCACCATGGGGAGGACCCAAAATGAGCCCCACATCTGAGTGAATGGAAGGATGTTAATGAGTGGCCTGGATGAATTAGACAGGCCTGGTTTGCTTCATATTCAGCCTGATCCAGTTTCCATGCATCTTAGAAAAATAAGGACAAATATTTAGGCAATGATGCAATCCAAATAAAACAAAAACGTTTTGTGATGTATGTGGGGATCGGTGAAGGAGCATATAGAGTACATACCAAATGCCTGCCTGGGGAATCGTTGCGGGGAGAAGCTAGATGTCTTGGAAGACTTGGCAAGAAGACAGCTGAGAGCTGTGTGCAGCCCATCAGTGCATCCTGATTCCATTTCTCATCTTATATAATACAGTGGAAGTGAGGCCCTTGACTTCCTCACAGAGGAGAGCAAGGCTCACAGGCGTGAGTGTGGATCACTTTGGCACTGCTTATTATTGCTGTCACTACTTACTGCTTCTAGTAAAATCCACAGCCTGGCAGTTGGTGTACCATCTCACAAGATGAGGTCTCACCTGTGAGCAGTATATGGCCAATCTAACACTTCATTATCTTTTTTTTTTTAATAAATTTTTAAATTTATTTTTGGTTGCATTGGGTCTTTGTTGCTGCGTGCGGGCTTTCTCTAGTTGTGGCACGCAGGGTCTTCTCTTCGTTGCGGTGCATGGGCTTCTCATTGTGGTGGCTTCTCTTGTTGCGGAGCACAGGCTCTAGGCACGCGGGCTTCAGTAGTTGTGGCTTGCAGGCTGTAGAGCACAGGCTCAGTAGTTGTGGCTTACGGGCTTACTTGCTGCATGGCATGTGGAATCTTCCCGGACCAGAGATCGAACCTGTGTCCCCTGCATTGGTGGGCAGATTCTTAACCAGTGCACTACCCGGGAAGTCCCCATTTTATTATCTTTGACATGGTAAATGTTAGGGACCTGAAATGCATCTGAGAAGCAATAGATGAATTAGACACATATTTCTCCATCAACTCACTGTTTATTCACTCTGGTTCATTCTAATACAGGGGGAAAAAACTAAAAGGCAACCAAACAAAAGAGATCCTCACTCTTCTCCTCACCCATTCTGTTGCACTTTTACAGAAGCCATGAGTGAAGCAGATGAGGGGCTAGAAGTATATTTTCTTGACTGCAAGAATACACTGAGATGTTTTCAATGGTGGAATAGAGCAGTAGGCATGTGGCGATTTATTTTTTCTTCTAACTGCTATTCTTTTTCTAAAATTTTTTAAATGTGAAATATGGCATATGAACATAAACAAAGAGGTTTAAACCTGTAGGCAAAGAGCTTGTAAAACGCTGTTGGATACCCATTTACCACTACTCAGTCAAGAGATGAGCACCAGCATCTTAGAAGGTGTCCTTCCTAATCATGATGTCTGCCCCCCCATTTGTAAAAGTTCTACCCTCTATCTTATGGCAGTGATTTTTTTTCTTTATTGGAGTAAAATTGCTTTACAATGTTGTGTTAGTTTCTGCTGTACAATGAAGTGAATCAGCTATGTGCATACCTATCTCCCCTCCCTCTTGGACCTTCCTCCCCTCCTTCCCCCCATCTAGGTCATCACAGAGCACCAAGGTGAGCTCCCTGTGCTGTACAGCAGGTTCCCACTAGCTATTTTACACATGGTAGTGTATTTATGTCAAACCTAATCTCCCAATTCGTCCCACCCTCCCCTACCTCCCCATGTCCACATGTCCATTCTCTGTCTACATCTCTATTCGGGCCCTACAAATAGGTTCCTCTGTGCCATTTTTCTAGATTCCACATATATGCATTAATATACATATTTTTCTCTTTCTGGCTTACTTCACTCTGTATGACAGACTCTAGGTCCATCCACCTCTCTACAAATGACCCAGTATAGTTCCTTTTTATGGCTGAGTAATATTCCATTGTATATATGTACCACATCTTCTTTATCCATTCATCTATCGTTGGACATTTAGGTTGTTTCCATGTCCTGGCTATTGTAAATAGTGCTGCAACGAACATTGGGGTACATGTGTCCTTTTGAATTGTGGTTTTCTCAGGGTATATGCCCAGTAGTGGGATTGCTGGGTCATATGGTAGTTCTATTTTTAGTTTTTTAAGGAACCTCCATACTGTCCTCCATAGTAGCTGTATCAATTTACATTCCCACCAATAGTACAAAAGGGTTCCCTTTTCTCCACACCCTCTCTAGCATTTATTGTTTGTATATTTTTTTGATGATGGCCATTCTGACCGGTGTGAGAGGATACCTCAGTTTTGATTTGCATTCCTCTAATAATTAGTGATGTTGAGCATCTTTTCCTGGGCCTCTTGGCCATCTGTATGTCTTCTTTGATGAAAGGTCTATTTAGGTCTTCCGCCCATTTTTTAACTGGGTTGTTTGTTTTCTTGATATTGAGCGCCATGAGCTGTTTGTATATTTCAGAGATTAATCCTTTGTCCATTGCTTCATTTGCAAATATTTTCTCCCATTCTGAGGGTTGTCTGTATGAATTTGCTTATATTCATTGTTTAACCATTTTTCTATACCTCCTGAAACAATATACTCTTTGGCTGTTTTAAAACTTTATATAAATGGACTCAAGCTGTATGTATTCTTTTGTGTCCGACATCTTTTATGCAACGTAATGTTTTTAAGATTCATCTGTGATGTTGCATGTATCTGTAACTGATTTGTTTTTATTGCTATATTATATCTCATTATATAAATTCTCTATGACATATTGATCCATTCTATGATTGATGAATGTTTACATTGTTTCCAATTTGGGGCTATTTTCACCAAGAATAATATAAGTATCAGTGTTGTAATTTCCTGGTACATATGTGCACACACTTCTTTATGGTATATACTGAGAACAGAGATTGCTGGACAAATGGTTGTGTATATCTTCAACTCTGATAGGTATGGGAAAATGTTTTAATATAACAAATATAGTATCTTTAATAATAAAAAGCATTTTACTTTAAGGAGGGGAAATATACTAAAAAGTTTTAACAGACAAATGACCCATGCATAATTTGGAGATGTATCACAAAAAGAAAAGTATTCACAAAGTCACTATGCCTATTTGACCTTGAAGCCAGTGGATTTCCTTTATTGTGATGATTCCCCTACCCCCTTATTCCAGGGGTTTAGGAATGGAAATGGGGGGGTATGAAATAGGACATGTACCTATGTTTGTTACTTAACTGAGAACATGTATTTTCCAGACAGAATGAAATTTTCTGTAATTTAGTAGAAAATAGCATTAGCCTTCCAGTACTCATTCTATACTGAAGGTTCTGGAAAAAAAAATAAAGGCATTGAAAAACATGACAGGTGGGAAATGTTTGGGAAAAATGAGATGAGGGCATGTATTGTGGAGAAGAGATAACTCAGAAAAATATGATCCCAGCACTCCAGTCTCAGAAAGGTCTCAGCAGGGAAAAGCAAACAGAGATCTACATAGCAAGACTTTGAAAGAAATATATGCATTTATTTGACAAACATTGTATAGTGCTAAATAGGTGCCAGGCATTCTTCTAACCCCCTGAGTGGGGTCTCACAGAGGCAGATGTCTGATGACTTTTCCAGCAGGCTGCATAGACTGACTTATTAGATGAGAACCTTTGTCTCTGGAGGTACAGGGGCTCAGAGAATGCTTGCTGAGCTGTGCAGAGTAATTCACACACAGGGCACAAGATCTGTTCTGCCCTTACTAACTTTGTGACAATGGGCAAGTAACTTAACATCTCTGGGTCTCATTTTTATCATCTATAAAAGGGGAAAGGATGGTTAATAATAGTTCCTTCCTCTTAGGGTTCTTGTGAAAACTCTGTACATGTGTGTGTATGCACATGTATATATATATGTGTGTGTGTGTGTGTGTGTGTATAATACTTAGTATGATGCTTGACACAAAATATGTACTCAATATATCAGCTGTTCTGTTTGTTTTTGTCGTTATACGAGATGACCTCAAAGGTAACTTCTGATGTTGTATTCTGTATTTCCACTGAAGTAGTGAGCAGAGCACAGATTTCTTTGACAAAGACTGTGATCCACTTCCCGGATGCTCCATTTATGAGCTGCATGAGCTTAGGCAAGTTACAACCATTTTGAGCCTGTCCCCTCATCTGTAAAAGAAGAATAGTCATAGCTCTGCTAAATGGTGGCTGGAGTAATCAATGGGGTAAGTGATGTAAAAAGTGTAGCGTGAGCCCTGAGAGCCAACTGGCCTGGGTGCTCTCCATGCTCCTAGGCAAACTACCTAATTCCAGTGAAATTCCACTTTATTTGGGTAAAATCAGGATAGACACAGTTAGACACAGATAAAGTCCTCGGCACGGGCATGATCTGCAGTAAGGCCTCAAAGCCCTTCTTGGCTCCTGTTGACTTTTCTGGGAAATGGAGAAAGTGATGTCAGTCTTTCCTGACTCATAAGGTTCTTGTGAGGATCCAATAAGAGAGTGGATATAAAACTACTTTTTAAACTATAAAGTGGCATAAAAATAAATTTTTAAATTAGCAAGAATCTAAATTAGTAAGCCCGGATTTATATTGCCTAGTTTTATTTTATAAAAATGACTATTAACAAATGCTCTTTTAACATTCAAGATCCTCCTAAACAGAATATTCACTTACTCATTCAACAGTTATTCAATGAGTATGTTACATCAGAGTATTTTCCTAATAGAATTCCTTTTTAAAATTATTTTGATCCTGTCCAAAAGATGATTTTATGGCAATTACTGGAGAAAGATAGATATAAAAATAAATAAGGAAAGAAACTGGGATTAAGTAAAAATAAAGGCAAAAAATAAAATGACGCCAGAGGTAAGATTATTCCATGAGAACTAAGATATAATTCTATACTCTGATAAGATAGGCTATATGTTTTACTCACAGGAGACAATGCAAAGAGAAAAGCAATTTCATACTGTTTTTCCAAGTGTCATCCATTGACCCTGCATCAGAATAGCCAGGGGTGCTTATTTCCTTTTCCCATCACCTGACCACCTGAATTTCCACACCTGCTCATTGTGTCTCTGAATATTTTACAAAAGCCCTAATGGCTATGTAAAGCTTTTCTGCTATTTGAAATTAAGGATGTGGGGAGTGGTATACACAGATACTCTTGGCAAAACTCTTTTGGAAAATAATTTAGCAAAAGTGGTAAAAAAGTTAACAACCAATATTCAGAATTCTTAAATTTCTTCTTAAGAAAGTGATTCATTCAAAACAAAAACAAAGGCCAAGGAATAAATATGGTCACTGCAATTCTGTCTATGGTTAAATTGAAACCAACCCACTTATGCAAAACATGGGGAAATAACTAGTTACAATATAGAATATCTTTTCTATTTGTTTACTCTGGAGACATAAAAAATGATAATTATGACTTTGCCAAACTAGCTCAGTTTCCTCAATGAAACTTGGAGGGTGGAATTCAAAATGATTGCATTGATGCAAAATATATAAACTGAAGACTAGAAAATAGAAATCAAAATATTATGTTTAATTATGGATGAGTTATGGATGATTTTGTTTCACATTTTTAAAATTGTCTTTCATTTTGGTTTGGTTTGGCTGTGTGTGTGTGTGTGTGTGTGTGTGTGTGTTCTCTTTCACCCCAAATGGGGCAAGTTTATTAACTCCACCACCATTTATTATTAGAAAATTAAGAATCAAGCTTTAATTATTTCCAGTTCTCCCTTTCTGGACAAGGTTAAGGTGGGAATAAGCAGTGAGGGGAATAGGTAAACCTTATAACATCACTGAGAGAATCAAGAAAGACTTTGAAAATATAAATTTTCTTCAAGGAGAGTCACAACCCTCCACATCTCTTGGACTTTTTTTTTTTCTTTTTGTGGTACGCGGGCTTCTCATTGTTGTGGCCTCTCCCATTGCGGAGCACAGGCTCCGGACGCGCAGGCTCAGCGGCCATGGCTCACAGGCCTAGCCGCTCCGCGGCATGTGGGATCTTCCCAGTCCGGGGCACGTACCCGTGTCCCCTGCATCGGCAGGCGGACTCTCAACCACTGCGCCACCAGGGAAGCCCTCTTGGACTTTTTTAAAGCATGCTTTCTTGGCAGCTGCATTTATCAGCATATGTGAAAATATTATCCAGGGTGCATTCTGTATTTTCAGAAATGTGACATGATAACATCCCTTAAAGAAAGGGATTTGGTGGTGAACATCCATCAGTTTTCACTCATGGGACTCCCTGAGGTAAGACCTTCTGTGTCATGTCAACATTTTTTTCCCTCTACCAGAAAAATTGGAAGATATAAGGAGAGATAGCATCTCAACATCTTGTCATCATTGCCTTCCTAACCCTTATTCCACCAACCTCCTTCCCCTGGTGCAGGCCAAAATGACAGGAGGAAACAATGTTGCTGTTACTGACTTTTTAAAGGAAATAATGTCAAAGATAAACAATGTTTACAGATTTAACCCAAATGTTAGTCATAAAATTATCTTCCAATGCTTGGATATGTAATGAGGCATCTAATGCCAAGTTAATACTGTCAACAGAAACACCATCCAACTTTCTAAACTGTCTTCATCTGAAAAAGGGGCAGCTCTCAGGATACAATGAAGGATAATCCCATAAAACAACTCAAAGGACACATTTGCCTAGGTTTTATGCTGCTAGATCCTGATCTGTTTTCCTCCCAGTACAAGAGACCACAGACTTCTTTGTGCCTTATGTATAAAGTGTTCTTCTTATTCTAGCAGGTGAAAACATGAACTATTTCCAGCCCTGTGTGGGTTGTGGATTGTTCCATCGACTCTCTTCTGGTGACTCTTTTCCCAGCCTTAGATTGTTTCTCACATACATAAATAGATCAATATTTGGCTGAGGATTCAAAGGGAACCCTCCATAGATATCCAGAGCTCTCTCTGCATGCAGTTTTTCCTCTTAGATTTTCTGCTCTGTAAATTCTAGTTGTCCTGGCCTCCCTAAATTCTGAATTCTGCCTCCTGAACTGAAGGAGTCCAGTGGGCTCTGATTGGGATCCTTCTCCCTATTCTGTGACCTCAACCCACTACCAGGAATGTTCTGGGACTCACTTTTGTTGTCCTTCTCAGAGGAATCACTGTTCTAGGCTGTGTGTTGTCCAATGTCTAAAAACCATTCTTTCATATATTTTGTTTGATTTTCTAAGTATTTAGGGCAGGAAAGTGCATGGAGTTCCTGTTATTCTATCACGGGCAGAAGCATATTCTCCAATGCTGTTGATCCCACTAATTCTTATAAAATGTGCACTGTCTTTTAATGTTACTTATTTTAATTTATGTAAATGTTTCTTATTTTAAGCTCAGAAACATGTTTTAAGATCTATTCACTCTGCAATACGAACATCTAAATCATGACTTCTGAGTGCTGCATAATGCTCCATTTGCCTATATTCTCCCTCAGTGATACAGTCCGTGGTTGCCTCCAACTTGATGCCACAACAACTAATGAAGCAACAAGCATCCTTCTACATGTGTTAATGTCTTTGGGATACATACTCAGAGGAGAAATTCCTGGGCCAAAACGCATCATTCAACTGAGTAGTGCCAGATTGCTCTCCAGTCTGGCTGCCAACACATTCCTTCTATCAGTGCATGAGATATCCTGAATCTCAATGTTTCTGCCACACTTGGTATTATCTAGCTTTTAATTTTTGCCAGCATCTCACTCAGATCAGGCTACCATAACAAAATGCCATAGACTGTGTGGCTTAAACAACAGAAATTTATTTTCTCACAGTTCTGGAGACTAGACACCTAAGATCAAGGTATTAGCATGACCAATTTCCGGGAAGAACCTTCTTCCTGGCTGGTAGACAGCCACCTTCTTTCTGTGTCTTCATGTGGTGGGGAGAGAGAGAGCTAGCAAGCTCTCTGCTATCTCTTCTTATAAGAGCATTTATCCAATTATGAGGGTCCCACCCGCATGACCTCATGCAAACCTCATCATCTCCCAAAGGCCTACCTCCAAAATCAACACAATGAGGGTTAGGCATATGAATTTGGAGGGGTGGGCATACCATTTAGCCCATAGTAGTTAGTTTCATAGGATAAAGTGATATCTCAGTTGTTATTTACCTGCAGTTTAACCTTATTGTGAAAGACCTAGCCAATGGAAGAAATATGACAAACTAAAGATTCGTGAACTTTAAATTTTGAAAAGGAAAGGAGATTATTCTTATTGTCTACCTAAAACCCTTCCTCCAAATCAACTCATAGCTATTAGCAAGAAAAAAATGACTAAGTTTTAATTAAAGAAACTAATAACTTTCTTGAATACAACTATATTTACATACACATATATAGCATGTGTATATATACTATTAAGTCAATATTAGGTATTCATACAGAATACATGTACATGCATACTATATATATATATATATATATATATATATAATGCATGATAGGAAATAATTCAATTAATAGTGCAAGAAATAAATAAAATACTTAGAAATAATAATAATAATTATGCAATACTTAAGTTAAAAATAACACTTTAGTGAGAATAATAAAAGAATGCTGGGTTAAATGGAGAGAACTCTTGCTTTTGGATAGGAAGATGCAATACTGAAAATATGTCAGTTCTTCCCAAAGTAATAAAAAAATCTAATAACTTTCCAACTGAAATTGAAAGATTTTACTATAACTTGACACATTTATTATAAAATTTACCTAGACAAAATACATTAAAAATTAAAAAATAGCAAAGAGGAACTTGCATTGACTCTAATCATGCCAGAAAAAAAGTGACAATTAAAATAATCTAGTATTAATACCAATTAGATGAATATGTGATTGAACAGAATAATAGACCAGAAACTGACTAAAAACTACATAATTGTTTAGTATATAATAAAAGTAAGGAAAAGATGCATTATTCAACAAATTGAGCTTTAATAATTGATTTACAATTTAGGGGAAAATTAGTCTTATCTAACAACATATGGCAAATAAATTCCAGATGGATTATATATTTAAACATTTGAAAAATAAAAATGACGAAGTACCGGGGAAAAAAATGTAGGCAAATAACAACTGGGGCTTTTAAAGCATAATACCAAAAGCACAAATTATTCTGGAAAAGACTAATATATTTAACCACATAAACTTGGCAAACATCTGAATAAAAAGCACTAAATGAATCTGATATGCCCTCTCTAGCAGGATAAACTCTACCTGTTCTTCCCCCTACTGTCTTGAGAACCCCTAGTCTGCAAGATAAAGTCCAAACCACTCAAAATTGCATTCAAGTCCTTTTTATTTTTTTTATAAATTTATTTTATTTTATTTATTTTTATTTTTGGCTGCATTGGGTCTTTGTTGCTGCACACGGGCTTTCTCTAGTTGCAGCGAGTGGGGGCTACTCTTCGTTGGGGTGTGCAGGCTTCTCATTATGGTGGCTTCTCTTGTTGCAGAGCAGGGGCTCTAGGCGTCCGGGCTTCAGTAGTTGTGGCACATGGGCTCAGTAGTTGTGGCTTTCAGGCTCTAGAGCACAGGCTCAGTAGTTGTGGCACATGGGTTTAGTTGCTCTGCACTATGTGGAATCCTCCCGGACCAGGGCTCAAACCCGTGTTTCCTGCATTGGCAGGTGGATTCTTAACCACTGTGCCACCAGGGAAGCCCCACAAGTCCTTTTACAATGTGACTTTAGCCAGCACCTTCAGCCTCTCTTCCCTCTGTGCCATAGCATTCATCCTGGGTTATGGCATACCATTTACTCATTGAGTCCATTGATACCATCCTCTACTCCCAATCCCTTATCCTTCCCTGGTAAACTCCTACTCCTCCTTTAGCCCTTAGTTCAAAAATCTCTCTCTTTGTTAATTCTCATCAAATCCTCACACCCATTCCCTCCCACAGGCTTGCCCTCTGGGTTCCCTCTTTTTTTTTTTTTTTTTTTGCAGTACGCGGGCCTCTCACTGTTGCGGCCTCTCCCGTTGCAGAGCACAGGCTCCGGACGTGCAGGCTCAGCAGCCATGGCTCACGGGCCCAGCCGCTCTGCAGCATGTGGGATCTTCCTGGACCAGGGCATGAACCCGTGTCCCCTGCATTGGCAGACGGACTCTCAACCACTGCGCCACCAGGGAAGCCCTCTAGGTTCCCTCTTTTATTACAGTTATCATAAGGTGTTTACATGCCAGTTTCTTTACTAGGCTGAGATCATGCTCTGTCTCTCAATGCTCATCCTTTTGCACAATAGACAAATGCCAGCAGGCCTTGCTTGGTGTTGTTGTTTTTCCTGAATGCTCATGCTATCTTCTGGATGTGGATTTGGGCAGAAGTTTTTAGACAGATGAAAAACTTGAGGCCCAGAGAGATGTGGAGATTTGTTCAACATAACATGGAGAACCAGATCACCAGTTTTGCATGTATAACCCAGTAAATTTTCTAAAAGCACAGTTTTTTTAAATCTCATTTGTCCTAGAAGAGAGTTGGATGTTGGCTAGCAAGAGGTGAAAAGGAGCAGTGGAATTGGAAGGAAAATGTCTTTAAGCATAGCCCTGAATAGGTCACCATAGGTTTTGTTGGTGACATGGGGTACTGAAGCATCCAGTTATGGATTTTATACATTTCTGGGCATGAGAATTAAGTCCTATTGCCCAAGGCATCCATTGTACATAGTGAATGAACTCCCTATTCATCTAGTATGCACTAGATTCATCCTTGGGAGAATTCAGATAATGGCCATTCAAATCATTTTCTGTATTCTGCGGTTCAGTTGGGAAACCCCAGTCAAAAAAGACTGCCTAGGGGCTTCCCTGGTGGCGTAGTGGTTGAGAGTCCACCTGCCGATGCAGGGGACACCGGTTCGTGCCCCGGTCCGGGAAGATCCCACATGCCGCGGAGCGGCTGGGCCCGTGAGCCACGGCCGCTGAGCCTGCGTGTCCGGAGCCTGTGCTCCGCAACGGGAGAGGCCACAACAGTGAGAGGCCCGCGTACCGCAAAAAAAAAAAAAAAAAAAAAAGACTGCCTAGAAGGATGAGTTGATAATAGGGAAGAGAGATAATGTAGTCAAAAAAGCCAGAAACCTATAGCCAGAAGACCCCAGTTTGAGGCCCAAGTTTAGCATTCTATGATATAAACTTCTCTGAGCCTCAGTTTCCTCATCTGGTAAACAGGATAATCATACTACTGACCTCATAAGGTGTGTTCCAAATGAGATAACATTTCTGAAAGTGGTTTGTGATCCATCCTGTTTGGTATACAAGTGAGCATTTTCTATGAACCGTAAGGAATCTCAGTGATTAAGCCAATGGCTGATTCTCAGGCAAGTGTTTTAATAATTAGGGAAGTTTCACACATCTTTTCTGGTTTCCCTCCTCCAACCTTACAAGTCATACACATGCTCATATCTATCCACATATTTCTGCATAAAACCAGGTATTGAGAGAAAACCATGATTTACCTTCTTTCTTGTTCAGAGAGGCACCAAAAATGGGGGATGAGAGTCTATTTGTTTATCTTGGTAGTCATAGCCTATTGGTGAGCAGTTACTTTGTCAGCAGGAAAGAGGAGGGACTGGACATTGCAAAGGTAAGTCACAAAAAGCAAGGCCACCTGATAAAATGGAAAGGTTGTATCCTACACAAGGGTACTCAGCCAAGGGAGTGAGGGGACAATGAAATCCAGTGCATGTTTTTTGTTGTGGTGGTTTTAATTAATTTATTTATTTATTTATTTTTGGCTTCGTTGGGTCTTCATTGCTGTGTGTGGGCTTTTCTCTAGTTGCAGCGAGTGGGGGCTACTCGTCATTGCAGTGCGCAGGCTTCTTATTGCAGTGGCTTCTCTTGTTGCAGAGCACGGGCTCTAGGTGCACAGGTTTCAGTAGTTGTGGCGCACAGGCTTAGTTGCTCCGCGGCATATGGGATCTTCCAGGACCAGGGCTCAAACCCGTGTCCCCTTCAATGGCAGGTGGATTCTTAACCACTGGGCCACCAGGGAAGCCCAGTCCATGTTCTTCTTACAAAGCCATATGCCCTGACTTAGGGTTATACTCTTCCAGAGGAAGGGGGAAGGGGCTGCCTTTTTCTTTGGACAAAGGTGCCACCTGCTAACCAAGCCTTATTCTTGAGGGGGTGTGGTCTACTCAGTGAGGGTGTGGTCCACTTAGAGGGGTGGAAGAGGAGAGAGCTATCTTTTTTTTTTTAAATTTTGCAAAAAAGAGTCTTAGCCCTGACAAAAGGCATAAATCAGCATAAAAGAGCGTGAAAGCTGGACAGAGACAGAGAGACGGAAACCGCCAAAAGTTGACTACACATATCTCTTCCTAACTCCATGTTCAGTGACCAGGTTAGTAGCTAGATATTGGCGTAGAAGTTTTTATGTCACAGAAATAGGCAAATGCTACAAATCAGGGCTTCCCCTCCTACCCCTTGGAGAGCTCATGTTAAATATTTATCTCTATTGGATTAAAAGCAAGCTTTAAGAGGAAGATAGGAGCTAAAATTTATTACGCACCTTTGGTGTGATCCTTGGCACCCGTGCAACCTTGTGATATAGTTATTGTTACCCAACTTTGTAGGGTAAGTAGCTGAGAGTCTTAGAGATGTTAAATTATTTGCTCAAGGTACCCATCCAGCTAGAAAGAGGCAGAATCTGAACTCAAACCCAGCTTTGTCTGGTTGACTCCAAAGCCCATGATCTTTCCACCATACTATGCGGTTTTGCAAAACTCCAAACTCTGTGATTTTCAGATGTTTCACCAACGGACTTGCTTATCAATTAATTCTCCTTAGCATTTGTATTTCCTTCAGTGACATTCAGGCATTTGAAAGGCCATTGCAGCACTTCCAGTACATTCATTAGACTTGCTCCCACAGCTCCAAAGACAGCCTCCCCATAAGATCCTTTTTCAAAGAAACCATCCCAGAGTCAAGCATGTTGGAGTTCAGTAACCACTCTGCATTTCTGACATTGAGAAGATATATTACTATACTCCAGTGACTGCAATGTTTAGAACAGCTTTGGAAGAGTATTATATCAATTATATTATCCCTCTGGGAGCCCTATTAACATTAAAATGTCTTATGAGACTAGCTAAAGACTCAAGCAAAGAAAACCTCTCTTACAAAGGCTCCCTCATGTTTTATAGTTGTTAAGAAAAAAAAGCTACCTTGCCTCTCCCTTTGCACAGGACACTGGGATATATGACTCTTCTTGAACTATTTTAAGCAAGTTATCTTAGAAAAGGAGGGCCCATCTCAGAATAAGTTACCTCAAACCAAAAGCCATGCTATGTGGGAGGTGATGTGGAGATAACATGGATCAGAATCACACATACCTCAGTTCAGACTCTGGCTCGACTACTTACGATATCAACAAAACAATAA
This sequence comes from Hyperoodon ampullatus, assembly GCF_949752795.1. Taxonomy (NCBI): domain Eukaryota; kingdom Metazoa; phylum Chordata; class Mammalia; order Artiodactyla; family Ziphiidae; genus Hyperoodon; species Hyperoodon ampullatus. The sequence goes on from NC_136919.1 coordinate 33,506,464, forward strand.
CAATCATTATAATTTACTGAGCAACTATTCTGGGCAGAGGCTTTATGCAGTCTATTTAATTTAATTTCCATATCAACAGTGCAATGTGAATATTATTCTTACTTTAAACATGGAGAAATCAAAGCTAAAAGGCTAAGTAAACTCAGTCAACTCAGTTCGTGTGGTAGGCAGCTTATGAAATGACTCTCAATGACCCCTACCTACTGGTATTCACATCCTTGTGTAATCTCCTCCCCTTATGTACGGGCTGGATCTGGTGATTTTCTACTAGTAAATAAAATACAGCAAGTGAGATGGGCTGTCACTTTCACAATTAAATTATAAGAGACTGGCTTCCATCTTGCTCGTGCCCTCTCTTTCACTTGTTCATTTTGTTGGAGCCAGTTACCATGCTGTGAGCTGCACTAGGGAGAGATTCATGTGGCAAAGGACAGAGGGCAGCCTCTAGCCAACAGCCAGGTCCACAGTCCAACATTCCATAGGGAACTAAATCCTACCAACAACTACTGAGTGACTGTGGAAATGAATCTCACCTTAGTTGAACCTCGAGATGACTACTGCCACAGCAACACCTTGTTTGCAATCTTGTGACAGACTCTGAGCCAGAAGACCCAGCTAAACCTGCCCAGATTCCTGACCCACAGAAACTGTGGGCTAATAAATGTTGTTTAAGCTGTTTTTAAATGTTGTTTTAAGCTGTTAAGTTTTGAGGTAATTTGTTACACAGCAATAGATAACTAATACAGGTGGTAAGAAACAGAGATGAAGGTAAGAAACAGCTTCAAAGAACAAGCTCCTTCTTCTTGGTTGACTAATTCCTTAAAAGCCACAGTGACCCTGGGCAAATTACCTAGGCTCTCTGAAACTCCTTAAGTACAAGAATAAAATAAGGATGACGTCTATATCACAGTATCATAGAGATAAAAGATGCAATGCCTCTGGCTTATCTGTCAGTTAAAATATGAAAAAGGAGAAAATAATGAAAGGTTACCACAGGAGAATGTCTTAATAATGCCAGGCAGTATATGATGGTGGAGAGCTTGAATAACGAAGTAGTTACAACATAGATTTTTGCAGGTTGGCATCCAAGGAAGAACAAATTTTGGAAGCACAGTAGTTACATAACCTGGGTCCAGTCATTACACATCTCTGATATGTTTCTCATGGGTGCAGTGACAATAATGCATACCTCACAGGAGTGTTCTGAGGATTAAATGAGATCATGTGTGTGGAATAACTGGGGTAAGACCTGGCATATAATAGACATTCAATAGATTCTAGCCATTTTTATATTATTTTTCTACTTAGTATTATTTTTACTAACAATGATGGCATTTCAGGGACCTGTTACAGGTGAGTAAAAAGTTTTTAAATTGAGGCCTTTTCAGTAACCCACATCATATTTTGCAGTTCCTCTCTACTCTTTAAAAGCATCAGATAAATCCAAACATACACACTTTGATTCTCCATTTCAACCTCTTTTCCCCTCTCTATTTATCAGATCTTATAGCAGGGCTTCTCCACTAGTAGTTATGCCCTCAATGAACAATGAAAACAGAGAAAGCCTCCATCTAAATTATGTGTTTGATTTCCTACTCAGGGTGTCTTCTGAGGGATTAATTATCAGACATCTGGGCTACTGCAAATATCTACAGCCACTTTCGATGCCTGTATAGAAAATAAGTGTGGAACGCAGTGGGCTCTCACAATGACCCACTTAATATCTCTGAGAGTAATAGCAGAAACCATATCCATCTTGTTTATTTTTATGCCCCCAATGTCTAGCAAAAGTCCCAGCTTAGAGTAGGTATTCAATCAACATTTGCTGAATTAATGAAAGAACTGAACAAACATGGTGGCTTTTTACCCTCCCTAGACAATCATTGTTTAGTTTTCTAAAAATCACTGGGCTCATCAAAAATTTTCATGAATAGATTTTGTTGATACACTAGATGCATGCAGCAATTTCACTTCCTTTTTTTCCTATTGTCTACTCTACATCCTGACAAATCTGGCTGAAAAACAGAAGAATTTCCCTCGCATATACAGACTCAGTATCCACTCAGTTCCCTATGAAATGAAATAAAAGAAAACAAAAAAGTGAACTGCAATAACAGCAATTATGTACATTTTGTTGAGCTAAATGTGGGCGTTTACTTATAAACTAAAGGCACTCAAGACGGTGTTAGCTAAGATTCATTTCTGCAGCCATAAAGGACTACCTCACTGAAGGCCTGTTTGTTTTTAAACCTTAAAGATAATTTGGATATATTTTAAAATGTAGTATGTCATATAGTTAATCTGACACAAAATAGCCCTATGAGCTTTTATAAATCACGTAATCCTCTAGCCTCAAAGAAGTTGATGAGAAAAATCATTGATACTGAATTTTACGTACTACCCATTGATTTCCCTTAGACCAGTAATCAAAATTATCAAACATGTAGACCAGAACAGTTTGCAGAGATGATATAGGAATGGTTATTTTATAAAGGTCACAGATTTACTCATTCTCCCAGTTTTTTATGCATTCGTTCAGTGGGACTGGGGCACTTAGGAGTTAAAGAAAGAGAGAAAAAATTTATTCAGTTAGAAAGATCAGCAAGATGTGAACCACATTTTAGAATTAGAAACAGCAGTTATATTAAAGGAAAAAAAAAGAAAACCCTAGACTTAGAATTTAAAGTAAGTGTGTGTGTGTGTGTGTGTGTGTGTGTGTGTGTGTACATGCACACGTTCAAATCCTTGGCCTCCTCTAACTGGCTGAATAAACTTGAACAAATCACTTTACCTCTAAGAGCCTCAATTTCATTATCTGTAAAATGGACAAAATCATCCTGACCTCACTCTGGCCCTGTTGTAAGGTTTAAAGGAAACATTGCATGTCAAAGTGCCTAGCATAGCTCCAGGCAGATAGCAGGCATGCATTAAAAGTTTGTTAAATCTCAGTAAGAATGGGAATGGCTAGCCGCAAATGAAGTCTAATTAGAAAATAATTACATAAACCAAACCTTTGAATGATTAATAGTGAAAATAAAAAATTTTTTTCCTCCTACTCCATTTTCTATTTAACATTGCGCATACTGTCACAATTAAGGTCCAGAACTTTGTGAAAGCGACTGCCATAAAAACATAGAGCTGGATTTATTAATAATAAAGTTATCGCATTCAAAATGTTCATGTATTTAACTCCAATTCTATGGATTTTGCTAATAAAAACATATTAAAAATGTACGGGGCCTCCCTGGTGGCGCAGTGGTTGAGAGTCCGCCTGCCGATGCAGGGGATACGGGTTCGTGCCCCGGTCTGGGAGGATCCCATATGCCGCGGAGCGGCTGGGCCCGTGAGCCATGGCCGCTGAGCCTGCGCATCCGGAGCCTGTGCTCCGCAACGGGAGAGACCACAACAGTGAGAGGCCCGCGTACCGCAAAAAAAAAAAAAAAAAAAAAAAAAAATGTACGTACACTCCTTCAAGAGCAGTATTAACTTTTCAGAATACTTTTAGGTCCTCCATTGTTGGACCACCTAGCCTCAGTACACTCAGATAAATGATAGGTTTACAATAATTTTTTTTTTTTTTTTTTTTGCGGTACGCGGGCCTCTCACTGCTGTGGCCTCTCCCATTGCGGAGCACAGGCTCCAGATGCGCAGGGTCAGCGGCCATGGCTCACGGGCCCAGCTGCTCCGCGGCATGTGGGATCTTCCCGGACCGGGGCATGAACCCGTGTCCCCTGCATCGGCAGGCGGACTCTCAACCACTGCGCCACCAGGGAAGCCCGGGTTTACAATAATTTTGCAGGTCCTTCTGAATACTATTTTTCATCCACAAAGAGAAGTTGATCCTTATTTCATAGAAGACAGGGCAGCCACAGGCTACAGAGGTGAAGAAGTTCTGCTGGGACCTGCCTCATTCAGAGCGCAAGTCTCTCCTGTGAGTTCCTCTTGCTCTAGTGACTCCATAAACATTGTTGTGCCATGTGGGTCTGTCTAAGGACTCTATTCTTCTCTCCGACACACTTTCCCATACGGTTTAAACAATGTCTTATATGCTTATGTATTCCAAATCACCATCCCAGTTCTGTCATCTCTCCAGCACTTCCAGTACAAGGATACGACAGACACTTGTGCCACCATGTTCCACTGTGTCCTAAACTAGATAACCTTTCCTTCACTAAACCTGGTTGTCTCTCTCCAAGAATGACACCATCGTCCACCCAGGGCACATGGGCCAGAAAACTGGGATTGTACTTAAACTCATCTTTCGCCTTCCCCATCTCTTACATCCAAGGCTTACTGATCTTTTCTTCTAAATCTTCATGAATTAGACCCATTATCTCCTTGTCTGCTATCTATCACTGACCTGAAGGTCTGAGCTTCAGGCTCATAGCATCTTTTACCTACCCTATTGTAGTACTTTCCTAAAAGGTCTTCTTTCCTCTAGGCTTGCCCTGCTCCAATCTGTTCTTCACCACATGGCGGCCATACTGATATTCCTAAAAGGCAAGTCTGACTATGTCATTCTACTACCTAACATCACTCTAAATTACCTGCGAGGTTGGAGGCATTGTAACTTGGCATCTTACACCTTATATGTATTCCTACTAGATTCTCCAGCCTTGGCTTCTATCAATCCCACTCTCCTTATTATAGTAATAATGAAGTTATACTAAATTCCTTAGAAGAGCTTTCTCTGCAATTCTTGCTGCTTCACAACCATGTGTCATTTTGCCTCATGTTCCTGTAAATAGAACATCTTTTCTTCTCCTAGTAGTCCTTTAAGATTCAACTCTTCCTTCAGGAATCCTTCAATGAACCCCCAGACTTTTGCAACATTACAATGAGCGCCTCCATTCTGGAACTAGTTAGTAAGAATTAACTTCCCTTCTATACTAGTCTGAGATCCTTTTTAGAGCAGAGAACTAAGCAGCATAATGTGATCTTTAAGAATATGGGCTCTGGGGCTTCCCTGGTGGCGCAGTGGTTGAGAGTCCGCCTGCCGATGCAGGGGACACGGGTTCATGCCCCGGTCTGGGAAGATCCCACATGCCGCGGAGCGGTTGGGCCCGTGAGCCATGGCCGTTGAGCCTGGCGTCCGGAGCCTGTGCTCCGCAATGGGAGAGGCCACAACAGTGAGAGGCCCACGTACAGCAAAAAAAAAAAAAAAAAAAGAATATGGGCTCTGAATTCAGAAGCATGGAGTGGAATCCTGTCTCTACTAAGTATTAAGCTGCTTGACAAACTACCTAAACTCTTGGAGCCCCACTTTCTTTAAGAGGTGATAATAACACTGAACTCAATAAATAATTAAAAGAATTAAATGAGCTGAGACCCAAAGGATGAGAAAGAGTTGGCCATGCAAAGACTTAGAGAATGCACATTTCAGGGAGAGAGACTAGCAAGAACAAAGGCCCAGCTGAGGAATCACGGGGCACTGAAGAATTTACAGCCATCAGCCCCATCCCTCCTCCAACATTCACTCAGCCTAGGATTATAGTTTCTAAGGAAAAACAGTGAAAGCCCCAGCATTAACACACGGTGCTTCGCAGAATTTTATTAATTGGAATCTGCTTCATTTCTCCTGCTCCATTTGGATTCTTTCTAGACTCTACTATCACACTGAAGCTTTGGGTGAAACTTAGAAGCCCTCAAAAGTGGTGAAAGGGCTGCATTGGCAGGGCCCCAAAGGAAGAACATAAATGCTGAGTGCAGCACTCTGGCAAGGGAACTTTGATGAGGGCATAATCCAAAATGGCAAGCCTTTGGATAAACATTGCAAAGCACATACATTCAGGAAAACTTGACAGCAGGTTTATTTCAGCATGAGATGCATTTGCCAAATGAACGGAGACGCAAAGATTTCAATGGTTTTAAAAATCATTTTTGCTTTATAGCAAAGAAATAAAATGATTTATGAGTTTGTCAGAGAACGGATATGCCTTTTGAAAAAAATCCTCCTGATTCCAAAGTTTCATGAATTGCAAATGAAATAGCGAGTGATGTATATGCACATGTGTGTGTGTGTGTGTGTGTGCACGTGTGTATGCACATATGTATCTTAGTGCTTGTCCTCTCTTTTCTTTGCCTCCGTGGTTTGGAAGCCAGCTCCACTGTGTGCCTTCACTGATGCTGCAAGCAAATTGTAATTATAATGCCAAACAGTCATTTCCAAGACAAACCAAATCTGTGTTCCATTAAAGTCATGCAATAGTTAAACATTATTTTTTTACTCCCAACCATAATAAAAAACAGGTTCCCCATTCAATCTGATGCTCCAGAAGTCAGAGGATTCCACATGGTCCCTTCCGTGATATTTGGAAATAGATTTTGATGGTGTCCCAGGCATATCAGCGGGAGGTCAGTTTAACTTATGGTTTATCATGTTCACTGTGGTTTGGACAGCGGCTGTATGGAAGTCCTGAAATGGTAATCGATTTCCTCCCTGAGATGCTAAGCCTGCCTGCCAAATACTAAACATGTTCCCTCAGTGTGTCATTTCGAGATATTAAATGGAATCACAGAAATGAGAGTGATACCTTCCGTGGAACTAGAGATGAGGAAATGCTGCTCTCCAGGAGTTGTCCCAAGAGGAAAACATAACACTTGAGTTTTTCTGTTCATCAGTTTTCAAGAATGATTCTGATGATATATTTTTGCAAAACTGTCTTTGAAATGAAATCTTCCTCTATAATTCACCAATTATTTCATCCCAATGCCCTAAATTTAAGTGCATTCAGAATGTATCTTAACAGTAAAAGTAACTCTTTAAAGAATGTTGGATAAAAAAGAAAGTTCTAACATCCACCAGTAACCATTTACCTCCTATAGAAAGTCTAGCTTACATGCACTTTCTGCTTGCTCTTTAACATTTTGCAACCATGCTGAAAATTACCAAGACATTTAAAATTTCAATTTAAAAAGATGTAATCTTTCAGCTAGTTCTTTACTCAGCAGATCCATGTTATACCTCTAGAGTGGGGAATCTTGCTCTGTTTGGGCTTCTAAAGATTCCCCTAATTTCCTAACAAGTGCAGCTATATATTATATTTAAACAGTGGGTTTCAAATTCTGTGAGTGACTCACATAATGACACACATATTACATTGTAACCCAGTATACACAAAAACTTATAATTCACGGAGCAATACTTACCCCTACTACCTACCCTACACTCTAATATTTTTTTTTATTTTGTTTCATTTCTTTCTTTTTTTCTTTTCTTCTCTACTCCGCTCCACTCTACTCCATTCCATTCCATGTTTTAAATGCCAGTCACAACTCCTCAAATCAATTTTCCTATACATCAATGGGACAGGGCCTGCAGTTTCAAAAACACTAATTCACCAATTTAAAGGAATGTTTTTCCCCCTCCTCCTCCTTCAATATTTTACCTCCCAGTTTTAAGGATTTTGTAGCATAAGGATCTTCAGGATATCCAAGTTACCATGTTGACTCTTAACATTTACAAGTTTCTTTATACTCATCTCTAAAATGAGGATAAAGATAAGTAGTACTGATAACACAGGATTGTTATAGGAATTAAATGAAATCATGTACATAAAGCACTTATGTCAGCCCCTGGCACATAGGATGTTCCCAATAAGTGGTAATGAATCCCTATGGCAGACTCCCATATTCAATCTCATCCTTTTTGCCCCTCAGAAATATCTCTAGATATGAGAAAAAGAGGGGAAAATTAGTAGAATAAGTCTTCTAGCTCTCCAATTGATAGTTTCTACTGATTAATATTCTCAATTGTTTTGTACTCCATATGGTGTATGGGCCGATCACTATCAGAAACCACAGAGCTCCCTTCACCATTCTAAACTGAGAGAAGTTTGACCAGTTATTTATTAAAGGGTTCTAATAAATAGCCAAAAGCTGTGCTTTTGAGATACTTAAATTCACCCCTACACCCCATAAGGAGCAAGTCCCTGCTGTGTGAGGGTTCTCTCTGGTCTCTACCTCTCTCCTCTCTGACTTCCATCTTCCCCTTCATGAACTCCTCCGTATACTGCTTCTTCCAACCCCCTTTACTTAGAATGTGATGAAGTGGTTCCTAACCCCTATGGTCCCTTCTTATGTCTTTCAAACTCTGCAGTTCTTCCTTTGGCAATTCAGTTTCTACTTGATCTACAGATGAACAGAGGATAGTGATTGGTTGTAAGGGATGTTTTAATTCCAGTCCTTGGCTGCTTTTCTCCTAATTCCCTGATATCAAATATAATATGTAACTGTGAGGATTGAGTTCCTTCTATAATATAAACCACTTGTCTAGTTGACACTTGCCTTGGATAGTCCTATTTATTCTTTAAGAAATTATGATTCTAGCCTTAGGATGCTAAAGGCCCATCTGCCCCTTTGATTCCCTGAGCTGCACTGGAAAAGCAGCAATGTTAATCAACATGCCTCTGCCTCTGCCATCCAGATAAATGACATCATACCAAAAGAATTTCCCTGTGGCTTCTTGGTGCCTCCCAGGAGGATTGAAAGTTTCTTATCATGACTTCCAAGGCATTTTATGATTTGGCTCCTACCTAACTCTCCCTCCTTATCTTCTGCCATGATTTGTCTCCTTACCTACCATTTATTCTTTCTGTCTTCTATCTCTGCCATACAGAATGATTTACCATTCTTCCAATTTGCTGGACTTCCTGGTCTCTGCACATTTGTCTAGGCTGCCCTCCTGTATGGAACTCTTTCCACTCCACTCTACCCACTTCATCTGATTAATATTCCTCAACATTCAGCCCATATCTTACCTCTTCCTTCCCTGACTCCCCAGGCAGTGTTAGGTCTCCCATATCATGCCACGAACTTCTCTTTACTATAGCTCGTACCACCCAGTACTATAACTAGCTGTCTCTCCCAATACCATAAGCTTCTTTTCATTTCTAAAATCTCAGAAATGAAGGCAGAATGGGTATTTAGTGAGTATTGTTTGGGGATTTAGCTAACTTATTAATTAATCTCAAGTCTAGCCTCTTGTGCTACGAGGCTGAATCACTTCAATTGTCTAGAACCACAAGGGTGTGAAGGAATGTCCTTTTCCTCCTCTACCCCATGAAACTTGCTTGGTCTTCCTCTGCCTAAGAGTCAGCCTCCTGTCCCATCAATAGAGGCTTCTTTTGGTGACACTCACCAAAAGTTGCTTCACTGTGGTTTGAATTTGGATGGATATGGTTGTATGTGTGTGTTTGTGTATGTGTGTTTGACACTGCAGTTTGAAACAGTCAGTATCTCATCTTCTATTTGCTTTTAGATTCCTCAGCTTGAGCCCATGTCCAAAAAGTTAGCTTATTGCCTCCTGAATTATTTATTGACATTTGAGGCAATGGAATGTGGTCCAGATGGGATTTCTATCTAATGGGGAAAGTGCTTCCTCACAAACTTGACCAGAGTTCCAAAACTGGGGCCTGAGGAGGGTGCAGAATTCTTCAGCTGTCAAAGAGCTTGGCTCACCATCAGTCAACAAGTGGGGTCAGACTCTCAGACTACATATCCATTCACCAGTCACTGAGTCCAACACATTCTCTTTCTGCCATGTCCTATACCAGGCACCATGCAGCAAGGATGGTCAGATACAGGTCTTGCCATCAAAGAGCTCAAAATCTGTTAAGTGAAGACCAGTAAACAGATCATCAGGATGGAGTGTGATAGAGATATGTATAAAAGTAGGGAAGACAGAATAGAGAGTCAATGAAAAAGGTATAACAAGACCTAATGAAGGGATAATAGAATTCATCAGGTCAATAAAGAAGTAAATACTTTTCCAGATGTGTCATGTGAAAATGACTTGGGAATGCCCAAAATTGATGAGGACCCAGAGTTTTGTCTCCATTGCTTTGATTGTCACTTGAAGCCAGACTGCTTGGTGCACTCTGGGGAATCAGAGAGGAGAGCTGAGCAGGTAGCAAAGGAAGGAGTCAGCATGAAGGCATGAGTAGAAATCTAGGGAAGACAGTGCCACTTGGGAAACTTCCTTCTTCACTCTACAGGCTGCATGTTGAAGCAGGATGCAGGTAGCTAAGTAGAATTCAACCACAGTATTCTGAAGCAGTAGCTAGAAACCATCCCCTATCACTCTATATCCCGTGGTCTTCCTATTTTTGTGATGGGAAAAGTGGCAAAAAGGGTGGTGAAGATATAGACAAGATGACTCCAAAAGTTGCTGCCATGTACACACTCTACAGTGAGATCACCAGCTGACTTTAGAACCTATTTTGTGATGTTTAAGTGGAATCTTCAAAAGCTGAAAAGTCAAGATGGAATACTTTATGTTCTTGATAGCACCGAATCTGTCCAACACTTGTCCTAATATTGTCATTATTCTTTTTTTTAATTTTTATTTTATGTCACATTAGTTTCAGGTGTACAGCAAAGTGACTTAGTTATACATATACATATATCTATTCTTTTTCAGATTCTTTTCCCATATAGGTTTTACAGAGTACTGAGTAGAGTTCCCTGTGCTATATAGTAGGTCCTTGTTGATTATCTATTCCATATATAGTAGTGTGTATATGTTAATCCCAACCTCTTAATTTATCCCTTCCCCTCACCTTTCCCCTTTGGTAACCATAAGTATGTTTTCTAAGTCTGTGAGTCTGTTTCTGTTTTGTAAATAAGTTCACTTGTATATTTTAGATTCCACAAATAAGTGATATCAACTGGTATTTGTCTTCCTCTATCTGACTTACTTCACTTAATATGATAATCTCTAGGTCCATCCATGTTGCTGCAAATGATATTATTTCATTCTTTTTTTATGGCTGAGTAATAGTTCATTGTGTATACATACCACATCTTCTTTATCCATTCTTCTGTCAATGGACATTTAGGTTGCTTCTATGTCTTGGCTGTTGTAAATAGTGCTGCAATGAACACTGGGGTGCATGTATCTTTTCAAAGTATGGTTTTCCCCAGATATATGCTCAGGAGTGGGACTCCTGCATTATACGGTAGCTCTATTTTTAGTTTCTTAAGGAACCTCCATACTGTACTACAAAGTGACTGTCCCAATTTACATTCCCACCAACAGTGTAGAGGGTTCCCTTTTCTCCACACCCTCTCCAGCGTTTATTGCTTGTAGAATTTTGGTGATGATCATTCTGACTGGTGTGAAGTGATACTTCACTGTAGTTTTGATTTGGGTTTCTCTAATAATTAGTGATGTTGAGCATTTTTCATATACTTTTTGGCCATCTGTATGTCTTTGGAGAAATGCCTATTTAGATCTTCTGCCCATTTTTTGATTGGGTTGTTTGGTTTTCTGATATTGAGCTGCATGAGCTGTTTGTATATTTTGTAGAGTAATCCCTTATTGCTCACATTGTTTGCAAATATTTTCTCCCATTCTGTGGGTTATCTTTTTGTTTTGTTTATGGTTTCCTTTGCTGTGCAAAAGCTTTTCAGTTTAATTAGGTCCCATTTGTTTATTTTTGTTTTTATTTTCATTACTCTAGAAGGTGGATCCAAAAGATATTGCTGCGATTTATGTCAAAGAGTGTTCTGCCTATGTTTTCCTGTAAGAGTTTTATAGTATCCAGTCTTAAATTTAGGTATTTAATCCATTTTGAGTTTATTTTTGTGTATGGTATTAGAGAATGTTCTAATTTCATTCTTTTACATGTATCTGTCCAGTTTTCCCAGCACTACTTATTGAAGAGACTGTCTTTTCTCCACTGTATATTCTTGCCTCCTTTGTCATAGATTAATTGACCATAAGTGTGTGGGTTTATTTCTAGTTCTCTAGCCTGTTCCATTGATCTACATGTCTCTTTTTGTGCTGGTACCATACTGTTTTGATTACTGTAGCTTTGACTCTGAAGTCAGGGAGCGTGACTTCTCCACCTCCATTCTTCTTGCTCAAGATTGTTTTGGCTATTTGAAGTCTTTTGTGTTTCCATACAAATTTTAAAATTATTTGTTTTAGTTCTGTGAAATATGCCATTGGTATTTTGACAGGGATTGCATTGAATCTGTAGATTATCTTGGGTAGTATGGTCATTTTAACAATATTGATTCTTCGAATCCAAGAACACAATATATCTTTCCATCTGTTTGTGTCATCATCAGTTTCTTTCACCAGCATCTTAAAGTTTTCCAAGTACAGGTCTTTTGCATCCTTAGGTAGGTTTATTCCTAGGTATTTTATTCTTTTTGATGTGATGGTAAATGGGATTGTTTCCTTAATTTCTCTTTCTGATTTTTCATTGTTAGTGTATAGAAAGGCAACATATTTCTGTGTATTAATTTTTTATCCTGCAACTTAACAAAAGTTATTGATGAGCTTTAATAGTTTTCTGGTAGCATCTATAGGATTTTCTATGTATAGTATCATGGCATCTGCAAATAGTGACAGTTTTACTTCTTCTTTTCCAATCTGGATTCCTTTTATTTCCTTTTTTTTCCCTGATTGACATGGCTAGGACTTCCAAAACTATGTTGGATAAAAGTGGCAAGAGTGGACATCCTTGTCTTATTCCTGATCTTAGAGGGAATGCTTTCAGCTTTTCACTGATGAGTGTAATGTTAGCTGTGGGTTTGTCCTATATGGCCTTTATTATGTTGAGGTAGAGTCCCTCTATGCCCACTTTCTGGAGAGTTTTTATCACAAATGAGTGTTGAATTTTGTCAAAAGCCTTTCCTGCATCTATTGAGGTGATCATATGATCTTTATTCTTCAATTTGTTAATGTGGTGTATCACACTGAATGATTTGTGGATATTGAAAAATCCTTGCATCCCTAGGATAAATCCCACTTGGTCATGATGTACAATCCTTTTAGCATATTGTTGGATTTGGTTTGCTAGTATTTTGTTGAGGATTTTTGTCTCTGTTAACCAGTGATATTGACCTGTAATTTTCTTTTTCTCTGTTATATCTGTCTGGTCTTAGTATCAGGGTGATGGTGGCCTCATAGAATGAGTTTGGGAGTGTTCCTTCCTCTGCAATTTTTTGAAATAGTTTCAGAAGTACAGGTGTCTAAGTGTTTGAGAGAAGTCATCTGTGAAGCAATCTGGTCCTGGACTTTTGTTTGTTGGGAGTTTTTTTTTTTTTTTTGCGGTACGTGGGCCTCTCACTGTTGTGGCCTCTCCCGCTGCAGAGCACAGGCTCCGGAAGCGCAGGCTCAGCGGCCATGGCTCACGGGCCCAGCCACTCCGCGGCATGTGGGATCTTCCCGGACCGGGGCACGAACCCGCGTCCCCTGCATCGGCAGGCGGACTCTCAACCATTGCGCCACCAGGGAAGCCCTGTTGGGAGTTTTTAATCACAGTTTTTATTTCAGTGCTTGTGACTGGTCTGTTCACATTTTCTATTTCTTCATGGTTCCGTTTTAGCAGGTTGTACCTTTCTAAGAATTTGTCCATATCTTTTCGGTTGCCCATTTTATTGGCATATCATTGCTTTTAGTAGTCTCTTACGATCCTTTGCATTTCTGTGGTGTCTGTTGTAACTTCTCCTTTTTCATTTCTAATTTTATTTATTTAAACCCTCTCCCTTTTTTTGTTGATGAGCCTGGCTAAAGGTTTATAAATTTTGTTTATCTTCTCAGAGAACCAGCTTTTAGTTTCATTGATATTTTCTATTGTTTTCTTTGTTTCTATTTCAATTATTTCTGTTCTGATCTTTATGATTTCTTTCCTTCTGCTAACTTTGGGTTTTGTTTGTTCTTCTTTCTCTAGTTGCTTTTGGTGTAAGGTTAGGTCGTTTATTTGGGATTTTTGTTGTTTCCTGAGGCAAGATTGTGTTCCTGTAAACTTCCCTCTTAGATCTGCTTTTGCTGCGTCCCATACATTTCATTTTGGATTAATGTTTTCATCTTCATTTGTCTCCTGGTATTTTTTAATTTCATCTTTAATTTCTTCAGTGATCCATTGGTTGTTTAGTAGCATATTATTTAGCCTCCACATCTCTGTGTTTTTTACAGTTTTTTTTTCTTCTTGTAGTTGATTTCAAATCTCATAGCATTGTGGTCAGAAAAGATGCTTGATATGATTTCAATTTTCTTAAATTTACAGAGGCTTGCTTTATGGCCCAGTATGTGATCTATCCTGAAGAATGTTCCATGTGCACTTGAAAATAATGTGCATTCTGCTGCTTTTGGATGGAATGTTCTATAAGTATCAGTTAAGTCCATCTGGTCTAATGTGTCATTTAAGGCCTGTGTGTTCCTTATTGATTTTCTGTCTGGATGATCTGTCCATTGGTGTACGTGGGGTGATAAAGTCCCCTACAATTATTGTGTTACTGTTGATTTCTCCTCCTATGGCTGTTAGCATTTGCCTTATATATTGAGGTGCTTCTATGTTGGGTGCATATATTTTTACAATTGTTATATCGTCTTCTTGGATTGATCCTTTGATCATTATGTAGTGTCCTTCCTTGTCTCTTGTAACAATCTTTATTTTAAAGTCTACTTTGTCTTATATGAGTATTGCTACTCCAGCTTGCTTTTGATTTCCATGTGCATGGAATACCTTTTTCCGTCCCCTCGCTTTCAGTCTGTATGTGTCCCTAGATCTGAAGTGGGTCTCTTGTAGACAGCATAAATATAGGTCTTGTTTTTGTACCCATTCAGCCAGTCTGTGTCTTTTGTTTGGAGCATTTAATCCATTTACATTTAAGGTAATTATCAATATGTATGTTTTATTGCCATTTGGTTAATTGTTTAGGATTTGTTTCTGTAGGTCTTTTTTCTTCCCTTCCTCATTTGTTCTCTTCTCTTGTGATTTGATGACTATCTTTATTGTTGTGGTTGGATTCTTTTTTCTTTTTTGTGTGTATACCAATTGCAGATTTTTGATTTGCAGTTACCATGATGTTTTGATATAGCAGTCTATATATGTACAAGATTGTTTTAAGTTGTTGGTCTCTTTATTTCAAATGCATTTCCAATATCCTGCATTTGTACTCTCTTCTTCTCACAATTGCTGGGTTTGATATCATATTTGTGTTTGGATGATTTCCTACCTTTACTGTATGTTTGCCTTTACTGGTGAGCTTTTGCATTCATAATTTTCTTGTTTCTAGTTGTGGCCTTTTCTTTTCTGTCTAGAGAATTTCCTTTAGCATTTGTTGTAAAGCTGATTTGGTGGTGCTAAATTCTCTTAGCATTTCCTTGTCTGTAAAGCTTTTGATTTCTCTGTTGAATCTGAACAAGAGCCTTGCTGGGTAGAGTATTCTTTGTTGTAGGTTTTTTTCCTTTCATCACTTTAAATATATCATGCTACTCCCTTCTGGCCTGCAGAGTTTCTGCTGAAAAATCAGCTGATAAGCTTATGGGGATTCTCTTGTATGTTATTTGTTGCTTTTCCATTGTTGCTTTTAATATTTCTCTTGGTCTTTACTTTTTGACAGTTTGATTAATATGTGTCTCAGCGCGTTCCTCCTTGGGTTTATCCCTTATGGGGCTTTGGGCTTCCTGGACTTCGGTTATTGTTTCCTTTCCCATGTTAGGGAAGTTTTCAGCTATTATCTCCTCAAATATTTTCGCAGGTCCTTTCTCTATTCTCCTTCTGAGACCCCTATAGTATCAATTTGGTACGTTTAATGTAGTCTCAGAGGTCTCTTAAACTGTCCTGGTTTCTTTTCATTCCTTTTTCCTTTGTTCTGTTCTGTGGCAGTGATTTCCACAATTCTGTCTTCCAGCTCAGTTATCTGTTCTTCTGCCTCATTCATTCTGCTACTGATTCCTTCTAGTGTATTTTTCATTTCAGTTATTGTATTGTTCAACTCTTTGTTCTTCATATCCTCTAGCTCTTTGTTAAACATTTCTTGTATCTTCTTGATCTGTGCCTCCATTCTTTTTCTGAGATCTTGGGTCATCTTTACTATCATTACTCTGAATTCTTTTTCAGGTAGATTGCCTATCTCCACTTCACTTAGTTGTTCTTCTGAGGTTTTATCATGTTCCTTCACCTGGAACATATTCCTCTGCTGTCTCACTTTGTCTAACTTTCTGTGTTTGCAGTCCCACATGCTGCAGGATTGTAGCTCCTCTTGCTTCTGGTGTCTGCTCCCTTGTGGGTGAGGCTGGTCTAAGAGGCTTGTGCAGGCTTCCTGATGGGAGGGACTGGGTCTGTCTACTGGTGGGTGGAGCTGGGTCTTGTCCCTCTGGTAGGCAGGGCCATGACAAGAGGTATGTTTAGAGGCAACTGTGGGCTCAGGAAGACTTTAAGTGGCCTGTCTGCTGATATGTGGGGCTGTGTTCCCACCTTTTGGTCATTTGAACATGAGATGTCCCAGCACTGGCACCTATGTGCTGTTGGATGGGGCAGGTTTTCCATCAAAATGGCGGCCTCCAGGATAGCTCACACCAATGAGTACTCCCCAGTACCTCTGCCACCAGTGTCCTTGTCCCTACAGTGAGCCACAGCTGCCTCCCACCTCCCCAGGAGACCCTCCAAGACCAACAGTTAGGTCTGGCCCAGGCTCCTATGAAGTCACTGCTTTTTTCCCTGGGCCCTGGTGTGCACAAGACCTTGTGGGCACCCTCCAAGAGTGGAATCTCTGTTTCCCCCAGTCCTGTGGCACTCTGGCAATCAAGCTCCACTGGCCTTCAAAGCCAAATGCTCTGGGGGCTCCTCCCCTGATGCTGGACCCCTAGGCTGGGAAGCCTGATGTGGGGCTCAGAGCTCTCACTCCTATGGGAGAACCTCTGCGATATAATTATTTTCCAGTTTGTGGGTCGCCCACCTGGGGGTTATGGGATTTGATTGTATCGTGAATGCTCCCCTCCTACTGTCTCATTTTGGCTTCTTCTTTGTCTTTGGAAGTAAAACATCTCTTGTTTTTTTTTGGTCATTTCTAGTCTTTTTTGTTGATATTTATTCAGCAGTTCATTGTCATTTTGGTGTTTTCTTGAGAAAACCTGAGGTGAGCTCAGGTCCTTCTACTCCGCTCTCTTGTCCTTGGACCCCCTCATTGATCTTGCTTTATCTCCTAAGAGTCCCTAAAAAGGGCTTAGTGCAGCTTCACCCCTAGGCCTTTTTGATTCCTTTCTTCTTTGATATGTGGCCTTCTCTTGTGATCATTTATAGAACAACTGCTACATTGAATTACAAGTTACCTGAGCTGGGTGCAATCCCTCACTGTACACATGTGGGACCTTACAACCAAAGAGGGGAAGGGACTTCACTAAGATTACACAATTAGTGGCAGGCTTAGTCCTCCCAATTACATTCCTTGTATCTTGATGCTATGCTTTCATTTTAGGAGATCTAGTCAAGCATCTTTAACATCCCTGTCTCAAAGATGCAGGACAGAGGCTTGGGGAGGGTTTAATACCATGCCTATGATCGCACAGGTAATAAAAAATGAAAGGGAGCATTTAACCAGGAATGTTCCATTCTATTTTTTTTCTCGGCTGTATTGTATTGGGAAAATCTACAAGAACAAATCAATGCTAAGAATCACTCATATCTTTTGAGCAAAACTCATCTCTCAAATACCTTGAAGTGTCCTTAGATACCTAAAAGGATGTATCTTGACATGTCCTTTGAACATGATTTGTAGCAAACTTTCTCCTTGAGAAAATGGACACAGCTCCATGGAGATCTTTTTCTTGCCCATTCTTTAAGGGGTTTTATGTGACTGGATTACATGTTGTATAGCTGGAGTGCCCCAGGGGAGTGAAGTACTTGAACTGCTGCAGTGACTTATGCTGCCTGAATTGCATCCAGTGCCCTGATTTTTCACACAGTTGGGAAGATTTGTCACATGTTTATGCTATTTTGACAGTAGCCGAACTGAAATAATCCAGAGGCAAGCAATATTTTTGCTTCTCTAACTGGCATACCATGGGGCCCCTAGGGAGGTTCTCAATTAGTCATTAAATGGCTGGAATAAATGGCTTGGATGCCTCTGCTAATAGAAGTATGCAGCAGGGCCATTAGAGAATCTTGTCTGAACAGTGACAAGGTCATAGGAAAGCAGAGGGTGCTATCACTGATAAACTCTGGGCACCAGTGAACTACTTTATGCAGTGTCTGAATAAGAAGAAAACTGGAAGTTCATCTAATCCTAAACTCCTCATTTTAAAGTTAAATGAGACTAAGGGCTGAAGAGAGTCTTCTCTCAGGTTACAAAGAACAGAGAATTTAGAACTTCTCTGACCCAGAGTTTGAGTCTGGTTCAAGCATTTGTACAGGCTAAGTAGGGTCAGGTGTAATTATTATTTACAAAGAAGTAACTGAGGTAGTCATGTGACAAACTGTACCCTCATAGGGTTTGCATACAGTTCTCCTGGCTTACGTCTGTAGATATTGACTTCCTAACTCAACTGCCATACTCTACTTTGTTTTGGCTAGCAAAACTCTGATTTTATTCATGTGGCCATATGCACAGTCCCAGATAACCAATCACAATTGGTGTGAACCAGTTATGACAATTCCACTTCCTTTCATCACCTGGCAATCCAGGTACAGCCAATGAGACGTTAGGAGAAGTCACTGGGGACTTCATGATGTTTGGAGCTGCAGCAGCGACCTTGTGACTACAAGGGGAGACTCTGAATGCAAACTGAGGATGATAGAGCCACAGCACCAAGGGGACTAGAGTCCTTGATGACATTGTTTAGCTGGGTCCTCACACTTCTACACAGCCTGCTAATCCAACAGCAAATGACCTTACACTTTAAGCCATTCATACTGTGACTTGCAGCTGCCCTTATTTTGAAGATATATAAAGAAATTTTCCAATAATGGCTGAGGCTTTGAAAAATAATTTATTCATTAATGGGCCAGTATGTTCCTCAAAAGCAGAGACTGCCAGGCCTTTAATTCTTGTATTTCCAAGGCTCAGGTCAGTGTCTGGTATTGTGTGGATGATCAGAAAATGTATAAAGCATATTTGATATGTATACTTACATAGACAAATACATTGCAGAGTAAAGTTTGGGGTGGGTGTGACTAAACTTGAAAATTAGTCTTTGTAGAGAACCTAACACAAGCCAGCCCTTGTCCTAGTGAATTTCTCAAACCAGTGTGGTACCAAGGGCAAGATGATGTGAGCTGTCTACCCTGGGTGCAGGCAGTGAAGGGTGCATTATCCATAAGGATTATAAAACAATACTGAAAATGGACTGAAAAGTTGTTCTGCTCTTCATTATCACCATGAGCCAGAAATTCTAAACAATGTCTGTGATAAAATACTCCTCCCTGAGAAAAATCTCTTGTTAGTGTAAATTCTAAACAATTGTTGTGGTTACTACTGAGTTTCGATAATACCTCTGTGAGCTTTAAATTCATACTTTTTTATTACTTAACCTTTAATAAACATTATATTCTACACAGAAGTTAATTTAGAGAACTCCCAGTTATACAGGCAGTCCTTGACAGGCACAGATCAGCTATGGGCATTGGTGTTGAGATTATGTTTGTGACAATTTGGAACCATTCCAGCTTGCACTAAGTGCAGTTCACATTTCTAGCACTGTGGTATTACCTACCCCTATATTTAAATGGGTGATTCTGAATGAACATCAACAACATAGTGATTGAAAAAGATGAAGAAACAGAACTAGAGTTATTTCATTTCTAACATTCTGGGTGACCACTTGGAGAATTGACATACATCTAAAACTTAAAAGAGAGCAAAGGTACAAGGTATTATGTTCTTGGCTGGTAAGTACAAATTTTAGCTTATAAGTGAATTTGAATTTTTATGTTGTGAATTTTTAGATGAGGTTAATTAGACATCAAAACCACTATGTACAAGCAGCCAGAATCAGCTTAATCAGTGTACCTTGAAACACTGTACTTTAAAATTAATTCTTGGTATTCAACATAGAGAAATTGTGCAAAAGGTCATTAACTATACAATAACATGATGTAAGAAAATGAGTATTTTGCATAGGAAAAAAGATGAAAATTTCAATGAAGAATAAAGAAGAAGCAACAAAAGATGCTTGTTTTACATTGCTAGAAGAAATTAAAAGTACAAAAGGATGTTTGACTAACTCAATCATTTTCTCAAAAAACTGGACACCTGTTTTAAAGCAATTGATCAAATAATGTCAATATTAGTTATCACGTAGCTATTTCCTTGAATTTTTTTTTTTGACTGCACTGTGCAGCTTGTGGGATCTTAGTTCCCCAACCAGGGATTGAACACAGGCCCTCGGTATTGAGATCATGGAGTCCTAACCACTGGACTGCCAGGGAATTCCCCATTTCCTTGATTTTTTTGCATTAGATTTTGCATAATATAAAACATTTTTGATAAATTTTCTGAAGAAGTTATTTTAGTTTGTTTTTTAAATTTCAGAGACATTTGAAAGCTGCTGGAATTGATCCCAAAGACAAAGACATAGCCTATATAACAATTTCTGGAATTCATCGTGGAATAGGGTTTTTATGAATTTGCCAAACTTATTCTATGTATAATATTTTTCTTAATTATATGTGTCGCACTCTATTCTTGTGAAAGAAAAATTTTAATTAAAATAAATAAAAACAAAAAATTTTTGTTCAGCTATGAGAGAAGATAGGTCAATTATACTTCAGAAACAAACAAACAAACTCATAGAAAAAGAGATCAGATTTGTGGTTACCAGGGGCAGGGGGTGGAGGGAGGGGGAATTAGATGAAGGCAGTCAAAAGGTACAAACTTCCAGTTAAAAGATAAATAATACTAGGGATGTAATGTACAACATGATAAATATAATTAACACTACTGTATGTATATATGAAAGTTGTTAAGAGTAAATCCTAAGAGTTTTAATCATGACAAAAATTTTTTTTCTGTTTCTTTAATTTTGTATTCATATGACATGATGGATATTCACTAACTTACTGTGATAATCATTTCATGTTGTATGTAAGTCAAATCATTATGCTGTATACCTTAAACTTATATAGTGCTGTATGTCAATCATATCTCTCAAACTAGAAGATTAATTAAAACAAATAATTTTTATCAACTATAAGGGAAGATAGATTGACAAGTCTGGCTATACTGCCTATTGAACATAAACAGGCAAAGAAGACCAAATTTGACAAAGTCATTGACACATTTGCACAAAGTGCAAAAACAGAAATTATAATGTTATTATGTAAATGTAGGTGTAAGCTCTTTTCCCTTTTAAAAAACTATGTTAATGTAATTAAAAACATTAATCTTTTATTTTTTTTGTTTTTTTATAACGTAATTTTCTACTAACGAGATTATATATACATTCATAGAAAAATTTTACTGTCTGTATTTCTTTCTTTGCCACTATTATTATTCATTCATTTCATTATTATTACTGAAAATCATTTTGTCACTTAGAGGAGGGAGGTGCTCAAAATGATCTGTTTTCACGTGTCAGATGTGCTAGGCTCACCACGTTTAGCCAGGACTAAGAGAAGTCAGGTGTTCAAGGTCCCAAATTGAAGAACTATCATGAAGATAATCCTTTATGAGGATTCAGACGATTGCAATCCTTAGAGCCCACAGAACCCACCAATTCAGCCCATGCTTGAGCACAGCACGGGGTAGAGAGAACGTTGTGGTTGACTTCATGTGTATTCATAAATTTTACTTGAATATAAGTCAACCCTATTCTAAAGCCTTTCCCTTGCTTCACCCAAACAAATTTTTCCACTAAAAAATAAATATCAACTGTGAAACAGCCTATTTTTGTAAGCAAAAACATTATCTAATCCCCATTTATTATGATTCATACATATACAATGCACTTGATTATACTTTTTGGTAATGTTACATTTCTAGTAAAGTTTATTAAAAACAGAACTCTTTGAGAGATGCAAAGGGAATCACTATGAAAATCCACAATAAACTCCATACTGCCAGCCTCATTCCCCTAGTTAATGTCGTTCTTGAAGATATACACAGGAAAGGCATATGGGGCCCCTTCTCATTTGTGTTATATTATATTCTGTTTCCATGGGAATACATTCTAAGGAGATGAAATCATGAAGTACTCTAGAAGGTGCTAATATCTCAATGGGGCATAATAACCCACTGAAAATACCTATATTCACATAAAATATGTCAAAGGAGAATAATGAAAATTCTGGGGAGGAGAGGGAATGTGCACCATAGACATGGCAGACCAAGTTGCCATGCTAGCTCTGAAGCTGTATTTAATAACTGTGAGTCACATATAATATTAAAATACCATTGATTGTAATTTAATTTGGTCAGGGCCAGTGTCTACCCTTTGAGCATCCAAACATCTCTCTCTTTCAATCCCCCCCTCTCTCTCTCCCGTAGATTTTCAACCCAATGGACTTTTTCATCATTTTTTCTATCATTGTCATTATTCTCCATCTTATCAAATTTATTTTTAAGTTACTGTGACATTATGTGCCAAGCAATTTACAAAGATCATCCCATTTATATTTCAGAATGCACTTATCATGTGGGAATTACTTTTTTTTCCATTTTGCTGCTGAGGAAATTGAGAGTCAGGGAGAACAGCACAGCTGATAAGCAGGATTCAGGACTCGAATGCAGGTCCCCCTGATGTGTTTTTCACTAAACCCCACTTCCTCACTGATGACTGGGATGCCTGAGGCTCCTAATTCATTTAGTTCAGACTTAGCAGCTTACAAACATCCTATGAAACAAGACAGTTTCTTGCAGGTATAATGGGAATCCTAGCTTTGCCTCAAGCTATCCCAGCACAGATAATCAATTGGGAAGAACAAGCATTAAGAGTCTTCTCTATAAATCGGGCCTCCCTGGTGGCGCAGTGGTTGAGAGTCCGCCTGCCGACGCAGGGGATACGGGTTCGTGCCCCAGTCTGGGACGATCCCATATGCCGCGGAGCGGCTGGGCCCGTGGGCCATGGCCGCTGGGCCTGTGCGTCCGGAGCCTGTGCTCCGCAACGGGAGAGGCCACAGCAGTGGGAGGCCCGCGTACCGCAAAAAAAAAAAAAAAAAAAAAGAGTCTTCTCTATAAATCAAATGCCATGATGGTTTCGGCTAAAAGAAAGTTCAAGATATGCATACCTAAGGAGAAGGCAGAAGAGGAAGGGAGAATACCATAGTGAAGGTATCTGAGAATGTTCCCTGCTGGGCCACACGAACTCACAGGTGACCCATGTGGAGAATGAGACTGGGGCACCAGATGAAGAAGCTCTATTCATGAAGGACTCTGATACATGGGTACAAGCTGGGCTGACCAGGGTACAAAATGTAAACCAGAGTGGGAGAAAGGACACTGGCTTAGCACTGCATGAAAAAAATGATGCAGTTTTAGTTACGGTCAATTATCTGCAATAACAAATAGACTCAAAAATTATAATGACTCAAGCACAGAACTGTTTCTTGTTGTTCGTTTGCTTTTGGCTTTGTTTGTTTGTATGTTTTATTTGTGTGTGTGTGTGTGTGTGTGTGCACGTGCATGCGTGTGAGCACTCAGAAATAGTCCAAGGCAATTCTAGGTTGGCAGAATGACTCTGATCACAAGTCATTCAAAGATTTCAGGCTCTGTCACCTTCAACATGGTACTCAAGGTCATCTCAGGGATGAACATCTAGCCAGATGAAAGGAAAAAACATAGAGAACCGCTGTGGGAAATGCAGTACTGCCAGGTACTTACAAAGGAAAGGAATCGGGCTGGTGAACAGTTAGTAGACTCCAGAGAACTTATCCCCACAGTCCTGGGCAGCTTCGGGAACATCAGATAACAACTCAGATATCAGCATTCTCAAAGAGGATTCCAGTCCTTGCGATGGAAAAGCAGCCCCTTGTTGTGGCTTCACATTCAGCAAGAAAGACCAGAGGTAATAGAAATCAATGACAAGAAGAAAGAAGATGGTGCTGCCCTGAGAGAACAGAGATCTCTGCTCAAGGCTCACAGGAAAGGAGGCTGAGCAGGAATAGCTATGGCAAGAGTCACAGATATCTAAAAGTTTAAATGTTTATTATTTTTAAATACCCAGACTCAAAGGAAGAAATTAAAAAGTAACAAAGGTCATTAATAACCATTCCACCTAGAGATGAAAATTATTAACATTTTGGTGAATACTCGTGTGCGCGCGCTCTCTCTATATACAATTGCAGTTGTCCCTCAGTATCTGTGTGGGATTGGTTCCAGGACCCCCGTGGATACCAAAATCTGTGGTTGCTCAAGTCCCCCACATAAAAAGGTATAGTATTGTACTTGCACATAACCTATGCACATCTTCCTGTACACTTTAAATCATGTCTTGACTTCCTATAATACCTAATACAATGTAAGTGCTATGTAAATAGTTGCAGGCACATGGCAAATTCAAGTTTTGCTTTTTGAAAATTTCTGGATTTTTAAAAACTATTTTTGATCTGCAGTTTGGTTGAATCTATGGATGGGGAACCCGTGGATATGGAGAGCCAGCTGTGTGTGTGTATATATATATATATACACATATATACACACATACGTATTTTAAGATGATATATCATACTTCTGTATTATAGCCTGCTTTTTTCACCTAACCATTAAAGATTCTTGCTCTTGCATTCACAAATAAAATCTCAGTCTGTTTCATCTTTCTTTTTATTTATCTGTATCCTTTTTGCTTATAAATAAAGCTGCAACGAATATCCGTGTTCATATATATTGAGTCACTCATCTAATTTTTATATAGGAAAAATTACCAGACAAAACAATTGATTCATCACATCATTCGTGCCTACACACTTTGGTGCATAACCTTAAGAGTGTACACATTAAAAAATTTGAAATATATTGCCAAATTTCTCTCAAGAAAATTGTACCCACCTACGTTAGCAGTATATGAATCCTTGATCCTTATAGTTACGATAGTTACGAGCCCTAGATATCTTTATTTTTAATATTTGCCAAAAAAGCAAAAATATTTTTAATATTTGCCAAAATTAAAATTTTTATTTTAATTTTTATTTCTTTGATTATTAGTAGTCATAATAATGACTTTGATTATGTGTAGTCTGCATCTATTCAAATGCTTATTGGCTATCCTACGCTTATTGTATTTGAATATCTGACAGCTCAGCGCCCTCCCCAGTTGCTGTTTCTCTTCAGAAATTTTTTGCTATGCTAATTTTTATTTTAAATGAACTTTAATTTAATTTAAAAAATTATCAAGATTGTGCTAAACACATAGGTTTGTTCAGTGAATAATGGCATCACTAGAGTATTTGCACAAGAACCAAGTGTAACTCTTCATTTATCCCTCCCTGTCTATGATATTTGATGGAGTTTTAAAGTTTTCTTCAGGTAAGTTCTGAACTTTTATTTTTTAAGTTTATTCCTAAATATTTTATGTATTAAGCTGTATTTTGTATCAGAATGTTCACCATTGTATTTCTTACCTGATCCTTCTTTGTTAAATAAGAACTTTTTGAGTTTTATATATTCATTTTCTAACCTGCTAACTGATTGGTTTCTTTTTTTATATTTATGAGTTTTTAGTCGGTTTCTTGGGTTTTTATAAAGTTGGAAATTTGCATTTTTCTGTATTTATATCTCTTTATTTTCTTAACTATTTGCATGGCTGATTTTTCCAAAAGAGTGTGAAATAATAGTGTGGATAACAGACATGCTTGCTTGTGTCTGACTTTAAAGGAAATGGCATCGTGTGTGAATGTGTGTTTGTATGTCTGTATGTGAATGAGTATGTAAATGTCTGTTTATTATATGAAGAAAATAGCATCTTAATTCTGTTCCTCCTAGACTTTTAACAAGAAACAATCAATAAAAGTTTTTTTTTGTTTTTTTGCGGTACACGGGCCTCTCACTGCTGTGGCCTCTCCCGTTGTGGAGCACAGGCTCCGGACGCGCAGGCTCAGCGGCCATGGCTCACAGGCCTAGCCGCTCCGCGGCATGTGAGATCTTCGCGGACCGGGGCACAAACCCGCGTCGCCTGCATTGGCAGGCGGACTCTCAACAACTGCGCCACCAGGGAAGCCCCAATAAAAGTTTTTAAATGCCTTTTTAATATCCATCATGGTATGTACAGAAAGTAATTCTTGCAGCTATGTTTTGCGTTTGACAGGGAGTTTCTAAGCAAAAATGGGGGAATCATGTTAGTTATATTGTATTCATTGCCTGTAACGGGGAAGGACAAATCTTTAATTTTGTAAAGATGCATCTCCAAAATCTCAAGTTCAGCCATATACTACCAAAACAGCTTCAGAGTACTTTTTAAAAATGAATGATGACTACAAACTGCTTAAGGAGAGCAAAATAATTGCCATGGAATTGAACAAAGGTCAGGTAATTATGTGGAAAACCTGGAACCTCATTGCCCAAGAGGTTTGTGATATGAAACCAAAATAAAAATGCCCATAGACAGATAAGAGATAGGTCTACAGTTGCTTCATACCTTACAAAGAAAGCAAATAGTTGCTTTTTAAAATAGACTTTTTTAAATGGGATCCTTCAGGGGAATGAAGGAGTTGATCTTTAATGTCCCTTTCAGATCTGCTAGGGAAATGAGGGACATCTAGACGGAGAGGCTGCTAACAGCCACTGGAAAGAGCAAAGAATGTCAGAGACTTCAGAGGAGGAGGGGGTAGTTTTGTTGTGAACTCATTGACCTAAAAGGACCCACTTACCCAGTGGAGAGGGAGAACAGAGTTGTATTCTCTCCAGGAAGCCTTTCCCTACTTCCTCTTCCACCTCAGTTCCTAATAAAACTAGACTCTTCCCTCCTTCTAAGCTCTACACCATTCAGTGTGCCTCTCCTTAGCACTTTCTCTTCTAAATATTTATGTACATGTTCCTTTCCAACTAGAAAATAAGACTATTGAAGGCAAAATTCATGTGTTTGTATCATGCCCACCCATACCCTATAGCACCCAAAACAGGACCCTGTGTACGGCAGACATTGTTCAGTAAGCACTATTAAATGAATAAATGAGTGATAAACATAACCTTAACTTAGATCTTTTAACAGTATTACTACTGATAATAAGAATGATAGCATAGCTAATTTTTATGAAGTGCCTATTATGTGCCAAGATTTTAATATGCATTATCCCTTTAATCCTTATAATGGTCCTTGCAGGTAGATATTATCCCTACTCAAGAGATGAAGAAATGAAGTTCAGAGATGTCCCCTGATTTGCCAAGGCTCACATAAAAGAGACGGAAAGGTCTTTCTAGACATCAAAGACCACGTTCTTTCCAATGTGCCAAGTTGTCAGGTGTCGATAGGAATTTCAACCCTACTTACTTGAACTGTCTGGTGTTCCTAGTCTGCAACGATTACTTTGAAGAATTTTAGCAGAAAAAAATATGTTCAAATGTGGGTGGGATTTCCAATGAGTTTTGAAATTGGAGAAAATGTATTGCCAAGCACTAAACAAACATTGAATCTGTTTTATGAGTTAATGGATTAAGTTGGATTTCAGTGGCATTCCTGTATCATACACAGCATACACATGCTCATGCCTTTCTCCAAAAAGTTCGGAGCAGTTGGTGTTGATCACAGACACTGCCAACTAGCTGGATTGTTTCAGAAGAATGCTACATACAGAGTTTGTATCTGAGACTGTTGCTTATCCAAAAAAGTTTGCGAAAGCATTTTGACAGCCCAGATGATCCTCTTGAAAACAGAATAAGTGGTTCCCTAAAATATCTTTCCCTGTTTAAAATATAAAGTTTTTGAAGGCAGGAACTGTGTCTTTTACTTTCTGTATAGAGAATAAGCTGCTATGTAATACATGCTCAATAATCATTTGTTAAAAGAAGTGAGCAAAATTTAGCACTATGGAGTTTAAGCCCATCTACACTGGTTATACCAGTAGATACTACCAAATCTGGTTTTCTTTAAACAATTCTAATAGTCTTGTAAGGAAAACTTCAAAATGAAAGGTGTGAGCAAAAACAGAGGAAATCAAACAAACAAAACCCTTGGGTGCCAACTCATGAAAGACCTTGTGTACCATGCCCAGAGAAAGAAAATATCACTAGAATAAGCAAATTTAAAAATTACAAAACTAGCTTCAAATACTGATAAAATTTGAAGCAGGGGTAGAATACTTTACAAGTTGCATTTAATATTGATCAGTTGTTAGTGACTTTCTAGAGTTTCTTGCTGAGAAAGATCTGAGACCAGATGCAGGCTCAGAGACTAAAGAGTATTATGATCTACTCTTAATGTCTGATGGTCATAGTCTGTGGCCATAGGGCTGGTGCTCCTGCCATGTATGTATTTAATACCCTAGGTTTAAAAGGAAAAAGAGGAATTCCCTGGTGGGCTAGTGGTTAGGACTCTGGGCTTTCACTGCCGGGGCCCTGGTTCAATCCCTGGTCAGGGAACTGAGATCCTACAAGTCACTCAGTGTGGCCAAAAAAAAAAAACGTAAAAGAAACAACAGTAAAGAAATAGAAAACATATTTTTAAAAAAATAAAAGGAAAAAAGAAAAAAGGTTATGCCTTTAAGAAACAGCTTGATCTGCCAGCGTCATTTATTCAACTATAAGACTTAGTAAAGAGACCATTAGTTTTTCTGACAAAATATAATTATTGAGGAACTTAATTCTTAAAGATAACTTTTCCTTTATTAAAATTTAATATTTTATGGGCCTGTATACAGACCAGAAACAACATAACTTCAAAACTCAGTCTGATTCTTCTATTACTTAAGTAATATAGTATAGAAGAGGACAACTTTTTGCCTTGCCCCCTCTCGCCCCCTGTCCAAAATGCAAACACACATTTTCATGTGCACATATGTAGGCAACAGTGGTACAAGCTAACTAACCAGAGCTGAATACTAGCATGAGGAAGCCAGACTGTGGAGAACTCTAAAGTTACACAGGCACAATTGCGAGGACTCTCGATGCCAAACCACAAATAGTTTATGAAGAAGAACATTGGTACCATGGTCCTCTGGTTTTCACACACTCAGAAACACTGGGAATTGGAAGTTTCCCTAGAGGAAAAAGAAAACCCCAAATGCTGCCTAATAGCAGTTAAACTTAGAGAAGGAATTTTGATTTGAACCTGTTTGCATGTCTTTAAATTTTGCTCCAGATTTTATCTTAAATTTGAAAACAATGGTAGATGCTTAATGATTTACGCTTTTTCAGTTAAAAATAATATTGGCTAAAACCTGTGTTATCCCTGTTTCTCAAGTCATCAATAGTAACAAGGAATCTTTCTTTTTTTTTTTTTTTTGTTTTGCGGTACGCAGGCCTCTCACTGTTGTGGCCTCTCCCGTTGCAGGGCACAGGCTCCGGATGTGCAGGCTCAGCAGCCATGGCTCACGGGCCTAGCCGCTCCGCGGCATGTGGGATCTTCCCGGACCAGGGCACAAACCCGTGTCCCCTGCATCGGCAGGTGGACTCTCAACCACTGCACCACCAGGGAAGCCCAAGGAATCTTTCTTTTAAATTTTTGTAAGTCAGTTTTTCCAAGTAGCAAAGACTTTAAGTGATACAGAAAATAGTAAAATAGAGTGAATTATTTCATGCTTATACCTATAGGATGACTTTTTAACTATTTGACCAGTTTAAGAAAGCAAATCCATTGTTCTAGGAAATAGAATACTATGGAAGTTCACTAATGAAACTAATCAGAATTGTAATTTGCAAAATACACATTTGTACTTCTTCATCTTTGCCTTCTAAGGTTTCGTTTGTTTGCTTTTTGCCCAAGCTATCAAAAAAAAAAACAAAAAGACCCTCCCCTAATCGTCTACTTTATTTAGATCATTGCTGGGTTTTTGTTTTTGTTTTTTTCTTTTCAATAAGTAGGAAAAAGCAAAGAACAAACCAAAGGAACAAAACAAAACAAAAATACAGGAAAAAAAAACCCCACCCGATTCTTAGCCAATAACAGTGTTTCATTTGTTCACATTATCTAATTCTGGATGATTTTATTTTACTCTATCTGAGATTTCTATAGTAAGGTGCTTCAAGTCTGTTTTGAAAATAATCCGGATACGAAAAAAATAATAAATAAAGGACCATTGCCTAGACCATCTAACTCTAATTCCAGAGCTCCTCCTCCACACAGTGGCTGATTCTGCTAGATTATCTTGAAGAATCTTGTAAAGAAATATTAAAATTTTTATTGTGAACCATCTCAAGGAATCTCCAGTTGTGTTAAGTTTTCAGAAGTTGACAATCTTATTTAGTAACCCTTCCAGAGATACAGTGCCACATGGTGCTGCGGTACTGGACCCAATGAAACTGTGTATTCCTGGTCACCAGCAAGGACACAGAAGTGCTTGTTCTTTGGTTCTCCCCAGTCTAGGCTTGCCAGACAGCTCCTTCACATACATACCATCCCAACTCTTTTGCTAAGAATCTCATGAGTCATGAAAACAAATTTTCTACTTAAGTCTACCCTACCAACTATTTTTTTAACTTTGGAGGCCTTGATCCTGATAATGGTATTATCCAGCCAACTCACTGATTTTGCTTGGTTTTAATGGATATTAATGGAACAGAGGGACTGCAAACATTTTATTAGTAGTCCTACTTGCTGATCTTCAAGTAATCCCTATGATCACCAATTCTGTCTTTTAGCTTATGTGTACCTTGCACTGGGATGGTCTTCTCCTTGTGTCCAAGTTCTTCAAGAACCAACTTACTTCTCTGTCATGCCTTCCATTCTCAGCCTTGCTGAAAATGACCTTCATTTGAATTTCTGTATAATTTAATCTGTGCTCCTCTTTCTTTTTTCTTATCATATGAAATAGTTTTTAGCTGCATGTCTTAACTTCCCTAAAGGACTGCAAGTTCCTCCAAAGCAGTATCTTTGTCTGATTCATTAGGTGCCAAGAACTTAATAAAAGTACAGTAAATTGGGCTTCCCTGGTGGCGCAGTGGTTGAGAGTCCGCCTGCCAATGCAGGGGACACGGGTTCATGCCCTGGTCTGGGAAGATCCCACATGCCGCGGAGTGGCTGGGCCCGTAAGCCATGGCCACTGAGCCTGCGCGTCCGGAGACTGTGCTCCGCAATGGGAGAGGCCGCAACAGTGAGAGGCCCGTGTACCGCAAAAAAAAAAAAAAAAAAGAAGTTCAGTAAATTATGTATTTGATCTATGAATAAATTAAAGGATAGAATTTAAACACATACTGTTATTAGGTGTATATATTATCAGATTATGTACTGCTAGCAGGACTTTTTAGAATTTTTAAAGCAATTAATCATGGTTCCCCATCTTTTTAATATACAATATCCTTCCAAGGCTTGATTTTGCAACAAATATCTCCCTAAAGTGAAAAACGACTCTTGGCATGATATTTTTTGAAAAAATTATTTAAAATTAGGTTTCTATTAAAATATTTCTTTGGATAAGTGTTATAAAAGTAGGTTAGAGAACTACAAATCGTGGTCAAGTATAACAATGCTTAAAGGCATGAACATACTCATTATAGGCTGTATTAGTTTCCTAGGGCTGCCACAAAAATGTATCACAAACTGAGTGGCTTAAAGCAACAGAGATTTATTCTCTCACAGTTCTGGATGCTGAACATCTAAAATCAAGGTGTTGGCAGGGCATGTTTCTAACACCATCACATTGGGCAATAGGATCCAACGTGTGAATTTTGGGGAGACATAAACGTTCAGACCATAGCATGTCATTTTTTTCCCTTTGGTTGCATGATGTGGTATTTTATAACAATAGTTTTCCTAATATGAAACTATTATTATATTCCTTTCAAAAATCCAACCTGGATATGAAATACAGTTCCTTTAATATTTTGCTAAATTTCTTTTACTAGTGTCGTATAGAGTATTTGTTAAAGTTCATTATATATGAGAAAGGTCTAAATTTTCTGGTTTCTGCTGTTTTTGTTGGGGTTTCAATATTATAATTATGCTAGTTTATAAAATTAAGTTTTATCTTTTTCTAAGTTTTGCAACAGGTTTTATAGAATTTATTAAAAGTTTGAAGTCACTTATAAAAATGTTTAGAACTGAAGCCTTTTTATGTCTAATAACTTGACAACTTCTTAAAATTTCTTTCTTGATTATTGGTCTATTTTCCCACTTCTCCTTGAGTTCATTTTTTCTAAATATTGGGTGTTTTCCTCTACTTCTACTTTATCTTGTGTTGTTATTACAATTCTTGCTTTCCTTTTAATTGTATTTAATTAAATTGTATTTTCCTGCTATTATCTTTGCCCATCCTTTAATTTTTATTGCTCTGCATTATTTGGTTTAGTTGTGTTTCTTTTAAAAATCATATGCTTTAAGTGACGGGTAGGATCCTGTCTGAAAATCTTTGTTTCTTAAGAGGGGACTTTGTCTCTTTTATGTTTATTCTTATAAAATACCTCCATTCTCACTTGGCCATTTTTTTTAAAGTTCGTGATTTTAATGTTTATTTGATTTGTTAAAAATCTGTTAATATATGGATTATGTTTTCTTTGATTATCTTTCCCCTGGTGATTAGGAAGGTAGAGAAGAGACTACATATCCTGGATCTTGATGGCTGAGTAATCGGATGGAGTCAGCCATGGTATGAGAACTCAGTACTTTGCTTCACAAATAATAATATCAAGATCCAGCAAAGTTAGTTTCATGACTAATTAACAATAGGATTGATCTTAGACCTAGTGCTCTTAGCTTCAGGACAGTGTTTTCTACTGCCTCAACTTGTGAGAAATTTTGCTCTATTTCATGTAAATGAGCCTTTTCCTCCTCAACAACCCCTGTCCCATATGTTCATACTTCCTTCTCATGGAGGAAGCATGTTTTCCACCATATCAATGTTCTCTACAATCTTAGCAAGGCATAGAAGGCTATGCACCCACAGAAGAATACAAAAAAAATGTATTAGTTGAAGTTGGAACTTAGTGAATTATCAATAATCTTATCACATTTTCTAAGTTCCTTTCATTTCAACTTAACACTGAAATTGGTAAAAGGGATTTAGGGATGGTTTTTGACATTTAGGAACTCACTTCTTATTCAAGGAGGCAGATGCATGAATAAGTAACTATCATACATGGCAGACTCTAATGGGCATTACAATTTGGAAAACATTTCTGACATAATAAATATGGCATTTAGTGAAGCTTACACGTAATTCCCTCTCATCATTTCTCTTTGAAGAAAATGAGTGTTTCAAAATTCTTTTAACAAAGATTAATTTACTCATCAGTCTTATTACAAGGTTGGTATTTTCACTGGAAAAGAACACATACCGCGATACAAAAGCACACACACAGTCACATACTCAAATATTAAAAGACCAAGTTTGCATTTTATCTGTAGCAGCCTGGTTCGGTTGCTGAAGGAAAGAAGGAAGGAAGTCAAGGAAGGAGGGAGGGAGAGAGGGAAGGAAGGAGTGAGGGAGAGAGGGAAGGAAGGGGGAATGAAGGGATAGAGGAAGGAAGGGAGGGAGGAAGAAAGGAGGAAGGAGGAAAAGGGAAGGAAAGAAAAGAAAGGGAGAGAAGGAGGTAAAATCTTTTTAAAAAAATAAGAAGGAAGGAAGATGACTCATGAAGGAAAGAGCAGAACTCATCTACTCCATTTCAGCCCATGTTATGGCTCACAAGAGTTTCAGTGTCCTTATTTGTAAAATGATGATTATGCTATACTCATAGGGTTGTGTGG
The DNA here is from genome assembly GCF_949752795.1 of Hyperoodon ampullatus. Lineage (NCBI taxonomy): Eukaryota > Metazoa > Chordata > Mammalia > Artiodactyla > Ziphiidae > Hyperoodon > Hyperoodon ampullatus. Next base: position 33,539,966 of record NC_136919.1, read on the forward strand.
ATTTCAATTAAACAAGGCAGCAACTGGAGGCTGCTGGCACATGGCAAACCCACAGTAACTGGTACAACAGATTGTTACTCACATTAATTGAATGTCTACATTAAAGGAGCTGCCTGTCATCTCATTTAGTATCTCTGCAGCGTTAACTGATTAATTTATTTCTACAAATCTGGTCACAATCTCTGCTTACTGTTGCAGACACACATAAAAAAGTGTTTGAAATTTTTACTTTTTGACAAACATTTTAGCTGACATTGACACATTTCCTTTTCGTTGCACCTCTAGACCCTCACATTTTCTGAAATTAACTCATATTGCTCTATGCACAAATTAAACTCCAGTAAAAATGAAAGCTGCAATAAATCAACCCACCAAATCTTGTACTTCAAGGGTGATTCCATAAATCACATGGAAAGTTAAGAGACTTGCCTTGAAGAAAGTTCCATGTATCAGAGAGATCTTTTCAAAAGTGAATAATTTATGGTTAAAATAGATCTTGAGTCGCCTTTTAAAAATGTATCCACCGCCTAATTATCACAGTAATTTGGAGATGATTCAGGCTCATGCTTAGTAGTAATGTCTTTGAAAAGGTGCTACTTCTGAAAACAACTTTATTTATGATGCTGCATAAATGCAGAGCATTATCCTGACTGTTAAGTGACAGCCTCTTTTTGTGGATGTTCTCTTGTCCTTGCTGCAGGAAGCAATTTAATAGCTCTTTTTTTCCTCAAACAGATTTTTCCCATATGTCCTCTACTGCTGCCAGGCTAAGAATTTTGGAGAAAGCTAAATATATATTCCAGGTCATTAAAACATTTTCTTATACACTAAACTTTCATTTTTTAAAGAATAATATATAGTTATTTACTGTAAGTTGGCTTTGTGCTAATAACTTTTATTTATTTATTTGGATGTCAGGTGTGCTAAGAATTTTAGATATATTTTCTCATTTAATCCTCACAACACATCTGTGTTTGCAGGTACTGTTCTTACCATCATAGTACAAGAAACACCATGGGCTATAAAACTGAAGTAACTTAACTAAGTTCTCACAATAATGGAACGAGGACTCAACCCCAAGCAGTCAGATGGCAGAAGCCAAGCTCTTAACCCTGGTACTATACTGTCTCCTGGCTGGCCAAGACATATTAAAAGAAAAATGCAAATTTCAGAACAGCATGTATAGAAGGACCCCTAGTGTGATATATTTCCTTGTGTGTGTGTGTGTACAGATATAAAATGTATGTATATAATATATATCATATATTTATATATGTGCATGTATTATATTTTTATATAATATAGACATCAAAAATAATGAAAGTTATTATAATATGTAGCACTTTTTATAGTAAGGACTTTCTATATGCTAGATAGTTCACATGCATTATCTCACTTACTTCTCAAAATAACCCATTAACATGGGCACCGTTATCTCTCCACTTCACAGATGAGAAGAAGCACAGCAAAGTAAAGAAATTTAACGAAGGTCAGAGAGCTAAAAAGTGGCTAAGAATCAACCAGATAATGACATATGTATATATACATATGTGTGTGTGTGGATATATAAATATATATCCACACACACACACATATATATATAGTTTTAATTTAAAAAGGGACCATCAACTAACATAGGTTGAAATTAAGTTCACAAAATGAACTTTAAAAAACTGAGTCTAAACAGGTGATCTCCACTGGCCAAGATCACCCTTCCCTGCACTTACAAATGGGCATTGTCCCTGACTGCTTGTCTTTTCTTCTGTGGTTTCTTTGGTTAACAAGATTCCTTTCAGATTGGCACATTCAGTTCTCAGAGGTAGTGATATCTTCAACTAGATCATTATAAAGTCTTATGGCCTGAGAGACATTTTATCTCTTTCTGGTGACTGTGCCTCTATTCCAGGGGTCAGGAAACTATAGCTTTGTTCATTTATTTGTTTTGTACAGTCCATAAAGAATAGCACTTACTTTTTAAAAATGGCTTAAAAATCAAAAGAAGAATAATATTTCATGACATATGAAAATTATATGAAGTTCAAATTTCAATGTTCATAAATAAAATATTGGAACACAGCCATGCCAATTAATTTATGCATTGTCTATGACTTTTTTTGCACTACAATAGCAGAGTTGAGTAGCTGCAACAGAGACCAAATGGCTTGCAAAGTCTAAAATATCTACTATCTGGCCCTTTACAGAAAATATTTGCCAACCCCTGCTGTATTCTAATATGTTGTGTATTTATTTTAAATTTCAACTTTCTGGGAGTCTCTCTTCTTTCCCAACTCATTCAGGGTACCTTACTATTGCCCTGTGTCCTGCTTTGATCTCTCAAGGACATGGCACTTTCAAACAATCTTTTTTCCCAAATATGACCACAAATTGATTATTTTCTCATTACATAGGAACATTGTTACAGCTGCTAGTGGTCTAAGAAAACCTAGATATAGTAAAGTGGGCCACAGACTGAGAATCCAAATTACTCACAATCTTCCTCCTCTCTGGACCTCTGTTTTCTCATCTATAAAATAAGTGTAGTACTAGATAGGTTAGGTCATTGTTACTATGACATCCTATATTTACAGTAATTCAAAAATCAACATTAACTGAACATCAACCATATATGGGTAAGAAAAATGAATGTGAACAGTTCACCTTCAGCGAGCTCACAGCCCAGCACTTCTCTGGACTGTCCAAATATTAGCTACCCAAGACTCTGCTGCTACCCAGTGTGTGATTCTTCCTCCCTGCATCAGTGGTTCCTAATACCCAAGAATTGGTTCCACTTGTCCCCAAAGCAATGTAATGCTTTGAATAATTTCATCTACCAAAAAAATAGAACCTAATATGTAAAAATTTATCTTCCTCTTATTAACTAATGATGTACAGAAAACTCAGAACTCCTGAGTTGATAAATTCTCCTCCTAATTATGGAAAGCACACAATTTTGGAAAGTAATATTGAAGGTCAGCCCTTAGGGGCTCAGAAACCTCAGACCAAGAACCACTGTTGTTCTGGGCTTGGATCACTAAATCTTGATGTCATAGCAGCCCTTCAGAGCCAAAAGGCTAGAAAAGTCTGCTGCTCATTTGGGTCATCAAAAATGAATACATCCTCTCTCCCCCTTTCTCTCTGTCTCTCTCTCTCTTTTTAAATCTAGAGAGAATTATCCTAGCCCTGAACCCTTGTCCAAATATTCTGAGGAGAATTAAACAAGTTCCATGCTATTAAGTTCTTTGGATTAAGAAGGAAACAAGGGAAAACTGTTTGTGATGAGGGACAAACTGTCCTTGGAATCTGAGTTACTGTTTCCAGGCTGCAAGAATGGAGATGAAAAGGCTCAGAACAGCAGCTGTGGGAATAGAGGGAAAATATAAACAAACCTAGGATGCTGAGAACTTCTACTAGGATGAGTTGCTCAGAAGACATTTATAAAGAACAGACAGAGGTATAATAGGATTGCTCAGTCCCACGTCACTCATGCCAGGGTACATGAAACTTAGACGGCCAGATTTTCTTTCCAGAAGACAAAGGTAGAATTTGCCTGCCTTAGGGTAAATAAAATGGCCCAATTATATAATAATGAATGAAAGGATAAATGAATGAAAGAGATACTACTGATTACTACCATTTTGTCAATCTCTGTGTTGAATACTTTCCATATGTGATCTGTTTTAATCATTCTAACAACTCTATGAACCTGGTTTTCATATCCTCATAGGTAGATGAGGATATTGACAGTCAGAGGGGTGAAAGAGACCCTATTACAAGCTGGACACTACACACTAATGAATTTTTAAAATATAATTATCTTTATCTAATTCTCATTACAAAATCCAGAGCTCCATATTATCCTCATTTTTTATATGCAGTGAATAGGGATTCAAAAAGATGATATAAATAAACAGTAAATAGCCATATGAGTCCTGACTTCTTGCTACTACCTGGCTGTGTATTCCTGGGACATCTAAGTGGAGATGCCCAGCTGAGAATTAGAAACACGTGCAAAAGAGCTATAGATAGAAACATGGTACAGAGGCAAGATGAACAGGTGAATTTTGAATTAAAGCAGAACCTGAAACGTTGAATTGCTTTAATGTGGCCAATTACATGAAGAGAGAAACGGTGGTCATAAAAAAAAAAATGTGGTGAAGCTGCAATAAATGAGGGCAGCCAAACATGAGCTTTCTTCTTTTCTGAGATTCCTGACAGATCCCACAGCCCTTCATCTTTGTAAGGGTTACTTCCTACAGCTCAGTTTCAACTCCCTCCCTGGGAATTGCAGCCTTTTCAAGTCCTGGACACCTCTGTCACCATGGATTCACAGCGGGCATTCGTGAAAGAATAACCTACACTCATCATCTCTCCATATTGACCTCTCATTCACTCCTTGATCTGACTGAATTTTTATTGCCATCACGCATCTGACACTGACTCACCAGGGCCACAGACAACCTTCATATGCAATAACCACCAAGCATACACACACTTCAGAATTGTTTTTGCTTGACACTACTGACCACCTAGAAAGTACTTTAATTATGGGTTTTGGTGATGCCATTCTCCTATGTCTCACCGTTCCCCTTGAGTTATTCCTTCTCATCTTTTCCCAAACTTTTCCTCCTCTGTCCACTCCTTAGGGGTAGTGTACACCAGAACCCAAAGGAGAAGACTCTCTTCTCTGTTGGCATCTCATTTCCTCTGGTGGCTTTGGCTATTACCTAACCATATACCTATAATAATGAAAACTATATCTGTATAAAAGCCCCTAGTTATATGTCCAATCTCCTACTAGACATTTCAACCAGGGCATCCTTTAGGCTTTTCAAACTCAACATGACCAAAGTTAACTCCGCATTCTTCCCCTGACCGCAAACCTGCTTTAACACCTGTATTAGTTTCCTATTGCTGTAACAAATTACCATAAACTTAGCGGCTTAAAACAACACACATTTATTATCTTAAAGTTCTGAAGGTCAGAAGTCCTTAAACCAGGATGTCAGCAGGGCTGCACTCCTTCTAGAGGCTCTAGCAGAGAGTGTTTCCTTGCTCTTCAGCTTCTAGTGGTTGCTTACATTCCTTGGCTCATGGTGCCTTCTTCCATCTTCCAGGTCCAGCAGGGAATCACCTTCAAATCTCTCTCTTTCTCTCTCTGAGCTCTACTTCTGTCACCATAGCTCCTTCTCTGACCCTCCTGCCTCCCTCTTATAAAGGCATTTGTGATTATATTGGGCCCACCTATATAAGCCAGGATAGTCTCCCCATCTCAAGGTTTTTAACTTATCACATTTTCAAAGTCCCTTTTGCCATGTAAAGTAAACTGCACAGGTTTTGGGGATTAGGGCATGGACATCTTTAGGGGAGACATTATTCTGTCTACCATACCACCTGTGCTTGCTCTCTCAGTAACGTTGTTGTCTAGTTGTCCAAGCTAGGAACCTGTGGTGATCTTTGACCTTTCCTTCACCCCACACATCTAGGCCACCACCAAATTCTACAAACTTCACCTCCTAAATCTCCCTCAAATATTCCTCTCTACATCCACTTCTTCCAGTGTCATCTGAAACTTTCCTGCTCAGGTAGACTACATAAGTTGATTCCAGTACCAAGCCTCGAGATAGAAATACATAAATCTTTGAATATGTTTGGGAAATTCTTTCTTGATATTTTAATAGAAAGGAAAACATTGTCACAGAGAGCTAGATGTGTTCCATTAGAGAGGCTACTGTGGCAAAGTAGCAAGCCCTGTGGGTGAGGAATCGGAGGCTGAAACTGAGTTACAGCTTGCCATTTCCTAACCCTGTGACATCTGGCAAGTTACTTAAGTTTTCTAATTCTTGGTTTCCTCATCTGTAACACCTAACTTGTAAGTTACTCAGAGACTCAAACTGCAATGACATAGGTATTTATACTGTTCATGTGTAAGTTATCAGTAACACACTTTTGATTCAAAGGACAAGCCATTAATAAGCCTAATAAGCCTAATAATCCAGAATGGAAACATTTCAATATTCAAAAACTCAGCCTAGGCCATCTCAGGCCCATAAGCATCATCTTTTCTGTCTCTCAATGGAGCTTAAATACTTATAACTAGGCAGGGAGCAACTTTCTGCCCATTCTTGTCCAGGGGAGATTTCGTTTTTATTTTTATACAAGTGTGTGGCAGGGGAACTCTTTAAGAAAAATAACACTAAATTATGAATACAAAGTACATTATAAAAGGGAGGGTTTATTTGGAATGAAAAATGAAATTAAAAAATATGAATATCTTTCTCTGCAAATATTATAAAATCATATGACCACGTGAAAGAGGCTTGGGCAAGTGAGTAGCCTTGAAGCTTAAGCTTTAGCAGCTTCAGCGTAAATCTTTTTCTCCTTTGTCTATTCCTGTGTAAAAAAGAAAAATCCACAGTTCTTATATTCTTAAACATCATGGTTACCCCCATGCCCAGTGCATGTAAAATAACTTCCCTATTTTCAAAATTGAGGTGCTAAATATACTACTAACAAATGTTACAAATAAATGTCACATGGACTCTGTGGCTTGCTAAGCATTAAACATTCCTGCTACAAATTTGTTTCAGTCCTGCATTAACAAAAATCTGACTGGTATGGGGATTCATCCTAAATTCCAAACAGAGCTGCGAGGAACAACAGAAAACGTTTGCTCCTTAAAGGACTAGATACACATACAAAGAGACAGTTGAACTTGTGGAATTGCTACACCCTGGGAAGCATGATTAAAATGAACAAGTAATAGGTCTATTGTTTTTTAAAACTAGAATTTGTGAAGAGAAGTGCTATGGGTGTTATGGTGCTCTGCCCAGATTCACTCTTCAGAGCCAAAGCACCATTCCGTGGAAGATGGGACTGTCAGCCACACCAGGGGTCCCCAAACTCCAGCCCCAAACCGGGCCGTACAGCGGGAGGTGAATGGTGGGCAAGCGAGCAAAGCTTCATCTGCCGCTCCCCATGGCTTGCATTACCGCCTGAACCATCCCCTTCCCCCAACCCCATGGAAAAACTGTCTTCCATGAAACCGGTCCCTGGTGCCAAAAAGGTTGGGGACCGCTGAGCTACACCACTCACAGCTGTACCCTTCACTGGGGACTGCCCTCAGTTTCAGGGAACTGTCTGGCACAGCTGCATCCTCTCCCATTGGTCTGCCACCAATGCTACAAACACCCAGCCCCTTGCCTCAGTTTGGAATAACTCTGAAAGAGCCATCCTAGCTCCAGAACTTCCATAGGACTGGGTGAGGCACCACTGGCAACCACACTAAGGGGCAACTCCCCTTTTCCCAATGCTGCCTGCCTTACTCCGCAATCAGAGGTGTAACTACTGAGAGCACACCCCAATTAACCTTCGTCTCAAAGTGCATTTTTAGGAAACCAGTCTAAGACAATTGACACTAGAAGCAGTCCTAAAAGGCAGACTCCAGAATGAGATCTGGAGTTGGATTTTCTCAGTGGCCAGCTGCAGAGAATGCTAAATTCTTAGGCCCAGCACATCTACTATACAAAGTAAGGGTTAAGGGGGGAAGCAGTGCCATAGAGGCTGGGATGGAGGCTTTGACTGAGCCCAACAAGGGTGACTGAGCTATTGCTGCTGCCATTGTCTAGTAACAGAATCCAATGTTGAGCCCCTAATGTGGCACTGCCCCTCAAGACAACCAGTCAGCCACTTCGAGGCAAGCTGACTACATTGTTTTGTAGCTGACTACAATTCAACCCTTTTCACCATGGAAAGAGCAGTGATTCATATTGACTGGGGTCAACCCAATTTCTGGAAATGTGTTTGCCTTTCCTCCCTGCAGAACCTTGGCCTGCACAATTACCCAAGAACTCATGGAATATTTGATGCACCAACATGGGATCCCATACGATACTGTCTTAGATCAAAGGTGCCATTTTCCAGAAAAGGAGGTGCAACAGTGGGCATATAGCCATGGGAATCCATGTTCCTTCTCACAATCCATACCAGAATCCACTGGCCTGATAGCATGGTAGAATGGCCTCTTGTGGGTATAGCTGAGGTGCCATCTTAGAGAAGATGCCCTGCTAAGATGGGGCACCATTTTCTAGGAGGTGGTCTACACCCTCAATCAATGATCTTTATGTGTTGACATAGCCACAGTAGGTAGATTTAGGAGTCAAAGGATGGAATTGGAAGTGAAGCCAATTACCATTGTCACCTATGACCTACTTAGGCACTATAGGTCTAGAGATCCTGGTTCCCAGAAGGTGAATACTTCCACCTGGGAACACAATAAGAGTCTCAAGGAACTTTAAGCTCTAGCTATCACTTCAGGTTAGCTATCACTTCTAGCTCTACCTGGTCACTTCAGGATCCCCAGACCAAGAGAACAGCAGATGAGGAAAGAAGTCACCACATTTGCAGGAGTAATTGATACTGATAATCTGCAGGAAGAGGTTCCTGAGAAATCAGCTGTTAATCTGTCAGTTCTTGGTTTGGTTATCTTTTCTAACAGCTTTTATGGTATTTTATTCATCTTTGTTACTCTGAAATTGCAGGTACACATACATTTTTATTGATCTTGCTTGAGATTTATTGACTCTCCTGAGGCTGGGGCACTTATGTTTTTCACTAGTCAGTTTTAGAAAATTATCAGTTATTATCTCTTCAAATTTTGCTTTGTCTCTATTCTCTCATTCTAGTGCCCCAATTAAACACATATTGGACACTACTGACCAGGGGCCACATTAAACTAAATTTATGCTTTGGGGCTTTGAAGCCACAGAGATAAGAGTGAATTCTAGACCTAAACATGGGTATAGGCAGGCTTGCGGTTAGAAATTCTCATGGGAGACATACACTCCCTTCTGTCCAGCTCCCTGCCCAGCCACTCTACCAAGAGCCATGGCCAAAATGGTCAAGTACATTTGCTCTCTCCCTCTGTGGGGCAGGTTTTTAGGTCACACATTTAGGACTTCTTGGTGGATCCCAATTTTTTGGCAAAGATTTCTATGGTCACATCCCACTGTGCTCAGGTCCTGGACTTTATCTCCTGTGCTCTGCCTCTGTGGGGCAGGTTTTTAGGTCACACATTTAGGACTTCTTGGTGGATCCCAATTTTTTGGCAAAGATTTCTATGGTCACATCCCACTGTGCTCAGGTCCTGGACTTTATCTCCTGTGCTCTGCCTTCTTGACATATTAAAACTAAGAATTTAAGATCTGCAGAACCCATTAGGGCAACCTATACTTATTTATAACTCTGGAATCACACTTTCTTGTGTTTTTCTCCTCTGTTTTTCTTACTTTACCACATGCTGAATCACACTTTTACAAAACAACTTGATCTAACTCTCTAGGTTCCCTCTACTGAGGGTGTTTCTCTGCATATCTACCCAGCCTTATTGTTGCAAACAGATGTTTAAAATTCCTCATTTTTGCCTCATTTCTGAAATTTCCAACTAATCTCTTTTGATCCTCAGAAGACCTGATTTAGAACCTCAGCCCTGCCACTTTCTAGTGCTACAAATGGGACATTACTTCACTTATCCTTTTCTCAGCTCCATGTCCATAAATGGAAGAGAAGATGACTTTTGGGTATTGTTAAGGACTAAATGACCTAATGTCTATACTAGTGCAAACTAGGGGCACAATCTTATTTACTCTGGATCTGGACTATGGTGGTAGATTAGAAGGAACTCTTTGTATCTATCCAAGGCCTATTGACAGCTTCCTTTCTCTAGTTATTACAGACCTGCTGGGCTACATGATGGCCTCCGACCCATTCACTAGAAAAACCAGTGGAGGGGTTATCCTAGGAGATGGAGCTACGACTCCAAAGACTACCCCTGGCAGAATTTCTTTTAATTTCTTTTCCCGAAGGTGAAAGAAAGTGAGGGCATCACAGGGCATTTGTTAAATGTTAAACTTTGTGAGTTTTTCCTAAAAGTTGTTATGAGTTTCTATTTTCTTTTTTAAATTGTTATTAAACAACGTAAGTAGCACACACTCCTTGTATGTTTTCAGAACTGCTAGTTTCCCTCTCATGTTGTAGCTTGTCAGTGCCGAAATGACCACACTATTCTTTTCAAACCAGGTCAACCTATTCCCATATCAAGAGCCTTCATGGAGCGATTAATGTTCACGTTGCATCATCCTGATTCAGTTCAAATATAGATAAATGGTAAGTGCATGCAAGAGCTCTTCATTCCCTAAGACTCAGCTTAAAAGTCAACTCCTCTTTGCAACTTTCCCTGACTTTCCCCTCCCACTCCCAGACAGAGTTAGTCACTTTCTCCTCTGTGCTCCCTCAGGACTTCATGCAAATGTTATCTTAAAAGCTCTTACCACTTGGCTTGGTGTCCTGTAACTATCTGTTTACATGTCCCAGGAGATATTCAGTCTCTTAAGAAGAAGGGCAATATATTATTTCTTTTTGTAACTCCAGCACCTAGCACACTGCCTATGACATAGTCGGTGCCCAATAAGTGTTTATTGAGTCAAAACAAGAAGGTTTTAAAATTAAGTTATATTACATACCTACAATTACATAAGATTACTGTTTAGATTCAATGAAACTAAGATTTAAAATGTCAAAGCATAATTATTAAATTTTAGTTAAGAAATAGTACTTTTTAAAAGGTACTTGGAGAGCTTTGAGGTATAATGTTTCCTGAATTCTATTTGGTGTTATTTTCGTGGCTTTTTAGGTTTTTTTTTAAAGGAGTTAACTTCATAGAGTCTACAAATGCCAGAATGAAAAGGGGACTTTGAAATCACGCAACTCAACACTGTCTATTACTTTCCTTGCTTTATTTTCTTCAGAGTATTTATTATTAATTCAAATTATATAATTTTCATGCTTTCATGTTCCTTTTCTCTCACAGCTGTTAGATTACAAATTCTAGGAAAGCTGGACTATTGCTATCATGTTCACTGCTATGTTCCCACCTCCTGAAGTAATGCCTAAGGCATAGCAATTTCTTAAGAAATATTTGTTGAATGGATGGATAGATGGATGGATGATAGGTAGGTAGGTGGATAGATGGATGGATAGATGAATTTATCAATGAATGAATGAATGACATGTGCAGATGTGAAAAGGGACTTGTAGGACTTAGAGTCAAGTCTTTTGATTCCCAGTGTAGCATCTATTATGCCCCAGAATACTGTCTCATTCTTATGTAAAATAGCTCAAGTCCCCAAGATTGAAGCTCAAAATCTCTATTTTATTTTACTTGTGGAATTTCTGTTGCCACTGCCATAGTTCAAGGCCCAACATTTACACCTGTAATATGTTTTTGTGCCTTAAACATCCTTATTAGATGTCAATGCAGGATGGCATCAGTCAAGAATTCAGGAGCAAGAAATAGGATGCCCCTTTCTGCAGATGGCTTCAACCTTAAAAAAAAAAATTACAGGATCATCCATCCATTCATTTATCCAGCAAATATTTTTAGTGAATGTCTATCATATGCCAAGCAATAGTTCTAAGTACGTGGTTACTTCAGTAAACAAAACAAATAAGAATCCCTTTCCTGGTGGAGCTCAAATTCTTTTGGGGGAGGAGGTGAGGGGAAATAGACACAAATAATGAACATAACGAGTAAATTAGATAGTTTGGGTAGACAGTGATAAATGTTATGGAAAAGAATAGAGCAAGGCAAAGGGGATTGAGAATGCTGGGAAATCCATTTTACCCTGGCCACTGTGTCAAGAGCAATGTGTAGAGCAATGAAGGGACAGGCATGGAGACCTGTAAGGAAACCAGAGAAAGTTCCACTACACATACCACACACATACATATACATATCCCACACACATTTACAAATAACCCATCCATACAGGAAGCTGGCTTATATCAAGTCCAAAAGGAAGCCCTGTGGGTTGCAGAAATGATAGCTGTTCCCCCACCAACTGGCTATTCATCTCCTCCCATGCATAGATCCTTCATAACACCCATGTTATGGGTGTGACCAGCCTCCTCTCACGCATTTTCAGCAACAGGGAGCTTGCCACTATCCAATGCAGTCAGCTTGATTTTTAGACAACTGGGTTGTTACTTTCTTGAGTTAGTCTAACTGAAATCTACCTCCATTGTTTCTACCCACTGTCCTAGTTCAATAAACACATTGGAGTAAGATGGAAGGAACATCAGCTTTGGAGCAGTCAAGACCTGGGTTTGAGCTATAGCCCCAGTGTTTCCTAGATAAGTGATTTTCTGCAAGGCACAGTTTTTCCTGAGCCTCAGTTTTCTCATCTAAAATGGGGATAAAAGTTGCATAATATGGGCTCATTAAATATTAGTTCCTTTATCTAGGCACTAGTCTGAATACCTTATTAGCCAAAATAAATAAAGCTCTGCCTTCAAGGTCAGACCCACTCTTTTGAACATCACCTGTTCCTTCAGCCATTGCTCCTATATAATAGGCTGAAGTATTCTCGCCTCTAGATATGCCCAGCTTTGTTTATACCTACTTGTCCCATTGCCTGGCCTTCCCTATTTAGATAATTGGGTTTAGGAAACACCTTTTTGAAAAACTACCTCTAACCTCAGGTTGGGTAGGAACAGCTTATCCTATAGGGGAATGCGACAATCTGGACTGAGAATCAAGAGTCCGTGGGGCCCTGTTCCAAGGACTTACCCAGTTCCCTGTGCAACCTTGGTTAAGTCATTTTCCTTCTTGAATACTTGACTACCCTATTTGTATAATGAGGAAGTTCAGTAAAATGAGTGTGTATACTTTCTCAGTTCTAACACAGACACCTAAGATTCTACAAATTTGATGTGGAAGTAGAGGCAGAGAAGAGATATATCTTGAACACTTGCTGTGACATACCAATTCTTTGAATAATTATACCTTCAGAGAAGTGTTCTTGGCACTTTTATAAGCATTTTCACTTTATTATTTTGAAACTTCAGCAAGATTTCTAAGTGGTAATGCAAACGGCCTCTGAGTAACACTGGGGAACATTCTTTGAGCTTCCCGCTCACTGCCATCTATAACTGTAATTGTCAATTCAAAGAAAATGTACTTAGTTACAAGGTCATGCACTGAAAAATAAAACTGAATCTAGGATGGGGAATAAGTAAGAGATGTGTGAGTGCCTTAGAGTGTGTGTGTGTGTCTCTCTGTGTGTATGTTTGTGTGTGTGAGGGGGTGGGTGGTGTATTTGTCTGATTTTTTTAAATTAATTAATTAATTGATTGATTGATTGATTTTTGGCTGTGTTGGGTCTTCGTTTCTGTGCGAGGGCTTTCTCTAGTTGCGGCAAGCGGGCGCCACTCTTCATTGCGGTGTGCGGGGCTCTCACTGTCGCGGCCTCTCTTGCTGTGGAGCACAAGCTCCAGACACGCAGGCTCAGTAGTTGTGGCTCACGGGCCTAGTTGCTCCGCGGCATGTGGGATCTTCCCAGACCAGGGCTCGAACCCGTGTCCCCTGCATTGGCAGGCAGATTCTCAACCACTGCGCCACCAGGGAAGCCCTATTTGTCTGATTTTAAGAAAATTAATCAGAAGCCACTTAAAATCCTTACCAAGATTACATGACCAAAATTAAACTAAAAACTTTAATGAAAACCCAGAGTTAAGATAACCTAGCAAGATCAATTTCCAAAAGCTGCCTTTGCAGTTGAAACATCTCAGCACCAGTTTTTAGGGCTCTAAATGTCCATTTCCACAGTGGTTGCTGAAGGGTTTCTTCATGGAAGGGAGTGTGAGGGAGTGTGGAGTCCCTTGAGAAGGATAACTATGGGGTAAGGGAAGCCATGTGCTCTGGGTCTTTTATCCATTAGTGAATTAGAGGAAGCTATTGCACTGCAAGCCCCTCAAAGAGTTTAATGGGAAAACAAGTGTAGAAGAATGAGTGTTTGTAGCCTTCCTCTGTTCAATAGCCCTTCCAAACAACAAGTGGGAGGAGGAGTAGGTCTGGGACTTAAAACAAGCCATTTCATCTTTCTAGCCTCAATTTCCTCAAGTGTGTTGGTGGGGTGAGGACATGTTGTGAGGGACATAGTAGGGCTTAATCTGAGTATTAATGAAGTATGGGGGCCACACTGGGAAAACTGAAGGTGACTGTGGAGGTGAAAGTAGGCCTCCTGAGGTCAATAGGATTCTTATTCCTAGGCAAAGAAAAGAGGCGTTCCTGACAGGAAGAAAGAGTTGACACACCTAAGAGTCATCAGGGAACTGGGTAGGTTCATGGTGAGTGGGGAAGACATTTTGCAGCTGTGGGAATGACCCCACTGTCCTCTGGACAGGTACCTCAGAAGACAGAATACTAATGCTGGAACCTCCCAGTGAAGGTGTAAACTCACTTTTTGGCCCAAGAGACCTACTCATTTGCTGAGCCACATCTTCCTACCTCCAAAGCCTCAGTAATAGCAAAAGGAAAGGAATCAGACCTGTGGAAAATTTCTACATCCCCAAAACTCATCACCATCCAAATTCAGGAAGAAACGTTCTCGTGAACCTAGGTGGGAGTTTGGTGGTTGTTGTCACCTAGTTTGAGTTTAAGGAAATAAATGTTACATGGGAGCTCCTTAGGGGAGTAAGTACAGTGGGAAGTCAATAGGGATTTCCCTTCCATCCCCTCCTCCAGATTCCTATTTTGCTAAGGATTGTTTTAATAGATCTCGAAGGACTGACTCAGCCTCTCCCACTCCTCCCGTTTGGCTCAGTCTTCTCAGTAACAGCGGGGAATCGAGGATCTTCTTGATGTCCAGGGCTGAAGAATTGCCAGGCAGCAGAGCCAGGACTGGGGAACAATGCATAGTTCTCATGGTGGGTGGCAGGCTTAGATGCCCACCCCCTTTGTGGGAGCTATAAATCAGGCCTCTCCGGATCTGCAAGTGGCCTCATAGCCACCTCCATGATTTGTGTTCCCACCAGGAAAGCCCAGCTATGAACGCTTCAGAACAAGAAAAAGTGGGCTCAGCTAGAACTGAGACCTCTGAGAACTTGAAAGACAGACTCTAAGGCCCTCAGTTTCTGGCATTTCCTTCAGGCCTAGACTGCTACAACCAACCTCAAGGTCAGAATATCTGTGAAAATGCTATCAGTTTTTCTGAGTGAACCTGTAAAAAGAACCAAATTAAAATGATTAGATGAAGACAGTTTTTGGTTTTGATCCATGTGATAAGTTTTCCAACTGGTTCCTGTGAAATTTTTGTTGCATATTTCCTCAACTTCAAATTTTCTTTTAAAAGATAACTTTCTTATTCCTCAGATGATAGACATGCTACCTTTAAGTGGCTCTAAAGGCAATATCAACCAGAGATTAGGAATATCAGCTTTGATTAAATTGAGCATGAGGTAAGCCAGCCCAGTAAAATACATGCTTAAAATGTATTTTATTTTACATTAGATCTGTGGAAGTAATTGTATTTTAAATATCTGTTGAACAGCCTTGTAACCAGTGTTATGAACTGTATGTTTGTGTCCCTCCCGCCCCAAATCCATATGTTGAAATCATAACCCCTAATATAATGGTATTAGGAGGTGGGGTCTCTGGGAGATGATAAGGTCATGAGGGTGGAACTCTCATGAATGGGATTAGTGCCCTTATAAAAGAGACCCCAGAGAGTTATCTTGCCCTCTCTGCCAATGTGAGCACATAGCAAGAAAATGGCCATCTGCAACCCAGAAGAGAGCTCTCACCAGAACCTGACCATGTTGGTATCCTCATAACAGACTCTAGCCTCCAGAACCGTGAGAAATAAATTTCTGTTATTTGTAAGCCACCCAGTCTATAATATCCTCTTATTCTGAATAAGACATCCAGTAACAGGTTTATAAACGAAATGGTAATTAAATAAATTGATTCAGTTGCTTCCCAAGCCTGACCACGGCCTACAAAGCCCTACTTCTTGGTCTGACCTCATCTATTATCAGTCTTCCCTTCTTTTGCTCTGTCCAGCCACACTGGCCTTATTGCTATTCCTACAACATCAGGTAGCATGACCTGACTTCAGAGCCTTGCTCTCTTTGCTCAGCCTAAGCCACTCTCCTCTCAGAAAGTCACATGGCTCCATCCTACCTCCTAAAAGGACCAGACTACCTGAAATCCCAGCTTCTCCCCACTCCATCTCCCTAGCTGGATTTATTTTTCATCATCACAGTAATCACTATGTTACAGAGATTGAAACGTAATCTTATGCTACAGAGATTTTCATTATTTTGTATCTGACTCTCCCACTAAAATGTAAGCTTTATGAGGCCAGGGACTACAATTCTTGCTTAATCCTTAATGCCTGAAATGATACTTGGCATAAAGAGGCCTCTTAATAAATAACTGTTGGATTAATTTTTTTAAAGTAGCAAAGTAAATTTTTTGTGTGCTATTTTCCAGATACCACGGTAAACATTTTCATGTATATTATCTCAAAAGTGCCTCTGAAACATCCTCTCTTCACCACCTGTTCCATCTCCTTCTACCGGTCTTCCCATCTGCTAATGGAGTTTACTGTTTAACTACCTATGATTTCAAAGAGTGTTGTCTAGCTTTCATGCACAGAATTTATTACATTATATTTATTTCTTCTTGTCCATACCTGCTTCTCCCTAGAGAGACAGGTATGCTTCTGGAAGATAGCAGCATGTTCTTATTCATCTATTTTCCCAGAGCTGAACCAATTCCCAGGCACGTAGTGAGTGTTCTACAAATATTTATTGAATGAATGAATGACATTTTAGGTAAAGAGAAAAGAATAAGCAGAAGCAGGGAGAAGACTTTTTGGCTTTCAGAGGCAGCATATTTGAGAATGGAATTCGGAATCAGATTTAGATTTAAAGCAGTCTCTACCACTTACAAATTCTTTAGTCTTGAGCAATTTACATATACTAAGCTTTGGTTTTGCCTTCTATAAGCCAGGAATAGATCCACACGCTCAGAGGATTAAGTAATATAATGTAGGTGAATGCCTGGCATGCTTGTTCCTTTCCTTCTGTATGATGCCAAATGGCTTCAAATTCTCAGGGTGTGATAACCGATCTGATTGGGATTTCAGGCCTGGGGAGGGGTGAGAGAATGGGGACCGAGAAGCTGATTAGCCAACTGTCTCTATAATGGGTTTCTCTACAAGTGATTTTCATCACTTTCACATTAGTGACAACAGATGCAATTCCCAGACCAGTGAGAGTTCCTCCATATTGCTTTAGTACTGAGGGTTCCTTCAAGCTAGAACCGCATGGCCATCCAAGACATTTCTATGACCACATGAGGAAAACTCGCTCTTCATAGCCTTCCCGGAAGCAAGACATATACACACATTTTTCCACTGGACCTTCTTTGAGTTTAATTATCTGTCAAATAACAGAATCTTCAAGGGCCTTGGGAGGGTCTAATCCTCAGTCAAGAATTTAAAAATCCTTTCAACATTTCTGTTTTCATCTCATACAAGGTTCTTCTTTTCCTGCATGATCTATTTCTACCTGTACCTCATAATCATGAAATGAGTGATTTCTTCAAAACTAAACTACAATTCTGCTTATAGAATTTTGTTGGGGTTGCTTAGGGGACCAATTAATCACACCTCTCCCATTTGAGTTCTGAATCTACTAAGAAAGAAACACTGGAGCCAAGCAGGAGTCTACATACCAGTATTAGTGATAGAAAACCAGTATTGGAAAATGTGAAATGAGAAGCCTACATGAGCTTCTATTCCTTTTCCCTAAATTTTAGATCTTGAGAACCATACCTGAGGCAAGTTGGGTCTGACAGCTTCAGCTATAAAGAGCATTATTACTTGCCTTATTGAGTGTAGAGAGTCCAAGAGACAAAGGCCATTCATGAGTAGTTTTGTTTGTCCCATCCAAAAGAGAAATGTCCACCTTAGTAGACTTCCATTGTCTCACCAATCAGTGACAGGAGCCAGGAAGCAGAGCAATGCTTTTAAGTGGATAGAAGTTCCCATGTTATGGGCTGGCAGGAAGATGCGGGGAGGGAAGGATACTGCTCTGGCTGTTCTGCTGCTTTTATCCTGCCCTAGAAGACCCCTGACATCTCGTGCATTCTTCTTCCAGAATATAACCAAGTGTATGGCCTCCTTCTATGCCAAACCTAAATTAAACTATACCAGTTCCTTTAATTCTTCCTCACATATCCCTTTCAAAACCATCCATTATTTTTGTTGTCCCTTTCCTAGATCCTGTATAAGTTTCATATTTTCTAAGTCAAAGGATCCCACAAAAGAACTCCCATGGCTAAGATAAACTTTAGGAAAGTTAGATTCTCCATCATTGGAAAAACCTTCTCCACACTGTGTCTGACGCATAACTTGTGACCCACTGTGACCCTGAGCAATCTTTTCTTATTCAGTAAATAGTTTATTCCTCTCTTCTCAGTGACTACTTTGTACTTTCCCTAATGGTCTTCACCAATCCATCTGGCCAGCCCCAAGGGTCAAGAACATACCTAACTGTAATCCAGTTTTCCCAGGGGCCTGCGCTCATGCCAATTTATATCAGAGGTGAATTTAATGAGTAAAGCTACCATTCACGTACCTAAGATGCTAATTAAATTCCTAAAGACCCCAACTTCCTCCAATTCACTCAAGGGAGAAGAGAGCCTTTTGAACAGCCACCAAGCACCTGACCAAGTTCAGACTCTAATTTCCAAGAGCCATGTGAACATATCAACAGATTGGAAAATGATCCCTGTGGTCTCAAGGACCAAGGCATGAAGGAGGGGAAAGCTTGACTAGCAGAAGGGAGAAGGTAATCTGCTGAGGGCAAAAACGACCAAATCAATAACAAGCATGGCAACAATAATAATAACAACTTACATAAGATTATACCATGAATGCTTCCTTCTCATGGGGAATCTTGAATCTGTTACAGTTGTCTTGGTAATTAAAAGGCAGCTGATGTTAGGTAGACCAAGCACTAACCTTGTTACCAATTTTCTAGTGCTACTCTTCTTTAGGGCTGTGACCTTAGGCAAATCACCTATGAGCCTTAGCTTCCTCAGCTGGAAGATGGATATAATAATGCCTATGTCACAAGGTTGTTTTGTTGCTCAAGCAGGACTCAGGATACAAAAGCGCTTTGGAGACTGAAGTACTACACAAACTGAACTTATTATTATTGATCATAACAATTATTATTCCATATCCCTGCAAGGCATATAAAGGGATGAATATTATGTTACCCATTTTACAGATGAGAAAATAGAGATGCAGAGGCCCAACGGATGGCTAATGTTGGAAAATACCATAACCTTCAGAATCAGGTGGACTTGAATCTCATTTACTAGGTGTTTGACCTGGGTGTAGTTATTTCAATTCTCTGAACTTCAGTTTTCTTCTACAAATTTTTTTTTTGTGGGACTGTCCTGAGATAACACAAGTGAAACACCTGTCACATTACCTAACACCTGTTTTTAAGAAACAAAGTGTTAACGAGTCCATGGGCTCTTACTGATAGCAATATTTAAAGGCTAGGTTTTCCCCACCATTTAAAAATAAGTTTTTTTAAAAAGGAAAAGTCAATGTGCCATAAACCATGGCAGCTGCCAACCCAAAGTCTTGGAACAGAATGACAGGGAATCCCAATCCTTTCTCTGGTCTTTCCAAAACAACAAAAAGGAAGAGCTTAGCTGAGACTGGGTGAGGGTGAGTGTACCCCATAGCTCTGGGCACTATGATTCTCAGCTCCCTCTGTCAGCTGCAGGGTTTCCCATACCTCTCCCATGCTGCTGTGATAGGGTGATACCCATTATGTCAGAAGAGTCTAGATGCCCAGTAAAATAATTTCGTTTAACACTTGTTCCGAGCCTTCTGGAGAAAGAGTGCCTTGGGTATCAACATATAGGGATAGCTCAAAGTAGGAAGCCCTGCTCTGATCTAGGCAAAAGAACTCTGTGTGTGTGTGTGTGTGTGTGTGAGAGTAACATGTGTTTATGTAAGTGTGTGCTTGTGAGTGTCTGTATATACATGCATATACGTGTGTGTACACACACACACACACACACAGCTTATACTTCCCTGGAGCCCTGCCTGTTACCCCAGGAGAGTGGTGAAGAGAAAGGCTGAGGTGCGGGTGGAAGCCCAGACCACACGGTAAACCCAGCCCAGGGAGACCCAGGTTCTGGTTGCCTCCCATAGTTCCCTCTGCCTGAGTCACCCTGCCTTTTTCTTTGCCCAGAGAACATCTCATCCCTCCGCTCTCCAGTCAACTGACCTTTTCCAGTGAAACCATCCTCAGCCCCTTAGACTTGGTCAAGCCCCCCCAATTACAAACTCCAAAATCAGTTGTGTTCCACTCCCTTGAGTAAAACACCCTCCTTCATGGCATTTATCAGGTGTGAAATTTTACATTCATTTGGGTGATTGATCAGTTTGTCTCTCACTAGACTGAAAGTTTCGTGAGAGCAGAGGCAATGCCTATTATTGTTTACCAGTGTCTAGGCACATGGTAGATCCTACAAAAATATTTATTGAATGAATGAATGAATAAATGGAGAGTGAATGAATAAATGAAGCAATGGACTGATTATTTACTGAAACAATCAATCAGTGATCTTCTCTTAGAGCATTTTCCTCACTTATAAAATGGGAGCCATAAAGCCTTTTCCATCTGCCTCATAGACAAGATACTGGATTACAAAAGCACAAAGTCAGCATGGAGTTATAGCTGCTGAAAACATTCTCTTCAGGAAATCTGGAGGCTGGAGGCCTTAATCATAGCTCTGTTCCTCAGAGTTTCTGATTTAATTGGTCTGAAAAAAAACCAGAGCATCAGAACTTATTGCAAGTTCCTAAAGTGATTCTAAGGTGTAGCTAGGGTTGAGATCCATATGCTTGGTACTTCAGGGAACCTCAGGTGGAGACATTCCTGATCTCTGCCTTCAGTGTCTCATTGTCTAGTGGGCAGGGGAAGCCTGCAAATAGGTCCTCACATTAGAATGTGCCAAGGGCTGCAATGCAAGTTTGTAGTGGCAGCTGTAAGATTCAATAAAGAGAAGGAAAGCCTTCTCTGCTTGGGTAGGTTGTTCAGGAACAACCCTACAGAGGCCATTGCCATGAGTTTCATTTTGATATACAATTTCCAGAATTCACTAGGCAGAGCCAGGGAAGTCTGCTGGCCCAGAGAGCTATTACTCCCAGAACTCTTTAATGGAAGAAAGGATCAGAACAATGGACAACTGAAAGAACTATGTGAAAGACAGTTAAAAAAAAATCAGCTACCAGCGGCTCCATGAACTCAAGCAGCTGAAGGGAATGGTTTAGACTAGTGGTTCTCCAAGTGTGGTCCCCAAACTGGCAGCATCAGCATCTCCTGGGAACTGGTTAAGAATGCAAAGGCTCAGATCCCACTTTAGAACTCCTGAATCAGAAACTCTGGGGTGCAGCCCAGCTGTCTATATTTCAACAGGTCCTCCATGTGATTCTGATGCATGCTACAGTTGAGAACCACTGGTATGGGAAGTCCCCAGAGGGATGTAGCTTTTTTTTTTTTTTTTCAGGATGTAATTCTCAGAGGTTGACATAAGAAAAGATTCTTGGACAGTACATTTGATTTACTGGCAAATAAACATGAGTTTTGATCAATTCAAGGAGCCTTAAGCCTTAAGGAGCTTCCCCTTCGGGGAGATTGAGCTCTGCCAGCAAAAAAACCAGCACCCCCTGTAGCAGGATAGGTGTTCTGCCTAACAGCAGAGAGGAGAAGGCCTTGCTCAGAGCATCGGGGCAGGCGTGATGCCTCCCCCAGCTACGGCCTGCCACGCCTGCCCATGGGTCTGGAAATCAGGGCAGGGCAAGATTCCCACGTACAAAATTAGATCTTGGAAACAGGTTAGTTATCTTGGACAGACTTAGCACAGGGGAAAGTTATCGCTGTACACATCTACACACAGATCTACATGAAACTGAATTGAAACCATACAGTCTCTCAAAGAGAAAGCCACCAGCCGGAGAGATTAGAGGAATTACAGGACACCTGTGCTATTCCTTGTACAGAAAAATCAGGAACCAGGTTTCTGTAGATTGTCTGAAGTCGACCACTCCCCCACCATCACCATAGCCTAGTTTCTCCTAGGTACGTGCAGGGACACTTACAGACGTATTGGCCTTTTACAACTGCCTGTCAAAAAGAAGTCACCCGGAGTCCAAGAGACAGCCGTCAGTCACAGTGTTTTATTTTTTAGATGCCGACTGTAATTATCTGTGAATAAGTGAACCAGCAGAGCACTATGGTGTTGCGTGACAACTGTGAAGGAAGCATGGGATGTTGTGTAACTATTCTTTTCCTCCACCTAGGTCATTAACTTTCAGTACCTCGTTGTTTTGCTGCTTCCCTCTCCATGTTGATTTGGCCACTTCTATGGCATAGGGGGAAAAGCAAGAGGTTTAGAACTGGATGGATCAGAGTGGGTCCAACACTCATCAGCTGGGCAGCCTTAAACAGATCACTTCACTTCTCTGAACCTCAGTTATCTGCAAGATAGGGAAAATAAGAACCTGCCATTTTTATGAAGATCAAGGGAGGTAATGCTTATGAAAAGCCAGGGCAGTGACTGGACCACTCTTTTTTTTTTTTTAATTTTTGTTGGAGTATAGTTGATTTACAATGTTGTGTTGGTTTCAGGTACACAGCAAAGTGAATCAGCTATACATATACATATATCCACTTTTTTTTAGATTATTTTCCCATATAAGCCATTACAGAGTATTCATTTCCTGAATCCCTGGGCTATACAGCAGGTCCTTATTAGTTATCTATTTCATATATAGTAGTGTGTATATGTCAGTCCCAATCTTCCAATGTATCCCTGTCCCCACCTTACACCCTGGTAACCATAAATTTGTTTTCTACATCTGTAACTATTTCTGTTTTGTAGATAAGTTCATTTGTACCCTTTTTTTTTTTTTTTTCCCCATTTGTAGCAGCATGGATGGAACTAGAGATTGTCATACTGAGTGAAGTAAGTCAGACAGAGACACATATCACACGATAGCGCTTATATGTGGAATCTGAAAAACATGGCCCACTCTTAAGAGATCAATAAATGTGGTGCTTTTCCCTTCTTCAAAGTTGTTGTATTACTTGGGACCATGTGTGAAAGGGATTTTGTATGCTGTGAATGGGTTGCACAAGTGTTGGCTATTACTATTCTTTTTCTTCCCTTTCCTTTTAATTTTTACCTCCAAGCCTTTCTTTACCATCATTTTGGTTTTTATAGGAATTACACAGCGTTAGCTTTAAAAAGACACCCACCAAGTATCCCGCCCCCAGCTAGGTGTGTCAGAGGTATTATCTCACTTAATCCTCACAGTGATGGGTTAACTCTCCCCTTCTTTACAGTTAAGCAAATGAAGCTCCAAGGAGTTTCCTGTGGTCTGGGGAGCTTTGTAGCTGATTTTTGTGTTAGGACCAGCTTTTGAGCCAGGCTAAGTCTGACACTCCACCTTGCCTCCTAGGAAAGGCCTTGGAGATCCTTACAGCATAATTCAATGTTGCATCCTCAAGGGACTTGCCCAAGGTCACAGAGCAAGTTAAAAGCAGCACCAGGATTACAATTCACAGCTCCTGATGCTCAGACCAGTATCCCAAGTCCTTTGCTTCTACATGTGTTTGAGTCAAACTTTCCTGATCCAGGAGACGAAAGATCTACAATAAATCATCCTTTCCCAAACTCTCAGCCATGAATCTCTAGTTTGACAAAGAAACCTCAGAGGTTGCTTTCTTTGTGGAGCTTCTAATCCAAGAGTGGGGTGGAGAGAATGGTGGGGGGTTGGGGGAGATCTTTGGAAGCTTAGTTCCTGTTTATCCACGTGTCACTCTTTTAGTCCCTGAGGCTATAATATCCATTTAGAAAGATTAAGTCAAATGGGATTGAGGGCAGAGAAAGGAGAGCTAAGGCGGAGGCAGAGAGAGAGGGAAGAAAGTGAAATCCTCTAAGCACTAGAATAAAGAACCTAAGACATCACTAATTCTCAAATAGGTCTCACTTCTAACAGACAAACTGCTCCTTGGGAAATCGCAGGCAGGTGAAAGCAGCTTGCGTGATTCTTTTTTTTTGTCCCTGAACCTAGCTTTTCTTTCCAGCATTCTCAGGTGCACTGGAGGCCCTGGGAAGAGAGAGGGCTTTTTCAAAAGACACTTCCACCTCCTAATCCCTGTGCCTACAAACCAAATATTGATCTATTTAGTAAACCAGCCTGTGGGAGGAGAGATTGTAAAGCCCTGTTTACTCAGCAGTTGGGCCCCCCTGACAGCTGTTCAATGGGGGATTATGATGTCACAGTGGTAATTACACTATAAACAAGGGATAGGGAGAATAAAGCATGAAAGGAAACTGTGGCGCTCGTTACCAAGCAACACAAAATATGTAACCTGAAACCCAACAAGCATGTAAATTTCCTTGCAAGCCTCCCAGATGTCCTCACTTTATGGCCAGGGCACAGTTTCAGTTTCAATTTGTTTATTTGCCCTTCTTCAGTCACAAATGTGGAGCTGAGAATGTTGAAAGAGAGAGAAGAAAGCAAAGAAAAATGGGAGGAAAAGGAGAGCTTGTACTTTCTTCCTAGGATGTAAGAGGTCAGGAGAAAGCTCAGGGGCTTGGTCTTCTCTCTTCAGAAAGATGCAGAGGTCATTGTCCCAGGAGGGGGCTAAGCCAGGTAAATAAGCCAAAGGCAACTAAGAAAGTTAGCCAGGGGAGAAGAAAAAGAAAAAAAGGAACAAAAAAGTAAGAGGATGAAACTAGTTAAAGGGGAGGAGAAGGAAGAGAACTCCATGGCAGGATCAGCCCCCAGGGACTCGAAGGGGCCCTGGAGTCACCACTGTCATAGCGCCGCATCTTCTTTCACACTTCGGGTGTCGAACTGCTCCCTAGAGTACCCCGGAGCCCTGCCTTTCTTTGGGCAGCCTTATCAAAAAGTTCTTACGATGGGGCTTCCCTGGTGGCGCAGTGGTTGAGAGTGCGCCTGCCGATGCAGGGGACACGGGTTCGTGCCCCGGTCCGGGAAGATCCCACATGCCGCGGAGCGGCTGGGCCCGTGGGGGCCATATCTCCATGGCCGCTGAGCCTGCGCGTCCCGAGCCTGTGCTCCGCAACGGGAGAGGCCACAGCAGTGAGAGGCCCGCGTACCGCCAAAAAAAAAAAAAAGTTCTTAGGAGGAGCTGAAATCGGCTTCCCAGTTCTGGACACCTCCCCTCATGCCCAGGACAAGGAAGTTACAGACCCACAGATGTTTGGAAACAATGACCAGTGTACCCTGTGTTTTTCTTCTTCTGGAATCTCATCCCTGCAAAAGCTTTTCCTCCCAGTAATTTTTTCTAGATGAGACTGTTTCTTGCTCACCCCCCTGAACAATTTTCAATTTGTCAGTGTCCCTCTTACAATCTAGGATTTGAAACTAGACACATCCTCTCAGGTGAGATCTGACCTCACAGAACTAAAGGGGATCAACCACAGCTCCAGCCAGCGCCCCCTGCTCCCACCCCACTCGCTGCCCTCGTCCACTTGCTCTGGAGAGCTGTGGAAGCTTCTTGCAGGAGATGGCTTGAACAGGCTCATGAGAACTGATCGTTAAATCTTCAGGAATTCTGCGAGGTCGTTTTTAAACCATTCATAGCTTGAAATCCACCGTGGTGACAGTATTTACGCCACAGATATGGGCAAATACAGCAGATCAGGGCTTCTCTTCCCCATCCTCTAGAGAGCTGGTTTACCAGCATATCACTGTCCCTGACCAATCACATTCAACGACTTTTGGGATTTAGTGATTCACAGATTGGCAGAAACCTGTAACCAGAGAGCTATAAACCACAGACTTCCATACAAAAGCTACAAAGGCTTTGATATAAAGCAGAAACTAACACACCATTGTAAAGCAATTATTTTCCAATAAAGATGTTAAAAAAAAAAAAAGCTACAAAGGGATTCACTCCTGTTAGATCTAAAGAACATGGAATAGGAGTTTAGTTCCCCTTGACTCCCTTCCATCTACAGTGATTACCTTTGTTGACTGAGAACATTTCTCTTGGGATTGATTCATACTACAGCCACATAAATTCCCACCGGGTACTCCCAGAGCCAGATGCTGAATGACCCAGATGAGAAAAAAAAAAAAAAAACTTCACTGAACTGAATTGTAGAGACTGCTGCTGCTGGCATGGGCACAAACACAGCAGCTGGTAGAATCAATGGCTTTTCTGCAAACTTGGGATTCTGTCAAATTTCTTCTCCTCCTAAATTCTAGTATTAACTGTCTAGCATGACTGTCTGGTGACAAGGCTAAATTCTAGTCCAGGATCAGCCACTCCCTTGATGTTTGATTGGAAGCCCATCACCGTCCCTCTCTGGGCCTCAGTTTCCCTGACAGAAGTGAGGGTTGAGTCTCAGGACTTTTAACTCCAGATGGCTTTTCCAGCTGGCTCCAGCTTGGGTCATGGTACCAATATCCTTACAAGTGCTGTGAGCAGAACTTGGCGTTGGATGAGCAGCGTTTTTCCACAAGTTAATTCTCACTGTGTGGACTTGTGTCCCACTTTCACTCCTCCTGTTGTCCTGGGGATGATTTGTTTGTTGTGACTCTCCTCGGATGTACTACAAATGCTGATGAAATTGTCCTCGATATTGCAGCCCTGGGCCATGTTATCTCCTAGAGAGTCTCACCCAAGTCCAGGCTAATTTTAAGTCGCTTCCCGAAGCCAGGCAACCCAACCTGAGATGAAGCAGAAGTCTGGGGGAGCTTGACAAAGCCTGCATCCCTCTGCAAAGATCCTCTCTTTGGCTCTTGCCTGAGCCCTTCTCAAAAGAAAATGCACAATGATGTTTTCTTTTGCCAATGTTATGACAACTTAGGAAAGGTCCCAGTGCTGCTGCTCTGCATCTTTGTAACATGTTCCTTCCAAGAGTCCAGGTTTTCAAGTGAGAGGGTTCAGCATCATTTTTCAGCCCATTCTGATCTCTTCTCTCATCATGGCTCCAGGAACACTGGTCTCCTGCTCAGCATCTTTACACTTCATGCTCCCACTTCCTGGATTGCTCTTCCCACACATGTCCCTATGACTTGATTCCTTTGAGTATTCTGATGTTGTTTCCCAGGCTTCCCTTGACTGTCCTGTATGAAGAGCAACCCCTCCACCCATCCCCCCCAATCCCCTCTGAGTTTATTCTGTTGCCATAGTCACCATCTGACCATGATGTATTTACTTGCATTTAACCCTTTCCCAGAATGTTAGATCCATGAACATGGGGGCTTTGTTTTTTTCACTTCTAAATCCACAGTGCCTGGAACAGGGTCTGGCACGTGATAGATACACTATATATATTTACCAAATAAATGAATGTATAGCAGATCGTCATTGTTCATGGATTCCATGTTTGTGAATTTACCTACTTCCTAAAATTTATTTGTAACCTCCCAAACAATACACATGGCAATTTCATGGTAATTCACAGATATGTGCAGAGCAGTGAAAATTTTGAGTTGCCTGATGCACCTATTCCCAGCTAGGGTTGAGCAAAGTGATGGTCTGCCTTCTTATTTCAGCTCTCATACTGTAAACAACTGTTTTATTTGCAGTCTATTTGGTGCCATCTTTCTCATTCTTAGTGCACTTTGTGGGTGATTTTGTTGTTTAAAATGCCCCCCAAGCATAGTGCTTAAGGGCTATCTAGCATTCCTAAATGTAAGAAGACTGTGGTGTGCCTTACCAAGAAAATACATGTGATAACCTTCATCCAGGTGTGAGTTATAGAGCTATTGACTGTGACTTCAATGTTAGTGAATCAACACACCTTATTAAATAAGGTGTCCTTAAACAGAAATACACATAAAACAAGGTTATGTATTGATCAGTTGATGAAAATGTTGTGACCAGAGGCTTACAGGAACCTAACCCTGTATTTCCCCTAGGAACAATGATTCAGTATTTACTAATTCAATTCACAGATTTTATAGACCATAACTACCATGAATAATGAAAATCATTGTACCTAGGTTTGAATCTTGAGTGCTAACCCATCAGCAGCAGTGGTGATCTGGTGAGTGACTGTCATTTTCTGAGCCTTAGGTTCCTAATCTGTAAATCTGTAACGATAGTACCTATCCTCACAGCTGTTCAAAAGAATAAGTGAGACAATTAACATAACCAAATGCCTAGTATAGCACCTGACCCACAGAGGGTAGACCACAGATATTCACTCCTCTTACATTTCTCTAGTTCATATATATATTTGAAATCCACAGGACAAATATATTTAGCTTTCTTGTGTTATTAAAAGCATTTCTCCACATAATCCTCAGGACAACCCAACTGTTTCCTCAGAAACAGCCCAACTTTCCTGCTTCATTCTCCTACTGTTGGACATTGAGCTTAAACCAAATTTTGAATTATACAAAAGACAACTTCTTTTTTGTTAATGTAATTATTCTCCTTCCCAAGGAGTTTATTTCTTCATAATAAACTCCCAGGAGTGGAATTACTAATTCAATGGGTACAAACAATTATACAGTAGATTGCAATAGTGATGATAAGAGACTTCCAGGCAGACACTCCACTGGGTGTGTGTGCCCAGGACTTAGAGGTTCACCAAGTGATTCACCCATTGTCCTGCAGCTTGCAACTTCTCAGAGAATTCACACCTGGGAGAAGCCTTAACGATCACCTTGTCATATCAAGGAGGGAAATTGAAGCTAGAGAAAAAAAGCGAGTTATCCAAGATGATATGACCAGTCAGTGCCAAATAAGAACTGGACCCCAGGTCCACTGGTTCTCCAATCAGTGTTCTTCCCACCACCACTTGGCCAAAATGAAAAGTAAAGTGTTCCTACCAGGTGTAGTAATGTTGCTTCCTCAAGCTTTTAGGACCCATTGCTTTAAGGAAAAGAAACATGATAGGTACAGTTTGTTTTCTGCTGAGAAATTTAAGCATGCCCTTCTGTTCTATTCATCCCTTCTCTTTTTAACTTCTGTGTTGACACTGTAACAGACAGGATAAAGAAGAGGCTCTGTGCTCAAGTACAGGGTTCAATATCAGCAAGACAAAGGGAGAATCTAAAGCCGACCAGCACATTTCTCTCCCTGCACCTGTCATTAAACTCTTCTCACTCAACTGTCTCCTGCAAGAGGTACAAAGACTGCAACTACTCTCATGAGACTGTGAAGCAAAAACTGAGCAGTACTTTTCTGATATGAAGATAATAGATCTATACATATAAACTATCATGACAGTAATTAATGGTTCCTAGAGAATGATAGGGCTTTGAGGAGTCATCTGCTCTATTAGTACAATTTTCAAACCATTCTAGAACTTAACTGTCTACTTTGTCTCAAAAAGTTCCTGATGATATCACAATAGAACAAAACAGAAGTAGAACAGTCTAAGTTTCATGTGAAGCTTTTTTGATTTCAGAAAACACACTCCTTGTTCAATTTCAATCAAGAAAGATAATTTCCCAGAAATTCATGGAACCATCTCCATGGTGGAGCAATAAAGCCAATGACCCTCAGGTTGACATGGGGTAAGAAAAGAGTTTCTCAGAAATGTACTGAGAGAGTACCTCAGAGAGTACCTCAGTCATAATCTTGGTTGAGGATGAGATTGCCTAACCTGTCATCAGAAGGACTGTATTGATGTGAAAACAGACTTTCCATTTTTTCTCTATAGAAGTTAGCAGTTCCCTGTGCTTGCCCAAGATTGCCTATCTTTTCAGAGAAGGACAGAGGGAGGGAGGGAGGGAGGAAGGGAGGCAAGGAAGGGGAGGGAGGGAGGGAGCGAAGGAAAAAAAAGAACATCTTTTGAGTTCCACAGAAATCTCTCATATAAAAGAAAAATATACACTGACCATAAAAAAGAAATGCATATCCCATTTCCTTAACATTTAGTAAAGAATGTTTTCTCTTAACCCGAACCAAAGCCTTCTTTTCTTTCCATTTGGATATGATTATCTGTCCCTTATTCCAATCAGCAGCTGTCATGTATGTCTTGGATAAAGGGTCAACTTCTTCTCCATGAAGCCAGTTCTTATTTTTCCATAAAAACACTTATCTACTCTAACATTGGTACCAAGAATGTTAGCCAAGATTTTAGCTATGTTTAATAAGTATCCATCAGCAACTATATATCTAGTATCCCCTGCATATTCAGCACTGGGCTACAGAACGGGAGATGTACAATGACTTGAACAAAAATGTATTCAACTATCATTTAGTTCCTGCTCTATGATGACAGAAATCCTAGATCCTGCTCTTGAGGATCCCAGAAGGTAGACAGACAAGGAAAAAAAATGATGTAGCAATAGTAGAAAGAAATGTAAGTTAGGGAAAGAATTAATTGCCAGGGGAGTGGGGATGACCATAGAAGACTCCACTGAGGAGGTGACTGCTGATTTGTGAGTTGTGAATAATAATTAGCAATACTCCAGATGAATGACATGAAAAGGGAAAGGACACAGCAGCCAGCTAGAACCTTCAACGTAAAGGCCTTGAAATATCATCCAACAAGGGAGAGTACAGAAACATTAGATTGAAGGCATAGGTAGAGGATGATAAAGGCCACTGAAAGTCACGGTGAACATTTTGGACTCTTAGAAGAAGCACCAAAAGGATTTTGAGAACTCTCTCAGGCAGCAATATGGAGGGTAGACTAAAAGGGACAGGTACTAGAGATAAAGAGATCTCATAGGTAAGAAGAGGTATTTGCTGTGGCCTCATGGAGTAACTGAGGAAGGGAGAGCCAGGGAAGCATGTCAGGGTACTTAACCACAAAGAATTGCCCAAGAATTTGAAATCCTATATGGCAGGTCAGCATCTTTTTTTTTTTTTTTTTTTTTGCGGTACGCGGGCCTCTCACTGCTGTGGCCTCTCCCGTTGCGGAGCACAGGCTCCGGACGCGCAGGCTCAGCGGCCATGGCTCACAGGCCCAGCTGCTCTGAGGCATGTGGGATCTTCCCAGACCAGGGCACAAACCCGCGTCCCCTGCATCGGCAGGCGGACTCTCAACCACTGCGCCACCAGGGAAGCCCCCAGGTCAGCATCTTTGAGGAGGGATCAGGAAATGCCTGAGCCTGGTAACAAACTGCAGATACCCTAGATACCCACCTCTAGCTCTTGAGCTTTCCTCCCTCAACTAACTGGTTCATAATCCTGCAAAGTGAAGGAAAATAGATGTTCCTCACACATTTTCTCGGGCCCAATGGATGCATGGCTCTCTAGCTGGGAGGGGGTGTTAGTAGAAATCAGCCCAGGCTGAGTCTCACTGCAGAGCAAGTACCAAGGACTCTAATATGGCAGCTGTCAATTAGAAAGTGACTTTGCATGGAAATATTGAGGAGCCAGGGATAATAGGCTTCTTCCCTCTATGCCCCTAGTATAAAAGCTAGAAGAAGCTGGATACAGAATGCTTCCTTGATGGGTTTCCTGAGAGAAAAGAGATGGTGAGACCACAGTAGTGTTTCAAGGCTGTGCTTTCTAGGGAAGCTTCTGCTTAATCCTCTCCTGACTAATTTAGCAAATTATGTGTGAAAATACACCCACTGGGAAAAACCAAAAAAGGAAAAGCACACCAACAAGGGGCCAGACACCAAAAATGGGAGGAAGGATGTAGCTCCTATGACATACGAATGTCCCCTCCTCTTTGTTCCCATTGGTTCTATCCTAAAAAGGGACCAAGCAGACAATCCCATTCATAGTCCTGAATCAAAGTAATTGAGGCCCCGCTAAGACAAGGGTAACTTCACTGACTCTGCTGCATTCTGTCCTAAAAGTTCAGGAGGGTATAAGGATAAAGTGGTTTTGATAAAAAATAGGGCAAAGAAATAATCAGGGTTATAAACCATCTTTATAAGCAATGCACCATGGAGTATACTGGGAACATTGTTAAATTTTTTTATTAGACCAACCTTTGAAAGAGCATGCCTCATTATTTTAATTTCAATTACTATAACTCACATCACTGGATTCTTGTTATACCAGCTCTACTACTCAGAAACATTTACAACAATCAGCAATTCTTTTACTTGAAGGCCCACAAATTACACTACAAAGTATTGATAATTTCCACTAATCATTTATTTTGAACAAGACATGAATGGAAATGAACGTGAAGTAAAATACCTTGTGAACCTTCCAATTTTGATCTAAAGGACAGATTCATCACCACATGAAAGCACAGTGGGTAACTACCAGATGGTTGAAATGACAATTAACTCCATCCTTAATAATTATAATTTGACAGACAATAAACCAAGATGGCAGGCATCTGTAACTAAACACCCACAGAGCCAGCTAAATAGTATTGCACAATAGCTTAACCTCATAAAACTAGCAAACTACTTCTGACTAGTGAGCAAGTAAATCTCCCAAAGACCAGAGAGAAGCAAATTTTTGGGTCACCATGTTCCTACATTTGTCAGCTGGACACAATTGAGGGTCCAATATTGTTTTGTTTTGTTTTTATTTGATTTTTTTCCTAGGACAATTATTGTTATTTTCCACAAAACATTAGCTCATTTTAAAATATGGATTATGACTTTTGTATTCCAGTGAAACTGTTCTCTCAAATAGCTCTACTCCAGGACCTTATATACTCCTTAGGTTATCTAGCCTTGACCACAGAGCAACATCTACTGATTTATTGCCCTCTTTCTTGACCACTTCTCCTTACTTACCTTCCATTATGCTCTCCTACTTCTATTTTTCAGAATTCTTTGCTGGATTTTGATAATAATAATGGTGCTAGTATCAACAACAACAACAACCTATATTCTTTGTTATCTTCTGCTAACTGATTTCTATGCATTTTATTGATCAATTCTCTTAGCCCTCTGAAGTGGAGATCTTTTTTTTTCAATTACTCTTAAAAATATGGAGGCCAAGAATCATCCAGTCACTTGCCCACACTTGTCATAAAGCTCATAATTGGTGGAACAAAGATTTTAACTCAAGTCTGTAATCACAAAGCCATTGCTCTCAACTCTGACACTTAATTTGTATACAGTCTTTAATTATTATTTTTTTCCCAGTTTTTATGTTGGTCTTTTAAAAAATATCACTAAATATCTTTTCCTTGCCCTGTCTTAGCTACTCCCCCATAGCTGTCACCTCATTGCTAAGAACTGCCAAATCTATCTTTAACCCCAATCTGCCTCCTGAGTACCAGATTCTTGCAGCAACACAATGCTACAGTCCCAATCTGGATTTATTCTTTCATTCAACAAAAATCTACTGAGCAACTGCGGCACTATTCTAGGTACAGGGAATACAGAGGAGAACAATGAAAAATCACTGCCATCATGGAACATATATTATAGATGCAAGAGAGTAGTAGGAAGACAAACCATAGATAAAATCTAAAGGTAAAGTATAGAGTATGATAGATGGTGCCACACACTAAAGCAAATAATTCAGAGAAGCAGGGGAGGGATTGGGAGATCATAGGTAAGAGGGAGCAGCCAATTTATATAAGGTAACTGGAGGAGACCTCACTGAGTAGATTACACTGGAGTGAAGACCTGAAGGAGGTGAGGGAATTGATTAGATGGGCATCTGAGGAAGCCATTCTAGGCAGGAGAACAGTCATTGGAAAGTCTCATAAGTGGAAGCACATCAAGCATGTCTGAGGAACACTAAGGAAACCAATGTGGTAGTGTGTTGCCAGAGAGGGCTGAAGTAGGAGAAGAGGAAGTCTGAGTAACAATGGGGCCAGGGGTTGGGAAGGTTTGGTCATGCAAACCACCCCTGTAAATACTTAGGGATTTTACTCTAAGATGGAGGTGTCTTTGAGAAGCTATGAACAGAGGAGTTATGATCTTATGTCTTTTTAAGAGGACCACTCTGGCTGCTGAGTTGAGAATAGGCTGAAGGAGGGCAAGGTGAAAAGCAGGGAGGCATTTAGGAGACTCTTTCAATAATCTTATGAAAGATGATGGTGGCTTTGATGGTAGCCTTGAAGATGGTGAGAAATGCTCATATACTGTATATATATTGAAGAAAAAGCCAGAAGAATTTGCTGAAGGATCAAAAATAGGATTTAAGAGAGAGGAATCATGGAAGATTAAAGAATAGTTGCCATTTTCTAAGATAAGGAAATTTTCTGGGAACCAGGTCTGGGGATTGGGATTGAGGACGAGATCAGGAGCTTAGAACTGGATATTCTCAGGTGGTTTTTGTGCACTTGTGTACAAAACTGATAGCTATTATTCCCAATTCAAAACACACATACACACACACACACAAACACTGATACCTATTATTCCCAATTCAAAACGCACATACACACACACACACAAACACACACCACACACCTTCTCCTGTATATTCCTCATCTCCATTGACAACATCGCTATTCCATCCAGGCATTCATGCCAGACTTGGGGGCCCTTTGTGATGCTCCTCTCTCCCTTACTCCCACATTTAATTACCCCCTAATTCATTCCACTCAGAATTAGACAAGTTCTCATTCCATGAATATACTTGTTTTTCTGTTTTAGTGCACAAATCCTTCTCTCAGTCTACGTGATCCACCCAGTCACATTCACCCTACCTTGCTTGGCCACTATCAACTTATTCTTCAAGATACAACGTAAATATCTCTTCATTGAAGCTTTCTATGAGCCCATGAGCAAAATTAGCTGCTCACTCCTCTTACTTTTACTTATTCATCAAGCCAATATAACTTTTTCCACTTTGGGCATTTGTTGATATTTGTAGTACAGCGTGCATGTGGAAATGATGAGAGATGAGGCCAGGGGAGGAAAAAGGAATGAGTTCATGAAGGACCTTGAACATCATGCTAAGGGATTGTACTTGGTCGTGAAGTTGATAGGGAATAATGGCATTGCTTGAAGAAGGTGAAGGGTCTGGTTTAATGTGAGTCTTCAAGGATTCACTCTAGGCCTCATGTGAAGGTGAGCTGGAAGGTAAAGAAAGAGAGGCAAGACTTGAGCTCCTGAAATGAGGAACAGATAATGGGGACAGAGAGGTGAAAAAGATATGACTTTTCTGAACTAGACTCCATGGGGCTTGGGGACAATAACATTTTTTGAGCCTTGCCATTAGGCACAGTTTTAAGAACCCTTCCTGTATTAACTTATTTAGCTTGTTCAACCTTCTCATGAGGGAGATGGTATTCTTATTCCCATTTTACAAAGGGGTTAAACTAAGACACAGACAGATTGAATAAGTTGCCCAAATCACATAGCTATTAAGTAGTAGAGCCTGGATTTGAATACAAGCAGTTGCTCCAGGACCCATGCTCTTTTTCCCTACCCTATACCTCCTACAACACAGTGAATTAATATAAAACTATATTTAGCTGCACAAGAACATTTTCCCAACCAATACCAACCCAAATTGAATGTCTACTTCAATATTTTTGCAAAATCACCCTTCTAAAATACACCATTCATGAATAGTACATGCTATAACTTGTGTTTATATGGATGCTTAGCCACTATGTGATGTTTTTCTTAGTCTTTCTTCTCCCTCAGTCAAATGAGGGGAAACATCTAGCATATGGAAACATTTCCACACTGCAAGTTATGCTGATGGGGAATATTATGCAATTTGCAAACACTGTCAAATGAAATATAAATATGCATTAGAAAAATGCGACAGAGACAAAAATATCTTTGTATGCATGGTCCATTCAGCCATTCATTTTTTCATTCAACAAACATTAATCAGGCACCCACTCTATGGCAGGGGCAGTGGTCAGCAGTGAAAAGAAAGAGATGAATAAGACTTACCCCTTGTCATGAGGAAACTCACAGTCTTGCGATTTTTCTTTTTAAATGGCCAGAGCAGAATGAAAATATTGCAGTTGACTCTCTGTGACCATCTTAGAGATAAACAAAGTCCTGTGCTTTGATTCATGTAGAGCTATGATCTCTAGCCCAGCTTTACCTCTTGCCAGTTGGACATGTCACCCCATCTATCTGAGCCTCAGTTTCCTCAACTGAAAATAAGACACTACTGTACAGGATGGTTATGGGAATTAGGGATTATGCCCAGCAGATAAATGATAGTTTAAACCAATGAAATCAAATGAATGACTCTTGTGGCCCTTTGTTTTTTAACCCCCAGTACTGTTTCCAAGAGTACAGTCAAAATTCACAACTAACCAATTATTCCCACATATTCCAAAATTAGCAAACATTAACAATAACAAACAACAATAAACCAAAAGCTCCCTAGTAGCTTCAGGTAAGACAGAAATAGCCCTGACTATCAGGAACTGAATTGGTCAAATTCTTGGAAAAGCAGCTGATGCCTTGTCAACAGCAAATGTATACCAGGAGGAAAGACAAGCTTTTTGAACCTCAGTTTATGAATGGGGAATTAAGCTTGATGAAGAAATGGTGAAGTCTTGTATATCATTGCAGGGAACTGTTCCCTAAGAACCAGTGTCCCTGCAGAGAGATAAAACTGGAATTCACATGAAGATGTCCCAATAGGTTTTCTTCAGAGAAGTGACACCATCCGAATGGTGGATTCTCTCCCCACAGGGGGACCCCAATAAACAAGTTTCCAGGAAAAACAGTCCCATTCATTGCTCCAGCTATGAGTCAAGAGGGGACTTCCAGCAATAACTCAGTAAGAGAAAGACAGTCAGACTGGTTCTCCAGCCTCCACAAGGTAGACATCTCACCATATAAGGGATAACTGATAGAAGGCTAATTGGAGAAATCAGTAAATACCAAATACATTCCATGTGTCAAGCATTGTGTCAGGCTTCTTTACTGAGGCAACTTATACCTCAGTTAGGTAGGTAGGTAAATAGTTATCATTATTTCCATTTTATTGGTTTAAGAAACTCAGAGAAGGTAAGTTGAAACTCTCCTGAGGTGGTCCAACAAGTTTTCTCCAGAAAAGACCGCAATATCTGATCATTAGTAGGTAGAATTTGAATCCAGATCTTTCTGACATCTAAACCCATGTTCATTCTGTTATGCCACTCTGTCAGAGTAAAATCTGAAGTTGGTTGGTATAGGATACCCCAAGACAATTTCTTCCCTTCTCTGTCATGAACCCCCAGGAGACTGACCTCAATGATGAGTATTCCCAGTCTCCCTTGCTCTCTGGCTTCTGGCTGGGGTTGGCCAATGGGCAGCATCAGCAAGCCATTAGAGGATACAAGGAGAGAGGTTGGGGAATTTATTCTCCTCTTTCCACCCAGCCTTGATGTACTGAGCCATGCTGCATTCCTACAGCTACAAGTCCTGTTGGGCCCTCCAGAGTACTTCCAGGGCTCCAGCCTCTAAGCCCTACCCGTCACCCCTTCTGCCTGAGGCAGCAAGATTTCCTGGTGTTGACAATTCCCCAGCACTTCACCACTCCTTGTCCATTCCCTTAACCATGCCCATGTCCTCTTCACGAAACTATATTCAGCTAAACCCTTTTGAGCATGCCATTTGTTTCCTGCTAAGACTCTAATGATATATATTGAGTCAAAAACTATTGTATATTTAATTCCACCATAGTTTAGACTCTTAAATTGGTCTTTGGGTATCTAGTAAATAGCATCAACTTGCATCTTATGGAAATGAATCAGCTAAAATTACAGTGCACACATTTTGTTTGGATTTGATGAGCTCGCTGGAGGGACAATAAACTCCCCACATGTTATTGGCAACTGCTGTGGTGAATGAAACTTCCCAGTCACACTTGGAATGCGATGTTTTTCCAGGAGGCCGTGCTACAAAGATGAAATCCAAAGAATATGAAAACACACTTTACAGACCCTGCCACAAAGTTCTCTAGAATGTATGCAAAATGGAGCTAAAAGCATTTGTAACTCTGTCACAGAAAGTGGGGCTTCAGTTGGGAAAACTTGACTGAAATCACTTGAGCTCTCCTATCACTGGCTTCTGGAAATGATGAGTGAGTAATGTGAAAATGAACTGAGAAACATTTCGGCCTTAATGGTCTTTTTGAAGTTTTCACAGGGCTCCTACACAATAGGAGTTTGTCCAGGAAAGAAATAAATCAAACAGGCCAAATGGGGGGCTCCAAGTCATACCTCAGTGGGTCTGCCAGGTGAAGGCTGAGACTCTGTTTACACATATTAGAATAAAGTTGAGATTTGAGCTCCTTATTCCCAAAAGTATGCAACTTCTCCAACAGAAAATGCACCGAAGAACAATTGCCAGCTACTTCTCCAGAAAATTATCTGCACAATCATCTCATTCTCTACCTTACTCCACACATAAAGACCTACCTATGGTGAGTTATAGGCACAAGACACAGGAGAGGTGTTTGTCTTTTGGAAAGTTTAAGTAGACAGTTTTGTTATTGCTGGGGTTCTTCAGTCTTACGGCTTTTGGCATTATTGCAAACATGGTACTTCAATTTTTATAAAATATTCTTCAGGGGAGAATGCATAAGAGAATATGCTTGCTCTTCTAAACCCACCCATGAATCATTTAGTATCTCTCTTTCCTCTCTCCCCACCCCACCCCAACAAAGTTTTACTGCATGCACTTTACACCCACAGTAGAGCACAGAGCAGGTGCTCAAATATTTGCATGAGTCTTTTTTTATTTCCAGTCTGTGACAGCTTTTTGGGGAATAGGGCTATAATCAGCATAATCAAGTTTTAATTGCCCTGAGCATTGGAGGTACTCTTTTTCATTCATCTCCTAGCTGTGTGGCTTTAGGCAAGTTACATAACATCTCTGGCTTGCCTCATCCATAGACCATGGACATGAACTCTTGCTTCATGACATTGTTGAGATGATTAAAGACTATAATCTTTGTGAAGGGCATAGGACGATGATGGGCACATGAGAAAGGCTTTCTAAAGTCCAGCCCATGACATTCCTTCCAAACTGATACCATGGACACATGATATAAGAAGCATGAAGAAGGATGAAGGAGATTAAGGGAGGTTCCCTATTTGGAGGAAACCTGCGTTAGTGGGCAATCTGATTTCACCCTGCTCAAAGCTTTGCTGATGTTTTAGATCGTGTACCTAGGCAATGTTTTTCAGGTTTCTCTAGAGGGTAGGTAGTATTGTTAAGCAGCTCACCAGTATCTGGTTACTAGGTATATTTCAGATGACGAATTTTATATTTTATCCAATTTTTCCATCTCTGAATCCTCTCCTAGCTCTCCAGCAGATGCCATTTGGTACCTGATAGTTTAATAAGTCTCTAATACCAGGTGTGTCTCCAACACCATTTACCTTATTCCATCATTCTCCTATTTCAACCATCATTTATAAACACTTCCTGCGTGCCGGGCACACTTCTAAGGATTGAGGTTGTAGTAATGAAAAAGACATGGTCCCTCAGCTAAAGGAGTTCACGATCAGAAAGAGAGACCAAAAGAATTCCACAGTGCAATCATGATGGTGGAATATAGAAGATGTTGAAACCAGGGCCAGGATGGGGTAAGGCAACTGAGGTGCCTATGGTGTAAAATTTAAGGAGGCACTCACTGTCAGAGTCATGTGACTTGCAGAGTCAGCACTTGTACCACCCTGAGAATGAGAGCTTCCTTAGATTTTCTAAAACCCGGAGGAGGAAAGACCCAATTTCCCTCTATGTTCTCTAGGAAAGTCTCCTGGAGCAGATGACTTAAGCCTCTGGGAAGGAAAGGAGTTAGCTAGGCAGAGAGAGGTGGGAAGGACGTGAGAACACCCTAGGCAGATGAGTTATCAAATACAACTATGGAGGTGAGAGACAAAATAGTTGACTGATGCACCTTCAAGCAGATTGACACAGCTGGAAGACTGCAAGGTGGAGGTGGCAATGCGGAAATGGGTGCAGGACAGGGATTGACGGGGGATGAGTCAAGAGTCAGTTCACAGAAGAACTCAGGAGAGAAAACATGCTGTATATTGGGGAGGACAAATTGATTTATCATTAACCAGGACACTTTTAAGGGTGAAAGGGACTGCTGTCTATAATTGTCAGGGCAGAAAGATCAGACTCAGATATGTGTGTGTATCATGCATCCACATTACACCACAAGCTGATGTCTCCTGACTTCATCCTAGTGTAGTGCTTTTCCCACTCTCCCAGGTGTCAGAGACACTTCACTCCTTTTTTGTATCCAGGGCAGACCTGGGGGAAACAGAGGAAGTCCAGAAAATGGCTTGTGACTAGGAGCCCAGTAAAACTCCTTTATGAATGTGTTTCAGAACTATGTTGAGGCAAGTATCAAACCTTGTGTGTGAAGACCATGTTTCCAGCTCAGCAAAGACCTTTCCATCTTTTAACAAATCCAAACATGAATACGTTATTTGAGTTTGTTTTTAAGTAGGAAAAGGATTGCAGTATTTCTGTGCCCAGTAGTGAATAGACCAGACATTTTAAAAGTTTATTCCACCAAACATGTTCATTACACAGCCAGTCTGCCAGCTCACATCCATATTACCCTCCAAGGGATGCCAGAGACTTCTGACCAAGCTTTGCTTATACATGGCTGCTGAATGCAATGAGATTCTGGATTTGAGTGAGGTTTGACACACAGACCGGAAGAAAATTGTTTTGAAGGAGAGTACTCATTTACTTAATGATAATGCAAATTAGGTCTTTTCGACACCTTGTCTCTCACCTTCACAACACTGTAATATAGGTATGATTTTATCTACCTATCCATATATCTATCTGTTTCACTTTTTATTAAATACAGAAAGTGGAGAGAATAGTGTAATAAACACCCATATGTATATCACCTGGATTTATATAACAATTAATAACATTTCACTACATTTTAGTTCATATGTATACGCACATGCACATGTGCACACACACACACAATTTCCAAAGTAAAACACAGATATTAGGATATTTTTCCATTGAATACTTTGTTATGCATTTCTAAATGATAAGGGGCATTTCCTTCAAATAACCATACCTAATAAAATTAACAACCAATAAAATCAACGGTAACTCTTTAACATCATCTACTACAGTTTTCATATTCACACTTTCCCAGTTGCATTCCAAATTTTCCCAGTTGTACCTTCAAGCTTGTACCAATCAAGGACCATGTATTACATTTGATTATTATGTCTCTTTTCTTAGCTCCTTTAAATCTAGAACAGTCCCCATTCCCAGGGCCCATTGAAAAGGCCAGGCCAGTTGTTATGTAGAATGCCCACTTCTCGGACTTGTTCCCTTATGGTGTTGTTTCCTCATGATGTCTATATCTTTTGTTTCCAGTAAGCTGGAAGTTGGATCTAAAGGTTTGGTTATATTCTAGTTAAAAGTTTGTGACAAGACATACAGAGTGAAGTAAGTCAGAAAGAGAAAAACAAATACCGTATGCTAACACATATATATGGAATCTTAAAAAAAAAAAAGAAATGGTTCTGAAGAACCTAGGGGCAGGACAGGAATAAAGACGCAGACGTGGAGAATGGACTTGAGGACACGGGGAGGGGGAAGGGGAAGCTGGGATGAAGTGAGAGAGTGGCATGGACATATATACACTACCAAATGTAAAATAGATAGCTAGTGGGAAGCAGCCACATAGCACAGGGAGATCAGCTTGGTGCTTTGTGACCACCTAGAGTGGTGGGATAGGGAGGGTGGGAGGGAGATGCAAGAGGGAGGAGATATGGGGATGTATGTATATGTATAGCTGATTCACTTTGTTATACAGCAGTATACACTTTGTTTACACCATTGTAAAGCAATTATACTCCAATAAAGATGTTACAAAAAAAGTTTGTGACATGAAAACATCACAAGTGAGTTGCTTTATTTCATATTATGTCACATTAGGAAACACAATACATGTCATTACCCATAAAGGATATTAGTGATACTGACATCAATTAAATCGACTCTTCAGAGAGGATAACCCTCAAGTTAGGGAGGTTAGTAACATGCCTAATATGCAGTTAATAAAAGACTGAGGCATAATTCAATGTGTTACCTGCCCATGCAAGTCAGGGGGAAAGGGCTGATGGACAGATTCTCAAAATATCCTAAGTGACAACTAGAACTATATGATGGGGCATAGAAGCAAGACTGCAAGGCACGCTCATGGAAAGAGAACCGTCTTCAATGGCAGTGGGTGGGAATGGGATTATGAGTTGCGATCAGTTCAATATATGACCTGACAAAAGCTTAGTGGGAAATGTTCTTTCAAAAGTTTGTATTACAGTCAATTAGGCACCAGAAATAAAGTAAACTTTTTAATGCTCTCTTATAAACAGATTTGTATTGCAATGTTTGAGAGAAGGCAGTCAGAGGCTTATGTAAGGCATCCTCAACTAGCTTATCTGGTACATAATAACCAGTTAATAGCTATTTGTTAATTGAATGAACCTATTTGTGTCGAGTGTTGATACCCCATTCTGCTTCAACCTTGACAGCTAATCAATCCCGAGGGCCAACGATTCTAGTTCCTCAATATCTCTTGACTCCATGTACTCTTTTGCATCATTTCTCCAATTGCTTTAGGGCAAGCCACCATCTCTCCTGAAAATACTGTAACAGCCTCCCAATTGGTCTACTCTTCCACTCTTGCCCCTTCCAATCAATTCTCTACTCTGCTGCCAAAATAATTTTTAACACTGCAAATTGGATTTAAAATTAGGCTTCAATCCTCTCAGTGATTTCCAATTACACTTAGGGTAAAATCCGAGTGTCTTACCCTGTCTTATGAGGTTCTGCATGATCTGCATCCCATCTACTTCTCCAGGCTCATTTTTTTTCCTCCATATACATAGCTCTATTCCATTGGTCTTCCGTTGTTCCTTTAACACGTCAGTCTCTTTCCTGCTTCTGAGGAAGCACATGCTGTTCCTTTTTTCTGGTATCCTTTTCCTCCTACCCTGTCTTATAGCACAGACATCCTTACTATTTTACCTTGAATAGCATTTTTTCAGGGGTGCTTTCCTTGACTCTCAGATTGGGTTAGATCTCCCTATTATAGCCTTCATTTAATGCCTTGCTTTTACTTTGTAGGTTTAATTAAGTCTGTGGTTTAAAAATTGCTTGTATGTATGTATGTATGCCTTTCTAACTAAGTTGTAAGTTCCAAGCTATAAGGAACCACTTAGGTCATAGTCATATTTGTAATCCCCAGTACTCCCTGTAGGTCTAGCACAAAGTAAGTTCTTAAAAAAATAATTGAAACTATGAATGAATGAGTGAATTTATTATTTCATAGTTCTAATCAAACATTGTGTCTAAAACTGGTTAGTACTTTTGGTCCTCAGTCCTCCATACAGTTTCAGCTATGCAATCCCTCTTTTTACAATTGGGATAGCTGCAACATTAGGGTCTTCGGTGCCCTGAGATTTGGACTGTAAACATAGCTACGGAGCAGTTCTTTCCTTCATTCATATCAATTACAACATGAGAAGGCACAATAGTAAGGGACAGAGCAGGAGCCAGGAAAGCTCAAAGGAGATATCTCTCCAGACTTGGGGTGGGGAAGTGGAGATGTCAGGGACAATTTACGGAATGAGCAGACTCCTGACCTGAGTTGTAGAATTGTTTATGAGTTGACCAGGGGAATAAGGATAGCTGGGATGGGCATTCCAGGTATATGGAACAGTGTGTGCAAAGGTATGGAGGGAAAAGACAATGTGGCACTTTCAGGGCACCGCAAGTAGTTTGGTGTGGCTAAAGAGTGAGCAATGGGACCAGAAACCAGTGAAGTAAGTGAGTTCTGGATCACAAGAGTTCCTCTAGCCATGTAAAGGAGCTTAAGCTTTATGCAAGGTGTAATGGGAAGCCAGTGAAGGCGGTATAGCAAGGAGTAAAATGAGTAGATATGAATTTTTAAACAATTGCACAAACTATGGCTCAAATGAAGAAGAAAGACATACTCCAAATTCAATACGGTAACTGTATTGAATTCAATTTGAT
Organism: Hyperoodon ampullatus; assembly: GCF_949752795.1. Lineage (NCBI taxonomy): Eukaryota > Metazoa > Chordata > Mammalia > Artiodactyla > Ziphiidae > Hyperoodon > Hyperoodon ampullatus. The sequence goes on from NC_136919.1 coordinate 33,583,729, forward strand.
AATTCTTGACTTTGTCAGGACATGTGTTTTTGTATTTCTTTTTCCACTTGCCAAATCAAACACGCCTATAGCACTGTGTAGAAGTAGCAATCTGCTATTTAACCCTTTCCTTCTCTATTGAAGGGAAGGTTGAATTATCGTATCACCTGATTACTTACACATGGGCAGCTACCCCCCTTAAGCTCTCCCCGACAGTTGGGTTCTGCTGCTGGTTTTGTAGTTTTTATTTATTTAATGAGAGTTAGGAACATGGAAAACAACAGCCTCTGAGCACGTGGATGGGTTTCCTTGCAGGAGTCTGAGCTGGCAGTTATTTTAATTAGCAACACATTTTATAAGGGCAGAATCAGAAATGAAAACATGTCAAGGCCTCTGCAGCTATTGAGTTTGGCAGATTCACATGAGTGTGCCTGGGCACGGTAATCAGCTCTTGACTACCCTCCATCTCTCCCAAGGGAACCATGTGAACACAGAGCTTTCCCTATGCATACAGCCCCCCACTTGGGTATGGGAGGACTTGTCAATATCACACACTAAATGCTGAGGATTCAAGAGTCCTCTTGGAGCCAGTTCTGGGAAATAAAGTCTTCCCAAGACTAAAGTCATTCCTCTATTATCTGTCCCCAGACCAATTTCTCTGTTCTCACTCCCTATCAAGAATCAATTCTTCTGTATAGATATGCATCTCAATTTACTAAGTTTATCTCTCTAACATCTACTTGGCTTTTGAAATATGATTTCCCCTCTTTATTGCCACAATGATTTCCCAGAATCCTGGAGATACATGTGTATATATATACTGTTATGACTTGAGATATAGCTGAGATGAATCAGAGTATACTCATACCATCTAAAAATCACAGGCAACTACTGTTCTAATAGGGAGATCTCCTCAATGAATGAATTAAGCTCACAGGGTAACATCTCCGTTCCCTATCCTTTTCATATCTGTTTCAATCAATAATCACTGAATTTCTTTCTGTGCCAGATATATGCTAAGTGCAAAGGATAGGAAAAAACAGGTCTGTAACTTTGAGAAACTCTCAATTTAATGGGGGAAAGTGACCCATGGACTAGTTTAAAACAAAGTGGTAAGGGTGGTAATAGATACATACACAAGTTTTTCTGGTTTGCAAGTGACAAAAAGCAACTTGAAGCAGCTTAATAAAGATGGAAAATTTGTTAGAAGGAGAAAAATATTGCATTAAATTCAAAGTCACATTTGGGGAGCAACCAAACCCCCTGGGATGGGCTGGAAGACCTTAGACACAGCTTCTCCCAGGGTCTCTCATGTTCTCACTCCTTCTTTGTGTCTCTTTTATTCTCTGCCTCTCCCAAGCTCCTAATATTTCATTATCTAAATTTAAACAAATATCCCAGACTGCAACTAATGTCTTGGTAACAATTCAGAAATTTCAGGGCAGATAATCTGATTGGATTCAACATCCATCCTTGAGCCAATCAGGTGTAGCCAAGTGGCAAATTGTCTCCTACAGCTAAGTGGCAGTTATTTTATGCAAATGCAAATCAATATTCTGAAACTCCACACATGCAAGCTCTAATTTGCTCTCAGGAGAAACAAAGAATATTTTCCCATTCTGTATTGTTTTTTCTCCAATAAAACAGTAGAGTCAATAGATACAGTTAACATGATTGGCTGGTTTAGTCACATTTCTTTGAGGAACACATAAACTCAGTGGGAGTCAATTTAAAATTTTTAAAAGAGAAAGGGATGGAGGAGGGGAGAAAGGAAAAGATATCCTTATATCCTAGGAAATACAATGCACTCAAATTACTGATATATATTTGATGAAACACTGCTTTGTAGTATGTTCAATTTTTAGCCCAAAGATGCGAAGACTGTGGCTCATGTGGTGAGGCTACCTTAGCAGCAATTGGCAGAGGCTCATAAGAAGAATGGTGTGGTTAAAATGTGTTAGAACCCTACTCCAGTAATTCTTAGTGTCAAAGAAGCCCTCGTTCTGTCCCATAAACACCTCCCAAAAGCTGTGAGGCCCTTTTCAAGGCCACCAACTGGCCTAAATTATTATTTTAAAAAAATCTCTTCCAAGAACACATAAATTATTATGATCTGTCATAATGCCTCAGGAACCAAAGCACTTGTTAATCCATTTTGGAGCATACTGGGGTCAAACAAAAGAGAACAACTTTGGATTTTAGGCACATGACCTCCAGGTTAATATTCATTGTTTTGATATTTAAAAACACTTTTTAAAACATAAGGCTGCTTTTGCTTTGAGAAGCTGGCACCCACAGCTAAACTCCTGGCAGAAAATCCAAGTCTTCCTAGGAGGTAGCTACAATAAAAAGCAGAGATGGTACTGGCTACAAACTTTACCATCATGCTAGGTGGAGTCACCCTTCATTCATTTTCAAACATTCATTCAACCCACATGTGGTTCCTATTGAGCCCCTCTTGCCTGTGAGGTTCTGTGGGAATCCAAGGCAAACCACAGCCGCTAAACACACACTGCTTCCAGTTTAGAAGGAGAAATAGATAAGAACCCACATACCTAAACAGCAGAGTGTACTAAATAACATACAAAGCACTAAAGAAGTTTAGAAGACAATGTAGTAGGCAAGGTGCCTGGCTTTGGAAAATTGAAAAACTGAGGTTTAAACACCAGGCTTGCCACTCCTAGCTATTTGACCCTGGTCAAGTATTTACTGTCATTTAACTTTAGCGTTTTCATCTGCAAAATGAGGATAATAAGAATATTCACCTCATAGGGTTGTGGTATATATAAAGTTAGAACAGATTGGAAAATAACTTGTTGTATGGAAGAAATGGCACTTGTCCTAGGCCTTAAGTGACGGTTTCTATATTTGAAAAATAATGTAAATAATATACTATAAATTTATTATGCTTGTTAACTGTACAAATTTTCAAAAATATAATAAATGCTAAAAAATAAACTCCAATTCCTATTTCCAGAGACAAACACTCCCGAAATTTTGCTGAACTTCTGTCAGGCCTTCTTTCTTCCCATATATTATTATTTATAACAAATAAATAATATAGTTAAATTTCCTATATTTTAGAGTCAAATAAACTAGTTATTTCCTTTATAATTTTCTATTGCTTTCTATTTTAGAGGGCATTATCCATTCCAAGATTTACATATTGTATTTTAACATATACTATATTATAGTACATCATCAGCAAGGGCTTCCTAAACTCTGTTTCACAACTCAAGGATAAAGGACAAGATTAAGTAATAAACTGTGAATTAAGGGAAAAGATACAAAGAAGGAAAAGGAAAAGTCCTACTTTAAAAAGCATGAAAAGAAGTTGCTCACTCATTAACTCACATTTTATATATAGACTATGTGCCGTTATACTAGGCTCTAGGATTATAAAGCTGAATTAAATCTTGTTTTTGTCCTAAGGGGAGAAAAATGCCCTTTCAGTGAACTTAATCTGACCAAAGGCAGGTAGAAGTTCTTACTAAACTGTAAGTCAGGGGGAAAAGGAAACCAATGCACTCCAAATGGAGCTTCTACCCTGCATGATATACAAAATATCATTTACCTCTCATTATAGCCCAGAGAGGTGGGTATGAGAGCCCATTTCACATGTGAAGAGACTGAGGGCAGAAAGGAGATGAGATTTGTCCTGGGTGATAGGTAGGCGAACGAGAATTAGAACAAGTTGGCTTCATGGGTGTGCAATCTGTGCAGTCACATGGGGCCTGGTGCTCAAAAAGGTCCCAGTTGTCACCATTTTGAAATTTTTAATAACTTTATCTCTGAAGTTGAGTTTTATAAATGGAGTCTAATAGGCCAACGGCACATGTTCCAGGAGCTTGGAACCCCCAGCTCATGTGCACTCTCCTTTCCCAATGCCTCCCTGACTGCCTGGTTGACTTCTTGGCCTCCTGTTCCCTGACCCCAGCTCCCCGCTGTCTGGCCTTCCCCTCTCTACCCACAACCACTGGGTCCTCCACCCAGGCCAGCAATGGGGTCTGGTTGGCAGGAAGAGGTCTGCCTTCTGTCCTTACCCTCCACCCTAGAGTGGACCTGTGGGCACAGGGAGAGTTAGTGTCAGGCATGTGCCCTGCAGCATCTCTGGATAAGGCAAGGCAGTGTCTGTCCTTGCCATGGGCTAGCAGCGCCACACATGTCTGGCGGGTGACTCAGTGGGGACCTCTTACTCACTCCCATACAGGTACCAAGAGTGTCCCTGCAGAGAGGCTGCAGTCCCTTAGGGAGTGATTCTATGGGAAGGAGAGATTGACTTCCCCATCTGGGGCCTCTCATTTTCACTTTCCATGCCCCATGTCCTTTCCATGGGCTCTGCCAATTACGTAGCAGGCCCTGCCCTGAATCCAGACCAGAATGACTTCAAAGCCTTTGTTTCCTGCAATGTCCCATAAGGTTGGGAGTCACACACAGCAAAGTGTGAGTCTGAGGTCAGAGGGCTTCAGCCAGCTTCACACCAGAAGTCCTGGCAGGAACCTGGCAGCTCCCCTGCAGTACCTCTGGGGCTCTGCACCAACTGCCTGGAGAAATCTACCATTCTTCCTGCCCAAGTAGCAGCTTTGATCACAGCTACATTTTCTCCCTCCTTCTCTCTCTCCCATGGGACAATCCTTCTGTTTTACTGTGCAGAAGTATCTCTTACCATCTACACACTCCTCCAGAGAAATCATGCCAGTGATAACAGGTGAGTTATGTTGGTGGAGACAGACCTGCAAAGTCTTGAAAAGTCTCGAATGCCCAATAGGAAGGAACTGAACTGGGGAAGAGGCAAAGGGAACAGAGATAAGGGGGAGGATGGCCAACCATCCCAGTTTCCACAGAGCTGAGGAGTTTCTCAGGATGTGGAAATTTTGGTGCTAAAACTGGACAGCCCAGCGCAAACTGGGATGGCCAGTCACTCTAGAGGATCAAATCATAAAAACAGTGACCACTAATGATGCCAGTGTTTCACAAATGCCAAAGCTCTTTCCTTTCCATGATCAAATCTCATTCAGGCAACAACCAGGTAAGGAAGACTGAATGGGTTATCATCCCATTTTATTTATGAAGAAACTGGGGCTCAGAGAATACAGTGATTTATCCCAAACCAAATAGTTAACAAGTACTGGATACACCTGAAACTAACACAACATTGTAAATCAACTATACTCCAATATAAAATAATTTTTTTTAATTCAAAAGAAATAAGGAACAATACTGCAAATTTACATAAGTTAACAAAATAGAAATAATGGGGTTTGATAACTGATTGAATGTGCTGAGGAAGAAAGAGAAGATGGGCTTTTGAGTTGACTGAGAGCAGAACACTTCCTGGAAAAGAAATAGAGAAATTAACAGGAAAGAAGGAAAGAATTGTTTGGGTATATCATGCTCAGAATCCCCTGGGAGATGCAAAATTCCTCAGTGGGCCAATGTCTTGAAAATACTCAGCCAAAATTACGTTTGCCTAATCAGTCAATCTGTCTTGGATGCTTCAAAGGTCTGCAATACACCTTAGCTTCCTGCTTCTACTCAGGAAATATTCTAGGTCACCTTCCTGACAAGATAAGCATAAGTACTGGCAGTAAATTACTGTGACTTTACAGTGGACAGGAAGTAAGCAATATGTAGCCAATTATCTGTAAAGGACTTGAGTATGGGAACTACAAAAGTAGCCCAGAAGTGAGGGAGGGGGAGAGGTTAGGATGCTGTCTTTAGGATTTCTTTTTTTTTCATTTACTCAATTAATTAATTTCTTTAAAAATCAATTTCCAGAAACCAGGCTACATTCAGAGAATGCAGAGTCACAGTCCTGCCATTGAAAATCACATTTATCTATCACTGAAGAGCACAGGCTGTGACCTGTGCTATAATATACGTTTGTCAGTGTTTGGGGGGAAGTCTCCAGGAGACGTAATGTAAATGGGACCTTGAAGAACGAGGTAAAAAAATTTCCAAGTAGAAAGGGGTAGAAAAAAGCAACTCATTCCCTTATTTATTTATTCAACCAAAACTTATTTAGTGTCTACAGTGTGTCTGGCCCTGCTTTAAGTGACTTGTCTCAAGGATACACAGCTCAGAGACTGAGTTCAAGGCTATCTGGCACCAACTTCCACTATACTGGGACTCCTCCAGAGAGGACCATAACCTTCTGGAAAAGGGCAGGGGCTCTGGTTGGAGGACAGGGGCTGTGTCCAAAGATGAATTCTCCTATAGTGGTCCTCTGCTGCAAGCTTACCTGAAGGGTAGATGTAAATACACAGGTAGAGAATTTATGGAATGAGTACAACACTTCTTTTTTTTTTTTTTTTTTTTTTGCGGTACGTGGGCCTCTCACTGTTGTGGACTCTCCCATTGCAGAGCACAGGCTCCGGACGCGCAGGCTCAGCGGCCATGGCTCACGGGCCCAGCCGCTCCGCGGCATGTGGGATCTTCCCGGACCGGGGCACGAACCCGTGTCCCCTGCATCGGCAGGCGGACTCTCAACCACTGCGCCACCAGGGAAGCCCAGTACAACACTTCTTAAAGCACATATCCTGTTCCCAGCACTGTGATACATCATATTTAAAATTCATCCTAACTTCATTTCTGATGCCAAAATGAAAACACAGAGAGGTTAAATACTTAACTCAAGGCCACACAGCCAATAAGTAAGAGAGTCCAGTGCCTTTTTGACTCATATCCTATGCTCTTACCGCAGTACTGGATTTTCCCCAAGGCATGTAACTAGTGAGTGACTATTTATGATATCCTCAATCCTTCATATCTTACATTCCACCAGTTGCTCTACACTTATAATTATCATTACTCCTCCTACTACTATAAAAGTTAATAACTAGAAAGCAGGACTTTATATGACAATCATATTTCACAATAGAACTACTCCTGGGCTCTTCCAATAGGGAACAGCTAGATACAATTTATTATTGAGTGAGCTTTAAGATCATTCCTACTCTTGAGATGCTGATTTACTGAAAACTCCAGAATAAGACTCAGAATCAATCTTGTTGAGTTTCACTGGTAACCAACACATCTGAAATTTGCCCTCCCTACTCTCCCAGCCTTCTGTTTGTTTTCTGTTTTTGTTTGTTTGTTTTACTGTGCATTTGTTTAATTCTCCCAAAATGCTGGTAGAAGTTACTAAAGTTGTGCAAGACCTCACATTATCAATCTAGGCTATTCAAAGCATATGTTAGCACTGACTGTTTTGTGGATATTATTCCTCTTGGTTACAATTTATGACAACCAAACAGAGCTTTTGCTACAAACAAAGTTGCAATTACAAATTAAAAAAAAAAAAGTATCTGGGCAACACACAGAGAAAGGCTATATCTCTGAAATTGACTCTTGGTTTTTAGTCGCAGAAGTGGGGCAGGGGAGAGGGAGGAAAGAGGATTATACCTCCTAAATTCAGAGGTTCCATCCAGAGAGCAGCCCAGCCTCACTTCTGTGGCTGAGAACCTTGACTCCAGCTTCCATCTGGTTTCCATAAGGCAAGGGAACTTGGCGAATGACTGGCCACGTAAGTGCAGCACGTGCACATCCTGACCACGAGCACCAGTAAAAGAAGCCAGAAGAATGAAGAAATTTCCCCCAGTCCCTCTGTGCAGTCTAGGGCAGGAAAAGTTGCTGTTGAGACAAATGGAGTTCTATTCCACCCTGCCAGGCAGGTTCATAAAGAAATAACCATTTAACTGCATCAAAAATGCCCAAATCCTCAACGATGTGGTATTACCAATTATTCCAGAAATGTCAGGTATATGGTCCAACTCCACTGTTGCTATTATTTCTATACAGTGTGTGCACAGGCAGCAGGATCTAACAGAAAGAGCATAAACTTGGATCCAAATGGATATGACAATTCTGTTACTAACCGTGGAGCCCAGAACAGAGTACTTAAACTGTTTGAAAAGTATGCAGAGTAGCCCTAATTTACAAGATTGCTATTGATGATACATATGAAACATCCTGTACACAGTGGATGTTTAATAAATAGTTAATTAATTAAGGTTGAGGTGATGTTTTCTTCCAAGACTTGTAGTTATTAAAACATGCCTACTGTGTGTCTGGCCCTGGGATACTGCACAGGCATCTCCCCCCATCAATCTCTTTAACACACCTTTGTTGTTTTTAATTTATATAACTTACAGCACTTCAGTTCAAAGGTCATGGAAAATTCAGTTTGAAAGCCATCTCCAGCTCCCTCATCTTACAGATGAGCATGCTGAGGATGCTGCAGCGGAATAAAAAGCCCGATCCCCAGGATGCACAGTAATGCGGTGGCAGATCCAGAGTTAACCCAGTGTCCTCACTCAGTTTTTCTGTCAACTATTCCACTTGCTCTCATAAATCTTTCTGAAGCTACAATAATTTCAGTCATCTCTCTAAAAGCCTCATCATAGAATTACAGAGCTGGGACAGGTCTGAAAAGATCCCTACATGGCTTTTTAGAGCAATGAGGTAGTCTAAATGATAGCTCCCAAATATGCCTGTTTCCTGGAACCAGTGAATATGAACTTATATGAAAAAAGGGACTTTGAACATAAATTAAGTGAAGGATCTTGAGATGGGGAGGTTATTCTGGATTATCTAAGTGGGCCCCATATAATCACAAGGGTCCTTATAATAGAGAAGCAGGAGGAATCAGGGTCAGAGAGATGGCCATGTGACAATGGAAGCAGTGACTGAACCAACACACTTAGAAGATGGAGAAAGGGGCCACAAGCCAAGGAATATAGACAGCCCCTTAAAACTGGAAAAGGCAAGGAAATGGATTCTCCTCTAGAGCTTCCAAAGGCACCAGCCTGGACTTAAGCCCAGTGAAACTGATGTGAGCTTCTAGCCTCTAGAAGTGTAAAAGCATAAATTTGTATTATAAGTCACTAAGTTTGTGGTCATTTGCTATAGCAGCAATAAGAAATTAATATAACAGTGTAACATATTATACCCAAAACATGGAGTGACAACCAAAATATCCAACAACCAGGGATTAAGTAAATAAATTATAGTGGAATACAGTGCTGTCTTTTTAAACAGTGTTGATTCATATTTACTGAAATAGGAAAATGTGTATGTTATAATTTCAAGTAAAAAAGCAGTTTATAAGACAGTATATAGAGAGTATGACTCCATCCTGAGAGGGAAAAGAAAAGAAGACTGGAGATATATATTTCGAATTACTTACAGTGATCATCATTGGTGGCGGAATTTTTCTATGTTCTTCTACGTACTCCTGTATTCTCCAAATATGATGCAGTAAATGTGTTGATTTTATAAACAGCAAAAGAGATTTTTTTTTAAACAAAAATATTTTTTTCCCTGATCCTTTCATTTTACAAACTGGAAACATGTACGTAAAGCAGAGGAGGTGCTGACTCAGGGAAAGGACAGCTAGATCAAAGTTCTTAGGTCAGAATTTGGAAGTTTATTCTTGACTTACAAAAGGTATATGAAGCCCAACATTGAAATCAGTCCCATGAAAGCCCAGAGAAATGACACATACTTCCCTCTCCATTTTTAACTCCCCTTCTGCAGACTGCCCTTTAGTAATTAGGAAGCATTAATAAGTGCTTTCTACCTTGGACAAGCCATGAAAAGGATTGGAGAACATAATTGCATGTAGCATTTTGCAGAATTGCACGGGATCTCCCAATGTGAATGCCATACCAAAGGACTGCACTCTGAGGAAAACTGAAATGTAAAGAGACTCTGATATTATAGACAACTTATAAAGCCATGAGATTTAAGTGCTTACCAGTTCTTTACTACTCATTTCTACTCTGTTCTTAGGTGTTCTTTGACTCTTGTTTCTTCTCATCTCTGTCTCCTCTCTGATATCCCTTAATCAATTATTCCCTAGTCTTTCTTGCTGTTAATGCTGTTTCCTGTCTAATTCAGTATGGAATATTCCTGAGTTAGTACAAAATTCCAAAGACTGTACAGAGTTCTGGGGTTACAAAGATTAATAAAATAGAGTCCCCGCCTTCAACTAACTTCCAATCTGGTGGTGTATATAAGCGCATACAAAAGAAATAAATCTCATATAAGGGAAGTTTTATTAGAGACTCACTAAGGTTACAACAGCACAAAGGAGAAATTGGAACTGAGTGCGATTCCAATGGAAAAGGAATGATTTCAGGAGCAGGTACCTGCTAGTTATTTGCTTCTTTGCTCTGAGATCCATTCCTCACCCCCTGTTCCACCCTATGTCACTGGAGGGTTGATCCTGAAACCAACATTTCCCAGGTTCCTTTGCCAACTAGCTTCAGGCTAGGTTCAGCCAATGCAAGCCTCAGGCAGGAGATTGGAAGAAGGCAGGAGGGCAGGGTATGTGTATCTCTCTCCCTCTCTCTCCCTCTCTCTTTCTCTCTCTCTCTCTCTCTCTCTCTCTCTCTGCGCTTTAGGTAGCATCTCTGGCTGTGGCTGAATCTCCCTCATGCCTCAGCTCCCATTGGATGGCCCCAGCTCCTGGTCTCCAGGAATATCATCTCCTTCTGCTGTCCTTCCAGCCCTACCGTAGCCATGTTACAGCTTCCTGTTGATGCTAATCTCTCATTTGCCTCACCATTCCTCTGGCTTTTCCAACAGCTTTTTGACTTATTCCCCAGGATAAGTACCCTGTATTTAACTACCAGCTGTGGGCTCTGTATTACAGACTGGATGCTCAGAAAAAGTTTGAAGGACCAGAAAATTCTCAATAGGCAAAGAAAAAAAGAAAAACATTCTAAGTAGAGATGACAGCATGGCCACAGTACAGAGTAAAAAAAAGTGACTAGGGCAATGGAGCTATGTCTTAAGAGTCATCAGAGAATATACTAGAGAGTATGATTGGCAATCTAGAGAGAATCAGATCGCAGAGGCCCTTGAGTGGACAAATTGAGGAGTATGGGTTTTACTCCACATGCCTAGAGAGTCACTGAAGGTTTTAAGCAAAATGAGATGACCGAACTTATCCTTTAGAAAGTTCAACCTGTAAACGGCAAGAGACTTAAGTAAGTAATGTTTAGGAAAGCCTAAGGCAGGGCAATAGCGCTGCAAATAGCAAGGAGAGGGTGAATTTGAGCAGAGTCAATATGACTCGGCTAGAAGAAAGGGAAGCATTATGGGTGTCTGGGAAATGATGGTGAGCCTGAGTGACCAAGGAAGTAGCCATCCCAGTGAACAGGAGGAAACTATGGAGGTGAGCTTGATCTGGGCTGAGGTGACAGGAAAAGCACCTATTTGAAAATGTGAGTTTGAAGCTCACGCTAGATTTTTTTTTTTTTTTTTTTTTTTTTTGCGGTACGCGGGCCTCTCACTGCTGTGGCCTCTCCCGTTGTGCCGCACAGGCTCTGGATGCGCAGGCTCAGCGGCCATGGCTCACGAGCCCAGCCGCTCCGCGGCATGTGGGATCTCCCAGACCGGGGCACAAACCCGTGTCCCCTGCATCGGCAGGTGGACTCTCAACCACTGCGCCAGCAGGGAAGCCCTTACGCTAGATATTTTAAAAGACATTCTCACTCCAATGACAAATTGCTTTGTTGAATTGAAGTCAAGATTTAGAACATTTATATTGACAAGAAGCAATCACCTTGATTAAATTAATACATAATAACTTTAATTTTGTCATTTTATTAATGATAAATTCATAAGAATATTATATAATGACTGTACTGTTAACTTGTTTTTATTAGTATTACTGTTAAAATGAAAAAAATATTCTCATGACCTATATTTTAAATACTGGAATGAGGTCATCAGCTTTCAGTGATCATAAAAAGAAGGTAATTTAGCCTGATCCTTTCCCTAAAGATGATAGGGGTTTTGTCCTCTTCATTTATTCCAGACCAGCACAAAGGATAGAGAAATAATTAACATATGTATCCATGTATACAGTCTTCGAATTTCTTTTTTTTTCTTCTTCTTTATTTATTTTCTCTGGCCACACTGCAGCAGCTTGCAGGATCTTAGTTCCCTGACCAGGGATTGAACCCGGGCCCTGGCAGTGAAAGAACCGAGTTCTAACCACTGGACCGCCAGGGAATTCCTGTCTTCTAATTTCTGTATCTGTCTTTTTGGACACAGAGAATGTCTACTACATAAACAATTTCCAAATGTCATTATATGGGTAAGCATCTTAATTAGAAATTTAGTGCCAATAATTTGAGACCTATTAAAAAGTCAGCATTTTAAAAAAGGAATGATGTCTTTCCCTATAATACCACTTGAACACAGTCTTAAAGACATAAAAAATTTACGTTTTATTTTCTTAAGAGATTTGTAAAAATCAGCATACTTTAAAAACATAAACTCCCATCTAGTGATGTGACTGTTTATGGAATTTTGAGGTCCTGAATAAATCCTGGGTAAATCCATTTGTTTTAAAATTTTCAGATGCTTTAAGAGAATTATTCCCTGAAAAATGTGCACTTTAGAGTTAGAAGGTGCCATGAAGATCTTTTATTCTATTTTATGGAGGAGTAAACTGAGACCTGCAGGGAGTTAAATACATTGCCCAAAGTGCTGCAGTTAGTCACAGAGTCAGCCAGATTCCCTATCTAACATTCTTGCCATTACTATCACATAGGCCTCTGGCCTTCCAGCACTGTGGCAGCCTTTGGCACCACCCTGCATGAAGCAGAGCTTGTTAGTTGAGCCAAGGCAAGGAGCCTCCCATATCCATCAGATTTCCCGTCTCTGACGACAGGTAGGCTTCAGAAAAGAACAAAGTCACTCAAGCTTCACCTTTGAGGAATACGGGGTTTTATTAACCTGGTCACACACTCACTCTTCTGGCTGTACAGCAGCAGCTTTCTGCACGTGTCCCACCAGGCCCCAGTGGGTCTTCCTGCCAATGCCATGCTTAACAGCAGCAGGCCTAGGATGACTCTGATCAGCCCACCGGTGCAAGCATAATGAATCTGTGTTTAAATACACACATGCCACAGAGCAACAAAGGGAGACTCTGCCTTGGGACAAAGTCTTGCACATGCTTGCAAACATAGCAGTATGGATGTGAATTATGAATTGCACCCCTCCTTAGAGACCCAGGATTGCCTCCCTTCACAGAAACTCTTTCTTGCAGGTTGTACCTCCTCTAAAATTCTAGAGCTGTCACCAACACAGAAACCAGGCTGCTTTCTTTTTCCAAACAACTTTTTCAGGAGGGACACTATATTTCACCTCTATGACATGTTAGGGTCTAAAGAGAGGTGAATGGTCCTTCTTCCCTGTGCTTCCTCTCATAGGAGAAGTGAATCTTTCTTCTCAGTGACCCAGGGGGTATGGCCCTAACATAAACCACACAAAACCAGCCTGAACCTTCCCTTTACCGAGGAAGGCGAGAAAGAATGGATGCGTTATCAGATCAGCTCAGGTGCTCAGGTCCTCAGATGGTGTCATGAACTGAACTGTGTCCCCTACCCCAAATTTATATGTTGAAATCCTAATCCCTAGTACCTTAGAATGTGACTGTATTTGGAGACAGGGTCTTTAAAGAGGTAATTAAGGTAAGATGAGGCCATAAGGGTGGGGCCTTAAACCAGTATGACTGGTGTCCCTATAAGAAGGAGGAGAGACACCAGGATGTGTACACACAAAGAACAAGCCATGTGAGGACACAGTGAGAAGATGGCCACGTTCTGCAAGCCAAGGAGAAAGGCCTCAGGAGAAACCAAACCTGCTGAACTTTGATCTCGGACTTCTAGCCTTCAGAATGCTGAGAAAATTAATTTCTGTTGTTTAAGCCACCCAGTCTGTGGTATTTTGTTATGGCAGCCCTAGCAAACTCCTTGATTCTAGAGCCCAGCACCCAAAGGGTGCAAGAATATTTGTGCTTTATGTCGCTTGACATGACTGAATCTGACAAATTTTCCTTCAGAAGAAGCACAAGCTAAGGTAATCAATCTCTCAAACAATGGAAGGGAAGAATGGTGGCCTTGCAGCAAGGTGGATTTCTTTTTGGCAGCCATGGGGCAGGGTAGTATTTCATGGAGCAACCCATATCCAAAGATTATCCTGCCCAAGAAAATGTCTATTCTATCAAACATCCTTAGTCTGTATCTTATAGTCCTGGCATATGTAATAAGAGCGCGTTAACTCAAACCTCCCACTTATTTGAATTTTGTGATAGGAGTTATACTAAAGTTTATCCTTACACAAGGTATAAATGAGATAATAAACGAAATCAATCAATCAACTTCAAGGAAATGGTATATTTACTTAGCTCAGCTTCAAGTGCATTAGAAATATGAATTTGCATGTAAATAATGACTGTACCAAGTCTAAAGCACTCGTCTCTCTTCATAGAGCAGCTCGCTCCCTTTCTCTCTCATCCTAGAAGAGTGGTTCTTAATCCTTGCTCACTTGAAAGTTGGAGAAATTAGAAAGATAATGAAAATCTAACAGAACCCATAGAAATGAGAGGATAGGATCAGTATGATTTCTTATGTTTAGACATCTTCAAAGATAGCAAAAATATCTAACACATAGTAGGCACTCCAGAAATGTCATTTCTATTCTCCTTTCCTAATTATCCAAACATTAAGTTTTACTATAATGATTGATTTATGTGCTAAAGGATCTTAAGACATTTATGAATTATAAAGCTGAAATGGAATTAGAAACCATCAACTCTAACTCCTTTATTCTAAGATGTAGAAACTGAGGCCAACAGAGGTTAGTGACTTCTTCAAGTTCATTCACTCATCAATAAATACTTTTTGTGTGGCAAGCATTGGGCTGGTCACAGAGTTGGCTGTTAACAAAGTCAGGACAAGCACCCAGGACCTTTGACCTTGAGCTCCTTCCACTCCTACCCTCAGTGCTCCCCTTTAATTAGTTTTTTCAGAAATCATCATGTGATCTCAGGCATATCTTGGGTACCTCAGTCTGTGTGTATTTAGGATTCACTCCCTTTCCTTGAATGTGGTAAAAGAAGATACCTAAAACAAATCCTGAATGCTGACAGGATTACACTTAGAGAAAGGAGGAAAAAAAATCTACAAATGCTACTTAGGGTATTTGAGAATGCCTAAGAAGTTTCATTGACGCCATACTTTAAGCAGAACTGAGGCACACGTAATACTTGCTAAATGTAACTGAATGTAAAACTTTCATGATGGGAACACCAAGAAGGTGTGGACCAAGTCAGTAGGAGGGATTTTATGACAGGAGTTGTACTAAAGTTGTGGAGGTAGAGGTAGGGAGGTTGGGAACAAATTGAGATTATTGTTGAAGAGTGACTAAAAGTTCAGAGAAAGAAAGGAGTGGTACTCAAGGCAGAATAAACATATGTGCATAGGAACATATGTTTAATGTGGAATCTGAAAATGTTTTAAACAGTAGAAAGTAGACAGAGAAATAAGTCATTATTAATAACTTGAAATTCTTTTGTCTAAGAACTTACATAAATAGGCTATTTTCAGCCTTACTCTTTTTTTCTTGTAAACTAGCTTCTTCTTCAAGCCTCCAAGAGTGCCTTGAATGCAAAGATAACAACTTTGTTGAATAAGTCAATATTTACCCTTTTTTGTGCTTTCTAATTTAAGCTTGGCCATTCAGCTAAATTTCAGCAGTGCCTCTAAACTGGCCGTAGGGAAGTTTGAGATGCTTCCCAGGCTTGTGAATGAACCAAGCATAGTTATTATACCTGCTCACAAATTGGTCTTAGTTTACTGGTGCCAAAAAAAAAGTGTAATAGTGGTAAATTTCTCCAGAAGAGAATTTATGAAATCTAAGTAGCAGCATCAAGAGCACATACACACACACACACACACACACACACACACACACACACAATCTGCACAACCGTTTAACGCTTTGGAATCTGACAGAGACCAGAAAAATGTCTATTTTGTACAGAGTCCTAGAAACATTTTAGAAAGAAGAAAAATAGCAGTTCATGAGAAGATACTTCAACTTTCCCATGGTTATTATTAAAAATAAAACCTTGCTTCTGGCCTATAATAGAATATCTGGTACCAAGCTAGCTTTCCTACTATAAACTTTAAAACTAGGAACAAAAAACTAGAAAATTAAATTTAAAAATAACATTTGCAATAGCATGGAAAATATAAAATTCTTTGAAATAAATTAGTGAAAGATGTACAAAACCTCTACATTAAAAACTACAAAATTTTCTGAGATAGATTTTTTAAAATCTAAACAAATGTATAGGTATATGTTTAGGGATCAGAAAACTCAATATTGTTCATATGTAAATTCTCTATAAATTGATCC
Organism: Hyperoodon ampullatus; assembly: GCF_949752795.1. Classification (NCBI taxonomy): domain Eukaryota; kingdom Metazoa; phylum Chordata; class Mammalia; order Artiodactyla; family Ziphiidae; genus Hyperoodon; species Hyperoodon ampullatus. Next base: position 33,599,929 of record NC_136919.1, read on the forward strand.
ATAGTTTTAATGCAACCCCATTCAAAATTCTAGAAGACAAGATGACTCAAAAATTTATATGGAAATGTAAAGGGCCACAAATAGCAAAAGTCATAGTAAAAAAGAACAAAGGTTGGATGAGTTATACAACCTAATGCAAAGATTTACCATAAACTTTGTTAAGCAAGACATCACCCGATTGACTAAGGATACAGATATAGACCAACAAGAAGGACTAGAAAGTCCAGATACAAACTCACGCATACATGGCCAGCTGATTTTTGAAAAATACACCAGTGTAATTCAATGGGAAAGGAGAGTCTTTTCAACATAGGGTTGTGAAACAGTGTACATCTATATGCCAAAAAAAACAAAAACAAAAAAACCCCAGAATCTCAGCTCCTACTTCATGCCATACACAAATTTAATTTAAGATGAATCACAGACATAAACATAAATGGTAAAAATTGTAAGAATTCTGGAAGAAAACACAGGAAGAAATCTTTATAACCTTTGGGTAGGCAAATGAGACACAAATTCCCTAAACAAGACACAAAAAGCATGCACTACAAAAGAAAAAATGATAAATTTATCTTCAAAATTAAAATGTTCTGTTCTTCAAAAGACACTGTTAAGAAATGGAAAATGTCAACCACTGGAAGAAAATGTTCATAATACAGACATATGACAAAGGACTAGAATATAAAAAGAACTCTTCCAAACCGATAATAATAAGAGAAAAAATAAAAATAAACAAACGAATGCGCTAAAGATTTAAAGAAATAGTTAATAAAAGAGCTTCAAATGACCATAAGTACATAAAATATAGTAAACATCTTTAATCATCATGCAAATACAAATTAAAACCACAATCAGATCCCATCATATACCTACAAAAATGGCTATAATTAAAAGACCAACAATACCAAGTGTTGACACGGATGAGGAGGCAACACATATATTGCTACTTGGATGGTAAAATGGTGCAACCACTTTGGAAAACCATTTGGTGGTTTCTTCTAAAGTTAATCATACACTTATACAAGTCAGCAATTTCAGTCATAGGTAGCTGCCTAAGAGAAATGAAAATATATATTCACAAAATGATTTTATGTGAATACTTAAGGCAGTTTTATTCATAACAGCCCCAAACTGGAAATAATCCAAAAGTTTATCAGCTGGTGAGTAGACAACCAAACTGTGGTATATTCAAACAATGGATTACTACTCAGCAGTAAAAAGAAATGAACTACTGATAGATGCAACAACATGAAGAAATCTCAAACATGCTGAGTGAAAGAAGCCAGGCATGATCGTACTAGCCCAATATGATTCCATTTACGTGAAGTACTTGATCTTGTAAAACTAATTAATAGTGATAGAAAACTGATTAAGTATTTGCCTGAGGCAATGAGTATGGGGGGCTGGGCAAGAATCTGCAAAGAGCCATGAGAGAAGTTTCTGGAGTGATGGAAATGTTCTGTATCATATTGAGGTGGTGGTTACCCTTGTGCATACATTTGTCAAAACTCATCAAAGTATAGACTTAAAATGTAAGCATTGTATTATATGTCAATTATACTGGAAGAAGTTTGATTAAAAAATAAAAATAACAGAAACCTGCATGCTAGTTTACAGTTTACAAAGGCATTTCAATGTTCAGTTGACCTTCTTAATCCTTACCACCACCTTGTGAAGTAACCATGTATACAAGCTTATCTTGTGAAAACAATTACAAAATCACACAGTCTGTTCATGAGCTACAGTGTCTCACTTGCACATAGGATTCGTCCCAACCTATCCTGGAGGAATGAGACCAGAACCCCACTACCCTATGCACACAAATTACAAAAGCTGCTTAGGATGGAGCATCACCTAGATTTTCAGGGAGGGTGTGCTCATAATAATAATGGCTTTACTGAATACTATTTATTTATAAGGCGGCATTTGGCAAGCTCTATCCAAGCAATTCTCAAAACAATCCTGGGAGGTAGACATTGTGATCCCCATACACAGATGAGGACAATGAACCTCAGTGAAGGGACTTGCCAAGTTCACACAGCTAAGTGGCAGAGCTGGGGACCCAGATCTGATGGAGTCAAAGCTGTAGCTCTTGGCATACTTGGCACTACACTGGCTCCATATTTGAGATAACTGGAGCTGTTTCTTCTTGGCAACTAAATTTACCCAAGCAAGTTGGCTGGGAGTGGTACTTTGGAGAAGACTAAGGTGAGGTCAAAAGAATTTCAGGATTAGGATGATGTGTTCTACACCCCGAGGATCAGGTGGGTGTCAGTGCCTCTCCTGACCCAATGGGTGGACACTGAGCTCCAAAGGAAAGAGGGGTATCACTCTGTGAGGGAACAGGGAGGCTCAACTGGGCACTTGTGCTCATCACCTGGGAAGCTGAACACTGCTGTGAAAAAGTGGGGGAGACTTGAACGTGGCCATGCAGGCAGTACACCCGGGTATGAGAAGATGCTTCTGGTAGAACACATGGAGCCACAGAGTCCTTGTTGCAAAGTATTGTGGGATGGAGGTTTCATGTTGGTAAATAGTAATGCAGACACACTTTTCTTTATAGAACAAAAACTAAAGAGACATCAAAGCACAATGGATTATTACAATATACTTGGGGCTGAGTACTAACTCTAACATTTGGTGAAAATTAGTTTGAAGCCAGAGAATGCTGCATTAAAATTCTGACTCTAATACTGGGTCAAAATCATGTCTCTGTATTTGCTAGCTGTGCAAGCTTGGATAAGTTACTTTACCTCTCGAGCTTCCCTCACCTTAGCTGGCAGACGTAGATAACAGCAGCTGCTTCCTAGTACTGATGTTAAGATGGATGTTTGCAAAGTGCCCATGCCAGTGCCTGGCACTTGGTAACTGTTTGACTCTCCCTCTCCTTTGGGTAACCTATATGGAACCCTGGGCTTCAACCTTGTCTAGAATCCCGAAACTTCAGTCCTGGCTGTACTAACTTGCCTGGAACCCCACCTACCTCCAGACTCCCTGGAGTCTGCTGGAAGTTAGTCTTCTTCCCTGCTCCTTCCCTCTTTTCCTCTCTTCCTGGGTCTTGCATTCCTCCTGCACCCCAGGCTTCATATTGTACACCCCTTGCTCCTGGATCTGCTGGGTCTGCCCAGACTTTGCCTCAATTCTCTGTCATCAAACTGCCCAGGACCCCTTAACATTCCCTGCAGCTGGCTTTGATGAGAGGGTCAGGAACAAGTTTCTGTTCTAATAATGATTCAGTCATGGAGGCCCCAGGCCTTTCTGCTGAATCCCCTCCTAACTGGACTTTAAAAAGGCGAACCTGAACATGTCACATTCTTGATTAAAATATGCTTCATATGCTCTCAAGATCAAGCCCCAAATCCTTAACATGACCTGCAAAGTCCCAGAAGACACGACTTATGACAACCTCACTTCCTCTCTCACCAATCTCCCCCACCATCAGCCACAACCAGCCTGACACAAGTGCTCTACCTTCCAACCAAACCGAGCTACCTGCACTTCCCAAATGTGCTGCACTCTTTCCTACCCCAGGGACTTTGTATATCCTATTTCTATTTCCTGGAATCCTTCTCTCCCATCTCCTTCAACGTCCTTCTGTCGGGCTCATCCCTATTCCCCATGAATCAATTTAGCTATCATCTGGAAAGTTATCTCTGATTCCCAGGGCTGATTAAGGATCCATCTTGTCTGCATCCCTGGATCTCTAAGCTTCTATTATAGGACTGATCACCATCAGTTGGCTTTATTATGTCTTTCCCAATAGACTATGAGCACTTTGAGAGTGAGCCTGCATGTGCATTCCTGTAACCACAGCTCCTACCAAGATGCCAGGCATCTAAGGGGCACTCAGGGAGTGACTGTAGAGTGAATACGTGAAAATATCTACAGCATGTCAGGAATGACAAATGACAACCTTTAAAGTAGGCTATGGGCCCTGGGAAACATATCCCATAGAGGAAAGAAAGCAAAAGTGAGAATTTCTACAATAAACTTTCTGTGAGATTTCCCAAAGGATCCTAGCAAATGGGGCCATCTGCAATCCAAGACCACTGGACCACCCTGGCAAAGCAAAGCCCGCTTCTCAGAATTTCATGGGAAACCCCTCTGCCCACATTGTACTCTTAGCACACTCAGTCTGGAAATGGCGTGTCACAGTTTTTGGTCTGTGCAGTGTGCTGGACTGCTCCAGAGTGGAAGGGAATGGCATTCTCTAGGCACAAGGAATGCACCCAGACCCACTGATTAGGAATTTATTTTTAAACCAAAAAGTTTGGGAAGAGTTAAGCAGCCTGGAAGCTTTTAGAGATCTATAGCAAATGGGATTCAGCACAAACTCCCAGGATGTACAACTTGTCCCAGATAGGAATCAAAGCTGTCTCAGATCTGGTAAAGATTTCTAGGGACTTAAGTAATTACCAAAGATCTATTTGCAGCAGATCCCCAAGGTGGACACTAAGACTCCAAGGGCCTGTTCTCATGTGAGACCTGCAAATGCAGGCTTCTTTGCCTCAACAGATGGGCAAATTTTGACAAATGTAGGCTTAGTTGGATCCTTGAGATATTGTTGTATAGAAAGACTTCAAACCAATTTCTAGTTTGGATGTTATATGGATGTGTCATTGATGACTGTCTCCTACAAGCTCTATTTCTTCACCTCTAAAATGCAGATCCACTGAAACTGTGTTCCCAGGAGACCACAAATCAGGACAGTGGATCTGACAGTGGATTGGTACAGCACAGCAGTTGAGAGAGTGGTCTCTGGGGTCTGAATGCCTGGATTAAACTCTGGCTCCATCAACTGTGTATAACTTGTTTTCTTAACCTGCAAGCACCCCTTTCCACATCTGTAAAATGGAAATAATGAGAAGTTGTATAGGAGTAAGGATTCAGTAGGATTTTATATTGAATATATTTTATTTAATATTAAATCCTTGCAAGCTCCTGGCTTAGAGGAGCTAAGAATCAATATGTTTTAACTACCATTAGTGAAATCGGACTATACCTGACAATCTGGGGCATATAGCAGCCACAGGACTGACCAGGACAGAATCTTTGCTCAAGCGGTTCACCTCATAACATTGCAAAACAGTCCTGTAGCTTTCATTATAAGATGGTCACTGATTTGGATTTGTTCTCTTTGTCAATCAACACATATTTACCAAGATTATGTGCCCAGATAGTTCCAAGAATCTGGGGATACAAAGATGTAGGAGGAATGGTCCCAGCCCTTTTTGAACTCACTGAAGGGTGGGAGAGTCAGATCCAAAAAGATGTCATGGCAGAATAAGATCCATCTCATTACGGTGTGATAAGTCAAGTGAGAGAGGAAGGCAGGGGGCTGTGGACACACAGAGAAGGGGCCCAGCGTGTGTGGAAGGCTTCCTAAAGGACATAAGGTTCAAAGGGAGACACAAAAGAATGAGAAGGTAGAGTTCACCAGCTGAAGAAGAAGGCAAGGGAAGCATGTTCAAAGCAGGAAGGCCAGCCAGGACAAAGGCCTAGAGATGCCACACAGTTTGGGAACTGTTGAAATGACCAGAAGACCTGAGAGTAATTCATCTTGGCTAGAGGCCAGGATGTAAGGGCAGTGATGAAGTTGGAGCCTGATGTAAGTAGAAGCTTACCAGGGAGATCCCATGGGCTGAACTCAGGTTTCTCGACCTTGGCACTATTGACATGTTGAGCAGAATGATTTTTGTTATGGGAGCTGTCCTGAACACTGGAGTATGTTTAACAGCATCCCTGGCCTCCACACACCAGATGTCAGTAGCACATACACATCCCATTCCCCACTGTGACAAACAAAAATATCTCCAGACATTGTCAATGGCCCCTAAGGGGCAAAAATCTCCTGGTTAAGAACCACTGGACTAAACTAAGGACTTTGAACATTACACTGGGCCAGAGGCTCCTAAGGTTAGGTGACATGGTCAGATATACATTTAATTTAGATTGTTTTGGATTAGAAAGTCAGTACAAAGACAGCCAAGCTGGCTATTTCAACCACCTAGGAAAGAGATTACGAGTGACAGTAGAAATACTAAAGAAGACATGTTCTCTCTATAGCTATAGCAAGACATATTAGATATAGATAAGTATATAGATATATATCTCTTTATATAGATATATACATATATACTAAATGTAATTAGCATAAATACTAATTATATACCGATATATAATAATATGAATATGTATATATAATACTAATTATACACTAATATATATGTAGTATATAACACACACACACACACACACACACACACACACACACTAACTAGCTCTATAGGAGAATGGGGGGTGGCTAAGGGAGAAGGGGGTAATGAGTCTACCTCCTCTCCAAGGAGAAATAGGAAAACTTTTTTCGTATTGTTTATAATTCTCCAGAAAAGTTATAAATGCCACCATTGCACTTTAAAATTGGTAACATAATTTCACAAACATTAGGTCATGAAATTCTCACAACAGCCCCTTAAATTTGGTTTTCTGATCCCTATATTACAAATGAGGAAACTAAGGTTTAAAGTGTTAGTGATTTACCCAGAATCACACAGCCGGTAAATTGTGGAGCATGGACTCACTTCTTAAGTTCAAATCCCATTCTCTTTCCCCCGTATCATGAAAGTTGTTTCATAAACATAAGGCTTATGGTATTCTGACGTGTTGCAATCAGTTTGATCTGGGGAGTTTTAAAACGAACTCCATCTAGTTTTTCAAACAATACGTTTCTAAGCAGATGATCTCATAAAACTACATAAAGAATAGAACCACAAAAAGTTCTGGAAAGTTTTGTGTGCTTTTTTTTTTTTTTTTGGTATGTGCCTTCTTTCTTTTTTCCCCCTTCGTCATGGTGTTAATTAAGGCCGCGCTGTCCCTTTTTTTACTCACTGCAGGCTCCTGTAGCTACAGCTCACCAGCCCTCGCTGAAGTACTCGCCCCACATCCATGCTTGTACCCAGAAATTCTCCAGGTTTCTGTGAATTTCCTGCCTGGAGTCCTTGTGCCACATGCAAGCCACTGAGGGGCAGAGAGAATCAAGCCCTTTACTTACTTTGTTTGAATTCCCCCTGTTGCTAACAAATCTTTCTGCTTTACGTTAAGAAGGAGAAAAAAATGTGAGTTTTTTTTTTTTTTTTTTCTTGCTTGGTGCAAAGTTTACAGCTGATAAATCTGTCTAAATGTTGTTAACAGGTCAAGTGCACCTGGGGGCCAAACAGGATTTCTCCAGACCCATGAAGATTGTGTGCATTTTCCCCCGTTGTACCCACACGTCATTTGTTACACTATTTGAAAGGCTTGGCCAGTGGCTGTACTCAGCCTCACTCCCACTCCGAGTTATAAAGCTTGCTCCACTTACAGAGTTTTCCAGCAATTAGGGAAAAAATTTCTGGGAGGAACATCAATATTGTTCTGCACACTTGGGCAAGAAACAGAAAAATTATGGAATGTATTCAAACTACACAGTTGCTCTCTTTCTCTCTTTCTCCTTCCTTCCTTCCTTTCTTTACATAAATTTGCTTGAAAATTGTATTTAAAGTCGGAAGACTACTTTGGCCACTGGAGGTGAAAAGAAACCAATATTTGTCCAGAGCTTCTCAGGGGCTAGGTCTTGTGTTAGTCCCTTCGCCTGCTTATCTCATTAATTCTCACCACAGTCCTGTGAGACATCATCCCTTTACCCTCATTTTCTAAAAGGAAACTTGGAGGCTCAGAGTATGGAAGACTTGCCCAAGACCGCTTAGTAAGTGAGGGCAGAACTGACAATATTTATTTACTCGTTCAACTAATCGTTGAGAGTCTGCTTTTGCCAAGCACCGTTCTGGGCACTGAAGTGACGTTTGTGAAAGAAACAAAGACCTCTGTCCTTATGGAACAGACATTCTAGACATTAAGACAGATAATAAACATGATAAATACATAAAAAGTACAGTATGTTAATGACAACAAATGCTGCAGTAGTCACTGATGTTGTTCACTAAATATTTCCTGCGGTCAGCTTTCCATGTGTCTGGCTCTTGCAAATGAGTGGTAAGCAGTGTCACTTCTGGGCTGGAGTATGTAATTACTAGTTTGAAACTCTCCAGGACGCTCTGTCCCCTGCTATGATGATTCCTCTATTAATCTGGGTCCCAGGTAAGAACCCAAGAGTTCAACTGCAGGAAAGAAGGGCAAAGCTATATGGGAGAGAAAGAGGTTCAACTGCTACAGTGTAAGTAATGAACATTTAATCAGCAGTAACACAATAAGGGGAACTGTGAGGCCCTGCCCTGGAGTTCATAACCAACAGTACGAACAGCCGAGAGCCTGCAGCCAGGGGAATAGGGTTGTATGAGTCACATCCCATTGTGGAGGGAGCATCGTATAGTGGAGGAGCTGTGGAAGGTGTGTCAGGTAGACGTGGGCTCAATCTCAGCTATGCCATTAACTAGCTAAACAAAACCTTGACCTTGAAATAGTTAATATTTAAACCTCAGTTTATTTGCAAATGCAAGTAACAAACTATTGCTTTACAGAGCTATTGCACTGAAATAAGGTACAGTATGTGAAGTGAAAATGGTTGGTCTCATGTTCATTAACTATCAGTGTCCCTGCTGCTCCTCTTGTTTCCCCGACCCCACGGGTCGTCTTCAGGTACTCTCTCGGAAATTAGAAGTCAAGCCGTGTATCGTCTGCATCTGACGTTTTCTCAGTCAAATGGCTGTAATTAGACTGCCTTCTTTCCTTTTAAAAGCCTGGTTCTTGTTTTCCTCACTTTGGTTTCTTTGTTTTGTTTTGTGTGCTTTTTTTTGCTTCTTTTCATGTCTCAGAAAATTATTTATGTATCCACTGTTTAACATTCCAAAGAATGAACATCCTCTTCAAGATTCGTTTTATACTGTATAACAAATAACATTGATTCTCACTTCGTATGACAGCTGCTCTATCTTCTTCTCTTCTCTTGGTTCCTCTCTCTCTCTTTCTAAAGAAAAGTGAAACACACAGCCTCCTAGCTCTCCTTCAGTGGTCTCTATCCCATGCATCATCCTCCCCTCTCTTGGGACCCTGTCTGTTGACTGAAATATATAATTGGATTAAGCAGGTTTATGTCTCTGCATCCTGTTTCCTGTGTAATTTATGTCCTTCACCATACACCAGTAAGGAAAAAAAAAAGCAAGTGTCTTCCTTGCTCACAAAGAAAAACCAATTATCCTCCTTCTAAAATGAAATCATATGTATTTACTTGGTGGGAAGTCTTCAAAGAAATCAAAAGTATCCCTCTAAAATATTCAGGCCATCTTTACAACCCCCCAGAGTCTGGTTGAATGTTTTATTAACAAAAAGCTTATTGGCTACCCACTAGGCATTTGATACCAAATACAAACAAGATCTAGTCCCTCCCCTCAAGGAGCTTATAGTATAGAAGAGGAAGTAGACATGGCACATTACAGTGCAGTATGATTCATGCAGTGATAAGAATGCAGCAGTCAGATATGGCCCAGGGGAAGGTGTGATTAATGCAGTGGTGATTAATGCAGTGGTGTTTCTGGCAGCAGTACAGGGTCTGAGGGGACAGTGAGATGGGAGATAAGTGGGTTGGGAGAGATCAGCCAGAGCAGGTCATAAAAAGCTCCAGTTTTATGAGAGAAAAAAAGGTAGATTTTTCTTATTTTCCTCAAGAGAGGGTAGGATTAGAAGACTGTGGGTGTAGAGGTTGATTCCATAGAGACTTTAGATTGGTTCTAATTCAAAAATGGAAAGAGGAGAGAAGAAGCAAACGAATGGAATTAATTAGACACTGTGCTGGGAAATTAAACACATTATCTTGTTTGATTCTTACAACACCCCAACAAGCACCTGTTTCATCACAAGCTATTGTTATTGTACACATTTTATGCATGGGAAGGCTAAGGTTCAGAAACTTTAATGGGGGAAGAGGCATCACTGCACTGCTTCCCACTGGGGCTGACCACTGGGGATCAGCGTGTATCACTCCAGGCCGGGATGTGCCCCCATGCAGTGAGTGAGGGCCAAGTGCCCTGTCCCTGTCTGATGGACTGAGAAGCATGGCAAAGCTCTTCTGAGTGCTGGCTGGGAAACCCAAATGCTATGTCCTTACCACATTGGTTTTCTTCCGCCAATCTGTCCACTCTAGGGGCTGTTATGATTATGATTTCTAGAAGCTGACAGAAGCTAGATGTTAAGCTGTGAACTAATGATAGCTGGAGGAAAGATGAATATCCAGTAAATTTCAAAATTACCAAGATGGCATATCCCCAGATAAAGATTTTATAGCTCCTGAAACACCTTTGTTCTCTTCCATTGTTTAGAATTTCAACATTGATATACAAAAGATGCTTAGACCCCAGAACATCACAACTGGATAAACAGTGCTTGCACAAAAGACGTAAAGCTTTGCCTTGGGACATGAAGAAGCACTTCACTGGGGGAACTAGGGGGAACTACCATTTCATCACCCAGCCCAACAGTGTTTCCCACATCTCCTCCCTCTGACAGAGACAGAAGGTGGTGCTGGGGGTCCAAATCACTCCAACTCACAGGCAATTTCTTCAGCAGGCTTTTTCCTTGGGGTAAACTACCTGGAACAGGAGATTCCCTACACTCTTGCTTCTGTGGGGTCAATCAGGAGGAGTTTACCAATGACCTTGGTCTTTGTCTTAAGCCCACATTCTCAAAAAGATGGTGATTTTGGGGCTTCCCTGGTGGCGCAGTGGTTGAGAATCTGCCTGCCAATGCAGGGGACACGGGTTCAAGCCCTGGTCTGAGAAGATCCCACATGCAGTGGAGCAACTAGACCCGTGAGCCACAACTACTGAGCCTGTGCGTCTGGAGCCTGTGCTCCGCAACAAGAGAGGCCACGACAGTGAGAGGCCCGTGCACCGCGATGAAGAGTGGCCCCCACTTGCCGCAACTAGAGAAAGCCCTCGCACAGAAACGAAGACCCAACACAGCCAAAAATTAATTAATTAATTAATAATTAAAAAAAAAAGATGGTGATTTTAATTTTTAGTGGTCTGGCAGATTGCAGGTTTGCCAAGACCTATTACCAGGTGAAAGTGGTCAATAATGGCCAATAACAATGTGGATGTTGGGCAAGACCAGAGCAACCTGAGCAAGAACCAAGTTCTCTAGAAACCAGTCAAAGCCAACGCCCTGAATTACATGTTTGATAAGGAGCTGCTGGCTGGCAACATGAAGAAACTCAGGTGTGTTGGCCAAAGAATCACTATTCAATCTGTTTGGAAGGCTAAGCTTTTTTTTTCTTTTAACATCTTTATTGGTGTATAATTGCTTTACAATGGCTAAGCTTTTAAGAAAGGTAGAATTGGCCCAGGGGAAGGTGTGATGGATCATGGCCAGGGGCCTGTCACTCATCCTTACCAGTCAGCCTCAATCAAGCCTAGTTTTATCAGATTGATTGTCATTAGACTTCTTTTTCTGTTTCCTTGAAAATTATTGCCCAAGTTTAGCAATTATTCCCTCCACCATGTTTGTACAGAACTGATTCTCTGGCTCAAGTATTGAAAAGCAGGACTTCCTTGGGTTTCCTGGCACCCTTAGTCTCCTTTTATCCCCCTAATGACCCTTTAGGACAGATGAGGCAGATGATATCAACAACTTCTCATCTGACAAATGAGGACTATGATGAAGGTGGCTTTTCCAGAACTAGAAGGAAGACTGCCTGAAAAGCCAAGCAGTTTTCTCCTTGAATGTACTCAGGGATTGAACAGGGAGGCCCTGGTTCCCACTACTGCACAATTACATGCTGCAGTTTTAAGCCAAATTTCTCTCTCTCCTTTCAAAGTGCTGTAGGGCAGTAGTTTCATAATGCAGAGGAACTCCATCAAATTTGGATTTTATTTATAAGATGAAAGGTCCCCTTTGTATGTAGGCATAATGGGAATAGGATCCAAGTCAAGACCATCTTCCTGAACTCTTTCTTTTCTTTCTTTTTGGTTCATCTCAAGGCAATGCTGTGTGTCTAAAAAGAGTCATTGTTATTACTGCTCTTTTTGTTATCATTCTTATTGATTGACTGGTGGTGGTGGCAGTCATTGTCATCTTGGGCTCATTCTCAATCTCTCAAGTCCTAAAAGAAACCTTAGTTTTTCTGGCTTATTTACCAAGACCTTATACTGACATGAAATTTTACCATCTATCTGACCCTGGTCTGCCTCCCATCCTGTGCCTGACTTTTTTTTTTCCTCACTGCACAAGTCAGAAAGTCAAACCCTTGCAGCCTTTATCTCCTTCCAATGGTTTGTAAAACATCATAACTTTAGGACTCCTTTCTAACTATAAAATGCTCTGATTCAAAACTTTGTGTTTCTCTCTCTCGGTGTTGAGCAACGTTTTTACTCTCAGATAATTCAGAAAAAATAATACCTACAACCCCTTTTTCTCTACAATTCAAAATGAAGACAGCCACTCCTGTAGAGCTGATTCACTTTGTTATAAAGCAGAAACTAACAAACAAACAAAAGATGAAGACAGCTGTACTGGGTCCCCTAGAGACTCTGCTGCTGAACGGGCTGTAGAGCTAGGCCAGGAGGAAGCTCTTCTGATCCTTTACCATGATGGCCTTGGGAGTTAAGGATTGCCCCAGGACAGGCTCCTCAGTCTTCATCCATCTCCTGAAGGTTGGAAACCAACCGACACCTCACCAGCACCACCCTCAAGTACCAATGAGTTCTAGTTAGATATGTGCTATTGTTGTGTCTTAATCGGTTGAATATGATATTTCTGAGATAGTTTGCTTATAAAATATATATATATGTATGTATATATATTCATTTGTCAATAAGTCTCCTTGAAAATTTCATTGGGAATGTTTCTATGGTGAATAATGTTTATAATGGGTCCTTGGGACCCATTTGACAACACAGTTTCTCTCGTGGCTATTTCATAATACTTTTGATTTGTAAAGAAAGCTTTTGTAATTTTTCTGTGTATATTTTCTCATTGTTCTTTTTTGACAAGGAAGCCAATATCACGTTAAGGCGTCAGAAATTGGGTTTATAGCACTACTTGCCTCTTGGGAAAGTAAATGAGAGAATATTTGTTGTGATTTCTTCATCAAGATAATTTGGGGAGAGAATGGATTGGTTAAAATAGATTAAGTTATTTGCTTAAGAAATACAGTCAGTGATAACAATGAAGCCTTGAGTCTAATTTTGTTCCATGGCCCGGCTGTTTTGCACAGTTGGATTAGGAAGCCAGAGCAGATATCCAGTTTGTTTCTGGGGCTGGGTTTCACATTTTCATTCTACAACTGGGAGAACAGAGGACAGAATAGGGTAGGGACTTCCCCTGGGTCACACAGAAAGGGGATGGCTGAGCTGCAGCAAGAAGCTAGGCCGCTTGATGCCGCAGGCAGGGTTCTGTCCACTCTTCCAGGGGTTCCTTAGTGGTTTAGAGTCATTTCCTTTCCCTCCTCCACACTGGGCACCACTTAACCCTCTCTTTTATTGCATTAAATAGCTGATGACTGAGGCTCAAAGCAACATATAAAAAGGTAGTTCTACCTCCCAGTGTATACATATTCTTGGTGCCTCCTCATGGGAACTGAATCTTTGGAAGTATGGTATACAAAAAGCAAATCTGCTCAGTTGAAAGGCAACATGGTAGAGTAAAAAGAGTCTGGGCTTTGAAATCAGACCAATTCGAGTTTTAAACCTGTCTCTATTGCTAACCAGCTGCATGGCCTTGACCACATTACAGAGTCTCTCTGAGCTTGATTTCAGTATCTGGGCCAAGGAGACCGTAGTACCTGTTTCCTATCCATGACAGTGTGCACCAGGTGAGGTAGCAGACAGATTATATTTGAAAATTCAGAACAGAAAAATGGCTACAAAACTTCTCAAATGTGAGGACAACATTTCGAAGTGAAAAAAATTTTCATGTGCTATTCCAATATTCCCTGTGTATATGCAGCATTGATTCAATCTACAGGTAGTTCTTGGGACATGTATGGGTTTCCCAAATCTTGTCATAACTCTACAGGGAAAGCCTCCCCTCTCACCAAAAAAAAAAAATCCCATTTCACCCTTGATTCTCAGGATTATGTCCATCTAGCAAATACCTGATTACTCAATAACTGCTAATCACATATTTACATTTTCTGTAAAGATATACCAAATACAGGGTATGTGGTATTAGAAAACATAATTTTCTAAGCATCAAAAATCTATAACTTGTTTAATAGAAGAATAAAAGAGCACTTTCAATAGGGAATTGCATTTTCTTAGAAAGTATGAATTTAGAAAAGATTTATCTTTCAGCTAAGAAAGTACAGTTAATACGCTTTTTACCAGTTTATAACTTAAATGTATATTTTGAAATGTAAAAACTATAATATTCTTGCATATTCCCCTTTCTAAGACTTTCAGATAACTTCCATTAATTTTTTTTTTTAACATTCTCATCAGGAAGCACAAATACAGTGGTAACTGGATTTACTCAAATGAGGTACAAAAAAGTTACGTTTTTCTGGCCTGCCCAGAGAATCAACATCAGTGTGAAAAATTCTAATGCAGGTAACATCCAGGCACCTCATGGTTCCCCTGCTCTTCGGCCTTTCCCCAACCACAATCATGAACAAGAGCTGGTGATTATAGTGGTATCATTCTTCAGTCTAGAATCTGACCCAAGACAAGGATCTTGTGAAAGTCCTCAATAACTAAACTGGGTTCCTTTCTGCCATCACTTTTTATGTGGACACAAACCCTCCAAGCCTTTATAGACATTAGGCTTTAACTTTAGGATTTCTAGTCACTGCTTCATTGTTTTCCTAGAGTCAACCATATGAAGCTCCATCCAATTTCCTTGTCACTTCTAAGTTATACCAAGTGAGTCTTTGCTCCTGACAATTATATTAAATGGAAACAGTCCATACATATGATGATTTGATGTGAATACATAGGCCACTTTCCCTGATACTTTCCCTGATGTGGGCCTCTAGGTATGCTAATGTCTTTGGGATAGAAAAGGTGTATTGAATGAATGTGCTTGCCCATGTGAATTCCCATGTCAAGATCCATACTGCCTAATGCCAGTTCTCGGGGAGAATTCTCCACTAACAATCTCAAATTGCATATTGTTAATGCATGCCATTAAAATTAATCTTTGCTTTAGCTGTCAGTTCTTATTTACAGACCCCATTTTCTTTGCTGCAGTTAACTCTAGTTATGAAATGTTCCCTGATTCTGAGGCCTTCATGCCACCTTAAATTGGCCCTAATTTGAGGATTGAGTGTGTATGGAGGAGTTTAAGACACATCAAAGTCACAATTCAGTTAATGCAGATGAAACCTCCTTATCTTGTAGATTCTTTGAAGGATGTGTCAATAGTATGGCCCCCAAATTTTCTTGCACACAAAAAATTACAATGTTCTTGGTCAAATATAGATGCCACAAGGGAAGAAAACTACCATTGTTTGAACACCTACCATATATGGACATTGTGCTCATAGTTTTACATACATTAATTCATTAACAACAACCCTATGAAGAAATTAATATTTTCTCCAAATTACAAATAAGGAACATAAATCTTAGATAAAGTAACTTACCCAAATTCATAAAGCTATTAAGTATAGTGGCTGAAATTAAAACAAAAACAAAACAGGGGTTTCTGTTCTTCTGCCAGTGCTTTTATCACTACAACACATAGAATAAGAAGTTAAAAGCTTTCAGTTTTATTTCTCATTTTCTCAACTAATTAAACCCCATAAGAATTATGGTCTATGAGTTTGCATAACTTGGCACATAATGCTAAAGAGTTGTATCTCATCTATAGATCATGTTGAATTCCAAAGGATGTAAAGTATTAGGCAGCTGATTCATTAGAATCTGTTTTCTGTCATTTGTCTCAGTATTAATTATTCATTCATGTCCGGTTCTGTTTTCACCTTGTCAGTCACTCTCGCCAAAAAAGTGATTGTAGGTAGGAATTTTCAGTAGTATTCTTAAGGTTCTATTTCACTATTTCTGTTTCCTAGAAGGACCTGCAACTCCATGCTCTTATTGAAGAAGGACATTCCTGGATTCGAGCCTTAAGGACACTCACAGGTATCCAGCTCAACTCTAATGCATAAACAGGACCCTCACCCTGTCAGCAGCAGCTGGGTTAGCTCTTAGCACAGACTGCACAGGACTGGAATCACGAGAGAGCAGAGCTCTTCACTCTAGTCATGGATATGAAGAGTCAAAGGCAGCACATCAATGACTTTATAGACACAAGGTGGGATAGAGTACAGTTATGCAATTAGTGCTTATGGAAAAGAGTCAAAAAAAGTGGGGGGGAGGAGAAGGGAAGGAAGAAAGATACAAACAGCAGCTTCACCAGATAAACTTTTCCTTGAAAAAAACTGAATTCTGCTTCTCCTTAAATATGCTAAAATGAACACACATATTTAACTTCCGCCCCCTCCTTCCCAAAAGTCTAGTTAAATGTCATTAGGCACTATAATGCTTTGTTATTATTTGTCTGTCTGCCTATCTGTTTGTTTTAAGGTATAAATACACAAAGAAAAAGAAAATAGAAAGAAGCTAAGAGCAACAGAATTTTGGAAGGTAGAAGGCAACTGGATCAGTTGGAAAAGACTTAGCAGAATCTTAAACTGAAAGAAGTAATTTCAAAACAATGAGAATAAAGGAGATCCTACAAGTTTGCAGAGAAGAAATACAGTTTTCATATAAAAGTTCAAGAATTATATTGGCATCATAGTTCTAAACAGAAATCTTGGAACCAAAAGAAAATTGAGCAATGCCTTCAAAATTCTGAAGGAAAATTATATCCAACCAAGCTATCAATTAAATGTGATGGGAATAAAGCCATATTTGGACACACAAAGTTTAAAATTTTTTATCTTCCAGATATCTTTCCTCGGGAAACTACTAGAGAATGTGCTCCATCAAAATGAGAATAAACCAAAGAGAAGTCAGAGATCCGAGAACCCAACATAACAATACATCAGAGGGAATCTCCAGGATGTTGCAAGAAAACTCCTATGCAGAAGTCCTAAGAGAGTAATTAGTTCAGGTTGCGTTCTCCAGAAGCAGAGGCTAAGAAGGAGTTTGGCATGCAGAATATTTATTAGAAATCAATACTTCTCAGGAATTGGGAAGAAGTGAGAGGGAAGAAGCAAAACCAAGCAGAAGGAGAAGTTGAATTATGACGCAGATACAATAAAGCCTTGGCCAACCCTTCAAGGAGCTCTGGAGCATTACAGTCCATTTGAGCTGCTCCTCAGTGGGCTGAAGCAACTTTTATAACCTCTCCGTTAACAGTCACTGGATATGGGCTGCCAGGGCAAAGGCATGCTCTTGGCTGGGACGGCTCTCTGCAGCTGAGACAAAAGATGAAGATGCTGACAGCTGGAGGCTGTCTGCTGACTCATTCCCAGCAGCTGGAACAAAAGGTCCCTCCTTGAAGGGGCTTCTGGACAACACATCTCAATGTCCACCACACTGGTCCAGGTTGGAGCAGGTTAAAAGAGTCCAGAAGAAAGTTCTTCAAAGAGATGAAATTGATAGACAACCTTATATGTTTTAAATTTATACAACTGGGTGTTAAGTTTGGAGATGAATGAATGATGAGTACATAGAAACCTAAGCAAAGGATAATAACATGATTAGCTCCAAGGACAAGAAAATATTGTGCAAGAAAATAATCATACAATACTGCATGCTCAGATATAAATCATCTTTATATGGTCATACAATTACATTAAGAGAATGAAAAACATGAGAAATGTGGATAGGGATAAATCCTTATCTACCATAGTGTAGTACTTAAAATAGTATTAGTCCTTACAGTAGTTTTCACACATCAAGAAATAGCAACATAAGCTTGATTTAAATATATAGAGGTAAATGCTAAAAGATTCTATTAGAAGTGTTGCAAGTTGTTGCCTCTGAGAAGAGGAATATAGGAATAGATAGAGAAGTGTTGTTTTTCATAGAATTATGTACATGTATAGCTTTGATAAAATAAAACCTAAATTTCAAAAAAGAAAATATATTCTATTACATTCTGTGCTGCCTGATGGCAAGTATTAGGGTCTGGTTCTCACTATGTTTTTCCCAACCTATTCAGAAAGGATAGCCTAAGTCATTCTCTTGCCCACAGTCAACCTCCGTTCCTGGCTCTTATCTTCCAAAAGTGAGACCTTGAGAGGATTTTGCGGGGGGAAATTGGAGCAGTGAGTGCCTTTGAGTAGGGAGAGGGGAAAACAAAGGGATGGAAGAGAGAGAATCCCTAAGGCAAGGAAGGTGTTGGAGTCGGGGAGGTCCTATGAGTAACGTCTAGTCACTGGGGCTCCCAGGCTAAGCAAAAATTCTGGAGTCAAGTTTGTGATGAAACCTTCAGAGCCACCTGAACTTAAGATACTCTCTAGACTTGGATGATGAGAACATCAATAGTGTTCATGACAGTCTGAGGAAACAGACACCAACCACAATTCCCCAGCTCCACTTAGTATTCTAATATCTCTGGGCTCTCTGAGGACTACAAGTACACTACACAGAAACAGTGGTATTATTATTATTATCATCATCATTACTATTCAGAATAACAAACAAGAGGACTGAATAGCTTTTATTTAGTGACCTGTAAACCTATTTTAGTAGAAATTATGCCTGCCTATGTATAATCTTCTGGACAGTCTTATTCCAGAGTATTTTAATACATGGCTAACAAGTCTCAAATTATCACGTCTCACTTCAGTACTTATTCGTCAACTGGAATGATAGAAGAAAAGATTATCATTTGGATCTCACGGCTCTGAGAACAACCTGAATATTCATCAATGTTCCATGTTTCTAGACTTAGGGCTTTGTATATGCTTTTCTGGCTTCCTGGACCAGTCTTGTCCCTGCTCTCTGCAGAAGCTGCTGCTTCTCACTGAAGCTTAAATGTCAACTGCAGCCCTAGGCCTTCCAGGAGTAGGATCACTCTATCTCAATAAGTTCTCTGTTACTCTCCAGCTCAGTCCCCCAACACTCCGGACAAGCTCTAATTATTTTATTTATTCACAGATCTGTTTTTTTCTTAACTCTCTCCCCACTCAAAAGCCATTTCCTTGCAACCAGGAGCCTTGCCTGTCCTTTCTACTCTGTATCCAGATACTTGGTAATAGCTCAGTGAATAGTTATTGAACTTAAAAACCTACAAGTTTCACAGTTAACAAGATTAGGCAGTCTTTGATTTTTGGTTGTAATTTAGAGTAGTTAAAATGTCAATTATGGCAGCTGTTCCACTTAGTCACCACAAATGTGTGACTGAGCACCCTGCTGTTTGTACAATAAAAAAGCAGTTGAATTTTCAAGGCTACTGTACAGGTAAGAGCTCATGAGTCCCAAACCATGCCTTCCTAAATTCCCAAACTCAGAGATACAGTTGGTAATTCATCATTCATATTGTACCAGTTGTTCCACCAACATAGGAATTAACAGAGGAGAAAGCAAAGATATGAACAAACTATTACTACCATTTATTGACCATTTGCTACATACATGGTACTTGGTATATTATACTTTTCAACCTTATAACAATCATGAAAGACAGTTTGGGGGGGGGGTTAATCTCACTTTAAGATGAGAAAATAGAAGCTCAGAGAAGTGAAGTAATTTGTCTAAGAACACACAGCAAGTAATTATCTGAGTGCTGAATGAGAACTCAGGTCTGTCATTTCTAAAGCTGGTACTCTTTTCACTATAAAATGTCATTTCTGAAATCTAAATTTGTACCTTTTCACAGCCAGAAGATCAAACCACAGTAGCTAAAACTGTGCTATTATAATAACACAGCCCTTTTTAAACGGAAAAGCTAGGAAACCAGCTCCTTTTAGTGTGCTGTTGAGAAGTTTACAGAAAATTTTTTGCTCATGGAGCACTTATGCAATTTTATATAATGACCCTGAGAATCATGGCTCAATCACTGAGGTCTCAGCATAAATCAAGGGGGAAAATGATAATAAATGTCTTTGAGCTAATAATGGAAAAGTACCAAAGTCTTCAAGGGGTTACAGGTTAGCAAGAAAAGGTATGAAATGTAAATGACATGTCATTTACTGTAAGAACAAGGTACAAATGTTCAGAGTAATTTCTTTCCACCATGAATTCCTAATGAAATGTTGAGATCAATGTCAAGCAGTTTATTGAAACAGGACATGGAATAGATGTCAAAGTTAAGTCAAACCAAATGAAGTAAGTTAGAGGAAACAGGACCATATGATCTTTTGTCTTTGGTTTCAAGAACAAAGAATTTTTTTTTTCTTTTTTCAAAGCAATAGTATTTAGAAGTTATTAGTCATGGGATAAAGCTTCAACAGACATTGGGCAAAACCAAAAACAATCTCCTCTTTAAAACAAAATTTATAAAAATAATTTTTAAAACAACCTTAATTTCAAGTTTTCTTATTAGTTATTACTTTGATAGATACACCAAGACAATTTACAGAGAAAAATTTATAGAAAAAATTCTTTATTCTTCAGAAGATATCTTCAATTTCCTATTTTCAAAGGAATTGTAATCACATTGTTTCTAATTATAAAATACACATTCATTTGAAACTTGAAAAAATCAGAAAGAAAACCCTCCCATAATCCCACAAAACCATGATAATTTTCCTACAAGTAGAAATATGTTTATATATTACATATGTAATATATATTTCAGGCTCAATTTTAGAATGCTCATAATCTTTTCCCTACTCTGTGCTTGGGGATTAGGGTTTTGCAGGATGATAATAATTCTATGTAATTATTTTTTAATTAAGGTGGTTTTTATTAAACATATGGTTATTATACATGATTTGATTCATATGACTTTGAAAAGCTTTTAGATAAATACATTTGGGAGTCTTTTACTGGATGGTATCTTTATACTGAGTTCAAAAACTATGTTACCAAAACCCAATAACTGTCTTCACTCCACCTGTGTTATCACATACCCTCTTGCTGGCCTTACCTAGAAGGACACAAGTTAGTGAAGCCCCATCTTGCTGGCCACTCTCAGCACCATTTCCTTTTCTCTTTGCTTAATAGCCAGCTACATAAGAATCTGTTTCAGAATCTCGCATTGTAATTATCTGTGAAAAGGAAGTGGGTTTCACCCTTGCCCATTTTTGTCCTAAAGTCAGTCCATCAACTACTTCTCAGGTGTCATGACCCTCAATCTGGTTTGGTTTTGTGTGTGTGTGTGGGAAGGCTATTTGTTTTTGTTTGTTTGTTTGTTTTAGTTAGAGGAGGATTTATCATTGTCCCAAGCCATGGAGAAGATGGCAGAGGGCACCACTTACAGCTCAACAAGGTCTTGGGCTGAAGAAGTTGTAGAGGATTGCTGTGTGGCCCCTGTTGTCCTCCACATGGATGCCCAGATCCGACCCTCCATCTTAAACCACTCAGCTCCAGAAGGTCATTGCTCCTCCTCCCCCCAGACCACACCCCCAGCCACCAGTGAGATAGAGAACCCTTTCACAATTTCCTGTGTTGTCATAACATTTACGCCCTGCTTCCCTCAAGCTTGCCTTTTGCCTTTTGGGTCTTAAAAACCCATGTTGAAGGTTGAAAAACAAAAAGAAGAAGAAAAGCTCACCCCACCCACTGTTTCTTACCCTTTTAGTCCTGCTTCCCCCAGAGTTAGTGTGAAGACCACTGAGGAAGGGTCACATGCAAGGAGGAAGAGAAAAAGAAAGTATGATGGTTGATATTGCCAAACACCACACTGACTCAGTCGCTATCTGCCCCTCAGTGACTGTGAGCCTCTTGAGGGCAGAAGTGCCCCTCCTGATGCCGGCACCCCACTGCTTAGCTCTACTTCTGGCTCAGCTGTGCAGCCTCAGAACTACTCACTAAATGGATACACGTCTGAGCTATCACAATTTCTGATTATCAGATATGGAGAAATTTGCCTGCCATAAATGGTATTCTTAACTTTCAACAGAGCAAAGTTTCATAAAAGCAGAAAAATGTTTTACTTCTAAGTAGAATACTGGAGTACTCAGTGTAAACTGTTGAATTAAACAAATTTATGATAGTTCTGCAAAAGTAAAAGTTTACAAGGTGTTTTAAAGAAACTGCTATTACAGGCCATAGAATTTCCACAAGCATTTCAACGTGAGACTGTGTAATTCCTCTGCATCTGATGGTGACGTAAGTGCAGGCACCAAACACTCAGCCCTCCACCCTCAGTCAAATGGGATGACCAATGAATATAAAATTAGGGAAAAACCAGCATCAGCATTGGAAAATAGGAAGGATGCTGTGCATATGCCTGACATGTTAGGGAATCTATATTTCATATAAGCTGATGATAATGAACGGAATGTACCATTTAGGCTCTATTCATGAATATCCTTGTAATAGAGAAGGGATAGCAAGGAAGTGGAGGACCCAGACAATTCCTATAAGACCAACTAATTTTCAGGGGTGAAAAGAGACCTTAGGATAGGAAAGTTCAATAATCAAAATGCTAGTTCTGCTGCTAGACTTTCTCCTTGAGCCAGAAGCCATCTCAAGAAGAAAGTGCTCACAGCAGAAGCAAGAAGCCACTTCAAGTGGGATGCCACGTTGCAAGTCCAAATAAGAAAATCACCTTGAAAAGATGAAATGCTTCTTTTGAAATATTTACTGTAAGAAATAAGAACACAAATGTGACAGTTTGTGTCTCAGAAAGATTCTGGAGGGTTTCTGAATGAGTATCTGACAGCTAAGTCAGCAGTGGAAGTAAAAAAAAACACAGTTGTCGAATGTGGCATAGATGGCTGACTGTTCACCAAAAATTCATGGTCCCCCTTCCGTTATTATTCTTGGGAGGCACCTGCCCCTTGACACTGGAGTAGAGCCATATGAATAGTTTTTGACAAAGCAATATGAGCAGAAGTGAAATGTCACTCCTGGGCTTAGGCTTTTAAGAAGCCAGCGTGCCTTCTCTATTGAATCTTTCTGCCTTGGCTGGCTGAGACAGAGGACTCAGAGGTCCTTAGGGATGGAACGAATCTGGGATCCAGAACTGGCAAGTAGAGGGTGGACAAATGAATTTCTATTGTTAAGTAGAACGTTGGAGTTTGCTAGTGTGGTAGATGGTTTAATGGCTGCAAATTCCTTCCCCCACAGTATCCACAATACGACTTTGCTGTGCCTTTAGAAAGGAAAAAACTATTTCTTCTCTACTTTCTCTTTGCCAACTAAAGGAAAACTGTTTTTCCATACTCTATTACACTCACACCAATACCTCACTTCTGACACCAGATGTGTGTGTTTTTTCCCACACAAAGCAATTCTCCAGTTCTCTGTGGACACCAACTGTATGTCCTATAATTCAATTAAATTCTGACACTATCTACCTAGAGTTAGCATCAGATCCACAAGTTAAGGGCTCAGTCCCACAAAACTGCCTCCACTTTAGATGCCAATCACAAGTCCAGGTTGTCTGTCATCTGTGCTTGTGACTGACCAGCTATAAATCAAGGTTTCCCATGACCTCCTCCTTGGGTTCAATAATTTGTTAAAATGGCTCACAGAATTCAGGAAAACAGCTTACCAACTAGATTACTAGTTTATTATAAAAAGATACAACTCAAGAACAGCCAAGTGAAAGAGATACATAGGGTAAAGCACGGGGTAAGGGGCACGAAATATCTTTACTCTCTCTGAGTGTGCCACCCTCCCATGTATTCAGTAACCTGGAAGTTCTCCAAACCCCTTCAGTTAGGATTATTACGGAGGCTTCATTACCTAGGCATGATTGATTAAGTCATTGGCAGTTAGTGATTAAGCCTATCTCTAGCACCTCTCTGCTCCCTAGAGGTCGGAGGGTGGGGCATAAAGTTCCCACCCCCTAATCACAAGGTTGGTTCTCCTGGTAACCAGCCCCCATTCTGTAGCTATTCAGGAGCCCCCCAGCCACCATCAGCTCATTAGCATACAAAAAGACACTGTCACCTTGAAAATTCCAAGGATTTTAGGAGCTCTGTGCCAGGAACAACAGGGACAAAGATCAAATATATATGTCTTATTGTAAATCACAATAGTACACCTTCTATCCAGAAGTGGATAGAATCTGGCTGGCCTTGTGATGTGTTTAGACCAAAAGACTGTATCAGTAGTGACACTGTGTGAGTTCTAGAGCCTAGGCTGTAAGTTCTTATCCTCACGTATTGGAACACTCTCATCAACACGTAAGGGGGCCTGGGTCAGCAGAGAGACTGAATGGAGAAAGACCCTGTAACAGGTCCCAGACTGTGCATGAAGCCATCAGAGGCCATCTTAAACTCTCAAGCCCCAGATGAGCAGATGACAAAGTATAATCATAGGAGTGAGCCCAGGAGAAAGCAGTTGAAGAACCACAGAATATAAAACTCAGGGGAAAATAACACAAAATAAAATAGAGTTAAAACAGATATCTCTGTATTACAAACTTCCAGAAAACAGTGGAGTGATATCTAGAGCATTCTGAGGGGAAAAGGCTGTGACAAAAAATTCTAAAACTAGACAATTGCTTTATATATATGAGGCTGAGTATGTTATACTGAAGGATATAAGACATGGAAATTGTATCACCCATATATGCTTCCAGAAAAGCATATGTGGATAAAAATTACTTGAAGATTTAATCAAGACCTAAATCATAAATTTAAAATTCAAGAATATTAAAGTTGTGGTAGAAAAGCTTCAGTGATGCAATGGAACTTAATAAAGAGTTGTTTAAATAATTATAAATATAGTTCTAAAATTAATGCAGATGTTAATAATAATTCATAAAAGAAAAGGTATATGATTAAGATGACAATAATTTGCATTAAAGTCAAAAATTATTATCAATAAAAGTAGGACATGTGGGAAAAGATGTATAAAAGTATGTTAAATTTCTTATGCAATGGAAATTAATATAGCTTAATTCTTAACATCAATAATTAAAGAAAATATATTCAAATATATTTTTTAGTTAAAGGTGAGTGAGACTTTGAGCAATACATCCCAAGTCCAGTGATTTCTTAATAAATTATATACAAATACATGTACCATCATATGAACACGTTTATGTGCATGTATTACAGAATAGATGGTGACAGAATTATCAAAAGGATGCGATAAACCTGAAATTAACCTTAATTTAAAATAAATTTAATTGCATTTATTAATAACTTTTCTTTCCCTAAAATAATAACTTTTAGTGGGAGGAGGATGACTAATTTGCTCTCACTGTTTTTAAAAAGCTCGGCTCCACATCTTGCAATATGGCATTCAAAGGTGTGATTCTGCATCCATTTTTATTTCAAACTTGGTTTTAGTAACTGTAATAGCTGAATAATATCCTTCACAGAGAGACAAATTCAAAGTGAAGAAGTATGTCATTGACTACTCTTAATAATAACAATATTTATGTTTTATTCCCTCCACCAATTATGTAATTGTTATTGTTGAAATGTGGTAGTAAATTTCCACATTCCATGATATCCATCAATTGCTCTTGAAAAGGGAGCAGTACATTTTATATTTTTATGCTTCAACAAATGGGTTTAAAATTCTCTAAAACCTTTAAACAGAATAAAAATTCTGTTTCAAGTTTTTTAAGTGTGTTGATACAAGAGATTATATTTTATAGGTGTAACATTTATATCGTTTTCAACAGTGTATCAGATAGCAATGGAAACACAGTGGGGAAACATTTCCAAACATCCGTTTTGAAAATGCTCTCTATTACCTCATAATGTGGCTAACGGTGAATTCCTGCCAGGAAAAGGGAAAGTATGAGCTAGACCTGGTCTTTTGTGGGGGAGGGGAGAGGACTGTTATTATTGTTCTTTTGTGTCTGCGTTTGCATAATGGATATTACTTTTAACCTGCTTTTTTTTCTTTTTTTTTTTTCCAGGAATCATTTTAAGAACCTTGCCAATTCTGTGTCTTAGCTTAGATAAAAGTAAACAAAATAACCCTTAAATTCACTTAATTAAGTACACTAAAATTTCAGTGAGTCAAGGAAAGTAAGCAAAATGTAAAAGTGTCACTGTCATTCGCCCCGATTTCTAGAAATCACTCTCCTCTGCCTCACTTATTACGAATAAACTGAGTCTGCCTTACATGTGGACCAGAGCAAAGTATCAGTATTAACTCACATTAAATATCAGTAAAGCTTAATATCTTTCTTAATTTTAAAATAAAAAATAAGATTTTCTTCAGAGTCTCCAATGAATGATCTTGTATACCAACTGGGGTATATGCATCCCACTTTGGAGAATAAAATAAATCAGTATGGAAGTATAACAGAAAGACAATCATAGAAGTGAGACCAAACATATCAGTTGTGACAACAAATATAAATGGTCAGAAATCAAAAGCTAACTCTAACAGACAACTCTAAAACCAAAGCATTAACTTATTTTAAAAGACTAAAAACACAAAGACAGGGAAAGGCACACTTTGGTTTTAGCAGGCCCAAACAGAAAGGAATGAGAATATGCAGCAAGTAGCATTAAACAGGACAGGGAGTATCCTTGCATATTGACAAAAAGCACAGTCTGCAGAGATTTCAAGAATTAAAATGCATATATATTAGAAATACTATGCAAAATATACAGAAACACAACCATTAGAGACTAAAATACCCCAGGCTTAGCCGTTCAGGTGGATAAAAACCAACCAAGGATATAGAAGATATGAATAATAAAGTTAATAATTTAATATACACATACTAAATTTCAGGGGAAGAAACAGAGAATATACCTTCGTCTAAGATCTGATGAAACATCTACATATACAGATCATATATTTGGCTGCAAAAATAAAGCCAAGATAAATTCCCCAAAGTAGGAACTGTATAGGTCATGTACTCAGAGCACAGTGCAATTTAAATGTAGAAATTAATAACTTACATGGTCTCATTGGCTTTTTACTATAAGCCATTCTCTCCAAACCATAAGCATTCCACCAAAACATCATAGAAATTACTGTAATCTAGGAATATATAAATTTATTATGTTCTTTGAATTTCCTCTTCTATTGACTTTATGGAAAAAGATAATTCAAGGCTTAAACCACTTCATAATTGAAGAAATACATGCATATTGCAAGAAATTCCGACAATAAAAAGGTAAAGAAAAAGGTAAAAATCATCCATAACCACACTACACAGAGATATATTTGATTTTACCATTTCAGGCTTTTTCCTATGTATACATACATTAACACACACACAAACACACAAGCACCCACATGCTTTTTTCCCACAAAATAGGGTTATAGTGTAAGTTTGTAATTTTCTATTGATTAACAAATGTACCACAGGCATAATTCTATGCCAGTAAATAACACTCTACACTGTTGTTTTTAAAAACAGTGATTTCCCACAATGCATGAATATACCGGGAATTATTTCACCAATCCTCCATTGGACTCTTTCTTTATTAATTGATCTATTAATACTTGACCATATAAGTTGCTTATAATGTGTTCCAATTTGTCATTTGATGGTGTCAATTTTCTGTGTTGTTTTTGTTGTTGTTTAGTTGGTTTGGCTAATTTTTTATGTTTGCATTTTTGTTGGTTTGGCTTGGTTATGCTAAGATATTTTAAAATTTTTATATAGTCAAATCTATTATATTTTTCTTTTAGAATTTCTGATTTTAATGTCATTTTAAACTGCCTTACACGTCACAAAATTATAGAAAAATTTGCTTATATTTTCTTCTGGTTTTAAGTTTACTTTTTAAACTTCAATCCATTTGAAACATATTTTGGTACAAGGCATGAGACTGTGAGACATTATGCATAGTGGTTAACAGCATGAACCCAGAATCTAGACTGCCTGGATTCAAATTCCAGCTCTATTCCTGACTAGTTGTATGACCTTGGACAAATTATTTAGCTTATCTGTGTCTCAATTTCCTCATCTATAAAATGGTGATAATAATAGACCTACTTGTAAAATTCCCGTGAAAATTAAAAATGTTAACTGGTATTAAAGAATGTAGAGCCACACCTAATACATAGTAGCACTAGCTATCATTTTTCCAAATGACTAGCCACTTGTGCCAATCCATTCACTGAATAACCTCTGCTCTCATTCCTAATTGAAATCCCATTTTTATCATTTACTACAATCTAGGATACTACCTGTATGTCTGGCACTATCCCTGTACCAACACTTTAAGTTACTCTGATTTTATAACGTGCTTTCACACATCTGGTGTAGGTATGCCTTCCTCATTCCTCCTTTCCAAAGTGTTCTTGACTCACTCTATCCTGATATTCTAGATGAAGTTGAAAATATTTCAGCAAATTCTAAAAATTCCATTGGAATTTTCATTGGGATTCAGTTGAACTTATAGATTGATATGGGGTAATTAGCCTCTTCACAACAAAATAATTTTAATAACAAATAGTTTACATTTTCCAAAAATATGCAATGCTTCTGTTTAACAGACAGATAAGGGTCAAAAAGGCTCAGGAGCTCACAGAGGAAACAGGTGGCAGAGTCAAGATTTATATCTGGACCTGTTCAGTTGTCACCTAGGTGAATGTGTAATTTATGATCATTAATTTGAATAAAAATATATTCAAATATAATTTTAGAGACTAAATATTTTTTACCAACATGTTCACATTTCCACCCATTTTCCTAGCCATTCCTTTTCTATTTCATGGTGTGCATTCCAAAAGCAACATGTAATCTTGGATGTCAATAAATTCTACAAGCAGTGGCAATGTTCTCTTTCCACAGCATGACTGTAAGCAGAGAAATCTCATTAAATGCTGACATTTATTTCTATTTAGTAGTGTGTCTAACCTAGAGACAATATGCAAATGTATATGAGTTTTTCCTAGTTATATAAGGTATGTTTAATAGAAGAATTTCCCATGTTGTGAGATTTTTCAGTTTGCTGCAAAAACCTTTGACAGCCTACTGTGTGCCAACATAATATAGGTCCTAGGGTGAAGAGATGAATAAGACGTGTTCTCTTGCCTCAAGAACCCTAGAGTTAAGTGGTTAGATATATACAAATACTTTAAATACTTTTGGCTATATTGCATCTCATTTCTTAGAAATATGGACAAGGTAGAGGGAAGGCTCATAGGAGGGAGGAGCAGAGAACTCTCTGGGGCCCGCTGAGGCCTTCACTGAGCATGTAATCTTACCTGGGTCTTGATGGATGAGTAGGAGTTCACCACTGGTCAATGGGAGGAAGGGCAATCTACAAAGAGAGAAAAGCAAGAGGAAAAGTTGTGAGGTCAGAAAAGCAGGTAATATTTGAGAAACTGCACATGATTTCATATGCTGACCATTCAATATAGTTTCCATCCCCCAAAAGATGTCTTAGAACTTCAATATATGAAGACTTCATTAGACTCCTGTCACCCAGTTGGCCATTCCTTTTCTCAAGGTCACTTTTACACCATCAATTATTAAAGTTTTTTCTCTCTTCTGACTTGATACTTTCCTAATTTTCTTCTTTTATGAATTTTGAGAATATCTTGAGCAGAAAAATTTATAAATACCTTCCAGCTTCTCTTCTGCTGAGGCGAAAATTTGACTAAGTCTTACCCATTTGTACTAGTCAATTGATATGTATGGCTTATGCTGTGTAGCACCAACACAGCCTTCATTAGAGTAACAGCCCCCTCTATGTTGTTTGGGAGCCTGTCTAATCCCGAACTCCCAGTGTTTCATGAAGCTGAATGAAGGGCCTGGGTCTTTGCATCATCTCTGCAGGAGGCAGAAGGTTGAAGAAAGTATCTAGGCTTTGGAGGGTGAACTTAGATTCCAATCCCAGTGCTGCCCCCTGTCCTGTGAGTGATCTTGGGCAAGTCATTCATCTTTCTGAGCCTCAGTTTCCTCAACTAGAAAAATGAATGCCCTTGGATTTGCTTACTTGGGTTTCTGTGAGGAACAACCATGAATAACGTACATGAAAAGTCTAGGTAAACTCTCAACTTTTTGAGCATGCCTTAAGGCCTAAGGAAAATAAAACCCTAGGAGTGAAAAAATTGGATGACCTCTTACTCATTAAAAATTGCGGGGCTTCCCTGGTGGCGCAGTGGTTGAGAGTCCGCCTGCTAATGCAGGGGACACGAGTTCGTGCCCCCGTCTGGGAAGATGCCACATGCCGCGGAGCGGCTGGGCCCGTGAGCCATGGCCGCTGGGCCTGCACGTCCGGAGCCTGTGCTCCGCAACCGGGAGAGGCCACAGCGGTGGGAGGCCCACGTACCGCAAAAAAAAAAAAAAAAAAAAAAATTGCTAGTCTTTGAGTAGATTTGATTCTAGCACATTGAGTCAGTTTATAAAACACCAAATGGTAGAAATCACTATTCTTGAACAGCAAACATTCCTAAATTGTGTCCATGATAATTTTATAACAACATGTTTGGGAAGCAGAGAGTACCTAATAATTGCTTTAAAAAAAAAAATCTTGCAAGGATCCACCACTCTAGGTCACACTACAGTCTGGGTGGATCCATAAAGATGGAAGAGGGACTTGAGTATACTTCATTGCAAGGGCTTGTCTTCTGTCTATGCTGGTAAGAGTCATCATGGGGTATTTCTGACTCTATAGCCCTCCATTTCTCTCTCCTTTTCTTCTTACTTTTCCTCTCTTATTCCGTTAGTGTGGTTAGCATCTATGGCTTCATTCTCAGACTCATTTTGGCAGGATGGCCACTCTCGTACTTCCAGTTTCACGCACTGAAGTTCTCAGCCATAGCAATGGGCAAGAAAAAGAAGTAAAAGCCCTGCAATATGGAAAAATAAGTTAAATTTTTTTTTTTTTTTTTGCGGTACACGGGCCTCTCACTGTTGTGGCCTCTCCCGTTGCAGAGCACAGGCTCCCAACGCGCAGGCTCAGCGGCCATGGCTCACGGGCCCAGCCGCTCCGCGGCATGTGGGATCTTCCAGGACCGGGGCACAAACCCACTTCCCCTGCATCGGCAGGTAGACTCTTACCCACTGCACCACCAGGGAAGCCCTCTAAATTTTTTTTTTAATTTACAGAAGGCATTATTGTTTATGTAGAAAAATTTTTAAGGAACCTACCAAAGGAAAAAAAAAACCCTACTAGAATGAAGAAGTGAATTTATTGTGGTCACTGGATATAAGGTTAATATATAAGAATAATTTTATTTCTATATACTGACAAGAAAATTAAAAATAGATGGTCAGATTTTTTTTAAAGATATCTCCAAAACATTATGTTAGGTAAAAGAAGACAGACAGAACAGTTTACATGATGTATGATTCCACTTATATGAAACGCCCAGAATAGATAACTCCATAGAGACAACGCAGATTGATGGTTGCCAGGCACTGAAGGGAGGAGAGAATGCTTAAGGGGTATGGGATTTTACTTTGGGATGATGGAAATGTTTTAAAACTAGATAGAGTGGTTGCACAACACTGTGAATGTACTAAATGTCACTAAATTTTTCAATTAAAATGGTTAATTCTATGATATGTGAATTTCACTTCAATAAATTATTTTAAAAACAACAAACATACAAAAGGATGCTGGATTAGAAAGCAAACGTGAGTGTGCTTGAGACCTGGAGTTGGTCACTTCCCAACTCTGAGCCTCAGTTCTTCTAACTATAGCTTGGGGCATTTTCTGTGTGCCTGGCCCTGGGCTACAGGCTTTACGTGCTTTTCCTCCTTCAGTCTCCATCTACAGATGAGGAGACAGGCTTAGAGAAGTTGAATAACTTGCCCAAATTCATATATTTCATCTGTGTTACAACAAAGCTGAATTCTGTATCTCCCATTTCTTGAAGTACTAATTTTTCAGTGGTCGAATTGGGCTAGATAATAAAGTGGATCTCTGAGACCAAACCAAAGGTGAAAGCTCAAAAGAGGTCTTATAATTATAAACCATGACCAGACACTTAAAACTCCTGGCCTAACATCAACTACTTCTAACCATCCTTGGCTAAAGACTCTACCAATAGTTGTGAAATTCAAATAACCTATCTTGTCTGAAAATTAGAGCAAAGAAGGAATTCTTCAAGTGTTTTTCCTGTAATTATATGTGAAAATGAGAACTTTATACTACCTAACTAGTGTACCTCACTCCTTTGAGTGCCCTTTTATGTTTAGTGGATTGTATGCAAATTCAATTTAAATTCTTTCATCCCAAGCTTCTGCAGTTTTCCATTTTGCAATTTATGTATTATTTCCTGAAATCTCATAATAACAGGTTAAACCCAAGCTCTTGTAGGGTTTGTGCCAAGATGAGATTTTTTTAAAAATCATATCTAAATTACTTCATGAAATAATGTTCCTATCTGCCTCCAAGCTGCTGTCAAGGCTGAGGCCAAAAGCTGTGCTAAGAACAGAGCAAACTGAGCCAGGGGTCTGCAGGGAAATAACAGAGTAGAAACCAGCTCTGGGGAGAGCCCTTGGTAGATTATCATCTTATTTCATATTTTCCCCTAAATGGTGTAGGTGTTACCTTTACAAAGAATATTTCCTAATCAGATTTGATTCTACAGGGGTTGGAGATTCTACAGCCCTTGGCTCTCAACTGAACTTCTATTATGATGAAAATGAAATATGAGGGAAACAGCTCAGTTTTCTTAGACTAAGTAACCTGACCCTTAATATAAAATTTTGTCATTCATTTATTTAGCAAACATTCTCTGAATGCCTGCTAAATTACAGGCACTGAATATAAACATGCATAAAAAACATCTTCCCTGCCCTTCAGAAAATCACCCTCTGATAACCATAAAAATAGATTACTACAGTACAAAGTGGCAGGAAGTATTATTGTCCAAAGGTGGATTAGTGATACTTTGAGGGTCAGTGGTATATTGTCTTTTTAATATTCATTTGTTTATTTATTCTTCATTCACTCAGCAAATCTTTACCAAGTAAACACAATTTGCAATGTGCTATTAATTGCTCAGGGGTACACAAAAATGAATTGGATAAAACAGTGTGCACAAAAATCTTTTGTCAATTTTATTGACTTACAAGAGAGACAACACAAGTGCTAGATATTTCCTGTTGCTCCTCCACCAGACCTATTATCTCTTTTCACTCTGCTCTGTGACCCACAAAGTACACTCTTAGTAGATTTCAACATTGATTAATTTTCCTCCAAAATGTGTTTTGTATAGGCAAACCACTACACCATTTGAATTCCTTGATCAGTAATCTTTATAGCACAGCAAAATTATATGTATTTTTGTATTTTAATATTTACTTAAATTATGTCCACATAGTCTTTTCTATATATATCACAATAAAGACTTTTTTTTCATTTATCAGTTTCTGTTCCCTGTGTTAAAATTTTCAAATTATACCTTCTGCCCTCTGATCTGTTGTTGTTGTTACTGAGGTTTATTTCTACGGAGTCCACCTTTTTAAAAATCTGGATAAATTTTGTGGATAAAAATCTCTTTAAGGTAATATAATCTTTTTGTCAATTTTTAATCAACAAGTTTACGTATATGTGTTGTTATCAATATTACTTTATGTTCACTATCTCTACCTGCAATATTTAGTTGTGATTTCATTACCTAAAAATAAAGTCAATGCTTTTAGAGGTTGTTCAATTTTAGAACTTTTAATTTTACCTCAGCAAGATTAAAATGGCAATGTCAAAATGATGAGGTCAAAATATTTTGCTTTACGTTGTGTACCTCCTTGGATTTACACATCTTTAAAAAGCATTTAGCACAATATATTGAGATTCATGTCTGCCTCCCTCAGGAAAAGTGAGCTCCTTGAAGGAAGAAATTAAGTATTATTCACCACCAGGAAGCCAACGCCTTGCTCAGCCTGCCCCAGATGGTGTTGACTGAGGTAGGTTGATTGTAGAATCATAAATGTTTTGGTTTTCTTTATACACTCTTCTGTATGTATGGCTTTCCAGGCGTTTCATCTAAAGAACTAACCAGTATAGTGTTGGCAACATTCTTAGTTGCAGGGAATCCTAAAGTACAGTCCCAGTGTCCACTTACTTTGGTTAACTCTGTTCCTACTCTTGTTGCAATTCATGCTCATTTGTCCACACACTTTCCCAAGCCCTGACCACCGAGTGAAAACACTGAGTTTCACACACCAGTCCTGACCTGAGATCTATCACTCCTGGGGCTAGATTCTAGCCAACCAGGATCTGCAACAGGAGCTGAGAGCAAATGGGTTAAAGAGGAGGTGAGAAGTGCGAGCCAGGGAGGAAGGAAGGGAAGAAACGCTGTGCTAGTGTATATTCATCAGTCTGTTCACTAAAAGCTCCATGGAGGCAGCAAATTCATCTATTTTATTCATTATTATGTACCCAGCTCTTGGAACACTGTCTGGCACATAGTAGGTGCTCAATAAACATTTTTAATGAATGGGAGACCTAATAAAGGACACTCCGATTTACTGAAAACCACTATTTGACAGGTTTGGTACTAATCACTTTCACTCATGATCTCATTTTAAATGTAATCCTCAGCCATCTTGGTGATGTAGGTGGTATCACTCTTGTTTCATGAGAAAGAAACAGGGCCCTCACTACTACATACTGGCTGTTAGTAACTGTTCACAGATTAGGCATCATGGAGTCAAAGATTTGTCAGAGCAAAAGGTAACTTAGAGATGATCTAACTTAACCCTCTCATTTTACTGGTAAAGAAAATAACCCCTGGATAGCTGAAGTGACTTTGCCAAGGTCTCACAGGGGTTAGGGTTGGCAGCTGAACCTGAACTCAGATGTCACACCTCAGTCAGGGATCTCTCTGCTCTGCTTGGATGCCTCTTGCTTGTTCCTATCACTACCACATATAGGAAGGACATGTAACCATCAGTCATAAAGTTGTTCAACTCAAGAGAGCTAATTTCAAGTGTTCTTTAAATCATGTTCCACAATCACCCACCATACCACCTTCTGACCCCCATCAACTCCATGAATTTTGTCTACCCTGGGTGGTCTTGTGTGTAGCTCTTGGCCCTTTTAGCCCCTAGCCTTGTATATGCCCTGAAAACTGTGGGACTTTTACACTTGGCAAAGGAACATTTACCAAAGAACAGAACATGCTCTTTTTCTCGTTTTAACTTGACTCCATTGTTCACCAAATATATTTTTCTTTCTATGAAGTATAACTGAACAGTTTATGACAGGACTTAACACTGAAACCAGTAATATAACGATCTCTCTTTGTCTCTGTACCCTGACAAATAAGGTTTGTCAAATAAGGTGTGTCAAATAAGGTTAATACAGATTGCTAAAAGCATGATCACATTATTAGATAATTCCTCAGGTTAGCTCTTTGCATCCATGCATATTGCAGACACCAGAGTCAACAAGAGCAATGGGGATCAGGAAGCAAAGGAAGGGGAAATGCAAATATAAACCTGTGTTTCTGATGGGCACCAGTTCTTGCTACTCCAGAGGGCTGGAGTCTGGATTCCTGAGGCGGGTATCACACACTATCTACCTCATTTCCTGGGCGCTCCCCTGCTTTGTGTCTCAAGTAAACACTTCCCTGTTGCCATCACTTA
Source organism: Hyperoodon ampullatus (assembly GCF_949752795.1). NCBI lineage: Eukaryota > Metazoa > Chordata > Mammalia > Artiodactyla > Ziphiidae > Hyperoodon > Hyperoodon ampullatus. Next base: position 33,635,407 of record NC_136919.1, read on the forward strand.
ATTGTTTCTATATTGACCTAAGAAAGTGGGATTATTTTTCATTCAGAACTGTATAGTTTGATTGTATTTATGATGCATAACATGAGCTAAGTGTTGTACCAAGGAAATGAGACTGTAAGTAGATACAACAGACATTGGTTTATGGTAAATTCACACCCACTTCACATCTTGGGTGAACTGTTGCAAGAGTCTCCTAACCAGTTTCCCTGCTTCCTCTCAACTCCATAGCTTCATCTCAGAGTGATACTTCTAGAATATAAATCTCATCATGTGACTCCCCTGCTTAAAACCTTTGAATGTTACTTTTTGAATGAAGTACCAACTCATCAGCATGGTAGGTAGACAAGTGCTTGAAAATCTGGCCCCAACCTACGAGGCTGATCTTTTCCACCTCACACCAGATTGCCTCTTCTCCAACATTTGATGATTTATTTCTCAAGAAGACAGCCTGTTACTTTGAAAATATTACTCTTGTGCCTTTTCTTTGCCTCATGATCTCTTAATTGTACTTCAAGAGCCAGTATAGAGGCCCCATCCCCTGAAAGTCATCGAGACCTTTCCAGGTGGACCTAGCCACACCCTTCTTTCATTAGAGCACTGATCACACTGAAATCTAGTTATATGATCACTTCTGCATCTACCCCACTGGATTGTGAGTTCTTCAAGTCAAAAGACTATGTCTTATATTTACTTATCACCCCAGTAATTAGCACAATGCCTGGCAAAATAATGATTCTATAAAAATACTCATCAAATGAACATTTACTCTGTTCAGAGCAGTGGGCTAAGTGCTATGAGGAATACAAAGTAGATTATTTGAAGTCTGTTCTTAAGAAACTTGCCCTTCATCAGGACAACTATTAACCACACTAATTTGTAGAGGTTTTGCACAAATCCATTTTGCGACAAACTTTGATGGCACCCAGCTGGAATTGAATTACATCAATGGTTATTGTGCTTCACCTGATCACTCTTCAGCACTCCTTGAGAATTTTTACTAATTGTCCTCTCTATACATTCAGTAGGCAAAGCACTACGTGTGTTCCAACCAACACAAAACCACACTTCGATGTTGATTGATTTTTCTCTGTACTACTTTTCTGAAACATATATATTCTCAGCTGAAACAAAATTAAGTGTACACACTGATCAAAAGTTGACACAACAATCTGAGATGAGTTTGGGGTACATCTGGACGACAAGACACACCAAATAGGCAATGCTGACTTATCCAGGTAGTTATCATATACATATTGTTTTTAACCTAGGAATGCATCCTATAGACACTATAATTAAGATGTTACCAGAAAGGTCTAAAATATCAAGAAAAAAGAAACAGGAAGATCAAGGAAGGCTGCACAGAGAAGAGAATGTCTGAACCTGATGGGAAAATGGGACTTACTTTTAAATCCTATAAATAATTCATAAATTTTATTTGAGTCACTTTTTGGTATTTCAATAAGGTAATTATTAAAGAATATTTCACCCGGAGCAATCTGGTAACTAAATGCATGCAAAACAAATGGAGAGTCAACCCAGAGATGTAATTAAATAGCATGTGAAAGAATCTTTTGAGCAGCCCAAGGCTGGTCACAAGGGGTTTTACCTTAGAGTTGGGTTCTGCACATGGTAAGATAAAAATCACAAGATTGATCCCAGTTGATGGTAATAAAGATGAACAATAAAAATGTTTTCAGAGCAGAAAAATTTCCTCCCCAAAACCCATAATCCCAGTCTAACCACAAGCAAACATCAGTCAAACTCAAATGAGGGGCACTCTACCTAACCAGTACTCCTCAAACTGTCAAGGTCATCAAAAACAATGAAAGTCTGACAACTAAATATGACATGGGATCCTGGGACAGAGCAAGGATATTAGGGAAAAGCTAGTGAAATCCAAATAAAGTGTAGAGCTTAGTTAATACAGTAATTAATGGCTAAGAGTAATGTACTGATGTTGGTTTCTTAGTTGTGACAAGTGTACCACAGTGATGTAAGATGTTAACAATCAGGGAAACTGGATGAAGAGTTTACAGGAACTCTGTCATTTTTGCAACTTCCCTGTAAATCTAAAACTACTGTAAAAAATTGTTTAAGTTTGTTAAAAAGCAAATTGCCACAAGCCTTATTGAAACTGGCTCAGTGATATAATCAACTTCCAGGAGACAGCTTTGCAAGGGAGATAAATAATAATGGACTAGCCAAAAATCACAAGTTCAAATCTATCCTGGGACCTTAACAGTTGATTGACTTTAATACTCTGTGAGGGCCTTTCCTGGTGGCGCAGTGGTTAAGAATCCGCCTGCCAATGCAGGGGACACGGGTTCGAGCCCTGGCCTGGGAGGATCCCACATGCCTTGGAAGAAACTAAGCCCGTGTGACACAACTACTGAGCCTGCGCTCTAGAGCCCATGAGCCACAACTACTGAAGCCCGTGCGCCTAGAGCCCGTGTTCCGCAGCAAGAGAAGCCACCGCAATGAGAAGCCCGCACACCGCAATGAAGAGTAGTCCCCGCTCGCCTCAACTAGAGAAAGCCCACGTGCAGCAGAGAAGACACAATGCAGCCAAAAATAAATAAATAAAATAAAGAAATTTAAAAAAAACTCTATGAGCCTCTACCTTCTCCTACATAAAACAGGATTGGCAATATTTGTCTTGCCTACCTACTTCAAAAGAAAGGGGAAAAAGAGAAAGCAATATATGTTGAGCGTCAATTCTGTGCCAGGCAGGAAGCTTACATACCTATATCTTCTTGAATCCTCACAGTGACAGCAGACATTGTAAAGCCCATTTTGCAGACTAAGGAGGCTCAAAGAGGCTAAGTAACTTGCTTAAGGTGGTATTATTAGACAGTGTTAAAGTCAGATTTTGTACACAGTTTCTCTATCTCCTAAGTTGTTCCCTGCTGCCTTCCTTCCTCCAGGCTGCCTCCCATGGAATACAAACACAAATGCTTTGGAAACTGCCACACAACTCTACAGTCTTGCGTGAACACTGCTTCCAACACAACTGTCTGAGAGCCCAGTTGATTGTCCAAACACAAATGTGGGAAAGGGTCTCTCACCACTTGCTAGTACTGAAAAAGCAGCTCCCCAGTTGGGCAAGGGGTACTTGAGCGGCCTTCCAAGGCACCATGAGTCTGTGCCACCTGTGAGCACTCATGTTCCTCTTTCTCCGTCTTTGGGGGCCGCCCTAGGGAATGCTCAGCCTGCCTTTTGGCAGCTCCACAGACTTCTTCTTTCTGCTGCAGAGTGCTTTATATCAGGGGTGTCCAGGGCAGGAGCCAGAGAGGCGTATTGGTAATGTGATGCGATAATAGTGTATCAAATTCAAAATGCCACTTCTGCCAAAAGGAATTTAATTAAGCACAAAAGTGGGTTACTGCAATGAAATGCACATGTGTTCTTTAAAGTCATGCGTGCCTTTGGGTATTTGGAAAATACCCTAAATGCATGTTATTACAGGAATCCTGTTATCAGCCAGAAAGAAGGCTTTAGATCCTAGGTATATGGTTTGAAATATGTGAGCATCTTGAAACTTTGGTGTTAACGTGTCAGTTTATCTGCATGAAATAAACTGCATTTTGTGCCCAGGCCAAGACATAATCTTCCCCCTCACTAATCAAGATACAATGGACTTTTCTAGTTTAAAGTTTCAGCTTTGCTATCAAATCCAGACCAAGCTTTCCAAAGATCTAGACAGCTAAGAAAGTTGCTACTATTATTTTCACTTTAAAAAAAATTATTTATTTATTTGACTGTGCCAGGTCTTAGTTGCAGCACGTGGGATCTTCGCTGCAGGATCTTCATTGCCACGTGTGGGCTCTTAGTTGCGGCATGAGGGATCTAGTTCCCTGACCAGGGATCGAAACCGGGCCCCCTGCATTGGAAGCATGGAGTCTTAACCACTGCACCACCAGGGAAATCCTTGTTTTCACTTTTAATAAGAGTATTAACTGCCTTTGAACGCAAGCATTCATCATAGATTCATAAAAAATCATGAATGGTCTCATCCAGAGGGCTATTAAAGGCCATCTAAATCAATCCTTTCTTTTTGTAAGTGAGGAAATTGAGGCCCAGAAGGGTAACTAGCCCAGGATAACATAGTGAGTCACTGGCAGGCTGAGCCCATAACTCAGGCTGGTGGCACACATCTCACAAAAATATCCTATGTGGGACTAAGTGACCCATTATATTACTATATATGCGATCAAGTCTATTTTAAAAGTCACACATCCAGTGGAGAACGAATAACATGAATCTAGCTGTGGGGAAACATGGAATGTACACCAAATGAGGAACATTTTGATTTAAAAAGGGGGAAGAAATTATATTCTCCAAAAGTATCAGTGTCATAAAAGACAAAGAAAGGCTGAGCAACTGTTTGTGATGAAAGGACGTAACTAAATGCATGCCTAGACAGGACTGTAACTAGAGGAGGAAGTGCTAAAAAGGACATTATTGGGTTAATTGATAATTGAAATATAGACCATAAGCTGGATAAAAGTATGAATCACTGTTAAACTTATTAAGGTTGATAACTGTGCTCATAAAAGAGAATATCCTAATTCCTAGGAAACAGACAGTGAAGTATTTAAGGATAAATGAACATGACATGTAACTTACTCTCAATTTGATCAGAAAAAATTTTATATAGACAAACAGACAGATAGATAAGACAATTAAGGCAAAATGTCAACAACAGATAAACCTGGATATAGGCTATAAGAGTGTTCTTTGCTCTATTTTTATGTTTGAAATTATTCCAAATAAAAAGTTAAAGAAAATTTAAGCCATGCAAATGATTACCACCAGCACCACAAAATTATAACCACTCTTCATTCAAGAGCAAAGGAGGGCATTTTAAGAACATCTCCAAAAATATAGAGTCATGATATCCTTCATGCATATTTACTACAAAACCAAAATCTTAATAAATGAAAGCAATGAGTAGGGTCACCTCAGAAGGCCTCCCAACTTGGTGTTTATGTCTTGATTTGGGGCTGGCACTACCCCTTCTGGGACTGCTGTCATTTGCCCATTTTGTTATGATCTTTCATAGTGAAAAAAAATAACTTTCTATTATCCTGAAAATTACAATGAGAAAATTGATACCTACTGATTGCAGCAAAATAATTAACCCACATGTTTTCTCTTTAAAAAAACAAAAAGCTAAAGGTTACATTTCTGGATATGAACAGGAAAATGGTCACATCAGGCCATGCTGAGGTTCTAATGAGGGAAGACAATGACCGTTTCCCTGGAGGCTTGAACAATCAGCTTCATGACAGAGCTTCATTTATAGTCATTATTTACACTGACCCAGAATAGCAATAGCAGTGCCTGCTCATCCCAATGGAAAGCAAACCCTCTTCTCTGAATTTGCCATCTGATTCTGGGCAGTGCCTGTCAGTTGTCTGCTTCATGAGTCTATGCCAGTACTGACTGTCCACACAAACCATGTGGCATTGGTGTTCCCCAAAGATAAAAACTAATACTGGCCACCACTCCATATTCTTGGTACTTAGAGAATGTTCTCTGTTAACAGCAGGGTAGCTTTACTAAGTCATTCATGGATCATAAATTTATACCCAGTATATTTGAAGATATTGGCATGTGTTCTGTTCTGGAGAAGAAACTAAGTCCAAAGGCTGGGTCCTGCCCTCAGGAAGATTGTAATGGCACTGGAATTGCAAAGATCACACAAGGCAACCTCAGGCAGCCACTCTGGCCATGGGCCATAGAGCCCAAATGTTCTATGTACAAAAAAGAGTTGTAAATGCAGTAATCCTGGCACAGAAGGCGCCAGCATAGCAATGTTTATATCACATTGTTTAGTCACCAATGACTAGGTATGCCTAATCAAGCCAAATGTGCTATGCTCTCTTGCCTTCTGGTCTTTGTACATCCTGTTCCTTCTGCCTGGAACATTCTCTCCCACCCTCACCATCCAGTATCCCACCTTGCGCCCACCACACCACCTCCCTTTCTTTGGTTCATTCCTACAGCTCCTAACTTGGATGTTATCACCCTTGAAAAGCTTTCCTTGTCCCCTTCCTTCTCGGGCTGGGTCCTTCCTGTGTCCTCCCATTAAATTAGCCTTTATCGTGTTGCAAGGGGGACTCTAGAGTCAGACTGTTTGGGTTCAAATTCTGGGTCCCTCATCTACTAGCTTTGAGGCCTAAGTCAAGTTAGTCCCATGCATAGCCCCTCTGTATCTCCTATGGTTTATTATCTCATTTAAGCTCTAGCCAATTCTCTATGAGAGGTGTTGCCCTCACTTCACAGTTGAGGAAACTGAGTCTCAGGTTACATAACTCAACCAATGTGACACACCTGGGGAATGCAGAGCCATAGCCAAGTCTAGAGGATATTTAAGACATCAGTTTTAAGCAACATCAGGAACTTTCTCAGTCAAGTGGTACTAAAAGTTCTGCTACTGTCAGGGAGGAGTCTTGGCAAAAAGATTTGGGACCGCCTTTCCAGAAGAGGTCAAGCAGAAGTGCCAAGAGATTGTGAGCTGAGACCCCCCCACCCCTGAGACTGTCTTCCAGGGAGGGAACCTCCAGGTGACAACTATTAGAAACTGTTTGATAGCCATTAGTTTACTTTTTATATCACATTTAGTGACACAGTTCAATTGTTTTTACATTTATATTTTCATTTTCATTAGGAGTAGGGGAGAGAGATAAATTATGGTGACAGAGGGCCCTGAACACTCTTCCTACAGGAGCCTGGAATATGTTCCCCATTTCCTAGAGAACAGAGATGATGAGAGTTACATAGAAATCCATGGGAAAGATATTCACAGTTGAAATAGGAGGCAGTAAAACAAAGAGCTTAAATCATGGGTTTTGAAATCAGAGCTGATCCAGACTCTTCATAACTGTGTGACCTTGGGAAAGAAAACTTAGGAACTCAAGTTTTCTCTAGAGTTAAGCTAAGTATTCCAAGTCAAACAGGGGTGTCAGCCAGATATAAAAGAAGGGGAAAGAGAGGTGTGCAAGGATGAGGGGGCACTGTGTATAAAGACAGTTTATCCTATCTGCCTGGTAACATCTCTAAATGGTGTGAGAAGGACCCCACCCCTGTTTATCATGATGCATCCACTTCTACTTCACAGTTGACCCAAAATCCTTCTCTGGTAAACATGTTGCTGTAATTTCATCTCAGCTGTTTGTTTAGAGGTTTTGAGTGCTAAATTTTGATTTTGAGGTTAAATTATCCTTTAAAAATAGTTTCAAGATGCCTTAACTTGTGCCGTAACTAAAAGGGAATAGCTGTTTTAGTGTTGTAAGCGTCTCTAATTAAACACTAGGATCTTCTTTCAAAAGAATTTCTTCCATCAATAATATATCTCGAGATCTATATTTTAATCATACTCATTTTCTATACTTTCAGAATCACTGTTATTCACCACTGATAGAAGGGAATCCAATGTCTTTGTTGGTTTGATATATAATCTCATTTTCTGAAAGCTGGTTCATAGATCCTAAGGACCAGCAAATGATCAGTACATGATCAGTAATGGTAATAAGAAAGGCTGCATGAGGAAGGCAATCTAAGGTGAGGCTTCTGGGAATGGAGTCACATGGTGGGCTCGGACCAATGGGTGAACATTGCTGGGCAGGAAGTTGTCAGAGGTATACCAGACAGCCCCTGGCAGGCAGAATTCAGGCTTGATTTCGATGGCATGGGCCAGGCTCCTGTATGTGATAGGAGCCTCTAGGAAGTTGGCATATTCCACTAAGCCTGTGTTAGTGCCTTTAGTAAAAGTGTCAGTTGTTACTCCTCGGCAGGTGGGTGGGATGGGGTAGTCTGAGAACTACTGAGTCCATCTACCTTCTAATAGCATCAACTGAGTAAATTAAAGAAACTACATGAGTAACAAAAGATATCACTTCTTCATAATTACCCATATTTTAGCAATATGATTACAGAATATTTCAATTATAAAAGCATGGAAACATTTTTTAATTGTAATTGTAATATAGAAACAGTTTTTGATATGTAAGATGTTTCAATTATTAGGTAACTAGGCAGCATCCCTGGTGTTGCCGTCACAACTCTTTTTCTATCATTACATATATAAGCACTTGCTCAAATTTACCATCAGTTTTCTACATAGAGTTGCCCCTGAGAGAAAAAGTCCCATCATAATCAATGTCCATAGTCTGAGGTATCTGTCAGGTGATCATTGACTTCGGTTCACAATTGAAATGATTATTCGTCTTCTCTGTCCACAGCTTAGGAATCCTGGACTATGACTGCCTGCTTCTATGCGCTGCCACACTAAGGCCTCTCCAAGAGAAGGCCATGAATGCCACGTGGCCTATATTTTGAGTCAGATCCACCCAGATATAGTTTTGAATTTGACAACAATTTCCAATCACACCCACAGGACACATTTAGAGGGGGGAAAAAAAAGAAAATTAATTTTATTCATACAAATATTATTAGGTTAATAAAGTTTGTTTATAGCTTTTGTCCTCCCTCATCATGGACTATTGGGACACAACAGTTGTACTTAATGAAACAGCAAACTTAGACTCTCAAGACTATTTACTTTTTATTGTAAAAGCAGTAACAGCATTGAAGGAAATTTTAAGGAAGAAAAATCATCTCTAATCCCAACACTCCATCAAAAAAAATTATTTTCACTCTAACTCCATTCCTAGCTTTAGTTTACATAATTGCAATCATAGAACACGTAAATTATTCACTTCACTCTCAATTGCAAATATTTTCAATGCTGATATGTAATTTTAATTTTTTTATTTCACTTTTTGGTACAAAATTTACAGTTTTTTCTGGCTGCACAGTTCATCAAATACTGTAACTTTCTTAGTAATCCTCTAGTAATTTGAACACTTGATTTGTTTCCAGTTCTGTGTTATTTCAAAACAAGCTACAACAAATTAACATGAAGGTATAGTTTTTCCTTAAAATAAATGCCCAGAACTGAGATTTGTTAGATGCAGGTGATTTGGCTTTTACTCAAACCATTTATTAGCAGCTTGGATGAGCCCCTGGTGGAAATCTTCGCCAGTTCTCCTCTCCTCAGTCTCGGACATAACTTCTCTGAGCTCTTAAAGCCCTCTTGGCTCTCCTGCTCCCCTTCCACTCCCAGACCCAACCCAGGCAAATGAAGGATGCTAACCAGCATTTTAACAGTTGGCTAAGCAAATCCCAGGCCACTTCACACTTCATTACCTTATCTCCACTCTCCTTTCTTCCTCAAGAAATGTCATTTCTTATAAAGAATGAGGTGTGTATAATCCTCAGCTGTTTGGATGCACTTTTAAAAATTCACAACTATGGCAACCTAGCAAGTTATCTGAACTACAGATGTGACTGACACACCCATGAGGCTAATTCTACTCCACACATATTGAATAGGGTTTGATGAAAAGCAAAGAAGATAAAATATGGGAAAGTACTTTCTAAATAGCAAAGGAACATGCAGAAAGTATAAATACTATTAAGCACACCTAAATTTACCTTTACATGTGTGGCATAATGGGAAATATAAATATATATTTGGTCTTTGTCTCTATTTCCTGGCACAGAGCTCCTAAAACACTAGGAATTTCCTGAGGATAGGATTGATAGGAGTGTCTTCTGTTATTCATAACAAGCTACTTTAGACTATATCTAAGTTTATGCTAATGAGGTGACTCTCTAGAGGACCCTGGATATCTTCAGGATAGAGGATGGTTGGTGGAAGGACCAAGCCATGCTTAGAGGGCTGGAACTTTCATCCCTTACTCTTACCTACCAGGAAGGGAAAGGGGGCTAGAGACTGAGTTCAATCACCAAGGGCCAATGATTTAATCAATCAGGCCTACATAATGAAACTTTCAAAAAACTCTAAAAGACAGGTTCAGAGAATTTCTGGGTTGGTGAACACACGGAGGTGCTGGGAGGGTTGTATACCCGGAGAGGACATGGAATCTCTGTACCTCTTCCCACATACCTTACTCTATATACCTCTTCCATTTGGCTGTTCCTGAATTTATTCTTAATAATAACCGAGGAATACTTAAGAGCTTTCCTGAGTCCTGTGAGTCATTCTGGCAATTTATCAAATCTGAGGGAAGGTTGTGGGAACCCCCAAATTTGTAGTTTGCCAATCAGAAATGTGGGTAGCCTGGACAACCCATTTTCAGCTGGTGTCTGCAGTAGGGGCAGTCTTGTGGGACTAAACCCTTTAACTAATGGGATCTGACACTAACTCCAGGTAGAGAGTGTCATAATTGAATTGAATTCTTGGACACCCAATTGGTGTCTGGATAACTGCAGAACTGATATTGGAAAAGACACCACATATTTGGTATTGAGGGAAAAAACTTCTCAACATGACTCATTTGGTAATCCTGTTAAAATGCAGATTCTAATTCAGAGCAAAGCCTTTCCTACTCACAGGGATGGTCCATGGATCTGCAGCATTGGCATCACTTGGGAGCACATTAGAAATGCAGAATCTCACACTCCATCCCAGACCTACTCAACCAGAATCTGCATTTTAACAAGATCCCAGGGCTTCCCTGGTGGCGCAGTGGTTAAGAATCCACCTGCCAATGCAGGGGACGTGGGTTCGAGCCCTACTGCAGTAATATCCCACATGCCGAGGAGCAACTAAGCCTGTGTGCCACAACTACTGAGCCTGCGCTCTAGAGCCCACAAGCCACAACTCCTGAGCCCGCGTGCCACAACTACTGAAGCCCATGTGCCTAGAGCCCACGCTCCACAACAAGAGAAGCCACCGCAATGAGAAGCCCGTGCATTACAACAAAGAGTAGCCCCGGTTCGCCTCAACTAGAGAAAGCCCGCACACAGCAATGAAGACCCAACGCAGCCAAAAATAAATCAAAAAACAAAACAAAACAAAACAAAAAACCAAGATCCCACAGTGAGTCATATGCACAGTAAAGTTTGAGAAGAACTGGTGTGAGTCTCAGTTTTCTTGTTCCTAAATGCTTTGTAACCAGCACACAGTACACACTCAGTGAGTGGAAGCTACTATAGACTTTGCTCTGGGTTCAGAGTTTAGATTTAAAAAAGCATTCCTTATAACTGAACAAAAAGTAACTGCTGGTAGGTTTGAGGTTTGTAAGCAGGTGCAGGGATGGGCTGTATGCTAGACGCTTTGAGCAGGCCCTACAGACTTAGTACAGCACTGCAGAAGTAGCTTCTTGGCTGGCCAGGAGAGGGGCTATCCAGCAGAGCTTTTAAGCAGAATACCAAAAACGTCCTTCTTAAGAACAGCCTCAGGACCCCGTGAGGTGAAATCAGGTTGCAGCTATCATACCCGAGACATCAGCTCATACCATGAGTCCCTAGGAAGGCAGAGCTGGATAGAGGCGAGCTCAAGCCTCTCAACCACTCCCTCAAACCAGGCCCTATACCAAGACCAGTGGAAGGCACACTCTCACTATGCAACCCCTTTCAGCTGCAGTTCAGGACTTCCAGAAGCATCTGTCTCATAATGATCTCTATTTTCATTACAATAATCTTTTGGGGGAAATGCTTTTCCAGAGTTAAATTTAGAAAATAAATGGTGCAGTCAACTGTAATCTAAAGCTTTAGAACCATAGCCGTAGCCTAACCTACTATATACACAACTGGGCCATGTGATCCCCCACCAGCTGTCTCAGCCCCACCCAAAATTAAGGGCCTATCCTATGTTGAAGCAAGAGGGATTTAAGCCTCAGCTCAAAAATAGGAAACATCAGGGCTTCCCTGGTGGCGCAGTGGTTGCGAGTCCGCCTGTCGATGCAGGGGATGCGGGTTCGTGCCCCGGTCCGGGAAGACCCCACATGCCGCAGAGCGGCTGGGCCTGTGAGCCATGGCCGCTGGGCCTGCACGTCCGGAGCCTGTGCTCCGCAACGGGAGAGGCCACAACAGTGAGAGGCCCGCGTATCGCAAAAAAAATAAAAATAAAAAAAATAATAATAAAAATAGGAAACATCAACAATCCTCTGTCTTCTCCATGCCTTGACTTTGAACCCACTGTGATGACAGAGTCAGACAAGCATGGTTTCAGTGCTGGGTTTGCCTGTTCTTACTGTATGTCCCGTGGAAAGTTACTTCACCTTTCTGTAACTCAGTTTATCTCACCTAATAAAACAAAGACAACAGTAACTATCTCATAAGATCATTGTAAGATTTTTTTTAAATAAATTTATTTATTTTATTTTATGTTGGGTCTTCATTGCTGCACACCGGCTTTTCTCTGGTTGCAGTGAGCGGGGGCTACTCTGCACTGCGGTGCGCAGGCTTCTCACTGTGGTGGCTTCTCCCATTGGGAGCATGGGCTCTAGGTGCACGGGCTTCAGTGGTTGTGGCACACGGGCTCAGTAGTTGTGGCTCGCGGGCTCTAGAACTCAGGCTCAGTAGTTGTGGCGCATGGGCCTACTTGCTCCACAGCATGTGGGATCCTCCTGGATCAGGGCTCAAACCCGTGTCTCCTGCTTTGGCAGGTGGATTCCCAACCACTGCGCCACCAAGAACATTGTAAGATTTTATAAGAAAACATAATTATAGTAGCTAACACTTAGGGAGTAAAATGAGCCAGGTTCTGTGCATAGCACATTATGTGGATTCATTCATTCATCTGATGCATATTTATTGACTACCTACCATGTTATTGGGCACTGTTTGCTGAGGTCTGGAATAATAATAGTTAATTCTATTGAACATTTCCTATGTGCCAGGCACATTTCAAAGCAAGTTATTTCTTTTTTTAAAATTCCATCTTTATTGAGGTATAATTGGTATACAAAAAAAAATGCACATCACTAATGTATACAATTTGGTGAATTTGTACATATGTATACACCCATGTTATCATCACCACAATACACGTAGTAAACATATCCATCACCTGCAAAAGGTTTCCTGTGTCCATCTGTTTGATAAACATGTTATTTTTCAACAGTTCAAATTTCTAAACAGGTTAAATCTTCACAACAGTCCTCTGACTTTCTTCAATCCTCTCACAATAATCCAATGAAGAGGTAATATATTATTTTCCCCATTCCCCCAAAATGGGGAAACTGAGGCATAAAGGGTAAATAACTTGCCCAAAATCACACAGCTAGTAAATGGAGAACTCCAAAGATCATACTCCAAACTACTGGGGTATGCTATGTGACGTACGAGGTTAAACTGTATGAAATCACCAATATTCCAGCATTATTGATCCTTGTAAACAGTAATTCTATATGTTTTTACCAATACCTTTTTTTTTTTTGCGGTACGTGGGCCTCTCACTGCTGTGGCCTCTCCCGCTGCGGAGCACAGGCTCCAGACGTGCAGGCTCAGCGGCCATGGCCCACGGGCCCAGCCGCTCCGCGGCATGTGGGATCCTCCCGGACCGGGACACGAACCCGTGTCCCCTGCATCGGCAGGCGGACTCCCAACCACTGCACCACCAGGGAAGCCCACCAATACCTTTTTTAAGGGGATTTTGTAGAGTCTGAAATATAAGCAAACTTCAATAAAATGTCTTTTGTGTTCTCTTTTATTTTTTGTTTTGTTTTGCTTTACTTTTTTCCTTAGAACAGTCCTGCTATATTGCCGAGACTCAATCTCAACTTTGTGCCTTGGATCTACTGTCAAGCCTCTGTCTTGCTCCATGTCCCTGAATTGAGTCCTGGGGATGGGTTTATACCCTGTTCTAGCCCATCAGACCTCTTGACTCTGCCCTCAGGAACCAGTATCCCTAGGACCTTGCATTAATACTAATACCACAGTAATATGAATATGAAGAAATAATACGTAGTGAGTGCTTGCTCTGTAGTAGGCCCTGTTCTAAGACTCTTACATGCATTTGTGCATTTAATCCTAATAACAATCCTATCAAGCAAATGCTATTAGTTTTCCCTCTTCATAGATTAAAAAAAAATAAGGTAAGGAGAAGTTAGATGATTTGGCCACATTTGCTCCCTTCAGATAGATCTCCCTGTCCAGCTGCACTTCCAGACATCGCTTCTCCCAGATTTTTATCCTCCATCACTCTGATCATCTGCCTACCTAGACCCCTATGTTTCCAGGCACCACCTGCTTTCTCCCAGACCCCCTTTCCACTTTTGCCTTTTTCTTTCTGTATCTCATTCTGCTGGCCACCCTGGGTGTCCTTGAGAACCATCCCTGGCTCCTGCCTCACCCCACTTGTCCAGTCTAGGGCACAGTCCAGACCCCTTATCAAACCAAACCCTGAGCAGTTACCAAAACCTACCCAGACTTGTCCTGAGTAATTCTTCAAGACTTAGGATCCTTGTAACTTTCACAGATTAAAGCTAAAATGTAAAATGTTCCAAAGGCTTTGGGGAATAAAGGAGATAGGCCAACTTTTAAAAGAAGACTTAACAGCTCAGATGTACTCTAAACAATTAAGGATACAATATATTCCTGGAGGAAACTAAAGCATTTTTAATTATTTCATCCATCCTTCCATTGACAGATGTCTATGCCATACCAGGCTCAAAACAAAGTGCTGGAGACACTAAGATAAATAATAAAACACAATGACCATCCTTTTGGAATTCCCAATCTAGTGTGGGCAGACAGATCTTTGAACAAAGCGCTCCTACCTAGTGTGTTAAGTGCATTAATAGAAGGGGACACAAGGAGCCTGGAGGACCAAGAGAGAAAGTAAACAACTTTGTGGGACACCAAGGGAGATAACTCCAGGGGCCAGTCCTTGAAGACAACAAGGGGCTACCTACCTACCTACCAGGCAGGAAAGAGAGAAGGCCATGTAGGCATTAGAGAAGGATAGTCCAGGCAGAAGAAACAGCATGAGCAAGGATGGAGAAGTGAGGAACTAGAGTGATTTAGGTAATACAGTGAGGCTAGAACCTAGAGCCAAAGAAGGTAGAGCTAAGAAGCCAGCAGGAGCCAGATCATGGTGGGCTTTGTGCCAGTGACCAAGAGGCTTAAGGATGATGGAGAGTCTTTTCAAACAGGGCAGTTAAATTGCCAGATCTGGGCTTGGGAATGGCCATGTCAGCAGCATGGAAGGTAAAGGAGAGGGAGAGACTTTGAAAGTCATAGGAATAGTTCAGTCAGGGGTGAGGACAAGACAAAAGCCTGGACTGTGGCTCTGGCTGTGAGATGGAGGGGAGGGGACAGAGAGGAGAACTCTAGAGGATAGAATACACCAGTACTAGTACCCACTGGGTGGAGCATGAGTGAAAGGAGGAATCTGTAAAACTTCTCTTTTTTTGTCTATGAATACCTCTCTATTTAAAGGGGGATAATTTGGTAAATTAATTATAATCACTGGAATAAAAAATCAATCATTAGCCACTAAGCAGTAGTTATCTATTGCTGCAAACCAATTACCCCAACACCTAGTGGCTTAAAACAACAAATATCAGGTTGGCCAAAATGTTTGTTTGGGTTTTTCCATAATATCTTATGGAATAATATTTATTATCTCACAAGTCAGGTATTCAGGAGCAGCTTAGCTGAGTGGTTCTAACTTAGAAACTTGCAGTCAAGTTGTCATCCATGCTGCAGTCATCTGCAGCTTGACTGAAGCTGGAGGGTCCATGTCCAAGATGGCTCACTCATATGGCTGTTGGTTAGACGTGTGAGTTCCTTTCTGGTTGTTGGCAGGAGGCCTCGGCTCCTTGCTATATGAAAACTCCAGAGCAAGTTTTCCTAGCCTTAAAAGTGACATATTTTCATTTCCAGAATATTCTATTGGTTTACCCAGGTCAGCCCTATTCAGTGTAGGAGGGGACTACATATGGCATGAACACCAGGAGGTGAAATTAATATGGGCCATTGTGGAGACCTGCCAGCATACCCTCGATTTCAGAGAAGTAAGTTATCATCATTAACCCATTCTACAGGTGGAGCAGCAGAAGTTAAATGTGAAGATAATGCAGTGTGGTGGAAAGAGCACTTGTTCAGGAGTCAGATGGTTGAACCTCAACTCTAGTGTTATATGTGTGACCCTGAGGAAGTCACTTTACTTCTCAGGCCTCAAATTCAACTAAAATATCAAGCTAGCATGTTTACTTCCCAGGAGAAGAATATTGGGGCCTGACATATGGGAACCCTGAATGCCAGTAGAAGAGGTTGAGTTGAGTAGTGGGCAGTTGGTGAGTCTTAAAGGTTTTTAAATTTAGAAATGCAGAGCAAAATCATACATTTTGAGGACTTCTCTGGAAGCAGTATGGAGAATTAAGTAGAGGGACTGAGACAAGACGTAAGCAGACCAGTGATACAAAAGATTCAGGAATGAGGTACAGGAACCCATTCTCAGCTGGTTCTGTTAGGAATGAAAGCACACAATCAGAAGGGCTCGGGAACCCTTCTGTAAATGCTGTAAATGCTGTGCAGCATTTACAAGGAAAGATCTACTTAGGGTCCACAAGATTGTTAATCTCTATCCTCTCTTTGCTTTTTTTCTGAAATGACAACCTGTGTCCTTACTCTTTGCCTTAGGACCCAGGATCCACTGAAGGCTACAAAACCAACAGAAAGACAGGAGCTATAAACAAGGTTGTCTCCGTTAGATGGTCTGCATTTCACTGCATTTCATTTCATTTCACTGGTCAGACTCAGTGAAGGTTTTTACTCTAGTCATTAAAACATTAAAAATAACACAATTCTAAATAGCAAAGTAGGATATGTTCATCACCCTGGCGGAGAGAGAGGAAGAAAGGAAAAATAAAAGGCTGGAGTCTGGTATCCACTGAAAATATATCTGTTCTTTTTTTCCTTTCTGAATTCAGAAAGAGTTTCAGTATTTGCTATGTACAAAGTGCCAAAAAAGAGCTGATAGGGTACATGTTTTAAAGACATAATGAAGACAAATATGAGTTCAGAACTAAAGTCTTCACTGAGAGCATGGCTAATATTATCAGTTTAAGTATTCTTTTATTTGTAGTGTACATAGGGTAGGGGGATATAAGCTGCTTAAATAGCTTCTCTTTGAATAACAGGAATGTCTTCTACTAAATGTAACTCTAAAAGATTAGAGAAGAGCCATAAAAAATAATTTTAACAGCCACGATCCCCTGTCCTCCCGCTTAAATAAACTCTGTCTATTCTATTAATTATTGTATTATACCATAAGCTACAGAGCTAGGAAACTCCCACTCTTTCCAGACTCACTCATGCATAGAACGTTTGTGACTGACAGACCAGTGAAGCTGAATGTGTAAATGGAGATGAAACATTCCAAGATTAAACATCTCCCAGGTAGGGGACTGGCATGTTTCCAGCATCTTAAGCTCGGCCAAGCTCTGTAGGGATGAGTATTCAAGGAAAGATGCTTGGTCTCAACCAGAGACTAGAATAACCCCTCCCCTTCCTGAACCTCTAATTATGCCCCCAAAACTTCCTCTTTCATGATCTATACTGATTTACTCAACAAATTGTGACAGAGCCTGGAAAACCCACTCTTACGCAGGTCCTGAGGAGATATACTGTTAGTTAAGAAGGGGTTCAAGATCAGAGGAACTTAGCGTCTGGGACAGTGTTTCTAAACCCTGAATGCACATTAAAATTACCTAAGGCTTTAAATAATTCCTAATGGGCCCCGCTGCTAACTAATTCAATTATAATCACTGGGGCGAAGCCCAAAGAGGAGCCAAAGTTGAGAATCACTAGGAAAGAGACAGACAAATAGATCATTGTCATACACTGTTACTGAGGAAAGTATAAGATCTATTAGACCCTTAAGCAAGGATCCCATCCCAACTTTGAGGGAGTCACAGGTTGGCTGGAAGGCACCTGACATCTTGTATTATACTTGAAGAGAAAAGGAGATAACAGAGGAAGGCAGGGTAAGGAATGAGGGTTGAGGGAGCAGTATATGCAAAATGAGAGATAGTATGACATTCTCCAGAATTACAAGCTGTGTAGTATAGCTGGAACAAAGGGTTCTGTGGGAGAGAGATAAGTGGTAAGACATGAGACTAAAGAAATAGACAGGAATCAAATTGTATTCATCCTTGATCCTTGACCTTGTCAGGTATATCCAAATAAGGAGTTTGCACTTTACACTGAAGGCCATGGGGATTAATGAAGGATTCTGGTTGGGGAATAAATATCTCAACCAGATTTCTATTTTAGAATCACCTGTGCTAGCAAATGAGGAGAAGTGATAAATGGAGGGCAAGAGTCTGAGAGGGGGTGAGGAATAGAGGAATAAGGACAGTTAAGACACTTGGGGATACAGAGAAGAAGACAGATGATGTGGGACTGAACCATGGCAGGAAGGACAGAGAAAGAAAAGATTGGAGAGACAATAATGGCAGAATAAATGAAACTTAGTGACTGATTAGATGTGAAAGTAAAACAAAGAGAAGGCTGACTCCCAGCTTCCTGGCCTGGGTGGCCAGATGTCTGGAAGAGCAGCAAGAGTAGAGGGGGGATTACTTTAATCTTCTGGCATCCTGTCCTGCTGTGACTCCCGCCATCCTTTCTCTTTGACCATTTCACGACCTAGTCATGCCTTCCACTGGCATTTGAGGGAAGGACATAGAGACTTTATTTCTGTTGATGATACAACAATGGACACCTATGAATAGATGATTTTAAATAGATGATTTTAAAAGGCTTTTGGTCCTTTGAAAGAGCTTCTAGAGTGCTAGTCAGGTTCTCTTTCTTGACCTGGGTGCTGATTACATGAGTGTGTTTAGTTTGTGAAAAGTCATTGAGCCACACATGAGTAACATGTATATATTATCATTCAAGAAAAAGTTTTTAAAAATCTATAGCTGGATTTTATAGCTGGGTTTTTCTTACCCTTATTTTGATAAATGAAATTAAGAATCCTATAAGTGGGGGAAAATAGGGGGAAAGGATAATGAGTTCAATATTTGGTACTCTGAGTTTCAGATGTCTATGAAATGCTAAAGCAATGGTATACTGTAGACATTAGTTGAATGAGCTGGTTTCTCAGAAGAATGATTTGTACAAGAGCTTCATGGAAACAAAAAGGGAAGTCGTTCTTCCTCTCTTTTTGAAAATACACTTCACAGAACCAGTACAGAAAGTTAATTAATTAACCCTTTAACATCAACGCTTGCCTCTGAGTAAATCTCCTTTTTTTTCTGTTCCTCATGCGTGTTTCTGCAGCAGTGTTTTCCTGACGACAACTGCTCCTAGTTGGCAAGAGGCTGGCTATTTTTAACTATTATGTACATACTCTCATCGCATACACAGCTATTCTAAATTCTTCATGCACTGAGACAGAGACTAGCTAGCTGTTCACCATACCCATTTCCTCTTTGCCCTGGGCACACAGTGAGATTACCATTCCCAGGCTTCCTGGTAGTTAGACATGGACATGAGCTTTGGTTCTAGACAGTACAGAGTGAGTTGAAGTGATGGGTGCCACTTCCAGATCTGACCCATCAAAATCTCTCACATGTAATCCTCTATGCTCTTCTCCCTTCTGCCAGCCTGAAGCAGACAAGTATGGCAACCTTGGAAGTCATGTGATGAAGATGCAAGAATCACAAACGGAAGGGTGCTAGGTCCTTGAATGTCTTCTAGCAGAGAGCCACTCACTGAACAGAAATACCTATTTTAAACTTTATGAGCTGAAGAAATAAACTTCAGATTCCACCTTCTCTAACTAGCCTTTCCAGATATTCCCACGTGAAGAGAACTCTACATATACTTTCTGCCTCAGATTCTGACAGCACTTTATTTGTACCTGTGTTTCTCTGTGCCTTCTATTTTGATCAAGTGTATTCTTTTCTGCTAGACTAGAAGTTCTGAGTGACAAGAATTAAACTTTTAGTTTCCAACTGAGAAGTTAAAGTGTTTCTAAGAATTTTTACTCAGGCACTCAATACTTGTAGAATTAATGAAATAAATAAATGCATGTTGGATGAATTCATTCATACATGGACAGATGGATATGAGTGGCAAGGTAAGGAGGAGATGCCTGAGATTTGAGGCCTGGCAAAAATGGAGAAAGCTGATAAGTATTAATGGTAATAAGAAAGTCAGAAAGGAGGAAACCAATCTTTGGGTGTTCATTCACACATTCATTCCCCCCCATTCATCCTTCCACTCATCTCATCCTCCCTCAATGAAAACAAACTGAGCAACTCTGGTAACATAATAAGATAGCATTGCTCTATGCACTTTTCATGGAGTAACTCATTAAGTCTTCATAACAACCCTATTATGTGGGCACTATTATTTCATCCATTTTATAGACAAGAGAAACTTAAGTAAGTAGCTTGTCAAAGCCACACAGGTAGCAGTGAGGCAGAAACTCAGACCCAGACAATCCTAGTCTAGAGTCCAAGTGCTCAACCACTATGCTATAGCAACATGCCAGCCATGATTTTCTTCATGGAGCTACAGAGAAGAGTAAGGAAACAATCTTCTTCTTTAAAACTTCATCATGTAATAAACTAGTAATCTCACTATGGTGTCTAGTGTGACATATACTGTAGTGGAGATGCATAAAGTGCTGTGATGTGGGGTGGAGCAGGAAAGAAAGCTTGGGATATTTCATCCAGAAGATGACATTTAAGCTGGGCCTGGAAGATGAGCAGCATAGGTCTGCACAAGGTGAATGGGGATACTGGAGAGAGTCAAGCAGACAGATTACCAGGAGCCAAGGCACACGAAGAAAGTGTTCTCATGTGGCAAGAGTATCTGGATGCTTGCAGTTGGGAGGGAGTGAAAAGAAACAAAACTTTAAAGGAAGTTTGCATCCAGAGCATAAAGAGCCTTGATTTCCAAGTTAAAGGATTGCTCCTTGGCTGGTAGGCAATTAAAAGTCACTGAAGAGTTTTAAGTGAGGAAATAGCATAATGAAATCTGTGCTGAAGAAAATTCTCCTGTGCTGTATGGAGTAAAAATCATGGCGTGGAGAGATATGAGATGCAGGGTGAATATGGTCTGAATGGTGCTCGCCAAAAATTCATGTCCACCGGGAACCTCAGAATGTGACGTTATTTGGAAATAATGTCTTGGCAGATGTATTTAAGGTAAGAATTGATATGAGATCATATTGGATTCAGGTGGGCCCTAAATCTAATGAAAGCCTTCTTATAAGAGACAGAAAAGGACACAGAGAAGAAGGGAACATGAAAATGGAGGCAGAGACTGGAGTGATATATCTATAAGCCAAGGAATGCCAAGGAGAGCTGGCAACACCAGAAGCCAGGAAAGATGCATGGGACAGGGTCTCCTTCAGAGCCTCGAGAAGGAACCAACTCTGCCGACACTTTGATTTCAGACTTCCGGCCTCCTGAACTATGAGAGAAAAAAATTCTGTGGTTTTAAGCCACCAAGTTTGCAGTGATTTGTAATGGCATTCCTAGGAAATTAATACACAGGGAGATTAATTAAGTGGCTCTTGCTCTAGTCTAGGAGAGAAAACAAATCCTGAATTGAGATGAAGGTACATGGACAGAGAGGAGAGGCCATATTAAAGAAATGAAGTCAGAATGGACCAAAAATGGACACGTTAGGTGAGGAAGAAATGAGGAGAAACATCAAAGATGGCTTTGTGGTTTCTATCTGGGTCATTAACTGAGACTGAGAATATAAAAGGAAGAGCTGATGTGGAAGAAGTCAGACTTTGAAAATAAAAGTCATACATTTTATTGTTCCTTAGACTTTGCATTTAAAAGCAGATAGGTAGGCTATTAGGCTTTCTCTGTGCACATTAGATTAGGAAGGAAGGAAGGAAGGGAGCGAGGGAGGGAGGGAGGGAGGGAGGGTTCCTTAAAGTCCTGCAAATTATGAGGCTAAGTGGTACAGTTTGAAGAACAATATCTGGCTTACAGCAGACACTCTTGAATCATAGTCCAGAAGCCAAAGTATAAAGCTGAACATTTCAAAAGAACAGGAATACCTGGACAACTCCCAATTTCATTTCTCCAAACCAACCACAATTATAGATTACATGTGAGATATATCTGTGTCATTGAAAAAATAACAATCCACAGCATCACTGCCATGTTTAGAACAGGCATGATATTTCTGAGAGTGGGAAGAACACTCTAACGTTGATGGTGAAGAGTGGGTCCCTGGCATGGGGAGGAAGAGGCAGGAAATAACTGGTCAAATAGTGTAAAGAAGAGGGTTGAAGGTCTATTAGAGAAACTGGAAAATAGATCAGAGTTTGCTTTTCAGACTCAGAAAAACTGGGTGGATCAAACTACTCTTGCTCAGCCCCATTTGTGTCTTGGATCCTTGCATGACTGCCCACGATTCATAAAATGACAGAAACAAAAAATAAAAAGAATTATAATGATAATATCTGTAGTTAATATAACTAAGGACTTCTTCATTTTAGATTTAACTCCACTCTACAAATCATAATCAAAACGTAAATGACTCAGATGATACTCTGAGTATGGTTTTCATGAGCGTCCTAAGGATTACTATGAAAGATTATGCCAAAACTACATTTTTTTTGCATGTGACTAGGCACTAAAGTATATATTAGGATAAATAATTATTCATTTTATTCATTGGGACATATGACAGATTTGTAACAAACTCTAAATTGGAAAAGTTTACAGAATTCTTTTTTTTTTTTTTTTTGGTATGAGCCATACATGAATCTTCCTCTTATGACTACTTGCTCAGAAAGCATAAAGATTAAAAAAAACGCATTCTAACCAAATTGGAAAAACGAAGCTTGCTTATTTATGAAATGTAAAGTGCAGCCCAAAAGAATTTTGGTTCTAAATCACCTGCATTAATTTTACTCTCTCTTTTTTTAAACTTTGTCTTTCTTGAATTGTTTAGTACATCAAACGCTCAATACCCATAGCACAGAATGTTATAATGTTAACATCTTGGTGGAATTTGTTTTAGTTTTTTTTATTTAAGAAATATAACATTATAGGTTGAGTTGAATCCTCTTTGTACTGTCCTTGAGCCTATTTTCATCCCCCTTCCTCCAAGAAACCATCCTCCTGAACCTGTATGGCTCTTTCTGTTTTTATGCTTTTACCCCACATATATTTAAATCCATAAGTAACAGACAATATTGCTTTGTATGTTTTAAACATGTATGTAAATGGTGTATTAACAAGATTTGATTCTTTTCACTCAACTTGGGTTTTCCAAAATCATCCTTCCTGATACACGTGTCTAGCTCATGAGGTTCACAGCTATGAAATGTCCACTGCTTTTCCATTGCCCTATCGATGAGCATTTAGGTTGTTTTTAATTTTTCAATATTGCAAACAATTCAATAATAAACATCCTAAATGTCATATTACACAGAGGAGAGAATTTTTCTAGGGTACCTATATCTAAACATAAAACTAGCTGCCATAGAGACACATAGCTTCATTTTAGCAAGGTATTTCCAAATTGCTCTCTAAAGGGGTTTAAACAATTTGCACTCCCCCCAGAATGACCGTGCTCATTTCTTACGAAAACATGGCACTGTTGAACTATTTAATTTTGGCCCATTGGATAAGTGTGAAATGGTATTTCTCTGCTTTAATTGGCATTTCCCTGATTATTAATGAGGTAGAGCATCTTTTAATATTTTATAGGCCATTTTGATTTACATTTCTGTGAACTATTTTTATATTTTGTCTTTCTATTGGGCTGTTTGTCTTTTACTTACTGTAGTGTTTTCTTCACATATTTTACTCTCAATTAAACAGTGCCTATTTTAGAAAACAAAATGATATTTATTTCTCTTTAATTATAATTACTTGTTAGTGCCAAAAACCAGCTGAATGATAGTTAAAGACTTCTTTTTCTCTCAGCTTCCTCTTCTTATATACATATTTCTTATAATAAAGTGTTAATAAGTAGAAGTTACCATGTAATTTAAAGGTGGGTCTAGAAAGAGAATTAAGTTATTTTATTCACTATTCTCCACCTTCAAATGCCCCTACACACACACATGCACACACACACACATGCCACAAACACACAGAGCCCACACACCAGGATGATCAACTGTCCAGGAATGCCTGGGACAGAGAGGGTTCTCAGGACACAAGACTTTCATTGATAAAACTTGGAAAGTCCCTAGCAAGCCAGAATCATTTGGTCACCCTAACACATACACACAACATACATACGAATTTTCCTCTAATTTCAATTGCTTTAAATTGTTGTTAACTACATAAAACCCACTTTATAGTCCACTGTCCCCATTTCTATGCAGCATCATATTGGAGGTCCCAGCCAGTGCAATACAGAAGGAAAAGGAAATAAAAGGCATACAGATGATAAAATAAGAAATAAAACTGACTCTCTTCACTGACATGTCTACATAAAAAGCCCCAAGGAATCTTTTAAAAAGCTACTAAGGGACTTCCCTCGTGGTTCAGTGGTAAAGAATCTGCCTTACAATGCAGGGGACACAGGTTCAACCCCTGGTCAGGGGACTAAGATCCCACATGCCGCAGGGTAACTAAGCCCACGCGCCACAACTACTGAGCTCGCGTGCCTCAACTAGAGCCCACATGCTGCAACCTACAGAGTTCACATGCTCTGGAACCCATGCACCACAACTACAGAGCCCACGAGCCCTGGAGCCTGCGTGCCAAAACTAGAGAAGAGAAAAAAACCCCGCACACCACAACTAGAGAAAAGCCCACGCACCGCAATGAAAGATCCTGCATGCCTCAATGAAGATCCCGCAGGCCGTAACTAAGACCAAATGCAGACAGAAATAAATTAAATAAATAAATTATAAATAAATAAATCTTTTTTAAAAAAGCCACTAAAACTAATAAGTGAATTTAGTAAGATTGCAGTATATGTGGCTACTACAACAAAAATCAACTGTATTTCTATATATTAGCAATGAACAATTATAAATTGAAATTGAAAAAATATAACATTTAAAATAGCACCTGAAATATTTAAAAATAAATCTTCAAAATATGTGCAAAATCTATATATTGAAAAGAACAAAATGCAGATAAAATAATCAAAGAAAGGCTAAGTGAATGGAGATGCTGTGTTCATGTATTGGAAGACTTTATACAGTTAGGACAACAATTCTACTCAAATCGATCTATAGATCCAACACAGTCACAATTTTGTAATACACAATCAATTCTAAAATTTATATGGAAATGCAAAGAAACAGAATAACCCAAACAACTTGGAAAAGAACAACAATAGAGAATCCACATTATCTGATTTGAAGACTTACTATAAAGTTATAGTAGTCATGACAGTATGGAAATGGCAAAAGAACACACACATACATCGGTTAAACAAAATAGATTCCAGAAGCAGACTCACATGTTTGATTTTAAGCAAAGGTGGAAGGTACATTTTCAGCAAATGGTACTGAAAAAGTTGAACATTCATGTGCAAAAAGAAAACCAGAACTCCATACTATGCACAACATATAAAAATTAACTCATAATGAATCATAGCACTAAAAATAAAGCCGAAAACTATGAAAATTCTGAAAGAAACAGGACAAAATATTTGTGACCTTAGGTTAAGCAAAGATATCTTACATAAACTAACAAAACATAATCCACAAAAGAAAAGACTGATAAATTGAACTCCATCAAAGTACAAAACTCTGTTCTTCAAAAAACACAATTAGGAAAATCAAAAGACAAACCATAGACTGAGAGAAAATATTTGCAAAACACATATCTGATAAAGGACATGAAGACACTTTTGATTTTACTCTAGAATTTAAATACAATTGTGAGGTCCTAGCTTGGTGGTTTTGAGAATAAGCTTTGGAGTCAGGCAGACTGGCATTCTCTCTGAAAATTTCACCTGTAAAATGGAGAGAATAATAACAGCTAGTTCATGAATTATGGAGAGTCAGTTAATATAAAATATTCAGCACAGTTTGTGGTACTATATCCTCAGTAAAAATATGGAATAAACTTTCCAATTCGGTAAAATTTTTTTTGAATTTTATTTTATTTTTTTATATAGCAGATTCTTATTAGTCATCAATTTAATACACATCAGTGTATACATGTCAATCCCAATTGGCCAATTCATCACACCACCACCCACACCCCCCCACTGCTTTCCCCCCTTAGTGTCCATACGTTTGTTCTCTACACCTGTGTCTCAGTTTCTGCCCTGCAACCAATTCATCTGTAACATTTTTCTAGGTTCCACATATATGAGTTAATATACGATATTTGTTTTTCTCTTTCTGACTTGCTTCACTCTGTATGACAGTCTCTAGATCCATCCACGTCTCAACAAATGACCCAATTTCGTTCCTTTTTATGGTTGAGTAATATTCCATTGTATATATGTACCATATCTTCTTTATCCGTTCGTCTGTCGATGGGCATTTAGGTTGCTTCCATGACCTGGCTATTGTAAACAGTGCTGCAATGAACATTGGGGTGCATGTGTCTTTTTGAATTCTGATTTTCTCCAGGTATATGCCCAGTAGTGGGATTGCTGGGTCATATGGTAATTCTATTTTTAGTTCTTTAAGGGACCTCCATATTGTTCTCCATAGTGGCTGTATCAATCTCCATTCCCACCAACAGTGCAAGAGGGTTCCCTTTTCTCCACACCCTCTCCAGCATTTGTTGTTTGTAGATTTTCTGATGATGCCCATACTAACTGGTGTGAGGTGATAACTCACTGTAGTTTTGATTAGCATTTCTCTAATAATTAGTGATGTTGAGCAGCTTTTCATGTGCTTCTTGGCGATCTGTATGTCTTCTTTGGAGAAATGTCTGTTTGGGTCTTCTGCCCATTTTTGGATTGGGTTGTTTATTTTTTTGATATTGAGCTGCATGAGAGGTTTCTATATTTTGGAGATTAATCCTTTGTCCGTTGATTCATTTGCAAATATTTTCTCCCATTCTGAGGGTTGTCTTTTCGTCTTGTTTATGGTTTCCTTTGCTGTGCAAAAGGTTTTAAGCTTCATTAAGTCTCATTTGTTTATTTTTGTTTGTATTTCCATTACTCTAGGAGGTGGATCAGAAAAGATCTTGCTGTGATTTATGTCAAAGAGTGTTCTTCCTATGTTTTCCTCTAAGAGTTTCATAGTGTCTGCTCTTACATTTAGGTCTATAATCCATTTTGAGTTTATTTTTATGTATGGTGTTAGGGAGTGTTCTAATTTCCTTCTTTTATATGTAGCTGTCCAGTTTTCCCAGAACCACTTATTGAAGAAGCTGTCTTTTCTCCATTATATATCCTTGCCTCCTTTGTCATAGATTAGTTGACCATAGGTGCGTGGGTTTATCTCTGGGCTTTCTATCCTGTTCCATTGATCTATGTTTCTGTTTTTGTGCCAGTACCATATTGTCTTGATTACTGTAGCTTTGTAGTATAGTCTGAAGTCAGGGAGTCTGATTCCTTCAGCTCTTTTTTTTCCCCTCAACACTGCTTTGACTATTCAGGGTCTTTTTTGTCTCCATACGAATTTTAAGACTTTTTTTGTTCGAGTTCTGTAAAAAATGCCACTGGTAATTTCATAGGGATTGCATTGAATCTGTAGATTGCTTTGGGTAGTAGAGTCATTTTCACAATATTGATTCTTCCAATCCAAGAACATGGTATATCTCTCCATCTGTTGGTATCATCTTTAGTTTCTTTCATCAGTGTCTTATAGTTTTCTGCATACAGGTCTTTTCTCTCCCTAGGTAGGTTTATTCCTAGGTATTTTATTCTTTTTGTTGCAATGGTAAATGGGAGTGTTTCCTTAATTTCTCTTTCAGATTTTTCATCATTAGTGTATAGGAATGCAAGAGATTTCTGTGCATTAATTTTGTATCCTGCAACTTTACCCAATTCATTGATTAGCTCTAGTAGTTTTCTGGTAGCGTCTTTAGGATTCTCTATGTATAGCATGATGGCATCTGCAAACAGTGACAGTTTTACTTCTTCTTTTCCATTTTGTATTCCTTTTGTTTCTTTTTCTTCTCTGACTGCCGTGGCTATGACTTCCAAAAGTATGTTGAATAATACTGGTGAGAGTGGACATCCTTGTCTTGTTCCTGATCTTAGAGGAAATGCTTTCAGTTTTTCACCATTGAGAATGATGTTTGCTATGGGTTTCTCATATATGGCCTTTATTATGTTGAGGTAGGTTCCCTCTATCCCCACATTCTGGAGAGTTTTTATCATAAATGGGTGTTGAATTTTGTTAAAAGTTTTTTCTGCATCTATTCAAACGATCATATGGTTTTTATCCTTCAATTTGTTAATATGGTGTATCACATTGATTGATTTGCGTATATTGAAGAATCATTGTATCCCTGGGGTAAATCCCACTTGATCATGGTGTATGATCCTTTTAATGTGTTGTTGGATTGTGTTTGCTAGTATTTTGTTGAGGATTTTTGCATCTATATTCACCAGTGATATTGGTCTGTAATTTTCTTTTTCTGTAGTATCTTTGTCTGGTTTTGGTATCAGGGTAATGGTGGCTGCATAGAATGAGTTTGGGAGTGTTCCTTCCTCTGCAATTTTTTGGAAGGGTTTGAGAAGGATGGGTGTTAGCTCTTCTCTAAATGTTTGATAGAATTCACTGTGAAGCCATCTGGTCCTGGACTTTTGTTTGTTGGAAGATTTTTCATTACAGTTTCAATTTCATTCCTTGTGATTGGTCTGTTCATATTTTCTGTTTCTTCCTGGTTCAGTCTTGGAAGGTTATACCTTTCTAAGAATTTGTCCATTTCTTCCAGGTTGTCCATTTTATTGGCACAGAGTTGCTTGTAGTAGTCTCTTAAGATGCTTTGTACTTCTGCGGTATCTGTTGTAACTTCTCCTTTTTTGTTTCTAACTTTATTGATTTGAGTCCTCTCCCTCTTTTTCTTGATGAGTCTGGCTAATGGTTTATCAATTTTGTTTATCTTCTCAAAGAACTAGCTTTTAGTTTTCTTGATCTTTGCTATTGTATTCTTTGTTTCTATTTCATTTATTTCTGCTCTGATCTTTATGATTTCTTTCCTTCTGCTAACCTTGGGTTTTGTTTGTTCTTCTTTCTCTAGTTCCTTTAGGTGTAAGGTTAGATTTTTTATTTGAGATTTTTCTTGTTTCTTGATATAGGCTTGTATAGCTATAAACTTCCCTCTTAGAACTGCTTTTGCTGCATCCAACAGGTTTTGGATCACTGTATTTTCATTGTCATTTGGCTCTAGGTATTTTTTTATTTCCTCTTTTATTTCTTCAGTGATCTCTTGGTTATTTAGTAATGTATTGTTTAGTCTCCATGTGTTCGTGTTTTTTACGCTTTTTTCCCTGTAATTCATTTCTAATCTCATAGCGGTGTGGTCAGAAAAGATGCTTGATATGACTTCAATTTTCTTAAATTAACTGAGGCTTGATTTGTGACCCAAGAAGTGATCTATCCTGGAGAATGTTCCATGCACACTTGAGAAGAAAGTGTAGTCTGCTGTTTTTGGATGGAATGTCCTATAAATATCAATTAAATCTATCTGGTCTATTGTGTCATTTCAATCTTTAGTTTCTTTTTTAATTTTCTGTTTGGATGATCTGTCCATTTGTGTAACTGAGGTGTTAAAGTCCCCCACTATTATTGTGTTATTGTCGATTTCCTGCTTTAAAGCTGTTAGCAATTGCCTTATGTATTGAGGTGCTCCTATGTTGGGTCCATATGTATTTATAATTGTTACATCTTCTTCTTGGATTGATCCCTTGATCATTATGTAGTGTACTTCCTTGTCTCTTGTAACATTATTTTAAAGTCTATTTTATCTGATATGAGTACTGCTACTCCAGCTTTCTTTTGATTTCCATTTGCATGGAATATCTTTTTCCATCCCCTCACTTTCAGTCTGTATGTGTCACTAGGTCTGATGTGGGTCTCTTGAAGACAGCATATAGATGGGTCTTGTTTTTGAATCCATTCAGCAAGCCTGTGTCTTTTGGTTGGAGCATTTAATCCATTCACGTTTAAGGTAATTATCGATATGTATGTTCCTATGACCATTTTCTTAATTGTTTTGCATTTGTTTTTTTGTTTTTGCTTTTTTTTGTGGTACGCGGGCCTCTCACTGTTGTGGCCTCTCCCGTTGCGGAGCACAGGCTCCGGACATGCAGGCTCAGCCAGCGGCCATGGCTCACGGGCCCAGCCGCTCCGCAGCACGCGGGATCCTCCCGGACCGGGGCACGAACCCGTGTCCCCTGCATCGGCAGGCGGACTCTCAACCACTGCGCCACCAGGGAAGCCCTGCATTTGTTTTTGTAGGTCCTTTTCTTATCTTGTGTTTCCCACTTAGAGAAGTTCCTTTAGCATTTGTTGTAGAGCAGGTTTGTGGTGCTGAAGTCTCTTAGCTTTTGCTTGTCTGTAAAGCTTTTGATTTCTCCATCAAATCTGAATGAGATCCTTGCTGGGTAGAGTAATCTTGGTTGTAGGTCCTTTCCTTTCATCACTTTAAGTATATCATGCCATTCCCTTCTGGCTTGTAGAGTTTCTGCTGAGAAATCAGCTGTTAACCTTATGGGAGTTCCCTTGTATGTTATTTGTCATTTTTCCCTTGCTGCTTTCAATAATTTTTCTTTCTCTTTAATTTTTGCCAGTTTGATTACTACGTGTCTCAGCGTGTTTCTCCTTGGGTTTACCCTGTATGGGACTCTCTGCACTTCCTGGACTTGGGTGGCTATTTCCTCTCCCATGTTAGGGAAGTTTCCGATTATAATCTCTTCAAATATTTTCTCTGGTCCTTTCTCTCTCTCTTCTCCTTCTGGGACTCTTATAATGCGAATGTTGTTGCGTTTAATGTTGTCCCAGATGTCTCTTAGGGTGTCTTCATTTCTTTTCATTCTTTTCTCTTTATTCTTTTCCACAGCAGTGACTTCCACCATTCTGTCTTCCAGGTCATTTATCCGTTCTTCTGCCTCAGTTATTCTGCTATTGATTCCTTCTAGTGTAGTTTTCTTTTCAGCTATTGTACTGTTCATCTCTGTTTGTTTGTTATTTAATTCTTCTAGGTCTTTGTTAAACATTTCTTGCATCTTCTCCATCTTTGCCTCCATTGTGTTTCTGAGGTCCTGAATCATCTTCACTATCATTATTCTGTGTTCTTTTTCTGGAAGGTTGCCTATCTCCACTTCATTTAGTTGTTTTTCTGGGGTTTTATCTTGTTCCTTCATCTGGTACATAGCCCTCTGCCTTTTCATCTTGTCTATCTTTCTGTGAATGTAGTTTTTGTTCCACAGGCTGCAGGATTGTAGTTCTTCTTGCTTCTGCTGTCTGCCCTCTGGTGGATGAGGCTATCAAAGAGGCTTGTGCAAGTTTCCTAATGGGAAGGACCGGTGGTGGGTAGAGCTGACTGTTGCTCTGGTGGGCAGAGCTCAGTAAAACTTTAATCCATTTTGCTGCTGATGGGTGCGGCTGGGTACCCTCCCTGTTGGTTGTTTGGCCTGAGGCAACCCAACACTGGAGCCTACCTAGGCTCTTTGGTAGGGCTAATGGCAGACTCTGGGAGGGCTCTTGCCAAGGAATACTTCCCAGAACTTCTGCTGCCAGTGTCCTTGTCCCCACGGTGAGCCACAGCCACCCCTGCCTCTGCAGGAGATCCTCCAACACTAGCAGGTAGGTCTGGTTCAGTCTCCCCTGGGGTCACTGCTCCTTCCCCTGGGTCCCGATGCACACACTACTCTGTGTGTGCCCTCCAAGAGTGGAGTCTCTTTTTCCCCCAGTCTTGTTGAAGTCCTGCAATCAAATCCCACTGGCCTTCAAAGTCTGATTCTCTAGGAATTCCTCCTCCCATTGCCGGACCCCCAGGTTGGGAAGCCTGACGTGGGGCTCAGAACCTTCACTCCAGTGGGTGGACTTCTGTGGTATAAGTGTTCTCCAGTCTGTGAGTCACCCACCCAGCAGTTATGGGATTTGATTTTACTGTGATTGCACCCCTCCTACTGTCTCATTGTGGCTTCTTCTTTGTTTTTGGATGTGGGCTATCTTTTTTGGTGAGTTCCAGCATCTTCCTGTCGATGACTGTCCAGCAGCTAGTTGTGATTCTGGTGTTCTCGCAATATGGAGTGACAGCATGTCCTTCTACTCCACCATCTTGGTTCCGATTCCTTCCCAATATATTTTAAATAGATATGCCACCTTTTGAAGAAATGGTATGCACCCAAATTTTAAGCCTCTCTCTCCAGACGTTCCTTAACTTCAGACAAGTTCTTTAATCAGCCTGAGAGGCTTGTCTGCTCACCCACTGGGTCAGGCAGGGGCTGGGAGCTCAGTAAAATTTTTGTAAACAAAATTTTGTAAAAGACTGCAGGATATGAAAGTACTGTAAGATACCATTCTCCTATTTTGGGATGTTTAAGTTGCTTCCAATTGTTGTCTACCATAAATAACATTATGAAAAATATATTTGTGCTTGAAACATTTCCTACATTTTAGATTATTTCCTTAAGGTCAGTTCCTAGATTAAGGCATGTAAACATTTTCAAGGCACTTGGTAATTCTTATTAAGTTATCTTTTCAAAAGGTTTACACCTGTTTCCACTCCTACCCATCAGCAAATGAGAGTTTCAGTACCATTATACCCTTTATAACATTAATTTTTAATTTACATCCTTGTTATAGAAAATGCAATTATTATAGAGATGTTTACCACTCTGGCAAGATGGTGGGCAGTTAATGAGGAACTCTCTCTCATAAAAATGCATAAATATGCTGTATTAAGTTTAACAACTAAAAAAATACACAGCAAAGTTTAAGAAAAAAAAAAAAATCTAAGAAACAAAAAGGAAACTCAAAGCCTGACCAGTAAAGTTTAGCAAGCACCCCAGCGTATGAGTATTAAACCCAGAAATAGGCCAGAGGGCCAGGAGATGGGAATTTAACATCCATTTTGGGACAGGAAACATGGCCAGATGGAGAGATACCTGCATTAACTTTGAACCTTCAGAAATTTCCCTTTTTATAAAAAGAGAATTACAATCAGAAAAATCCTAAGCAATAACTCTCAGATATATCAAGGGAATTTGCTAAATACTCAGGAGTTAGGAAAAAAAAAAAAAAAGGTTCTGCAAGAGATCTGAACTCCAAGTCCACAACACACATGGGCACAGCATTAGGGTGACCAACTTATCACATTTGCTAATACTCTCCTGGTTTTAGCACTGAAAATCCTGTATCTTAGGCAGTATCTCTGCCCCAGGGCAACCTAGAAGTTTGATCATACCACACAGCATCCAAATGTACACAACCCACATTTTCTAGGAAACCCAAGCCAAGTAAGTATATAAAAATTGGTCTGACCCCTGTGAGTCCCTGTGGATTCAAATGGACTCAATTATACAATCATTCTATGCACAGACTTTCACAGAGCAGGGTACTGAGGACTCCTCCAGATACAGCTGTCAGATAAAATACAGTTCACCCAGTTCAGTTTGAATTTAAGTCAAACAATTTTTAAGTTGCAATTTGGGGACATACTTATGCTAAAAAAATAGTTATTTTTTGAAATTCAAATTTAACTGGGTATTCTGTATTTTTATTTGCTAAGTTCAGCAACCCTGCAGTGCCAGAAATAAACAGCAACAAGCCACAAATAACCATGTGTCCTGGAGATAAAGTCACTCACAAAAATTTTAAAGTTATATAAGGAAATGAGCCACAGTGATGGATGGTCAGTAGACATAGAAAATGCAATAATTTGTACTTCAAGAACCAGAAATTATAAAACAAACTCAGACAGTACAAAATAAATGCCTCAAATTATTAAAGAGATAAAAGAAGGAATGGAAACTATAATGAAAGAACAGGACACTGTTAAAAAGAACAGATGGATCTGTAAAGGAACCAAATAGAACTTGGAGAAATGAAAAATGTAGTCATTGAAACTTGAGATCTAGGTTAAACAGCAAATTAGAGGGCTGAGGAGAGCTATATGACCTTAGGCTAGTTATTAATTCTCTGTGCCTCAGTGTTCTCATTTGCAAAGTAGGGATAATAATAGTACCTA
Source organism: Hyperoodon ampullatus (assembly GCF_949752795.1). Taxonomy (NCBI): domain Eukaryota; kingdom Metazoa; phylum Chordata; class Mammalia; order Artiodactyla; family Ziphiidae; genus Hyperoodon; species Hyperoodon ampullatus. Next base: position 33,669,297 of record NC_136919.1, read on the forward strand.
TATTACAGGGTTGATGTATAAAAATAAATATAAAACATCAGAATAGTGCCTTAGTTTCTAGTCAATCAAACAGTAATTATTATTCAGTCATGACTTATTAAATATAACTATCTAGAACATCCTTATATGGCAGCATTTCCCAAATGTGTGGCTCAGAAAGTTAGCCCTATAAGATGCTCTGAGAAAAAAAAGTACTCCATGATGAAATACTTTGGGAAATCCTATATTACCCTAACAATCTCTCAGAGATTCACAGTTGACATTACCATATTAAAGACCTTAAGAAGTTCTGCTGTAAAGAAACCTGTTCAGCCTTGTCATTTGGATAACAAAAAAGATGATGAAATGGATACTCATGGAGGTTCTGTCACTTGGCAAAGCTCCTTCAGCTGGTAAATGGCAGAACTGGTCTGTAAACCGGGGTTGTCTGGCTCCAAAGTCCATGATTTTAATGACTGCACAATATTGTAAAGCTGAGAAGGAACTTATAATAATCTTCTTGTAAGAAGGCTTCTTTCTGAAAGCACAGAAACCCAAGGATGAACTTGCCCTAGTGTTCCTTCATGCCAACATCTGCATGTCTGCCTCAACAACCCCCAGTCAGTCCCCTGAATCCCAGAGGACAAGCTAAGTGTCCTTTGAGTATTTCCTCTCTTCCTGAGGGACATGCAGGGGACAACAGGAGAATGACTGGCTTCTAGGGCCCTGCTTCTAAGAAGTCCCACCAAGCCCCCTTCAATCACATTATGGTTTTTCTTCTACAACACGTAGCTCATATGGCTGTGCTGATACTGAGTGACACCTCCACATGGTTCCCCAGCCAAATGCATGTTTGGGGCTCCCTCAATAAATAGCAATTGAAAACAAAAGATCAAGGCATGAATTCACTAACATTGTTCATATTTTTCAGCTCAAAAAAATTTTATTATGTCCATGATTGTTGTGCTGTTACTGTCAATGTCTTTTTCTTACACAAACATTCAAGTTTCCTACTTGAGGGAAATGAAGGTGGAATTTTCTGCATTTAATTTTATTCGAGGCAAGGATTTGAATTTCACAAGAACTGATAGGACTTGAGCGAGGCTATTAACTGATTTCCCTTAAAGGTTAATCCTACCCCAGTTGTGATTTAAGTTGGAATTTATATGCTGGGTGTATCACTTTTGTTTTCCTAAAGCTGTACTTTTAAATGAGACTGTGTTAAAACCTTTTCCACTACACTCAGAAGTCCCAAGGTAATCATACTTATGACTACGGCTCACTGGTATTAAGTTGAAGTTAGAAAAGCTAACTAATGATTGTCAAAGATTCTGACAACATAAAAATTTTTCCTGAGTGAATCCTTAATATCTGTAATACTCGGTTGCTTTTTCAGTAACATTTCATTCCTTTCAGTTCACCAAAATTTTAATTAAACACTCCTATTCATATTATATTTTCAATCCTCAACACAAAGTGTTTAAGCACTTTTTAAGCGCCAGCCTCTAAACCTGGCATTGGAGATTCTAACATTAATAAGACAAGTTTGGCCTTCAAGGAGTATACTGTGGATAAAGAAAAAAATCAAGCAGTTAAAAGTAACCAACCAATGCCTTACCAACACAGGCATGGCAACATAAATGAATCTTAAAATACACGTTACTGATTAAAAAAGAATGAGCTATATAACACAGTGGTACTTCTGTAAATTTAAAAAGCATCCATACAAAAATACAATGAATATTTTGCAACATACAAATAAAAAAGTACACAAAAATATACATCTGAATGGTTGCCTGTGGGAGAGGAGGAAAAGCAAACTGGAGAAAGGAAGGAAAGAAGGAAGAGAGGGAAAGAGGGAACAAAGGAGGAAAGGGAGAAAGAATAGGTTTAACTCTCAAGCAACTGGCAGAGCTGTCTGGCAGATACACCGTAGAGAGACAGTATTCTTTAGATGTCAGTTTTTTCACCTAATCCCTTTCTTCTTTGTCCCAAGTCCCTAATTCTCAGGAATTTTCTTAATCAGAAAGCTGTTTAAATAAGAAATAAACCAATAATGAACTATGCAACCATGTAAGTGGCTTGGCTTTCAATTTTGACAAGGTGAGCATGTAGGTGTAGACACCGAGTATCCTAAGACACAATCATCATGGCAGAGCAAGGAGAGCCAGCTGCCCCCTTCCTGCCCTGCTTTTGATATGTGTGACTGTTCATGTTTAACCTGACTCAGACTGTAACCTGCACCTCTTTTTGGAAGATCATGCCTTAACCCACTTCTGTTCCTCTAGTGATTGGAATCTCCCTCCTCAAAGCTTTAAGCTTGAGAGAGACCAGGGGAGAGTTTTTCTGAATCAATCTTTTCTTTCTCTGGGATGCAACACAATCATCAATCAATATTGACTAACTGCTTCCCTCCCCCAACAAAGGCAAGTTCTTCTAGTGGGTTCCCAAAGTAGCTTGCCAAATAAAATAGGGGACACCCAGTTCAATTTGAATTTCAGAGACATAACAAATAACTTTTTAAGTATGTCCCAAAGATTGCAGGGGACATATTAAAAAAATTATTCACTGTGGATCTGAAATTCAAGTTGAACTGGAAATTCTCTATTTTTATCTGCTAAATTTGACAGTTCTACCCTAAAATGAAGGCACAGGGGCTAGAAAGCTTGGTCTATTGAGGGTTGCTGAAGCACACCCTAGGGGGATACCAGGATGGGGCTAAATACAGGGGCCTAAATATTCCACATTTTAAAATTTTGCTTTGTTTTTCATTGGATATATAATTGCAAGTAGAATAAAACAGTTTAGTCCTATGAATGAACTATAGTTTTTCCATAGGAGACATATCTGGTAAGAGAGGCAGTGTAGAATAAGGAGAAAAACAATGGCTAGACATCAGAAAAGTCTAATTTTAATCCCAGCTCTACCTCTAGCTAAATCTGTGGAATTGGGCCTCTTATGTCCCCCGTGTGATCCTCAGTCTCTTCATCTGCAGAATGGGAGTGGAAGCCTAAATGATTTCTAGTGATTCCTTCTGCTTCAGCCCTCAATGGTATTCATTATATTGTAGTTACCTAATTTAGTGAAGACAGTTTTGTTGCTCTTAATCCATGCAGGAACAATAAAACTAACACAAATGAAGATTTCTTCCTCTTCCCATATTCCAGTAAAAATTCCTCTGTGATGTATTATGGTTACAAAAACTGAAACCAGAAGTTCAGGCTCGATAAGGAGGCCAAAGATTGCAAATGCCCTGTTACCAAAATACAACCAAAGCAGAAGCCTTGCTCTAAACAGTATTGCATTTAGGCAGACAGGGAGGAATTTGGTCAGAGGTGATCTTAACATGGTTCAACTGGGTTGCTGCAAGCTAGAACGGAATCTTTGTGCTTCCAAACAAGCTACTTATCTGTAAAAGGGGACTAACTAATCCCTCCTACTTCCCTTGTGGAATTGTCTTGAAGGCTGGCTGAGATAATGTCTGTGAAATCCTACACTTGATGAGGCTGTTTCATACACTCCAAATTCTATCTCAAATGCCTTACACAGAAAGTAAATGCTTATTAAGAAGGCTAATTACAAGTTTAACTTTGAAGCCCACGTATTTCCAGAGTATATATCTTAATTAACAAGGTTTGAAAAGCAAGAGGTGGATCTGCCTATGTTAAAAAAAAAAAAAAAAACAACTAATAAACTATCCTAGTATTACTAGCCTCAATTATTCTGTGTATCCCTTAAACTATGTAATACAATTTGGTGAGAAAAAAATTTCCATCCAGAATATTTAAAATCAGAAATGTCGTGTTGGGTCATTTATATGGATAAATTTTAGTGATCTGGAAAATTAATTTATTCACAATAAATTCTTCTATGACTTAAAAAAATTTTTTAATAGCAGTAAAGATAGATCATAATTTGGCCAATTATTGCTTTATGGCTAGAGGCATGAAAAATGTGTAAATTTAACCAACTTTTGATCATTACCTCTCCCAAAGTATTTTACTATAGCCTAAAGATTCTGAATTTAAAGATTTTTCTTGTGTCCCAGTTTTAATTTTCAACCCTGTTAAGTCCAAAAGTAGGTAGAGAACTAAGATGTCCAAGAAGGCAGATAGGATGTCACATCTACCTGAGATCCATTCATTATCAACTACTAATTATGTTTCTTGTACCAGAACTTGGTCACATAGAGAATACAAATTGGTGAGCTGTGCCCTTCCTAATACAGATTTAAGTGAATATAAGTAAAGACTTCCTTCTGAGGTTACATCATTTATGCTGAAACCATTTCACCTCAGAGCACAACATTGATAAATACAGTAAGATATGCGCTAAGGAGTCCCCCAATTTCTTCAGATCTTGTTTCTTTTGCCTCAGATCACAGCAATGCATCAACTATACTGAAAAAGAAATCAGGAATGTGTTGTACTCATGAGTTTGTTTCTACATTAAGTCACGTCTAGTGCTCAGGAAGTTCTGAAATGTCTATATTAGGTGCCAAAGCCTCCTGCCATGCAGAAGCCTCCTGTCTCAGCAGCTTCTTCTGGCATCATGAAATACAATGGGGATAATCCACCACTGGATTATGTATGACAGTCTTGTTTTCATGTTTTATTGACGTGATTGAATAAACTTGGTCATACAGTTCTACTGCTGATTGTGTCTTGTTAATTTCTATTCCTGGTGTGGTCTATAAGCATCAGAATGTCATTTATAACAAAACATAATGTCATGGCTTCCTCAAACTCAGGAAATTTGTGAAAAATAAACGTTAGCCATTTGTTGTAGTAATGAGGTGAATGAAAGTGTGCAAACTTGGTTGGAATCCTGACTCTGCCATTTTTCACAGTTACTTTATCTCTTTAAGCCTCCATTCCTCTAGCTACAGAATAAATTTTAAAATATTTATTGAGCAACTATACTATATGTTCTAACCGCTTGGGAATCCATCAGTGAATAAAACAAAAATCGCTGTCCTCACTGAGCTACAGTACAGGGAGAATATATTAAAATAAGCCAATGAAGCACAAACTATGACATTACTCCAACAGTTTGCTTCTTATAAAAATAACATTTTGGATATTTTTACACTACAATAAAACACAAGTTTTTTATATCAAGTATGAGATAAAATAAAACTTTAAAAGGAAAAAGAAAATTATAAAATTATCACTTAGCAGCCATCACAGTAATAATCATTCATACAAAACTTACCAACACATGCTAAAACTAGTAGGTGACAGTCTGAAGAGAACAGAACATTTATATAGTCTCAAATATTTTCCCATTGACATATATACACTAATATGTATAAAATGGATAACTAATAAGAACTTGCTGTATAAAAAAATAAATAAAATAAGATTCAAATTAAAAAAAAAAAAAGAATTAACTGGAAAGAGTTGAATCAACACCCATTTCCAGGAAAGAGAATATAACCTAGGTCTTACCCAATTAGTGCATTACCATTACTCTAGCCACTGGATTTTTGCATTGGAGAAGGATAACAGAACCCACCTTAACCAAGGGATCAAAGATAACATCTCTAGTGATGGGAAAAGTAGGTATTACATACCTTCTGATACAAGGCACAAAAACATCTTCTGTGGTACTCCTGTCAAAAATGCAAAACCTGAATCTAATAATGAGAAAACACTAGGGAAACCCAAATCAAAGGATATTCTACAGAAAATTGAATAGTACTCTTCACAAATGTCAAGGCCATGCCAAAAATAGAAATACTGTAGAACTGTTTCAGATTTTAAAAGACTACAGAGACATGACAACTAAACTCAGCATGTGATTCAAAATTGGATCCTAGACCAAGAAAAATACATTCTTTTGCTCTGATGGATAATAGGAGGACAATTGGTGAAATTACAAGATTTGCAGACCAGATAATAATACTGTATTAATGTTAATTTTCTAATTGTGACCGTTACACTATGGTTATGTAAAAGAATGCCTTTGCATTTAGGAAATACACACTGAAGTGTGTAGTGATAAAGTGTCCTCTGTCTGTAATTTATCTCAGATGGTTCAGAAAAAGAAAAAATATATATATATATAGAGAGAGAGAGAGAGAGAGGGAAAGAGACGGAGAGAGACAGAGAGGGGAATGAAATGATAAAGCAAATATTTTAAAATATAAACATTTGAGGAATATAAGTGAAGGGTATATGGGAATTCTTTCTACTACATTTTCAATTTTAGTGTTGGTACGATCTGGCAGTGACCAACCTAACCAATTAATCCAAATTAGCATCACTAATAGTGGGACAAGCTGATACTTTATGGCCCTCGATGTGATGAAATATGAAATATACATCACCTATGATGTATTCCTGCCAGAAATGTTTTACCTCAATCTAATTAAGTCTTTACACATAGTTTCCAATTAATAGAAAATAAAGGGATAGAGGAATGAGTTAAATGACACCAAGTGAAAATAATCAGAGAAACTCAGAATACAGAACATTCTATAAGACAACTAGCCTGGACTCACCATAATGTAAAATATCAGGGGGAAAAAAAGATAGTGGGGAAAGGAGGGGGTGTGGGATGTGATTATTCCAGAATAAAAGGGTCCAAGAGAGATAACAACCAAAGGCACTATGTGATCCTAGATTGGATCCTGTTTCCAAAAATATTTTTAAAAGCTCCAAAAAGATGTTTTTTGAGACAACTGGGAAAATTTAAATCTGGCCTGAATATTGGATGATATGAAATTATTGCTAATTTTCTTATGACTCATAATGTGTATGTAGGAGATTGTCCTTATCTTTAGGAGATATCTACTGAAAAATTTAGAGATGAAGTGACATGATGTCTACAATGTACTTTTAAAGGGTGCAGAAAATTTTATGGAGTGAGAAAGAGAGAGAGAGAATTAATAGAGCAGCATGTTAATAATCATTGAATCTAAATAAAGAGTATATGGGTGTTTATTATACTATTGTTTCAACTTCTTACATAACATTTTTTATAAATAGCTATATATTTTTTATAAAAATAAAATAATAATGCTTTTACTTTCATAATATATTCCTATTAGTTTTCTTCTACAGGTTTAAAAATTTGAAAATGAACAAAGAAATGAAAAGATAAAGAGCACATCGTTGTTTACAAGTTTTGTTCTAAACTCTCTAAATTTAAAAAGATTAATACAATATATCTCAGGGTTGTGTTTGTAGCATAGATGAAGAAGGGTTGACCAACTACAGTGATTCCTCAGTGAGCAGCAAGGTAGGGAATAGGACATAATTGTGGCTGCCCCGAAAGTTAACTCCCTCTAAACCTGGGGGTGACTGTGAGATCTTCCAATCTGAGACTGCCTCCAGGTCTGAGATACATAGGTGAAGTGGATGCAAACTTTTCTTTCTAATTCCTTTCTGACAGTTGGAGTTGTTCTATTTCTAGACACAAATCCAGACCATTTCTCAAAGCCATCCATGTATGTTGAAGACTGATACCCTTAACTTCCAATGCTATTGAGTATTTGTCCTGTATTTTCATAAGTATTCTTATGTTAGTATGTGTATGGTCTTATCACTGGGAGACAAGGAAAGAGCATAACTGTACCCTCTGCCTTCTATGTGTAAACTAAGTAACAGATTTATGGTGTTTAATCACCACAAGCTTTGAAAGAATTGAAGTGATTAGTTGCTGATCACAACATGCATCTGTTATTTACATAGTGATCTGTGGACTGAAGAGCTAGCAGCAAAGGCTGTACTTTATGCAATTACTAACAATTAACATATCTTGGTAACTGAAATTTGAACCATGTTATTGGTGTGCATATCATAACCATACCTGTACTGCCACTTTAGCCTCTTTTTTATGTTACTTGAACACCCAAGAAAAAATGTTACCTCAAGGTCTTTTGCACTGGCTGTTCCCTCTGCCTGGAACACTCCTCCCCCAGATATTCACATATGCTCACTCTCTCATATCCTTCAGGTCCATGATCAAAGAGCGTCTTCTCAACATAGCCATCCCTGATCTCTTCACATTTTTCTATCCCCTTATATTGATTTATTTTCTTCCATGGAATTTTTTACCCTTATTACATTAACTTTATTTTAACATCTGTTCCAACCAAATGGAAAGTATGCTCTACTGAGGGAAGGGGTTTTGTCTTATTCCCACGTGTATATCTAGTGCCTCAAACACAGTGAACCTAATAGGCACACAATAAATACTTTGAAATGAATGAATGATCATCTAAGACAGTTGGAAAACAGCATACAATGCAACCACCTGAATCAGTTTTACTGGGCACTAGCAGAACCCAAGCAGGGAATAAAAACCAAACTATTCACATGAGTACTTGTACCTGACTAATCCATGGATTTTTGTTTTGTTTTCAGAAGGATAGCCATGAAGTTTTAAACCAAGAAACAGCCCTAGCGAACCAGAAAAAAGCCATGAACAAAAGTTCAAGCAGTCTACCAATAGTGCATTAGGATTAGTATATCATTTTTCTGTGTACCTATGAAAATCAACTTATATTTTTAGTAGCTATTAAGGAAGAGAGATGAAGTTTTAAAGAGAGGAAGTAGGCATTCATATTTCTGTAATAATTTGAATATTTCCACATAAAGTAGGGTCTCTCTTTACATAAAATGCTTAGGAATATTTCTTCTAAGTTCAGTTTTACATAGTTTTCATTTTCATAGCTAAGGTTCAAATGAGTGTAGCTTTCAGAGAATCACTTCATTCAATGAAACACAAGCATCTAGTAATCACAGGAAAACCATTCCTGTTGATTTATAAATGCTGATAATAACAGGTGACAGGCAGGTGGTAGTGACTGTATGCATTATATATTTTATTTAATATTAATTTAAGAAATAATTTTTAAGCTTTTACAACAGATAATTGTTAATATATGTCACCTATTTTGATCATAATACAGTGCATAAAGGTATTTATTACTAACCCATAGTTTAATTAACCCCATGGGTTAATATTTCTTATCTTCTCAAGAGCAACAGAATAACATAATGAGATTATTCCTTGTATCTCGTGACCTATATGAACAAGACGTCTTTAATATTTCATTATTAACTGTGTAATCACACATATTAATACAGGTGAAGTTTGTGGTTTATGGGCCTCCTAAATTCATTTCAAATTCCTGGTGCTAGGATCACCAACACTTCTCTGCTTCCTCCAAAGTAGAACAAGATGAAACCAGGTTCTTTCTCACTACATCCTGGTGATTGAGTATGAAAATTCTTTGATGTGACCAATTCCATTACTCATCAAAGAGGAGGAGTAGAGCTATCCTGTAACATTTCTGTCAAAATACATCAGTCCACGGGTTTCATAACCATCAGAAGGATCACTCAAGAAAACATCTTTTGTTAAAAGATATCACTAAGTCCTTGTAAATGTGCAACACAGGAGGTCTAAACTCAAACATCATTTCTTGACCATTTCCTTCATTTGGCTTCATTAAGATGTTAGTTATAAAAGTAATGGACATGAAGATAAGAAATCTAGGATGCAGACCTAAACCTGTCTTTTATCAACTATATGATCTTAACAAATCCTTTAGCTTCTATGAGCCTTAGTTTCTTCACCTGTAAAATAGGATAGCACTTCTTCGCCTGCCTCAGAGCTTCATCATGAAAATCAAATAGATGTCCATAAGATATGAATAGTGGGACTCTATACAGATGTGAACTACAAAATGAGCTAACCTCACAATGAGAACCAGTATGCAAAATTAATAAAAATATAGTCCTTGTTCAGGGTACTCAAAATATAATTAGCAAAATTTGAAATTGGCGATGTCTCATTAATCTTTGCACAAATTGATCAGCTCCCAGAGAAATAATCCATTTCCTGATCTTTGAAAATGGTTTATGTTTCATTTGAGACACCAGGCTGAGTTTGAACTCCAAAGAAAGCATGGCATAAGCATTAACATGAAAAAATGTTTAATCCCATACAAAGGGCACATTATATGGCTGATATAACACCCATGTCTGTTACCACTAGAAACTGACTCTTCCAATGATTCAGAAGGTGTAAGGTGGTCACGAAGCCAAATTTCAACTGTCTTGCCCACTCATTGTTGGCTATTTCACTTGTTTCTCATGTGTGTGTTTCTCCCTTGGGGCAACCTTCTCATGCTACAAAGGTATCTCTGTGGTTGTACAATACACATCACAGATATTCAGGCAAACAGGAGAAAGCTGGATTTAGTTTTCATATCTGAAAAAGATCCAGACAAGTTTCATGGATCATTCTTTTAAGAGCAGTTAAATACTGCCAACTGTCAGAGCCCTAGTGAAGATGTGAGAGACTAATTATCCACTTCTAAGCCTTTTCTGTGGGTGCAGCACATGGTCGACTGGCAGAATTAGAAAATTTACACAAGTCTGTCCAAAAGCCTAAGTTTGTAACTCATCATCCCTGGGAACATTTGTCATCTTTGACTAAGCAGCATCTATATGCCCTTCCTATATAGGGGCAGGGAGTAGGAAAGGGAATCACTGTAGCGACAGGTAGGAACATGTTTCTACTATGAAACCAACATCTCTTCCCATCTGCCATCCCCATATGCTGGGACATCAGCCTGTAAGGCCTAGCCAATCAAAGAATAGAATGTCTACCCCTGGAACACTGGATCCCAGGGGAGTGATACAAAGATGCAGGGTAATTTGAGAAATTATTCACAAAGGAAGGAGGAGCATTGCTAATCCAGAGACAAAGACCAAAATTGTCCAGGGCCAGTGATGCCGGTAGTGGAGGTCTAAGGAGACTGTTCCCAAGGCCGTTCCCCAGTGCCAGTTCTCTGGGATTCCTGTCTATCCTCTGAGCTTGATTCTCTAGCCCATCAACGATTGTGCATCCAATATTCATGATAACCCAAATATGTGCCAGATGCTCCACTAGAGAATTAGCTGGAAGTGTGCTAGGAGACACTGCAGATATAAATATATATAAGACATATTTTTTGCCTTGGAGAAGCACAATGTAGTGAGCCTGGTGAGGAACTAAAATTCAGTTCTGATCCCACTTCCCCCCAGATCCCCATCCTCTTTCTCCCAGCTCCCAGGTTCTACGATCAGTTGCTTTCTCTTGAAATATTTTGCTTTCTAATCCATTTTGTAGGCATTTCTTGTCAGCCCCATAAGATTGTGAGCATATTGGGCATATAATCCCTGTAGGTTTTATTTTTAAATGATCATAGCATTCAGCCCAGTGTCTAGGATATGGGAGGTTCTTCTCAAAGAAACATTTACTGACGATTGTCCTAAATATCCCTTGCGTCGTAATAATGGAGTTTTGCTGCACTAGCCCACCTCTTAGAGAGAATATCAGAGTCCAAACAATTCAATTATGTGAGCACCATAAATGTCTTTGTGTTAGGTTCTCACTTTAGCACAGCTGATGAAGAGCCTCCATAATCTGATGACCTTTCACCCCATAAATGCATCATACTGGCACCTATTCAGTCCAGGCCCTAAGCTAGGAAATGGAGATGCAAAGATACATCATAGTCCTTCCACTCAGGGAGTCCACAATCACATGGAAATCAAGACATTAAAAATGTTCCCCGTTCCCAATTTGAGAGGCAGGGTTGTAATGGGGTTTACTCCAACTGTCAATACAGAGACAGAATGGGAAAGCTGAAAATGGGAAAGAGGAGTCATACATACTGAGGAAATAAGAAGAAACCAGAAGCTTTTGAAAGGAGCTGAGCAGTTGCTGTGATTGAATGAAAGTCAGGAACCAAATCTGAAATAAAGGAATCCTCAAAACCAAGCAGAGACCAAAAGCCTGGGACAAATTCCTGATCAGAGCTGGTAGGACTGGCTAAGACTAAGGCAAGGGCATAAGGATGGACAAACGAATAACAAATTCCATGGGCAGCACATTGAGCTTGTGTAGCAGGGTGGATGGGTCACTGGTGGGTTAAGGTCATGGTTCTCTGAGTTCATCACCTCAAGTTAAGTGTGGTGGCCAAAGCAAGCCTGAGACAGTCTAGAAGAACAATGGAAGAAACTGAACTGCAAAAGTGGGATTTCAGTTAAGAATTTGTCTGGTAGATAAAAGATGAACAGCCATTGGCAGAAGAAGAAAAGTATGAATAAAGCAAAGAGACTGGACAGAGTATCATTTATCATGGACGGGGGAGACGTGATCTGTAGCTTAAATACAGGGGCAAAAAATTCTCAGGGAGGATTCAGGAGAAGTAGTTTGGGGGTAGACTGGGAAGGGCCTTGGAAGACATGCTAAAAATTTTGAACTTCATCCTGGAATCAACAGAAAGTCCACTTAGGCTTTTATGTAGGGGGTGTTATGTTGCAGGTTGGGTTCCATGGGAAGCTGGTTCAGAGCACAGATTTGCATGCAGGGAGATTACTGAAGAGTGCCAGAAGCTCAGCACCTATTGGGGCAGTGAAGGAAGTCACACTGGACAGAGGGAGAAGTTGGGCTGAGATGCTATCACAACAAAGGCCTCAGCTGATCCCCAGGTGCTACTATGAACAAGCAATAAGTCAGTTACTGCTGGAAGGCCCAAAGCTGGTGATAACCTGTGCTCTATTCATCACTGCAAACAAAACTATGCAGCACACCAGGGTGAGCTCCCTCCATGTGTCAGGGACTCTGCTAAGACATGTTTCATATTGCACCTTTTTAAATCCCCCCCAAATCTTATATATCATTTCCATTCAACACACCAGACTATTAAAGGAGAAGGAGAATCAGGTAAAACCAATGAGTAAAAATAATCTTGCTGTAACCACATAACAAAAGAATAAAAAAAGATAACCCAACATAAATATTTCTGTGGCAAAATTTTTGAAAGAATTATTTGGAATCTTGGGTAGAAGAAAAGGGATGGGAAGTTTTGGGTTTTCTTTGTGAGTTTCGTTTTACTGTTTGTGAGAGTGAGATGAAGAAAACAGGAAATTTCTTTGCAAATAAACTGTTGCAACCGTCCCACCAGCTTTTTGTAAAACAAAACAGAAGAAAAAAAAAGATGAAGAAGAAAGAAGGAAAAAAAGGAACTAAATCAGTGTTTCAGAAAAGAGGCATAGTCCAGGAGAACAGTGTCATAGTCTAGCAGAGAAAAGAAATAGATATATGAAATTGCTATACTTCATTTTGCTTAGATTCTGCCCCTACAGATACATGTGCATGTGGGTGACCTGTATTGTGTCTTGCCACAGAATGTAACGATTATAACAATGACTAACATTTGTTGACCACTTATATTGTGCAGAGATCTTTATATTCATTTCCTCGTTTAATCCTGTTAAATGATAAACAGTGGCATATTAAAAATTTTAAGAGATTATTTGAGCAAAAATTGATCAAATTGGGTAGCGCCAAACTGGAAGTGGTTAGGAGCACTCCTCCGACAGAAGCCAGGGGCAGACATACAGAGAAAGTGCAAAAGCAAAGAAAGGAAATTATTTGGACATAGCTTAAAGCCTATCTGGCCATTTGGAATTGGTTGTCCTTAGCATTTTGGTTTTGTAACCTTGAGGCATTTACAGGCTTAGATTTTGATTTGCTGATGGCACCATGGCATTAGAGCCATTTCTGTCTAATGGCCTCCTTGTTTAATTAATTTAACTATTTTCACAGCAACACTGAGGGGTATGTGTATAAGTTTTAAAACCATTTTATCACTATGTATATGCTTTTTTCAACATTTGTACAGATGAGGAGATCAAGTCTCAGGGAGGTTAGAAATCTGGATCAGCAGCAAGTAAGTGGCTGCAGTGATACCTTTCTGACTGGAGAACCCACTAACTCAATCACTCTGCCAACATTCCTACAGAATTTATATTTACAAAGCACCTACCCAGCCCTCAATTCACATGCCCATCATAACTGTGCATGTAGTATGTCAGTCAGCACTTTGCAGATGAGGCTCAGAGAACTTGGACAACTTGTCCTGATTACACAGCAGGTAAATGGGGAAACCAAGGCTTGAACTCCTAACAGACACTAGGCTTTTGCTACATAAACCCCACTGATGCTACATTTAAGAAAAAAAATACAAGTTTGTCAGTCAGTTACTTTAAAGATACAAACATCAAACATGACTGACTATGGACACAGGCAGATGATAATAAAAATGTTTGGCTGAAGGAATCATTTCTATGAGACAACAGTAATACAGATCCAAGAGCAACCTTGGGAAAAAGTTTCTGGCTGACAGAAGAGCAGATCAGTACCAAGTTTTTGGAATGCTATTCAGCAATATATACAGAGAGTTTTAAGTGTATAGCCTCTTTGGCCCAATAATTTTATTTCTACTTTACAATGGCATCTGGCTAGCAGCCCCAACCAGAGCTGCTGCCATTAAAATGCACATGAAGTCAGAGAAAAAGAGGAAAACCTCCATCAACACTGAAAATTAAGCCTGATAGGAACAAACAGAAAACTTGGAAATCCCACTCTGTAGCATGGGCATTGCTTTTTGAAGTAACCAAAAATGTTGCTTTGTACCTATGTGAGGACTAAAAGAAAGTCCAAGCAATCACATGTCAGGACATGTGAGAGGGTCTGATAGTGGTGTGGTGCACCTGGGAGGTGAAGCACTCATCTGAAGACAGTGGGAGCTGTAGGCAGGAGGAGGAGTAAGAGAGCAATGCATGCTGGACTCTAGAATGTCATAATGGCTTCGATCAGTTCCAAGTGTCAAAGGGCCAGGTGGTGAGGGAGGAGAACACTCTACCCCCAACCTGACAGAGCCTCTCTACTTAAAAGTCAAACCCAGGGCTTCCCTGGTGGCACAATGGTTGAGAGTCTGCCTGCCGATGCAGGGGACACGGGTTCGTGCCCCTGTCTGGGAAGATCCCACATGCCGCGGAGCAGCTAGGCCCGTGAGCCATGGCCACTGAGCCTGTGTGTCTGGAGCCTGTGCTCCACAACAGGAGAGGCCCACGTACCGCAAAAAAAAAAAAAAAAAAAAAAAAGTCAAACCCATGTGGAGCTTTCCTTATGAGGAGAATTCAAGGGAAAAGTCAGGCTAGTACTGCTGAAAAACTCTACAGAACAACCAAAAAAGAATCTTAACCAGGTAACTCAGAGAAGAAGTTACTTCCTTAAAAAGAATTATGACAGGAACGAGAAAAAATTTTAGAAAGCTGTTTGGTATCTTTTGTGGGATAAATTAAAAAGACATGGTTGTTTTGAAATGAGGTGAGCATTGTGGGTTGGGGTGTGGAGGAGAAGCCATAAAAGAGAACAGGATGAAATGAAAAGAGAAAAGAGTAAGATGAAAGAAGAGGATCACAGAAAACAACAGAGCCATGGATACAGTGTACTGAGAAGGCAAAAACTGAAAGACCAAGAATTTTACACCAACTCAAAATGTCATTCATTTGTGAACACAAGAGACAGATATTCTCAGAGTTGTAAGTCATCAGAAAATATATATTTTAAAAAATATTTTTTGATGGATACAAAGGGGGAAGGGGAGTGGGAGGAAATGGGAGATTGGGATTGACATATATACACTATTGATATGACATGTACAATAGATAATGAATGAGAACCTACTGTAGAGCACAGGGAACTCTACTCCATGCTCTGAGGTGACCTAAACGGGAAGGAAATTCAAAAAAGAGGCGATATATGTATACGTAGAGTTGATTCACTTTGCTGTATAGTAGAAACTAACACAACATTGTAAAGCAAAATAATCCAATAAAAATTAATTAAAAAAATTTTTTTGGAGACACACACAATCTAACAGAGAGGTAAGACACCAAGAATGAAGAAGTCAGGGTATAAAAGGTCCAGTGCTAACTACTGAAATGTAGTAAACATACAGCTCAGTTAAAAGGTTGTAAATATGGTTATAAAACAGAACAGTTATTTTTAAAAAGTATTAAAATTAACAAATATAAGGCAAACTATATGATTATATTAAGTCCATGTAAGAGGAGGAAAGGAAATTAGGGAGAAAGTAAAGGGTGTTAAATTCTCAGTGTAAAATGTTTGACTCCCCAGATGCCCCAGGTTTGGAGTCAAGAAAGTTCAGTGACTCCCAGGCTGTCATTTTACAGAATATGATACTAAGGTCCAGAAAGAAGAAGGGCATGGCCCGGTGTCATAAACCTACTTCAGGTATTGTGAAAATACAGCACTTCCTTAATTTTCCACCTTCAGTATAGTGCCACATTCAGTTTAGTGCCAGGATTTCTGGAGAAGAAAAGAATAAGAGACTTGCTTTTATTGATCTCTATGAAATCAGTGAAGAAGACTTAATAGAATGAGAAGTTCTGACGTCAATGTTAACAAATGCAACAAGAAATGTTCTTCATAATTTACTTCGTTTTAACTTAGAAATAGATCAATTAAAAACAATGCTTCCACTATCAAAAAACTTTCAGGATCCAGCAAGTATAACTTCTACTTTTTTTTTCCCCCTTTCACCCCCTACCCCCACCCTTCATATTACAGAAAAATGCTTTCACTTTTCTCACAAGATACTTCCTTTAGGAATTGAAGGAAATATTACCTATGACTTAGAATGTATTAGCATAGGATCACTTCCTTATAAAAAATACATCCTCACTTGCTGAAACAGATTTCAACTATAATTGTTACTTGCATTACTTTGATGGTCAGGATTAATGAAGATATTTTCATTATCAATTAAGAATATGCAAATCAGCCTTTTTTGGGGACTCATCAGTGAGTCCAAGAGTACTTCAAAATAGTTCATGTCTATTCTGGGATTGGAAGAATCGACATTGTGAAATGACTACACTACCCAAAGCAATCTACAGATTCAATGAAATCCCTATCAAACAACCAAAGGCATTTTTCACAGAACTAGAACCAAAAATTTCACAATTTGTATGGAAACACAAAAGACCCCGAATAGCCAAAGCAATCTTGAGAAAGAAAAACGGAGCTGGAGGAATCAGGCTCCCTGACTTCAGACTATACTACAAAGCTACAGTAATCAAGACAGTATGATACTGGCACAAAAAGAGAAATACAGATTAATGGAACAGGATAGAAAGCGCAGAGATAAACCCATGCACATATGGTCACCTAATTTATGACAAAGGAGGCAAGAACATTCAATGGAGAAAAGACAGCCTCTTCAATAAGTGGTGCTGAGAAAACTGTACAGCTATGTGTACAAGAATGAAATTAGAACACTCCCTAACACCATATACAAAAGTAAACTCAATATGGATTAAAGACCTAAATCTGAGGCCAGACACTATCAAACTCTTAGAGGAAAACATAGGCAGAACACTCTATGACATAAATCACAGCAAGATCCTTTTTGACTCATCTCCTAGAGAAATGGAAATAAAAACAAAACTAAACAAATGGGACTTAATGAAACTTAAAAGCTTTTGCACAGCAAAGGAAACCATAAACAAGATGAAAAGACAACCCTTAGAATGGGAGAAAATATTTGCAAACGAAGCAACTGACCAAGGATTAATCTCCAAAATATACAAGCAGCTCATGCAGCTCAATATCAAAAAAACCCATCCCAATCCAAAAATAGGCAGAAGACCTAAATAGACATTTCTCCAAAGAAGACATACAGATTGCCAACAAACAAATGAAAGGATGCTCAGCATCACTAATCATTAGAGAAATGCAAATCAAAACTACAATGAGGTAACACCTCACACCAGTCAGAATGGCCATCATCAAAAAACCTACAAACAATAAATGTTGGATAGGGGGTGGAGAAAAGGGAACCCTCTTGCACTGTTGGTGGGAATGTAAATTGATACAGTCACTGTGGAGAACAGTATGGAGGTTCCTTAAAAAACTAAAAATAGAACTACCATACAACCCAACAATCTCACTATTGGGCATATACCCTGAGAAAACCATAATTCAAAAAGAGTCATGTACCACAATGTTCATTGCAGCTCTATTTACAATAGCCAGGACATGGAAGCAACCTAAGTGTCCATTGACAGATGAATGGATAAAGAAGATGTAGCACATATATACAATGGAATTTTACTCAGCCATAAAAAGAAACAAAAGTGAGTTATTTGTAGTGAGGTGGATGGACCTAGAGTCTGTCATACAGAGTGAAGTAAGTCACAAAGAGAAATATACCGTATGCTAACACATATATATGGAATCTAAAAAAAAAAAAAAAGGTTCTGAAGAACCTAAGGGCAGGACAGGAATAAAGACGTAGATGTTGAGAATGGACTTGAGGACACAGGGAGTGGGATGGGTAAGCTGGGACGAAGTGAGAGAGTAGCACTGACATATATACATTACCAAATGTAAAACAGATAGCTAGTGGGAATCAGCAGCATTGCACAGGGAGATCAGCTCGGTGCTTTGTGACCACCTAGAGGAGTGGGATAGGGAGGATGGGCGGGAGACGCAAGAGGGAGGGGATATGGGGATATATGTATGTGTATAGCTGATTCACTTTGTTATAAAGCAGAAACAAATACAACATTATAAAGCAATTATACTCCAATAAAGATGTTAAAAAAAATAGTTCATGTCACTCAGTTTCTCATTTTCTCTAGTTCTTCTCTGGCTCTCCATTTTTAACCTCATGGGGACTTTAAAAGACATCAAATACTGTAGTATGTTTCTAATTTATTTACACTTAAATCATCAAAATGCTCTTTTGTAAGAGTCATTTGATTTCCAAGTATCCTTATGGGGCCTTTTCATTAGCCATGTCCCTGCCCTGGAAAAAACAGGAAGTCACAATTTGCCACAATTAAAAAGACGGAGCTGGAAAACAAGGTTTGAATTCAGTCTCACATTAGTCACAGAATGCTCCTGCCTCTCTCCAAGCAGCCTTCTTGTTTTTCAAAGATGTTTCAAAACACAGCAGGTTCCTTTAAATTTAAACTTCACCAGTGGAAGGTAGAGTTCATAATAATTGCACTTGGGTTGTAGTTTACCTTCAACTTAGGTGTCCTGGGTGAGAGGGGACGGAATTATGATCCCTTAAAAGAGGAGCATAAATAGAAGGGGTAAAGAGTCTTAACTTTGCAACTGAGATATGCTGATTTCCTTTGAGCTGAATCAAAGTGGTTCACTGCCAAAATAAAATTCTAGCAAGAAACTATATACTCAAGGAGAAAAAAATAGTAGAGAGAAGTTTCACGATTTTCTGTTTTTCTGCCATGAATGTAAATTAGATCTTTGGCCTATTATTAATTGTTGGTAATAAGCTAAGACAATAGCAGCTGAGGAGAAAAATGATGTCTTCTCTCAGTGTATATGGAATGTCAGTCTTTCATAAGGTTTTGCTTCAAATACCATAACTTCCAGGTGTTCTGCTCCCTGAATGAGTCTAAGATTTCCTAAGTTATTCGTCAGGATCGAATCAGGAGCCAGAAACCACACCAGCTATTCAAACAGAGATAATTCAAGATAAAGGATTGCTAAATATGCATAAAGTGGTTAACGGAGTAACAGAACAAGCAGGAAGAGGACCCAAAGGTATCAAAGAGGTAGCAATTTCAAGCAGCAGCTTTCACTCCTCAGGTTGAGGGAACAAGGGAAGAGTTGGGAAATATTAAAACGCAGATGCCCATGGAAACCACACTCAAGATTCCTAAGGAGGGGTTACTATGGCAGAAATGAGGTTTGCAGGCTCCCTGTCCCAGTTCCACAACGTGGGGTATAGAAAGGTGGGTTTGGAGATGAGAGACAATACTTAATAATTGGTCCTCTGAAATATAAAGTAATTTAGGAAGGTGCTTGAGCAGCCTGAGAGTTATTATTCCCATTTTATTCATAAAAAAGCAGACTGGAAAAGTGAGTGCTGGAACAGAGTCAAATACCCAATAATAATAATATCAATATTTACAAAATGCTATGTGCCACATACGGTTCTAAGTGACTTACAGGTGTTAATTCTTTACAATAACATTTACGTCTTTCTGTGAGGTAGGTACTATAATTAGCACACTTCTACTTGTGAGGAAACTGAAGCACAGTTGCTTAGCAAATAAGAGATGAATGGGAATTGAAGCTCAAGCAGTCTAACTCTGAAACCTACCATCTTAACCATTACATAATGCCACCACTCCAGCATCCGTCCTCATGTATCATGCTGCTTCATTGAAATAAAAATAATAGCTACTTACAGCTAATTAGCTATGGCAAGGCCCTGTTCTAAGAGCATATGTGTATTTTCTAACTAAATTCTCAGAGCAACTCTTTGAAGTAAGTACTATTATTTTCTTTGCTTTACAAATGAGTAAATTGAAGCACAAAGAAGATACTTAGAGCCCAAAGACTCAGGCCTAGCAAGAGGCTGAGCTGTGATTGAATCCAGAGTGTCTGGCCAGAGAGCTCATGATTTCAACCACAATACTAGAATGCATGATAAATTAAGCCTCAGTAATGCAGAATTTATGGCATCTCTCCTTGAAAACCCTTTGGCTAGTTACAGTAAATGGGCCATTTACTCCCATCTTTTTTAGATAATCAAAGTCCCATCTTTTCTAGACATATTCCATAATGCAGACTTTTACCAATCAGGACTGCTCTTCGTTTCAGATTCTTGATGAGAATTAAAGAAGTTTTGCTTTATGTCACGGCCCATGAAAAGGGAGTTTCACTAAAGATTATGCATTTAAGAAAACTGAAAAGGTCTGAGTCAGTGTTTCTTTAAATGTATATATGGACACATATTATGCATGCACAGATAGCTAATAATTCATTTCCTTGACAAAATATGTGATTTTTATATATTTCTGTTCTCTCTGATTATTTTTTTATTTCCTTGAGCCGTATTACTATCTATGTTATAATGAAAAGCTGGTCTGTGAAAGTTTCAAGAAGGAAAATTTTGTGACATTATTTCCTTTTCCAAAAGAATTGTTTTTTATTATTTTGCAAGAAGAACATATTTCTCTAAAGCCTTCTAAATATTATTTATTTGTTAAAACTTTATTTACACACAGCATCTCAGAAATCCATCCACTCTCTAAAGTGAGGTTATACTTATTTAATCATACATACTACACTCAAACTATTAAAATTAAAATAATTTTTTAAATGAAGGCAAAGCAAAACATCCTTTTATAACTAAAATGCAATAGGCACAAAATAAGAGCTTTATTAAGACTAAATAGTGATAATAAAAAAATAAAAAGACACAGGAAAGAATATAAGGTTGCTAAAAATCAACAATAAGACCATGTCAATTACCAGCTCTTTTATATATACCTCATTCATTGTAGTGGAAGTGTTCTTTGCAGGAAAGTGAGAAAATCCATTATATTACAAAAAATACAATAAAGAAGAAGAAGAAGGTGAAGGAAAAGAAGAAGGAGAGGAGGAGGAGGGTGAGGAGGAGGAGGAGAAGGAGAAGGTGAAAACCACCCACACTCCAGAAAAAAAACACTAGAAAATTTTAAGTACCCTTCTAATCTCTTGTCTGTGCACATACATACATGCACATAAATAAATGCATAGTTTCCCTTTTCAAAATTTAGCACACACTGAACATACTGTTTTGCAACCTGCCAGACCTTCTTAAGCCCTGAAATTCATAACTCAAGCCCTTGAGGCACACTCTGAAAGAAACGGAGGAACAGGCTTGAATAGCAATCTTAAAAGAAAAAGAAAGGGAAGGAAAAGTGGAAGGCAAATGAGATCAAAGAAGACAGAGGATATGGAGCTGAAAGGATATCACAAAGGAAGCAAAAGATAAAGACGGACTTTTTCAATTTAAACTTCATTTTCTAATTTTCTTAATTGCATCAACATTGCACTATTGTGTGTTTTTTGGAAATTCTACTCCTCTTCCTCCCCCTTCTCTGTGGCTGGGGTAGTTCACAGCACAGTGTAGAGATGCCAACCGCTGGAGCCAAATTCAATTCCAAATCCAAACATAAGCAATGTTTGCAAATCGAGACTCCTTTGAGGTTCACCCAACTCCAATTTTACCAATTCCCTTCAGGGAAACATTTCCCTTTGAAGCTTCTGTGTACCCAAGTGCATTCTGGGATGCAGGTTTGAGTTTTTAGTGTGGGGCAATTTACGTATAGAATGAATATGCTCTGTACCTAACCTTCTCATTACTTTAGGTGCACATAATTTGTGACAATGTATATAGTAAAGTCAGTACTTGAAGGCATGGCTGGAAAACATTTTTGTTCATGTGCATCTAAGTTAAAATTCAAAAGGCAAATTGAGAATACTGAATAAGCCCAGATGTTGTAAAGTTAATATGCATGTTGATTTCTCCAGAAATGCTCTTTAGCTTTAAAAAAATGAGACGGGAGAACTTGAAATGAAGCTGATTTTAAAATGGTAGTTTTAAAACTATTAATTGTGTCAAGCATTGTGTCCTAGATAAATGCTACAGGCCACAATTTGAAATGCTTACCAAAAAAATTTTATTTTTCCTAAAGAAAATAGCCTACAAAGTATGTGGCTTGGAGTATGTTTCTAAGTAGACTTGGAAAGGGGGGAGTGTAGTTGATCATGTCTAAGGGAATCTACCTACCCTGAAAGGCCTGAAAGCACAACTGGAAAAATAAATAAGGGCTGAGAATTGTGCCTGTGCTGAGAATTACATGCTGACAAAGCCCACATGTGGGGTGGAGGGGTGGTGCAGTGGTCAGCAGCATTCACCAGTGGTTACATTATCATGTTGTGGGTAAACTGAATCCGAGGAGAAGTATTTAAACCCAGCTAGGAACCTGAGCTCCCTGTTTTCCTAGCCTTCTGGGAGGCATCTTCCCTCTCCCTTTACACCAGGTCAAAATGACTCGTGACCAAACAAGACAAGGTGTTGACATTTTCAATCTGTGTCTCGGTTGACTCCATTCTTAATCCCTCCTACTGTGTATACCTGTTTCAATGTCTCCTCTCAGATGAAACTTCTAGGAAGCTGAGAGTTTGTCTCCTTGTTTAACCCTTAAGCACTACTCCCCAGGGCCTCATCATGATGTCACACACCCAATATATACTCAGGAAATATTTGAGAAGAATGGCCTCCATTATCATTTCCTTCTTAAATTACTGAGAACAGATTTGGGAGTGGGCCTGCAGAATTATGTCTCCTGAGGCTCTGAGAGTCTTTAATTTATACTCAATTATTTTGCATTATCCTAGGCAGTTTCATTTGGCTGTTTGATCACAAAAAAATACTATCTGGTTGACCCACCATCATGAAGTTTTCCAAAACACATCAATATTTAGAAAATAAATACCTATTGTTTACATTATCCTGCTTTCCTCCCTTTGTAGACCCTAGCATTTACATGTCAATTTGGAATCTCCATCCTAACAAAAATCCCCATGTTGCCCACATTGGCTTTTTCATTATTATTCTCCCTGGGCTTCCCCCAAAGAAATATGCTTTTGATACAACATGTATTCGTAAAATAATGGTGTGTACACAGCATCTTCTAAACAAATTTATTGAGCAAATTAAAGTGTACTTTTATGACCAGAAGAATCACCATCCCCTTAAAAAACTATACTAAGCTTGTCCTATTCACCAAGATGTGAAAGGTGAGGTGTGGTCCCTTTACCATCCTAAGCAGACTATATGTACATTTTTTGCTTAAAACTGTATCCATATAATCCTATTATGAATTGAATAAAATTTGTATGGCTCCAAGTTTTACTTCAATTAGGCAAGAAAACATAAGAGGACAGATGACAAGATTGTTGATGAGTGGATTCCAACGTATTAATATGAAGTAAGGCTACTAAGCCACACAAGATGAATGATAATATAAGATATGGCAGTCAGTGTTATTCTCTCTACAAAAATCAGTCCATATGAGACAGTTCCAGGACACAGAGAGAATGACAACTTTAGGTCAAAAGTCCTAGGTCCCTTCCTGTTTCCAGTCCAGCACATAAGAAGCTTAAAACTTGCCACTCCATGCCAACAGCAAGTGAAAAGCTGAACAAACTGAAAAACCAACAACTCTTCTTAGCTCTCTCAGAGAAGAGAAGTCACAGGGTAAACTGCTGTCTCCTAAATTAAAGAGACAGATAGGTGGATACAGAGCATCACATCTTGCCAGAACAGAAACCTGTGAACAGAAATCTCTTTGGAAACCAGTACTAGGATAGAAAAGTCTGAATTGTAATTGATGAATTTCTGGAGGTTCAGTATGAACAACTCTGAGAGTTAAAACACCAGGAGGACACAGTTATAGGGAGGCCTCAATACTTTGGTGAGTTTTACTTTTGAGCTCTATAAGGTTTTCACAGTGAATATCAGAGAAAAATCCTCTTATGCCTCTGGCAGAAAGGGGGGAAATGGACAAATTTGTTGAAAGATTAAATCAGCCAAAACTCACAAAAGAAAAATAGACAATCTGAATAGGCTTATATCTATTAAAGAGATTGATTCAAAAATTAATAATGTTCCAAAGCTAAAAGCTCCAGGCCCAGATGTGCACACTGGTGAATTTTACCAAACATTTAAGAAAGACACAACAATTCTCCAAAATATCCTCCAGAAAAAAGAAGAGAGAATACTTTATAATTTATTCTATGAGGACAGCACTATCCTAGTAACAAAACCAAAGACATTACAAGAAAAGAAAGCTTCAGACCAATATTTCTCATAAACATAGATGCAAAAATCCTCAATGAAATATTAGCAAGTCAAATTCAACAATGTATAAAAAGAACTATACACCAGGCTACCATGATCAAGTAGAATTTATCCCAAGGCTGGCTCAATATTTCAAAATCAATTAATGTAATCTACCACACAGACTAAAAAAGAAAAACCACATGATCATATCAATAAATGCAGACAAAGCATCTGGTAAAATCTATCACCCATTCATGATTTTTTTAAAAACTCAGCAAACTGGTAATATAAGGGAAATTCTTCAACTTCATAAAGAACACCAACAAAAACCTACAGCTAACACCATACTTAAATGGTGAGATTTTCTGCTAAGATCAGAAGCAAGGCAAGGATATCTCCTTTCACCACTGCTTTTCAACATCAAACTAGAAATTGTAACTAATGCAACGAAACAAGAAAAGGAAATAAAAGGTATAGAGTGGGAAGGAAGAAATAGAATTATCTTTGTTCACAGACAATATGATCGTCTATGTAGAAAATCAAGAATTGACAAGAAAAACCTGCTAATAATTAAAAGTGATTATAATAAGGTTGTAGAATACAAGGGTAGTATACAAAAGTCAATCACTTTGTATATTCCAGCAATGAACAAGGAATTAAAAATTAAAAACACACTACCATTTATATTAGCACCCCAAAATGATATACTTAGGTATAAATATAACAAAATATATATAAGATCTATATGAAAAAAAACTATAAAACTTTAATAAAAGATATCAAAGGAATACTAAATAAATGGACAGATATTTCATATTTCTGCACAGGAAGATATTGTCAAGGTGTCAGTTCCTCCCAACTTGATCTATAGATTCAATACAATCCTAGTCCAAAGTCCTAGCAAGTTATTTTGTGGATGTTAACAAAATGATCCTAAAGTTTATATAGAGAAGGAAAAGACCCAGAATAGCCAATTCACTGTTGATGGATAAGAACAAAGGTGGAGGACTGACATTATTCTGACTTTTAAGACTTACTATAAAGTTACAGTAATCAAGGCAGTGTGGTATTGGTGAAAGAATAGACAAACAGACCAATGGAACAGAATAGAGAGTGCAGAAACAGACCCACATAAATACAGTCAAATGATCTTTGACAAAGGAGCAAAGGCAATACAATGGAGCAAAGATAATTTTTTCAACAAATTGTGATGGAACAAGTGGATATGAACATGTGAAAACTGAATCCAGATACAGACCTTACACCTGTCACAGAAATTAATTCAAAATGGTCCATTGATGTGAGTGGAGTATTTAAGACTCCTACTATTATTGTATTGCAGTCAGCTTCTCCCTTGATGTTTGTTTATATTTGTTTTATGTATTTAGGTGCTCCTATATTGGGTATATATATATGTTAATGAGTGTAATATCCTCTTGCATTGATCCTTTTATCATTATATAGTGTCCTTCTTTATCTTTCTTTACGGCCTTTGTTTTAAAGTCTTTTTTGTCTGATATGAGTATTGTGACCCCCACTTCTCATTTCTGTTTGCATGAAGTAGATTTTCCCATCCCCTCACTTTCAATATATTTGTGTCCTTTACCTTAACATGGGTCTCTTGTAGGCAGCATATTGTAGGTTCTGGGTTTTTTGGGGGCGTTTTTTGGGTTTTTTTGCAGTACACGGGTCTCTCACTATTGTGGCCTCTCCCGTTGCGGAGCACAGGCTCCGGACATGCAGGTTCAGTGGCCATGGCTCACGGGCCCAGCCGCTCCGTGGCATGTGGGATCTTCCCAGACCAGGGCATGAACCCGTGTCCCCTGCATCAGCAGGTGGACTCTCAGCCACTGCGCCACCAGGGAAGCCCTAGGCTCTTATTTTTCTATCCAATCTGCCACTCTGCGTTTTTTGATTTGAGCATTTAGTCCATTGACATTTAAGGTAATTATTGATAGATATGTATTTATTGCCAATTTAAACCTTGTTTTCCAGTTAATTTTGTATTTCTTCTTTGCCCCTTTCTTTTTGTTTTTCCTTTTGTGGCTGGATTTGTATTACGCTTATGTTCTCTTCCTTTTGTTTTTTTGTGAATCTAGTGTATGTTTTGATTTATGGTTACCCTGGTTTTCAAGTATGTTAACCCACTGCTATATCTACTTGCTTTAGACTGGTAGTCATATAGGCTAAAACACAGTTTAAAAGAAATATATATTTCCTTACTCTCCTCCCTAACAATTTATGTTAACAATTTTACATCTTCATGTTTATCCTTTTGCTGCTCATTGTAGTTATCATCACTTCCACAAATTTTTTTTGATTTTTTAAAGATCTGTGTACTGGTTTATTTAAATGATTTACTTTCCAATTGTGATTTTCTTCCAGACAGAAAATCAATAAGGCAACAGAGATCCTAAATGACACAACAGAACAGTGAGACTTAATTGATATTTTTAGGACATTACATAAAAAGAAACCAACCAGAATACATATTCATTTCAAGTGCACATGGAACATTCCCTAGGACTGACCACATGCTAGGACACAAAACAAGCCTCAACCAATTTAAGAGAATAGAAATTATTTCAAGCATCTCTTCTGACTATAATGGCATGAAACTAGAAGTCAATCACAGAAAGAGAAATGAGAAAAAATAACAATTACATGGACACTAAACAACATGCTACTAAAAAAAACCAATGGGTCAATAATGAAATCAAAGAGGAAATTAAATATCTTGACAAATGACAATGAAAACACAACTATATAAAATCTATGGGATGCAGCAATACAGTTCTTAGAGGGAAGTTCATAGCAATACAGTGTTCCTCAAAAAAAAAACCATGAAAAATCTCAAATAAACAACCTAACCTACCACCTAAAAGAATTAGAAAAAGAAGAACAAACAAAACCTAAAGTCAACAGAAGGAAGAAAATAATAAAGATCAAGAAGGAAATAAATATAATATAGATTAAAAAATAGAAAAAAATTCAGAAACACCAAGAACCAAGAGTTGGCTCTTTGTTTTCCCTTTTTCTTTAAATTTATTTATTTATTTATTTATTGGCTGTATTGGGTCTTTGTTGCCGCATGTGGGCTTTCTCTAGTTGCGGTGAGAGGGGGCTACTCTTCGAGTGGGGGCTACTCTTCGTTGTGGTGTGTGGGTTTCTCATTGCAGTGGCTTCTCTTGTTGCGGAGCACGGGCTCTAGACACGTGGGCTTCAGTAGTTGTGGCACATGGGCTCAGTAGTTGTGGCTCGCGGGCTCTGAGAGCAGGCTCAGTAGCTGTGGCACATGGGCTTAGTTGCTCTGCAGCATGTGGGATCTTCCTGGGCCAGAGCTTAAACCCATGTCCCCTGCATGGGCAGGCAGATTCTTAACCACTGCACCACCAGGGAAGCCCCAAGAGCTGGTTCTTTGAAAGGGTAAACAACATTGACAAACCTCTGGCCAGGATCACAAAGAAGAAAAGAGAGAGGACACAAATAAACAAAATAAGAATGAAAGAGGAGAAATAACAACCAATACCACTGAAATGCAAAGAGAGAGAGAGAGAGACAGAACACTACAAACAGTTATATTCCAAAAAATTGGACACCCTAGAAGAAATGGACACGTTCCTAGCCCACTGAAACTGAATCAAGAAGAAATAGATATTTTGAACAGACCAATCACTAGGAGTGAAATAGCATCTGTAATAATAATAATAATAATAATAATAATAATAATAATAATAACACCCTGCAAACAAAAGTCCAGGACCAAATGGCTTCACTGGGGAATTCTACCAAACATACAAGAAAGAAATTGTACCAATCCTTCTCAAACTATTCCAAAAGATTGAAGAGGAGGGAACACTCCTAAAGGTGTTCTGTGAAGCCACCATCACCCTGATAGCAAAAGCAGACAAAGAAACCACCAAAAAAGAAAATTACAGGCCAATATCTTTAATGAATATAGATGCAAAAATTCTCAACAAAATATTAGCAAACCAAGCCCAACAACACATAAAAAAGATCATACACCACGATCAAGTTGCATTCATCCCACAGTCACAAAGATGGTTCAACATATGCACATCAATCAATGTGATACATCACGTCAACAAAAGAAAAGACAAAAACCACGTGACCATCTCGATAGATGCAGAAAAAGTATTTGATAAAATTCAACAACCATTCATGATAAAAACTCTTACTAAAGTGGGTACAGAGGGAACATATCTCAACATAATAAAAGTTATCTGTGACAAACCCACAACCAACATAATACTCAATGGTGAAAAGTTGAAAGCCTTCCTACTAAAATCTGGAACAAGACAATAATGTCCATTCTCACCACTTCTATTCAACATAGTATTGGAAGTCCTAGCCACAGCAATCAGAAGAGAAAAAGAAATAAAAGGCATTCAAATTGGAAGAGAAGAGATGAAACTGTCATTATATGCAAATGACACAATACTACATATAGAAAACCCTAAAGACTCCACACAAAAACTACTAGAACTGATAAACAAATTCAGCAAGGTTGCAGGATACAAGATTAACATAGAGAAGTCTGTTGCATTTCTTTCCACTGACAAATATCAGAAAGGGAAAGTAAAAAAAAAAAAAAATCCCTTTTAAAATCACATCCAAAAAAATAAAATACTTAGGAATAAACCTGACCAAGGAGGCGAAAGACTTATATGCTGAGAACTATAAAACATTGATAAAGGAAACTGAAGATGATTCAAAGAAATGGAAAGATATCCCATGCTCCTGGATTGGAAGAATTAATATTGTTAAAATGGCTACACTACTCAAAGCAATCCACAGATTTAATGTGATCCCTATCAAATGATCCATAACATTTTTCACAGAACTAAGACAAATAATCCTAAAATTTATATGGAACCATAAAAGACCCAGAATTGCCACAGCAATCCTGAGGAAATAGAACAAAGCTGGAGGCATAACCCTCACAGACTTCAGACAATACTACAAAACTACAGTAGTCAAAACAGCATGGTACTGGCACAAAAACAGACACATAGATCAATGGAACAGAAGAGAGAACCCAGAAATCAACTCACACACCTATGGTCAATTAATCTTCAACAAAGGAGGCAAGAATATACAATGGAGAAAAGGCAGTCTCTTCAGAAAGTGGTGTTGGGAAAGCTGGACAGCTGCATGTAAATCAGTGAAGTTAGAACACAGCCTCACATCATACACAAAAATAAACTCAAAATGACTTAGAGACTTAAATATAAAACATGACACCATAAAACTCCTAGAAGAGAACATAGGCAAAACATTCTCTGACATAAATCATAGCTATATTGTCTTAGATCAGTCTCCCAAGGCAAAAGAAGTAAAAGTGAAAATAAACAAATGGGACCTAATCAAATACAGCAAAAGAAGCCATAAACAAAACGAAAAGACAACCTATGGAATGGAAGAAAATATTTGCAAATTATGTGACTGACAAGGGCCTAATTTCGAAAATATACAAACAGCTCATATAATTCAATAACAAAAAAACCCCCAAACAATCCAATCAAAAAATGGGCAGAAGACCTAAATAGACATTTCTCCAAAGAAGACATACAGATGGTCAATAGGCACATGAAAAGATGTTCAGCATCGATAATTATTAGAGTAATGCAAATCAAAACTACAATGAGGTACCACCTCACACCAGTCAGAATGGCCAGTATTAAAAAGTTTACGAATGACAAAGGCTGGAGAGGGTGTGGAGAAAAGGGAACCATCCTACACTGTTGGTGGGAATGTAAATTGGTGTAGCCACTACAGAAAACAGTATGGAGGTACCTCAAAAAAACTAAAAGTAGAGTTGCCATATGATCCAGCAATCCCACTCCTGGACATATATCCAGAGAAAACTCTAATTCAAAAAGATACATGTATCCCAATGTTCAAAGCAGCACTATTTACAATAGCCAAGACATGGAAGCAACCTAAATGTCCGTCAACAGATGAATGGATAAAGAAGACGTGGTATATATACACAATGGAATACTATTTACCCACAGATAATAATGCCATTTGCAGCAATATGGATGGACCTAGAGATTATCAAACTAAGTGAAGTCAGACGGAGAAAGACAAATGCCATATGATATCACTTATATGTGGAATCTAAAATATGACACAAATGAACTTATCTACAAAACAGAAACAGACTGACAGACACAGAAAACAAACTTATGGTTACCAAAGGGGAAAGGGGGTGGGGAATGGATAGACTAGGAGTTTGGAATTAACAGATACAAACTACTATATATAAAATAAATAAACAACAAGATTCTACTGTATAGCACAGGGAACTATATTCAATATTGTGTAATAAACCATAATGGAAAAGAATATGAAAAAGAATACATATACATATGTATAACTGACTTACTTTGCTGTACACCAGAAACTAACATAACATTGTAAATCAACTATACTTCAATAAGAAAAAAAAAAAAAAAGGATCATAGGCCTAAATGAAAAGTGCAAAACTACAAAACTCTTCAAAATAACAAAGAAAACCTATATGACCCTGAGGATGGCGATGACTTTTTCGATATAACACCAAGGCACAATCCATGAAAGAAAAAACTGATAAGCCAGAATTCATTAAAATTAAAAACTTCTGCTACATGAGAGAAAATGTCAAGAGAATGAGAGGAAAAGCCACAGACTGGGAGAAAATAGTTATAAAAGACACAGCTGATTAAGGACTATTATCCAAAATATACAATACTTAACAATAAGAAATTGAACAGCCTGGTTTAAAATTGGGCAAAAGACCTGAACAGAGGGACCTCCCTGGTGGCGCAGTGGTTAAGAACCCGCCTGCCAATGATGGGGACACGGGTTCGATCCCTAGTACAGGAAGATTCCAACATGCCGCATGCACCACAACTACCAATCCTGCGTTCTAGAACCTGAGCCACAACTACTGAAGCCCGTGTGCCTAGAACCCACACTGCAACGAAGAGTAGCCCCTGCTCTCCACAACTAGAGAAAGCCCAGGTGCAGCAACGAGGACACAACGCATCCAAAAACAAACAAACAAACAAATAAATAAATGAATAAATTTTTTAAAAAACAGACCTGAACAGATACCTCACCAAAGAAGATATACAGATGGCAAGCAAGCATATGAAAAGATGGGCAATATCGTATGTCATTAGGGAACTGCAAATTAAAAAAACAATGAGATACCATTACACACCTATTAGAATGGCCAAACTCTGGAACCCTGACATCATCAAATGCTGGCAAGAATATGGAACAACATGAATTATCATTCATTGCTTGTGGGAACAAAATAGTAGTACACCCACTTTGGAAGACAGTTTGGTAGTTTCTTACAAAACTCAACATACTCTTACCATATAATCTAGCAATCATACTCTTAGTTATTTACCCAAAGTTGAAATTTATGTCCATACAAAAATCTGCACATGGATGTTTATAGCAGTCAGTTTCATAATTGCCAAAACTTGAAAGCAACAAAGATGTCCTTAAGCAGATAAATAAACTGTGGTACATCCAGACGATGGAATATTATTCAGCACTAAAAAGAAATGTGCTCTCAAACTCTGAAAAGACATGTAGGAAACTTAAATATATATTACTAAGTTAAAGAAGCTGATCTGAGAAGGCTACAGTTTGTATGATTATAAGTTATGACATTATGAAAAAGGACAAACTATGGAGATAATAAAAATGTTAGTGGTTTCCAGGGGTTAGAGGAGACAGAAGAATGAATAAGCACAGCACAGAGGATTTGGGGAGCAGTGAAACTATTCTGTATGATACTACAAGGGTGGATACATATCATTATACATTTGTCAAAACCAAACAGTGTACAAAACCAAGAGTGAACCCTTATGTAGACTATAGATTTTGGGTAATAATGATGAGTCAAGGTAGTTCATCAGTTGTAACAAATGTACCACTCTGGGGCAACCAAGGATGTTGATAGTGGGAAAGATTGCACACGTGTGGGGACAGGGAGTATATGAGAAATCACTGTACTTTCTGTTCAATTTTGCTATGAACCTAAAACTACTCTAAGAAATAAAGTTTACTAATTAAAAAAAAAGTCTTGGGTTTGAGTTCTAACACTGCTGCTTACTGGTTAAGTTGCCCTGGGATAATCAACTTATTAGGCCTTGTAAACTGCTGGTACAAGTAGTATTTACTTCCCAGGCTCGCCAAGAGACTGCAGTGAAACACTGGGTGTGAGAACACTTTGTACAGTGCTCTATACCCATGTCTTTGGCTTCCTACAGAAGCAACCAAACAATTTCTCATCATTTTCCACTGAGCCAGCATTGGTGGTTGCAGATGTGGAAATACCTCATCCTTTTACGACCTTAAAGAAATTCGCATGAACTCCAAGAAAATCCCAAACAAAAGCTGATGAAACTTTGTTGGATGCCAAGGAAGCAGCTGGCACCATAAACACTGTGAGAGCTTTGCTGGCATGCCTCCTCTACTGTGCTGCCAAATGCTCTTGATGGGGGTACCTGGCATTGCAGTGAGGAAACCAGTGGGAGAGAAGAGGCCATCCTATAACTTGCCTCTGGCCTAAAACAACGGGATACCTTTGGAGAACTACTCTTGCAGGACCCCACCAAGTTTAAGTGTACATTCCATGCTATACCCCTTGGGGGAATGCGAGACATGGCCCAGATCCTTCAGGATAAAGCATCCAGGTAACATAAGTACTGTTTTTCTTTTAAACATACCACCAATCTCTATTTCTTTAGGTCTATGGATAGAAACACAATCTTTAATTACCTTCTAAATGTTTGTATGTTTGTTTACTTTTGCCTCTTTATTTTTAGGGCATTTCCCAGGCAATTTTTAATGAGCCTTAAAAATGTTTCCATTATGAAGAGATGGACAACAATTGTAAAGCAAGTGTTGCCAAAAGAAGTAAGAGGACAATGACTATTTTCCCATATTTAGGTAAAACTTGTCTCATTTTCTCCACCTTCCTTTATTATTCTAAGCAGCCATTATATAACCCATTTTGGATAGCTCAAAAGTTCTTCCTGGGCTTCCCTGGTGGCGCAGTGGTTGAGAGTCCGCCTGCCGATGCAGGGGACCCGGGTTCGTGCCCCGGTCCGGGAGGATCCCACATGGCGCGGAGCGGCTGGGCCCGCGAGCCATGGCCGCTGAGCCTGTGCGTCCGGAGCCTGTGCTCCGCAACGGGAGAGGCTGCAACAGTGAGAGGCCTGGGTACCAAAAAAAAAAAAAAAAGTTCTTCCTAGTTACAAAAAAGAGTTTTTTGCCTCCTGTATAAGCGGCATGCCAGGTAAGAACAGGAAGGGGAACCCCCAACTGCCTTTGCTCACTGAGCTCACGTTCCCTTGCCCCCACTGAGAAATCTGCTGTCCACTCAGACATGGGCAAGTAGGCAAGTGTTCTGCTGGGCACTCCACCTCCTGACCCCTGGACCATGGCTTGGCACTGGCCAGGCCCAACCTGGGGTCTGCCTCCGGTCCCAGTCTCTCATGCTTGGCAGAGCTATGACTTAAAGGGGAAACATATGAAAAGGGACCCTGGATTTTCCCTCAAATCCTTCACAATTAAGTTTTTTAGGAAAGACCAGAAGATCTGAGTCTGTGTACATGGGGCAAGGACATATTCATACTAGAAATGATGTCTCTGGAGCTTGTCAACTGGAGAGGCTTCTGCTTATGGTAATAGTCATAGCAAGATGTTTCATCCTCATTTCTAAGTTGTATTTGAAGTAGAGACTTGAAAATTTACGAACTGATGCTCAGAAATATCTTCAGGATCAAATTGACCTTCAAATTGAAAGGATTCCATTTCAAATTAGGAATGATGTATATTTTAAAAAATATTTATCTATGTATTAGCTTGGAAACATTTAAGAACTTTGAAACCATATACAAGTGGTATATTTTTCACTGGGAAGCTGGGCTGATGCTTTTTTCTATTTCAAGAGCATTGATAAAAAAAGTTAATTTACTCATGGATCTCTTCAAACCAACAGTAGCCTGCATGATGATATTTCTGAACACAGCAGAGAATAGCTGAGTATGTAACTCTGAGGATTTTTACATATTTATAAGTTCTTGTAAAAATATTCCTTGCCCCAAACTTAAAGGTCTACTGACTCACCTACAGCTAACCAAACACTGGGATATCAGTTAGATGTTAGACTTCTAATCCCAGGAAGAAGAAAGAAAGAGTCAAAAAAAAAAGACGAAAGGAAGGAAGAGAAGAAGTGGGGGCAGAACAAGGGAAAAAAGAAGGAAGGAGCAATGGAGGCAGGTAGGGAGGGAGAGAAGAAGCAGGGAGGGAAGAAAAAAATGGCATCATTCAATATGTGTTTCAAAGCATACAAGTTGAGGCTAGTTTTCTGACTGGATCCAATTACTTTAAATTCAACAAATATTTATGGAGTCCATACCATATGCAAGGCATCGTGATGAAAAATCAGTAATAAGAGAGTGTCCTTAAACCTTTTTAAAATAAGATTCAGTTTAAAATAAAACCTAAACAAGACACACAAATGCATGGGCATAAGTCTTCATATCACTTGTGCATAATATAGGTACAACATGGTGTTATATAAGCCGCCAGAGGGCTGAAGCTCACAAAAGTACAAATCTGAGCATTTTACTGTGCCATTTTAAAACCCTATTTGATAATAATGTAAAAGTTTAAGGCATGGAGCATACCCACCTACTGATCTACCTACCTACCTAGTTTCCTTCCTTCCACTATCTGTCCATTGATCCATCCTTCCTCTATGCCAGGGGTCCCCAACCCTGGGGCCATGGACCAATACAAGTCCACAGCCTGTTAGGAAATGGGGCCGCACAGAAGGAGGTGAGCGGTGTGTGAGCGAACAAAGCTTCATCTGCCATTCCCCATCGCTCCCCATTGCTCGCATTACCGCCTGAACTATTCCCTGCGGCCCCCCGTGGAAAAATTGTCTTCCATGAAACCAGTCCCTGGTGCCAAAAACGTTGGGGACTGCTGCTCTATGCCATATTCCTCTAAAGTCAACTTGTCGCCCTGACCTCAAAAACTATAATCTATTTGCCTTTTTAGCAATAGGATAGAGATCTCATCAGAAACTAGGTACTGTAGACAATTCCTGATTCCACCACCACCCCTTCCCAGTCCAAGCCCCTATCATCTCTTAGCTAAACAACTGCAGTACCCTTCTAACTGGTCTCCCCTTGCTTCTTTAAATTTATTCTCACATAGTAGCTAGAGAGAAATTTTTGAAATGTATCAGATCATGACATTCACCTTTTTAAAACCCTACAAACATTGCACTGATAATAAAACCCAGGGTCCTCATCAGAACATCAAAGTCTCCACCTAATCAGCCTCAGTAACTCTCCAACCTTGTTTGTACCTTTCCCCTTCCACCACTATCTCCAGTTTTTCCCTTGTTGAATATACCAAGCTTTTTCCTTGTTAACACTACTTGGCCCTGTTATTCTATCTTTCTCAGTTTCCTCCAGCAGTCCCCTTCTCTTTCTTCCTGGATTAGCTAAAATGTTACCTTCTCCAAACATGCTGCCTAAAGTGGGTCCTGCCCTCTTTATCCA
Organism: Hyperoodon ampullatus; assembly: GCF_949752795.1. Taxonomy (NCBI): domain Eukaryota; kingdom Metazoa; phylum Chordata; class Mammalia; order Artiodactyla; family Ziphiidae; genus Hyperoodon; species Hyperoodon ampullatus. The sequence goes on from NC_136919.1 coordinate 33,705,420, forward strand.
TTCATTCCTTCTCTATCACCTCTCCTTGCTCATTTTCTATACAGAACTTATGACCTTCTCAAGTCACTTTGTTATTACTCTCTCCCCTGCTGGAATGTAAGTCCTTAGAAAGATCAGCAAAATTGACAAACATATAGCTATACTGATCAAGAAAAAAGAAAGATGATTCAAATTACTAAAATCAGGAATGAAAAGGGGAGACATTAATACTGACCTTACAGAAATAAAAAAGATTATAAGGAACTACTCTAAACAACTGTATGCACAACAATGAGACAATCTAGATGAAACAGGCAAATTCCTAGAAAAACACAAACTACCAAAACTGACTCAAAAATAAAGAAATGGGGCTTCCCTGGTGGCGCAGTGCTTGGGGGTCTGCCTGCTGATGCAGGGGATGCGGGTTCGTGCCCTGGTCCAGGAGGATCCCACATGCCGCGGAGCGGCTGGGTCCGTGAGCCATGGCCGCTGAGCCTGAGCGTCCGGAGCCTGTGCTCCGCAACGGGAGAGGCCACAACAGTGAGAGGCCCGCATACCGCAAATAAATAAATAAATAAATGATCTGAACCTATAAGGAGATAGAATTATTAATCAATTCAGCTTATCTGATTTGTCAAGTACTCCTCAATGTTTCCATTTTTAAGAATTCTTCTGTGGTCAGTTGTAAAGATTTGCAAGATGTGATGTAAAATGCTTTGCCCCTCTAGGTAGAGAGAATGATATTTCTGTGAACAACATAAAGATATGGTTATCAAAATTAAGTGCTATGGCTTCCCTGGTGGCGCAGTGGTTGAGAGTCTGCCTGCTGATGCAGGGAACACAGGTTCGTGCCCCGGTCCGGGAGGATCCCACATGCACGGAGTGGCTGGGCCCGTGAGCCGTGGTCGCTGAGCCTGCGTGTCCGGAGCCTGTGCTCCGCAATGGGAGAAGCCACAACAGTGAGAGGCCCGCATACCGCAAAAAAAAAAAAAATTAAGTGCTATACTATTCCTACTGGCCATAACATTTGGCTTCCCACCACCCCAAAAGAAAAACAAATAAACATTTGTAATTCTCTCCCAGGTTTCAGGACCTGAAAGAATTCCAGCTGACCTTATACTTAATCTTCATAAAATCAGTAAGGTGATGGCTTCTGGAATCAAGTCTGGGATAAAATTCCAGCCTTTTTGCTTACATTGCCTGTGGGATGTAAGGACAAGTCTTTGAGAAACCATGTCCTCATTCTATGGGACAATATGGGTACAATGTGGTTTTATTCTAGAATTACAAAGAATAATTGGGGTAGTATCTCAAAGTGTGTAACTTAACAATTAATGTAGCAGCTATTATTGATCATCTACCATATACCTGGTACTCTACTGGGGGATACAATTTCAAGTAAAACATGGCTTCTTCACGGAGGTGAAAGAGTGTTTGAAAAGATACTTTCAATATTAATTAACAGTTTTTTCTTCATTTCTCTGCTTAATGTAGAATTAAAGTTTTTTAAATTAATAACACAATCAATCAATAGGCCTATAAACCATTGTGGTTAACAGTGAAAATGATTGATGACTATTTTACAAGTGGCAAAATGCAGGTGATAAGGTTTTTATCCTCTCTTTAGAGAGGTTCTCTAGGTGTCTCTTGATAATGGAGAGTAGAAAAAAACACTATAGAAGTTGGGTTAAAATACTAATTTCCTGTATATAATGAATGAAAAATAAAATGAAACATGTAGAAGGACTTATACATTTCCCCCAAAATTATAATTACTGAAGAGTTTTTTAGAATTCAAATCTTTATGAACCCTCTTGAAAATATTTCAGCAACATATACTGCAGCTCATATTTTGCAGAAATGAAACTATAGAGACAAAGAATGTTGGCACCCAAAGAATAAAGATTAAGGAGTGGTCACAGAGCAGGGGACAGAGACTTCTTCCAAATGAAGTGTGACTGGTGGCAGAGCTCAAAGTTACAAAATATATGGCAAGATCTTTATGACCAGAGAAAATTTAAAACACCTTCCAACCCTGGGGAAAGTAATGTTTAAAGTAAGTGGCAAAGGACAATCTGCCTTGGTGAGAAGATTTCACCAGCCCCACAGACAAAGGCAAGGAAAAGAATAAAGTAAATTGGAATGTCCTGATTTCAGTTTGATGACAACTTCTGGTTATAAGAAGACATGTGTTCCTCAGAGGACTCCCAGATTTCTAAGCTGATACCTGCCCTAACTCTAAACTATATATAGCACCATCTAGTGAAATAACAGAATACTTAGGCTTTTAAAAATAAAAACTTAAGAAATGGTTAAAAGTATAAATCAGTGGAAGATGTAGGGTCTTAAAAGGATGGAATGGGAAAAATGAGCTTACTTTCTCACTTGAAATACACTTTTAAATTCTTAGATAATATGAGGATGCTTTTTAATTCAATCAGTCATTTGATACAGTGACCATCCTTAGGCATTGGTTTGGCACTACAGGGAGAGACATGTTGGAGTAAGGAAGAATGTAAAACACTGGCTGTGGACGTGAGAACTGGGGCTGGGCTAAGGGTGTATGAATTCCTAACTGAGAAGAGGAGAATGTACAATGGTGTGCTGGAGCCAGCTAGCACTTCTGGAGAGAGCCAATTGTGCACATCTATTCTCAACTTTTTGCTCAATGATGTCTCATTTGTAACATGAAATTGGCCATGGTGGGAATACGTACACAATGAAAATTGGCAAATGCTACAAATCAAGGTTACCTACCCTAAGAAAACACACCACTACAACATACCAACCTCTAATCCTCCCAACTGACCACAGTCCCTATGGATGGAAGCCAGAAATAAAGTCTGGTGGTGGTCAGAGCCCCACTAGACAAAGAAATCTGAGTCTAAATGGTATATGGTTGGTGTGCTAACTAGTGGCTGCTAAGACCTTGTCAAAATTATAAAAATTGCCCAAACTTATAAAAAACAAAGTAGTTCAAGCTACTTTAACTTGCAGAAAACAACTGAAAATTCCTCCAGCACCTTTAAGAAGAGATATTTCAGTTGCTAAAAGAGGTAGCTAATGTGCACACAGTGCAGGAAAGGGCTTGGAGATAACAGAGCCAGGGTGTGGACTGGCTTGACTTTCTTCAACAGAGTAGCCTTGGACAATTTAGACGTTGGGCTGATTCTTCAACTAAAAGTCAAAATTAGACCAGTGGGGTTTTCTTTCGTTAATTAGTGGGACCCTTTCCTCAAATGACCTCTTATATGCAATACCAATACTCTATTGCAAGCTTTACAGTGTCATTTAAAAGGCCAGTGCCTCTGAAAGACCTCAAGCTCCTCTGAAGACCTCAGAACACAGTGTTAAAGCCATTGAATTAGACTGTTTCCAAGAGTATATTTTCCCTTCCAGCACTGGTATTCTAAACAGGGAATTAGTTAAACTATCAGCTGCATTTCTCCCCACTTCCCCTATCTAGAGGAGTGCGCCTCCTCCCCTTCTACCGAATCTAAGAGGGTAGAGGGGATAGAGTCCAAAACCCACTTCTCTCCATAGATGTGCCTAGGGTTCCACTCCAATTCGGTTTTCAATATGCAAATTATTGATCCTAGATTGGTCTTTAAGTCAGAAGAACTTGATATGGATGGAAATCATATCTGGGCAAGACTTCTCTCTCCCATTCCAAAAACATTCTGGTGTTCGGAGTCTGTATGTATAGGTGAGTTACACATGCTATTCTGAAGTGCTTTCATCTTATATGAACACGGTTTGAAAACTGTAATTTTTATCAAGAGATAATGATCGAGGGTTACATCTTCTTAAGCTTTTAGAAAATTATTCACAGTCAAGAACAGTAAAGATATTAGATAATTTCAGAGCTAAAATCTTTCTATGGGGTTTTTGTGGCTTTTTCACTTAAAGGTGATTTTGATTCTAAGTGACCTAAGTTCATGCAGATAAAGGTAGTGTCTCCTAACCCACAGAGTGACTAGAGGCCCACAGGCTGGCACTGAATATAAGAAGATTAACAACGGTAGTCCATGGGACAACTCTAATCTCTATAGAGTTAGAGAGTAATGAGGATTAGCTGCCAACACGTAAAAATTGGAAAAATACCACATGAAAATTCTGATTTGTGGCTTTTCTTGGGGAAAACAAACAGGATATAGTAAACTTGGGCCTGCATTCCTATCTGGCAACCATCAACCAGACTGAGAGCTGCCATTTCCTGTTCTCCATGGTCTTCTTGCTGCCCCCTGCAACACCCATTTGGTTACCTCCCTGCCCTCACTTGAGTTTGCACTTGCTGACTTAAGCCCATGCCAGACTGAGCTGCAAGAGACACTGGGCCTTTCTGAGAAAACTGAAGCAAATTCATAGTCACGATGCATTGAAAGTTGCTCAGCCCTGAGCCCCACCTGGGCCCTTGGCCCTGTCTGAAGGGATAGGAATGCTCCTTGCAGGCAAGAGTACACCCTACTCAATGTGCAGACTGAAAACCTGAGATGCCTTTGAAGCAAGATGGGGGGTTTGTGGTTGAGCACATTTATTTCTGAACTTAATGACATGGAGAACCACAAGCCTGCCCACAGTATCAATTTTTCATAAAAAAAGGAGAAAGGCTATTGAGTCAAATGTTCCAAGAGCGCCTGGGCCAGGGAAACCTCTAGTATATTTATAGCTTGGATACACAAACAGGAATGCCTTGTTCGGTGGAGAAAAGTAATAAGAGCTACCATCAGTGAACACTTGTTTTGTGCTCTCTTTCCATGCTCACAGTCACCCAGAGGGTTTTTTATGTTTACAGATAAGGAATTCAAAGCTCAGAGAGGTTAACTAACTTGGGCAAGTCACACAGCTTGTTACTTGACAGAACCAGAATTCACTGCATAGGCTGACTGCAGACCTGTGCTTTCTCTACTATACTGTGCTGGAATTTTATATTTTAAAATGACCCTTTGTGCTCTCCAAGTCATTTTCTTAAAGATTACTTCCTCGGAGCCCTGTTATAAGTGTATGAGGTGGAGGAATTATTACCCACATTTTACAGATGAAGACCTGAAGCAAAAAGAATGAACATCATAACCTAATAATTAGTAACTAAGAACTAGTACCCAGGTTTGCTGACTTCTAATCAAGTGTTCTTTTCACATCATCAAACTAAAAGCTGACTCTGGGCTGAGTATTTGTGTCTTCCTCTTCAGATGCTTAATGTTAAAGAGTTATAAAGTTTTTATGTTATACAAATTGTTTGCATTTCTTTTAATGAAGGATTATTTTTTAACTTGAAAACAGGACTGGAAAATGAAGAAAACAAAACTCAGATTATTCTACTCATTAAAATAACCATGCTTTTAAGGTAGCCAGTAAAACTTCTCTGTAACTGAGCTCTATTTATAATAGAGACGAATTTAGTCTTTTGTGGCAAAGGCAGTTGACAAGGAAAATAAGTCTGGGTAAAATACTTTTTTTGTTTTTCAAAATAGTACAACCCAGTTTAGAAGGAATAGAAGTTACCAAAGTGATGCCACAAACTGAAATTCTTTTTTTTTCAAATGGTGGTAATGGGGCAGGAAAGGGGGCTGGGAAAGACCAGTGGTTTAAACAGATTGATTTTTAGTGTCAGAGAATATATTTTCTTTTCCTGCATATGATTTTACAGGTGAGAAATTTCCACAAATAGGGATATAAAAAAAGGCAAACCTTGACACTACAGAAATGGAATAAGTTCTTACAATACTCTGGAGAAACACAGTCTCTCTGGATTCAGTCATGCCAGGAAAGCATCTTACAATTTTCCTTATAGTGTTTCCACTGAATTCATAGATCCCCCAAGCTGTAAGGAGACATCTGTTCCACTCTCATCTACACATGCCACTTTCTTCTTTCATGACAACCCTCAGACAGCAGACGCCTGCAAGTCCAAATCCAATTTATTCTATAAAAGGAACAGACGTTTATTCCCCACATTTGATACGAAGGCAGGGCTTTGAAATCCCTTCCAGCGGGGAGGGCACATGCTGGTGGTGTGCTGCTACACACTTTGGAGGATGTAGGGATGTGAGGCATAAAGGCTAGAAGATGGCAATGTCAGGGGTTCCATCAGACTGGGGACAGCAATCCTGTGCTAGGAAGACGGGTGAGGACAGGATGAAACTCTATTTTGGAAGATTCTTACAAGGATGGTCACTGAAACAAAGACTTCAGGCATGGATTCATGGTTAGTCCTGTAACACTGAGCTACAATTTCTTAAAGCTAGTCTATCCTTTTTCTTGTTCCGGAGGCACAGCTAGGTTGATGCTGCAGGTGGAACTCAAGAAGCTCCCTGACTGTAGTGAAGGAGTGTTTGCAGGAATATAAAACCAGGAAGGTTATTGTACTGCAACAGACTGATGAAAGACCAAAAGGCACTGTCTCCTTAAATTGGCCTGACAAGGGGAATTCCCTGGCGGTCCAGTGGTTAGGACTCAGCGCTTCCACTGAAGGGGGCACAGGTTCTATCTCTGGTCAGGAACTAAGATCACGCAAGCCACGCGGTGCAGCCATAAATACATAATACGTACATAAATTGGCCTGACAAGGACATTGGCTCTGCAGTCAGTAGCAGAGAACGAAACAGTTTGTTGGAGACCAGATTCACCAGAGGAGCACTGATACCCACAGTTCACAACAGGTAGCAGTCATTGAACACATCCTAGGGGCCAGGCATGGTTCCAAGCCCTCCACCTATAATAACTCATTTAATCTTCATCCTACAAGGAAAGTACTACTACTACCCCCATTTTTCTTTCAAGGGAACCAAGGCACAAAGAGAGTGAGTAATGTGCTTATAGCTAATCCCTAGGTCACAGAGCTAGGAAGTAGCAGAGATAGGGTGGGTATCCATTGTGGTAGACAGAATAATAACTCACTGAAGATGTCCATGATCTAATCCCCAGAACCTATGAAGGTGTTACCTAACATGGCCAAAAGGACTTTGCTGATGGAATTATTTAAGGACCTTGAGGTGGGAGGATTATCCTGGATTATCCAAGAGGGCCCAAGATAATCACAAGGGTCCTTTTATGAGGGAAGCAAGAAGGTCAAAGTCAGTAATAGGATATGTGTTGTCAGAAGCAGGAGGTTGGAGTGATATAAGGAATGGGCTATGAGCGAAGGAATGTGGGTGGCCTCTAGAGGCTGAAAAAGCAAGGAAATGAATTCTCCCCTGAAACCTCCTGAAGGAAAGTAGCCCCACCAATACCTTGATTTTAGACTTTTCACCTCCAGAATTGCAAGAGGACACATGTACACTATTTTAAGCCACTAAATTTGTGATAACTTGTTACAGTAGCAATAGGAAACTAATACATCCAGGCAGCCTGACTCCAGAAACTATATTCTTAAATATATTTAGGTCATCTTTCCAGTGTTAGTTGTCAATATTCCTAGAAAAGACTCTATAAAAGCAGTTTCACATTGGCTTCAGGGTTTCCCTTGTTTATCCCCATAGCACTGGATGTCTGTAGGACTTTACTATTTTAGATTCATCGTATATACACAGATGTGATATTCAGCTCATAACACTGGCATGCAGTAACCATTGGAGGAGCAGAGATCCTCCCTGCTGTTCTGGATATCTTAGTGCCTCCCTCCACCCCCGCTCCCAGTCCAGACCTTCCCAATCCCTGAAGGATTAGAACCTGACAAGGAAGGCTCCTCCCCGAATCCAGCCCCAACTCTGCAGGCTGGGTCCATTCTAACAGCTGGTGGCCATGCCAAAATCAGATGTTTAATATTTTGATTATAACCCCAGAATATACACATGCTGATTAATAACTCAAGATACCCTAGAAGCTTCCAAAGGATTTTTACTTATGACTAGAGTTTCAAAAATTTTTTTGTTATCAATGAAAGCAAATTATCACAGAATATTAAGCAGCATCTAGTGTGACTCCTTTTAGCAGAATGACTTTCTACAGAGTGCAACAGTGAAACTCTCAGAAGCACATATCTAGGTCTCTAAGCTCCATACTTGAACCACAATGGCCTCAGCTGAAAAGAAGCCACCTCCAACAAACCATATCAGCAAATACCTCAAAGGTTTGCCTTTATCATGTGTCCCTTTTCCAAGTGAAACCAGGTGGGCGTCACACCCCTTATCCTGTCCTCTTAAATAGGACAAGAGAACTTGAGAATCAGATAAGTACACTGTGTATAAAGTATTATGAAATGTCATTAATTGTTTTTTCTCTGACATCTCTGGCTTCACTGAAAAGGAATTCCACCATCTGTTGATGCCTCATATTCTTGGTCTCCTCTGAATAATATAATTGGGTGAATCAGTGTTTTCCTCAGAAGATGAATGCTGGGTTATAGCCTAAAGCTCTTCTCTACTGATAATCCTACCTTGTGGAAAGAATCATTTAAGGAAAATTGTCAAGGGAACATGTCAATATCCCTTACTCTCCTAAAGATGTATCATGGTGTTCTGGGCACACCAGGCCTCCATGGGGTTAAGAGAATGGATTACCAGACTTTGGAGTCATATCAACTACAGGCCACCCCTTGTTCCACACTACCAACTGTGTGACCCTCACAAGTTAGTCGATCTCTGAAATCTGTCACTGGAAAACGGGGATAGCATTGCTTTCCTACACCTGGTTGTGAGGACTAAATGAGCTAGTGTGCTAAAATACCTATCATGATACCAGAGACCTACAACCTATGGATCCCGGGTAGTTCACTTCCCATCTTCACCATGTTAGACCCAGTGAGAGACCAGGCTTCTTTCCAGTTCTTTCCAGATTGCTATACAATGTTCTGAAATTATCAAATATCAAGCATGATTCTCCTTTATAATTAAATGTGCTTTGCTTCATCACACCAAGCAGGAAGCAAAAGAAGAAAAAGCCATACACGTGCCATAGGACTTTTTAAAAGTTCTGGGTTTCATGAAACCAAAGTTAACCACTAGCATGTTCTACCTCTAAGAAAATGACAACTACACAAATGAAAAACGCAAGGAGGAAGCAGTGTCCTTGGGTGTAAATAAGACTCCCATAAGTTCCATCCAACAGCAAATCTTAAGGTAGAGACCACCGTTTTTTAATTGTCCAATAATCAACACTCCTGCTTCTGCATCAACATTTTTTACATTTTCCAGAAGTTTGAGAAAATGGAGTAGGTGGCCCAAGGTTGCTGCTTTTGCCACTTCTAAGTCAGCCATTTAGAAGACTGATCACAGATTCTGTTCCTTCCTTCCTTTTTCAGGCACACTGCAAGGATAAGATGAAAGAGTAGCCACTTTGCAAAAAGATGGGGAACTGGAATCCAGCTGTGACCCCCAAAATAGACACGGAGATACAGAGAATGTATTTTTCTACCCAATAGCCCAAGGGAGAACCTCTTCAATTAAAAACACTTTTGATACGAAGCCAGACTGCCCAAGATGACCATCTAAAAATATACGAAAATCTAGGAAAAACAAGCTCTCCATCCTGGAGGGAATGTCAATGGAAAATAGTTGCTAGGCTTTTCCAGTTACCAGTAATAAAAAGAAAAATAGGCTCCCCATTATAAGCACAGAGCTGGAGGGATCGTCAGCTGGTTCTGAGCCAGCCTTGGGATTTTCTGAGTGCGTTACAAATTACAGGAACAAAATGTGGACTTTTCACTCTAACTATGTTTTCTGAGTCCAGACAATTTATTATTAGGTTTACTTCCGAGGGGGCTAGAGTTGAAAAAGATGCCTCCGTGTATGGATAATGTTTATAAGCTTCTAAAGCACATACATTCTTATATTGAACAGCAACTGTACAAAGCACATAGACTTTATGTATTTTTTTAACATCTTTATTGGAGTATAATTGCTTTACAATGGTGTGTTAGTTTCTGCTTTATAGCAAAGTGAATCAGCTATACATATATATATATATCCCCATATCTCCTCCCTCTTGCGTCTCCCTCCCACTCTCCTTATCCCACCCCTGTAGATGGTCACAAAGCACCGGACTGGTCTCCTTGTGCTATGCGGCTGCTTCCCACTAGCTATCTATTTTACATTTGGTAGTGTATATATGTCCATGCCACTCTCTCACTTCGTCCCAGCTTACCCTTCCCCCTCCCCGTGTCCTCAAGTCCATTCTCTACATCTGCGTCTTTATTCCTGTCCTACCCCTAGGTTCTTCAGAAACTTTTTTTTTTTTTTTAGATTCCATATATATGTGTTAGCATACGGTATTTTTCTCTTTCTGACTTACTTCACTCTGTATGACAGTCTCTAGGTCCACCTACCTCACTACAAATGACTCAATTTCATTTCTTTTTCTGGCTAATATTCCATTGTATATAGGTGCCACATCTTCTTTATCCATTCATCTGTTGATGGACACTTAGGTTGCTTCCACGTCCTGCCTATTGTAAATAGTGCTCCAATGAATACTGTGGTACGTGACTCTTTGAATTATGGTTTTCTCAGGGTATATGCCCAGTAGTGGGATTGCTGGGTCGTATGGTAGTTCTATTTTTAGTTTTTTAAGAAACCTCCATACTGTTCTCCATAGTGGCTCTATCAACTTACATTCCCACCAACAGTGCAAGAGGGTTCCCTTTTCTCCACACCCTCTCCAGCATTTATTGTTTGTAGATTTTTTGATGATGGCCATTCTGACTGGTGTGAGGTGATACCTCATTGTAGTTTTGATTTGCATTTCTCTAATGACTAGTGATGTTGAGCATCCTTTCATGTGTTTGTTGGCAATCTGTATATCTTCTTTGGAGAAATGTCTATTTATGTCTTCTGCCCATTTTTGGATTGGTTTGTTTGTTTTTTTGATATTGAGCTGCATAAGCTGCTTATAAAGTTTGGAGATTAATCCTTGCTTCATTTGCAAATATTTTCTCCCATTCTGAGGGTTGTCTTTTCATTTTGTTTATGTTTTCCTTTGTTGCAAAGCACATAGACTTTAAATGAAAGAATTAAGAAAAAAACAAATAAGGCATCAATCCTTTCATTCATCAAACATTGATAATATGCCTAAATATGTATATTCTTGTCAAAAATGTTTTCCCCTTTATGTCTAGTAAGCTGTATATTACTTTTGTTTTCTAGATGACTGTGAAATCTTTTGAAGGCAAGGTCATATCTTATTCATCCTTGAATCTTTGTTCTAATACAGTGTCTAACATAGAGGAGATATTCAATAAATGTTTGATTAAGAAATTTCTCTTTTGTGAGGTGCAGGTGAAAGCTTTTCTATTATGTTTTTCATGAACTCATATAAATACATATGCAATAAATTCCTCTTAAAGTTTAACACTAGGGGAAAAACGGTCTGCCATGATGTTCTTTCTCTTTACATAATAATAAGAGCAATATAGTACATTATGTTTCCCTTGTTTACTTGGAACCCAGGAAGCTCAAAGCCAAGTTTTAAGTTCAACAGTTACTCTCCTTAGCCTAAGATTTGTGACACAATACTTTCCCTCCTTACTTTCTCTTTTACCTGGCTCCTTGTTTTTATCCTTGTTTTACATAAACATTATTTTAAGCTGCCTCAAATCCCTGTTGGAAGAAAACAGGAAGTAAATAGTGAATTAAAAATAATAAATGAATAAATAACTAGAAAAAAGCACATTTCTTCTCAATGGTTTCTAATATGTGCTGCAGAAATACCCTCAAGATGCTGTTATGTTATATCCACGATCATTTAATATATTTCAATAGAAACAAGCAAAGCAAACACAGCATGATATCAAGGAAAGACCACAGGACTGGGAGACCAGCATCATAGGTTAAAGTTCAACCTCTGCACCTCTCTGGCTGTGTGACCTTGAACAAAACACTTAATTTCATGAGCATCAGTTTCCTCATCTCCTAAACAGAGTGCACTCATTTTTTCAATATTGAGTCCTTACTATGTGACAGTGACAGTGTCAAGTATATGAAAAAAGAGCCTTGTAATCAAGTTAGTGCAAAGTCTAGTAAGAGAGACAGAAAAGCAAAAAAATGATTACAGTAAATTGTGATCATTGTTACACTACATAGGTCACAGAAGAAGCACAGAAGGGAGAGAACTAAATCAGACTGGAGGATTCCAGAGGGTTTCAAAAGAGGTGGCAGTCGCACTGATTTTTAAAGATGATTGGGAATTAACTAGATGGAAAATGGCACAGAGGAGGAAGGGTAAGAGGGCATTCCAGGACTCAGGAAGAGCACGTGTGAAGTCACAAAAACACGAAACAGCATGACAAGAGTAAGCAATAGTAAATTGTTGGAAGATAATATGTGTCCCGTCTACCTCCCAGGGTGGTTTCAAGGATCAGTTGAGTGGATGTATACATCGAAAGTGCTTTGTAAACTCTAAAGCACCGTATACGTGTTCAAAAGTAGAAGATTATTATTAGACACTCATTTCTTCCCCCTCCAAATTGGAAACATTTGCTGAAGTAAACATTGCTGATGCATTAGCTGTCAGAATGGTGTATTATATTTGGAAAACATTTGCCAATGCCTGTTCAGTTTTTAAATTCCCAGTCACATGTGTTTTTTGTTTGAGAAAAGACATCAAGTAATAATGGATTTATTGTTAATTGTGCAACATTGGAGCTTCAAGATTTAAGTAATCTCTCTTCCATGTTGACTTTATTCCACATTGCCTGTGTAGCTTGAAGTTATTTATTTAATAATTAAAACTGATAAGTGAACACTATTACCACCTTGTAGTGATCAAATTCTGTTATCAGAGTAAATTCAGGATTTTGTTTTTATCTGCACACATGGACAAGTGTGCAGATAAAAACAAACACCTTCTGAGAAAAGGAGGAAAAGAAGTATAGTTACCTCTGCTTAACAAAGCTTCCCAAAGTACAATGGAGCTCAGATCCAAATACGCAGCTCCCTGTTCAACATTTCAAGAACCAAACACTCCCTTTCTTAGGGACATTTTACTTTTTTTTCTTTTTCAGATGCACATTTGGGCTAGGTTTGTATATATATTATATATATTTTTTTTTTTGGTGGGGGTGGGTACACGGGCCTCTCACTGTTGTGGCCTCTCCCGTTGCAGAGCACAGGCTCAGGACGCGCAGGCTTAGCGGCCATGGCTCACGGGCCTAGCCACTCCATGGCATTTGGGATCTTCCCGGACCAGGGCACGAACCCGTGTCCTTTGCATCGGCAGGCGGACTCTCAACCACTGCACCACCAGGGAAGCCACTATTTATATATTTTTAATAGATCTTCATTAGAGTATAGTTCCTTCACAATACTGTGTTAGTTTCTGTTGTACAAAAAAGTGAATCAGCCATATGCATACACATGTTCCCATATCCGTTCCCTCTTGAGCATCCCTCCCATCCTTCTTATCCCACCCCTCTAGCTCATGGCAAAGCACCAAGACGATCTCCCTGTGCTATGCTGCTGCTTCCCACCAGCCAACTATTTTACATTCAGTAGTGTATATATGTCCATGCTACTCTCACTTCACCCCAGCTTTGCCCTCCCACCCCATGTCCTCAACTCCATTCCCTATGCCTACCTCTTTATTCCTGCCCTGCAACTAGGTTCACAAGTATCTTTTTTTTTTTAGATTCCATAAATATGCGTTAGCATACGGTGTTTGTTTTTCTCCTTCTGACTTACTTCACTCTATATGACAGACTCTAGGTCCATCCACCTCACTACAGATAACTCAATTTCATATTTTTTTATGGCTGAGTAATATTCCATTGTACATATATATGCCACATCTTCTTTATCCATTCATCTGTCGATGGACATTTAGGTTTGTTCCATGTCCTGGCTATTGTAAATAGTGCTGCAATGAACATTGTGGTACATGACTCTTTTTGAGTTATGGTTTTCTCAAGGTATATGAACAGTAGTGGGATTGCTGGGTCATATGGTAGTTCTATTTTTAGTTTTTTAAGGAACCACCATACTGTTTTCCATAGTGGGTGTATCAATTTACATTCCCACCAACAGTGCAGGAGGGTTCCCTTTTCACCACACCCTTTCCAGCATTTATTGTTTCTAGATTTTTTGATAATGGCCATTCTGAACACATAAGGTTATATCTCATTGCAGTTTTGATTTGCAAATAATTACTGATGTTGAGCATCTTTTCATGTGCCTCTTGGCCATCTGTATGTCTTCCTTGGTGAAATGTCTATTTAGGTCTTCCACCCATTTTTTATTTTTTATTTTTTTCGCGGTACGCGGGCCTTTCACTGCTGTGGCCTCTCCCATTGTGGAGCACAGGCTCCGGACGTGCAGGATCAGCAGCCACGGCTCACGGGCCCAGCCGCTCCGCGGCATGTAGGATCTTCCCAGACCAAGGCACAAACCCATGTCCCCTGCATCGGCAGGCAGACTCTCAAACACTGCGCCACCAGGGAAGCCCTTCCACCCATTTTTTAAGTGAATTCTTTGTTTTCTTGGTATTGAGATCCATGAGCAGTTTCTATATTTGGGGGATTAATCCTTTGTTTCATTTGCAAATATTTTCTCGCATTCTGAGGGTTGCTTTTTGTCTTATGGTTTCTTTTGCTGTGCGAAAGCCTTTAAACTTAATTAAGTCCCATTTGTTTATTTTGGTTCTTATTTCCCGTACTTTAGGAGGTAGGTCAAAAAAGATCTTGCTGTGGTTTATATCAAACAGTATTCTTCCTATGTTTTCCTCGAAGAGTTTTATAGTGTCTGGGCTTATATTTAAGTCTTTACTCCATTTGGAGTTTATTTTTGTGTATGGTGTTAGGCAGTGTTTTAATTTCATTCTTTTACATATAGCTGTCCAGTTTTACCAGCACCACTTATTGAAGAAGTTGTCTTTTCTCCATGTTATGTTCTTGCTTGCTTTGTCGTAAATTTGGTGACCACATGTGCATGGGTTTATCTCTGGGCATTCTATCCTGTTCCATTGATCTATATTTCTGTTTTTGTGCCAGAACCATACTGCCCCCCTTTTTAAAACATTTTTATTGGAGTATAATTGCTTTACAATGGTGTGTTAGTTTCTGCTGTATAACAAAGTGAATCAGCTATACATATATATATATCCCTATATCTCCTCCCTCTTGCATCTCCCCCCAACCCTCCCTATCCCATCCCTCTATGCGGACACAAAGCACCAAGCTAATCTCCCTGTGCAATGCTGCTGCTTCCCACTAGCTATCTATTTTACATTTGGTAGTGTTTTATATGTCCATGCCACTCTCTCACTTCATCCGAGCTTACCCTTCCCACTCCCCGTGTCCCCAAGTCCATTCTCTATGTCTGCATCTTTATTCCTGTCCTGCCCCTAGGTTCTTCAGAACCACTTTTTTTTTATTCCATACATATGTGTTAGCATACGGTATTTTTCTCTTTCTGACTTACTTCACTCTGTATGACAGTCTCTAGGTCCACTTACCTCACTACAAATAACTCAATTTCATTTCTTTTTCTAGCTAATATTCCACTAGATATATGTATATATGTGCCACATCTTCTTTATCCATTCATTGTCGATGGACACTTAGGTTGCTTCCATGTCCTGGCTATTGTAAATAGTGCTACAATGAATAATGTGGTACATGAATCTTTTTGAATTATGGTTTTCTCAAGGTATATGCCCAGTAGTGGGATTGCTGGGTTGTATGGTAGTTCTATTTTTAGTTTTTTAAGAAACCTCCATACTGTTCTCCATAGTGGTTGTATCAACTTACATTCCCACCAACAGTGCAAGAGGGTTCCCTTTTCTCCACACCCTCTCCAGCATTTATTGTTTGTAGATTTTTTGATGATGGCCATTCTGACTGGTGTGAGGTGATACCTCATTGTAGTTTTGATTTGCATTTCTCTAATGACTAGTGGTGCTGAGCATTCTTTCATGTGTTGTGTGTCAATCTGTATATCTTCTTTGGAGAAATGTCTATTTATGTCTTCTGCCCATTTTTGGATTGGTTTGGTTTTTTTTTTGATATTGAGCTGCATGAGCTGCTTGAAAAATCTGGAGATTAAACCTTTGTCAGTTGCTTCATTTGCAAATATTTTCTCCCATTCTAAGGGTTGTCTTTTCATCTTGTTTATGGTTTCCTTTGCTGTGCAGAAGCTTTTAAGTTTCATTAGGTCCCATTTGTTTATTTTTGTTTTTATTTCCATTTCTCTAGGAGGTGGGTCAAAAAGGATCTTGCTGTGATTTATGTCATAGAGTGTACTGCCTATGTTTTCCTCTAAGACTTTGATAGTGTCTGGCCTTACATTTAGGTCTTTAATCCATTTTGAGTTTATTTTCGTGTATGGTGTTAGGGAGTGTTTGAAGTTCATTCTTTTACATGTAGCTGTCCAGTTTTCCCAGCACCACTTATTGAAGAGGCTGCCTTTTCTCCATTGTATATTCTTGCCTCCTTTACCAAAAATAAGGTGACCATATGTGCGTGGGTTTATCTCTTAGCTTTCTACCCTATTCCATTGACCTATATTTCTGTTTTTATGCCAGTACCATACTGTCTTGATTACTGTAGCTTTGTAGTATAGTCTGATGTCCAGAAGCCTGATTCCTCCAGCTCCGTTTTTCTTTCTCAAGTTTGCTTTGGCTATTTGGGGTCTTTTGTGTTTCCATACAAATTGTGAAATTTTTTGTTCTAGTTCTGTGAAAAATGCCAGTGGTAGTTTGATAGGGATTACATTGAATCTGTAGATTGCTTTGGGTAGTAGAGTCATTTTCACAATGTTGATTCTTCCAATCCAAGAACATCGTATATCTCTCCATCTATTTGTATCATCTTTAATTTCTTTCATCAGTGTCTTATATTTTTCTGCATACAGGTCTTTTGTCTCCTTAGGTAGGTTTATTCCTAGATATTTTATTCTTTTTGTTTCAGTGGTAAATGGGAGTGTTTTCTTAATTTCACTTCCAGATTTTTCATCACTAGTGTATAAGAATGCCAGAGATTTCTGTACATCAATTTTCTATCCTGCTACTTTACCAAATTCATTGATTAGCTCTAGTAGTTTTCTGCTAGCATGTTTAGGATTCTCTATGCAGAGTATCATGTCATCTGCAAACAGTGACAGCTTTACTTCTTCTTTTCTGATTTGGATTCCTTTTATTTCTTTTCCTTCTCTGATTGCTGTGGCTAAAACTTCCAAAACTGTGTTGAATAATACTGGTAAGAGTGGACAACCTTGCCTTGTTCCTGATCTTAAAGGAAATGGTTTCAGTTTTCACCACTGAGAACGATGTTGGCTGTGGGTTTGTCATATATGGCCTTTATTATGTTGAGGTAAGTTCCCTCTATGCCTACTTTCTGGAGGGTTTTTATCATAAATGGGTGTTGAATTTTGTCTAAAGCTTTTCTCCATCTATTGAGATGATCATATGTTTTTTCTCCTTCAATTTGTTAATATGCTGTATCACATTGATTGATTTGCATATATTGAAGAATCCTTGCATTTCTGGGATAAACCCCACTTGATCACGGTGTATGATCCTTTTAATGTGCTGTTGGAGTCTGTTTGCTGGTATTTTGTTGAGGATTTTGGGATCTATGTTCTTCAGTGACACTGGCCTGTAGTTTTCTTTTTTTATGACATCTTTGTCTGGTTTTGGTGTCAGGGTGATGGTGGCCTCGTAGAATGAGTTTGGGAGTGTTCCTCCCTCTGCTATATTTTGGAAGAGTTTGAGAAGGATAGGTGTTAGCTCTTCTCTAAATGTTTGATAGAATTCACCTGTGAAGCCATCTGGTCCTCAGCTTCTGTTTGCTGGAAGATTTTTTTTTTTTTTTTTTTTTTGTTACGCGGGCCTCTCACTGTTGTGGCCTCTCCCCTTGCGGAGCACAGGCTCCGGACGCACAGGCTCAGCGGCCATGGCTCACGGGCCCAGCCACTCCACGGCATGCGGGATCTTGTTGGAAGATTTTTAATCACAGTTTCAATTTCAGTGCTTGTGATTGGTCAGTTTATATTTTCTATTTCTTCCTGGTTCAGTCTCAGAATGTTGTTTTCTAAGAATTTGTCCATTTCTTCCAGGTTGTCCATTTTATTGGCATATAGTTGCTTGTAGTAATCTCTCATGATCCTTTGTATTTCTGCAGTGTCAGCTGTTACTTCTCCTTTTTCATTTCAAATTCTATTGATTTGAGTCTTCTCCCTTTTTTTCTTGATGAGTATGGCTAATGGTTTATCAATTTTGTTTATCTTCTCAAGGAACCAGCTTTTAGTTTTATTGATGTTTGCCATCATTTCCTTCATTTCTTTTTCATTTATTTCTGATCTGATCTTTATGATTTCTTTCCTTCTGATAACTTTGGAGTTTTTTTGTTCTTTCTCTAATTGCTTTAGGTGTAAAGTTAGGTTGTTTATTTCAGATTTTTCTTGTTTCTTAAGGTAGGATTGTATTGCTACCAACTTCCCTCTTAGACCTGTTTTAGCTGGTCATAGGTTTTGGGTCATCGTGTTTTCACTGTCATTTGTTTCTTGGTAATTTTTGATTTCCTCTTTGATTTCTTCAGTGATCTCTTGGTTATTTAGTAGCATATTGTTTAGTCTCCATGTGTTTGAATTTTTTACAGATTTTCTCCTGTAATTGATATCTAGTCCCATAGTGCTCTGGTCAGAAAAGATACTTGATACGATTTCAATTTTCTTAAATTTACCAAGGCTTGATTTGTGGCCCAAGATATGATACATCCTGGAGAATGTTCCATGTGCACTTGAGAAGAATGTGTATTCTGTTGTTTTTGGATGCAATGTCCTATAAATATCTATTAAGCCCATCTCGTTTAATGTATCACTTAAAGCTTGTGTTTCCTTATTTATTTTCATTTTCGTTGATCTGTCCATTGGTGAAAGTGGGGTGCTAAATTCCCCAACTATTATTGTGTTACTGTCAATTTCCCTTTTTATGGCTGTTAGCATTTGACCTCTGCATTCAGGTGCTCCTATGTTGGGTGCATAAATATTTACAATTGTTATATCTTCTTTTTGGATTGAGTCCTTGATCATTATGTAGTGTTCTTCTTTGTCTCTTGTAACAGTCTTTATTTTAAAATCTATTTTATCTGATACGAGTATTGCTACTCCAGCTTTCTTTTGATTTCCATTTGCATGCAATATCTTTTTCCATTACCTCACTTTCAGTCTGTATGTGTCCCTAGGTCTGAAGTGGGTCTCTTGTAGACAGTATATATATGGGTCTTCTTTTTGTATCCATCCAGCCAGTCTGTCTTTTGGTTGGAACATTTAATCCAATTACATTTAAGGTAGTTATCGATATGTATGTTCCTATTCCCATTTTCTTCATTGTTTTGGGTTTGTTATTGCAGGTCTTTTCCTTCTCTTGTATTTCCTGCCTAGAGAAGTTCCTTTAGCATTTGTTGTAAAGCTGCATTGGTGGTGCTAAGTTGTCTTAGCTTTTGCTTGTCTGCAAAAGTTTTAATTTTCCATCGAATTTGAATGAGATCCTTGCTGGGTAATCTTGGTTGTAGGTTTTTCTCTTTCATCACTTTAAGTGTATCCTGCCACTCCCTTCTGGCCTGCAGAGTTTCCAGTGAAAAATCAGCTGATAACCTTATGGGGATTCCTTTGTATGTTATTTTTTGTTTTTTCCTTGCTGTTTTTAATATTTTTTCTTTGAATTTAAGTTTTGTTAGTTTTCTTAATATGTGTCTTGGTGTGTTTTTCCTTGAGTTTATACTGTATTGGATTCTCTGTGCTTCCTGGACTTGGGTGACTATTTCTTTTCTCATGTTAGGGAAGTTTTCAACTATAATCTCTTCAAATATTTTCTCAGACCATTTCTTTTTCTCTTCTTCTTCTGGGACCCCTATCATTCAAATGTTGGTGCATTTAGTGTTGTCCCAGAGGTCTCTGAGATTATCTTCAATTCTTTTCATTCTTTTTTCCTTATTCTGCTCCTCAGCAGTTATTTCCACCACTTTGTCTTCCAGCTCACTTTTCGTTCTTCTGCCTCAGTTATTGTTATTGATTCCTTCTAGTGTATTTTTTATTTCAGTTACTGTGTTGTTCATCTTTTTTTATTGTTGTTCTTTAGTTCTTCCAGATCTTTGTGAAACATTTCTTTTATTTTCTCAATTTGTGCCTCCATTTTATTTCTGAGACTCTGGATCATCTTTACTATCATTACTCTGAATTCTTTTTCAGGTAGATTGGTAGATTGCCTATTTCTTCTTCACTTATTTTGTCTCGTAGGTTTTTAACTTGCTCCTTTATCTGTGACATTTTTTTGCCATTTCATTTTTCTTTCTTTTTTTTTTTTTATGTGTGGGATTGTGTTCCTGTCTTACTGGTTGTTTGGCCTGAGGCTTCCAACACTGGAGTTTGTAGACTACTGGGTAGAGCTGGGTCTTGGTGCTGAGATGAGGAACTCCATGACACCTCACTCCAATGAATATTCCCTGGGGTCTGAGGTTCTCTGTTAGTCCGGTGGTTCAGACTCAGAGCTCCCACCACAGGAGCTTCAGCCCGACCCTGGGCTCATGAACCAAGATCCCGCAAGGCACATGGGGTGGCAGTTCACTTTGGGGTGCTTCCCATCTCCTTGGGTGTCAGAGTCTCCCACCAGTGGCCGGCAGATGCCCTATTTGTGGGGAGATGCTAACTGTGCATCTTCCCACACTGCCATCTTGACTCCTGGGCTTGGGACATTTTTCAGTTGTTACAAAAATCAACGAAAAGCATTTTGGGTAGAAAACTTAGGATGGATAACTCATATTCAAAATTCTTGACATTCATACACTATCAGTTATTGGAGGGTTTGAATCACTGCATTTAAGAAAGTGCATTCCTTTTTTCCCTCCTTCCTATAAGAAATTCCTATAAGAAGATGATCTGAAGAAGAAAAAGATAATAGGATTTTTTTTCATGTTGCCAATGAGTTGCTTGGCTTTACTTTTTCATACTTAAACTCTCAGGAAATAATCAGATCCTACCCCTTCTCCTCCTTGCAAGAGAGAAATGTTTCAAGTCCTGGAAGGTCTTTGTTAACAGTGAAATCTTATATTGAATCATGATTAATTAGGCCACTCATTAGCAATTTTGACCACTGGGATCTAATACATCATGTTGATGATCTAAGTAATACATTCATTTATTTACTTTTGTGTAGAGGAAAACCAAATCCTAGCTCATCAAAGACAGGACCTGAAAAGTTATTCTGTATGACATCTCATTTCATGAATGGGAAAACCTGAGGAAAGTCAACTAATTTGTTTGAAATCAGGCCATGAATAAATGGCACAGTTGAGATTAGAAGCTGATGCTGTTGTCTGCCAGGACAATACACCTGGACACAAGGCCATCGTCCAGAGAAAAGACTTAGAAATTGCAGTTTCTTGGGTGAGTGATTTCGGGCAAGAGGTCCACCTGATGCCATTCCAATTCCACCATTTGAGGGGGCTGTCAAGTCCCTTCTTCCAAGGACTAGCTTGAGAATAAAAAAGACTTCTTTGCAAACAAGAGAGCTCATCCATGATTCACTTAAAGCAGGCAGTTCCTGCTAGGCGATTTAAATGTCATCAGAGCTGTGGCAGGGCTCCCAGTTGGAGTAATAGACCCACTGTGCCTTTACAAGAGTGGTGGCTGAAACCTTGGACAAACTGACTTGCTTTAGATGCAAGCTGGAAAAAAAACGATTTGTTGTAGAATTCCTGTTAGTCCAGTCGGCTCTCATTCTCTTGTGAAACCAGATTTGTAGGCACATGCACTGGCCAGTGAGTCAGCCCTTAAAAAGTCATTCATAATTTATGTATAAACAAGAATAGCTTTTGTTTCAGAGAAGTTGGGAAGTTTTTATAGCCTGCTTTCTTCCAGTACCATTTCTGAAGAACTGTTTCTATCTCAAGGCGGTTCCTATAGGCCTATAAATACTTTGATGTTCAGACATCTGGAACTTATATTTGGTGTTGACTAATGAGTATTATTATTTTATTATGTATTTATATATGATCTGAAAGAAATTTGAGGTTATATGCCACATAACTCTGTATACACACTGAACAATGACAAATTCTTTTTACCCATTACACTTATGATTTATTACTTGGGCAGAAGAAGTTCTGAGTCATTCAACTGACATGTAATTGTTCTTTGGAAGATAGCAATGGAATAGAGAGAATGGAAAATTGCCCTTAACATATATTGTTAAAATAATTTGTAAGTGGACAAAATGGACTCCAGAGATATTATTTTTCCCATTTTAAAAATATCAAAGGATAATTAATATGGCAACAAACTCCAGTGCTCCTTTTGAATGAGTAAAGAAGAGCCTTGGTCTTAGAAATACATGTGGGTATGTTTGAATGGGCAATAAACAACGCATAATGGATCTGACTTCAAAGAATGCCTATTGGAGAACCAGACCTATTTCAAAGTCAAATTCTCAATACCCAGTTTGCTTTGGTACCAATAAGCCACAGGTAAACACTAAGATCAAAGGGAAAGGTGGGTGTGTGAAGGGACATGTGATGACATTACTTCTCCACAAAATATTTCCCCCAAGGGACACTGGGGATGGCACCTTGTAAGAGCCTCTGTTGTATATTCAGGAATTTATTTTAAAGGAGTGTCAGAGGTATTTCAGTCTGTAAGAATTGCAGCTTAAAGGCCACTAAACAAGAGGCACACTGAAGGTGGCATGCACTTGGAGAAGAGGATACTGAGCTGGAAAGGGATAAACGGTGCCTTTATAGGCCATGCTGATCCATGCTTGCTTGCTTGCTTCTCCCTCCCACTAGCAACAGCAGTGTAAACTGGTATGGCCCATCAGCAGGCCATGTGGCCCTCTGTGGAAGAATGAGCCCTCTGTGCATGCAGGCAGAGCAGTTGCCAACAAAGGCCCATTGGAGTGTTTAAAAGCTCCAACTTGCTGCCAAATCAAAGCCTTTCTAGAGGCAGAAGCTGTGAACAGGATATCCCATCAACAGGGAGAGGAACTGTTTTGCAGCTCCCCTACATAATCCTTAAAATTGACTTATCTACTTTGCCAACAGTCCCCAAATTCAATGCCCACAGTGGGCGGTATTCATTTAAAGTCATTACCCAGAGTTCTGTTAAATCTTACTGAACTACATTTTGGGGCTTGACCAGGAGCTAGCTAGCAGACTCCATAGAAGGGAAAAAGTAAAAAAGACCCAGTGGATCCCACAACAGAAAGAAAGAGTTCTGAAAACAAAACAAAATCCAAACTTGGTTTTAAGAATGTGATAAAATGAAGTAATATTTCCAGTCTCCTCCCTCATACACACACACCTTTCAATGACTTTATTTTATTGTCCATGATAAATAGATTAGAATATTGCTCAGAAACATAAACTTAAGAAGAAATGTTAGCTTACTTTGAACAAATGCAAAAAAGGGCTAAAACTTTTAGTCTATGTTTCGATTGCATGAAAATTATCTGTCCTATATATTTTTAAATGTGTCACAATATTTTCCTTTTGACTGTCTTCCAATGAATGCCTCTCTTGTCCAAGGGATTAGGTGAGGGTTAGTTGATTAGAAGTAAACAAGAACTATATATACTAAAAGTAAACAGAGCAACAGACGAGTTGCATGAAAAAACCTCATCATAAATGACAGAAAATAGATGATGTCAGCCTCTACCACTGATTGCCCTAGTACTACCCCAAAATGTTCTCTTCCTTAATAGTTATTTCTACCCCAGTGCCTATGCTAGTACCTGCTAAGTAGGTCAATATATCAGCTAATCTTCCCTATCACACCTCCCACTGTACTTGAAATTAGGCTATGCTTCCAACTTGGGTTGCCAAATTTGGGTTTCTAGTAAAATTATAATTAAGTTCTAATTCTCTCATTCCAGGACACCTGTGTAGTTCCATACTATAACTCTCAGTATCTATTAATCTAGATTTGTCCCACCTTAAGTATTGTGCTTTTGTTTCCTATCATCTATGTGTAATAATATTGTTTGACCTGGTGGAGTTGGAGTTGCCCAATGCTCGGTCTCACTCCATCTAGTGAGACACTAGGACCCTGCATGATTTTGCTCATATAGGCCACATTTACAGGACTAAATCCCAGTCCAGCTCCTCCAAACTTTGAGGAGCTGCTATTTTTCTGCTCCCCAGCCTCACTCCTAAGTGGTGGTCACTGCATGGATTCCCAGACCTTGAATGACCCAGATGAGACGATGCAGTACCAACTGCTTCCAGAAATATCCCTGGGATGCTGGACCCCAGAAGTGTTCTTCCAAGACTGCTCCCTGACCTCTCTAAAGCCAGGCATGCACCTGGGTCTACCTTAAGCTTTGGAGATTGTGTATTTGCCCAACTCTGGTTCCTTTCTCCTCTCCATTGCCCAGTCTTACCAAGGTTGATCCATAACGTGTCAGGTCTGAGCTATCCTGAGCTCAGGTAAATTATCAATGATGAAGGAAACAAGGCCTCCTTATAATTATTTTCACTGCCCTCATCTCATTGACAATAACAATGATGATCAGCATGTCAGTCAATCACCAACCCCTCAAAAGGGCATCTTTAAAGAAATAATTTTTATACAATGATCCACTTTGAGAATCTATTTCAAAAAAAGGAATCATAGAGGGAAAAAAAATGGACAAACTGCCTGACCCAAAGTGGTAAGAAGATGCATTCATTTATCCATTCAATAGATATTTATTGAGTACCTACTATGTGCCAGATCCTAGGTACTGGGGATATAGAAATAAACAAAACAGATTAAAATGCTTGTTCTCATAGAGCTCACATTCAGAAACCATTAGCTCTATGATCCTGGATATGTCATTTTACTTTTCCGAGCTATGTTTTCTTTGTCCACTAAGTAGGAAATTTGGTGTAAAGAGAAGGAATTTTTCAACTCTAACACTCTGTGCTTCTCTTAAAATGCTAGGAAAATATGGGCAGACCCATATATTATACCAACATAAAAACACTTGCCTGAATGGATGTCAAGGAAAGATGGTAGATAAAATTCAATTTAACCTCAATAATATTCACTGAGCACCTACTGGGCGCCAAGAGGAGTTAGAAATACAATGATTACTGAATTACATGCTCACAATCCCTTAGCACTTCAATATCTAATGGGGAAGTCAGACTTATGAAATGATTTTTAACAAATTGGTTATTGATCAATTATACTTCTTAATTATATAATATACAAAAATACACAGAATAATATAAAAATCACCAGAAATCCAACCAATAGGGACTGTCATACTTAACAAATTGGTGAACCTTCTTCCAGACATTCCTCTATGCATGTATACATAAATTTCATGTATTTTCTGTAAATTGGAAAATGCAAATATTTAAATACTGCTTTTTTCCTCAAATATATGTCACAGATCTCCTCCTCAGCAATAAATATGGAATATATAAACACTTTAATTGCTGTAAAATATTTCATTATTTGTCTGTATTATAGAATACTTAATCAGCTTCCTATTAATGGGCATAATATTCCATCTTTCATATTAACAAGAATATCTTAATGTTCACATTTTTGTCACTTGTGCCAATATCTCCTTTGAATTTCCATAAGTAGAATGTGGATGTCAATGTACATTTACATTTTATATTTTGAAACATATTGCCAAGATACACTCTTAGAGGTTTCTGCCAATTCACATTTCCAGAGACCATATAGGAAATTACATCATTTACCTATACTCTCATTATCTTTGAGGGTTTTTTTTTTCCTGAACCTGTTTAATCTTTGCCAATCCGAGAGCTGAGTTTTATGTTCATTAACTTTTCTTTGACTATCAGTGAGGTTGAAAATCTTCATATATATTTTTTGGATATTAGTATTTCTCCATTTGTGAATTGTCTGTTCATGTGTATTGCCATTCTTTTTTATTTGTATAAACTTTCTTTCATGAATTGGCTAATAGTTCTTTGTATATTAGAAATATTGCCCCTTGTATTATCTACTAGTGCTGCGAATATTTTTCCAGTGTGGTGGTTCAAACTTCTATGATTGTTTTTAGCCACATACAAGATTTCTTTAATTATTAAAAATTTCAAACATACAAAAAAAGAGAGCTAGAGAAAAAAAAGAGAAAAGTATAAGTGAACCCCAAGTGCCTATCACCCAGCCTCAGTAGTTAATTAATTCACGGACAATCTGGTTCCTGTTTTAAACTCTTCCTTCCGTCAACCCTGTACTCTTTTGTAGCAAATTCAAAATATCATATTATTTAATCTATGAATACCTTAGTCTGTATTTCTAAAAGATAAAAGTTTTCAGAGATTTTTTATTGATGTCATCAAATTTCCCATAATTTTCATTTATGGTTTCTGGTTTTTGTGATATACTCAAGTCATTCTCAAGGTCAAATAATCTTTTTAATGTATTTATGATTTATTCAGAGATTTGCACATGACTTCTCTCTACAGAGATGTGAACAAATGCAGAAGTCTAATACAATATCATCAGGCAGCTCAGTTTTATCAATAGTGGAAACACCACTGAATCAGTGGCTTTCAGTGGAAGTGACAGATGTCCTATTTTGTCACTTTAGGGTCATTTGCAAATTTTCCATTTGGTGTGATTGAGATGGCTATGTATCATGGTATTCATTTATTTTTTTGTGTGCAATCACTGAACTTAATGAGCCTTTCATTCTTACTTAATTTGTTTGTAATTATGATATGTTGCTACCAGGTGAATGGAAGTTCCTTGGTGATAGACTGGTTGGAACTGTCAGGCAATCTATAGATATGGTTAATTGAGAATGTAACTAATGGTATTTTATAATAAAATATGTTAATTTTTAAAAATAAAACAAAAGAAAATTTTCATCCATTAATCATATACGTTAAGAAATAGAAGTTCTGCAAATTCAAGAAAGGAATTATTCAGATCCAGGAAATAAAGCAGAAATAAAAGAAAAGTAAAACTAAGTGTTCCCTAAATATCACGAATTTAAAGTAATACTCATACACTTTACTAAAGCTGTGGATCTCAGAATGCAATTATCTTATTTTATACATAGTTGTAAAAATTTCACTAGCCTATCCCACATCACATCAGAAAAAAAAACCCAAAAAACCCTGATGGATCAGAATGGAGAGAGAAATAAGAAGGTAATAACTTCAGAGAAGAGATGATGAAGCCTGTCGATAAAAACAAGAACTCAAAGAACTAAAGGATCTGGAGGCAAAGAGGCCCACACATATAGTTGTGAAGGCCTCATTGTTCCATAACATTGCCCAGTATTCATAGTGATAACCCTGGGGCATGAAGGGAATATTACTGCACTTATTATACTATAGTCTCTTTAAGAAAGCATGGAGTTGATTAATTTTTTATCATTTTCCATCAAATGATTATATTAAAATTTACTTTTATTTTATATTTAAAGATTTTTGGTAAAATTTCATTTAAGCAGTTCATTACTTCATTAAGTCATGTAACTTCAGTATTAATCAGTAGCATTTAAAAATTATATTCAACTGGAACAAAATTTTAAGTAACACAAGCTCTTAGATATATTTCACACTAATTTATAAATAGCTAAAAGTAATTTTAACCCAACACTGATTCTGTTGCATCATTTCAGTAAAATTTGCTTGATCTCAGAACCCTTTTGTCAGAGAGCATCTCAGAAGTCAAATCTTTTTTTGAACATATAAGAGAAATGCTGCCCTGGTACTCTATAAACTTTACAACTCCATATAAGAGTTTAGTAACCATCCCGAACTCAAAAACTAGATTCAGATTACAAAAATATTCTACATAGTTTGTAATCACAAAAACAAAATGAGGAATTGGTTCAACCCAGTAAGCATATACTCTAGAGAGAAAAGAACTAGGATTCTGCCAATAGGATATTCTTTCCTGCCTTTGCCTATGTTAAACCAAAATTCCTAATTCAGAGTGGATAATAGGTTAGTCAATCCTAGACTACTGAGTTTCTGGTCACCAGCAAGGAGGCACAGGCAGCATGACATCTTACAAATATACATTTCTACTTTTTCTTAAATGGATCAGATTATCAATTAATTTTTAAAGTTCATCCTTGAAGGCCTGATTTCTAGCTATTATTTGCTCCTGTAAATATAAAACAAAGGTTCTGAGTACTCTCCTCTCATTTTGTGGAGTTATGATCTAAGCCCATAAAACATTTCTATAGGCTCATGTTCCCATGGTCAATGTGTGTAAGAACAATAATTGGCTAGGTCTCTAAATGCCTGTGTCAACTGTTAGGCTAGTTCTCATTAAGGCTTGGCTTGAGTGGCCACTGGGACCTTTCAGTGACCTGAGTCATCTTACTGAATTCATCCATTCACTCAATATATATATATATATATATATATATATATATATATATATATATATATATATATATATATATATATATATATATATATTTTTTTTTTTTTTTTTTTTTTTTTTTTGCGGTATGTGGGCCTCTCACTGTTGTGGCCTCTCCCGTTGCGGAGCACAGGCTCCGGACGCACAGGCCCAGCGGCCATGGCTCACGGGCCCAGCCGCTCCGCGGCATGTGGGATCTTCCCAGACCGGGGCACGAACCCGTTTCCCCTGCATCGGCAGGCGGACTCTCAACCACTGCGCCACCAGGGAAGCCCCGTCAACATATATTTTTGAGGGCCAACTATGAATCAGGCAATGCAGAATATCAATCAGCCAAACAGGTGACAAACCAAAGCCACTCACAGTTTTGGCAGAATAGCCCAACACCCTCAAGGCTACTACATGTGCAGAACCTCATACGCCAAAACGCTCAGTGGTCTGATACAAATCTGCTGAGGGGAACTGACCTGTGTGGAAATAACTGCACTGTGAAATATGGATATGGTGTGACTACTTTCCAGAATCTCAAATCGAATGATGCTCTACGGATTGATTCAGAAGCATTTATGCTTACAAGAAGTATAGAAGATAGGAATGAAATCTGATTTCTGTTCCCAAACTCAACTCCTGACTTCCTTTGAAGTCTACGGTCTCTAACATTACTGCAAGTTTTTCACCTGGCGGTAAAGAATAATCCTACTTTAGGCTGAAATATATTAAGGAACTATTCGGCTTTTGTTTTTGTTTTTCCAGTAAAACTTTAAAAAAAGCTTAACATGGGGCTTCCCTGGTGGCGCAGTGGTTGAGAGTCCGCCTGCCGATGCAGGGGACACGGGTTCGTGCCCCGGTCTGGGAAGATCCCACATGCCGCGGAGCGGCTAGGCCCGTGAGCCATGGCCACTGAGCCTGTGCTCCGCAAGGGGAGAGGCCACAACAGTGAGAGGCCAGCCTACCGCAAAAAAAAAAAAAAAAAGCTTAACATGGATTTTATGTATATGCTGACTTTCTTTAAGCTATTGCCTTTGCTTGAGGTTGTCAAACAGAATTTTGGAACTGGAAAAGATCTTTGATATAAACTATTACAATGATTTTAGAACTGTTAAACACAGGACCCCAGGGTCTACCATAAGGTAGAGGAAGATGGTAGGCATGGGTGAGACCCTGAACCCCAGAGCCACCCTGCTTTCATATTTGATCTGTTTATAATCCCAAGAACATTTATTTAAAGAAAGGGATATATAAGTATTTTTTTAAAAAAGAGTGAAATCGTTGAATTAGTATAACTCTTTTGTGTTATGGATGAAGATACCAAAACCCAGAGAGAAACCCGACTTGCCGAAGATCACATAGTGGGTAGGTGACAGTACCTGGACTCAAATCAGTATCTCCCCATTTCTTGTTCAAGAATTGTCCAGTAGGCCATGCCACCAACTGGTAAGGTATTCAAATGGCCAAAGTACTAAGATTATGACTGTATTTCAACAGACTATGGCATGATACAGTTTCTGTTCCTTTCAGGATCTTTGTCATGTTCTGTGATCTCCCGTCTCATTATCTCTGGAGGTAAGGACATCTTACAGCATAATAATGACTCAGTTTTGCTCTAAGAAGGTATTAATACTACCAAGAAGGTTTGTTTGTCTGTAAAGGCTCTATACTAAAGAATGTGAGAATCCACAGCTGTGCTCCAGAATGGAGCCAGGAAAGCATCAGGTTCTCTCCAGGATTAGCTACAAAGGGCAGTGGTAAGATTGAACCAGGACCCTGGTGGGGGAAGACAGAGGTGATGAAAAGGAAAGATGGAGGAGCATCAGAATTAAAGCACTTCTAGATACCCATCTGAAGCAGGATCTGTTCAGTGGAATGGCAGCCCAAAGAGAGAGCTAAGGGAACATTTTCTACTACTCTTTGGTCTCCAAGTGTGTTTAATACGGAGTTCAAGACTGTACTACACAACATTCCAGATCAAAGACTTTCATGTGAATTTCACTATTTTGTAATTAGTTGACAAATGTTAACATCTATCTACCCCTAACCTTCCAGGATGTAGAGAACCATTATGTAAAAACAATTGTGCACAATTAATGATTAATAATAAATTTCTGTAGTTAGTGTGTCTTACTGAGGAGGTATTACCTTCTCATACAGAAAAAAATGAAACAAAAACTGTTTTATATAAAAATGAAGATATTCAAGAGAGAACATCATAGCTAGGTCTATACAAAAAGGAAAGACGAGATGACAATATAACGGACTCAAAATCAAGCTCTTGTTTCTGTTTATTAGTCCACTGAGAATTATTGATGCCTCCACTTTGTCCAATTTTTTGATAGGCAATAATTGTATCTGGGAATCGACTATCATCTGCTGGTCCCAGCCTTAGAGTCTCCGTCTTCCCAATCACTCAGGTAATGTGTGTCTATATCTGGATCCTTGAGTCTAGGAAACATCCTCACTTGTGCTTTTTCAGTCCGCTTTAACCATGATCTTATTCTACCTTCCCCTCTGAGTTTTTTGATCAACTGATTTATGGCTTTTGCTTAAAATTAAATTTTTAATTTGTCCTAACTGATCAGTGAAAGAATAAAGAATATAACCACAGTCAAGTTTGTAACACCCAGTTCTCCAAGGTGATTACATCTCACTTTGCACCTAGGGCGCTGTACCTTTACAGCCTTGTGTCCCAAGGGCAACAGTATTAGTTAAGAGGATAGCTCTGGAGTCACACTGCCTGGGTTCAACTCCTGGCTCTGCCAATTACAAGCTGTGTGATCTTGTATCTATTGCTTAACATCTCTATGCTTCTGTTTTCTCGTCCATAAAGTGGAGATAATAATAATACTGACTTCTTCATAGGGTTGTTGGGAGGCTTAAATGAGATAATAGATGTAAGCTGCTAAGAACAGTGACTGGCACACAGTAAGTACTTAATAAAAGTTGGCTATTATCGATTTTACACTATTGTGTGGATCATGGGAGTAAACCCTTTTTCTAATTTAAGTCTCTATAGGGAATGTGAGCCATTTTTTTCTCTAGTTGACAGTTGGTGTAACATCCTCTGTCCCTCCTGAACATCCAGAACTGAGTCATAGCTTGTATCCCATGATTGTTGACTACATTTGTCCCCTTCTAATTCTGTCATTTTCTCTTCCTCCATCACTCTCATTGTCATTATCATCTTCATCGTCATCAGTATTGAGTACAGTGCTAAAGACCAAATTCAGAAAGTTCAATTCACTAAAAATTCAAGAAGCTACAATGCAACAGGCAGTAGATGAGACATGGGACAAAGCAAAGAGTGAGATGCACATACTGCCTGGAGAGATCCATGGTCTCCAGTGGGGGAGACACAGTAGACTCTCATTAACTCTGATGCAAGATTACTAAGCTCCATAGGGACCCACAATCATCAATTATTCTTCCTTTCATGCTGTCTGGAGCTCATAAGAAGTTCTGAGCCTAGGGGTGACAATCAGAAGTCAGTGGCACAGAGGTGAGGTCTAATCATGACTCTGACTCTCATCCTACCAGCCATGATCCCAAGATTGTTGACAGTTTTGACACTCCAGCAGGATCCCAGAAGAAGAACAGGCCTGAGATACTGTGAGCCCAAGGACCAGGTGACTGGTCTTCAAATATCCAAAGGACACAGGCAGGGCAATAGCACTCTTTCTTCAGGGCCCTCATTGTTTCTTGCTCAGCATAGGCTGTGCCGGAGGCTTGAGACTGAATGAAAGGATTGGATGTGATACTATGGGACACAGCCAAATTCCTAAGAAGTGAGCCAGAGCTGTGGCTAAGACCCAACCCCTGCCAGTGAAACCCAAAGACTAGTGGTTGAGAAATGCTTGCTTGGCCTGTTCAAAAGGTGGTGGAAACATGGTGCC
This sequence comes from Hyperoodon ampullatus, assembly GCF_949752795.1. Lineage (NCBI taxonomy): Eukaryota > Metazoa > Chordata > Mammalia > Artiodactyla > Ziphiidae > Hyperoodon > Hyperoodon ampullatus. Next base: position 33,737,557 of record NC_136919.1, read on the forward strand.
AAAGTACCATCATCAATATCAGCATCTTTACTAAAATTTATTATTCACTTACTTAAGCTGGAGCTGTATTCAAACACATGCTTCATACATAGAAATTCACAATATGGATATTATTTCCTCCATTATACAGAAGAGGAGACTGAACCTCTGAGAATTTAGGCAAATTGTACAAGATCATACAGCTACTAAGCAGCAGCCCAGTTTCTCTAAGGGATGAAGACAGTTAATTGAATATATACACCCGCAGCCCACCAGCTGCCATAATGTTGGTAGCTGAGACAAAGTAAGTTATTTAACTGCTTTTATTGTAATTCTACTTTGTCTATATTATACTGAGAACTGTCTTTTTTGTATAGCTATAAGGGGTGTTGTATGATGAAGCATTAATTAGCTATTTAACTGCCCTGCAATATCTTCTGTTTGCTCTGGGAGGCCAAACTGATTTTCTCTTTTTTTCACTTCTACCTATATAAAAGAAATTTATTCAAAACTGGTTCCACTAGATAATTTTATGGTCCCAAGACTGGAAATAAATAGCTTCTCTAGAATTTGCAAAATCTATCATGTTGTTTCACTATAGAAATCAGAGGTCAGCACTGGGTCCAATCTGGCCTTTATTCTTTCCTCTTTAAATAAGTACACTTGTTGATTGGTCTTAGTGAGATATGTCTTACATTCTGAACGTATTGTGTTGTGTTGCATTAATCATTACATAGCTACAGGGAATGAAAATAACCAATTTCCTTAATTAAAGGGTCCTGGTAAGACAAGAGGTGCTCTATTCATCACTCTTCATTTGTCTTGGCTAATAGTAATAGCAAAAATAATACCTTGAATTTAGACAGTTCCTTTCTTCCAAGAAGTTCAAAGCTCTAGTATGTCTAGTATATCATGAGAACAGACAGATGAGTACTAGTGAACTTGGCAAGGAGAAAGAGATGTTATTTATGCCAAATTAAAACGCTAAAATGAGACCATAATTTATTCGCTGAATGTATTATCTTTCTTAAGATGAATGCAATGTGGTGTAAGAAAGAAAAAAAACAATAGAATTTAGATGCAGGCTATTGTGTGTAAATCTTGGCTCTGTCATTAACTAGCTGGGGATTCATACTTAAGCAAATTTTAACCTTGCTAAACCTCAAGGTTCTCACCTATAATAGAGAAACAGTGAATATCTATCTCATATGATTATTATGAACATAAAATAAGAGTTAAGTATGGTACCTTATAAAACATGAAGTTTTATAACACAAATATTAAATTACTGTTTTCTCATGAAGCTAGTAGGACAAATTTCAAGCAAGCTAACTTGCATAGGTGCTCATCAGTCTCTACAGTCTATGCTCAACTTTCTACTCTCCTGTCCCTCCCCTGGTACCTAGCATCCACTGGAATGCTCATCAATGTTTGTTGAACTGGGATGGATTAAATCAGATTGGGTTTATGTTCTTTTATAGAGATTCATAAAAACAATACATATGGTAATCTGATGTCCCATGCCTTTAAACTCTGGGAGATCAGATTTGTAACCTACAAGAGTAGAGGAAGTGGTCCTAAACTGATTCAAGAACAAGAATTTTGGAGGTTAAGAATTATTTAGGAAATCAACAGAATCCATGCTTTTAAATGCAGTAAAGTGAGAATTTTCTTCAATGTTTCTCATATATAATTTATTATCCAAGAAAGGATTAGGGTATCTCTAAATAAATAGTAGTTAGTATTTATATTTCTAGTCCCAAATGATTCCACGGACTATTAAAGGTAACTATCGCCTCTTTGGGAAAATAGTTTTGCAATAGGATTTCAACAAGGAATAATCATCACCTTCATGTATACATCATTTTTCCCTTAAAAAGGGCTCTCATATCTATCTAATTGATCCTCATGGTAGTTCCCCATTTTACAGATAAGGAAACAGAGTCATAGACTATGTGACTAGATCCTAAGTGATGAGGTTAGGATTAAAAATCAGTTCTTCATCGGTTGAAAAATTCAACCACTCTAGGAATAAGAAATACCATGAAAGGACACTCAACTCTAAGGATTAAAGAGGAATAAATGAATGAGGGATTGATTTAGCTGACTTTATAAACAAAAAGAGAGTGGCTTTACCACCACTGCCAACAAAAACTGAACAGCATAGTCAGCTCTTTGAAGCTCATCTACTGAGTCCCTAAGAGAAAGCTGAGATGTAGGGTTTGATGGCTGTTGGTGGTGGTGATGGTAGTTTGGGTATTTTGTTGGGTTCTTTTTTTTATATTATTATTGGTTTTATATTGTGGTTTTTAATTTTTTCCTATAATTGAATAAACAATCATTTGACTAACTGACCAAATGAACTAGGTGTTTTGCCCTCAAAAAGCATAAGCTAAAAATACAAAAGGAGAGAACAGAAATAGAATAAGAAATTATGGAGTTAAGATGAAAATATAATGATGGATATTAAAAATGGACAGCAAAAAGGAAATAATACAGGAAGTGGAGTATACATGTTGAACTTAATTATGTGCTCCTAGAAAGCTGAAAAAAAGGACAATTTTTAAAATATTTAATCCCTTTACATTTTTTACTTAATTGTTTTTGTATCTTTTCTTGCAAAACAAGATAAAGTGGAAAATAAATTTTAAATAATCACCCTAGATCCTAATATAAAATTTATTCTTTATTTTACATTTAAGCCTTCCCAAACTACTTTTGGACAGATTTCAAATTCTCTTTCCAAGTCCTTTAAGAAGGGAGTAACTGCATTCTGATTTATCTTTGTGTAAGTGCAGGCTTCCATGCAGTGGGTTTGCTTAGAACGAAATTTGGGGTGGCAGCAAATCTCTTCTGGGCTTCCTGCTGGCTTCTTGTATGTTTCTCTGTGTAATGTCATGGAAAGAGCTTGACTGGGAGAAATGACACTCTCTTTCAAAGAAGTACTTATAAAGTATACATATCATATGGACTGTTACCCAAGACTTATCAACAACCTTCTTATGAAAGATGTAAACTTTCTTAAAATAAAAGCTACCACTCATAGAGAGTTTCTGTTAGTCAGATACAGTACCAAATGCTGTGTATAATTTTAATTTTCATCTAACCTTGCAACAACCCTGTGAGTGGGTATTATTATTCCCATTTGACAGTGGAGGAAATTGAAACTGAAAGAAATTAAGTAACTAACCCATGATCAGAGAGCACACAAGTTGGAATTAGGATGTAAGCCTAAAGCTGCCAAGTTCCAAAGACTTTTTGGATGTGGTGACTGCTGTAGAAGCAATGAGCATAAAGTCATGCTGCTCTTATCTGAAGGCAAGCCATCGGGAGCTCAAGTCCGACAGTTGCTGGATGCAGGTTTTCACTGGAATTGGATTTGATCCTAGGAGAGAGCTTAGTGAATCCTGAAGAATGGCAGATTGGCATATACTTCAGACTAGTCATCTACTTTGTTCATCACTTTTCCAGCATCACTTTAAGCCACTTGGTTCTCTAGTCTATTTATACCTTCAGTTTTGATATTGAGAAGCTAAACCAAAATATGCTGTATCATATTGCAGGGAGACACTATGGAGCTACAAAAAAGAACATGACCCTGGGGGTAGCTTAGACATCCCTGAACCCCAGTCGCAGATCTGCCATGCACTAACTCTGTAGAAAGCAATAAAAATAACAGTAGTTAACTAGGTGTGAGGCACTGTGCCAGGGCTTTACTTATGCTATTTCATTTAATCTTCAGCTATTCCATGATGTATTTATAGTCTCTTCACACAACAGACTAGGAAACCGTGGTCCAGGAGCTTCCAGAGTTTGAATTCAGGCTCAACTACTCACTCTTTACATGATCCTGGGCAAGCTACTTAATGTTTTAAAGCCTCAGTTTATCATCTATACCAAACTCATAGAACTATTGTAAAAATATAGTAAAAACTTGGCACACAAAGGCTACTTGTCTTATTCAATTTGATATCTCTTCTCAACATCTAACAGAGCACCTTGAAATAGTAGGAATTCAGTTATGGTTTAATTTAGTATCGATATATAGACTGGTTGACACATAGGTGGAATGGTGCTGAAAGGATGATATGAAATAAGCATTTGTGGATTAAATCCCTAGGAAGCAGGAGAGCTGGTCGGGCCTCTTGAAGGACAACTCATGTGGGCTATGGGTCTCATCTTCTCTGCCTTCAGCCTTCTTATCTTGGACCTGAATTTTAACTTAGGACGTTGGAGATAGGAGAGAGGTGAAGTGGAAGATCCCTTCCCCCAGGACCACCTCTCCCCCATTAGCTAAACTGTAAATATCCTCCATGGTGTGGCTCCAATATGCTTTCTCCTCTTCATGTAGTACAGGCCTTCCTTCAATACCTAATATACCATCCATTCCAGACCAATGGCTTCCTATGTCTCAAAATACCTTCATCTTTCAGACCTCTGTTGATTCTATCCTACTTACCTGTAATACACTTTCCACCATCTCTTCTGATCAATCTTCCAGATTCTCTTAGAGCCCAAATGGCATTTCTTTTAAGGGTCTTCTTGCATTTTAACAAAGTTAACTGAACTAACCCAGCACACTCAGCCTGGTATTACAGTGAATACCTCCCTCCCCCCGCCCATACAGATGTATGCTCCCATAGACACATACCCAGGGAAGTAATTTTGTCTTATTCCTCTCTGTACCCACAACAACTACTACAGAGCCTGGCCCAGGATAATTTTTATATACTTGAATGAAATAACATGGGATGTAATCAAAACTCCTTGTCCTTAAGCTCTGCAGTAGACCATAATTCAGGATGTGTGTTCCCTGAGGGACTGCCTTTATGCTCTCCAACCCCTTCAATCTCTGCTTTAAATATTAACAAACTCAACATGGCTGAGGTTTGCCCTCCATTATAATGGAAACTGGGTTGGGTTAGAACTGTTTTAATAGTGAAAATAGGAAGATAACTGATGAGTCATCCTCCTTAGTCACAATATGGCCAAGTTTAGGACACACTGAGAGGGTATTCTACCCTTAACCACATCTGAAAGAGAGAATGTCAGCTGGGTCTCCACCCATCATCTCTTTCCTTGGGTCGGGTTTCATCAGAAGTGTCGCAGGGCTATTTTACACTGACACCAAGATAGAGCATGGTCAGGACAGGCCACAGGAACTAAAAGGTAAGCAGTGAGGTTGCAGCACCAGGTCCTGAAGTCATAATCCTATTGTCAGCTCTGCTTTCCCAGTGCTTCCGTGGTCTGCATATAAAAGTACCAGATGCGGGGCTTCCCTGGTGGCGCAGTGGTTAAGAATCCACCTGCCAATGCAGGGGACACGGGTTCGAGCCCTGGTCCGGGAAGATCCCACATGCCGCGGAGTGGCTGGGCCCATGAGCCATGGCCGTGGAGCCTGCGCGTCCGGAGCCCGTGCTCCGCAACGGGAGAGGCCACAACAGTGAGCAGCCTGCGTACCGCAAAAAAAAAAAAAAGAAAAAGAAAAAGTACCAGATGCTTCGAAGGCAGAGTTCTAACCACCAGCATTATTGTGTATATTATCTGTCCTATTCCCTTCTCCATGCAACGAGGAGCAAAGAAACAATAAAATTAAGAAAAAGTAATTGGTCAACTTCCATGACCAATCATGGAATCAACGTGTATTTATTGAGGACCTGTTGTATGCCAGGAGTTAGGCCACAGTAAGCAAACACAGCCACAGCCCCTAGTGTCATAGCAGATGGCACAGCAGTGAAGAACATGGGCTCTAGAGCCAAACCACCTTTCTGGTCTGATGACCAACTCTGTCACCTGTAAGTCATGTGACTTTGAATATAAATGGATTAAATCTCTCTGTGCCTCGGTTTCCTCATCTGTAAAATGGGAATGATAGTAACAGCATCTACCTCTTAGGAATATTTTAAACATTACATGACATATGTAAAGCCCCTGGGATATAGTAAACTCTTGGTAAATTTTAGCCTTTTGTGTTTTAATTTTGTGAGGGACACAAACCTGAATCAAAATAGTCATAACTACATTGGAAACAAACATGATTGTAACTGAGCCATAAGTGGTATGCTAGTGAGAGTAAACACCGGAGATACATAAACTGGTCTAATGGCCAAAGAAGCCTTCACTGGGGAAATGTGGTGGGGGAAAGTGGGGTGGGAGTTGTTCAAGCATGAGCTCTGAGGTGAAGGATACAGAGCACTTTATAGAAACTGAAAGAGCCGTGAAGCTGGAGCACTTCTAGCAAGAGTTGGGGAGCCCGGTCCAAGGCAAAGTGAAGAGGTGAGCTTACATGCCATTGAGGGCCAGGTAATATAACGGAGGAGCATGGCTGAGAGTTAAGAGTGTTTTAGAATTATATAGTCAAGATTACTCTAGCAGGAGAAACATGGAACTAGTACACAGATCCAAAGAGGGTTTCCAACAGGACACAAATCTTTGCCATTTGAAACTGTATTTTAAAGATAGTTGGAGGAAAAAGTAAGGAGGAAAAAGTGGAGGAGCTGCTCCCCAAACCCTCACATCCTTCTTCCCTCTGACCTTAGCCTCAGCATGTCACCCCAGCAGCAGAGAAGGTTGGTTAGAGAGAAGCTTGCACTCAGGGCAGATGCTACAAGTCATGAGTATTTACGTGACACAGGAGGGGACTGGGGGCTTCAAATTTACAAGGGAAGAGTAACTATGGGAAAAGAAAGAGATGGAGGGGATATTGGCATTTGGGAAAGGAGATGTTAGAAGTCAGAGGGATTATAGGAAGGAGGGACAGAACAGCATTAGGAAGGACAAAGTACCTACAGGGCACTCAAATGGCAAGCCAATCCTGGAGGTCCCCAGAGGATGTATGGTTGGCCTGCACAGGCAACTCCATACTTCTCTACACCACTGGGATCAGTATCCTACCTAGGACTCCATGTGGTTTGGGTTTATCACTGGAACTGCACCAAAGTTGCTTAAATCTATTTAGAGTATGTGTGTGTGTGCTTCAGAGAGCAGGAGAAAGGCAGGCACTGGAGTAAGAAAAGTCTGATCTCACTCTCCCTGCTCCATCATTGGCCACATCCTTGCCTACAATGGCTATGATGGCTACATTGGCTCCCTTCCTGGTAGGCTCCTCTAGGGAGGGAAGTCATCCACAGAAATCTCTACTCCAATGTGTTATGGGACTTGAGGAGACCACATTCTCTTTTAAGAACTGAGTTTTCTCCAATATAAAATGAGGGACCTGGACCAACTAAGTTCAAAATACCTTCGTGGGGGTTTTCCCTGGTGGCGCAGTGGTTGAGAATCTGCCTGCCAATGCAGGGGACACAGGTTCGAGCCCTGGTGTAGGAAGATCCCACATGCCGCACAGCAACTAGGCCCGTGTGCCAGAACTACTGAGCCTGCGCGTCTGGAGCCTGTGCTTCGCAACAAGAGAGGCCGCAATAGTGAGAGGCCCGTGCACCACGATGAAGAGTGGCCTCCGCTTGCCGCAACTAGAGAAAGCCCTCACACAGAAACGAAGACCCAACACAGCCAAGAATAAATGTAAATATAAAATAAATAAATTTAAAAAGAAAAAAGACCTATGTGAAGCTTCAGTTCTACCTGCAATTCTTGACAGAGCCCACTGCTCCCTTTTTCTACCTTTTCTGTTTTAGACTCATAGATTGCCAGAGGTGGACATCCTATTATTTTCCCTATGGCAGATATGAGGTAAGACAATATGCCAAGATTGGGAGTGAGGAGGGAGAGAGAGAAACACTCCTAATCAAGGTGGATCAGCTGCAAAATTTGTTGGGCCCAGTGCAAAATGAAAATGTAGGGCCCCTTGTTCAATAAGGAAGAACTTCAAGATGGCAACAACAGAGCATTAAGCCAAACACAGGGCTCTTCCGAGCACAGGGCCCAGTGTAACTTCACAAGTCACATGCCCATGAAGCAGTCTTGCTCCTGATGCAGTGCTCTTTCCTCTGTTACATGCTGACTGTGCCCTTCTCCCCATTCCCAGCCTCTATTAGATTGTAAGTAATAGAGAAATAAATGACATTTTAAAATTTTATTTATTTATTTATTTAGGCTGCTCAGGGTCTTAGTTGCAGCACGCAGGATCTTCGTTGCTACATGCAGGCTCTTTAGTTGTGGCATGCGAATTCTCATGCAGGTGGGATCTAGTTCCCTGACCAGGGATCAAACCCGGGCTCCCTGCATTGGGAGCACAGAGTGTTAGCCACTGGACCACCAGGGAAGTCCCAATAAATGACATTTTAAGTTTGAAAGACTATGACTTGATTCTTGAGGGGTAACTATTCAATCCCTGAAAAGAAAGCAAAGAAAGAAAAAGAGCTGAAGAATACCTCCTCTATTTTTTACCTTCTCCAAAGCTCTCTTCACTTCTAAGACACTACCCTATGAGCAGAAAACGAGGCCAGAATCTGGAATTCAGTTGGTTGGAGATTTGCGGGTGAGAAAAATCACTAATTGGGCTTTCTGAGTAAAAGCCAGTATGCTACAATAGGTGAAAAACAGAGACTACACTTCACCTCAAGGCACAGCTCTGGACAGTCCTTATTTCTTGATGCTTGAGTGGGTTACTGAGAAAGACCATCCAGATCCAACAAGACAAAGTTAAATGAGGTCAGTACAAAGTCCTGCTCTTAGGGGCATCACAGAACTCAGTTGTATTGCTGCATGGAAAAGGCCAGGGTATGAGAGGCTGGTTGACGTGATGCTTGGTATGAGCCAAAAGTCTGACAAATATAAAGCTAAAGGTACCACATGCTGACCATATCGACAGAAGTATAAAGGCCAGGGCGAGAAAGGTAAAAATATATCCTATGCCAGTGCTGGGGGTGGAGTGCGGGGGAAAGGATGTTCTCTGTTTTAAGCCCATCACTGTAAATAAGAAAGGGTAAAAAAGTAGAGGAGGGTTGTAGGTCAGGATGGAGAAAGATCTCAAAACAGCACCACCTAAGGATTGGTTGAGGGAGGAAGGAGTTCTTCACCTGAAGAAGAGCGGGTCAAGGAAGTTGTGGACGTGTTTGAAAGGCTGTCTGTTGTATGGGACCTGGATTCAGCATAGTCAGTGTGGCTCCAGAAATCAAAAGACTTGGGTGGGTGGAAGACAGGAAGACAGGATGAACCCCTGTTACTGGAAGTGATGGCAATCAGCACCTGTGCATGCTATTGCAAGTTGGAAATTCTGCTGGGTGGGACCCCTGGGTTCTCTTCCAAGTCTATGAACTCCTGGGAATCAAACACATGAAAAGATAGTGGGTGTCTTGAGTCTTGACGTGATATATTTTACAACTGAAATCAACGTATTTCAAATATTTCATAACTTCCAGGATGGTAAGGGGGAGGGGAAGCACCGGCATCTATAAAGAGTTAACTGGAAGAACACGGGTTAGATACTTTACAGATACCTTCCAGAGTGAAGAGGCGCCTGAGACACTGCTGCAGGCGCATGATAGGTACTAGGCTAGGACGAGGGCCAGGACAGAGTTTTGGCATAATACTAAGTCATCCTAAGGTTACCTAAAGCTGGCCTGGAATGAGAGAGCAGTGGCTGTTCTCCAAAGATATTTTCTTTGACCAATCTTGAGCATAGATTAGCATCAGCAGCATCTTTTGGCTGTGATAAGAGAGAAAGAAAAAGAAGTCTTTTTCTTTTTTTTTTCTAATGCAAAGCCTGGGTCCTGTTGCCTTTTGCGATCATATAGTGCTTTTGTCAAGCCAGTCTGATTCCTCGTTTGTTTTCTTTGGATTACTCCACCCTGCTGTGGGAAAATTAACTCTTTGGCACGTCCACAGGTACACAACCCTGTAGACATCCACCCCCGGCAACACATCCTCGGGAGCCCCACTGAGGCTACCAGGTTACAAGAAGGGCTTAAAGTCCAATTAGAGTCTAATGAGTTGCGCTAATTGAGATTATTCTTGCAAATTGGTTAAAATTCTAATGAGTTGGCCTTAAATGGAACCTCCAGTTGATGTTTACTCTGGCTCTGCCCCAGCGAATTTGTAAGACAAATGCAATATCTCTGTCCTTGCCAGCCTCAGTGAAAATGGGGGATAACATTACTGGACGCCAGAAAGTCACAAGCATTAATCATCATTTTAGGCTGCTAAAAATGCTGTCGGCTACTGATACAAAAACTGATATCAAACACAATGGATGTTTTCTAGGAAAGAATCATCCACCATGTTGCCAGGTACTGAGCTAGAGGTGTCTAGAACTCAGGGCAAACACGATAAATACTTGCCTGATTTGATCAAAATTTCCAAAGATGACGGTTGTGCGTTGGGGAGGGGGGATAACGGGGTAGAGGGTGGCAGAGTTGCTCAACTATTCCTCCTATTCAGGTACCAAAATCTTTACAGCAAGACTTGGGATCCATTCACTCCAGATCACTGGCTACAATAACACCTACAGGGAATTTTTTAATGGAGGGCTTCAAAGAGACAATGAAAAGATTATACAAAGCTGACAGCATGAGCACTATATACAGATTACAAACTAGGTGACTTGGTTACGAATATATGCATATACATTTTTATCTGGTAGTAGCCCCCAATGGAGAAAATATGAGCATCACTGAATCATGGCCTTTGGAGTCACAGACAAGGAATGAGTTAAGTATCTGCTCCTCTATTCCCTCACCCTACAGGAGACACATGATCTCAAGCTTCATTTGATGATTCCTTCCAAGGCTCTCTCACTTGGATTGAGACCCATGGGATAAAGACAACTCTCTCCAAAGGAATTCATCACTCTCCTGGAGGTTCAGCTTCCACCTCTCATACAGCTTAGAAAGGGATTTGGCTAATATCGACAGAACCAGATCTACGGTTGTTCAGGTGGTCTGGCAGAGGTACCCAGTACCTTGCTTTAGGAAGTGCACCTATTATGTTTTTCTTCTCCTTTGGGATTTTTGCTAAAATTCCAAGGAAACCGGAAGAATCACATTCAACATCCTGTCATATAGAATTATGGCCACCTTATTAGTCAGAGTTCTTGGTTGCAACTGAGTGAATCCCTCCATCAAATTTAAGCAGAAAAGAGATTTACTGAAATAGTACACAGAACCTCTGGAGAAAGCCCTAGATCCAGTTTGGAGTCTACCCACCAGGAGCAACACCCAAATCATACTACTCAAGCACTCCAGTAAAGGTATTTCAGTCCCTGCAGCTGTGCATAGACACTGTGGATTGCACCACCAATCTTGGGGCCTGGACACAAAGAGGCAGCAACTGCTGACCCCCCAAAACAGATGCCACACCACCACTCTCACTAAAAAAGATGGAGTTCTTAAACAGCTGATTCCCAGATCGCTCCAAAAAAATGAATTCTCACATGAATAGCTCTGGCTAATGGAGCATGTGGTCACATGCCTATGCCCTGAAAATGCTGGCTTCTTCCTTGAGGAAGCAAAATTTATAATTAAGATATTCCCCAGATATGAGAACGGTATTCAAAGTTGCTGAGCATCGCAAACAGGGCAAACTCCCTTTCACACATCTTAACAAATGAGATACTTAGGGCCAGAAATTTTAGAAGTGGGGCCAGATTTCGCCTCAAACTTCTTTCCTGAGGCAGACTTTCTAGGATGGATCCTACTTTATCATTGCTAAGATAGTATTAACAGCTCACTCTGTCCTTGAAATGGACTTTCTTTTCAGTTATCTATTTTCTTATGGTTATCTCATTAAAAAATAATCCAGTATTCAGAGAAGATATCTATATAAACTTTCATGTAGCTTTGTATTCATCAAAAACAAAGCTCTGTTACATGCATATGATCATTTTGCCTATACACCGGTAATTATTATAATAATTAAATTGGAGTAAATGCAGTGAGAGAGAAGCACAGTTTAACTGCTATAGGAGTTTGGAGATCATCTAACTGAAGAAAGAACAGAAGGCTTCAAATAAGAAGTATCATCTGCTGACCATGAAAGACAAGTAGAATTTCAACAGGAGAAAAGGATTAAGGGCATTCCAAGCAGAGGGAAAAGTGTGAACCAAATAAGAAGCCAATGGTGGATAAAGATGCCCAATGGAAAAAGAAAGTCTTTTTTCCCATTTTATTAAAGGAATCTGAGACCTGGAGAGATGAAATGATATGCCAGAAGCGACACAATGAGGATCTTCTAACTACAGTTCCAGAGGTCTTTCTCTTGCTGTACTATGTGTGGCCATGCAAAGGTCACAAGTGAACTTAATCTTCCAAGTAGGGCACAGGCCAGACAAGGGAATCAGGTAATATGGCCAAAAGCTCACAAAAAATTACCCATAAGAATTCTAGGGGCTTCTAGGTTGGTGAGGCTTCTGTAGCACTTTGTAATTTTTGGCAGTAAAAGAATCACCTTTATAAAATTGGACGTTAAAAAAAGTAAATAGAAATATAATTTGGATGCAAAGCAATCATTCAGAACAAAACCAAGTTATTAGAGTCTTAATATAATTTAAATATTCAATTATGAAGTTTTGAGCAAGCTAGGGCATTGCTGGCTGTCTTTTCAGTAATTGATAGATTTCTATACGTTACATAACAAACTAAATCGGCTTTCCACTTTCTAGGACACAAAAATTTCAATTTGCCTGCATTTCAAGAATCACTCACACACAGAAATTTTACTTATGGCTCATGAATAAAGAAATAACATTACTTTGTAAAGTTCTTTCAGCTTATGGTATACTTTCTCATCAATCACAGCAATTAAACTTATAACAATTCTGTGCGATACATATTATTATTATTATGCATTACATATATCCTAAACTTTATGGTCAAGGACCTAAAAGTTGGCTTGTGCAAGGTCACCCAGATAATGAGGCCAAAATCATGGCACTGAAACCTGCGGACTCCAAGTTTAATGTTTCACTCACCACAACAGAGCTATGATGGACAGTGATACGAGCTATCTCGACCAACCTGAAACTACTCAACCCCCAGTGGAAGTCAGTCAGGTTCCCATGTCTCTCTGAGTTCCTTGACTTGGTTCCTGTAGCACTCACCCCACTGGATTCTGCTGCCCTACTCAGAGTGGTTTTCTCAATATCAGATGGAATGGCAAGGCACTGAAAAAAAAATGAGTGAGCTGCCACATACCAAGAGAAATACAACTTGTAGCATTGAGGAGATGAAGCTGAGAGGATGCCTAACAAGGTCCAAAGGAGACTGTTATCTTGGGCAATTCACAGGGTCCACAATCTGGCCCCTCCCCTCCTGGGCTCATAAATTCCTCTTGTCAAAGCCATGGATATGACTGGACCCAGAGCACTGACTCATTCTAACAATGCTCACAGACACATTCATCAAATTCGCTGCCAAATCTGCTAATTCACAATGAGGAAACTCATTGTCAAGTGAATGGATGCTCATGTCAGCCTGACCAGCTGTGGACAGGCTACATGGAGAGCCAAGTGACCGGCAGGCTCTTTAGTGGGCCTAATCCTAATTAGAGTCAGAGAATTAACATGATCGAAATGCTTATTGTTATTAGGCCAGGATAACATGATGATGCTTCCAATTCACCATAGGGCAGACTTATCACGAAGAAAGAGAAACTGAGGCCAGTCTAACAGGGCAATTCATTCCTGGGCCTGCTGAGTTGGGCACCAGCCATCTCTGTGGATTTTCCTTTAGACACATGCATCCTTTACCAATTCTTTTCCAACAGACACATTCTGAATTGCATTTCTGAATGCCAAGTTTGGTTGTAGCCAGCATTAATTCTGGCCTGTGAGTCATTCTGATTCTTTAAAGAGATTTCACCCAACTCAATGCTAATACTTTTTGATGTTGATTTCTGAGCCCGGTTCTCAGAGGGCAATCTGAGTCCCTTGTTTCCAAGTTTGTGGTAAGAGCACACTCATCACTGTCACGCCATGTCAGGGCACTCTGACTCATCCATTCTGCTTTTGCAAATAAAAAAAAAATCTTAAAAAATTCTTATTAGAAAACCAATACAAGCACAGTAAAGAAAAACTAGAAAACACATATACACACAAAATAGATATATTTTAAAATCTCCTCTAATCTCATTGATTTAGAGATAACCACTATTGATATTTTGGTGAACATTCTGCCAATTTTCTTTATGCACATATTTTAATAAAACAATATTTTGGAAGTTGTTTTTTCACTTAATATATTATGAGCATCTTTTTTTTTTCGGCATGCGGGCCTCTCACTGCTGTGGCCTCTCCCGTTGCGGAGCACAGTCTCCGGACGCGCAGGCTCAGCGGCCATGGCTCACGGGCCCAGCCGCTCCGCGGCACGTGGGACCCTCCCGGACCGGGGCACGAACCCGCGCCCCTGCATCGGCAGGCGGACTCTTAACCACTGCGCCACCAGGGGAGCCCATGAGCATCTTTACTTGTTGAAAAATACAATTCTACAACATCATTTAAATGACTGCCTGGTATTTCATCCTATGAGGCATCAAAATTATTTAAGCAATCTTCAAGATTGGATATTTAACCTGTTTCCAAATTCTTGCTTTTACAAGTAGTACTACAATGAAAATCCTTATTTTTATAAAAAATTAAATTTTTAAAGTTTTAAATATTTTAATAGTTTGTTTTAGAGTAATTTTAGGTTTACAGAAAAGTCGCAAACACAGTACAGAGTTTCCATACATCCACACCCAGTTTTTCCTGACATTAACATCTTATATTACCATGGTATATTTGTCACAACTAAGAAACAAACTTTGATATTATTATTAACTAAATTTCAGACTTTAGTAGTTTTTCCACCAACGTCCTTTTTCTGTTCCAGGATCCAGTCCAACATACCTCAATGCATTTAGTAGAGCTGAACTTTTACACACACATTTATCACCTTCATTTATTCCTGGAAGTGGAAGAATAAACTCCTAGAAGTGCTGGGTCCAAGGGCACACACATTTTTAATTTTTTTGATATGCATCACTGAATTGCCCATCAGAAATGTTGTACCAATGCACATTCCCTTAGCAATGTGTTAAAGTGCCCATATACATGGTGACAGCACTGTCCTTATAGCAGCTTTGAACATTATTATGATGACATCACATCAAAATCAA
This sequence comes from Hyperoodon ampullatus, assembly GCF_949752795.1. Lineage (NCBI taxonomy): Eukaryota > Metazoa > Chordata > Mammalia > Artiodactyla > Ziphiidae > Hyperoodon > Hyperoodon ampullatus. Next base: position 33,752,584 of record NC_136919.1, read on the forward strand.
ATTATAGAAAAAAAAATCTGATTAGAGTCAAGGGCCCCATCTCTCTGCTGATCTGGATTGGTCCAGAAAAGTTTGAGCATACATGCAGACTGGTGAGCTGCATAATCCTTCAAGTACTCCTTTAAGTCTTACTTGATACATATCTAAGTATCTAAGGCTTGAGTAGACATCAAGAAGTGGTGAGCCTGGCAAGTGCCCCATGGAGCTCTTCATACTGTCAAGAAAGCAACTGTCTTTAGTACATCTCCATAGAAACTTAAGCTGGGAGAAGGATCGATGTGCTATAATACATCAGCTTTCAAACATTTTTTTTTAATTTTTTTAATTGACGTATAGTTGATTTACAATGTTAATTTCTGCTGTACAGCAAAATGACTCAGTTATACACATATAGACATTCTTTTCTTATATTCTTTTCTATTATGGCTTATCACAGGATACTGAATATAGTTCCCTGTGCTATACAGTAGGACCTTGTTGTTTAGCCACTCTAAATGTAATAGTTTGCATCTACCAACCCCAAACTCCCTGTCCATCCCTCTCCCTCCCTGCTGCCCCCTTGGCAACCACAAGTCTGTTCTCTATGTCTATGAGTCTGTCAAACGTACTTTTAAACCACAACCCTCATTCAGAAAAACACTTTGCATCCCCTGAAAAATTATTACCTTACTATGAGCAATGCCTGCTGAAACTTTCCATTCTATTCTATTCTATTTCAAGGTATAAACTTTCAGGCACTGAGCTTGGCTGTTTAGTTTGGTAGCCAATAGCCACATATAGCTATTGAGAACTTGAAATGTAGCTAGTCTGAACTGAGGTGTGCCAGGGTAAAATAAACACCAGATTTTGAAAACTTAGTACAAAAAATGAATGTACAATATCCATTAATAATTGTATATTACATGTCAAAATAATATTTTAATATAATGGATTAAATAACATTTATTATTAAAATTAACTTCAACTGCTTTTTTCATGTGGCTGATAGAAAATTTTAAATTATTATGTGACTTGCATTATATTTCTACTGGACAGCAGTACACTAAACTAATTTTATGATCTGCTAATGGGTTGCAACCCCCAGTCTAAAAACACTGCCTTAGTGGGCTCTGGGTTCCTAACCAGGAAATATGCCATGCTCTACAGACATATCCACCCAGCCCACTGACCTGAGAGCCACATGCCTAGGGACTGAGCCAGAATTCTCCATGAAAAATGGCTTTCAGTCTTCTCCAACATTCAGGAGAATGGATGGCCTATGTTCAAATATTTACTCCATAGACCATTATGTAAAATATCAATAGTTTAGAATTCAATAAACATTTCTGAAAAAAATTTGGACTTGTCATCAATATATTTTGAGGGTTTAAATACCTTCTTCAAAAAAAGATTGATAACTAAGAATATATGTTTCAGTGATTGCAAGTTCCTCACACAGCCACTGTTAAGCTGTTTTGTTGTTATTGTTTACAACTTCACACCATTTTGCATTCTATAGTCAGATTATCATATGGATAATGAGTAGATGAAAAACAGCTCACTAACTGGCTAATGGGAAAAGATACTACCTTTGGGATATGTTGACTTTAAGATCTAAAGCAGAACGTTGCTTATTCTGATTTTTAACTATACATCATTTAGTCTCTAGAAATTTGCATACTCTCATAAATTATATTTAATAATGCTCTAATTATATACAGTTGCAAGTATAGTGGAAAATAAACTTTATTAATAATAATATAATGAATACTGGAAATTTGCTAAGAGAATACATATCAGGCGCTCTTACTATACACACAGAAAAATGGTAATTATATGAGAAGACATTTAATTAGCTTCACCGCAGTAATAATTTCACTACGTGTATGTATATGATCATCATGTTGTACACCTTAAATATATATAACTTTTAATTTTTTTAATTTTAGAAGTGTACCTTATATAAACACTGTTACGTCAGTAATATAAAATGTTTTGTCATTTTATTTTTATAACCTCTTTATAAACTAAAAAGGAACACAGTCTACGGCCACACCACCCTGAACGCGCCCGATCTCGTCTAAAAAGGAACACATATTATACAGAGACATTGAAATGACACGTACAGTATTTGTTCAGTTACTCTTACCTAAGAGACAGTCAGGTTCTTTCTAGTTTAAAATCTATTTCTAAGCCTATTACAGCATCAGAACCCAGGAGGCAATGAGAAACTCTCATGACAGGCCTCCTATCTTCTCATGTTCTGGGAGGATCACAGGGCCAACACCCAGATCCACCACAGGTCAAGTCTTTGCCTGCACAGTCTATGTGGATAGAGGCAAAGTCTCAAGGGCACCATGGTAGAGCCACTGCTCCACACCTCTAGCCCCCAGTCTTTCATGTATCTAGCTAAGAATTCTCTTTAGGTACTTTTTGTGGTAGGCAGAATAGTGTCCCTTGCCAAAGTTACCCACGTCCTAATCCACAGAACCTATGAATGTTACTTTATATGCCAAAAGGGACTTTGCAGGTATAACTAAGATTAAGGCTCTTGAGATGGGGAGGTTACCCTGGGTTACCCAGGTGGACCCAGTGTAATCACAGGGATCCTTGTAAGTGAAAGAGGGAGGCAGGAGTCAGAGAAGGAGATGTGAGGATGGAAGCAGAGCTCATAGTGATGTGGGGCCATGACCGAGGAATGGAGGCAATCGTTACAAGCTGGAAAGACAAGGAAATGATCTCTTCCTGCCAGTCTCCTGAAGAAATACAGCCCTGTGGACACCCTGATTTTAGCCCAGTGAGACCCACTTCAGATGCCTGACCTCTACAGCTATAAGATAAAATACTTGTGTTGTTTTAAGATACTAAGTTTCTGGTAACCTGTGATAAAAAGAAATGCTCACATATTGAGGTATGGGGAAGTCATTCTGGCTTATACATGACAGGCCACAAAATAGCCTGTTTGTGGCCTATCAAGCATACATTGTACATCTGCTTTAATTACTACAGAAAAGTGTGCATTGACCAGAAGTAAAGAAAGGCCATGCAAAAAAAAAGATTAAACGCCTCCCTTCCTTGGACGCCAGTGGTGGTACTCCTTCTATATGAAGACTCCCTTCCCAGGTGCCAAGGCCATACTGACTAGCTGTGCACATGCTCATCTGTTTTTTTTAAACCTTGAAGGAATGTATCCCTGAACTGCTTGATGTTCTTTGTTCTCACAAGACATAAAACTGTACTGGAAAAAAAAAATCTATGTCTCTGAAATGAAAAGAAACTAATGATTCAGCATATACTTAGATCTAATCACTAGATGCCCTCTGCTCTACAATAAACACTGTCAATATCATCAATTGGTTAACTTGATGAGCATAAACATATTAACTTTATTAATGTGCTTATTAACCTTATTAATAAGCTTGTTAACCACTCTCTCTTACAGATATTTTATGCTATTGACTAAATGCTTCTTTTTTATTATTAAAGCTTTGCTTATTTGTGTAGGTAACACAGGCTCATGTAACTACATAAACAATCTAGAGATATGTAGTGTAATGACCAGGTATTACACATGGAGAGGCACATTGCAACAATTCAGTAATGACACACTTCAGCAGATGCAATCAGATCTCTCCTGGGTTATAAGGTCTTCGAGGAACTGGGCACCATTTGTTTTTTAAATAAAAATAAAACTGAATTTTTTTTAAATATGTTATGTAACTCTTTTAAATGTTTCCTAAGTTTTATCATTTCTGTCATTTCTACACGTTATATAATTTTTCTATCCCCACTTCTAATTCATTAATATTCATAAATGGAACTAGCTTTTTATAAGTTAAATTATTTTGTATAAGGCATACATGTATACATCCCTCTAGACAGGAAGCTCCAAAGCTCCAAAAGATCTTATCTTTCTCCCCTCCTCAGCACAGCACCTGGCATAGAAAAGGTACTCAGTCAGTATAGCCTGACTCTAGAGACTCTGGAATGAAGGGCTGTGTTCTGTGTCTTCCCTCACTGGCATTTGCTTCCATTTCAGGTGTTCTTGGGTGTGTTTACGATCATAAAGGGCTCTATCACATCCCGGTATCATGCCACGGAAGCATATCCCAACCATCGCTTTCAATTTTCAGTCAGCGAATGAAGTGATTTCTAATTGCTGGGCCCTGTACTGTGAATGAGGGAGAAAACAGAGATGAATCAGGCATGCTCTCTGCCTCCATGGGACTCACAGATACTTAAGTAAGAGAGAGGATGAAGGAGGTGAGCACAGACCCCATGCTCTGAGGTGAGAACTAACTGAGCCAGAAGACGGGACATTAGTTAAAGGAGCAGGGGCTGTGAGAATTGGGGGCAAAATGAGTGAAAGAACAGGCCTGGGAAAAGCTGTAAATGGAGCCCAAGAATGAGGAAGGAGGCACGGAGATGGATGGGTTTCAGAAGACACAATGTTTTCGGTTCTCCTACCCTTATCAAACTCACCGTTCGGGCCTGTGAGGATGACAAATGAGCCACAAATAAGACCAATCTCCCAAAGATCCAGGGCTAGCCAGGAAGTTGGCTGGATGAGAGGGAGGCACTTCTCTGTGGTAAAAGCATGGCTCAGATTTCGCCCTAAGTTGAGGTCTTCCATGGCCTCTGTGTGTGAGGGGAGGATGAGGAAAAGTGAAGTAAGGAGTTAACAGTCAGTGTAGGGGTGCAAATCTGGGGGAATAAGGCAAGAGAAGCAGTCCTATAGACCCAGATCACAACAGAGAGGCTGCCCTGTGTGCTCAGGGGTGGGAATGGTTGGGAGTACTCAGAGGAGAATGGTCAAGCTGAAAAAAAAAATGGAAATGGAAGTAAGAATTGTGGCGGGGAGGGTCTTACAGCCGAGAGAGGATGCCACATTGGCCTTATGAGGCTACAGGAAGACACAAAAGTCCCCACTTCTACATACATGCATAGCTCTTCCCAGCTCTTGTAAACTGAAGTGGGAGCTGTGAGGCCTTAAGCCACTGCAGGAAGGGCTGAGCTGGGGGCTTGGGGCTAGGTCTCTGTTGTCTCTGTGGTGTCTGAAATCAGGTAGCCACAGGAGGTGACCCTGACCTCACTCATGAGTCAGCCAACACTTTCAGGTCACCACACACTTGTGAATGTGCCTTCCTGTCTGTCTGGGCTGTGGTTTGCCTTCACCTGATAAAGACAGAGAGAAATTGAAGTAGAGGGCAAAGGCAGATTTTTATGCCTCAGAAATTTCCACATCATCTACAACAAATAATTGCTCAAGTGCACCGAAAAGGAAGTCAATCAGCAAATCCACAGGCCTCTCAAGAAACAGACCTGATAGATTCCTGGAATGTTGACTGTTCCAAGCCAGAACACAGGTAGGAAAAGCCTATCATCCACAGGTAGAAGGGAAAAAATAGAAAGTAAAGTAAAAGCTCATATGCTTTTGGCTTCCGTGTGCTATCATTAATCATTTTGCTAGGAATGGAGGATAGCTTCCTCGCTGTAAGAGGAAAAGAGAAACAGATTCCTTTGACTAATGTGTTACCCAGATGTTCACCAGACCCCAATATCTTTTTTTCCCCCACTTGATTTAGAAAAGTGAAAGCTAGCATGACAACTGAGGGGAAGTGGTTCCTGAAGACAACAACACCAATCACTTCTTAGATGTGGCATCAATCCACCTTCTGCTGGGGGAAAGGGATTACATGACATCCTGAGAGCTTTCAAGAGCAGTACCCAGCCATCTCCTGACAGAAGTCATGGAAGCATTTAGAGGACTAGCTCTTTCCTGAATCAGCCATGAGTTAAATCACCTCATAAAATGGAGAGAGGCTTGTATGAAGCCTGTTGCCTGCAGGAGTGGCCCCAATCTGGAACGCCTTGACACATCCCAGCCTTGCCTGGCTTCCCAGTACATCATGTATTCTTGAGGAGTTCATTGCCAAAAGGTAGAAATAAGTCACATACTTGGTGGAAATAATTCCTAGAAGCTCCAAATTAGGACAAATGTAAGTCACAAAGACTGCAAGGTTCAACAAATTGACTTAATTCTAAAGAGAGTGGGGACTGCATCTTTATTTTTCACCACAGACTTCCCAAAGCCTGAGACTCTGTGGGTCTCAATAAGTGTCATTATTTCCCTTTTGGTTAACTCACAATTTTACTTATATAAATATTTGCAAATGGAAAGCTTATATTACCATGTTAAATAGTAAATGAATATCTCTTGCCACATGTAATCATGAAACATGAAAAATAAAGTGACAACAGAGGCATTAAAAATTCACTTCATAGAGATGGTTGCCTATAGAAAGTTTGAGCCTTGTGTTTGCTTTTGCTTTATTTATAAACAAATGAATAAATAAAGATGATTAGTAAGTAATGGAGAGGTGATAAGGACATTTGGGCTCCAAATTGCAGCCTTTTCCTTGGTTAATCGGAAGGGCTGGAGAATTTAAAAAGGGAATGCCTCTTACTATATGAGTCAACAGTATTTAGCATTGTATCTAGATACTTCATCAAAATGACCCCAGTCCCAAGAGGGTAGAATCTCTCACTTTGGAAAACACCACATTAGACGGTCTCTAAGGGCCTTTGAACACTGACAGTCAGAAATCTAGTGATATCTTTTAAACTATATCATCAATAAAATTATCAATGTGAGGTGGGTATGAATAGATAGGATGGATTTTGGAAGCAATGAATCTGATTTTCTTGCCTAACTTTGGAAAAACAGTCATGTCTTTACAGCCACCCTTCTCCTTAGTCATGCCATCGTACTGTGGGGCCCCATTATGACTTACCAAGTAATTACATGGATCTGGGTCTCCCAAAACTACAGTTGTTCAGAAAATGAATCTACAGAGCTCAGGTAGTTTTTCTATACTCTAAAGCAAGGTTTCCATGAAACCTGATGTATAAATAACCTGGGGCTGCCATATATCTTTCTCTAAATCTTTGTCTCTCTAAAGAGAGTATAATGTCTCTGGAGTTTACTTCTTCCCTGAGTTACTATCAATAAGGTGAAAAACACCCCATTAGTAAAATGAAGACAGGTCCAATAGTAGAAGAAAGAAAGGAAGTCCCAAAGAATGGATTGAGCTCAGAAGCGTTTTATCCAAGGTAATTCGAGAGTCTATCATCACACCAGAGAAGCCATAGTTAAGAGAAGCCCATGGTCAAGAGATAAACTGAATTATTATCCAGGGAAAACCAGCTGTGAGTACTGTGGGGAAGTTTTATGGGAGACTGAGCAGTAAAATAAATGAAGGGAGAATTGAGAAGTAAGGAAGAAGGAGCTAAACTGGTGGTTCAAGAAGCTAAATTGAAAAGGACCCAAGTGCCAGAACAGTCCATCTATGTTGCACCTGCTGCATGCTGCCAAAGCAAGCATGTGGGCAAAGAAAGAGCCACTTCAAAATTCATAGACAGCATGTGTGTTCAGCATGCCTACATGCTTATAAGCATGTATCCATCCATCCATGCTCATGGACCCTTTCCATTCCTCATTGTGTAAGGCTGTGATGAGTGAAAGCAGAGGTGAAGAGAGTATAGATCAAGATGCTGAGAAGAAAGAAACAAGAAAAGGAAAACTACAAGCACTCAAGGGAGACAGTGTCCAGCAAGCTGAGAGAGGTACAGAAAGTGCCATGGGAAGGAGGTCCAAGGAGGATGGGGTCCCAGCTGGCTGGTGTGGAGTCGGGGCGGGGAATGCCTAGAGTTCTCCCAAGATCTCCACCTCATCGTTAATGCAATAAAAGGAGTGATTTTCCTGGAAATGGGGCCTTTAAGCAGTGTTCTGAAGGATTAGGGGAGACCAGGATGGATGTGACAATGGGGAAGGGGGAGGATTTTCAGGCAGAGAAAACAGCTTGAGCAAAGACAGGGAGGCCATTATTTACAGCTTCCTAGATGTTTTCTAACCGCAGTAACCAAACCCTAAAGAATCTGTCAGCACATTCAAGGATTACTGACTGAATCCTCAAAATTTATAGGCAACTGACACAGGAGGGTTGAGCAATTCCAATGACTTTATCATGGCATCCATGATCTTACATGAAAAGCAAGAGGCAATTGCCTTAATGATTCAAACGATTTTTCTTCGATTCCCCAATTTGAAAATTCTTTTCAATAAAATACCTTGATGTGTTTATAAATACCATATTACAGTAAAGTGATCCCTTTTGGACCAGGCATTGGCAGGGGGTGGGGGGAGGAATTTCTTGAATGAAAAGTTGGGAAATTCCTGAAAATTTTTTCAAATAACATTTAAGGCACTTGGAAATTGTAGCTGGTTTGAACACATTTCTGTTCCCAAATACTGCAAGGTAGCAGAGCTTACTTCTACTGATGAGAATTCTTCCCCTTAACCACATTAGTGCATTTCAACTAATTCTCTTGATATTTCAGGTGGAATAAAAAGAGGAAAATGTTGACCTTTAATAAACATCTTAGGAAAATGATAAAAATAAAGGATAACACCTTCACTCCAAAATAAAAGTGCTACATTTTTTTAAACTTCTATTTTAAAATGAAACAAATGAGATTCAAAGAAATTAAGGAAATGCCCCAAGTTCATTCACAAATAAGGGAAGGAAGATTAGAGTGAGGCACACTAGATCCCCCTGTCAGTCTTTTATTTGAACAATGCTCTTGGCCCTCCCCTCTGTACTTTAACCCTAGACCTGGAACCACCTCTGCTTACCCCTCTCCTCTTCCCTGGATCTGCAAGCTGGAACTGAATTCTACTCCATGTGAAATTCCTTCCACCTTGCCACCTCCAGAAGATGAGACTAGTTATAGAAAATCTTGCTCTTCTCCCAGTCTTCCCCATCTCAGTAAATGGCATTATCACCCACTAGGTAGCTAAAACTAAAAAACTCAGGAGATATTCTTGACTTCCCTCTTCCCCTCTTTATTAGTTTCCTGTGGTTGCCATAACAAATTTACCACAAACTTGGCTTAAAACCACAGAAATATATTCTTTCACAGTTCTAGAGGCCAGAAGTCCAAAACTAAACGTTGGCAGGGTTGATTCCTTCTGGTGGCTTTGAAGGAGAATCCATTTCATGCCTCTTCTACCTTCTGTTGGCTGTGAGCAATCCTTGGCATTCCTTGACTTGTAAATGCATGACTTTAATCTCTGCCTCTGTCTTCACATGACCTACCCCTCTGCGTCTCTGTGTCTGTCTGTTTTCTGTCTCTTATAAAGACATTCACCTTGGATTTCAGACCTAGTGTAATCCAGGATGATTTTATCTCAAGATCCTTATCTTAATTATATCTGCAAAAACCCTTATTCCAAATAAGGTCACATTCTGAGGTTCTAGGTGGACATATCTTTGGGGGCCACAATTCAACCCACTACAGCCTCCTTCCCACATCAAATCAGTCTCAAGTCCCATCGACTTTACTTCCACCATATATTCCATTATCATTTCCTTCTTGCCACCTTCATCAGCACCATTCAGGCCAACACCACCATCATCATTCCTTGGACCACTCCTGCAGCAGCCTAACTGGACTCCCTGCCTCCACACTCAGATCTTTCTATCCCTTCTCTCCACCACAATCTGAGTGATTTTTTTTTAAATTTGTATCTTATCTCTCCCCTACTTAAAATTCTCCACAGACTAATCACTAACTTAGCATAAAACCCAGACTCCTCTCCACAGCCTCCTGAGACCTCAGGCTAACCTACAGCTCCCGCCCCCCTGGGGTTTTTGCTGATCCTCAGATACTTCAGACTTATTTCCTCCTTGGAGTTTGTTCCTAGCTTTTCTTCCAACAAGCATGCCTTTTTTGGTCCCATTTCCCTATCTCTACATGGCCAACACCCTGTCATTCAAATTCAACCTAAATGTCACCTCCTTGAAAGGCCTTCCTGACCACCAAGAAGAAGTTACTACCTAGGAAATTTTCATCAAAGCACTTATTTCATCTGCTAAGCATCCAGCACTGTCTGACAGCTTTCTTGTTTACTTGTTATTAGTTTCGTGGTGGTTGTCTGTTCATTCATTCTTTTATCAATGTCCCATTCCCACTAGAATATATGTTCTGAAATCAGAGATTTTGTCTATTCATTCACTATTAAATCTTCAACACCAGAACTTTTTGCAACATAATAGTTTCTCAATAAATGTTTGCCGATTGACCAAATAAGTGAATGAATTAATTAAAGTTACAAATGCTTAAAGATCCTGACTTGTGGATGGGTAATAGCACACAGCTGCTGAAACCATCTGATAGGGAGAAGTCTGGCTACCCAGGAATGTCCACAGATACCTTCTCAAGCTTGGGGCAAGAGATCTCCAACTGCTAGAGAATCAGACCCAGAACCTTGCTTTCTTACCTGCAGTTAAGTGTATATAATTCCATGCTGGAGTTGACTAGATCAGTGTAATTAAGAAGGGCATGGACACCAGCAACAGTTATAGAACCTGGAGAACTTAGAATGAAAACTAAAACTTGGTTTGGCCATGAAAAAAATCATATGACAAATACAATGGGTCTCCTGATCCCATGAATCATAATGATTACATATCTCATTCAACATATGCCAAATTAATAAAATTGTAAATGTTTTCAGTGACAACAATAAATCATGGGGGGGGGGCAACAGCATGTGTTACATAAGTGATCTGAGACCCACACGGCCAACATTGGGAATTGCCAAAAACTGAGCCACAGAGTAGCCAGAGCAGCTTTTGAAACAAGAGGTCAAATGAGACACTGCTTTGATAGATGAGATGAGAAAAAGAAGGATGGTGGCGGGGTGACCAACGTGTCTCTATTTGCCTGAGACCTTCTTGGTTTTAGCACTGAAAGTGATTCTGAAATCCCTTCAGTCCTGGGCAAACTGAGATGGTTGTGACCCTAAATGGTGAGGACTCAAGGCTGAACTACCCATCTGTTGAATTACTAAGTCAGTGACCCTATTTCATTCCCAACTCAAATGTCTGTACAACATTCACTGTTGTTTCATGTGCTCTGGTTTCTCTCTCTTACTAAATGTTAAGGACACTGTTTTTAAAATGTTTCTCCCAGCAGTGCCAGCCACCTGAACCTTGGGCCCATCTCTCTGGCTCAAAGACCCCACATGCTACTTCTGCCTGGGAGCAAATGCCCCCTCCCCTAGCCAACAAGTGAAGTCAACACGCCTAGCTCCTCTCTCTATGGAACCCCTATCACCTGCCCTCTCGGTGTCTCCTGAGCTTCCTCCAGCCCCAGAACCCACACATTCTTGGTGCTGCTATCACCTTCATGGTACAATCCTATCACACTTGACCCAGGCTGTTCTTTTATCTTTAGTCCAAATCCATCTGCTTTCTGTCTTTCAGAGATTTCTCATAGTTCTGATTCACCATGTCCCTTCTTTCCCCGTATCAGGTAGATACAGATTTATTTTAATATCTGTCTTCTCTATTATTTCCTGGACTTGGTGACACAGAAGTGACTATAATATATGCTCAAGCTACCATTTTAAAAATATACAGCTCGCGTAATTTAATTCCAATTTAGGGACACCTGACAATGCATCTAATGTTAAGAGGAAAAATAAGAATGCAAAAATATATAAAATAAGCAAATAAATTAAACACCCACCACCTCCAAATGTATGGACAGCACTATTAGCTGCAAACAGAGGGAGGAGAGTATCCTGGATCTGCTTTTCTACCTTTGGTGTGTTGCTCATTGATTTTATGCCTGAACATCTCTTTTTCCTGTAGTTTTAAGGCACAACTAGATCATGAGATCTACTCATGAGCTCAGAAACTCTCTATACGTGAGTTATTCAGACAAAAGTAGGGGTTTTGGGGGGGTTTGTTTTGTTTTGCTTTGCTTTGTTTTTTAATGTGGCTCAGCTAGGTAGTTGCAGTAGAATGGGGGCAAATGAATAAGTGTTAATTGAGTCCCTTTTGTGGCCTGCTGCTTGGGATCAATGGGTGCTCTCTGGGATGCTGAGATGGATATGGCCCAGCCTCTGCCCATATGGAGCCTGCTATCTGGGCAGGAAAATGAACACTCAGATAAGTCAGAATACATAAAATAGCATGAAATAAACACACCCAAACCAGGACTGCAGAAATGCAGAGGAGTAACTGACTATTCCTCATCAAGAGAATCAAGAAAACCTTCACAACAAAGATTATTTTTAATCTCAGCCTTGAAGAATGAGTATGAGAAAGTAAGGAGGGTGTTGCTGGGCAGCATGAGTGATGACAACGGTGCCTGATCTTGAAGGGTCTTGAACACCATGCCCATGAACTTTATTCTATACACTGTGGACATGTCATGAAGTACTTTGAGAAAGAGTATGATGTGCAAAGAGCTTTGCTTCTGAAAGCTCACGCTGGTGCCTATGCACAGGGTGAGTGGGACACAGAGAGATGGAGCAGGGCCCTGACCAAGGTAGGGATAGAGGGACTGTGAGACAGAGCCTTTATGAAGGGAAAATCAACAGAGTTAAGGACTGATTGGAGCCGGAGGAAGAGGTAGAAGGAGTTAGACGACTCTGAGGTTTGGAACTGAAGCAATTTTTTACGTCTCATTGAAATTGGGAGCAAAAATGATTGGGAGGGAAAAGATAATTTTGCTGGGCCTAGTGCTCATTCTTACTTGGAAAGATTACCAGGGCTGAACATCAGCTCTTGCCACGATTTCTGGGAATGGCAACCGTCATTTTTTTCAAACAGATAATAATTAGCACTCCCCTCAGGTCTTTTGCCCACTCCTTCAGTGACCGCCTCTAATACAAACAGCCAAGAGGGTTTTCAAGCTCATCAGGATATTTCTGCCAACTTCCTCCATCCCAACACACTAATTAACCCCTTTCTGTCACCCTCAAAGGAGGCAATCAGAGGCACAAAGAACACAAAGCAAAAAGAACACAAGGTTTAGAATCAAAACAGGCCTCCAAAACCAACTTCTCTACTTCCCCACTGCATGACCTTTGGGCAAATTTCTTAACGGATCTGTAGGTGATGAAGCTCTAAATGCAACTGGGCTCTGCATTCTCCATCATCAGACGGCTGGGTAGTGTTGGCTTTTGGTGACCACCCAAGGCTGCCTTCGGAGTGAACGCTGGTTTCATCCACTATCTGCTTATCACAGCAGCATCCTTGTTATCAGCCACAGCGAGAATAGACCAAACGCCCCACTCAGGGCAGCATGGGTGGATGAGCAATTATCAGCTAATTCTAGGCAGTGAGAGAAGCCAGGGCAGACAAAGCAGGCTAACCATCCAGGAGAAATGAGCCACTCCCTCAGCAATCACACAACACTGGGTCTGTATGTGTGCCTAGGGAGAATCTCATTTCAAACAGGTCATTGTATCATCATAATTAATATCTTACATCTGTACAGTGTTTTATAGTTTTAAAAGCATTTTCATATTCATTATTTGATCCTCACAGAAACTCTCAGAGCTACAGATTGTATGTCCATTTTACAGTTGTTAATAATTATGATTAGTAACAAAATATGGTAATTACACTATATTACACTATATTATTAATTAGTTACTGTGTTCCATGTATTGTGCTAGAAGCTTAGCTTGCATTATCCCATTTAATTCTCACAACTCCAAATGGTAGGCAATACTAGTATCACTGCTTTACTAAGGAAGAAACTGAGACTGAGAAGTTAAGTCAATTCCACAAGGCCCTCCCTGTTAACCACTGACCAGGTTGCTTTTCTAGGAGCAGCAGAAGGAGGCAGAGCATGGTGAAGAGCTGCTTCAGAGGTTACAGGGTTAGTAAGTGTAGAGTTGTGAATTAACCTATAATCCCTTACTCTAGAACCTATATTGTCCCTACTACCCTCTGCCTCCACATGTGCTTGAAAGAACACAGTGGTAAAGACCAACTCCCATTCTCTCATGATGCATGAGATAAGAGTATAAGAAGTGACCATTGGGCATCTATGAAACCCTCTTGGGCCTCACTAATCTCACAGTCTGTCCTTCTCCACTCACTGATATTACAGCTGCTGAGTGCTGCCTGCAGTGGGAGTTCGTGCATTTGACCCTCTAGCTAACCCCCTTCCTTGTTTTACTGGGCTTCATGGTCAATGATTTCAGCTGGACTCTCACAAGAGCCCCAATTCCTTGGCCCCTTACAGCCCACTGCATGAGCCCTGCCAAGTATAAACCCAGATATTGGTCATTCTTCCAAATCTTCTTGATATCTGTAAATATTCCTAAGATGATGCAAGCTCAACTAATTTCTGTTTTGTCTTGATTACCCTAAGGAGTCCATGGCCTCTGAGGGGATAACAGAGTGGTGGTAGATTGGCTACTGCAATAGCCTCTTTCCTAATGGGGCTCTTTTCATTCCTTCTCCTTGCTCAATCCATATGCCCCCATGACACAAGGCCAATCTTTCCACAACAGAGATCTGATTTTGCCTCATCCCTGCTCAAAAACCTTCACTGACTCCTAGTTGCATAAGAATAGACTGTAAATGCCTCATCCCATATTGACTCAAAACTTGATTCCTGCCTTCTTCCCATCTGTTCCTACCCACTACTATCATTTCAATTATTATTCCCCATAGGACCTTCACTTTCTCACCTTGTGTTTTGCTCAGGCTGTTAACTCTGCCACAATGTCTTTTCCTTCATGCTTAAGTCTGACCGTCATTTTTCAAGGCCTAGTTCAAAATCTCACCCCTCCATCAATTCCCTCCAAAACACTCCTCTCAGGATAACTTCTTCTTCATGGTATTCCCCAAACATGTTATTTGTGCTATGTTAGCATTATATTCATGAATGAGAGTCATATATGTGTATCTATATCCCCTACTTGATTGAGAGTTCCTGGAGGGAAAGGATTAGATATTATTCATTTTTGTCTTTCTTTTCAAACAAAAAATAATGCTTTATACAATATAGAGCCTGATAAGGTGGAAAATGCTAGACTTGGAAGTTAGAAGATGGGTAGGTAAAATGTTAGCTGATAATTGATGACCATGAACTAGCAGGTCCCAGCAGAGAAGTAGCTCGTCCTCTCCAAGTTTCTTTCCATCCTCACACTAACTCCGAGGTCTTTGCTGTCTTCAGAGATGTGCCAGAGCTGGCAGTGGCTGGGGTCAGCACTGATCCCAGGTCCCTCCCTCCTCATTGCCACACCAGCTCCTGCTGCTTCTCACTGACCTCTGGCCACTATATAATCAGTGCTGGTAGCTTTGACATTGGCACATAATAGGCAACATTCAATCACCAAGCCAGGCAGGACTCCAGGTGGAATCTCACCTCTCTCCCCTGTTGATGAGCCCTGGCTGAACAAAATGGATACTGTATCAGGAAGGACAAAAGGTACTAAGCGGAAATGTTCGGAGTACTTTTTCTTTCTCTCTGTTTGAAATTCAAAATGGGCCAGTGTTGATGGCTTGCTAAAGCATATCTTCCTTCGATTGAAATTTTAGCAAGGAGGAAATTGGTGATCTTATAGCTCAATCATCTCATTTTAAAAATGCAGAAACTGAGGTACAAAGTATGGGACTATATAAGTGAGGCTCTAGTCAGGAAAATAAAGCTCTAGCTAGCTACATAAGAAATTAGCCACAAAGGTTTCAGAGGAGCCTAAAAGCCAAGTACAGAATGGAAAGTCAAATCAGAGATTATGAAGAGCTAAAAGCTACCACCATCCCAAGGGCTGGAGGAATAAAGGGAGTGTGTGGTGTCACCAGAGCCCAGGAGCTGAGGTCACCAAAAGGCAGCTGGAACCATGGCAGAGCTGCCTGGCAGAAGGAGGGACCACAGAGGGAAAGTTTATTCGATGGCAGACAGAACTGTACAGGAGACTTGGTCACTGTCCTTAGGAAAGGGACACTTTCCTAAGTAGAGAGTGGAGGAGAGAAATATCCTGGCTTCCTCCCTTCTCTTCCCTCTAATCTCTCACCAGTGCCTCACAGTGACTGAATCTAACCAGAAGCCAGCTGGTAACAGTTCCTGGGAAATGTTGTTTGCAGGGGTCAGCTCCCTATAACACAGAATGGAGCAAAGAAAGGGCAAGAAAAGGATCTGAGACCAAAGTGGCAAATGAATGGTGCAGGGATTTTTCAATGTCAGGTCTATTCTATTTCACCTACCCAACATTTCTTGCTCTTGCTGCCTGTGCCAATATTTCTTGAATTTGCTTTCTGCACCGAGCTCCAAGCCAGGCCCTAAGCATAGAAGACATAGCTAAGACATTGACTCTGTCCATCCTCGAAGGCCTCTAAGTCCTGAGGGGGAAATAGAAGGAAACAACCTTAATATGATCAGCACTATAATAGAAATTGGCAATAAGGGACACGTGAGCTGGACCCATAAGGATAAGTATAGATTTTACAGGGATGGAGACCTTCCAAGCACAGGAAACTGTATAAGGTGAAGGCATAGAGGCCTAAAAGTACATGGAGAATGAAGGGAGGAAGAAGTCATCTCAAGGGGCTAATGAGTGAGATTTGTCAGGGATTGGCAGGAGATGAACTGAACATCAGGCAGGACCAAGAAGTAAAACGCTGGAAGGTGATGGAGTTCTGACTCCAGTGTGGAGGCAAGAGAGAGTCCTCTGAGCTTTGTTGGGTGAAAGTGCTTATTTTGTATCAGAGAAAGGACTAAACAGGGTACTTTTTTCTAGTTTATTCTAATTACCCTCCCTCTTTGGATATCTATTATTTCATTTTCCAACATTTTTAATGAAACATTTCAAACATATATAAAAGTTGAAAGAAATTCATCATGAATACCCATGATATCCACCAACTAGGTTCTATACTGGCATTCACTATACTTGCTTTATCACATATCTAGCC
Organism: Hyperoodon ampullatus; assembly: GCF_949752795.1. Classification (NCBI taxonomy): domain Eukaryota; kingdom Metazoa; phylum Chordata; class Mammalia; order Artiodactyla; family Ziphiidae; genus Hyperoodon; species Hyperoodon ampullatus. Next base: position 33,769,353 of record NC_136919.1, read on the forward strand.
ATCTAACCATCTCTCTCTATCCATCAAGCCATTTTATTTCTGATGCGTTTCAAGAAAAGTTACAGACATCAGTACACTTTACCTCTAAACATTTGGGCATATGATTAACCAGAGTTCAATATCTGTTTGCAATGTTTTAGGTAAAATTTACACACAATGAATTGCACAACCTTAAATACCCTTTGATGAGTTCTGACAAATGCATGTCCCTGCATAACCTAAGCCCCTATTCATGACATAGAACATTTCCATCACCCCAGAAAATTCCCTTATGCCTTCTTCAAGCTTACATCCCAAAGGTAACCATTGTCCTGATGTTTTTCCACCAACAGAAGCCTGTTCTAAAACTTCATTTAAATGGAACAACATAGTATGTACTTTTGTGAAACTATATACTCTTCATTCAGCATAATGGTTTTGAGATTCACCTATGCTGCTGCATATATCAATGGTACTTCCTTTTTATTGCTGAGTAATATGCCAACATGCCACAGTTTATCTAGTCTCCTATTAACAGACATCTGATGAATGAAAGTACTATTAACATTCTTACGCAAGTATGTTTGTGGACTATTATTTTCATTTCTCTCACGTAAATACCTAAGAAGAAGAGTGCTAGGTCACAGGGTACCTATGATAATCACGTTTACCTCATGGGTTGCTGTGGGGATTAAATGGGATGATGCATAGAAAGCACCTGGCGTAGTGCCTGGCATGGAGAAATCACTATGATGATAAGCTATTAGCAGCAGCATTTTCCTGGTAATAATAATATATAATGATAATGTAGAATTGTTTCATTATATTTTCATATTTCAGAGTATTTTAAGATTACTCTTTTTCATAACGACTCTTACCCACTCTCTAATTCATAGTTGAAGAAATTACACGCAGACAAAATTTAATTTGCCCACTTCTAGACAGAATGCCAACATCAAAGTAGCAGCACTTCATTTTAACATATGAACTATGTGGCCTTTCTTTGAAAAGATAGCAGAATTGCTCTCGAAAAAGACTTCCACCTCTAACAGGTAAGTACTTCTTATCGCCTATATGCACTAATGGTATCAGTACACTGAATTTCAGCAGTAGGAAGTAATAAGAAGTGGGAGAGCTCTGGAATCAGGTTGCCCTGGTTCAAATTCTGGTCATTGGAAAGCGTATCATCTCAGACAACTTAGCTGAACCTTTCTGAGCCTCACTTGCTTCACCTGCAAAATGGGTGTACCAATATCTATCTAGTAGGATTATTCTCAGGATTAGAAATTATGAATGCAGAGCCTGGCACATGGTAGGATCTCAATCAGTGTCCACTACCAATGTGTATAAGGGACAAATAGGAATAAGTGAACGTCTACATTTGCAACAGATAATTTATCACACAAATTAACTCATGAGTGACATCAACCCAGCAATAAAAAGCTGAGCATATTAGAAAGGAATGTGGTTATTTATTATCATCCTTTTTCTGATTCTTTAACAAAGGAACTCACTTTCATTTCAGCATCAACCCTTTTCTCTAATGAAAAGCAAGGCATATGTAACAATATTCATTCATTCAGCAGACACTGAATGAAGCCACCCCTTACAACAGGGCTTTGCTAGGCATAGGGTACACCTGATGACAGGCAGACTCCCTGGCCTTAAATCGCTCTCACTCTACTGGAGGAGTCAGATACGAAAACAAATAACTACGAATAAGCTGCCTCTTACTTGAGGTGGAAGGTACTGGGAACAACTCTGATACTATTTCTAAGAAAAGCTGCATAACTCGCCTAATAAAGCAAGAGGCCCTGTGCCACTGACGTTGATATGCCAGCTATTCTTAGTCAAATAATTAGAGCATATCAGAATAAGTGACACAGTAAAGGCCTGCATAATGAACTTGAGAGAAGTCAGAGAAAATGGGGGAAGAGTTGTGCAGGAACAAGGAGAAGAAGCAGAAGTAAGGAGAGGAGAGAAGAAAAGAAAGGGAAAATAATATGAGTAGAGAAGGAAAATGGGATGTGAAAACCCACAGAAAGGAAAGACTGCCTGGAGACCTTCCAGACAAAGGGACATCTGAGCTTAGCATTGAAGACTGAGTAAGAATTTGAGAGATTAAAGACATTCAGACAGAGGAAACAGGGTATATAAAGGTGTACATTCAGCATGTGAAAATGTTGATGTAACTGGAATATGGTGTGTTTTTCTTAGGTTATGGACAAGGGTGGGGAATACTGTCGTAAAGAAAGAATTGGGATCAGAGTGCAAAAAGCCATGAGACGCCAAGGTAAGGGTCTGGTCCTTTTCCTGTGGGCAATGGAGAGCCACAGAAGAATTTTCAGCAGCAGGTTACATTATTAAATTCATGTTTTAACAAAAAAATAATCTGATTGCAGGTATGGTGTAACATGCCACCCAGATCCCACTTCAAGAATGAAGGACTTGGGATGAAGTTGCTGGGACTGCCGTCGGCACCCCCTTGGGGATTGCCTCAGCTGGAGAGACCCCTCATCCAAGGTCATGCCCATTTCCTGAGGTGGCCAGCATCCAGTGTCTGATTGACATCAGGTATAAAGGTCCAGCCCTATCACCCTAACTTTGAACAGCTCTGAAGGGTTATTATCTCATCTTCATGATTCCCTGCAGGGTCTGCTGAAGTTTCCACTGAGACTACATTCCAGCCTGAGTTCTCCCTCCACCCGATCCTGCTTCCTTCCCTCCCTTCCCTCCCATCTCTCATATCCCCCTCTTCCCTTCCCTTCCCCAGATGTTGGTCCCAAGAACACTCTCTAATACATCTCCAGTACACTAATCTAAGTCTCAGTCTGCTACACAGGAAACCTAACCTGGGACAGTGGAGTAGACTGAAAAAGAAAGAGGGAATAGGGAGGCGAGCTACTACTGGCCTATGCTGTCCTTGCCAGGACCATACATACTGGATTTCCCATGACAATCCTCTGTCCAGCCTGCATATTTCCTTACTCCTAGGCTGGTCTCCTGGCTCCTGAATTCACTAACATGCTCCAGAGACCAAATTAAATTTTCATCATTTTTGGAAAGCAAGAAAGGAGAATTTTCCATAGACAATTAAAACATAAAGAAAAGAAAGCAGTGCTCCCATTGGGCAGCACAAAATGGTGGAGAGGATGGACCCACCACACCAGAAATGGGGGAAATGAAATAGATCAACAGGACAGCTGCTTGTAAAATCCATCTTCTCTCTTGAAAAGGTATCATTCAAGAAATAGCTCCTTTTAAATACTTTAATAGACGCTTTCCAAGCCTTTTTAACATGTGCACATAAATAATATCAGAATGAAGCTCTGTGCATAGTTTTGTACCTTGCCCTTTTTTTCACCTTATATTATTTCATTCCTACTTCCCACGTCAGGGAGAGAAAAACCTTTTCATTCAAGAGGGGTACCTGGGTTCAGTTTTTACACATGGGTTTGGTTGTTTTTTTTTTTTTTTTGGCCGTGTTGGGTCTTCGTTGCTGCATGTGGGCTTTCTCTAGTTGTGGTGAGCGGGGGCTACTCTTCCTTGCTTTGCGCAGGCTTCTCATTGCAGTGGCTTCTCTTGTTGCAGAGCATGGGCTCTAGGCGCACAGGCTTCAGTAGTTGTGACACATGGGCTCAGTAGTTGTGGCTCACGGGCTCAGTAATTGTGGCTCACGGACTCTAGAGCACAGGTTCAGTAGTTGTGGCGCACAGGCTTAGGTGCTCTGAGGCATGCGGGATCTTCCCGGACCAGGGATCGAAGCCTTGTCCCCTGCAGTGGCAGGTGAATTCTTAACCACTGCGCCACCAGGGAAGTCCCTACACATAGGGTTTTATTCAAAGTATACAGCAATTGCTGATATAAGGAAAGCCATGGTCATGCTGACTCACAGTAAGCTGGCAACCAATAAAGTGTCCTTCCTTCAAATGTATGGGTATAAGTCACACACTTACCTCTCTCCCCATACACATTCTACCCACTCCTATTAGTTAGAAGAGTTCAGTTTAATTGTTTAACTAAATATGATAAATATTCATAATATTCATAAAATATATGTAACATATAAAGAGTTACCAAACAATGAACACCTCTGTTCTCACCGTTCATTTTTTAAAAAATATTATTATTAATTTGAAATCCTCTGTGGGTGCCCCACCCCATCCCAAACATTCCCTCCCTCTCAAAATTAGTAATCACCTTCTCTAATTTTGTGTTTTTCATTTTCTTGCTTAATTTTATAGTTGTACACGTTTGCATCTTTATACCATACATACACAAACACACACACATATTTAGTTTATTTTTTTACCTTTATATAAAATCATACTGTCTGTATTCTTCCATGACTTTTATTTTTCACTCAACAGTATGATCTTGAGATTAACTTGTGTACATTTTAATTGACGATAGCTTTATTTCATCAACTCTGAATCATAAACATCATGGTGTCTGATGTTAATAAAAGCCCCAGGTAGTCAGAGAAAAGAGATATTTGCAAATCAGTGTCACAGTTTCCATAAGGTAATGGTCCTGCTGGAAAACACTGTTCTTTTCCATTCCTCTCAACACTCCACTTCCTGCAGAGACACTGGGCCCTGCCACCAACGTCACCATGGAAAAGTGTGTCCGGTGAAACACCCCTCTCAGAGAGCCAGGCAACTCAACACCCTCTGCGTGTGAAGTGGGGAGGGGTACTGGGCAGACACCTGAACGTGCCTTTCTCAGATAACACACATGAAGAAGAATAGTCTTGGGGAAACTACTATCCACTGATGTTCTGGACTTACCATTTCACTTGGCATTTTGTTTCTGAGCCAGTTTTTCCAAGTTTAAAAGACAACCCTACATGGAAGAAAGGTCACATCAAGAGCCACTTCCCCCTCATTTCAGTCAGATAAAACAAGCTTGTTCTGTCAGCCTTCCACATTTAGCATTTCCACTGCAGCCACTGCTGGGAATTTCCCCTCTCTGAAGAAGACCTAATTAGACCCACAGCCAGGCTGGCTGGCTATGGAGCACTCTGCAGCCCACATGTCAAAGATTTCCATCCAAGAGACTCTGATCTTTTTCTCACATTACTCTGTCTGCAAAGGCCTAATTAACAAACCAGTGACTTCACTTTTCTAGAGAATCTATTCCCTGGTCCCAGGAAGGAAATTTGGTTCTGTATGAAGCAGTCCTTCCTCACATGGGATGTCCCTGGGGACCCAGAACCTTATCTCTAAAGCTTTCCTCAACCATCTCCACAACCCTGGCACAACTGACTTGCCCCTTCTCTATACTCCTCACTCACTCCATATGGATTTCTCTCTTAGCACCCACAACATATTACTACCCTTATTTATTTAGACAGTTTTATTCTCCACCAGGTCCTAGGTTCCTTTAGTGCAGGAGAGTGTCTAATCCATCTCTATATCCCCAGCTTAGCCCAAGCTTGGCACAGAGGAGGCACTCAGGGAATCTACACTGGTTGTCCTGAATTCCCTACTTCTGGGCCACCCCAGTAGGTACTCTAGAAGGCCAGCCAAGCAACTTGGAACCAGAGGGTGAGTTCCAAAAGGTAGATAAAGGCATCTTTCTCTGGGAAAGAAGCTAAAGAACATGAAGGAAGCTCCAGGCCAAGTCCTTGAGATAAACTGGGGATACCAAGTATTCACACTGAGTCTAAAATGTTAGGGTGGGATAGGGATAGTTACTGGAGATGGAGTCAAGTGTTAGCTGTATACTAGAGTAAATCATAGCAGATCAAGAATAGGCTAGAAAGGCTTAGAACCATGAGCCAGCCAGGCTTAAACATGGTTAAGGTAAATAGGTTGTAACTCAAGTTTGAACAGCCTTGAATGCCAGGCTATGGAGTTTGGATATTATTCTCTGGGGCAATGGCCAAATGGCCTCATGGCACCTGAGGCCAACTGGGTTCCCCCAAATGGAGCCTGGTGTGAAACAAGATTATTTGAGAAGAGTAGTGCCACTTCTCAGGTTAATAGGGTTTTAACTTGAATCCTGTCTCTGACTCTAATACAGGGGAAGGCACCTATGTGACTCAAAGAGTCTTGGCACAATGTTAGATTAACTTCACAAACTTAACCTAAAATGGCAGGTTTCAAATGGAGAAAGAGAGATGGAGTTAGGCCATCACAGCTTTCTCACTTACTCACTTAAAACAAAGTGAATCAGCTATATGTATACATATAGACCCATATCCCCTCCCCCTTGAGCTTCCCTCCCACCTCCCTATCCCACCCCTCTAGGTCGTCACAAAGCATCGAGCTGATCTCCCTGTGCTATGCAGCAGCTTCCCACTAGCCATCCATTTTAGTGTATATATGTCAGTGCTACCCTCTCACTTCATCCCCAGCTTCCCCTTCCCAAGTTTTGTCATATTTTGAAAGCATCCATATCCCCAGCCTGTCAAATCATGACACTGAGCAGTGCAGGAGACTGCAGCATCTGACACAATGTCTTCAGGGATCTGGAGCTGAGAGGGCTTTGCCTGGACAATTTCTGAGAAACCCAGATACCATATAGAGATTATCCCAAACTGAGGCCATCCTGGCCAGACCTGCCTGGTTCCCATATCCTTCAATCTAAAACAAAATAATAAAATTCTGCTAAAAAAAAAGTCCTAGACCAAAAGTCCTGACCATCAACTTTAGTTTAGAAAGTCAATATTGATTTTAAAAAAAGAAAGAAATATGCAAGTAGAGCATTTCAGACCAGAAAGAGCCCCTAAAGGTCATCTAGTCCAAAACCCTAATATTACAGGTGAAGAAATTAAAGCCCAAAGTGGGGACTAGACTTAGCCAATGTCACAAATCTGGAGAGAGGAAGAACTGGGAAACAAAATCATGTCTTCCAACCTCGGACACCATGTGTTAAAAACTGATTCAAGCATGGTTTTATTTTTTTAAATGGCAGAGCAATGAAAGTATAATAAAATAGAAATAAAATGGGAGATAAATTCAATTCAAATACTAAGGGGGAAAGTACAACCAACCAAGAAAATAAACTCTTCAAATAGCTGATACAACCAAAGAATGCCAAGGCCCTAGTTAACTGCCTACATTTTGAGAAAATGTGAAATGAGGTTTGATCAAGCCTTCCAATGACCTATGCTCTCAGCTCATCTGGACAACTAATGTTGAGCATATGGGAAGCTGAAATGATTAGGTTTGCTAAACTGAAAGGAGATAAAGGAAGGACTGGATGTAATTCTGGATGGGCCCAAAGTGGGGGGCTCCAAATGGGAATGTAGTAGGTGGGATAAATGGAGACCCTCGTTCCTCTTGCTGCCTCTCTGAAACTTGAGTTACAGAGAATCTCCACAAATACTCAGAACACATAAATTCCCTTCCTGAGCCTCAGTTTCCACAGCCCCGAAATAGGGATCATAAGAACCATTTCCCAGAGCATAACAGGAGCAGCATCAAAATCCCCTGGTAAACCATTGTTTATGGAAGTATAAGGGCACTACTACTCAAATGTTGATGCGACCAGGGAGGTTTGCTTGTGATTCTATGATTTTGCGTGCCTGCTTTTTGTAACGAATGACAAAAACATTCCACAGAGGAATAGCAGAAAGTTCTTTTCAGAAGAGAGTGAAGAAAGGTATTTAGCAACCTAGCAAAACAACCATACATCTTGTTGCCTGCTAGACCAATAGCCAAACCATAAATCTAAATGGCAAAACCAAAAAAGAAAAATGTGTAGTTTTTTAGAATAAAGGAATTCCAATGTGCCAAATATCTTCTGTGCAATTATCTAAGCAGTTTCTTGTTTAGGACAGTTTTTAGAGAACACCGGTCACCAAATGTAGCTGCTAACCTAAACCGCTTCACTTCACATTGTTCCCAAAATGTCACTTGGGGAAGGACATCAACCTGGAAAACAGGAGAGCTGAGTTCTGCACTCACTTCACTGAGTGGCCTTGGGCGCATCCCATCCCCTGTGTTTCAGATTTCTCATCTACAAAATGAAGTTTCAATCCAGAGATACTATTATTTTTAATGCTGAGTCTCTCATTTTAGCTACTGCGTTTGACTTGTTGGCTTTGTAACACACCTGTGTATGAAAACTTCATGTAATGAGAGAGGCTGGGCTGTCTAGGTATGACACCAAATGGTGGATGCCTTGGCTTCTTTCTTCTTTGGACCATTCCAGGAGTAGCTGAACTGAAAAGACAGGACAGGGCCCCAGTCCAGGATATTTCCCTTTTGTCAACTGCCTTCCTTCTTTATTTCCCTTTCTACACCACTTCTCACCTCCACGCTCACCACTTCAGACTGTCAGTGCCCTCTGTGTTGATCATCTACTGCCCTTCTCAAAACCAGGAGGTATAGAACTACACATTTACATATGACACTTGAAATACAGTATTGACTGAAACTAAAACACAGCTATTACCTCACTATAAGAGAAGACCCAGGAACCATTTCTAATCTCTGACAATCAATCATAGAGACATATTCTAAGTAATGCCAAGAGGAGAGAACTAAGGCCAATTAGTGCAGGAGGACAGTTTTAACATAATATACTCCAGTCCATTTTACATTATTCCTAAACAGTACCAATCCAATAAAACTTTCTGTCTCTAAAATATTTTCTAAAATAAATGAATATATATGTAATTATCTAACAGTGCCCTGTGTGTACATGCTCTAGGTGCTGTTTTATGCTTTCAGCCAACAAGAGCTATCAAGTAGGTTGTATGTATCAAGGGGAACTGTACCCCCAACCTTGAACTCAGTGTGCTCTGCAACATGAGTGATTTATCTACCATGGCCACTTTTTATGCCTCTGTATGTGTGTGTGTGCCCACATGCACACACTCAGACAATTTTGATCCACAGTGGAACACAAAAACTATCTAAGAATAGATCTGGATTTTCCAGGTTAATTTTTCCTGTTGGTTGTTAAATTACAATTAAATTGCAAAATTTTCCACATCTTAAGACTCCTTCAAGAAAATGGGAGAAGAAAGCAAGGGTGAAGATTAGCAGATAATCAGGGGGGCTTTAGCTGGCTTGCCTGGACTACATGCTTATTGATGAAGTTCCTGCTCTCCTCTACATGTCTTACCGCCCAGATCAGCCAAGGTCACTTGTTTTGCCCCAGAGAAGTGATTTGCTTGGACCTACTCCTGTATGCTAGAAATGGGTCAGGGTGAGCTTAGACAGAAAATACAGAGCAGTCTACTGTCCTGCCAGATATTCAGAATCTTACCTCCACTACAGCCCTGACAGATGGCCCAGCTACAGAGACTCCTTACGTTTCCTAGATCTCACTCAAGAACCTGCCCTCTGACTTCCTAAGCAGGGCATCTTGTAAATGCTCAGAGAAGCTCTCAGAGGCTCTTTGTTCAGCCTGCTACCTCCTGGGAGTTTTTACCTATCAGTGGCTTAGTGCCCTTTGTTACACAGTTAAGTCTGTACTTGTAACTCGGGTTTTTCTTAATTGCTTTTCATTTTCACTAACATGGACATAATCATTGATAAAGCAATAAATTGTTGGGGAAAAGATGACAACTTGTGAATTAGAGATAGGCAGAAGACCTTTGACAATGTGTGACATTGTTGACATCATAAATAATCCTACAGCCTGGGAAGACTGAGCAACCACAGTCTAAAGGAGGAAGCCATTACTGGAAGTATGTAATTGGTGGCATTAGAGAATATGAAGAGAACAGAAGAACCATGGGAACACACTGTGACAGGGACCATGCTCTAGAGACCCTATATCATGCAGATTCAGTTAAGGGTCCCATTTCTAGAACCCATACCCTAGTGAGATCTGCTGTGGGTAGGTCAATGGTAATAGGCAGTTTCCCAATACTGGAAGTTTTCAAGGATCAGTTGGGTGTGAAAGGATGTATGTACAAGGATGCTCACTTCACATAATTTATAATAGCAAAAAAAGAGAAACTAAAATCCAACAATAGAGGATTAGTTACAAAAAGTATGGTAAACCTAGACAATGGAACACTATAAAAATTAGATGTAGCTATATATTTTATACACTTAGCAATATATTGTTAAGTAAATAGTCAGGTATAGTACAATCTAATCCACAGAAAAGACTCTGGACAGTTATGCACCTAATTCCTAACTATACTTATCCATGAGTGGTGAAATTATAGTCGTTGTTGTTGTTTCCATTTTGCTTATATGTATTTTCTAATGTTAAAAAGTGAATTTATAGTTTGTATAATATTTTGAGGCTAAAATGGATAAATAAGGGTTGACTAGTCTTGATGGCATTTAAACATTCCTCCAACACTGAGACTATGAAACTAATTACCTGAAACTAAGTAACTAATATTGTGGCCCCTCCTCCCCTCTAACCAACCACACATGCACACGTAAGCACGCACACACACGCACACACACAGAGCTAATTTGGAGGCTCTTTTTCATCCCCTGCATGTATGTCAGTAGCAATGGCCAGAAAGCCCATCCCTGGAACATGGGGTTACAATGATAAGTCTCACAGTAATGGCAGGAATTTCAGTGGCTACAGCAGTACTGCAGTAGCATATTCAAAATGACAACATGGCTGAAATAACACCAGCTCTCTGCAAATAATAAACAGGATGGAGCGCTGCTTGGCTCAGGTGAACTCCACAGCTTGTTTTCTTTTCGTTGTATTTCCCCTTTCACAAAACCAAGACTTGCCTTTGGATCTCACAGGCCTAGGATACTATTATTTTGACAGTTGTTAGGTGGCATTGCAGAGGATGAAAGGGCACTAGTTAGCTTTCCCTCTAAACGCACGGCCCACTCTAAGCAGCATAAACACTATTATTCTGAGTTGATGGACAAGATTTACAGATGTGTATGTAGAGGTTGAAAAGTTGAAAAGTTGTAAATTAGCAAGAAGAATTTGAGAATTACAATGAAGATAATACATGTGATCCATTTTGTCTATAAAATAGGCCAAGAATTATATTTTTAGATGAATTTGTGTAAAGATAAATACACATTTTAATCAGAGGCTGATATCTCAAATATCAGATCAAGATTAAGGTCAAGAGCAAATGCTAATCCTCCTAGTTCTCAGGAGTGTTGAGGATTTAGTTCTAAGAAGATAATTGACCTGAAAGTCCTTTGTACATTTTGTGAGGAGTTCTTATTGTTGTGTGAGTAATAGTAAGAAAGCAACGTTTAATTATACTCTGATTTCTTAAGAACACTAACTTTCACCAAAGATCTGTTCTTGCCTACTGTGTTAAGATACACAAAACCATATTAGGAATATCATTGCTTTTCTATGTTGAAAAAAAACTGAACCCAACATCTAGAACCCCACAAAACATGTAAAACATAAGGAAAAACAACTTCATTCACATAGCCATGTCACAGTCCTTGCTTTAATATATTAAAAATATTGCACTGAAAGGAAGTTATAATTTAAAATGTTATTTGCACCAAGTCACTTCTGAAACAAATGCTAAGATTTTAATCCTCTAGAAAACCTTTTATACAAAGTAATATTTTTAGAGCCTATATATGGGCACTCCATATGTTTTTCACTATTGACCTAAGAAAGGGATATCAGAATCATGTTTTATTGTTGAGAACTCTGACACTAAGAAAGATGAGGTGATCCACAGGCAGAAACTTTCAGGGCCAGGATTCTAATCCACATTTGATTCCAAGTCTCATGCCCTCTCTACTTTAAATGAGTTGCCCCTTTTCCTTGCCCATTGGGCAGAACCATGACATACTGTATATAGCTTTATGACTTGAAAACCCCTGATTTCTACAGAGGAGTAGCTTATGGAAAATGGCTTGTGTTAGGCAGATCACTATTTGCCCCACATGTGATCTCCTGGTTGCCTAACTCATGATTGCAATGAAGTCACAGTTATCCTAATCGCCCATCATCACATGACCAAGCTATGCAGGAAAGGTGTTTCCTCCCAAACACTGAGCATCTGGACCATTGTTTATGACAGAAATAACATTAGGGGCTGACCCAAGATAAAACAGTGGTCATGCAATTTAAAGACACATTCTATTAACAGGAAGATGTGCAGGTTACTGATGCATAGGGGCGGATTTGTTACTGTCATTCTTATATAGGTTCCATTTGAGTTGAAAAATAATAGAAATAATGATTTGAGGCCCACACTTAGATACTTTGTTAGAATTAAAAGTGTCCCCCCAAAACCAACTGATAGAAAACATGTGAGAAGTATTTGGGGGTAATACAGAAAGCCCAAATTTTATAATCTCATCACCTGGCTTTTAATACTCACTGGATTCTAAGACCTTGGGCCAGTTTTTCAATCTTTTTGATCCTTAATTTCTTCATGTGTTAATAAGTTTCTACAGATCTCACAGTTAGGTGAGCCAGGACACAAAATCAGATCCCATTCAAGAGAGGCCTGTTACACATTACCATGCATGTGCATTTCAGAAGAAAAGTGAGCCTGCACATGTGGAGGGGATCTGACCTTCCCCTGAGGGATACCAGAGACCAAGTAATGGTGGAGGGTACATGAGACAAGTCATTTTAGGAAAAGAAATGCTGATGGAAAGGTAAGTGCCTACATAAGGAATTCCAAGCCAAAACTACTAAAAGACTCAAAGCCCAGAGGAATTTGATGAGGCCATCTGAGGTTCTGAGGGAATAGATTTCCAAAGAGAGTTCGTTTCCCAATTTGTGGAAAACCAAAATCCTGAAAGCTCCCTAAGCACATTTTAATCAAATGAGTTCTTTAACTGACATTCATTAAGCATTTTTACTGCACAAACACTGAGGGGGCTTGCCAACAGGAGAATCTAGAATCAAGAGGGAGAAGCCAAGCTATAAACTAGGTAGATTGGAAAGGTAAAAAGTAAGAATGAGAGCTAAGGAGAAAAGCTGCCAGCTTTAAGTCTCCAAAGTGAGTCTCCAGAGTTATGTGAGTTATAAGTTATGTTTTATCTCATGGGGTAATGTCCTCCTTGATCCCCTTTGCTGCCTCCACATCATTTCTCCTCCCCACTCCCTAACTCCTACTCCAAAACGAAAACAAACAACTCAGCTTCATTGAAGGATGTATCATTAGACGCCTCACTACTGTTATCCTCATTCATTGAACAGTTCAGAACTTGGTGACTCTTTTTCTCCCACCACTTCTCTCATCATCTTGATAAGAGTCTTGGTGACTTCATCATCCATGTAGATTACTCATCCACTGCCTGGCCTCTCACTGCTACCCTTAGTTACATCTTGGACCTTATCAACCAATACTACACCAGTCTGGAATTTCTTTCCTTAACACCCCATTCTTGGATGTCCACCTCCTATCTTATCAGCTCACGTACTCTACCATGCCCACATCAACAATTCTTTGGCCCACAATTTGTTACTTTCCATCATCCCTATCATATCCTCACTTTTTTCTTCCCCAGGTGGGTTTCTGTGATGTACTTCATAATCACTCCCTTGCCCCTTCTACTCTCTTGCCCTATCCATCAAGATGCCCTGGGAAAACTCCAACCCTAGTCTGCAGGGACTATCAGCACAAACTCTCCACATGTGTGACAAAGTATGCCTCAAAGGAATTGGAGGGCTGGACAGATGCTCTCTGGGTGTGGCAATTCCCTCCAGCCAAAGAATTAATTGCCTCTTGCACATCTGCTGTTACATGCAGGTAAAAGAAATGAAAGCATTATTGACTTAGACAGATTAAGAAAAGGAGATTGAAGGGAAGGAGTATAATTTGAATTTACATCTGAAAAAAAAAGTCTTTGACTTTAAAATGAATAAAGTAATTGGAACTGCTAACGCATTGCCAGGCAGAGGTCAGACTTATTAAATAATAAAAATCTTTCTCATTTGCATTCAGCAAATTGCCTGACGGTGTGTGAAAGATAATAAATTTCTTAACAGAATTAGTCTCTTAGTCAAACATCAATCATTAACATCTTGTTAACCCTCAAGACTTAGTTAACAAATTTCTTCGTAAAAAATAGGAAAAACTAGGGGCTTCCCTGGTGGCGCAGTGGTTGAGAGTCCGCCTGTCGATGCAGGGGACACGGGTTTGTGCCCCTGTCCGGGAAGATCCCACATGCCGCAGAGCAGCTGGGCCCGTGAGCCATGGCCGCTGAGCCTGCGCGTCTGGAGCCTGTGCTCCGCAACGGGAGAGGCCACAACAGTGAGAGGCCCGCGTACTGCAAAAAAAAAAAAAAAAAAAAAATAGGGAAAACTTGAAAAGGTAAAATATATGGCACTGCTATGATCATAAACTTAATAAATGTTTATCATAGAAAATTTGAAAAATACAGGAGACCTTCAAGATGGCTGAGGAGTAAGACGTGGAGATCACCTTCCTCCCCACAAATACATCAGAAATACATCTACATGTGGAACAACTCCTACAAAACACCTACTGAAAGCTGGCAGAAGACCTCAGACTTCCCCAAAGGCAAGAAACTCCCCACGTACCTGGGTAGGGCAGAAGAAAAAAGAAAACACAGAGACAAAAGAATAGGGACAGGACCTGCACCTCTGGAAGGGAGCTGTGAAGGAGGAAAGGTTTCCACACACTAGGAAGCCCCTTGGCGGGCGGAGACTGCGGGTGGTGGTGGGGGAGCTTCGGAGCCACGGAAGAGAGCGCAGCAACGGGGGTGCGGAGGGCAAAGTGGAGAGATTCCCGCAGGAGGATTGGTGCCAACCAGCACTCACCAGCCGGAGAGGCTTGTCTGCTCACCCGCCGGGATGGGTGGGGGCTGGGAGCTGAGGCTCAGGCTTCAGAGGAAAGATCCCAGGGAGAAGATGCTATTTTCTTCAATTCAATTTTCTTCAATTTTCTTCAATGCTATTTTCTTCAATCTGAATTGCATACTAAAAATATCTCAATAAATATAGCATTATGCTTGAAAGACTAGAGGAATGCTAAAGTTACTTATGGCTTGTTCATGTAACAGTTTTGATGTATACTGATGGCAAATATTCTGTGGTTAAATCAGATATGCTATATGTTCATTGTTAAGATACTACTTTACTTTATGTTGGTTTTGATATATACATTGCTATTTGGATTTTTTATTCCTTTAGGGGTAGGGTATGACAACTTTTTAATACAATTTTTAAACGTTACACTCCATTTATAATTATTACAAAATACCGGCTATATTCCCCATGTTGTACAATACAACCTAGTAGACTATCTTATACCCAATAGTTTGTACCTCTCGCTCCTCCACACCTATATCACCCCTGTTGCACCTCCCCACCGGTAACCACTAGTTTGTTCTCTATACCTGTAAGTCTGCTTCTTTTTTGTTATATTCACAAGTTTGTTCTATTTTTTTAGATTCCACATATGAGTGATATACAGTATTTGTCTTTGTCTATCTGACTTTTTTCACTTAGGATAATGCCCTCCAATTCCATCCATATTGCTGCAAATGTCAAAATTTTGTTCTTTTTTATGAATGAGAAGCATTCCATAATATATATATATATGTGTGTATACACACACACACACACACACACACACACACACATATATATATACCACAGTTTTTTTATCCATTCATCTCTTTAATGATGATGGTTGCTTCCATATCTTGGCAATTGTAAATAATGCTGCTATGAACATTGGGGTACATGTATCTTTTCAAATCAGTGTTTTTGGTTTTTTTGGATATATACCCAGAAATGGAATTACTAGGTCATATGGTAGTTCTATTTTTAGTATTTTTTTCATTCTGATCAGCAGCCACTTTTTTTTTCACTAATTGTATATACTTTGTCCTTTATATTTTTTATTACAGTAGAGTTGATTTACAATGTTTCAGGTATACAGCAAAGTCATTCATATATATATATTCTTTTTCAGATTCTTTTCCATTATAGGTTATTACAAGATATTGAATATAGTTCCCTGTGCTGTATGTTAGGTCCTTGTTGGTTATCTATTTTATTTATAGTACTGTGCATCTGTTAATCCCAAATTCCTAATTTATCCCTACCCCCTCCACTTTCCCCTTTGGTAACCATAAGTTTGTTTTCTATGTCTGTGAGTTTATTTCTGTTTTGTAAATAAGTTCATTTGTATCATTTTTTCAGATTCCACACATAAGTGATATCATATGACATTTGTTTTTCTCTATCTGACTTATTTCACATAGTATGATAATCTCTAGGTCCATGCATGTTGCTGCAAATGGCATTACTTCACTCTTTTTTATGGCTGAGTAATATTCCATGTTGTATATATACCACATTTCTTCCACAAGGTGGGGGAGAGGGGTTGGGATGAATTGGGAGACTGGCATTGACATATACACACTAACATAAATAAAATGGATAACTGATGAGAACATACTGTATAGCACCAGGAACTCTACTCAATGCTCTGTGGTGACCTAAATGGAAAGGGAATCTAAAAAAGAGTGGATATATGTATATGTATAACTCATTCACTTTGCTGTACAGCAGAAACTAACACAGCATTGTAAAGCAACTATACTCCAATAAAAATTAATTTTAAAAAACGTGGCAAGAGTGAACATCCTTGTCTTGTTCCTGATCTTAGAGGGAACGCTTTCAGCTTTTCACAGTTGAGTATGATGTTATCTGCAGGTTTGTCATATATGGTCTCTATTATGTCGAGGTATGTTCCCTCTATGCACACTTTCTGGAGAGTTTTTATCATAAATGGATGTTGAATTTTATCAAAAGCTTTTTCTGCATCTATTGAGATGATCATGTGATTTTTATTCTTCAGTTTGTTAATGTGGTGTATCACAATAATTGATTTGTAAATACTGAAAAATCCTTGCATCCCTGGGATAAATCCCATTTATCATGGTGTATGATCCTTTTAATGTATTGTTGGATTCAGTTTACTAGTATTTACTAGAATTTTTGCATTTATGTTCATCAGTGATACTGGCCTATAATTTTCTTTTTGTGTGTGTGGTATCTTTGTCTGGTTTTGGTATCAGGGTGATGGTGGCCTCAGAGAATGAGTTCAGAAGTGTTCCTTCCTCTGCAATTTTTTGGAATAGTTTCAGAAGGATAGGTGTTAACTCTTCTCTAAATGTTTGGTAATATTCACCTATGAAGCCATCTGGTCCTGGACTTTTGTTTGTTAGAAGTTTTTTAATTACCAATTCAATTTCAGAACTGGTAATTGGTCTGTTCATATTTTCTATTTCTTCCTGGTTCAGTCTTGGGAGATCGTACCTTTCTAAGAATTTGTCCATTTCTTCTAGGTTGTCCACTTTATTGGTGTACAGTTGTTCATAGTAGCCTCTTATGATTCTTTGTATTTCTGTGGTATCATTTGTAACTTCTCCTTTTTCATTTCTAATTTTATTGATTTGGTCCCTCTCCCTTTTTTTCTTGATAAGTCTGGCTAAAGGTTTATCAATTTTGTTTACCTTTTCAAAGAACCTGCTTTTAGCTTCATTGATCTTTTCTATTGTTTATTTAGTCTCTCATTTATTTCTGCTCTGATCTTTATGATTTCTTTCCTCCTACTACCTTTGGGCTTTGTTTTTCTTTTTCTAGTTGCTTTAGGTGTAAGGTTAGGTTGTTTATCTGAGATTTTTCTTGTTTCCTGAGGTAAGCTTGTATCACTATAAATTTCCCTCTTAGAACTGTTTTTGTTGCATCCCATAGTTTTTGGATCATTGTGTTTTCATTTGCATTTGTCTCTAGATTTTCTTAATTTCCTTTTTGATTTCTTCAGTGATCCATTGGTTGTTTAGAAGCATATTGTTTAGCCTACACGTGTTTGTGTATTTTGCAAATATTACCAGACATAAAAGGAGAACCTGACAGTAACACAATAATAGTAGGGGACTTTAACACCCCACTAACATCAATGAACAGATCATCCAGACAGAAAATCAATAAGAAAACATAGGCTTTAAATGACACATTAGCACAAATGGACTTAATTAATATATAGAGAGCATTCCATCTGAAAGCAGTAGAAATACAAATTCTTTTCCAGCATACATGGAAGATTCTCCAGGACAGATCACATGCTAGGCCACAAAACAAGCTTGGTAAGTCTAAGAAAACTGAAATCATATCAAGCATCTTTTCCGACCACAACACTATGAGACTAGAAATCAACTAGAAGGAAAAAAAAGTTTTTACAAGTATTTCATACAGAAATTTCCAGTACTTTATGCTCTAAAATGTATTCAAGAACTATAGGAAAGTCTGGGAAATATCAAAAATCCTTCTGACCTGAAAATGATCTCTTTAGATGGAAGCTGAACAGAGAAAGAAATAACCTTATTTTTTCCCTGCTGTTTGAAGCAAGAAATATTCAGACATTTTAGATGGTCCTAGAACTTGGGTTATTTTTTTTTCTTTCCCTTGTACTTTAAGCTTTCAATTCATATTGATGGAAGAAAATGCCAGAAGATGACCAAAGTCATGATAAGCTGGAACATTTGGAAAGAGCCAGATAGGCACTTGGATGAAAATCCCTTATAAAAATCTACCTTCCAATCTCATAAGGGAAAAAAAGTCCTTAGGGTATTCCTTGTACTCTGTGGTTTGGCTAACCAAAAATAACTTCAAAAGACTCTTTATAGTAGTACCATGAAATCTCTAATTTTGGTTTTTAGTGGAATCAGGAATCACAATGCCAATAACAAAAGGAAATAAAATTAAATTTTTTTTAGTTTCCCAAATGTCAGTCAACATTTCAGTTATCCAGCATTCAGTGTAAGTATTCTTAACCATAACATGTCAGCCTTTGGAGATACAAAACATAGCACCCCACCCAGGTTCACATACTAGGTGCTGGGGTTGACCGAGATGGCCTCTCCTGTCCCTTTCATGAATGGCTTCGTGTGCACTGAGAGTTGCAGAGAAGAGAGAAAGTGTAATTAAGTCAGTCTCTTCCACCCCAAACACTAGAGAAAGACTGCAAAAGGAACTTTTAGTGAACACCAGCATGGCCAGGCACATTACAGATGCCACTCCTTGTAAGGTAAATGTTATCCTCCTCCTTTTAACAAACAAGGAGACCAGGTCTAAGAGAATTTAAGCAACTTGCACAGGATCACAGAGGACCATGCACCAGGAACATTTGCATTGCAAAATTCACTTCAGTGGAAAACCATTCCCCCCTACAGGCATCCTCAGCCTATTAAACCCTGAGCCAAAGGCTGCTGGCCAGCAAGAAATCAAAGATGCCTCTTGTGTGATCAATCTTTGACAAAACAAGCAGGAAAAGGGGGGATATAGACTCCAGTGTTTTGACTCCAAAACCAG
This sequence comes from Hyperoodon ampullatus, assembly GCF_949752795.1. Lineage (NCBI taxonomy): Eukaryota > Metazoa > Chordata > Mammalia > Artiodactyla > Ziphiidae > Hyperoodon > Hyperoodon ampullatus. The sequence goes on from NC_136919.1 coordinate 33,788,574, forward strand.
AGTCATTCTCCTACTTCTGCAACCTGAGAATGAACCAGAGGACCTCTAAGCATCACAGATGCTCTTAGCACCCTAGGCTCTGGTTCAGCCTGGGGCTCAAAAAATGAAGGCCTGTTTTTCTGACCACATTCATTTTCTGGGTGTGCCCACATAGGAATATCTAGCTTCACCATATCTGCAGTGCCCTACTAAAATCACACACAGTCCCCTAAAGTTGAAATGCTCACACCAGTTTTGGAGAGAGCCTGGAACATGTGTCCATTGTTTTTCTAACAAGTACTCCATTCTCAATATGATGCTAATGGTATGTAATGAGAAAACTCATTAAAAAAAATCATTGCTCCCCATTTACTGAAAGTTCATATTTTAAACCTTTGTAATTAATCAGTCAACAGGTGTATTACTAAAGAGACCTGCCAAATTATAAACAATGACCTGTCAAAGTCCAGAGCTATGACAGAAAAGAAAAACAACAATGTATCGAGCTATCCAAAAGCAACAAAAAAGATACAACTAACTCTTGAGAAAACTGACAGGTTAAATTTTACTTGAATTTATTTAGACGGAATGGTCTTGAGATGTGGTTAGTTTTGATGATCTATTATTGCCAGGAGCAAGAAGCTTTGTATGAATTAATCTAAAAAACAGTTGTACTTGGTAGGTTTTCATCAGGGTTTAAATGTCAATCTTAAACATCTTGATCAATAGCTTAATATGGCTCAACTACTCTGGAGTACAATTTACAGGTAAATCAAACTGACATGCCTCACAGGGTCCAGTTTCTCAAAATTAAACACCATACTAGAACTGCAATATAAATGAGTATAGTGGACAGCCCATCATTCTCAACTTTCTCCCAAGTTAAACTCTCAACCATGCTTAAGTCATTCTCCATTCAATTAGCACGTGTCTGGAGTCAGGCTTCATGAATGTCACTAAGAATGGAGAAATAACCAAGGCACAGTACTTTCCTCCAAGAGGCACAAAATCTACTTTACAGCACAAAGATGATGGTCAAGTAAACCATCAATGGCAGGATAATCTGATGGCATTAAGTCCAGAGAACTTTGTGAATGTCAGGCTCAGAACCATTTCAGCCCAATTCAGTGAAGGTTTTCAAGAAAAAAGTATACAAATGAAATTATTTACAAAACAGAAACAGACTCAGACTCCGAAAACACACTTACAGTTACCAAAGGGGAAATGGGGGGAGGGGATAAATTAGGAGTTTGGGGTTAACATTTACACACGACTACATACAAAATAGATAATCAACAGGACCTACTGTAGAGCCCAGGGAACTCTACTCAGTACTCTGTAATAACCTATATGGGAAAAGAATCTGAAAAAGAATGGATATATGTATATGTATAACTAAGTCACTTTGCTGTACACCTGAAACTAATACAACATTGTAAATCAACTATATTTCCAATGTAAAATAAAAATTAAATTAAAAAAATAACCCATAAGTGTGAGAATAGCACAAATACTTATTTAGCCAGTAGAAAATCTAAGGTACCCTGGTTAGCTAATACTAATCGGGCTAAGGGATTAAGGGATGTCTATTGTGCTGCAGTGCAATCTTTTCAGCTATTTAACCAATGGCAGCTGATAGATTTCTGATCATCTTTTTGTTTACATACACTCCTGCATTAGGAACCAAGATTCCCCAAGATTTTGCCACTGGTGTCTTGGTATCTTGCTAACATATATTGCTTGACTCTGTAAAGAAGACAGAAAGGAGGTGCATCTACTTCCTGATGTATAGACAATGGGGTAACATAATGTTCTAATAAACATAAACCTTCTATTTGTCAGCTATTAAAAAAAGAAAAGAAAAAGAAGAAAATGTGAAGCTTCATCTAATTCTTGAAGAACAAGTAAAAGTTTCCCAGATAGAGAAGGAAGAAGAGGATAACAGGTAAAGGGAATAGCATGTGGAAAGGCACAGAGGTAGGAGAAAACATTGTATGTTTGAATGAGGCATGGTGCAGAGCCCCCTAGCCAACACACAATGAACAAATAGCATGAGCAAGAAAACAAACCTTTGTCACACTCGGAGGTTTTGGAATTCTTGTTACCACAGCATAACCTAGGCAATCCTGGCTGACACAACAGTCACATGTCCTTGGGCATGGATTTCTGAGTCTCAATTTCCTCATCTGTTTAAAAAAAAAAAAAAAAGGTAACAATGATATCACTCTCACTGGAATATTATAATAATAAAAATAAGTTAATAGATGTCAACTTGCTTTGTAAACTGACAACTGTTTTCCTCTATTCGGTGAACTTAAGATATTATTATTGATTTCTTTTAACAGAGCAAATAGCAAGAGAGGAAAGAATTACTACCCAATGTTACTTTTTTCTCTCACATAAAAGAAAAGTTTATCTTCCATTTTGACTAGTCTTCTAAACAGACTGCAAGGTCTTTAGGTAAAACTCCGTATGCCTCAAGTGGCAGTTCTAGGAAGATCCACCTTATCCCTCGTTGACACAATAAAAACAGACCTCTAGCAAGCCTAGACCTCCTTTGATGAGCCTTTCTGAAATGTGTACATCCATATCTTAGTAGACATACCACTGTCAGCTTTAGCTACAACAAAATTTCCTCTAATATGTGATTCTCACTCCCATTAACCTCCTCATTCTACCAAACTTTGAATTCATTTATTTACTCAATTAGCAATCATGAAAATATATTGAGCACCTTCTCTATGCACAGAACATTGCTACAGTCAGGGTGGCTATGTTTTCTGAAACTCAAACTAGGACAGATGTTCAAACAACCAAAAATGTATAGGCAAGAAGAGAGTGCTTACAACTGAGCCCATTGTAGATAGAAGTCTAATGCACTATCTATTGGGTGAGCACATCGTGGATAATTCGGCATATATGATATCTAGGGGATAGTCATTCATTGATTCATTCAACAAATACTTATTGACTTCCTAATAGGTGCTGGGGCTGCTAATGATAAACAAAAATAGACACCACTTCTGCCTGCAAGTTACTTACCATCTGAAATGGGAGACAGAAATGAGTGAAACAGTCACGGATACAAGTAAACTGCCAAATGTGATAAGTGATTGGTATGATATCCTAAAGTGTCAAGGTACTTAATTTAGTCAGGGAGGCCAAGGAAGCTCTCCTCAGGAAATAATGCTTCAGCTGAGATTTGAAGGTAACTAAGTAGAGAGGAGAGGGAAGAGAATTCCATTCAGAAAGAAAGCATGTGTAAAGGCACTGCAGCAGAGTAAGCAGAGGAGACCAAAAGAAAGCAGGAATAGAGAAAGCTAGAAGGAAAATAATACGAAGTGAGGCTGGATCCAAAGAAGGTCAAGTAGGAAATGCTCAGCACTTATGTGCTTATACCAAGAGCGATAAGAAGCCATTGAAAGGATCCATAGAGGTATCAGACATGACATCAATTTGACCTTGAGTGGCATAATGTCTGTCAGGAGGACTACATATAACCAGCATTAGCAATAAATTCAGGGAAATACCAGAAGGTAAACTCACCAAAGTCAGGGATCTTTGTTCACTGAAGTACTTCAAATACCTAGAACAGTACCTGGTTCAAGGGAGGAACTCAATAAATATTTTCTTTTCTTTTCTTTTTTTTTTTGCGGTAAGCGGGCCTCTCACTGTTGTGGCCTCTCCCATTGCGGAGCACGGGCTCCGGATGCACAGGCCCAGTGGCCATGGCTCATGGGCCCAGCCACTCCGCGGCATGTGGGATCTTCCCGGACCGGGGCACGAACCTGTGTCACCTGAATCGGCAGGCGGGCTCTCAACCACTGCACCACCAGGGAAGCCCTCAATAAATATTTTCTGAATGAATAATGACACAAGCCTTTGAGTGGCTGGAAGAAGAAGCATCACTTCCAGAGATCAGACAGGATGTCAGGAGGCAACATGTGAGCTACATCTTGAAGACTAGGTAGGATCAGGCTAGTAGAGATGAAGAGCTCAGGCATTCCAGGAAGATATTCCAGAGAAAGAGGTCTGTCTGGGCAAAGGCAGGGAGGCCACCAGGGCATGGACAGGATGAGCCGTTCACCTTGGCTGGAAGACAGGGTGCATGAAGGAATGTCATGCAAGGTAAATTGCAAAGGTAGGCTAAGGTTAAATGCTACAGGGTCACCTTGAATGCCAAAGTTATTTCCCAAGCTTATCCATATATCTTCTCTTGGCACTAGGAGTTCCCACTCACAGAAACACTGTGTGCTGTAGCAGGAAGAAACAGGCTCCAGGAACTCCAACTTGAAAAGTAAGAACTCTACACCAATGTGATGATAGGTTTTTTTGTGTTTTTATTTGGGAATTCCAGCACATGAGCCAGCCCTCCTCAGCATACCCTCCAGAGAGCCACCGGGACCGTCTTCCCTCTATCTGACACGTGGCTCTCACCACTCCAGCCTACACTTGTCCTACCCTTGGGGAGGTGGAAAAGGGGATGTGGAACTGAACAAATGTAATCCAGAATTCCAGGCACTGTCCAGGAGAAGCATGTGTGGCAGCTCAGTCATGCAGAACTTCTAAGGAAGTGCTTTTCCCATGGAGACTCCAAACCCTGTTTACTTGCCACTATTAATATATGCTGAATCACACGTGGAGAAATCAGAACTGTTGGAATGAATTACTGATCACAAGAGTTATGAGTGTTAGTTGGAGGCAGGAATGAAATTCCAGGTACGCTATTTCACTCCGTGTGTGGGTGTATCTCATTCCTTTCTTAATTTTTAGGTATTGGGTTCACTAAAAGAGTAACAGTCTAGAAGTCAGGAGCCCAATGGTAATCCTGGGTTGCCACAAACTATGTTAAGACTTAGTTACTTAACCTTTCTGGATTTCCTCATCTATTAAAAACAAATAAAGTAGGAGGTTGGGGGAGGGGGCAGAGGTGGAGAGCCAGGAGTTGGGGAGGTGAATAATAGGCATGCTGTGGCTGGAACATACCAAAGTCTTTCATTTTGGAAGTAGTGTTTGGGTGAGGGATGGTCCAGGACAGCAGAAAGTGGGTGGTGTGTGGAATCCGAACAGGCTTTGAGTCCCAGTCCTCTGCTCGTTGGTCATGTGTCCTTCCAAGCAAGGCTCAACTGAGTGCTCACTCTTTGCCTATTCCAAATGCTTTACAGTGTTAACTCAATTAATCCTTATAACTAAGTCCATGAGGGGAATTATCCCATTTTTATAAGTGAGGATACTGAGGCACAGAGATGATAACTTGCTCAAGGGCAGTAGAATTGACTACAGAGCCTTACCACTCTTTACCACTCCACTCTTCTGCACTAAAAGAAAGACGGTGAGTAACTCACTGAACCTCTTTTAAGATTTTGTGTTCCCATAATGTATATAAATAATAGTAATACCAAAAATACCCACCTTAAATTGTAAAAAAAATACTATATTAAAGGTGAGTTCGAAAACACTTTAGTCGAATCACAGGCTGACATCTAAAGGACCTTCTAGCTCCAATTCAACATCAACACTAATAATGATACCTATTTAGCATCTAATGTACTCCAATACTCCAATAGGCATCTTTACCCCTATTTTTCAGAAAAGGAAATTGAGGAAGCTAGTAAGCACTGGTCCTAGCATCACTCTGGAGCACTTGAACTCAAGTCTGCCTGGGTCCTGCAGGCCATACTCTTTGGATTCAATGCTGTGAAACTCTCACAGAGGCCCCAGGAATCTCAGCACGAAGAGTCCTGAGCCCACACAGATAAACTGGGCCAATATGTTTCTAGAACTTTTTGATCTTCAAATCACTCTGGAGTGAAGAAATAAGAAAGGCAAAGAGCATCTCCAGATGATTCAGTTGGAAAAGACGAATGTTCCTGGGGACATTCAGAAGACGCTCTGCCTGCCTTCTACAGTTACAGAAGGATAGGCCTCTCCAGAGGACTATTCCTATTTACGTTCACATGGTCACCAGCCAGTCTGGGAAATCAAGCTGAACACCCTGTAGACTAGGATATGATTTTCTGCCCAGACCATGGTAAGCAGCAGCTCTCAGGCCTCCACATGTTTTAGATGGCCCAAGATGACCTGATACCAAGTGGGTGCTAAGGGCCAGACTCCAAGGGCCTACTCAGGTGTGTGTCCTGGGGAAAACTGTGGGCCTGGTGCAGAGGCCTGACCAGTTCTCACCACAACCCTATCAAGAGGCCAATTTGGTGCAGTGTAAAGACAACCAAGTCTTTGAAGCCAGACAGACTGAGGTATTCTAAATCCTATCATGCTACTTATCGGCTTTATGTCCTTGGGCAAGTGATTTACCAATCAGAACCTCAGTCTCCTCATCTGTAAAATGAAGACAGTCATACCTGCTTCCTGAGGTAATATATATAAAGTTCCTGGCACATACCGGGTATTCAAAAACACCCATCTCCCCTTCCCTGCTGAGGAAGAAGGGCTCTCCTCTAACACTTGGTTCCCATCAGAAGATAAAAGAGTACCCAGAGAAACCTGAGAGAGAATACAGCTTCCTCAGGGTAACATCAGTTACTTAATACTCATTCATTCACTCGTTCATTCATTCAGTAAAAATTTACTGAGCACCTACTGTGTGCTGAGCACTATACTGAGAGCTTGGGAAGAATCAGACATGGAGCCTTGCTACCCCCTCTCCCACCACCCCACACACACTCTCCTGCTCCCTGCCAGGCCACCTGAGGCAGAAAAAAGGGTCAGAAAGAACCATCTCCCTCTCAGAAGCAGGAGGTCACAGAGCAGAGCCAGTAGTCCGGTGAATCCACGATGTGGTTGCAGCCAGGAAGGGCAGGAGTGTCCAGGTGCTCAGAATTGCTCTATATGGAGAGAGGGATGGAGCGAAACTACTCCTTTAACCCCTCCCCCCAGCCCCAGCCCTGCATGTACATAGGAGGTACTTATCAGGAAGACAGTAGATTCTAGGGCAAAGCAGACTGGGGAACATTGTGAATGGAGGGCCTTTGGGGCCTAAAGTATAGGAATTTATAACTCTGTGATTTTTGCCTGGGGAGAGGTTCCCAGTAGGAACCCAGAGCATGCTCAAAAAGCCCCTGGAGACTGATCACTGACTTTTCTATTAAGTCAATTATAAAAGATATCAAAGGAGTTGGGAATAATGGGGTGTCAGACTGGTGGGAGAGGGTAGAGATTTCTTCCTGATATTTCTCATATGTATCCCAAATTCAGTGCCATCTATAATCAGTATTGTGATCCACATTCTGAGATATGACTGGCTAAGGCACCATCTTGCTGTAGGGCCATATTATAAAGCCCAGTAACACCCTTTCCATCCTAGGCCAGCCATATGTGTTCCCTTCTAGATGCAAATTTCAGGAGGATATAGACAAAGAGGAACATGAGAGAAGCACAGGACACAGGATGTTAAGTCTGCAGCAAAGAAGACTAGAACCTGTGGACATGATCCCTGTTTTCAAATATGAGCACAGCTGTAGAAGGGAGGAAGAAGTAGGAGGGTTGCGTTTGGGACACTTAGGGGTAGATATCTTGGGAGTTCACTGCCACATCCCCAGTGCTTAACACAGTGCCTGGCCCGGAGTACACACTCACTACAGGTTTGTTGGATTTTGTTGAATTGAATGGAGACCTTTCAGAGAGTCAAACTGCTTCTGGATGGGATGGGATGGGATGAGTGAGAAGAGAGGGGTCAAGCAGAGCACTGCCTACCTATAGAGGTGAGCAAGCCAGACGCCACATGGTGGGCCATGGGAGGATGGAATGGACAGCCATCAAGGCTTCTCTGAGCCCTGAGGTTCCTTGCCCTCGAAGAGACAAACGATTCCCATTTCCCTGGGTGCTTTGGGCCTCATTGATATTATTACGCTCCTTCCACTGCAAGCCAATCCAAAAACACACATGGTTTGGGATCAAAGCTGCTGGGAGGGTTCCCATGGCACACCATGCTCGGCAGCTGATGGATCCCTTTAACTGCCAGGGAGGTCTGGAGAGTGACTGCCGGCTTCAGCTTTGCGGTGGAGCTCAGGTTCTCCATCCACAGGAAGCCACCTGAGGGAAGAGGGGCCTTACCGCTCCCAAGTTTGGTCGCCAACGTGGGCCCAAGAGGACTTCTTTCTCCTCTCCTTGAAGGGAAGTCAGGCTTGGGAATAGAAATGACTTCAAATCGCATATTCCTTAGCAGCTGACAGTTCAGAGTCCTGAGGAATGGGAAGACTCTACACAGCTTTTATGGGTCTTCGAAAGTGCTTACCCCTGGTTTCACCCAGAAAATAGCACATAGAAAATAGCATCAGAAGCAATCTCTAAAGCTTCACATTAGGGCCCCTCGGGATGAAGGCAGGGGCTAATCCTTTAGGGGAGTAAAAATGGAAAGCAGTTTGCTAACTTCTGCTTCTAGATCTGTTACCCCAAAGCCAGTGCAGAAATTGGCACGGAGCTCTGAAACAGGGTTCACCTAATCTCTTGAATCCTAGGTAAAAATTTCATGCTGGATGGTCAGGTTGGTTTCAGCATGTGATCAGGACATTCAGAGGGAATAATCTTCAGTAACAAGCATGAGCATAAAATGAGGAATCTGACAAATGTCAAAAAGAAAAAAATCCCAGAATTGTAATGTGTTTTAACTGTTTTGCTCTGCCATGTTTACTCAAGTATTTGATCTTTCCCTCCTCCCAATCTTCTAAATTTTGAGAAGAAAATACTTTAAAATTTTATTTTCAAACCATATTCTCTCACTGAGATTCCAAGGTTGTAAGCAGCATTACCTCACACAGGAAGACTTAGGAAGAACATCTGAAGACGTATAAACAGTGAGGCATCAAACATTGCTGAGGGAATGGAAGAGAGCCTGACCACATCATCACCATTATTAAAATAATCACTTCCTTTTTAGTTTAAAGAAGAGCAATAATTTTCCTTCTGGTGCATTTCTGTAAAGCAGCTTATTTGCCTATTAAAGGATTCAAACCATCAAGACAGAGAAAATTGGTAATTAGTCACCTTTATTATTAAAGGAATAAATGTGTAATAACCACCCTTGACTTGGGTGAGTCAGCAAATGGAGCAGAAGGCCTACTGAGCTGGGCCTTAGGAGAAGGGGGAATCAAGTTTCAGATGTCCCCACACCCACAGTGTTGAGCAGGAGAGGCCACTAGTCTCCCTAAGCCTCAGGTGCCTTGCCTACAAACAGAATGACAGCTTCTTCTTGGACTAAGGATATTGTGAGAACCACTCTGGAACCCTGTGTGTGAAATGCCTTTGTCAACTGTACACCTTCTCCAAAGCAGGGCATGACAGACATGAACAATGGGGTGACCTCTGGCTTATTATAAGTAGTGAAGGAACTAGTCTTTTTTTAAATTTTTATTTAATATTGGAGTACAGTTGATTTACAATTTTTTGTTAGTTTCAGGTGTACAGCAAAGTGATTCAGTTATATATATACACTTATCCATTCTTTTTCAGATTCTTTTTTTTTTTTTTTGAGGTATGCGGGCCTCTCACTGTTGTGGCCTCTCCCATTGTGGAGCACAGGCTCCGGATGCGCAGGATCAGCGGCCATGGCTCACGGGTCCAGCCGCTCTGCGGCACGTGGGATCTTCCCAGACTGGGGCACAAACCCGTGTCCCCTGCATCGGCAGGTGGACTCTCAACCACTGTGCCACCAGGAAAGCCCTCTTTTTCAGATTCTCTTCCTATATATATTATTACAGAATATTGCATAGAGTTCCCTGTGATATACAGTAGATCCTTAATGATAAGCTATTTTATATACAGTAGTGTGTATATGTTAATCCCAGACTCCCAATTTATCCTCCCCCCCCACCTTTTCCCTTTGGTAATCATACATTTGTTTTCAAAGTCTGTGAGTCTGCTTCTGTTTTGTAAATAAGTTCATTTGTAAATAAGTTCATTAAACAAAATAAGTTCTGTTTTGTAAATAAGTTCATGTTTTTTAGATTCCACATATAAGCGATATATGATATTTGTCTTTCTCTGTGTGACTTACCTCATTTAGTATGATAATCTCTAGGTCGATCATGTTGCTGCAAATGGCAGTATTTCATTTTTTATGGTTGAGTAATATTCCATTGTGTATATATGTACCACATCTTCTTTATCCATTCCTCTGTCAATGGACATTTAGGTTGCCTTCCATGTCTTGGCTATTGTAAATAGTGCTGTAATGAACACTGGGATGGAACTGGTCTTCTCAATATGATAGCTAGTCATACATTAAAAATTAAAATTGTTGTAATTTTAATTAATAAAAGAGTGTGGAGAGTGGTGATAATGATACTAAACCTAGGAAATTGGGTCTGAACGCCACTGAAATGTTTAAAATAAATGCATTCCTTCATTCATTGGGCACTTCTTTTATGAGGTACTGGGAAAACTGAGGCACAAGTCCTCAGTGTGAAGAGGGCCCTAGCTCACAGCCTTGTGAAGGGAGCAGCAGAACAGGGCAGGTGTCTATTACAGCATGGGCTGAGGTATGGGTTAGCCCAGAGGAGGACACCTGACTCAGATTGGGTGGAGTGGAACAAATTCCCTCTGAAATAGACTTGATGATTGAAGTCCAAGGGTACACCTGCAGGAGCAGAGTGAATCTCCTTTAGTTTGCTCTAGAGTACCCAAGTTCACCTTTCCTTTTCAACCCAGGTGTCAGTAGCCTCTGGGGTCTGTTTGGCATAATCTTGCTTTTGCACTTGTCTCTTGGAAGCCCTTGTCATCCCCACCTGCTTGCTGTGTTAATATTTTTCTATAAAGCTGTCCACCTTTAGGCACAGGGACCAAAGGCCATGGACATGGTGGCTGCTGCTGCTAACATCAGGCTTGAGCTCACAGTGCCCTATTCCACTGGGAGATACTCACCCCCACATCCCAGGGACAGCACCTAAGAGTATCTGAGTGGAAGAATCAAGACCAAAGAACGCCTTCACTATTGTTGGAGAGCTGTTCCTCCTAGTTGCTCCCTGTGCATTTCAGCAAGGAGAAATAGAACATGTCTGAAGCTGGCCTGGGGAAAGTCCTGTTTCCCAAACACAGCACACAGTTATAACAGAGGGAGGTCACAGAGCATGATCTTGTAAGCAAATAATGATGTCATTGGAGAAGAGGAAGCTAATGAATTATGTCGTTTCCCTCTAACCCCTTGCTTTTACAATGCTCCATTACTCAGAGTCTGAGTAAGCTGGGGCCCTTCTCACACACAAGCTGTTTTGGGCCTTGTGCCTTCTGCACAGAGTTCCCTACCTCCACTTCCGTGCTTTGTGGAAGCTCCTACTCACCCCACAAGGCCCCACTCAAACATCACCTCCTATCTGCAGTCTGCACGAGCAGAGATAACAGTAAGAGTTATAGTACCGAGCCCTGAACTGCCAAAGACCAGCTGCAAAGGAGCTGGGCATATCTGACACCAGAAGAAGTAGGGGTTCTTACAGCAAAGAAGAAAATGGGAAAGGGTATCAAGTAGGCAATAAAAAGCGCCTGCCACCAAAATATTGCATTTTATACACTCTACCCACCATCCTCCCCTTTTGGTGATCATAAGATATTTTAACATATTAAAGGTTTGAGAATTGCATATATTTTGTCCAACCTAAACATTCCACACTCACAGAGCCACAAGATGGATGTTTCCTTCATTTTCCATCAAAAATCTGCAGACCATACGACGAGAAACACTAGCATGGTACATTTGAGCCTTGTAACATTCTTATGGGGTAAGCATTATTATTCACACTTTATAAATGATGAAATTGAGGCATCAAATGATCGAGTGGGTTGCAAAAGTTTACCCAGCCAGGAAGAGTAAACTTTGGACTAGAACCCAAGGCTTCCAACTACAAATCTTTCTCCACTAAAACTAGACACTGCATAGAGAAACAAAGAAACTAAGAGAAATAAAGGCAGATGGATTATGTTAAAATTATAAACAGAAATAACTACAAAAAGGAGAGAAAGTGAACAAAAAGGTCCTTTTCAGTTAAGAATAGGTCTAAAGTCCACAGGTGAAGAGCAAAGAGTGACATTGGTGGTCCCACTCCCATTAAGATCTAACAGGGTACTGATTAAAGTAAGGGGTTTGGGGACGGGCATAGGTCTTCCCATGACTTCTTTTTTTCCTTCATTTGTTCAACCACCGAAGTGTTCATGCAACAAATTATGATTGAGTATCCACTCTGGTTTAGCCTTTGCTAGATATGCAGAGAGAACAGCCTCTGGCCTCCAGAAGCTTCTAGTCTCCACAGGCATCCTGACTTCCAGCCACATGAACGTGCTAACTATTGCCCTGAACACTCAGGTCATTCTCCAGGCTTCCAAGATTTGTGCATGCCATCCCCTCCTCCTGAGGAATGTCTTTCCCATCTTCTCTTCCTGGAAAAATTTTGCTCAACTTTCCAAGTCCAGCCACATCGCCCATCCCAGGTGCAGCTCCCGCTGTGGAACCCCTCTGAGTTCCTTCTCATGTTACCATGGACTCTACCTCGGCTCTGTGCACTGTGGTCTATGTAGAGGAGTTCTCATTTAGAGCCTGTTGTCCCTAAAAAAGTGAACCAAGGAAGTCCCCACAGCATGAAGAGACCAGCATCTTCCAAGCCAATTTGACTTACTTTCCAACTCAAGGCAGGGGGAGCAGAGTACAACCATGCAATGATGGAGAAAAATGTCAACCAATCCATGGTAAGAAATCCTTGTGGAAGAGAAGCTAATGAAGAGAAGGGAGAGGGTCTGTATGCTTTCATAATTCAAAAGGACTTCAAGCAGTATTATATAGCCTTGGTTCTGTCAATAAAGTATAATTATTACAGTTCCATTTGTCAGAGTTAGAAGTTAACACTCTGACACTCTATTCTCTGAACAAGTGCTCATATCTGGAGGACATGTGCTAGTCTAGAAAAATAATCCTAAAAGAATAACTTCTCAGAGCTTGTGTAGCCCTGCCTGGGTAGCCAACACTGACCCTAAGTGATAACAGCCCTCTGGTTACTGAAGAGGAGGTTCTATCATGGAGCAGGGATCCCTGTGGCTCCAAGCCATCCAATTCCATTTACTTTGCTTCCATGTTCACCAAGGTACTTAAAGCATTAATTTACTCTCCTTGCTAGGCTGGCAGTACAACATAATGTGAAGAAGTGTGGCCTATGGTACCAAACTCCACAGTATTCAAAACCCAACTCAACCATTTTCTTAGAGACCTTAGACAACTAACATAATCTCTTGGAGGCCCAGTTTCCTTTTTCTGAAATTATAACAAAGAGATAAACACCAACATTATGAGATGGTTTTGAGAATACATGACATAATGCACAGGTAGTATACAATGTTTTGCACTTAGCCCTCGATACAGTGGCAGTTATTATTAGTGATAATTTTTTATTGTTACTTCTTTAATACAGTGTCTGCAAGGTATCTTTCTATCTTACAAATTCAGGCACTGACATTTAGTTTCTACATCACTACTGTGAGAAGGAAGAATTCATTCAGCATGAAAGTGAGTTTGTGAAGGTCTAGGGACATTGACTAGATAATGTTCTTGGACCTCAAAGCCTTGGGTCAGTCCCTAAAGACATTACTGCCCTGGCAGCAACTTTCTCTCCATCCTGAAGTCCCTCACTCCCACTTGCAGTGGCAGCTGCAAGTTCTATATTGCTTTCCTGCTACCATGAACTGCAAATGCCCTTTTCTGTGAATGCTTCCCCTACCAAAATATCAGCTACTGAAGGCCAAGGCATGTGTCCTTCCTCTCTCTGTAGCTCAGGATCTGGCCTGGAACAAATCTTACCATGTATGTACTGGACAAATGACTTTAGCAGGGAGATAAGAGTGAATCAATGAGGGCATCATTGATTGATTCCATGAATGACCACAATGGAAGAAGACCTTAGTCCTCTTTGTATCTTTTTTTCCCAATTCTAATCATTTCAGAACATTCATTATTCCCAGTGTCCTATTCCCTCCTCTTCTTGTTGTTCCTTTTTTCAGCCTTCACTTCCCCCTCTGCTTCCTATCCTGAAAGCCTGAAACTGAGTGAGTATTGTATGGCTTGTTGGCAGCACTCATCAGCCCAGAATTCATGAAGTATCCCTCTGGAGAGTTCACTAAAAGTCAAGCCAAACCTGGACTGTCCATGAAGCACCTTCGCTTTATAACTAAAGAACAGAGGAACATGGGATTAACTCATAAAAGATATACAAAATCCAATCAGAGAAAGGAGTGGGCCAGCCAGGTAGCTGCCCAGGACACCACTGTATTAGTCAGGATGCCAAATAGATTCCCCAAATCTCAGGGATACAGCACTACAAAGGTTTCTTTCCTGGTACTGACACATGTCTAATGCAGGTCAGTAGAAGGTTCAGCTCCATCTAGTCATTCAGGGACCCAGCCTGGCAGTGGAGTGAGCGATCAGATTGTGACACTACCATCTTAAAACATGGCTTCAGGGTTCAGCACTGTCAGGGAAGGAAGAGAGCAGGGGACTCACCCTCGCTTTTAAACTCGTTAGCCAGAAATGACATGTTATCATTTCCACTCGATGTTCATTGGCCAGAATTAGACAATAATCTATCTTACTTCAAGAAGACTGGAATGTGAAGTCTTCCTAGGTGCTCATGAAGGACAGAAGATGAGACTAAGGACACAAACAAAAGTCTCCACCACAAAATTTTAAATGTCATGGGAATAAATCAAAAACCACTGGCAGTTACCTCAGGTTTCCACGTACATAGCTGGTACAATTGAACTTAGTTCTACTCTCACTGAAATAGAGAGCACCCTCAATTAGGAAGTTTACATCCACTGCTCACTGGGGTCATCCTATCGCTGTTGATTAGTTTTATGATGGAGGTTGCTCAGGGCAAGAAGTACCAGGCCACCAAGCCTGAGACCAGCCAATTGTTTGTTCCTGGAAACCAGAGGAAAATCTGAAACCAAATCATACCTGGGGTCATGCCATTTATTGGCAACAAGTGATTTTGTGCAATATTTAAATTTTAATCCCTTTAATAGGCTTCCAAAGAAGCCATTTGGTTCAGTAAATCATACAAAAAAGCTGAAGAAAGAATGAGAGTGAGAAACAGAAAAGTGGGAAAAAGCAATTTTTAAACTCCTTTTGAATGAGACTGTGCAACTATATTCTTGGAAGTTACCTTTATCCTTCTGAGTGTGAGTGACTTATACTATCCAATTATAACTGATGGAAAAACTGTGAGTTGGACAGCTATGCCAAATATATTAAAATGTTACGTTAGCACCCATGCACGTAGTGAATTATTCATTTTAAATTTAACCATAAAGGGAAAGGAATTTAGTTTAATAGAAAATCAATTTCTCTCCTCTCTCACTAAAATAAATGGTGAGAATATATATTTTAAATATTGATACGAGCAAATGCCAAATTAGCTGCCTGAGGCACCCACATCTCAACCCAGGCCTAGGCAACAATATAGCTCTATCAGAATCAGAGCCAACTCTATTCTTCTATTGGTAAAAGGAGGCATCTTGATGTAGACAAAGACACTGAACTTGGATATAATAGTATGTAAGTAATGGCATGACAAATTACTTGTCAATTTGGATAATCTATTTAAACTAGCAAACAGCAATAATAATGTTTATCAAATAAGCTACCATATATATAGAGTCTAGCATGAGCCTACTTGGTATATAATAGGTCTTCAATGCCTAGTCTCAGTTCATTAATGGCTGTTGTATCAGGCAGGAGACTTGAACTTGATTGAGTCAAGCAATGTCAACATGAAGTAGGTCAACTCAATAAAATGTGCCTCAGCTTTCCTTTCTCCGAAACACCTGCTTCTGCCTTCACAACAGAGCTATAGAGGTGAGGTGACCAAGGTAAAGTATCGGGTTTCCGTATGGAAAACCCAAACGAACTTTTTGGCCAACCCAATAGAAGAAAGACCTTTGAACTCTTAGAGAAGAGACACCAGAGAAATCCAAACTCTTATTACCTGTCACCTGTCTTTGCTGAGTAATACTAGGGGATTTTCCCCACCAGGAAACAGCTCTCCACTCCTGAGAATGCATATTGTCCATATCAAGCAAATGCTACAATGCTGACCTATTTAGCAATGTCAAATATAATCTCGGCAATGCTTTTAGTTAACCGAGTGCATTATGCTTAAGGACACAGCGTCAGGTGAACAGGAAAATACCAAGAGGGCCTCCTTTTGCATTCTACGTGTGGGAGTGACTGGACAGGTTTGGAGTGCTGACTCATCAGCAACAAAAGAAAATTAAGGCAAACTTTCCTGCTTAGTTTTCATGCTATTTGACATTCCTGGGATTTCCCATTTTCTATCCTACCATCCAATGGCAGAGCCCTTCTTTCCTAGGAAACATGGATCCAAGGCCACTTTTCTTGGTGACTTACACTTGGCACTTGGCTGACAAGCATTCCAATAGCTGCCCTTTTAGAGCCAACAAATGGGATTTCACTCAAATAAAAAACAGCATTTTACTTCCACAATGGGAGAGAAACATCCATGAAAATTTGGGTTTGAACTGATTTAGAGCTCACTTTGGCAAAGGGGAAAAAAATACATTTTCACAGTTGCTCCAAATGGTAGCAAACCCTCACACAGGCCCACAGCCTGAAAGAGGCAGCTCATAAAACCTGCTTAGAAACCTTGTCAGAGAAATTTTATTTCTCTGGGACCAATTGCTCCTGAAAATACCATGCCAGGTTCTTGCTGGAATTTTGAACAATGAGCACACTGCCAGAAAAACACGAGTCCTTTTCTTCAAAGAAACTGAAGTCTTTGAGCATGCACTGTCTCATTAATCCTCATGACATATCTATAAGGAAGTCAAAAAAAGTTATTATGTTTTTCCCATTTTTCAGATTTTATGGGCTCCAACAACTGCCTAGGATAACAGGATACATTTGTGGCAGAGCTCAGCCTCAAGGACTGGCCAGTCTCCTGGGAAATTACTGCTTTCTGGTATATTCTTGTGTCATCATATGGTCACTCTCTTACTCACACAGTGGGCAAACATTCATTGAATGCTGACTCCATGCCAGGCATTGAGCTATCTGCCAGGATAGGGAACTAATTAAGGAAAGGTCCTGCCCCAGAGAAATGTACAGTCTAGGAGGGGGAGTCTGGAAGTAAACAAATAATTACAAGAAGATCCAAGGACCACAGGCAACATAGCTGAGTGGTTAAGAACGTGTCAGGTATAAAGGAGCTCTGGATTCAAATCCCTGCTCAGTCTCACATTTGCATTTTCCCATGGCACTGATCTTCTTCTAACGTACTATATAATTTACCTGTTTATTCTTTTATGCACAAACACACACATACACAAACCACTAGAATATAAATTCCATGAGGACAGGGATCATTTGGCTGTTTGCTCAGGAATGTATCTTCCAGGGCCTGGCATGTAACTGGTGTTGTATAAACATCTGTTGAATAAATAAATTCAGTATGTGACCCTGGGAAATTTACCCTCTTTGAGCCTTAGTTTCCTCATGTATAATATAGGGGTTGTCAAGAGGATTGGGTTAGATAACATACACAAGTGTGAAGCACAGAGCCTAGGCCACAATAAACAAAGGAAGTGGCCATAATTGTTAAATATTGATGATACAGTAGTCTCCAGTACTAAGGGAGCACTAATAAGCATTAACAATCTCTACTTAGGGATGTCAGGGAAGCCTGTGATGTTTTGTCTTGAAAAATTAGTAATGGAAGAAAAAAGGAAAGGAAAAGGACTCAAATCAGCAAGAAAGACAAGATCAAGACTAAGAAGATTTCACTGGAAGCTACTCTGGAGCCTCCATTTTTGTTCATAGTCTTCCATCTCCGTGCTCCCAAGGACTTCCATACTTCAAAGGTACCTTATCCTGGATTGCTTTCAGGATCCAGCAGACAGTGGAAGTCCCCTAAGTCCTCCTACACAAAGACCTCTACTTCGGGCCTGGCCATGGGCTGGATTCTGTGTGCTCAGTACAAATCCACCAAGATGAGACTGGCCATGTAGTAACTGTAACAAGTAAAACAAGAGGCTTTCCGCTCAATGACACACCTGTGATTCAGTCTTCCCTGACAAAGCTGGAGATTAAGTTTCCTTGCCTAAAGCTGCAAGGAGAAACATGACACCCTTTACTGGCTATGAGTGGAAAACACTTTATTAACCCGGCCTTAATTATATTCCATTTTGAGATTCAATAGTTTCGATTGCAACACCACATGAAACCAGGGGGAATTGCACCCATGGGACTCTGGCCATAAACGAGATCAGAAAAGTGCCTCTAAGGCTGTGACCCGCTTCTGCCAACCAGTCAGCAGTGAGCAGCCTGGAGCCCTTGCCCAGCTCTGGGGGAGCCCCAGAGGTGGCCAAATCAGGGCAGGGCCGGGACAGCAGTCAACTGGGTAATGTGAATCTGGTCTCTATTTGTAAAAGAAATGATGTCTCACTGTGAAAAGTAAGAAGCAAATGTGGCAGGATTTACATTCAGCCTAAGCTTGCCAGGGACACAGTGAATACAGCTGTTTCCACACAGATGAAATTCTTTTTCATTTGATCTCCACAATCCCTCTCTTCTCCTTACCCTCAGTTCTAGCAAAAGGTAGAAAATGACCTTTTACTTTTCAATAGACAGATTAGAATCAACCTTATCAGAGGCAAGGGAGCTAATCTTGCACTATATTTCTGAGGTCAATTTTCTCCAAATATTTTGCCTGCCATCCTGTACTTTTCAATAAGGTTACTGAGACAGTTAATTGGTCCAAGGGTTGAGTGTCTTCATTATAATAATCAATAGCTACAAATTATTGGGCACGGACTAGGTAATAATCATTATGTTAAGGGTTTTACATGAATTACCTTATTAAATCTGCACAATAGCTTTATGAGGTGGACATATGCATTTCATTTTTCTGGTTCCCACAATCAGAAAAGGGCAGACGTGCAGCTCACACCCAAATCTGTATGAAGCCCAAGCTAGCACCACTACTGCTATACTCTACCTCCACTGAAATGCAGGATCTGAGAAGGTGAAGAGCATGCCTGATTCATCTGGGACCCGCAGTGCCCAGCAGAAGCCCTCATGCATGGTAGGCCTCACTGATGTTTGGTTGATTGACTAATTAACTGGGTCATTTTAAAGAATCTTAGACCGGGAACAGAGGGGCTAGTTGGAAGCCAGCTCTTATGGTAATAAACCATGTGAATTTGAGCCAGGCAATTCCCCCTGGGCCTTGGCCTTCCCACTTAAACAATGAAGCTGTTGGACTAGATGACCTCTGATGGTATCTGATTCAGGGTCTTGTCCCAAGTTCACCTAGCCAGTCAGCATCCAAAACCTGCATTGAAGCCTGTCTGCCTCCCCATCTCCCATCCCAAACTTGAATCCACATTCACAGAAATGGGCCCTTAGCTTGACAGCACCTTGGCTGGAGCCCCAGTGAGTCATGTTTCAGGCTAGGCAGGAATGTAGGCGTGCACATGACTTACTGTTAAAAACGCAAGGTTGGTGACTATCTACCAAAGGGAAGAACAGTTAGTACAACCAAGAACCAGGGTTCTCTTTAATCTGTCATATGGGAGAATGAACCTTTGCAAGCCCAAGCGGGACCCTTCCCCAATCAGGGAAACATGCAAGTGTCTTAAAAACCTTTCTGAATACAGGTGAGGTGTTTAAAATTAAAGTATTATCATTTAGCCATGGTCACTAATACATTCAGGTCATTTTGCCACATTCAGCAAATTGTTTTTATTGCCTACACTGTAGCAAGTATGAGATGAGGCAAAGATACTATAAAGAGGAGAAAATAAATTATTCTTACCTTAAGAGCCCCAATCTTGTGAGATTTAGCTATCATCCAAATTGGACTTATAAGAGTGAACAAAGAAAATACCAATTCTGACAGGAGAATGGAAAAGGAGGAAGGGTAGCTGGAAACTGGGACTGGTTTCTCAGAGGACATGACATTTGATTTAAACATATAAAAGAATGGTCTTTGACAGGTGGAAGTGAAAGAAGAATATTTTACCAAAGGCAAATGATTAGTGAGTGTTGTTTCACCATGACATGCACCCGTGTCCACATGCACACAAGTTATCCATATTCAGAATGTCCCTTTGCACACACCTATACCCACTCAACTAGGCTTCTGTGGGCCCAACCCCAGGAGCACTCACTAACCATGAGGAAAACTGGTCACATTTCTCATAATGGCAAGATCGAAACACATGTCTCTGTAAAGTACAATTTAAACCATATGCTTCTGCCTTATTTCTGCCTAGTTCATCAAAATTGTCTTCCACATTTCAGTTTCCAAGTTTTTTTTTCCTTTGACATGTAGGAAGTTGTCTTTTTCCAAAGGGAAACACACTGAAAACACAAGATTCCAGGCTGCTCTTGGAAGGAATTAAATGTGTTTGATTTACATACAAAGTCTGAAAAGGTAAAGATTCTTCCAACTTGGGTTTATTGGTTCTGCATGGTCCCATAGTGCTCTGTGTTTCTCTCTATTTTAATACTTTCCATAAAACTTAATGTGGATATATAATTTTATAATATAATACAGGGCCCTAGTGCAAGGATCAGCAAACTCAAACCTGTGGGCCAAATCTGACTGGCCACCTATATGACCTGAAAGTTAAGACTGATTTTACATTTTTAAATAGTTGAAAAAAATTAAAAGAATAATACTATCTTATGATATACGAAAACTATATAAAATTCAAATTTCAGTGTCCCTAACTAAAGCTTTAGTAGAACATAGCCATGCTCATGTATTTACGTTTGTCTATGGCCGCTATTTCACTGTAGCAGTAGTTGTGACAGAGACCATATGACCTGCAAAATCTAAAATATTTACTATCTGTCCCTTTACAAAAAATGTTTGCCAGCACCTGCTGTAAGGTTACAGGATGCTCTCAGTGAACTGGATGCTAAGATTTTTTTAAATAAGTCTTAATGCTGAAAAAACAAAATCAGCTCAAAGTTCTCAGTAGTTTTTATCTTCTAGGAGCTAAAGAATTCAGTTTACCTTTGGGTCATACTACCCTTTGTCCTTCGTTCGTACAAAATGAATCCAATGAATGGAGCAAAATGGCGGATCATGTGCAGCCGTGTGGATGAAAGGCTCTTGGTTCTCCAGCCAGGAGTCAGTGCTGTGCCTCTGAGGTGGGAGAACCAAATTCAGGACACTGGTCCACAAGAGACCTCCCAGCTCCATGTAATATCAAATGGCAAAAATCTCCCAGAGATCTCCATCTCAACACCAAGATCCAGCTTCACTCAATGACCAGCTAGCTACAGTGCTGGACACCCTATGCCAAACAACTAGCAAGACAGGAACACAGCCCCAGCCATTAGCAGAGAGGCTGCCTAAAATCATAATAAGGCCACAGACACCCCAAAACACACCACCAAATGTGGACCTGCCCACCAGAAAGACAAGATCCAGCTTCATCCACCAGAACACAGGCACTAGTCCCCTCCACCAGGAAGTCTACACAACCCACTGAACCAACCTTAGCCACTGGGGACAGACACCAAAAACAACGGGAACTACGAACCTGCAACCTGCGAAAAGGAGACCCCAAACACAGTAAGATAAGCAAAATGAGAAGACAGAAAAACACACAGCAGATGAAGAAGCAAGGTAAAAACCCACCAGACCTAACAAATGAAGAGGAAACGGGCAGTCTACCTGAAAAAGAATTCAGAATAATGATAGTAAAGATGATCCAAAATCTTGAAAATAGCATAGAGAAACTGCAAGAAACATTTAACAAGGACCTAAAAGAACTAAAGAGGAAACAAGCAATGATGAACAACACAATAAATGAAACTAAAAATACTTTAGAAGGGATCAATAGCAGAATAACTGAGGCAGAAGAATGGATAAGTGACCTGGAACATAAAATAGTGGAAATAACTACTGCAGAGCAGAATAAAGAAAAAAGAATGAAAAGGACTGAGGACAGTCTCACAGATTTCTGGGACAACATTAAACGCACCAACATTTGAATTATAGAGGTCCCAGAAGAAGAAGAGAAAAAGAAAGGGACTGAGAAAATATTTGAAGAGATTATAGTTGAAAAGTTCCCTAATATGGGAAAGGAAATAGTTAATCAAGTCTAGGAAGCACAGAGAGTCCCATACATGATAAATCCAAGGAGAAACATGCCAAGACACATATTAACCAAACTATCAAAAATTAAATACAAAGAAAACATATTAAAAGCAGCAAGGGAAAAACAACAAACAATACACAAGGGAATCCCCATAAGCTTAACAGCTGATCTTTCAGCAGAAAGTCTGCAAGCCAGAAGGGAGTGGCAAGACATAGTTAAAGTGATGAAGGAGAAAAACCTACAACCAAGATTACTCTACCCAGCAAGGATCTCATTCAAATTTGATGGAGAAATTAAAACCTTTACAGATAAGCAAAAACTGAGAGAGTTCAGCACCACCAAACCAGCTTTACAATAAATGCTAAAGGAACTTCTCTAGGCAGGAAACACAAGAAAAGGAAAAGACCTACAATAACAAACCCAAAACAATTAAGAAAATGGGAATAGGAACACACATATCGATAATTACCTTAAAAGTAAGTGGATTAAATGCTCCCACCAAAAGACACAGACTGGCTGAATGAATACAAAAACAAGACTCATATATATGCTGTCTACAAGAGACCAACTTCAGACCTAGGGACACATACAGACTGAAAATGAGGGGATGGAAAAAGATAGTCCATGCAAATGCCAATCAAAAGAAAGCTGGAGTAGCAATTCTCATATCAGACAAAATAGACTTTAAAATAAAGACTATTACAAGACACAAAGAAGGACACTACATAATGATCAAGGAATCGATACAAGAAGATATAACAATTGTAAATATTTATGCACCCAACATAGGAGCACCTCAATACATAAGGCAAATACTAACAGCCATAAAAGGGGAAATCGACAGTAACACAATCATAGTAGGGGACTTTAACACCCCACTTTCAACAATGGACAGATCATCAAAAATGAAAATAAATAAGGAAACACAAGCTTTAAATGATACATTAAACAAGATGGACTTAATTGATATTTACAGGACATTCCATCCAAAAACAACAGAATACACATTCTTCTCAAGTACTCATGGAACATTCTCCACGATACATCATATCTTGGGTCACAAATCAAGCCTTGGTAAATTTAAGAAAATTGAAATCATATCAAGTATCTTTTAGGACCACAACGCTGTGAGACTAGATACCAATTACAGGAAAAGATCTGTAAGAAATACAAACACATGGAGGCTAAACAATACACTACTTAATAACGAAGTGATCACTGAAGAAATCAAAGAGGAAATCAAAAAATACCTAGAAACAAATGACAATGGAGACACGACAACTCAAAACCTATGGGATGCAGCAAAAGCAGTTCTAAGAAGGAAGTTTATAGCAATACAATCCTATGTTAAGAAACAGGAAAAATCTCAAATAAACAACCTAACATTGCACCTAAAGCAATTAGAGAAAGAAGAACAAAAAACCGCTGAAGTTAGCAGAAGGAAAGAAAACATAAAGATCAGATCAGAAATAAATGAAAAAGAAATGAAGGAAATGATAGCAAAGATCAATAAAACTAAAAGCTGGTTTTTTGAGAAGATAAACAAAATTGATAAACCATTAGCCAGACTCATCAAGAAAAAAAGGGAGAAGACTCAAATCAATAGAATTAGAAATGAAAAAGGAGAAGTAACAACTGACACTGCAAAAATACAAAGGATCATGAGAGATTACTACAAGCAACTATATGCCAATAAAATGGACAACCTGGAATGGACAAATTCTTAGAAATGCACAACCTGCCGAGACTGAACCAGGAAGAAATAGAAAATATGAACAGACCAATCACAAGCACTGAAATTGAAACTGTGATTAAAAATCTTCCAACAAACAAAAGCCCAGGACCAGATGGCTTCACAGGTGAATTCTATCAAACATTTAGAAAAGAGCTAACACCTATCCTTCTCAAACTCTTCCAAAATATAGCAGAGGGAGGAACACTCCCAAACTCATTCTACGAGGCCACCATCACCCTGATACCAAAACCAGACAAAGATGTCAAAGAAAGAAAACTACAGGCCAATATCACTGATGAACATAGATGCAAAAATCCTCAACAAAATACTAGCAAACAGACTCCAACAGCACATTAAAAGGATCATACACCATGATCAAGTGGGGTTTATGCCAGGAATGCAAGGATTCTTCAATATATGCAAATCAATCAACGTGATACACCATATTAACAAATTGAAGGAGAAAAACCATATGATCATCTCAATAGATGCAGAGAAAGATTTCGACAAAATTCAACACCCATTTATGATAAAAACCCTGCAGAAAGTAGGCATAGAGGGAACTTTCCTCAACATAATAAAGGCCATATATGACAAACCCACAGCCAACATCGTCCTCAATGGTAAAAAACTGAAACCATTTCCACTAAGATCAGGAACAAGACAAGGTTGCCCACTCTCACCACTCTTATTCAACATAGTTTTGGAAGTTTTCGCCACAGCAATCAGAGAAGAAAAAGAAATAAAAGGAATACAAATCAGAAAAGAAGTAAAGCTGTCACTGTTCTCAGATGACATGATACTATACACAGAGAATCCTAAAGATGCTACCAGAAAACTACTAGAGCTAATCAATGAATTTGGTAAAGGAGCAGGATACAAAATTAATGTACAGAAATCTCTTGCATTTCTATATACTAATGATGAAAAATCTGAAAGTGAAATTAAGGAAACACTCCCATTTACCACTGCAACAAAAAGAATAAAATATCTAGAAATAAACCTACCTAAGGAGGCAAAAGATCTGTATGCAGAAAATTATAAGATACTGATGAAAGAAATTAAAGATGATACAAATAGATGGAGAGATATACCATGCTCTTGAATTGGAAGAATCAACATTGTGAAAATGACTCTACTATCCAAAGCAATCTACAGATTCAATGCAATTCCTATCAAACTACCACTGGCATTTTTCACAGAACTAGAACAAAAAATTTCACAATTTGTATGGAACCACAAAAGACCCCGAAGAGCCAAAGCAATCTTGAGAACGAAAAATGGAGCAGGAGGAATCAGGCTCCCTGACTTCAGACTATACTACGAAGCTACAGTAATCAAGACAGTACGGTACCGGCACAAAAACAGAAATATAGATCAATGGAATAGGATAGAAAGCCCAGAAATAAACCCACGCACATATGGTCACCTTATCTTTGATAAAGGAGGCAAGAATATACAGTGGAGAAAAGACAGCCTCTTCAATAAGTGGTGCTGGGAAAACTGGACAGCTACATGTAGAAGTATGAAATTAGAACACTCCCTACACCATACACAAAAATAAACTCAAAATGGATTAAAGACCTAAATGTAAGGCCAGACACTATCAAACTCTTAGAGGAAAACATAGGCAGTACACTCTATGACATAAATCACAGCAAGATCCTTTTTGACCCACCTCCTAGAGAAATGGAAATAAAAACAGAAATAAACAAATGGGACCTAATGAAACTTAAAAGCTTTTGCAAAGCAAAGGAAACCATAAACAAGACCAAAAGACTACCCTCAGAATGGGAGAAAATATTTGCAAATGAAGTAACTGACAAAGGATTAATCTCCAAAATTTATAAGCAGTTCATGCAGCTCAATAACAAAAAAACAACCCAATCCAGAAATGGGCAGAAGACCTAAATAGATATTTCTCCAAAGAAGATATACAGATTGCCAACAAACACATAAAAGAATGCTCAGCATCATTAATCATTAGAGAAATGCAAGCCAAAACTACAATGAGATATCATCTCATTCCAGTCAGAATGGCCATCATCAAAAAATCTAGAAACAATAAATGCTGGAAAGCGTGTGGAGAAAAGGGAACACTCTTGCACTGTTGGTGGGAACGTAAATTGATACAGCCTCTATGGAGAACAGTATGGAGGTTCCTTAAAAAACTACAAATAGAACTACCATACGACCCAGCAATCCCACTACTGGGCATATACCCTGAAAAAGCCATAATTCAAAAAGAGTCATGTACCAAAATGTTCACTGCAGCTCTATTTACAATAGCCAGGACATGGAAGCAACCTAAGTGTCCATCAACAGATGAAGATAAAGAAGATGTGGCACATATATACAATGGAATATTACTCAGCCATATAAAGAAACTAAACTGAGTTATTTGTAGTGAGGTGGATGGACCTAAAGTCTGTCATACAGAGTGAAGTAAGTCAGAAAGAGAAAAACAAATACCGTATGCTAACACATATATATGGAATCTAAGGGAAAGAAAAAAAAGGTCATGAAGAACATAGGGGTAAGACGGGAATAAAGTCACAGACCTACTAGAGAATGGACTTGAGGATATGGGGAGCGGCAAGGGTAAGCTGTGACAAAGTGAGAGAGTGGCATGGACATATATACACAACCAAATGTAAAATAGATAGCTAGTGGGAAGCAGCCGCATAGCACAGGGAGATCAGCTCGGTGCTTTGTGACCACCTAGAGGGGTGGGATAGGGAGGGTGGCAGGGAGGGAGATGCAAGAAGGAAGAGATATGGGAACATATGTATATGTATAACTGATTCACTTTGTTATAAAGCAGAAACTAACACACCATTGTAAAGCAATTATACTCCAATAAAGATGTTAAAAAAAATTTTTTTTAATGAATCCAGTGGGGCCTTTAATTACCCAGATGTAAAGCAATGTACATTTGAGAGAAAATGAAGTCACCATTAATCTGAATGTAAATATTTATACCAAAAAGTAAAGAATTCTCTTTGATATATACGTTACATGTTTGTTTTAGCATAGCTATATCTCTGCAGACTTTGTAGCTTCTTTAGAGAAAACATTTCTTTAGTTTTCATCTTTCCTATGATTGTGTATTATTGCTTGTTCTTGGGGAATAATTGTGTGTGTGTGTGTGTGTTTGTTTTCTAGAATTTTTTCACATTAGATTGGAAGTACAGATCTAAAACCTTCAGGAAAAATGGGGAAGACTCTGCTTTTACTTTAAGCTGAGGCTGAGATTAGACTGGCTATGTTTAAGTCATTTTGAACCACACTATGATGTTACCCATGATGAACAACAACCTAGGCTTGCTGAAATGATGAAATATTGCATTCTGATGTGATGGTCTTTGGCATAGGCCGAGGGGCACAATTTCCTCTAAAAAGAATGGATGTCCTTGCTGTACATTATCCTCAAGAGAAGGACAATATATGAGGACTAAACAGGCAAGACTGGTCAGTGAGAGGGGGAAGGAGAATACAACTCTTTTCTTACTCTGGACCTTCATAAATTGAGGTCTAAACTCTGGTGAAGGAGATACACTGTAGGTCAGGGAGACTCCCGCAGAGAAAGTGAAATGGTTTCTTTGAAATAGGTAGGATGGGAAATGACAATTCAGAGGCCTTGGGAGAGTAAGTCTGGACCTATAGTCCTTGAAAGCAGGCACAGGAAATAGCATTTTTTGAATATTTTCTGCTTGTACTTACCTCCTATAATCCCCAACATTCAACAGAGTTGTGTTCTAAATTTATAATCTAGGCTCGAGTGTGTGGTGATAAATTAAGAGAAGAACTTGCTCTATATTTGAATGAAATGATAAAGAGGAAAATAAGGCCCTCCCCTTAGCCACGACAACCAACTGAGGATGCCAATGTCCAATGGAGCAGTGATTGGCAACAATAGAAGCTCCACCGCATGGCAAAGAGGTCATAATAGGTCTACACTAGGGACCTATTTATTTACACACATAAGCCAGTATCCAAAGGAACTGTGAGAATCAATTGAGAATGCTTCAAGGAAGATACATGTTGGCCATCAGAGCTGACAAAGCCCAAGCCAATAGCAACAGTTGTTAAAGGGATGTGACCTCATTTTATAGTTTTATAGGTTTTATGAGTTACTTCTGCTGACAGCCCCCATAAAACAGCAGGCTTCTTAAGAGTGGATAATCTTTCCACCCCTATCATTATAATTCCTGACTCAAAGCAGGATTTGAATACAACAAATTATCCAATAGCAAAGCACAGGGGTTATTCCCACGCATTCTCATTATGAAGAGCCCCCACTCAATCAAGCTCAGGGGCTTGCTTTAATCCAGGCACTGGAAGTTCTTTAGACAAATCATCTGACAGCTATTCCATTGAGAAACAGATACTCCTGCCTCCAAAATATGTCTTGGGAAATCTGTAAGAACAAAAGTGAATAATTTCTAATGCATTGCAATGTAGGAGAACATCTTAATTACCCAGGAAATATTAAAGATTACAAATAAATATCCCACAAATATGGCCTATCTGCTTATGACTACTAAATTGATTACTTTGAGATTTTTTTCAGATTTGACAGTTGTATCAATACATTAATCATTAAAAACAATAAATAATTACTTTTAGCTAGGTAGATATAGCTTATATACATACTGAACATGGAATCACAGAATGTTCAAGTGGTAAAGTTTATACAGAGTATCTAGCCCCATACAAAGCTCACATCCTGCTGCTCCCCTTTCCCATGCCTGTGGCAGACATTAACCAGCCCTCTTTTCTGCTGAACATGACAATGGCCTCACAATCCCTATCAGCAGACCCCCTCTGAGCCACGCATTCTCAACCAGACAGTACACACCCAAGGGACCAAAACTTGGTTCTAGGAAGATGAAAAATATTTAGATATTACAATGGTATGTGTCCTTTCAAAGGGTCACAGTACATAAAGAGATACACAGTATATCTATGACATTAAAATTACATGGGGTGTGGGGTGACGAATAAAAAAGTCTGAAAAGATTTCTTATGAGGTTGAGAACCACCACTCTGGGCAATCACTACCAAGCCCCTGAAGGTGGCACATAAAGGTAAAGCTATCTGCCATCCCAGATAGCCTAAGCATTCATTTTACTGAAAGGGAAAGTGAGTCTCAGGTAAAGTGAATTGTCCCAGTAGACATATATAGGAATTGGCCTAGTGAAGACTTAAATTCTGACTTCCAGTTAAGTGCCCAGTTCACTTCACAATGTGTCACGTTATCATTATCAGGAGAGCCTATTTTTCATCTATTTGGTTAAAATTACATTTCTTTATAAAGTAGACAGAAAGGAATAATACAAACTATTAACGGAAAACTAAATTGTTAATTAATTCACATCGTAAATGGTATAGAGAAAACAGTACAGCTAATGCGGAATACCTACGGCTCCTTTACTAAGCATCTACTGTGATCAAGGACCTGTGCCATGTCTCAAGTTCCCATGAAAGAGGGCTAGATAATCTTGAAGATCTCCTTGTCCTGTCATACTGTGTGGATCCCCATCTTATGTGTACATCAGTGAGCTGAAGGAATTGCAAAAAGTGATCATAATGATAATAATAATACACACAATCAGTCCCTAATCACTCAAGTTATTCAAAGTCAAAAGGAGGCTAAACTCCTCAGTAATTGCTTGGTTGTGAAATGGACTTTGTTGGTTTTTTCTAAGTTGCCCTTGAAACAGTCCACATGGGCTGGACCACTTTTACAAAGCAATTCTATAAGAGTAAAAATCCCAGGGAAATTCTGCCAAGGTCAAAGCAACAGACTTTCCATTCAGAGCATCATCCATTCTGGCCAGAGTGTGGCTGCCAAAACTCTTTACATGAGCAAGGAGAGCTAATGAATAGAATTTGCATGGAATAACTTAAGCTAATATTGGCATTCCAAGAAGACATCTGTGCCGACATCTTACTCTCTCCTTTCTCATCTCTCCTCACTGTCACCAAAGTGACCTCTCTAAAATGCACATCTGGCCTTCCCTGGTGGCGCAGTGGTTGAGAGCCCGCCTGCCGATGCAGGGGACATGGGTTTGTGCCCCAGTCTGGGAGTATCCCACATGCTGCGGAGCGGCTGGGCCCGTGAGCCATGGCCGCTGGGCCTGCGTGTCCGGAGCCTGTGCTCCGCAGCAGGAGAGGCCACAGCAGTGAGAGGCCCGCATACTGCAAATAAATAAATAAAATAAAATAAAATAAAAGGCACATCTGAGCATGTCATTCCCCTGCTTACATAATCTGGATGGCTCCCTACTGTCTACAGGACTAGTCCAAACACCCTGGCAAGGCACACAGAGCTCTTCTCAGACTGGTTTGGTCTACCATTTCTGCCTCCTTTTCTTTTCTTTCTTTTTTTTTTTTTTTTTTGCAGTACACGGGCCTCTCACTGTCGTGGCCTCTCCCGTTGCGGAGCACAGGCTCCGGACGCACAGGCTCAGCAGCCATGGCTCACAGGCCCAGCCGCTCCGTTGCATGTGGGATCTTCCCGGACCAGGGCACGAACCCGTGTCCCCTGCATCGGCAGGCGGACTCTAAACCACTGTGCCACCAGGGAAGCCCCTGCCTCCTTTACTGATACCTCCCTACCTCATTCACCTCTCACCCTTTTGGCTCTATACTTTAGCCAAACCAAGAAACTACTTACCCCTCAAGACAACCATGTCCTTTCCTACCATTGTTTCTTTTCAGAAGCTGTACTCCTTCTGGGAGATCTACAGCTGACAAACCCTTATCCTTCAATACCCACCTCAGATATTACCACATTTTGAAGCCTTCCTTGATTCACCCTCAAGCAAGGTTGATGATTTTTCCTCATAATGGACAATTTAGAAATTCATACCATTGCTAATGTTAGTAAGACCACAAACTTCCTTCAGGGATGAGATTGTGTCTTCTTTTTTGCATGGTCAGCACATAGTAGATGTTCATCAGATGTTACTGAATGGATGAATAGTAAATACTGATTTATGGAATTCAATTAACACAATTGCTATTGATACCCATGTAGCCTACCAGAACTGCCCAACTTATAGTCCATGTTTACTCCTTAATTATATAACTATGGTATTCTGCAGTGTTTCTCATGGGTGGGAACAACTTAAGAATTTTTAAATTATGTGTGACAGAATCCCACATGGACACAATATTAAATAACACTGATTTTCATGTTGGAAAAATTATTCCTTTTCCAATTCTTTTTTAATCTTTCTGATGATATAAAGGAGAAAGATTCAGTTTGATGCCATATGACTTCAGCATCTCTCTAAAAACATGCTAAAATTTCCCTTTTTAACAAAAAGAGAACAGGACTTAGGATCAGAGACTTCAGTGAGAATCAATACTTAGCTAAAATATAAGGACACTGCTTCATTCTCATTGTTTTTATTTTCATGGTTACTTTTCAGTTTTAGAAAGTGATACTAGCTTTTTATTTACCATGGAGATATGAAGTTTTCTTGTTAAATATATTTATTTAAGTTAGAAAATAAGTCAGTTTAAAGAAAAACAATAAGGAAATATCATTACAGGTCTTGTTAGTATTGCAAAAATAGAGATGATGGGATCCAAATACCTAGCTTGAGTGAACAAAGTCTTAGAAGGCAAAGGATCTGAGGGGATCACAAGTCCTCTCAAGTTAGTAAACGTCTTTGAGCATGTGTTTATGAATTAGCAGAGTACAAGTAATAATTGCTACTTTTCCTATTCAAATCTGTTGTAAAAATCAAATGAAATAATGTGTGAGGAAATGCTTTGAAAATTGTAGAAGGCAACATTATGATCATCAAAACAACCAACAACCACCTCATCACAGTATACGATTCCTTCCCATCCTGCCTCACCCAGTGTGGTTGAAATTAAACTTTGTTGACTTCTAATGGATTTAATACTCCTCATCCCCAAATTCCTGTTAAAATGACAAAGGCCACTTTTTAATGATATATATATATATTTTTTTAACGTCTTTATTGGAGTATAATTGCTTTACAATGGTGTGTTAGTTTTTGCTTTATAACAAAGTGAATCAGCTATATGTATACATATATCCCCATATCTCCTCCCTCTTGTGTCTCCCTCCTACCCTCCCTATCCCTCCCCTCTAGGTGGACACAAAGCACCAAGCTGATCTCCCTGTGCTATGCGGCTGCTTCCCACTACTCAGTCATAAAAAGAAACGAAATTGAGTTATTTGTAGTGAGGTGGATGGACCTAGAGTCTGTTATACAGAGTGAAGTAAGTCAGAAAGAGAAAAACAAATACCGTATGCTAATACACACTTATGGAATCTAAAAAAAAATGGTTCTGAAGGACTTAGGGCCAGGACAGGAATAAAGACGCAGACGTAGAGTATGGACTTGAGGACACAGGGAGGGGGAAAAGTAAGCTGGGACGAAGTGAGAGAGTGGCATGGACGTATATACACTACCAAAGGCCATTTTTAAAATAAGAAAATATCTCAGGAATGGTATCATTAATTGATCAAAATAAATGAGAAATTTCTGCCAGATGTAGGGCACATAGGGCCATTTGAGGAAATCACTGACCACTCCACTACCCAAGACAAGTAAAGGAGAAGATACCAGGGCCTGTAACAGCACCCTCAAGTCAGCAGGCAACAGTCCCATACTCTGGGAAACAGGGGAAGGGAGCCCCATTAGGTTGAGATGCAGAATGGAGGGAAGTGCTAACCTCAAACACACAAATGACTTCTGGGACCTGCAATAGTTCAAGCAATCAAGATGGGGTGGTCTATTGGGGTTCACCAGAGTTATTCTTGCCCTCCAGCCACACACAAAAAGGACAAAAATGCTAAGCAAAGAAGTGATCTTTTCACTTCCAAGTAATTGGACCTCAAATTTAACAAAATAAAAGTAGAAGATCCTATTCTCCCTTTTCCCCTTATACTTTTTCCAGAGAACTTCAACCAGGAATCTACAGAATCTGTGAATCTATAGAACCTATAGAAAATGTGCTCACCTCAACCTCAGATCCTGGATAAGTTCTGCTTTAAGCCTTTTGAGTTCATGGGAATTTTAATATGGGACACCAGCAGAATTGGAATGGCCCAAAAGCCAATGATATTTGACGTTCTGTTACCGGAAGTAGAGTGTTCAGAAGAAGGGAGGTAGGTGGGTTTGCTCTGCTTTGCAAAGATTAGGCTTCACTTCTGGTCATTCACTCTGACAAATTCTAAATCCATATATAACAAAGTCTTTTTTTTTTTTTTTTAATTATGTGTCTACAATCCCTCCCACCCCTCCCACCCCTCCCAGCCTGCCCCAATAACAACTCAGCCTAAGACAGGAGAGAAGAAGAGAAATTAAAAGAGCCTGGAACTTCCCTGATGGTCCAGCAGTTAAGAATCCACCTTCCAATGCAGGGGACACAGGTTGAATCCTTGGTTGGGGAACTAAGATCCCACATGCCGCAGGGCAACTAAGCCCATGCGCTCTAGAGCCCGCACACCACAACTAGAGAGCCCACGTGCCTCAACAAAAGATCCCGCAGGTTGCAACTAAGACCTGACACAGCCAAATAAATAAATAAATAATTTTTTAATTAAAAAAAAAATCTATCAGATCAATAAACTGCTATGACCAGACTTCTCAAGAGGTGGATGTCCTAATTACAAAAAAAAAAAAAAGAGCCTGACAGTGCTGATTTGGGGAGCTGTCTCAGAATTTTGACAGAGGAAGATGAAAGACTAAAGTGGAAGCAGAAAGAAATAAAGAAGATAGAAAATGTGAATTTCATGTTTTTCTCTGACTCAGGAAATGAACCCTTTGGGGTTTTCAAATAAGTTCATTAAAGATCTCAATTCTTCTCAATCACTTTTGGTTGCTGACAAGGGCTTTAGTGTGACATAAGCCCTCCTGCTTTATCTGATTATACATACTTCAACAGAGCAAACTGGAGGGTGTTCAAAGTAGATTGGCTCAACAGGTAAAAGACTGAAAGTAGTGTTGCAGGCAGGAAAGCTTAAAGGAAGGGGATTTTTAGCTAAAAAAGCACAAGACTTAGGGGTAGGGGCTGAAGGAACTTATTTGCTATATGTGGCCCTGAGAGGGAGAATTGAAACAATCTGTAGAAACTACAGCAGGGATAGAAATCTGCTCAATAATAGGAGAAATTTCTTTTTTAACTAACAGTGCTGTGTGAGAAAGAATGGACTTCCTAGACTTGAGGGAGGAAGAGGAAGGGTTGGGGGTTGCCTGTCAAAGAAAGTGTCCAAACTTAGTTTGGAGAACCTGTTCACTGGGGCAATTCAAGCATGTGGGAGTCGGGATGAGCATTGGTTTTAGGACCTTCCTAATGGATACAAAGATTAGGATGAAGAGGGGGGAAAAAAACAAGTGTCTGAGTTTTAAAGATCGCAAAGCTTTAAGGCTCATAGATGCCCAACACCAACTTTCAAATATGAAGGGCATTTTTCCAAATAGAGTCATTGAAAGGCATTCTCTTTTGCTAAATCTAAGATGGTCCTGTCTATTCTCTCGAAAGAAAAATAAGCAACTTATTGCCTCTCCAATTCCCTTGTCCTAGGACTTTGTTCCAGACAGTTTGTCTCCTCCATGGTGACAAGTTACATTTCCACAGTCCATTACACCTCTGGCCTGAGAAAGATGTGAGGTTTGCCTGGTAGGCTGGGCTACAGCTGAGGCTTCATAATCTCACCTTGGATTAAATACAGACTCCCAAAGGACAAACTCTCCTCTCCCAAGGGTATCTGCCTCCGCAATCTCATCTCAAATGGACTGAGCCAAATTCAAAGACTCCCCAGAGAAAGCTAAGGTCAGGAGTTAAAAACAACAGTTGAAATCTCAAAAGAGACTGCAGGAGAGCTGGGTCTTCTCCATCCCTGGACTAAGACTCAGGCAATAGCTGGCTGAGCATGACTCAGAAGACATTTCTGTGCCTGTGAACAAAGCCCAGGCCTTTGGGCTGCGTGATCGTCACATCACATTCATACTAGTGAGCCAACAGGTGAGCTGCACTAACTAGCACATCAGATTGCTTTCTGGACAGGATTTCTGCAGAGTCCACTCCTCACAGGGAAGGCAAGAAATCTGAGTAAGACAATAGGAGCAACCGCAATGAATCAACAATAGGATGAGTAAATATGAATGTGAGCACCTACTACACCCTTGGCCCTGGGTGGGCTCAGGAAATTCACAGATGAAGGAGAGATGGCTCCTGACCTTAAGAAGCTAACAGTCCATGGAGAAAAGCAGATAGATAACCTTATAATAGTAACATAACATGGTGATGCCATCATGGAGATGGGTCCACTGCAGGAGCACAGATAGAGAGCAGTAAATCATTCATGGAGGTTCTCATGGACATTATGTCATCTGAGCCAGAGCTCCCAGGTTGGTCATTCCATTGATAGAATACTAGTGAAAGCTGATTGGTCTGAAGAAGATGTACCTTTGGCTTTAGAGCAAATTATATACATGCCTGTAAAAATACTCAAGGGTAGTTATTAAGAAAGGAAAAAGACTTCTCTGGGTTAGGGAGTATTTTTTTTAAGTGTTTGCTAGGCAGAAACTTCCACTTGGATATAGAGTAATAAAAATAGTGGAGTTTAAGGGGAGTGGTTCAGAAAATGTTGGAAAAGTAGACAGGTCAGGCTGTTAAATAGGAACATGACTTCTTTTGCTCTCTACAGGAACACTGAATAAATACATGAGAGATAAATTTCCACCAAAATTCAGCTGCCTCACTTCTCCTTTGACCACGTTTTGGACAAAGATGTTTGACAAGATAAAGCAGTTCATGCTTCAAGCCGACAGGCCTGCTGGCTTCTGTCCAGGATAAACACTGTCAGTAAAAATCCCTTCCCAACCTCCCGGGAGAGTGCTGACTGGGGCTACCAGCATTCCCTAACTTTTTCTCCTTATGAAGCTTAGAAAGGAAGTCACATCACAGGTCACCAAAAGAGCTGTCATTGACTTGGTCAAAGGAAAAACAATAAACAGAACAAGTGATTCCATCAAACACAGGTGGCACCACTCTCTCATTTTGTCACCAGTTTTACCTGAGGGGCAACTGGATGAACATACCTTTCTTCATAATTCATTTTTGAAGATATTTGAAGATAGTTATCTCTCTTGGAAGATCAAAAGAAGTAGTTTTGGAGTAATAGAACATGCTGTAGATCAAGAATCAAAAATAACTGGGCTTAACTTAGAGCCACTGGATTTTTGTGTCATCTCGGGCAGGTCACTCTGCCTCCCTGGGCCTATTTCCCAGAAGATCTTCCCATTTATTCCAGTTTATTTTGAGAGACTGTGACTTTCAGGTTGATTGATAGATTTGGTTAAACATTGAATTCAATCTAAAGATTCAGATGAAAATACCTTTCACTCACTCAATAAATATTTTGAGTTCCTAGCATGTACCAGGAATTGTCCCAGACACTGCCTGAGATTTAATATTTCCTCATTCCTTGTTCCAAAGAGAATTTGAGGCAGCTTGCAATAATAATTCAGTACAATAAATACCAAGTTTGAGGAAAATAAAGTGAAAGCAGGCATCATTTAATCTCATATAATCAACTAACTGATCATATAAATAAATTTGTAGCATGTCTTTCTTCGTTATTTGCTAGAGGTGCACCACTAACTAATCTCTGAGCTCCTTAGAAGCCAATGTGAAGAAGGAAACGCAATCTATTTCATAAAATTCTGTGTTTGTAAGACACAAATAGCATCAAAGCTATTTCTGATTCTGAGATCTGAATATTTAGTATCAGCTTGACGTTGTTAAATACCTCAAACTACAGAAACCTTAATTCAACAAACATTCACTCACACCTACTCTGTACCAGGTCCTGTGCCAGTTATTAAAATGAGTGAAATGAGTAAGATCTAGTCTGTGCTCTTCAAGTTTTTCTTAAGCATAATCAGGATTTGAATCCTGCAGATCAGGATTTGCAGGCTGTTGCTATCGATTCCTCTATGCCCCATCAATCCCCACGAAAGGGGAGATTATGAAGTAACCTTCTAGTGGTCGTCCTGAGACAGGAACCTGGGACCTGGGACCCTTTGCTGCAGTGCTTGCACCTGGACAAAAGTGTCCTCAAGTAACAAAATACAAAGAAACTATAAGGGACTAAAAATAACTGCGTGCATGTGCAGTTGGGGCAAATTATGGACAAGATACAAAAAGACCCCAAACCCAACTACCACTTCTGAAGAGCTGGGAGCAGGGTACTGCGCAGGCCCCCTGCACACACCACCACCAGAGGGGCAGGACAGACCACCTAAGCCACCCTCAGGCCCGACCCCTGGACCCACCCCCACCCTCACCCTTTACGCCTCAGAGAGCAAGGGAAACTGTTACTTGTTCTCACTCCCTCCTGCTGCAGCAGGAGTCCCAATAAAGCTTGCCTGAATTTCTTGTCTGGCCTCTTATCAGTTTCTATTGATTAAGGAGGCCAAGAACCCTGGTCAGTAACACTCCTAGCTTAGAGGAAATTCCAGCAGTATGTTGAAGCTGGGTATACAGAGATGGGGAGATGGAAGTAAGAACTGGGGGAGAGCCTCTGTGGTTTGGAGACACCCTCTCTCGTCCCCAGTCCTGCTGGTTTGGAACACATTTCTAGAAAACAAGCACGTGGAATTTGGGTATGTTTTAAAGGCTTTATCATCAACAACTAATTTTCCCCACAATGAACTAAAATGCAAACCTTAAAGCAGCGGCAGGATCCCTCCGTCCTGCCTGAAATGCTGAGCTAATGCCAAGCCAAGGGAGTCTACCTCTCTTCAAAACAGCCCGGTTGTTCCTAGATACCCACAGAACTTGACTGGGAAAAGATACTGTCCTTAGGAACACAGCTATATAGATCCTTGAAGGCACCTAGCTCATCATCCTCATTTTCCCAATGAGGAGTGCCATCAAAACTCATTAAATAAAGTGAGTTATGGAGTGGTCAAGTGACATACTCAAAAGCATGCATGGCAGATCAGGGAGTGCACTGCAGGAATACTTCACCGCATGCCTGAATCCTATTTGGAATTTTAAATCTCAGCCCCTTTAGAAGTGGGGCTTCCTGAGTACAGAGACCATGTCTTAATGTCTCATTTTTTTCCTGCAGCCTCAGTGGCCTACCTCATTCCTGGAACTTCATTATGAGCTCAAATTCTGCTGCTTTGATTGGGTTCTTGCAACCCAGGGGCAGGTGGCCTCCATCTAGCACAGATTACTGACACTGGGAACACAGTGAAGCTCCTGAGGAGTTCTAACAAAAACTATCCATGCCTGGGCCCCACCCCAAAACAAGTGAAATCAGAATGCTAGATGATTCTAACATGCAAGTGGGGCTGAAAACCATGGATCTAGCTTCTCATAAAACCAAAGCACGGCCATCCTGTCTTGGTCTGGAGCCCAAAGTCACAATGATCTCTGATCATGGTTTTGGGAAGGTTAATTCCAACTGGATGTCCTTGCCAAGGCTTTCACCATGGTACTCTGAAGGTGTTCAAAATGAAGAGCAGGCTCCTTTTTCCCGTTTAATGTTCATATACTGCCATCTAGTGGTGCCTTTGGCTTTTCTGGAGGTATGTCTCATAAAAAACACAATTGTGCCTCAGTTGTAGCTGAGAGATCCTGGGGTGTCAGAACCCCAAGCCATCTTATTATTTGGATGTTTTTTCTTGCAAAATATTCCATGATTTCTTCTTCCAGGGTGTCTACAAGTCCTTAATTTTATTTGGATAAAGAATCAAGGGTGGAATTGGACCCAGGCCTAAATTGAGAAGCAGGATGACAGCTTTGCAGGTTCAAGAATCTGCATATAAGCCCTGGCTCAGCAATGTGCCAGCCACGTGACCTTGGAAACATCATTTCATTTCCTGGTGCTTCATTTGAAAGACAGAAAGAATAATTCTGCCCTCTACAGGGCCAGGAAGTTTTTACAACAAATGAGATCACTAATGTGCAAATTTGTTACAAACATCCATAATCATGAAAATAAATAAACAAATACAAACACACACACACACACACATACCAACATAACATGATAGATTGATTCATTCATTGTTATGCAAGTTTAGACACATACAGTACATGAACAATCAATAACAATTCATTGATTAAATAACTGGGAGCTAATCCTATGATCTTAAAGATGACAAAATTACCTTTCAAATAGGTGGCTACAACTTTTTATATATAACAGATAAAATTCACATCCCACTGAATTTTAGTGTAGATACACTAACTTGACTGAAAGATCACCAAAGCAAAGAACCCCTCAGATGAGGTCATCAGAGGCTCTATAACGGCATTTTCCATTTAGAGAGGTTATTGGGGAAGACCTAAGGGAGGAAAGAAAGACCTGTGGGAGGATTCTAATTAGGAAATCTGTGCATGACATTACTAACCAGGAAAACCCAAGGTAACATCTCCCTCCCAGGGAGACCACCTAGGAAAGCAAATCAGGAAGTTGCAAAGAAAGAAGTCCTGCAAGAGCTTTCTAACCAGGGAAGTTCTGTGTGCAGGTTCTACCTGGGGACAGGGCTGTTTGATAAGGGACAGCTTAGAAGAGTCTGGCAACTTTAAGACCCACTTAGATGTAAACTTATCTATTGCACAATTTGTTATTTTTAAAGCAAATTTTGTGGGGAAAAAAACAGGCAAACTAGTGGTTGGCTTAATTTTCCATCTCTCACTGATTACACTGGATTCAAAGAGCTAAGAGTGTGGATAAGGCAACTTAAAGGGAGGCCTTGGGAAAAAAAATTTTTTTAATGCTCTTATTGGAACAGCAACAGGTCTCCAACTCTGGCATTTCTAAGAACCACCTGAAACCTAGTTCTAAATGGGCCCCAGGGCAGAAATCCTGACTCAAGAGCTCTGGATGGGGCCCATGAATTTCCATTTTTAA
The DNA here is from genome assembly GCF_949752795.1 of Hyperoodon ampullatus. Lineage (NCBI taxonomy): Eukaryota > Metazoa > Chordata > Mammalia > Artiodactyla > Ziphiidae > Hyperoodon > Hyperoodon ampullatus. The sequence goes on from NC_136919.1 coordinate 33,828,338, forward strand.
TGGACACTTGCAGGTGATTCTGTCCAGGTGCTCCACAGACAGCACCTTAAGAAATCCCAGTCAAGATGCCCCTTTTCTTCCATGCTTCAGATGTTAGAGGACCGCTGATTTTGATCCAGTAGAGTGGGGCAAGAAGTACTGAGGTAGGTTAAGCCAACAGTTTTGGCATCAGACAGCTGGTAGAGGTCAGGAAAAGGTGTCCCCCAGCAGGTCACAGGACACAACCAAGCACTGGGTGTTTGACATGCAATTTCTCTGCTTCTCACTATTGGAAAGGAGGTTGCTATTGTCTCTATTTCACCATTAAGGTAGAGTTTACCCCTTGTTACCTCTGCCATATCATTACCCAGGGATGCTGCAGTGGTTCCCAGGGTCACTTTAGCAGGACATCAGGGCCTTTACACATGCTGTTTCCTAGACTTGACTATTCCCTCTCTAGTCCCTGCCACCAATCCCTCCTCTGTCTGGGACTCAGATCTAAACACTCAACTCTTTTCTTGCAAGACTCCAAATCAGAACTAATCATTTATTTAACAAGTAATCATTGGCTACACATGTTGCAAAGGTATTTCATATAATACAATGATCTCACAAACTAGGAATCATCATCTAGAACAGGGGTCAGCACAATATGACCCCCGGACCAACCAGACAGTCACCTGGTTTTGTAAATAAAGTTTTACTGAAACAGAGCTACACCCATTTGTTTACATATTATCTTTAGCTGTGGCAGAGTTAAGTAATTGAGTCGTTGCAAATATTACTATGGCCTGCAAAGCTGAATATTTACTATCTGGCTCCTTACAGAAAAAGTTTGCCAGCCCTGGTCTAGAAAAATGAGTAACACCTAAGACAGTACTGCAGACACTTTGAATCCTTCTTAAATAATTTGAAGCCAGACTCTCTGACTTCTGAACTAATGCACAATTATGTTTCCACTCTTTCTACTCTTAGAATCTTGTTTATATCTCATTTAAAGCATGAATCATCATTCTGCTCATATAGAGGCCATTCACTTATTCAACTAATTTTTATTGCACTCCTGCAAATAATAAAGCATTCATGTTCTCCAGGATCTAACTACTAGAGCAAAGACCTTCAAACTTTTCAGATTATTAACCCCTATCAGTAAAACAACTTTTGAACACACAACCACAATATAGGTATATTTATTAATCATGAAGTATACATGTGTACCATTGTATCAACATATTAGGTACATTACAAAGCATTCAAAACATAGAGTTAGGAATTCTATTTTTCCCGTATCCAACTTTGAGAACCACTGGACTAAAAGATTTATAGGATGTTGTGGAAAATACTAAGGAGAAAAGTGAACATGGCTTAAAAAGACAAAAGGGACCAAATGCAGGAAGGGCATACCAGAAGAAGGACATTTGATCTGAGTTTTGGAAATGAGCAGAAGATCATCAGGCAAAAAATTGGGGGGGGACGGGGAGGGCATTCTATACAGGGGAGACAGCTTGTCCAAAGACACAGAGGTAAGAGAGAGCATGCTGTGTTCATGCAGTTTTGTTATCTATAAAGGGGGGATAGAGGCAGATGAGGCAGGTCAATGTGATTGAAACCAGACTCTGAAGGGCCTCATATGTCAGGTTAAATCTTAAGTTTATCCTGAAAGCAAAGAGGAGATATTTAAGCACAGGACTGACATTATTAGGTTTATGTTAGAGAGATCTCACTGGAAGTTGGGTGAAAGAAGGGTTAAAGGAAGAGACTGGAGGCAGGAAGGTTAGTTCACAACATTCATTGAACACTTGTTTGCTCCAATTATATAATCAGGTCTGTTTTTTAATTGAGAACTCCTTGAAAGCCATGGCAGTCATATTCATCTTGTCATTCTCCCCTTCTGCAGCCAACACTGAGCTAATATATGGAAGCTAATGACTACTGAATTATGCTGAATTGACACTTTCTCCCATTGCAAAAAGGACATTTCCCAGGGTGAAATCTTTGCCACCTCGGGAAAACCATCATGGCCCCGGGGTCTATGCATGAGACAGGGAGATAAACAGACTTGAGGAGACATGACTCCATACTAGAAGATCACAGGCCTCATAAAAGACTGGCATTTGGGCTGACTCGGCACTTGGAGAAACTGCTGAGGATGTACATGTCAGACCAGCCTGACTGAGTCCACATCTCCAGGCCATGGCTAGATGAATCAGTGGGTACCAGTCACACCCCAGGCAGTGTTGGGAGGTTGGCTGTGGATGACTGCCCGGTGGTGAGGCAACTGATCAAGCACATGTGTAAAGACTGATATTGAGTGCCTCCTGTCAGGGAAGTCAGTTTTATTCTTCTAGAGCACAGTTTTCTGGCCTGTTATTGATTTTTTGACAGGTACACAGTCAACAGGAGGGAGCCCAGCACACTGGGTTGTCAGAAATAAAAATTCAAGAATTTACCCTCTTTTACCAGTTCTTTACCCTCCACCTCTTTCTAGCTGAGTATTGAAGAACAAAGTGGGAAATGAGACTTGAATGGAAAAACTACTCACTGTGGCTTGAACTCAGGGCCCCATTTAGGGGCATTAGGAAACCTCAGAGTAGAAAGAGCAAAAAACAATGTAACTGCAGATTGTAACCCTGGATAGTCTGCCTCCTGGGCCTCAAAGAAAGTTGGCTGGTAGTGTAATGAAAATGACACTGAGGTTTATAGAGGAAATCCTTCAAATACTAAATATCAGGAAGATGATTTCAAATATACACAGTTTAATATAATTTGTCATAAAAATAGGTCAAAGAGAAAAATCATATGTGATTCCTATAAACACTAGAGAGGTGCTTGAAAAATTCAAAACCCACTCTTTATTTTTTTTTAATATTTAAAATAAGAACAGATGCTGTTTTAACATGAGAAAATATGTATCTTAACCAAAAACCCACTTGATTATCAGGAAAACAGTAGAAGAAGCATTTCCATTAAGGTCAGAAGAACAACAAGAAGTTCTTTGCCACCACTAATATTTACACTTATTTTGAAGCTACTAACCAACACAACAGATAAAATAAAGAAGTAATAAATATAAAAATTGGAAAAGAGGCAATAAAATTATGAGTACTTACAGATAATATTATTTGCTTAGAAAATATTATTTGCTTAGATAATATTAATTGCTTAGAAAAGCAATTAACAAATGTTTAGAAAAAAGGAGAGAATTCATTAAGGGTGGATGGATACAAAATTAATGTACTGAAACTAATAACTTTCATATACTAATAGTCAATTAAAAGATATAATAAAAGAAAGAAGATTTACAATATAATCAAAAAAGATTAAAGACCTAGGAATAAAAAAGATCTAGATAAAGAAAACATCTATAAGATCTATATACAGAAAACTTTAAATGTTACTCAGAGGCAAAGAGAAAGCAAACAAATGGTAGAAGGCATGCTGTGTTCCTTGATAAGAACACTCAATATCATAAAAAACATCAGTTCTCTTAAATCAATCTATAAATTTAACACACTTCCAATAAAAATACCAATGGGACTTTTCTTCAACCAGGCAAGTATAAACAAGCATATTCTAAAGTTTACATATGAAACAAACAAGTAAGAGCAACCCCCCCCCCCCAAAAAAAAAGTTTGAGGGGAAGAAAAAAGAGAGAAAAGCAACCACTGGGGGACCAGTCCTACCAGATATTTAATGTTTTAAAAGCTATTAAAAATAGTTTGAGATGGGCTCAAGAGCAGATAGATCAATGGAACAGAGTAGAAAGTTCAGAAATAGATGCAAATATATGTAGGCCATTATTCAATAAATGATGTTAAGTCAACTGGGTAGCCATCTGGAAAGAAAAATAAAGTTGGATCCATACCTCACATCTTATGTGAAGCTAATTCTAGATGTTTCAAAGATTTAAATGTGAAAGAATAAAAACATAAAAATAAAAGAAGTAAACAGAGGAGAATAGCTCTTTATATTTCAAAATGGGGGAGAGGATGATTCTAAGTCTGACAGAAAACACACCCTGATAAATGAGACTACATAAAAATGATTATGTTTGACTTCTTAAGTCAAAGGAAAAACAATGTGGGGAAGATGCTTGCAACTCATACCACAAATAAATGATTAATTTCCTTTAAGTTATAAAGAGCTCCTACAAATCAATAAGAAAGATAAACAGATAGTTCTTGGAAAGGAAATGTGAATACCTCCTAAACAATTATTAAGATGTCTCAATATCATTCATAATATAGAATGCAAATTAAAACCACAGTGAGATATCATTTATCACCTATCACTCTGGCAAAGATCAAAATGTTTGGTAACATTGTGTGGGCCAGCGTGTGGAAAAAGAAGCACCCCATACGTGGCTGGTGGGACTGGACTATGGATTGCCAAAACACCCATGGAGAACAGTATGGCACTATCCATCGAAATTTTAAATACATAGGTCTTTTGATCCAATCATTTCTCTTCTAGGAATTTATTCTACTTGTTTGAAATGAGATACGTTCACTGAAACGTAATTTGTACTAGCCAAGTTTTAGAAACGATACATATCAATGGAGAACTGTTTGATTGGATTATAATATATGCATACGCAGTTTTTTTTTGTTTTTTTTTTTTTTTGTGGTAGGCAGGCCTCTCACTGTTGTGGCCTCTCCCGTTGCGGAGCACAGGCTCCGGACGCGCAGGCTCAGCGGCCATGGCTCACAGGCCCAGCCACTCCACGGCATGTGGGATCTTTCCGGACCGGGGCACAAACCCGTGTCCCCTGCATCGGCAGGCGGACTCTCAACCACCGCGCCACCAGGGAAGCCCTACGCAGTTTTTTTTATAGTTGCAGCAGCCTCATCTGTACTAAAATAAAATTATTTCTATGATACATGTTCAAGTCAAAAAAGCAAGGCATAAAAAATAGAGAAAAGAGGGCTTCCCTGGTGGCGCAGTGGTTGAGAGTCCGCCTGCCGATGCAGGGGACACGGGTTCGTGCCCCGGTCTGGGAAGATCCCACATGCCGCGGAGCGGCTGGGCCCGTGAGCCATGGCCGCTGAGCCTGCGCGTCCGGAGCCTGTGCTTCGCAACGGGAGAGGCCACAACAGTGAGAGGTCCGCGTACAGCACACACACAAAAAAAAAAAAAAAAAATAGAGAAAAGAAAGAAAATATGCACTTGTACATGCATAAGCTACCTCTGGAAAAATAAACAAAAAACTAGTAATAGTGAGTGCTTCTGTAAAAAGGACCAGGGTGGCTAGGAAACAAGGGTGGGAGGGTAATTTATTTTTCACTGAGTACCCTTATGTGTCTTTTAAGTTTTGTAGCATAAGCACCACCTATTAAAAAATAATAATACCAATGTAATTTTTAAAATATGTACCACCACCACCCTTCCCTGGAACTGATTGAATCTGTGGAATTGTGAATGGTCTGTGCAGGCACAGATTCAAAAAATCTGGAGACTGACAGGGGTCTTACATCATCCAGTCCAGCCTCCACTATAACTACTAAATCACCCCTACAATCACGTAAGTAAAAATAAGGTCCACAGACCAGCAGCAGCAGCATCACCTGAGAGCTTGTTAGAAATGCAGAAACCCAGACGCTGCCTCAGACCTACTGTATAAAAAACTGCTTTAACAAGAACCCCAGGTGATTTCTGGGCACAAATAGTCTGACAAGGACTCCCCTACTATGATCCTGTCACATCACCAGGGAAGGGAAGGGGAGATGGCTTCCTTCTTAATTTGCCTATTCATCTTTAATAATTACCATATACTGAGTACCAGTATGTGCCAGAAGGTCACAAAAGTAGTTAATCTTCACTAATCCACACAAAAATTCCATGAAGCACGTAGTCTCCCAAGGTGAGGAACAGGTACCACTGGCAGTGTGAGAGATAGTTCTAGGCAGAACACCTAAACTGTACACCATTTTCCTACAAAGTGAGAATACTGTTCCCTTTTCAAATCTTTTCGATGCTTTTAATTATTCAAAAAGAGAGTCACACTTTGGTGCTATGTGTCTTTCATGGCACTTTAAATTTTTTATAACCCCTCCATCTAACTATTTTCCCCTTTACAACTTGCACTCTCTCTCTCAACAACTCAGTTACTGAGTTATTATAAGGAGCCTTCTTGTAGCTTCCTCTCACTGGTTTCGGATCCACATACAGAAAAGAACTGAGAAGAGAACTTGACCAATGAGATGTTAAAATGTTCTCCAGGGGGAAGATAAATAAATAGGTGGTGACGGTGCAGAAGTAAGAAGGCAGATCAATAGAAAGCAACAGGTAGTTCAAAACCAAATTCAAGTTTATTTTAGACCATGATCAGCATGTAACCTCTCAAATCAGAAGAGGAAAAAATTTGATAAATGGCATTAACTGGATAATAAATTGGGAAAATGTAAACAAACAAGTATTGGATGGATTAATGATTTAAATGTGAACAAAGCATATATCAATATGTGTATTATCTAAGAAAGGGGAGGATATTCCTAAACACAGCACTCAAAGCACAACCTGAAGGATGAAACTGATTTAAAACTTTTAAATTTCTGTATATCCCAACCATCATAAAGTTAAAAGACAAAGTTAAAAGACAATTAATGATATCGTAACTATTCATAAAATAAAAATCTTACAAATCAACAGGAAAACAAACCTTCTGCATTTCAAATGGACAGAGAAGAAGAGCAAAGAAGTCCAAAATGTGAAATACAAATATCAAAAAATACACAAAAAAGTTTATCACTATTAATTAAATATATGCAATGTTAAACACTATGATTATCAACAATAAATTAGAAAATATTAAACAGCATTGAACTTGGAGATGTGAGGATTTAGAGAAATGGGCATGATTATATACTGGTGGCAGAAGTTTAAACTGGTATGATGTTTTCAACCACAGTTTGGCTATTTGTACTTAAAAAAGAATTATATATATATATATACATACACACACACACACATATATACATATATATACATACATATACACACACACACATATATACATAGTTTCATTTAGCAAATGTAGTTCTAGAAATTTAGCTTGTGGAAATAAAGGTTGGAAAAGGAAGGAAGGAAGGAAGGAAGGAAGGAAGGGAGGGAGGGAGGGAGGGAGGGAGGAATAAATAAATAAATGAAGGGAGGGACGGAAGAAGAAATGGAAGGAGGTAGGAAGAGGAGGGGGTACATTTAAATATCCAACAATAGGAAATTGGTTGAATAAATTATGGTCTATCTGTCTAATGGTATATAATGCAATCATTTTACAGATATTATAGAAGCAGATTTATTAACCAAAAATGGTCATGTATTACTGAGTGAGGAGAAAAAGATCTAAAAACATCATTTTCAAAGCAATCTGTGTGTGTGTGTATGTGTGTGTGTGTGTGTGAAATATATAAAAATATGTGTACAGGATTTTTATTACTGCATTGTGATGAGAGCAAAAACAAAACAAACTTGAAACAACCTAGATTCCAAACAAAGCACGCTGGTTAAGTGACCTAATTATGGTATAGCAATACCACAGGTATTAAAAAGAAAGGGGTATATCTATAAGTGCTGATATGGAAAGATATCTGAAACATTTAGCAGAAAAACCAAGGTAAAATACAGCATGAAAAATATGATCTCATTTGTGGAAATAAAAAAGACATATGGCTACAGATATGATTTCATATACATATATATCTTTGAAAACACTATAAACAGTGGTTAATTACACAGATGGAAGCCTAGCTCAGGGGAATGGAAAGGGAGACTCATCAATTTATACCTTTCCATAGTGCTTGAAGTTTTCCTATATGCACTAATTATTATGTGTATATACAGGCTCAACAGCTCATAGAAAAGAAAATATATATATATATAAGGATAAACCCCAAAATGCTAATAGTGATTATCACTGGCTATTGAGATTGTATTTTTATCCTTTGGTTTACATTTATTTCCCTATTTTTCTATAGTTAACACATTAATTATATAGTTAATATATAGTTAATATATTTTAATCATTTCAAAAATAACTGATGACATGGGGAAAATATTATATAGTATATTTAAAAGGCAGAATACAAAATGTTATATCAACCTTGATTTTGTTTTAGTGTATATTTACATATGCATAGAAAATGATTGGAAGGAAATGTATAAAACAGAATTATCTATCAGTGGGTTTAATGGGCAATCTTTATTTTTTTCTTTATACTCTCCCTGTTTACCAGTTTTCCATATTCAATATTCACTATTTTATAATCAGAAAAATACATGTTTTGAAATAAAATGGAAAAAAAAGGAACTTAACCATCCACATGTTGGAATAATTTGATTCAACAGGATGGAGGAATGACAGAAGGAGAGGACTCTTGGCATTAACAGATAAAAGCAAATATCACAGCCTCCATGGGCAAAGCTGGCATTAGTTGGGAGGTGAAGTACAGAGACTTAAGGAGTTCCCTTGATGTATACTCAGAGAGCACTAGAATCTTGAAACCGTAAGAGATTTTCTAGGTTACTTAACTACATCCTCTAGTTAAACTCTGATCTTGCAGAGGCCTCTGTTGCTCCAGCTACGTGAGGAATGATGACCTGGTCCTTCACTAGTCAACATCCTTGCGGACAGGAAGGAAAAGTAGGTACCAGCATTGTGCACTAATGGGACCAGCCCGCTCCCTGGGATAGCCCAGTTCCCTGAATATGTCTTCCAATTATTCACCTTCCTAATAAATGCGAAGTGTTAGATATAGTGGATCAGCCCCTACTTCACCTTCTCCCAAACTCTGGCTCCTCCGCTTCCCCTCTACAGTACCTGTCTCTGCTGGGACATGAGACAAAGTAGGAAGTTTCCCTAGGAGACCCTTCTCCCATGACTTAAGGCCCAAAGGCAATGATTACCTAAGTGTATTCTACAGAGAAGCACAGGGCTCATGGAAGCATCTGACAGAGCAGTCATACCCACGATGCCCTGCCTATGGGGGCGAACACTCCACTTCCCTTGAGTTGCAGCTCAGTTCAGATAGCATTGGGACACTCTCCTGTGACCAACCTCACACATTACTCACTCCTGCACAGGTAGGTGGAAGGCAGTTTGCCACAGCACTGTTTCCATGGGTTTGGGCACACAAGGACATTCCATTAAGCCCAAAGAGCAAAGCACTCCTTTGAAAAACAAGGCAACCAATTTTGAAGGGAACCTATCTGTGGGTAGGAATGAAACAGTTAAATTGCAAAATCTCCAAAGAATATCAAGTAGGCGATTTTCACTCACAGCTTCTGCTGCCCAGGGAGACATTTGCAAGCGGGAAATAGGAAGCAACCATTAAGAAAAGAACTTGTGGGGCTTCCCTGGTGGCGCAGTGGTTGAGAGTCCGCCTGCCGATGCAGGGGACATGGGTTCGTGCCCCAGTCCGGGAAGATCCCACATGCCGCAGAGCGGCTGGGCCCGTGAGCCACGGCCGCTGAGCCTGCGCGTCCAGGGCCTGTGCTCCGCAATGGGAGAGGCCACAACAGTGAGAGGCCCGCGTACCATAAAAAAAAAAAAAAAAAAGAAAAGAAAAGAAAAGAACTTGTGGGTCATGATGGAGGGTATCCATGTAGCTCTCAAACCAGAAGCTGGTTTTCCTCCAATAAAGTCAGGGATATTCATAAATACCCCTCTGATCATCAAACTGCAAGAAACGGAAAGAATAATTTGCATATGGGAGGAAGAGGACAAGGCTAGTGCTCACCTCCTAAATATAATTAGTTCACACCCATCTGTGTGGTGGCAAACAGAAATAGTTCACTGTGGTCCTCAGTGTGCATCAGAATTATCTGGGATTCATCTAAAAATTACAGATAACTAAGCCCCAAAGATTTTAATCTAATTGGTCTGGGACCAGGGGTGGGCATTGGTGCTTTTTAAAAGACTCCCCAAGAAATTCTAATGAATAGCTGGGATGCAAGTCACTGAGCTAGTGCAATAGAAGTCTAATGGGTGAAACGTGTACACATAAAAGAACAGTCTATGAGCAATGAGGCTGAGGCCCAAAATTGGCCCCTCCAATCTGCTTCCACTCAGTTGCCAGAGGGGTCTTTCTAAAAGAGATATCTCATCACCCTACTCCACCGTTTCTTTAGAACCCTTGAGAGATCCCCATGGTCTATGGGAGAAGAGCCTCCTCAGCCTAACCTGTAAGACCTCTCATGATCCAGCCCCTGCCCTCCTCTTCCTGTTCACACTCCATGTTCCCATGATGCCGGGCTATTTATTTTTCCTTAAAGTGTCATGCTTTGTTAGGTCTCTGCCTTTTCTGTCTGAAATTTCTTCCCTCACTCTTACACCAGACTCACATACCTATATTTTAAGGCTCATGTCAAAAGGTTCCTACTTCCTATCACTCCAGTAAAACGGATCTCTCTTTTCTCTATGCCTCATGTACAGACCTCTCTTTCAGCATACTGTTACTGTGATTGGACATTTGCCTGTGTCCCCACTAAACGAAGCCCCTTGAAGCTCAGGGTCTCTAAGGCTTAGGTTCCCTAAGAACCTAAATAAATGCACTGCCTGCTGATACCACACTCATAAGATCATAAGATCAGGCTGGCCCTTAACATTTGTAGAGCCCAGGTTAAGAATACAAACAGTGGCCCAATTTGCAGATGTCTCAACTATTGAAAAGTTATAAGCCAAGCCAGCCTCCTATTAAGTAAAAAATGCACTATCGGGCTTCCCTGGTGGTGCACTGGTTGCGAGTCCGCCTGCCGATGCAGGGGACACGGGTTCGTGCCCCGATCCGGGAAGATCCCACATGCCACAGAGCAGCTGGGCCCGTGAGCCATGGCTGCTGAGCCTGCGCGTCCGGAGCCTGTGCTCCGCAACGGAAGAGGCCACAACAGTGAGAGGCCCACGTACCGCAAAAAAAAAAAAAAAAGCACTATCTTCCTATCTTGAAAAATATACCCTCAACAATGTGGAAGGCCAGGTTCAAGTGTAGACTTCAAAGACTCTTCAGGGAATCTACACGAGAACTGGAAGACCCAGGGAAAACAGAACCTTGCTCCAGCCTCTGGCTTGCCCCCTTCCCTTCCCCGAAACAGCTCTTACCTGCAGGGTGAGGAGTCTCTTGTACACATAAGTGGTTGCCCCAGCCCACGTGTCCAAACACCATCCCCACCCTCCCAAAACAATCACTCTCTGGGCACCCTTCAGGCCTAGGAGTTCACCTAGTGATGAAGTAAACCCAAGGGAGAATGGACCTGAGAAAGAGGCCCACACAGGATCTAGAAGCAGGATCTGAGTTGTTTGGGCAGAAAATTCAGAGTTCAGAGCATACATGGAGAGCTAGAAGAAAGTCAGAGTGGGGCCCTCTAAGCTTGGAACCCAGGGCAGAGGCTTTTCTTGTACAAATCCAAGGGCAGTTCTGTTTAAGACTCATTTCAAGTATCATCACCTCATCCAAGAAGCTTTCACAGATTCCCCAAGCTAGGACCTGTCCCTCTGTACTCTCAAAGCACCTTGTAGGTATATCAAATTCTGCACCTAGCCAGTGTATTACAATTATCTGTACCTAGGTCTGTCATCTCACTACAACTAGAGGCTTCCTGAGAACATGGACTGTACCTTATTCATCACTGTGGACCCCCAGGAATCTAACACAGAGCGTGGCATAGAGCAGGACCTTATCCATTGACCAATGAATGAATTCATGAAACAGATGATGATGGAGAGGATATTCAACAGACCCAGACACTAACTCCCTTTACCTCTCCAGCCTACGAATTTTACCAGAGATCTTTTGAAGACAAAGAGCAATTAACGTTGGCAACTGTAATAAACTTTAGTTCTATCCATATATAATTTTTGATTGATTACAAATACACTACCTGTTGAGAAACTGAATTGCTTCATTTCATACTGGATTCAATTCTCAAATAATCTTTTTCCTATCCTCATAAAGTGATTCCCCCCTTGCAAAAAAAAATGACACTCTGAGGTCCTGTTGAGGAGGAGGACACAAACTGTGAGCATATGGAGTAATCTCTGAGCAAACCAAGAGAACAACACCTCTCATCAACAGGACTTGAACTGAGCTACACTTCCGATCAAGTGAGAAGGGCCCTTTCTCCTACTCACATCCCTTCTTCCAAAGGACATTCCAAGACTTTAGAACCACCTAAAAGAAGGCATTTCCCTCCAGTAGTGAATGCTTCCACTAAATCTCTGGATGATGACAGAAGCAATTTGCAGATGAGATTAGAGTAACTCTTCTATGGTAGTATGCCTTTTGATTCACGTAGCAGTGGCTGAATCTTCAGTCTGCTGGATTTTTTTTTTTTTCATCATCTGCCAATTCACCCAGAGATATTCTGAAGTTGTGCAATGGGTAGATTGTAATCTCCTGCACCCAGGAAGCAGCAGAAGAGTGAGAGTAGTGAGTCACAGACCACAGCAAAGCCCTTCCATGCATGTTGGGCTCAGCAGGCAAACCCAGAGGATGTAAAGTTCACAGCTTGACAAGGATTATCTTTGTTATTTGTCAACAAACAGCAGTGACCATTGCAAGTCTTGGCAACTTGACATGGAGAGGCCTCGAGGGAAGAAATGGGGGAGCAAGTAAATAAGATAATGAAATACCCCATTCTCCAGATGACCGGCTGTCAGACAGATGTGTCAACAAGAATTTTTATCTCACCCTAATGACCTATTTCTCACGTTCAAGGCAATAGGAGGATGTTCCTTTAGTGGCAGTGGGACCCTCAAGTAGATATGAATAATCGACTGGCTTTGAAATGAAGACTTAAATATCTGGCTCTATTAACTAACAGCTGTGTGACTTTGGGCAAGTCAGGTGACATCTGAGCATCTAGTTCCATACGTCTATAAAATGGGAGTAATATCTGCCCTGCCTGACCCATAGGATTGTTGTAAATATCGAACAAGATAATGAAAGTAAAACAGTCTGTAGCTACAAAGTTCAGTACAAATAATATTTTTATCACCATTATTTTTGGTACTAATAGAAGTTATCCAAAAATCAAATCTGGAGAGACTGGACAGAAGCTGATTTGATTGCATTATGTCCATAGAAGTAAATGCATTTATAAACTAATGTGTAGTCATCAGAATGTCTGCTGTTTACTATCTATTCTACTTCCAACATGCAAAAAATAATAGAAAAATGCCACCCTTGGCCTCTCATGAGGGGCTTAGCACCAGCCCATCCACACAGCTTCACTCCTTATGATTTAATTAAGTCTTCTTTCAGTCAACAGTTACTAAACACACCTTGCAGGCCAAGCCCTTTGCTGGTCAATGGACATACAAACACAACCAAGACAGCCATGTTTCCTGTTCATGGTAAAATCGTGGAGAGAGACAGGTAAAACATTCAGAACACTACATGTTAGAGGAACTTGTATACAAGCTAGGGAAAGTGGGAACAAAAGACAGGAACAGTCATTTCTACTTATCCAATCAGGAAAGCTTCAAAGAAGAAGTGAGTCTTGAACCAAGTCTTAAAAGAGAAGCTGGCCTTCACCAGGCAGATGGCAGCAGGGAGGAATGCCCAAGAGAGGAAACTGTGAGAGCAAATGTTTTAGTGTTCTGGGGGAATTGAAAATTATCTGACTATGGGAGGAAAGGGGACAGTATTAGAGAAAGGTAAAGGGACAGGCAAGAATCATCATAAAAGCCTAAGTATGAAAGCTGACATTTACCCTGTAAGCAGTGGGGATTTAAGGAAACATTTTAAACTTGGCTATGGCATGATTATATTTCCACTTTAGAAAAATGTCTTTTATGTGCTTTGAATATAACATAGAAGAAGAAAAGCCTAGAAGCTGGAAAGCCCACAGAAGAATGCTTTTCCTGCTTATTTCTTTATATAGCAGAATCCTTCTTTCAAGTCAAATCTTAAGTGGGATCTTGATGAAATCAAACAAATAAAAGCAGAGCTGCTTTGGTAGAAGCAGGAGTCCAGGATCAGGAGTCATACCTATATGGCCTCCTTTCAGCCCCACAATAGTACCTGAGGCCCTTCTATGAAATCTTAAGGCTCTTAATATTGGACAATGGTGTGTGTTAAGAAGACAAGAATGGCCCAGGTGAGAGATGAATAAGAGCATAAATGGAGACAGGATCAAACCCACAGTTCCTGGTAATGGATTAGTTGGAGGCGACAAGGAGAAGAAGAAATCCAGGAACAACTGCAGGTCTGACTGGGACAACTGGGTGGATGATGGGCAGCCAAGGAGGGTGGGCAGGTTTGAGGAACAATTAGTTCAGGTATGGCATGTTGGGTTAGAGGAGCATGTGACACATCTGGTGAGGACATCAGGTAGGCAGCTCAGGGGGAAAATCTGAGCTGGAGGGAAAAGATGCGGGAGTCAAGAGCAGGGCCAAGAGCAAAGATGAGATTACTGTGGAAGAGTGGGGAGAGAGAGAAGAGAAGGTGACATGGATCAGACCCCTCAAATCTCCTGTAGTTGAAGAGTAGAAAGCTAAAAACACGGAGTCAGAAATAGGAAGAAAACTGGAAGAAAGTGGCACCCAGAAACCAAGGTACGAGAGGATCTCAAGATTGAATGTTCTGTGTGAAGCCCCAAAGTAGGACAGTAGCATTCCAACTCCTCCAGGACCTGTCACACAAAGAGACAGTGATGCCAACATGGAGGGGACTGAAAGATAAATTCACCTTGATTCTTGGGAAGACACTCTTCCCACAGTCAGAACCAAAGAACAGATATTCAATTTCTAGTGTGTCATGTCCTTGAAGAAGTGTCAAGTCCAATGCTGGATAATTAGGCAATAGTCCCCAGAAAGGAGTAGTGATTTAGAAATTCCAGTGATTGAAAGGGCCTCATAGTTCACCTAGTCCAATTATACCTGTGTTAAGTGGTCACTGCATTTACCTAACATTAGTAATAATGATAATGGTATACAGTATACACAGTGTTTGTTTTTTAACATCTTTATTGGAGTATAATTGTTTTACAATGTTGTATTAGTTTCTCCTGTATAACAAAGTGAATCAGCTATACGTACACATATATACCCATATCCTGTCCCTCTTGAGTCTCCCTCCCACCCTCCCTATCCCACCCCTCTAGGTGGACACAAAGCACCGAGCTGATCTCCCTGTGCTATGCGGCTGCTTCCCACTAGCTATCTATTTTACATTTGGTAGTGTACATGTGTCCATGCCACTCTCTCGCTTTGTCACAGCTTACCCTTCCCCCTCCCCATATCCTCAAGTCCATTCTCTAGTAAGTCTGTATCTTTATTCCCATCTTACCCCTAGGCTCTTCATGACGTTTTTTTTTTTTAGATTCCATATATATGTGTTAGCATACGGCATTTGTTTTTCTCTTTCTGACTTACTTCACTCTGTATGACAGACTCTAGGTCCCTCCACCTCACTACAAATAACTCAATTTCATTGCTTTTTATGGCTGAGTAATATTCCATTGTATATATGTGCCACATCCTCTTTATCCATTCATCTATCGATGGACACTTAGGCTGTTTCCATGTCCTGGCTATTGTAAATAGAGCTGCAATGAACATTGTGGTATATGACTCTTTTTGAATTATGGTTTTCTCAGGGTATATGCCCACTAGTGGGATTGCTGGGTCGTATGGTAGTTCTGTTTTTAGTTTTTTGAGGAACCTCCATACTGTTCTCCATAGTGGCTGTATGAATTTACATTTCCACCAGCAGTGCAGGAGGGTTCCCTTTTCTCCACACCCTCTCCAGCTTTTATTGTTTCTAGATTTTTTGATGATACCCAATCCAAAAATGGGCAGAAGACCTAAACAGACATTTCTCCAAAGAAGATATACAGATTGCCAACAAACACATGAAATAATGCTCAACATCATTAATCATTAGAGAAATACATGGTGTTTTATATGTGCTGCCTCATTTGATTCTCCTCATAGTATCCCTCCAAGTAGTTAAGTGGTAGCTTATCTTCTATAAAATACTCACTACCTCACAAGACAACTCACTCCATTTTCAAAGCATCTCTGTTAAAAAGTCCTTTCTTGTTGAGCTAGAATCTTCCTCCTTGTAGTTTTCCCATTAGTTCTGCCTCTTAGGGCCAGACAAAGCTGGTTTATTTAAAGATAAAAACCATGTTCTCCCCCAGTCTCAGCTCCCTCTCGTCTTCTCTCTCCTCCCTCCACCATGGAAACATATCAATCACCTCCTTCAATCATTCCTTCTAGGGCATGATTTTGAGTCATTTCATCATTCCTTGATAGCTCTCCTTCAAAAAGGTTATATGCCTTAACATTCTAGGCCAGCATAGAGAAGATAAGTGCGTCAGCTTTTTGAGTAACTAGGTAGTAACCATGTAGCACTAATCTAGAAA
This sequence comes from Hyperoodon ampullatus, assembly GCF_949752795.1. Taxonomy (NCBI): domain Eukaryota; kingdom Metazoa; phylum Chordata; class Mammalia; order Artiodactyla; family Ziphiidae; genus Hyperoodon; species Hyperoodon ampullatus. Next base: position 33,844,679 of record NC_136919.1, read on the forward strand.
TGCCTGTCAGGTCTCCATCTGTCCACTCAGTTCAGCACCTCCACCCTCTGCCCTTTCGTCCGTGCTTAGCGTTTCCTGGAGTGGGAAGATTCATCCAGGTTTCCTACTGCTAATGCTTCTGCCTTTCTCCCAACCCAGCCTCCACTTCCAGTTTGAAAAGCTGGGAAGAGAACTAACCCTTATTACCACCTACTAGGGGCTAGATGCTGGGAGAGGTACACTTTCATGTGACTCACCTCACTTAAGTCTCATGACAGCTCTGCAGAACAGTAACTTGTTCAAGGTCACATAGGAAATAAATGATGAAATAGGCATTCAAACCCAGGTCTTTCTGAATCCAAAAATCACCCTCATTGAAATCTACAGCTGTACTGTCCAGTACAACAGCCATTTGCCACATCTGGCTATTGCACATGTGAAATGTGGCTGTCTGAATTGAGATGTGATATAAGGGTAAAATATACAACAGATTTTGAAGACCTAATTCAAAAGAAGAACACAAAACATCTCATTAAAATTTTTATGTTGAATACATGCTACTTAATGCAATGTGGTGACCTAAATGGGAAGGAAATCCAAAAATGAGGGAATATATGTATATGTATAGCTGATTCATTTTGCTGTACAGTAGAAACTAATGCAACATTATAAAGCAACTATACTCCAATAAAAAGTAATTTAAAAAAAATAGGGTAACTGGGAAGGAGATTACAATAGTGATAGTCCACAACATCTAAAAAAAAAAAGTAAAAAAACCAAAATTTTAGAACTGAATGATACTGAAATTGCAATATATCATAATGTATGAAATGGTGCTAATTTGGTTTAAGTCAAAGTTATATCCTTAAATGTTAATATGAGAAATAAAAAAGCTGAAAAACTTTTTTTTAATTTATGTTGATTACATGCTAAAATAATAATATTTTTATATATTGGGTTAAATAAAATGTATTTTTAGAATTAGCTTCACCCGTTTCTTTTTACTTTTTTTAATGTTGCCACTAGAAAATTTAAAATTATATATGTGCTTTGATTTGTGGCTTGCATCATATTTCTTTTGCACATCATTGATCTAGAACACTAGAATGAAAAGTTTCAACTCTTTGGAAATGACTCTCCTAATATAAGAGCATGTAAGTCAAGGAGTATCCATTTAATTAGTTTAGTATCAGATGGGATTAGAAGTTCTTGACCAGTGATGGAATCTGAGCTTTACCTTTCTGCATTCTATCATTGTTTTATGTTTTGTTTTATTTTTCAAACTTCCCAGAGGCTTTGCATGAACATAGTTCTATAAATAAGTGAAATAAATCCATATCTCTTTTAGCCGTTACGGACTTATATTTTTTTTCATCTCACATGTGTTACAATATGTCATAATATTCCACAAAACTTACTGCAACTGGATAACACCATGTATGTTCAAACTGGGAATCATCCTTAGAAGGAATGGCTGAAGCTTTTAAAGGAAATAATCCTATATATGATATTTTTTGTGTTTTGCTGGAATGAGTTTTATATTTTTATTGCTCTGCACATTTGGCAAACAAGAAAACAAAGAAATTATTTTAAACACAGAAGTTCCAAATCAGAAACTGAGACATAGTAATTTAAACCAAAATTAGCTTAAGTGGTCACTGGGTTTACTATCTGACATTAATAAAGATGATAATAATATGTAGCATATCACAGTGTTTAATATATGCAGTCTAATTTAATCCTCACAAAAGCCCTTGAAGTGGGCCACAGTACTCTAAATATGCCCATTTACCAAGTGAAAATTTGAGGCTCCAGAAAGTTAAGTGAATGGAACCTAGAGTTTCTGAGTCCAAGTCTGGTCATCTTTCCACTTTGTCCCACGTTGGACCATGAAAGATATTACAAGTCTGACAGTTATATTGTCTGGGGCTTAGAGAGAGTTTCTTACTGTGGGGTAAAAGATTTACTACCAGATTAATTTAGATGCCACAGGAAAGCACCTGATTTGGTAATGGGTGTAGGGTGATTCCTTTCTTTTCCCATACCAAGAAAATCCTTTTGATAGGTAACGCTACAAAATGATCACTTATCCCTGTTCTTATTTTTTGGGTTAAAGATACCTGCCTTCCTTTTGCTGAGCTATTTGGATGCTTTGTGTCCTCGTCATTGCTGTCATTACATTGCTGTAACCCCCTGGTAAAGAGAACTTTGACTTAAACCCTCAAAATCCAGGTGAAGGAAAATTAAAGAATAAGAAACTACTTACTGGTGATTATCATATGTATTATTATCAAGATAAACCTGTTCATGGTGATTTGACAAACCATCAGGTTCTCTATGAAATCCTCAGGACCCCATCACCTACCAAAACCTACAAGGATGAAATGCAAAAATGCCAGTCATGGAAGCCTGCCTATAGCTTGGGGGTAAACCCAGGCTGCCAAAACAAGGCTTTGATATGAAAGAAACACAGAATCATCCATTATGACATCAACATATAATACTAATTATCATAATAATGACTCACATTTAGAGTTACTTTAGAGTTTAAAAAATGCTTTCACTTCCATAAACTCATTTAACTCCCAATTTACAGATGTGGAAGTTGAGATGTTACAAATCTTGCAGAACTAGCCCAACAACACAAGCTGCCTGCCTCCAATTATGTCAGCTGGGAATTTTTCAATTGCAAAGCTTTAACATTAAAAATAAGTTTTTGACTTCTGTAACAGAAAAGTCAAGAAATGGTTCTGGATTCAAGGAAGCTTGATCAGGTCAATGATATGACCAAGAACCTGACTTTTCCCATCTTTTTTCCTCTGCCTTCTACGGGGCCAACTTCACCCTAAAACCAGCCTCCATCATGGTTGCAAGATGGCTGTCTATAACTGCAAGAGCCTGATGATTCTTCATCCACATCCAGCAGGAAAGTTTTTGCCCCAATATTCCTGGAAAAATCCTGAGACTCACTCTGACTGGAATAACTTAGGTTACATGTCCCCCTCCCCCAAAGCAATCATAGAGGCCATGGGAAGATATGCACTCCTTCTCCTGGAGCCTGGGGTACAGGCAGCTTCTGTGGAACTACATGAAACCCCACAGGAAATCAAGAGCCCTTGAGAAGGAAGAAGGGATAATGGATGCTAGAGAGGCAAATCAACAAATGTCCACTATACCAGTCTAGGCTTTTCCCATTAATACACAGTGGTGAGGAAGACAAAAAATAGGATAAGTGGATGGTAAACACAGATGTCTTGACATATTTTTGTAGCACTGGAGATGGACTGGAGAGTCTCTGTATACATGGGGATTTTCCTCCTGGTAGGTGTATTAAGCTGAGTAGGCTAAAAGTTACTTAAAAGTTTTTCTCCCTAAAGCACTTAGTTACCCTGAGTTCCTGAAGCAAAAGAAGACCAGGAGACACATGTCAACACCAAAGCTTATCCAACAATTGTGCAAAAGATAATGCTTTCCCGGGCTTCCCTGGTGGCGCAGTGGTTGAGAGTCCGCCTGCCGATGCAGGGGACGCGGGTTCGTGCCCCGGTCTGGGAAGATCCCACATGCCGCGGAGCGGCTGGGCCCGTGAGCCATGGCTGCTGAGCCTGCGCATCCGGAGCCTGTGCTCCGCAACGGGAGAGGCCACGGCAGTGAGAGGCCCGCGTACCGGAAAAAAAAAAAAAAAAAAGATAATGCTTTCCCTATGCTCCCTATGCATAAGAGCTAGGTGATGGCAGTATCTTGACAGACCTCACTAAAAACTAAGAGGCTGACTCTTGCCTGGTACTGGGACCGAATGTTTTACATTCATTTAATGCTTACAACAAACTCTATGAAGTAGGAACCAATTACCAACCCCGATTTCACAGATGAGGAAACTGAGGATCAAAGACGTTAAATGATTTACCCAAGCTCACTCAGGATAGGAATGCAGCTCCATTTCAGAGTATATGCTCTTAAACATTGTGCCACTCTGTCTTAGGTGTCAATGGCAAATTTTGCTACTGTCTGGCTCTCTTGGAGACTCGTGCCATTTGCAGGCAGGTTCTTGAAAATCAAAACCCTTCTTTCATCACAATGCACACCTTATCGGAAAAAGGAAGTCCTGGAGCCCCTAGAATCCACCTTCAGACTCTTCCACTATTTTCATATATTTAAGAAAGTAGCAGGGTTCTGGGACCCACAGACCTTTGTTCAAATCCTGACTTTGCTACTTACCAGCTATTTGACTTTTAACAAGCCAATTAACCCTTGTGAGCCTAACCTTCTTTACCTGTAAAATATAGATACTACCTGCTCTCTGGATTGTCTGAAACATAATTAGGGTCATAGGCTAGCACATAGAAAACGTACAGTAATTATTAGCTGCTTTTTCCTCCTCTCCCATTATGTCTTTCATCTTTCCACTTCCTTTGAATATGGTTGTACCTGTTTAAGGATAGGAAGCTCAGAACATGTTTGCAGGGTTTTCTTTCTTAATATGTGTTCATTCTCAGAACTCTGAGTGACACTATACACCAAATAGGACAATTTTATTTAAAAGCTGTCACTCTTTCTTGCTGAAGTTTTAAGAATCTTTTTCCTATTGCTGGAATGGTGGACAGAAAAATAAGAAAACCTTTTTTTTTCATTGAAACCCTTTGGGCTTGTTTTCAAAATGGATTTACATGCTCTTTTGTAGAAAGGGAGTAGTATAGCTCATTTAAAGGGGGGAGGTCCTTTGCAGTGAGAAGAAAGGTCAGTGGCTAATTCAGGCCTTAATGAGTTAGCTTTTACTATGTAAGCTAATTAGTAAACTCAAGTTCCCAGGGCAAGGAGCTAAGATAAAGAGAGGTAGCCAGGCTGTTTAAAAAATGTCTCTGGAAAAAGCACATCATTGGGAAATCATGCTGTTGATAGACCTTAATCACTTTTTCTTCTAGTTTCTGCCAAATTTTGGAGCATAGAAAATAATTTCATTTTTGTTTTGTTTTGCTATGTTTCTCCTGAGCTAAGAGATGAGAAGAAACTGGGCAATTACTTAATCAGATCCACAAGCATTAGTGCCTAGGGAAGCCCATGAATGTCAAAGGAGCAAAGACTTCTGGCAGAATAAAACCTGGTGGATACGGTCACCCCTAGAGTTAACACCAGAGTCCACTTGGCAGCAGCTTCACCAAACTGCAGGCATGACACCTGACAGGAAATTACCAGACCTTCCAAAAAGGATGAGCATCACAGCAGGCCCACAGGAAGTAGACAAGAAGAGCTGAGTTTATACCTCTGTGTTGTAAATGCCAAGAGGTATGTATGAATGAAACTGGGTCCTTGTGGTGGGCTTTGATGTGGTGCCAACATGAAAACGAATAGAATCAGAGAGCAGTTTAGAAGCTATTACCAGGAGAGCTTTCTCCTGGAGAACTTATTAAGTGGGAAATGTGAAATCAGAAATCTTATTATAGAGAATAGGCCAGCAAAAGCCTGCCCCTTTTGGAACACATAATTCTAATTCGGTTACTAAGTCGAACCATATGAAATTGCCATTTCATAGGCTAAAAATGGTTCAAAATTGGAAATTTCCTGTGGCATTTAGGCATGTGATAAAGGAGAAGATGATGGACACTGAATGACACTTTTTGACCACTATTATATGTCAGGAACTCAATTAAGTAAAAAATATATATATATATGTGTGTACATATATATATATTTATAAAATATTATTTAATTTAATAGTATCACAACTCTGTAAGATCAGTATTATTATCTTTATTTTCAGAAGAGAAAGCTAAGGAGCAGAGGAGGTAAACTAACTTGCTTGAGGTCATGCAGAGCTGGGATGCAGACAAACTCTGGGGCCATGTTGCCAAAAACCAGTGGTGAATTCTCAGTAGTGCTGGACACTGCAGACCAATCCCTCCTCCTTGAAACAGTTTCTTCCTGTGGTCTTTCTTGGCTACCTCCTATCTCACTGGCCACACACTTACTGGAATCTCCTCATCTTCACAGCCTGTCAACATGCAGTGGGTCCAGAGCTTCAGCCTCAGACCTACTCTCTATTTATACACTCACTTCCTAGATTATTGTATCCAGTGCTCTATTTTTTAAATACCAGCTACTTACTGATGATTCCCAAATTTATATCTCCAGAGGCCTAACCTCTCCTCTGAACTCCAGACTAGTCTATCTAACCAACTACTTGCCTTCTTCATATGGAAATTCAATAAGCAACTTGAACCTAATACATCAGAAATTGAACCCTGGATCTCCACACCCACTACCCAAAAGCATTGATTCTTCATCTGTCTTCCTGATCTTAGAAAATGGCAATGCTATACTTCCTCCCACATAGGCCAAAACAACCAGAGAGGAAGCATTTTTGACTTCTCTATTTCTCTCACAGTTCATATCTAATCCATCAGAAGATCCTGAAGTTTTTACCTTCAGATTATATGTTGAATTGAAACACATCTCATGATTCCACTACACAATAATCCAGGCCACCATCATCTCTCACTAGACTTTTACAAAAGCCTCGTAACTGGTCTCCCTGTTTCCACCTTTATCACTCTCTAGTCTGACTGCATTGCAGCCCAAGTGATCTTTGTAAAACATAAAACAGATCATGCCATTTTTCACTCAAAACCCTACAGTGGCTTCCTATCACACTCAGAAAACATCCTCCAAAGTCTTCTCCAGGGCCTGCCACGCTTCATTGATATGACCCCTCACTACTTTTCTAATCTCCTCTGTGATGGATGAAAACTAGCCACTTCCCATTGAGAGGTGGAATCTACTTTTCCTCCCCTTGAATCTGAATACAGTGCAACCAAGAGTATGATGGAAGTGACCCTTTGCCAGTTCCAGGCCCAAGTCTTCAAAAGGACTAGTAGTTTTGACTAGCAGCATGGTATCTGAGAGTCCTGAGCCACCACATAAGAAGTCCAATGCCCTCAGGCCACCATGCTGTTAGAAACCCAGATAACATGGTGGCAACATGGCCATGGGCAGGCATTCCAGTCAACAACCACAATTGAGATCCTAGGCACCAATGGCAGCCATGTAAGTAAGCCATCTTGTATTCCCAGCCCAATCAAGCCTTCTGATGTCTCTATGCCTAAATGCTACTTGAGTGTAACCATGTGAGAGGTCCTAAGGAAAAACCACCCAGCCAAGCCCAGGATCACAGATGATAATAATTGTTTTAATCCACTAAGTTAGAGTTTTCTATGCTAACTATAGTTAGATAGTTAACTGGAATATCACTTCCTACCATTCTCTCTCTTGTTCACTCCACTCCAGCCACAAAGACTTACTTACTATCCCTCTAACATACCAGACATATTACTTACTACCTCCAGTCTTTATACCTGCTTTCCCTGTACATGGCATGCTCTTCCTTCAGATACCCACATGGATTCATTCGAGGTTCTGCTCAAACAACAGAGAGGGCTTCTATGATGAATTTATCTAAAATACCACCTCATCACTCTGTCTCTTATCAAGCTTTATTTTTCTTCCAAGCATTTCAGAACACCTAACATATTTTAGACTTATTACCTGCTTTCTACTAAGAAAAGGACAAATTTGCAATAGCAATGATATTGACAGCTTTCATTTGTAGCTCTTTTTTTTTTTTTTTTTTTTTTTTGCGGTATGTGGGCCTCTCACTGTTGTGGCCTCTCCCGTTGCGGAGCACAGGCTCCGGACGCACAGGCCCAGCGGCCATGGCTCACGGGCCCAGCCGCTCCGCGGCATGTGGGATCCTCCCAGACCGGGGCACGAACCCGTCTCCCCTGCATCGGCAGGCGGACTCTCAACCACTGCGCCACCAGGGAAGCCCCATTTGTAGCTCTTTATTGCCTGGAGCACAGGTATTTATACATTGGTTGAATAAATGAATGAATGAATGAGATTCTACTGTCCAAGCACTTTCCAGTGCATTACACTAGTATGGAGAGGAAAGGATAGGAGAAAGGGAGAAAATGTAGGTGGTGCAGAGAGACAAAGAGGCAATTATACAAAGAAGGGGTATTTCTTCTACTTTGAAAATCCTGCCCCAAATTTCTCTCTTTCTCTTGAGCCTTTACTATTGGGGCTATTATAAATTTCTGTTTATTGCCTCAGTTGATCTAAGGTGAAAATGTCACTTTTGTATAAATGTGAGCTGCTATGTGCATGTAATACACAGACCAAATTCAAGTGCATATGTATTGCATATTCATAGAGACAAATATGGATTCTTAGCAGGTGTTGGAGGGGCAGTTTATGGTAGAGAGAGAAACTAAGAAAGTTCAGCCTCAGGGTCTGTCACCAATGAGACCTCCACAAATCATGATGTTTTAATACTTTCAAGAAAGTAGCAGGGTTCTAGGATCCCACAAACCTCTGTTCGAATCCTGACTCTGCTACACTGAATGTTTGACCTCTGACAAACAATTAACCCTTCTGAGCCTTACCTTCTTTATCTGCAAGATATATCCAAAATGGTCAAAAAATAGAAGCACAGGTTTTATAAGTACACTGACCAGAGTTCCAGTCCTTGTCTAACCTCTTCCTAAACCTCTCAGTCCCTCAGTTTTCTCTTTCGTGAAAAAGGAATGATAATACCTTTTGAGAAGGCTGGTGTGAAAACTATATGAGACCAGGAATGTAACATAATGGTAGTTAGAATTTAGTTACCATTATGCTACATTCTGGATCTCATAAAATCCTCTGTTCTAAGCAACACCAACCTTATTAGGTAGTTACTAATACTATCCCTTGCCCAAAATCACAGAGCTAACTAGCACAAATGGAATGGGATTTAAACCCAGGCAGTCTAACTCTAGAGCCCAAGCTCTTAATCACTCCATTCTGTAGCCTCTCTGAAAGCTTAGACCAATATCTGGCACATACTACATTCTAAAAACAATAGCTATTTTAACTACTGCTAATACTATATATCATCATCACGATCATAATGATCATCATTTTCATCATCATGTTAGTGTCTAGAGACACTATTTTCTTGTCCATAGGAGAAAATTCCAGACTCTTGCATCTTATAAGCCTGAAGCTGAAAGTTTGCCCCTACTTGTTCAGTTATAAACCCAGACACTGAAGAGAACTCCTCCGTGACCCTGACTATAAGCAAATGGGTCAGGGTAGAGGGGGAAAAAGCATAGTTGTTGCAGTGACAAGTTGGCATTGGGTCATGTTAGCTCCATAGAGCCAGTGGTGAACATCTCTTTTCAACCCTGTAATTACCTTGATAACTGGAATTCGGCCATGATGGGAATGTTTACACCACAGAAATCAGCAAACACAACAAATCAAGGCTTTGTTTTTCCCCAAAGAAAGCTGGCTGTTAAATATTTGCCAGCACGTCACTGTTGTGAAGTCAGACAGGCATGAGTTTGAATTCTCATGCAATCAAGTGGGATCTCAAGCAAGTTAATTAACTTCTCTAAGGCTTATTTCTCTCATATCTATTACAAAAATAATAGATCCCTAATGGGTAGTTATAAAAATTAAATGATGTTCTATGTGTAAAGTCCTTAGGAAAATATGTGGCACTTAGTAGTCACTCTCTAAATGATAGCAATTTTGTTAGTTTTATTATTTGCATTGCATTAAATAAAAGTGGATGGCAAAAAACATGGTATAAATAAGAATATACAAGTACCAACTCAACAATGTACAATTCACCAGGGTTGGTTTCACCCTTCTAGAAACTGTCCTAGCCATATCCCAACTCAAAAGATCTGAACTTAAATGCTTCCTACTCTCTGCTCAAGTAGTGCATTTGGATCCATTTCTCATGTTACAAGCCCCTGCCCGCACCATTCAGTCAGGGTCATGGTGAACCTTACCTGATTAACAGTGGCATAATCAAAACAAATATTGTTTCATTTCCCCATGACATGATTAATTCTCATATGCATTCAAGGTTGGGCCTGCTCTTGATGAGTAACTAGAGAGCAAATCGCAAAATCACCAAACATTTGAGCTGGAAAATTATTGTGTACTCCTCTTATCCACTTTGCAGATGGAGAGATTGAGTAGTTAGGTGACGTGCCCTCTAGAAATAGATGGCTCTAGATCATGAATTGTTTACAAATTGTAAGAGATAAATGATGCAAAGAAGGGAACCAAAGACTTAGTGACCTCTCTACTGTCCCCAAGACCTAGCCTGCCACCCTTGGTCCTCTGGAAGGACCAAGTCTATTGCTCAGCTCACTCTTTGAAAACTTTAAGGGCTGTACAAATTGAGGGACACCTAACTGCTCTGAACACTCATATCTCTCAAGATGTCCAAGCCTCATCCTGTAGCTCCCTCTCAGAGAATCATGGTATGTATTAGCATATTAGAGGCTCTCAGAAGCTTCACAGTACAGACACCTTTTACAACTTTTTATTAACCATATGTTTATTTTTAATTAGACCAATGTTTCCCAAGTTTTTTTTTTAACTACAGAACTCCCTTTGTGCAGCATATCTATTAATCTCGGACAGAGAGTATTCAGTATAAGACCAATCTGATAAAAGCTGATCTAGTCCAACCCAACAAGTTTAGAGAAGAAACTGAATTTCTGGGTAAAGATCCAGCTCTTGCACCTCCCACTCCTTGCCACTGCCTCTCCTTACTGATCCCTCAGTATGCATGAATAGGCTAGGTCTGGGCTGTATGATTTCCCCAGGGACCTACCCTAGCCCCACTCCAATCCAGTGTGCTACTGAGCAACTTAAGAGCAAATCCAAAGAAGTGATTTGGGTAGGAGGCAAACCAGGGAGGACTTAAACAGGGAAGAAGAAAAAGAAAAATGAAGAGGACAAAGTGCCTAACACACAATAGGTACTCAATAAATAATACCTGACTAATCTATACTGAGTTCATAAAGGAAGCAGATTCATTCATGTACTTAGTGTATATTAAATGCCAACTACATGCTAGCACATGTTCTGGGTCCTGGGGATATAACAGTGAATAAACAAAGTCCCTACCTTCATGAAACATCCAATTAAATCAAGTGTGACAAAATCCCAGCATGTTAGAGTCAGAAGTTACCTTATCTCCTACAGCCCAACCCTCTAATTGTTAAGACACAGAAATTCAGATCCAGAGAGAAGAAATTCCCCCAAGGTCACCCAAGAAGTTAGTAGCAAAGCTGGAATTTAAACTCCGGTTTCCTGACCATAAACTCAGTGCTTATCCACCCACACCAGCCTGCCTAAATTAAGAATGTTTGATATCATAATCTTTTTTTTTTTTTTTTTTTTTTTGCGGTACGCGGGCCTCTCACTTGCTGTGGCCTCTCCCGCTACGGAGCACAGCCTCCGGACGCACAGGCCCAGCGGCCATGGCCCACGGGCCCAGCCGCTCCGCGGCATGCGGGACCCTCCTGGACAGGGGCACGAACCCGCGTCCCCCGCATCGGCAGGCAGACTCCCAACCACTGCGCCACCAGGGAAGCCCGATATCATAATCTTAAAAGGAAGTCATGGTGCCATAAATCATCATTAAATGATAGAGACATAAATATTATATTCCTGACCCCAGTTCAGCATCTAAACATACAATACTTACGAATCTCAGGTCCTGGCCAATGTTTTGTTTTGTTTTGTATTGTTTTTGTTTTTGTTTTTGTTTCTTTATACAGTAGGTTCTCATTAGTTACCTATTTTTTACATATTAGTGTATATATGTTAATCCCAATCTTCCAATTCATCCCACCCCCCTTTCCCCCCATTGGTGTCCATACATTTGTTCTCTACATCTGTGTCTCTATTTCTGCCTTGCAAACCGGTTCATCTGTACCATTTTTCTAGATTCCACATATACGCATTAATATATGATATTTGTTTTTCTCTTTCCGACTTACTTCACTCTGTATGACAGTCTCTAGATCCATCCACATCTCTATTGGCCAGTGTTTTTGGCTTACTAGAGTAAATTACTATTACTTTAAGAAACAAAACTCAATTAGCCAACGCTCAGGAATCAGGAAGACTAAGGAAGAGAGAAAGGGGACTGTCATTTTGTGTTCTTTCCCAATAGGTGATCAGGAAATAAGAAGTGGAAAGGGCAAGGGTTTTGGAATCAAATTGAATTTTGAAGCCCAGTTTTGCCTCCTATTAGTTGTACAACCATAGGAAACTCACACTCAGTGAGGAAATTCACACTCAATTTCCCCACTTATAAAATGAATTCTCACAGAACTTTTATGGGGATTCTATGAAATGATATATGTATGTAGTATATTCAGGGCTAAAAAAGTAGTCATTCCTTATGCTTCCCCATACCTCTTCTTCTGATGGCCAATTTTCTTACTTTAAGACCTGTTAATGAACTAGAAAATGTTCACTTAGTTTGGTGAAACATAATAATGTAATAACCTTAAAAAGTCTGAGGAAAATGCCCCTAAACTCATGGTGTGCACAACGGGCCTGGAATTTGGATTCTTTCATTTGGTGGAGTTTTCATATTTTCAGCCTTTGGTCAGACTTAAATTCCAGTGAGACTTCCTTGCCTAATATTTTGGCACTTTCCCTAGTCACAGTTGGAAGCCAGAAGTATAGATATAAGTGAAATGAAAAAATAATGAAAAACAAAAGTCAATCAAATCTTTCACTTTTTCTTTTTCCTTTAATGGGATAAAAAATTTAAAAAGCAAATCTGTTTGACTTTCAGTCAAAGCCTGGGATCAAATTTTCATTCTGCAAATGTTTTGCCATGCTTTAATTTGATAGGGTTCCACCTACCCCACACTGGCCACATTTTTTAAACCCAAGAGCTCCTTTTGCAGGTAATGTCTTATCAAGACCAATGACTCGTGTGACTAACTCTCGGTTATGTCTTTGGAAAAACATATGCACACAGGTCTTGCTAGAGCTGAGAGAAAACAAAGATTTTTGTCTGTTGTCAATGTCATGTGCTTCAACACTGGTACCAACACAATCACGTCAGAGACACAGCCATCTGAATGTCGTTGTAATTAGCATCAAGATTTTGTAACGTCCCTCAATCAAACTGTACATCTGTAGTTTAGCTCCTTTCCAAAGGGAGCCAAGAGGCAGACAAGCCTCTCGCATCACCCTACTATCCCTTCTCCCCACCATGCCTGAAGGAAATCATACTGTATTTTTGGCAGAAGCAAAGACAAGGCAGAGATGTTAATGAGGGAGCTGGACATGCACAAGAATTCCAGCACTTGTGTGTTCCAGAAAGTGAACTGATAAAACCCTTACAGGGATGCTTGCTCTCTGTGGAAGTCATCAAGGGTTGACATTAACAAGGGAATAGTAATAAACCTAAATTCAGGAAAAGTAAAAGAATACTAACAGCACGAGGTTGAGGGTTGCAGAGAGTAGGAAGTGTCCACTCTTGGCTGTGCTTTAACTCCCATGTACATTTCATGAGTCTCCTCCCCACCTGGGCCTCTGGAAAATGAGGAAGCATTGGGCCAGATGGGATCTTGGGACCCTCCCAGGTCTGATACTCTGTGAATAGACAAAACAACACAATGTCCACAGCAGGACTCTTGAGAACTGGGCTTCACTGACAAGCCAGATGATGCCAAAAGACCATCCATGTGGAGATCATCAATGACAGTGGATAGACCTAGAAATAACAGTATACCTACCTGATTTGCATAACAGCAAGAAAAGTGATCAGGCAGCACTGGAGTCACTCAAAGCATTGCCACTTTGAAATGTTTCATTTCTTATGGAACGTGATTTTTCCTCCCTGTTTGAAATAGTGATCAGGCTGCCTAATTGAAGGATTTTTCTAAGCCCAGTTGTGAGCATATTAAAAATCCTGGAGGCTAACTTTTGGAAAAAAAAAGATTTTTTAAAATTAGAAACCCAACGAAGAGGGCAGGTAAAGCAGCTCTGTAAGAGACATAGGGAAATTCCCTGGTGGTCCAGTGGTTAGGACTTCACGCTTTCACTGCTGAGAGCCTAGGTTCAATCCCTGGTCAGGGAACTAAGATCCCACAAGCCGTGTGGCACAGCCAAAAAAATATAAATAAATAAAAATTTTAAAAAGAAAGAGAGAGAGAGACATAGCATTGAGCACCTAGTATGTGCCAGACACTAACACTCACAACTGGGAAACATGAGGGATCGACACAACCCCCAGCTCCCACAGATAGGTACACAGTCCCTAAAGGAAAGGTCAGAGACAATAAAGAATGAGAAAGAGGCCATCTATCCTTCCTTGGGGATGTTAGAAGTGACATTGTAGTGAGAGTGACATCAGATTGGCCCTAGAAATGTCATTTTATGGACCTCTGGCTATGACAAAAGTGTTACAAGTGGAAAAATGAAGGATGCTGTATTTGCAAAGGATAAGATTTTTGAAAACTGTATTGAACCTCAGTTCTCTCATCCCTAAGTTGGAAATAAGAATACTCCCTGCCTTGTAGGAACAGAGTTCTTCAATTCAATGAACACTTAAGAAGCACCTGAAACACAGAGTAAGCTGTTTGATGCGATGCATGTGTGACACCACAATAAGATTCAAGGGGGAAAGGAGAAAATGATATTGGGGCTCCACCTCCATGAGAACAGTGATCAACTCTGAAATTACAGAGGATTAATTAAGGTCGTATAATTAAGTATATGGCGTTTTTCTTCAGGGGACCATAAAATGCTCCCTATGTAAAACTTTCTTAACATGATCCCTAAGGCATCTTTGGAGGGAGAAGAAAAATAGAAAAGATATTGTAGTTCCTCATGAGTAGGTTTAGCCTAGTCCAGCTTAAAGGTTAGACAGATGCTCCCTCTCCACTCCAGCTATCTCCAACCAGTTTCAGTTTTAAGCATCATGATGAAGCTGGGACCCCTGCAGGAACTCACCAGTCTCCAAGATCATCAAACTCAATGGCATCTGCAAATATCAATACATTGAGCCTCAATGGAACTACATTTACTGATTTCCCACTGCATGTCAGGCCCAGAGCTGACCTCAGATAGAGCATGGGATGCAGAACCTTGCTCCTTTGCTCATCAACTTTAGGGAACTCAGACATACAATCAAGGAAAATTCCATATGGAATGTTCTAGAACAATTCCATCTGGACCAGTCAGAGAACAGTGTTACAGAGGAGGTGCCATTTGGGTTACCAAGCAGAGAACATGTACGGTAAGGACATGTCAGGCAGAAGGAATATCTCGAGCAAAGGCTCAGAGGGGTAAAGGAGCATGGGAACCTGTTCAGTGTCATGCTTGAGAAAACAGTGAGTCGTCTGGAAGCAGAGAATGTGGCTAGAGATGTGTGCAAGAGCCAAGTCATAAAGGGCCGCCCTGTGTGCCAAGGCAAGGAGCTTGGCTGTCATCCAATAGTCACAGGGAACCACTGAGAGCTTTCAGACGCAGGAGTGACGTGGTCTTTAAGAGTGCTCCCTCTCGGGCACTATGAAGGCAGACTGTCAGGAGAAAGACCAAAGGCAAGGAGGCAGGTTAGGAGGAGTTTTATTGCTATTTTTGTGTGGACCATCTGTTCTGAAAGGAACAATACAGAGTAAGTCACATGCCCTAATAACCTTTTACGTAGGCTACTATGGGGGCTGTTTAGCACATAGTGGATACACATCAGAGCATCAGGACATAGTGCCAAGTGAGAAGCAGGCAGCACAGAATGGTGGTCTTAGAGGGAGAAAGATCCAACAAAAACTCAGCCCAGCAATTTTCAGTTGTGTGACACTGGGCAACTGAGCCAAACTCATGGAGCTGCAGTTTCCCCGTGTGTAAGATGGCAATCCTGATGCCAACCTGGTCAGCTTCCTGTGAGTGAGAGATGCACACAAGGTCCCTGGCAGAGCTTCGGGCACAGAGTGGGTCCTCTGAAAGTGGTATCCACCATTATTACAGTGGAAAAGCCTTTTGCCAAGAATGCTCTCAGAAAAGATCCATTTACCAAGACAAGAGGCTTCCTCTGCTGAGCACCAGTAACCAAAGCAAACAGAGCAATGGGGACAAACTCAGAGTTATTACCTACACGAGAGGCTCAGGTGTCTCTTTGATGGAAAGCAAAAACCAGCCTGAGTCTAACAAGCCCATACACACCCATCAGAGCTGCCTATTCTCAGCAGCCTTGGGCACATTCCCATGTAACCTGGTTTGACAAGCTGCGCTGGCCGAGTGCCCAGCTTCCAATCAGAATCTACAAGGCCTAGAGATTATTTGACAATTTCTCTCTCTCTCTAGGAGGGCAGTTATGGTGCAGAATGGAGGCATCAATATACATTTTAAGCACATACACATCACCCTTTCGTTTCCTATCTCATTTAGAGGCTCAATTACTTCTTCTGGATAGCAACAGTACCACTCTCGTGGCACAAAGCTCTGAACATAGCTTCCACAATTAGCACAGCTAATTTACCATCTGGGAACAGTTTGGGTTCTAGAATCATGGCTCATGGTTGCAGATATTCTGATATTCTCAGTTCAGACTGTGTTGAGGTTCCTGCTCTAGACCACTTACTTGGAAACTGAGAGGACTCATGGATGAAAACATGCTCATTGCTAACTATTGGGGTGGCCAAAAAGTTCATTCGATTAATGAATCTGTTGTTCAATAAAGTTCTTGGTGAAAATGACAAATGTGTCTTTTATCTTGCTTAAAACCAACCCAATATTATCTCTCCTCCTATCTCCTGTCTCTCATCCTCTCATCTGCATTCTGGAAACTTGTCATGATCCCATTCAGACACCAACTGTCTCCTTCCCTCTACCACTGTATGTTGCTCAAAGTATCCCACACCCACTGCTGCTTCTCACCTGGTAGTCATCCTTCAGCCTTTGGAAATCCCTTTCTGCCTTCCCTATGAGACTGAAATGTTCTGGGCAAGTCACTAGTGATCTTTCCAAATACAACAGGGTTTCACCCTACTTGGCCCCAGTTCAGTACTGTCCACTTTGACCACTCACCAATTCTGGAAAGCCACCCCTCTCTTGACTTCCTGACACTCCTCCCACTCTCCTGGCCACCCCAGGGTCACACTGGCCGACCCTTCTTCTTCTGTCCATTTCTGGTCGTGGGCTTTCAGGAGCTTTTTTCCCAGGGTCCCCTCTCTTTCCATAATCCTCTTCCTAGAAGATGCCACGGCTATCTACCCTGGTTCCAGATGCCTCCTATGCCCCCAAGAATCCAGAATCTTCTTCGACTCTAGCCCAACTCTCTCTCTCATGAATCTAAACAGCAAAGTCAGGCCTCTGGTGGAATCCCACACCTGCTTGTCCTACGCTGGCCTCAAACACAGCTGTCCAAATCCAAACTCTCAACGTTCCCATTAAAACCTGCTCATCTGCTGATGCTTGCTGCCTTGGTTGGTGGCACCGCCATCCTCTCTACCCAAGGTAAAAAGCTCAGGCATTCTTGACTTCTATTCTATTCCACATTTACTGAGTTGGATCTGTCCCTTCCCTCCTTTCTTAATGTCCCAGCTCCTGGCCAAATTCTTATCTGGGTTTTTGCCATCACTTTATAACCAGTCTTCCTGCTTACTTCTCTTGCCTTTTCAGAGTCTCCTCATTGCTGTCTTTATAAAGCACAGAGAATATTACCTTCAGAGCAAAAATCCTCACTGCACCCTCTCCCCAGACCATCTCCCTAGCATGACATCCAACACTCTCTACAATGTAGTAAGAACATACATTTGGGGTCTATCTCTCCTACTAGATCATAAATTCTTTAGTGCCTACAATTGTTCTTCAATAGCTGAATGCCAACCAACCTGTCCCAAGATGTCCCACAAGGCAACACTATCCCAGTGTATACACAACACACCTGTATCTTCCTTCCAGCCTTGCAGACTCTGAAATACAATCTTGTCATTGTCCCAAAGGCAGATTTGGGGAAGACAACTCACACTAACCAAGCTTATAGAAACCTGAAGCATAAGCCTGAAAACCAATATGCTAATTTATGAGAAGAAATATCCCTGTAATGTGGAGTGACATGTTTGTGTTGACAAAATCAATTCAATTCTCCTGCTCACTACAGCACATAACATTGACTGTTAACACCAAGGCAGTTACTTCCAAGCAATGTGGATACAAATGAATAATACCTAGCTTCCATCCTGTAGGGGCCTAGTGATAAATTTACAGTAACACCATACACAGATCTAGATCAAAAGAAATTAAAATCCTTGTTGAGCACAGACCCATGCCAGTCTCGTTAACATGATTTGAACATTTAATAACATCAGGCTCTGACAGATACAGATGTTGGTGTCTACCAGAGACAGATCTGGCAGGAAGACTGTAAACAGTTGTTTGCTTTTCAGAGCACAGACTCTCCTGGAGAGAGCCCAATTTTACCTCCCTGACTCAGTTTTTCTATGTCCCTCACTGACCACCACCTCTTCTGATGGACACATGCATGAAATGCCATCCATTTAGTTACAGCCAAGTTCAACAGTCCTGGAAGCTAATCACTCACACTACGGAAGGCTCCTAAACAATTCTTGCTCTTTGAGAATCTCATAAGAGCTTCAGACTCTCTGAAAGCCCCATACACACACATTTTTTATACACTTTCCGGGGGGGTCTTAGGCTTCGTTGCCTCCAGTTCTTTCTCTGGAGCAGTGTTTCTCAACCTCAGCAATACTGGCACTCTGGATCAAGTAATTCTTTGTTGTTGGGATCTGTCCTTTGCATTCTAGG
Source organism: Hyperoodon ampullatus (assembly GCF_949752795.1). Taxonomy (NCBI): domain Eukaryota; kingdom Metazoa; phylum Chordata; class Mammalia; order Artiodactyla; family Ziphiidae; genus Hyperoodon; species Hyperoodon ampullatus. The sequence continues at coordinate 33,863,291 of NC_136919.1, forward strand.
ATGTTTAGCAGCATCCCTGGCCTCTACACTCTAGATGCTAACGGCCCACCCTCACCCAGTTGTGAAAACCAGAAATGTCTCCAGACATCATTTAATGTTCCCTGGGGGAAAAAGTTAGCCCAGTGGAGAACTTCTTTTCCAGAGAGACGTTGACTGTCTCTGCTCTTACCCCATGAACAATGCATGGAGGATCCAGCTTTAGGAGTAGGCAGGTGCTGTGCACACCTGCCCTGCCCAGACTTTAGGCTATCAATCAGTTCAGCAGTTGAATTAGCTTTAAAAAGAAGAACACTGAAAAGTTTCTGCATTCTGGTTCTACCAATATATAAAATAAATATCTGAACGTGGATCAGGGTTGGGAGGGAACCTGAAAACATGTATTCAGGTTATTGATCAGGATGGAGGAATTTTAAGCTTTGTTTGTTTGTTTCCATCACTGGGGAGAAGAAAAACCATCATCACTAGTGTGCATGTGTTTACAAAATATTATATGACTATATCTGTTAGCTAACTAACCTGGAGTCCACCTAAAGCTTCTTGTGACCACTAGCCACCTGGCGGAGCTCCACATGGTTCTGGTATAGCTGGCATTACTGTCAGGCTCTCCTAAAGTATAGAGACCTGCAGCCCGTGCCAGTTCTCAAGACCACCTGTAGGCCTTAAAAGAAAGCAAAGATGTCATCATCCCCCGATACCTCCCTGCAAGGTACATAACGAGGATTTGCTGTGGGCCAGGCACTGTGCTTTATGCACACCAAATCATTTTAATCTAACAACAAGCTAGAAAAGTTGGTATTATTGTCCCCACTTTAAAGAGAAAAGAACTGAGCCTCAGAAGTTTCATAGGTTGCTTAGAGTCACACTGCCAGTAAGTGACAGAGCTGGAATTAAAACACAGCTCCTCTCACACTAGGACCAGTGCTCTTTTCCTGTCACTGTCATATGTCTGGATCAGTTGCAAATTTTAGCTAAGATTATTTAAAACAGGAAGAAGTTGTCTCTGTGACATGTATGAAAATCAAGGCAAACAGCTCAACTCGTTCACTCAGATGCGGAAATCCACCAAAACAGATTTTTTATATCAAACCGATATAATTCCTGATTGACATAATGTTTAACAACAAACAACAACAAAACAAACAAATAGATATATATATATACACACATACACACATATATATGTATCCACTTAGAGCAGTGTTTGGCTATCATCTTCAAACTCCCAGTCTTCTCATAACACATGCAGCTACATGCTGCACTGAGGGTAAGGCAGAAGCCCAAGAATTCTGACTTGGAGGGCTTTCCTCCCCATCTCTTCATCAGCAACTACGAGTTGCTGGCTCTGAGCAGGAAAATATTCACTAGCCTTTAGTTACCAATTCAAACCAGGGACCTCCTTATTCTGCCCACACAACTCCAAAGGAAGTCTGGGACAGGGATGAAGAGACCAGATTGATGGGACTAGTCCAAAACACAAATAATGTATTTCCTCCCAAATATGAAAACAACACTTGAAGCCAGGGTGTAATAATATGTTTTCCCAGTATGGTTGCTTTCACAGAGTGTTACAAGTGTCCCTTGATTATACTTCTAAGAATATCAAGTCTGGATTTCTTCCTTCCTTTCCCTCTTCTCTTACCTTCTTTTCCTTCCTTCTTTCCCCTCCGGCAGTCATATCCTGACCCCCTCCTTTGCACCAACCCCTATGCTGGGACCTGGGGAGACTGAGGTGAATGGAACCCAGACCCTGTCTTATCTTAAAGCTTAGTGAGAGAGCCTGGCAAACAATACCAAGGGAGTATGACAGGTACTGGAACAAATGGAGTTGTGCTACCGCCCCCTCATAAAGATGGAAACATTCAAAGTAGTGCAGGAAAATCATTCATTCACTTGAAGTACTGGAGGTCAGGGTCAAAAGAGGTATCTCAGAAGGTATAACATTCGTATATAACACTGAAAATCGGGGTCTCAAAACTAGTTAGAAAAGCATGACTTTGACAGGATCCTTGGATTCTATGACATGAAATCCTATCAAAAAGAGATGAGAACAAAGCTTTTTTCTCCCCTTAAACAGCAGAGTAGGCAGGGATAACGAATATGGTTAATAAGTGCTGCTTTTCTTATTCATTAAATTCATTAATATTTATTGTGCTTTAGTTTTCAAATTACTTTTGCATGCATTATATTAATTTTGCCTTAATATAGCCCTATGGGGTAAATAATATTATCTCCATTGTACTGTTGAGAAAATGGAGGCTCAGAGAGGTAAGTGGCTCTCTCAAGGGCTACAGATAGCTGAGAGAAGAATGGGCCTCTCAAACTCACCTCCAACTGCCTGCAAAGCCCAGGTCCTGCAAGGCCTCCATGCATGCCATGAGTCCTGGGAAACGAGTAATGTTATTCAACTGCAGTCTCCCAGGCATCACACGTGGAGGTGTGTTCAAGAGGCTCTGGGGTGTTTAGAGGAGAATAAAGTGGGTTTTAATGGAAAAGACTGTTCTACTTATAGTGGCTCCAAAAAAAAAAAAGTGATTCACTCTTCAAGCCTGACATGTTTTGAGAGACAGACATGCCTGTAAATTTGGCCAGACTCGTGGGTGCCAGATGGTAATTGACAAAGACCCTAGGGCTTGGCGATCAATCCAGGACTTCCTCATGTTCCTCACTGGGCTCTCCAGGGCCCAGGCATAGTGCATAATTAAGTCAGATGGTTGCAGAGGGGAAGAGATGGGTCATTTTCTCTATGGAGAGGTTTTTTTCTTGGCAAGATGCAGAATGACACACTTCAGGCAGCAGGAAGATGATTTCCATAAAAATCAGTGGAGAGGGAGGGAAATCATGAAGTTACTGAAAGACAAACAAAGCCTAAATACCATAAACAGAGTATGGAGTTCCCAACCAGAGGCACAATTATCTCTTACCTCAAACTTGGACAGGACTCAAGCAAGCATTATAAGAGATTTTCTCATGCACATGAGTAATTCTCCCTCTCATTAAAATGTTATAGATGAGCCTCACTTGGAAAACAGCAAAGTGTGAATTCCAGTGCAGGAACTAGATGAGGCAAAAAGGGGCCTGAGAAGTTCTAGCAGAAAGCTTTAAGGCAGTCCAACAATCTTCTAAAAAGCAAAACAGTGGCCACAATAAGAAGAAAGACACAAAGAAGAGGAGGGATTATCCGTAAGAAGACCACTGTTACACATGCACAGATGCCTTCCATTTAACTACTTTCCATTTAATGAAAATACAAGTTCATAAATAAACATAAGATTATTTATCTATTACACTGAGGGAAATTCCTTTTTTTTCAATCTCGCTTATGGTTTAACCACTTGGGACTTTTCCTTCTTGGACCAAAGTCAGTACCTGTTAAAAAAAAAAAGAACTGATGGGGCTTCCCTGGTGGTGCAGTGGTTGAGAGTCCGCCTGCTGATGCAGGGGATACGGGTTCGTGCCCCGGTCCAGGAAGATCCCACATGCCGTGGAGCGGCTGGGCCCGTGAGCAGTGGCCGCTGAGCCTGCGTGTCTGGAGCCTGTGCTCTGCAACGGGAGAGGCCACAACAGTGAGAGGCCCGCATACCACAAAAAAAAAAAAAAAAGAACTGATGGGATTGATAACAGTGTAATTTAATGAAGGTGTGATTCACATGGGATTTAATGGCATGACAGAGAACTACACTGATATCCCTAACCCACAAGTTTTGGGGCATCATCTTTCCATCATGGATGTTTTCATGATATCCTGAGGCTACAGAGAGAGCCAAGAAGAGCATGGATATGAATGTCAAGTCTTAGAAGGTCTAGTCCAGCACCTCAATAGATCATATGTGAGCAGACTCTGGAACTGGAATCAAATTTGAATTTTTAACTCTACATACCATCCTGAAAGCACTATGAATTGGTTGATAACAGTAACATTCACCAAAATAGAAAAAGAGTAGCATGAATAGAGGGAAACAAAAATTAATGAGTTTGATATAAGACCTGCTGAACCTGAGGCAACTACTGGACATTTCCAGGTTGGGGGATATCTCATAAGCAATTGATTACCAACATTTCAAAGAACAGAAACAGAAAGAACACACTCAAAAATTAGAGATGATATTTACTTTTCTCTGCTTTCATATGTGAATGTGTTACTTGATTTCTGCATCCTTGTTGTTATTTATGCCATCTGTCATCAGATATGGTAAGTTTATTCCTCCATACTACAACACAAAGACTTTTGAGTTGGGTAAAGAATTCTCCCTGGAAAATTTTAGGCATGTGACACATTCAGACTGACTTTATCCTTAAAGGGCTGAACAAGGACAGAAACATGTCTCCATGGGGTTTTATTGTTTTGTTTTGTTTTGTTTGCGGTACGCAGGCCTCTCACTGCTGTGGCCTCTCCCGTTGCGGAGCACAGGCTCCGGACGCGCAGGCTCAGCGGCCATGGCTCACAGGCCCAGCCGCTCCACGGCATGTGGGATCCTCCCAGACCGGAGCACGAACCCGTGTCCCCTGCATCGGCAGGCGGACTCTCAACCACTGTGCCACCAGGGAAGCCCTCTCCATGGGTTTTGATGGGAGAAGGGACATCCATCCCTTCTCCTTATATAAAGCCATTTTATATAGCCACTTTATATGAAGGGCTGATTACCATGACTCACCTGAATGTATAACAAGTATACTATGACAACCCTTAAAATATGATAGTATTCCCACAAGTGATGAATATCCTTCCAGATCACAGGTATTCTCTTATTTTGTTTTTTATAATGTTTCTTCTGATTATAAAGTAATATATTTCCATTGCAGTATGTTTAAAAAAATACAAAAAGACCAACAAGAAAACAAAAATTACCTTCAACTGTAGCAGAGATAACCTTTTTAATAACTGGGTGTATTTTCTCCCTATTGATTTCTACACATTATAAACATGTATTTGGGGGTATATGACACCATTCTGTACATACCATTTTTTTCTCCGTAGCATTATATATTGAGTATTATCCCATGACATTAACTATTTTAATTACATGATTCTTATTGGCTAAATATTACACCTTTTGATATAAATAGATCATAACTAATTTAACTAATCCTCCATCAATAGAAATTTGGTTTGTTTCCAGTTTTTTGATAGTGTAAGTAACAAAATTTTTGAAATACTCATACTTAAACATGGTTACACTTCTGTATTGGTCAGACCCAGACAGGATGCAGATGCAAATGGAGTTTCATGAAAAGAGTATTTACAAAGGTATTGGTGGGTTTAAGAGCAACCAACAACAATAATGAGGCAAAAAGGTGTAGACCCAGAAGAAGTGGAGAATCCACCACTAGCCAGGCCTGAAAGAGCAAAGGGAGGGAGTGGCCACTAGAACCCAGTGAGGGCTATAGCAGAAGGAGGGGCCACATGACAGGGGATGTGGTCTTGGGTGAGGAAGGCAGCCACTCCCAAACCATGGCCCAGCAGGGAGGGAGCAAGAGAAAATAATACTCTACCCTCTCTTTCCACCTGTTCTCTGACTGCCTTAGCTTCCCAATGGAGAACTCAGTGAGCAGAGAGAGGACAAGGGAGCTGGGTTGATGCAGTTCATTGAGTTCAGCCTCCCTGGGCAGAGAGCAGGATGGAGAAGGTGTTGGACACACCTAGGGGGACAGAGAATATCCAGCTCAACACCTTTGCTTATGCCCTAAGTCAGAGCCACAAACAATGTGAAGATTTAAAACACATACCGTGTGATGAGTTCCCTGAAGTTGCACTATCTGAGTTCAAGATAGGTACAAAGCAGTCCAGCTTGTCTAAGTCTAGTCTGTTTGTGCCAAGTCTAGAACTGGGTCAGCCCTCCTCCAAGCCTTATTCTGTTGCAGCCACTGAGGAGCCTTCCGAGCCAGTGCATACTGGAGCAGCCAGTATATTAGCACACTCAGGAAATTCTTGAATTAGCCTTGCTGCCTAGGCCAATTATATAATGCACCTACAGGGTGATCCCTGTCACAATTATTACACTATTTCTAATCTGTACGACTTTCTCCCCTGGGTCCCAATTTTTAGTTCATATTCAATGTTATAGGATAGGGCCGTACTCTTAACACTAGCTAGTGGTCTGTGGTCTTGACACCCTAATTTTGGCCAGCATCATCTTACTGGAGGCTGGTCCCTGCCTCCTTTCCAAGCAGTTGGCTGATGCCCTGCCCCAGTAACAGTAGACCACCTATAACCTATGACCATAGCTGTGCCCATGAACTGAGTAAAACCACTACTTGCTAGAAATACTTGTGGTCAGACTCTGCTACCAGGTTGAATACTTCTGGCTGTCCAGCCCACATGGAAGCAAATTTGAAGAATTTTTTTTAACATCTTTATTGGAGTATGATTGCTTTACAATGTTGTGTTAGTTTCTGCTGTATAACAAAGTGAACCAGCTATACGTATACAAATATCCCCATATCCCCTCTCTCTTGCATCTCCCTCCCACCCTCCCTATCCCACCCCTCTAGGTGGTCACAAAGCACTGAGCTGATCTCCCTGTGCTATGCGGCTGCTTCCCACTAGCCATCCATTTTACATTTGGTAGTGTATATATGTCCATGTCACTCTCTCACTTCGTCCCAGCTTACCCTCACCCTTCCCCATGTCCTCAAATCCATACTCTACGTCTGCATCTTTATTCCTGTCCTGCCCCTAGGTTCTTCAGAACCATTTTTTTTTTAGATTCCATATATATGTGTTAGCATACAGTATTTGTTTTTCTCTTTCTGACTTACTTCACTCTGTATGACAGTCTCTAGGTCTATCCACCTCACTACAAATAACTCAATTTCATTTCTTTTTATGGCTGAGTAATATTCCATTGTATATAAGTGCCACATCTTCTTTATCCATTCATCTGTCGATGGACACTGAGGTTGCTTCCATGTCCTGGCTACTGTAAATAGTGCTGCAATGAACATTGTGGTACATGACTCTTTTTGAATTATGGTTTTCTCAGGGTATATGCCCACTAGTGGGATTTCTGGGTCGTATGGTAGTTCTATTTTTAGTTTTCTAAGGAACCTCCATAGTGGAGGTTCTATGTTCTCCATAGTGGCTGTAGCAATTTACATTCCCACCAACAGTGCAAGAAGGTTCCCTTTTCTCCACACCCTCTCCAGCATTTATTGTTTGTAGATTTTTTGATGGTGGCCATTCTGACCGGTGTGAGGTGATACCTCACTGTAGTTTTGATTTGCATTTCTCTTATGATTAGTGACGTTGAGCATTGTCTCATGTGTTTGTTGGCCATCTGTATATCTTCTTTGGAGAAATGTCTACTTAGGTCTTCTGCCCATTTTTGGATTGGGTTGTTTGTTTTTTTTGATATTGAGCTGCATGAGCTGCTTGTATATTTTGGAGATTAATCCTTTGTCAGTTGTGAAGCATTTTTAGGTACTGTGTTTTCAGTCAGTCCTACAGTCTGATTATGATTCTAGCCATAGCTCAATTCAGCCTGAATCTTCTACCCACTGAGGTTGCATTATGTCTTATAGTTGATTGTGCAATAATTGGTTAAGCCCTAACTAAGGTTTATTAACCATGAGAAAGACAGTAAAAATCCAGGTAATTTGGCTGTTGTCTTTTGATGATGACATTACCTCCTTTCTATGGCCTCTGACCCTCAGATCCAGCATATGGGGTTTGAATGTTCTGCTTGGAAAATCGTCTTCTCGCAGAGAAATACTTCATTTTTCTTGTCTGATCTGTAGCTATGAACTCTTTTGCTGGGTCCCTGGCCATGAAATATGCCGTCTATATTACTGTGGGAAGATTTGCCTCATTGGGGCCTGTGTCCTGATTGCCTTTGAAGTCAGCAACATCAGAAGTTAATTCCAACAAGGTCCTCTAGGTCCTGTGCATGCTTTGGTGCTTTATAAATTGCATTAAAGATCAATTTAAGCTCTTGCAGCCCAATAGGCATTGTCTTGTGTGCCTCTATTTCTTTGTCTCTTTATTTCCAACAGCACAAGCTCAAGTGCTGTCTTTGTTTTGTCAGGTGGGTCCCATTAAAATCTTGTATTAAACTTTGCCTCTTTTGAAGTCCCAGACCTCATCCATCTGTTTTTTTTTCTAATGACTTTGTTTAGAATTTTTTCAAAGTTAATGGAAATGTCTGAGGGGTAGAGAGTCTGGTTAATTGATCTTTCAGTTATTGAGGGTTATTGTCGACCAACATTTTTAGATTTTTGTGTTTCATTTCATCTCACTTGAAATATTCTTCCTGTTTGTTTCAGCTCCCATCCTCCACTGAGAAAACATCCCCCTTTCTTAAATCCTATTTTAGTCCTTTCTACTCCAAAAACTGGGATTAGGTGCCCAGAAATTAGGCTCCAGGGAGCCTGGCTGAGGAAGGTAAACTGTACAAGAGATGCAGAGAGGGAAGGACCCTGGACAATATATGCCCAAATCTATGTAGCAAACCTGATAATCGTGGGCCATATATAAGCATCAAATTTAAAAATATAAGAGTAAGATCATAATGAAATCACAAGAGTTTAAGGCTAAAGAGCACTGGATCATAGAGAAAGCCAACTGGAAATAAGCAAAGAGGATTCCAGAATACTGCTCCCAACACTGATAGGTGCTTGACCATCCTTACCAGGATGCTTCTCAAAAGTTAGCATGTACCAAAAAAAGCAACAACAATAACAACAACAAAACTCATGCTTGCTGAATGTACTAAGAAATGTCCCTTTCCTCACAAATTTTAAGCAAAGCTCTTCACCACTGTATATACTTTACCTAGAAAATGTTAATTCCAGCGTTGTTGTTTAAATAGAAATGTTAAACTGTCCATAAAAGAAGCATTTCTGCTTTGTGTGTCAAATGCATATATTTATATACCAGAAGGCAACTTATGGTCTAGCTCCTTTGTTTTCTCTTATTGTCTTAAATAGCTCATTATTTGGAGGCTTCAAGTCTCACATATTAAAAGCAGTTATTAACAAAATGACTTGCTCCTTGGCGTCCTTCACATGCTTAAGCGTCACATTTTATGACCAGGATGAAGATGATAGGACACAAAGTTCCTAAACAATGAGGCAGTGAAGTAGAACTAGTTCCAGCATTTGGAAGTTGGGTGGCATGGATGACTATGCCCATTTCATGAAAATAATTTACTGAGCACAAAGGGACCTCTGAATCAATACTAAACATGAACAAAAGTATACCCCACCCTAGATTTGGATGGATAATGACTGCAAGCTCATATTGTCTAGGGGATGCTTAAAGTACAATATTATGGAAGAACTGTCAAGGTATGGCAAAATGGGGGAATGCATATTCAGTTCCAACTCGAGAGAGAGAGAGAACAATTTCCAAACAAAGGAATTTTAAAACCTTCATGTGATCAGAACACAGAGAGAATCCAGCCATCAAAGAAAAAAACTGAGGCACAAGCAAACATCATGAGGACAGTCAAGGCTAACAAGATAAAACAACTAAGAATCCAGAATCAAGACTGGAATGAGTGAAACTGACCAATTTGGAACATGTTGGAGGAAAATCCAGATGAAACCAGAATGATCTCCTAAGCAACTTTAGTGCAGAAGAATCAAATGCATATTGGAATCTCTGGGTTCTTTGAAATGTGTTGGTTGTACTGTGTATTTATGAACTGTCCTTATTTCAGTATGAAAGTTAATTCACTGTCAACAAATCTTTTTGTCTTCTTCATAAAGCATTCCTCCAAATATTATATACAAATACATGAACAGGACACATCTGGCTATGACCGTCAAGATTCTGGTATTCATAAAAGAACAAAACCAGATAAAGAATACTCATTATCGAGCACTCTCTTAACAAGATTCTTATTTTTAAATTAGTCAAATATATTCTGCTTCAAGAGAGGAAATCAAGTAGGGTAAACATCCCTTCTTTCAGATGCTATGAGCAATTTGAAGGTCACATTCTCTCCTCTGTTCTTTCTAGATTGCTGGGAAATGTAACCAGATGATCTTGATCTTGACCATATTGTACCCTGTGTGGTTACATGTTTAGGTCTCCAGTTAATTGCTTGAGCTCCATACGCACTGATTAGTAGTAGTCTCAGCATCTACCGCCAGGGACACACACCCATCATTCTTTTTCTTTCCTAGAGATCAACCCCAAGGGATTGGGAAGTCTTCTCATTGAAGCACTCAAAAAAACAGATGACCATATTATATTCCCTTTTCCTAGACACCGTTGTGAGGAAGACTACCTCTTTCTAAGCAATATTTCCCTAGTAATTCCAACATCAAACTTTCTAGAGGGACTACCCACAATGACTCACTAGAGAAAAAAAAAATACAGACTTAAGCTCTTGAAAAAAAAACCCCTTTACAGAAAATTCTGATTATGTCACTCAACTTACAAAGCTTCAGCATCTCTCAACTGTCACAGAGTAAGGTTTAAAACCTTTAGCTTGACCTACAAATCCTTTTTACAGTCTAGCACCTGCCTATCTTTCCAATGGCATATTCTGCCACTCAGCCATAAGAAAGCATCAGTTCAGCCATGTTGAACTTCTTGCAGATCCTCAGAGAAGGAGAGGATCTCTCATGCCTCTGTGTTTTTCTACTTGGTGTTCCTTCTTAATAAAATGTCCCATACCACCTTTACCATCACTACTACCATCTCTTGCCTCTTCTCCATCTGGAAAAATATCTACTCATCCTTCAAGGCAGAGATAAATATCAGTATAGGAAGTCTTTCCTGGTCATCAGAGGCAGAGTCAGTGGCTACATTACATCCAACTATTACAACTATTCCACTTGTGGTAAGTACAAGGTTCTTTTTTTAAGGTTTTACTTTTAAAATTGGAGTACAGTTGTTTTACAGTGTTGTGTTTACCACAGGGTTTTTAATCTTATGTAACTGGAGACCAGCAGAACATCTGTTAAAAAGCCTATGTTCCATAAAAAATTTTACAATTTGTATGGAAACACAAAAGACCCCAAAGAGCCAAAGAAATCTTGAGAAAGAAAAATGGAGCTGACTCTGAATCAGGCTCCCTGACTTTGGACTATACTACAAAGCTACAGTAATCAAGACAGTATAGTGCTGGCACAAAAACAGAAATACAGATCAAGGGAATAAGATAGAAAGCCAGAGATAAACCCACGCACCTATGGTCACCTAATCTATGACAAAGGAGGCAAGAATATACAATGGAGAAAAGACAGCCTCTTCAATAATTGATGCTGGGAAAACTGGACAGCTACATGTAAAAGAATGAAATTAGAACACTCTCAACACCATACACAAAAATAAACTCAAAATGGATTGAAGAACTAAATGTAAGACCAGACACGATAAAACTCCTAGAGGAAAACATAGGCAGAACACTCTTTGACATAAATCACAGCAAGATCTTTTTTGACCCACCTCCTAGAGCAATGAAAATAAAAACAAAAATAAACAAATGGGACCTATTTATACTTAAAAGCTTTCACACAACAAAGGAAACCATAAACAAGATGAAAAGACAACCCCCAGAATGAGAGAAAATATATGCACATGAAGCAACTGACAAAGAATTAATCTCTAAAATATACAAACAGCTCATGCAGCTCAATATCAAAAAAATGAACAACCCGATCCAAAAATGGGCAGAAGACCTAAATAGACATTTCTCCAAAGAAGACATACAGATTGCCAACAAATACATGAAACAATGCTCAACAACACTAATTATTAGAGAAATGCAGATCAAAACTCTAATGAGGTATATCACCTCACACTGGTCAGAGTGGCCATCATCAAAAAATCTACAAACAGGGCTTCCCTGGTGGCGCAGTGGTTGGGAGTCTGCCTGCCGATGCAGGGGACACAGGTTCGTGCCCCGGTCCGGGAAGATCCCACATGCCACGGAGCGGCTGGGCCCGTGAGCCATGGCCGCTGAGCCTGCGCGTCCGGAGCCCGTGCTCCGCAACGGGAGAGGCCACAACAGTGAGGGGCCCGCGTAATGCAAAAAAAAAAAAAAAAAAATCTACAAACAATAAATGCTGAAGAGGGTGTGGAGAAAAGAGAACCCTCTTGCACTATTGGTGGGAATGTAAACTGACACAGCCACAATGGAGAACAGTACGGAGGTTCCTTAAAAAACTAAAAACAGAACTACCATACAACCCAGCAATCCCACTAGTGGGCATATACCCTGAGAAAACCATAATTCAAAAAGAGTCACATACCACAATGTTCACTGCAGCATTATTGACAGTAGCTAGGACATGGAAGCAACCTAAGTGTCCATCGACAGATGAATGGATAAAGAAGATGTGACATATATACAATGGAATATTACTCAGCCATAAAAAGAAATGAAATTGAGTTATTTGTAGTGAGATGGATGGACCTAGAGAATGTCATACAGAGTGAAGTACGTCAGAAAGAGAAAAACAAATACTGTATGCTAACACATATATATGGAATCTAAAAAAAAAATGGTTCTGAAGAACCTAGGGGCAAGACAGGAATAAAGACACAGATGTAGAGAATGGACTTAAGGACACAGGGAGGGGGAAGGGTAAGCTGGGACGAAGTGAGAGAGTGGCATGGACTTATATATACTACCAAATGTAAAACAGATAACTAGTAGGAAACAGCCGCATAGCACAGGGAGATCAGCTCAGTGCTTTGTGACCACCTAGAGGGGTGGGATAGGGAGGGTGGGAGGGAGATGCAAGAGGGAGGAGATATGAGGATGTATGTATATGTATAGCTGATTCACTCTGTTATAAAGCAGAAACTAACACACCATTGTAAAGCAATTATACTCCAGCAAAGATATATAAAAAAAAAAAAGAGACACATGCACCCCAATGTTCATTGCAGAACTATTTACAATAGCCAGGTCATGGACATCAACAGACAAATGGATGAAGAAAATGTGGTACATATATACAATGGAATATTACTCAGCCATAAAAAGGAACGAAATTGGTCATTTGTAGAGACGTAGATGGACTTAGAGACTGCCACACAGAGTGAAGTAAGTCAGAAAGAGAAAAATAAATATCGTATATTAATGCATATATGTGGAATCTAGAAAAATGGTATAGATGATCTTATTTGAAAAGCAGAAATAGAGACACAGATGTAGAGATCAAATGTATAGATATCAAGGGGGAAAGCAAGGGTGGGGTGAATTGGGAGATGGGGATTGACATATATACACTATTGATACTATGTATAAAATATATAACTAATGAGAACCTATTGTATAGCACAGAGAACTCTACTCAATGCTCTGTGGTGACCTAAATGGGAAGGAAATCCAAAAAAGAGGGGATATATGTATACATATAGCTGATTTACTTTGCTGCACAGTAGAAACTAACACAACATTGTAAAGTAACTATACTCCAATAAAAATTAATTTTTTTAAAAAGCCTATGTTCCATTAGTATTTGGGAAAGTGGAATAATTCTGGAAATTATGACATATGAAAAAGAGGTAAAGGAAGTAAGCCTGAAGAAGACTCAAGGAAGACACAGTAACTCTTAGTAACAAGAACAATAACCTCAGCTAGGTTACTATTTTGGTATGTGTTAGGCATAGTAATAGCTTTACAGACCTTACAAACATCTCATTTAATTCCCCACAAGTCACCTATGAAAGAGGTGTGTTTACCATCCTCATCCCTGTCTCAAAGAGGTAAAGGAAACTAGTCAAGATCATAGAGCTTATCAGTGCCAAAGCCAGTGTTCAAAGCTGGTCTGCCTACCACCAAAGTACAATCCCTTCATACTATAGCATCCTAGCCCACATCCTGACTTTAGGATTGTTGGTCTTGGCCTCTGCTTCATAATTAGCTAGCTATGTGGTCTTAGACAAGTCATTTCCCCTCTATCTGGATCTCTTGACCAGTCCTTTCTTAAAACCCTTTCTTAACCTATATATCCAATCCATCACAAATCTTACTCCTTCTACCACCTGAGTATGTCTCAAATATGACCACTCCTCTCCATCTCCATTACCAAAACCCTAGCCCAAGCCAACTTTATCTCTCACCTGAACTTGTGCAGTAAGTTCTTAATTCATCACTAGTGTCTTCACACCCATTCAGAGGGGGCCTGCAATCCAATATCCAATATTTGCAGGACAGCCTGATTGAGACTTAAAAACACAAAGCGTATCATGGCTCCCCATTTCTTCTTAGGATAAAGACCAAATCCTTAACATGGCACACAAGGCCTCTGCCCCACACTCCAGTTTCATCCTATCTCTCTCCCTACTTTTCCTTGAGCTCCAGCCTTTCAGTTTCTCAAAACTCTCTCCTTCCTCATAGCCTTTGCAGATATTGTTCTGCAGCCTGAAAGGCTCCTCTCTCCCTTCATCAACTGCCAACTTTTTGACCATCTCAGGGATTGCTTCATTCAGGGTGCCTTCCCTGACACCCAGATCAGCTAGGCCTGCATTAGATATCCTCGCCATCTACTCTTTTTCCCCTATAGTACTTATCAATGTGTTGATAAATGACATATTGCTGTGACAATTTAACCAGTATCTGTCTGACTTCCTTACAGACTGTAACCTCCAAGACAGCAGAGTCCAGTTAAACTTTTGTGCCTGTGTCTCCAGCACATGGTATAGGGCATGTCAAAGAGTAAGAGCACAATAAATATTTGTTAATGAATGTTGAAAGTGTTTGTCAGTTTACTCACCTGAACAATGAAGGAATTCAACCATGTGAGCTCTAAGTTCCCTCTGGCCAGAACAGCCAACTCCTTAGGACACTAAATCATTCCTTGTTGCTCTGGAAGTCCTAACCAGAGCAAGAAGGAGGTAGATTACCTCAGGAGAAGGAAGTGCTTTCTAATAAGAGAGATAGCCCAGCAATGGAAGCAGTTCCCCCACAGAGTAACGGAACTAATCAATTAACTGTTACTTGACCCTTTGCCAGGGGTGCTGTAGTAATAATTCCTGTGTCCCGGGAGAATGAGAATAAATGACCTTAACACCCCTTTCAACTGAGAGTCTGTGAATTTGTATCTATGTGAAATAACCAGACCCAACTCTAAATTCCAAGCAGATGACTAGATAGTAAGATCTTTTATGCAAGATCCACATATATTAAAATGAGATCTTAATCCCAAAGGCAACTGACGCATTCTATTTCAATATATATTGAACTACCTTGGGCACCTGGTAAAAATACAAATTCTCAGACTCCCAGTCTAGAGATTCTGATTCAGTAAGTCTGGTTATTTTTAACAGGAGATCTCAAGTAATTCAGATGAGTTTAGAAAATTCTTGCATATAAAGAGCCCTGAACTTGGAGTTAGAAGATTTGAGTCCCAACTGGAATTGATGGCTAATTAGCTCTAGGACACCGGCGAGTTTTGTGATCTTTCCTGACTTTGGCATCATCTTGGAAAGAGGAACAGTACTTTTAAATGGCCTAACATGAGTTCACATAGAAGCTGATTCTTAATGATAGTATATTCTACATTGATCCTAATCTCACTACACCTGCAAAGGAATCTAAAACTCTTGTCTCAAAAGCTTACAATGAATCCATTTAATGTTTGGCTTCCTTCAGGGAATGGTGGCATATTTCACTTCCTTCAAAAATGATGAAACCTTTGGCAAAGATAAGCTCAGCTACCTCAGTGACCAACTGTCAAAACAAGGTTTTGGAATTTCAAAAACTTCTCCCCATAAATGAGCCTCTTATAACAGATGTGGGATTACAAATGACATCCATCTAAGGTAAAGAACCTGCCTTCATTCTCCCTTCCTTTCACTCATATTTTGTTCAAGACTCTATCAGCTTTGGAAAATGCATTTAAGAAGCATTATTAAAGTAGGAATGCAAGAACCTATCCAAATCATTTTTTCTGCTTCTATCCTAGAATTTGTGGATTTGATACATTTGGGGATGTTGGAAGGGAATTGGAAGTTAGCATTTTTCTTGAAAAACCTGGGTACTAGGAACTCAAACATACTAGTCAGAGCCCTCAGTCTTAGCTAAGTTTCATTCATTCTCTCAAGGCTTCATTAACCTCCAGGCATCTTGCTAGTTTCTGCATATGGAGAAGTAAATTTGACATGGTCCCTACTCTCAAGGGGCTTATACTCCAGTATAGCTTCATTCAATGGAACTTTGTACAATAATAGAAATATTCTATATCTGCACTATCCAACACAGTAGCCTCTAGCCACATGTGGCTACTGAATATCTGAAATGTGACTGGCGAAAGGAATCTTTAATTTTATTTAATTTTAATTAATTTAAGTTAAATAGCCACATATGGCTCATGGCTGCCACAGAGCACAACTCTAGAGTAAAAGCAGATATTGGAAGAAGGAGAGGAGAAAGAAAAGCAGAGAAGGAGGAGGAGGAGACAGAAGAAGAGGAGAAAAACTAAAGTATGGTGAGTACAGTTGTAACTTTATATTATGAGTTATCAATTATTGATCATGTGATGACTAACTTTTCACTGAAATGTTTGAGGGTCAGGGTGAGATGTTTAGGAAAAGAGGTAGACTGAAGATTTCATGTGAAGGGTGAGAGGTGTTCACCAGATGGAAAATGGGGGAAAAGAGCCTTTGGGATAGAAGTCATAACCTCATGGAAGCTTGAAAGCACAAGGTGGGTTTTTAGGATAATGATTTGGTTTGGTTGAAGCACCATATACTTGGGAAGGAGGCAGAGTGAGGAGGGAGAGCTAATAATGAGATATGAATGGGGTACGGCCAAATCCTAAAGGGCCTGAAGTATAGTTCAGAGGGGATTGGACTTTTGTCCATAGGCAAACATTTCTCTTGGGTACACTCTAAAGCTTTCCAGTGGTAGTTGATGTGTTTGTTGCTTATTTGTTTTCCCAGAAACGGGAACAAGAGCTGGTGTTTTCATTGTCTTTAACTAACTTCCTGCTTTAGCTTCATGCTTGCATTTTGTCATTGCACAACATTCTTGGTTTCTATTTTCACAATGCCCCAGAGAAAGACAAATAGCAAAGTTAAGTTTAATTCAGCTGCAGTCTTTACTCAGCCTGGATAACTACCTCAACCTAACCCTTCCAGGCTACAGGTGAACCTCGTTTTTCTGGTAGGTAGGCAGTAATCATGCTTGCAGACCTGCCAGGGCCCACCAAGAAGGTTACACCTTCTCAAAACTAAAGAAGTGTTCCAGTTCTTTGCAGTGTGTGAAACTAAAGAAAATTTATGCATGGTTCAATCAGAAATAGCACAACTCCAAGATGACCTGGGAAAGTCATGGAGTGGGACAGTGGTCTGTGATCCACTGAAGAAGAGAAGTCTCTTGGAGACCTGATAGTCACTGTTGGTGTAAAGTCCTTTCCTTTTAGGTCAGCATTGAAACATTGTTATTTATTAATTGCCAAAAAAATCATTTATTGAGCATCTATTCTATGCCAAGACAGTATTCTGAGCACTTTACCTGCATTTGCCCTTTTAGACCTCATAACACTCTGCAAGGCAAGTATTCATATCCCTAGTTCACATGTAGATAAAGTCAAGCTCAGAAACACTGTATACATAGCATGTTACTTGCCCAGAATCACACAGCTAGTAACTGAAAGTGCCAGGTTCAAACCCAGGGTAAGCTACATGAGATTTATGCTACTAAGAGAGACACTACTAAAAGATACTGGTGTGGCAATTAAAATAGAAGGCATTCCCACTCCCTCTGCTTACTCTGGTGATCCTGGGTAAATCCCCTGATACTTCAGCCTCTTTTATTTCACCTACAACATAGGGATAACTAGACCTTCACCGCAATTCTGAAAGGTATTTTACAAGTTTTGAAAATGTTCTTTTAAGCAGGAGGTATTCAGAAGCCCCTCAATCATCAAACCAACACATACCAAGCACCTACCATTTTTACAGAGCCCTCAGCTAGGAGCTAAGGGTATAAACAGGAATATTAGGAACTCAAGAAACTTTCCACTTGGCAGTTAAAAATCACAATATTTATAACATGCCATTCACACAGACAGGAATAATACTCATTCCCAAAGAATTCTGTAAGGTGGTGGTGGGTGCTCAGCTGGGTTGCCTACTCAAGGCACTAGGATCTTTAAGGTTTCAGGTAGAGGAGCATACAAAGTACAGGGACCTATATACCTATCTTGAGTACCCTCCATCTAACCTCCTTGCTAAGTTAATCACATTCACCAATCTTGCTGTAAAACAGATGGACAGACAATGAAAGCACACAGAACAGACATCAGGCTACCCCCCAGAACATGCCACCAATCTGATACTGGTTTACCAAGAGTCACCTGGGTTTGCACCCAAATGTGTTTATGCCAACTGTACTTACTAGTAAAATGACATAACTTAAATATTTTTGGAATCCAATAAAATATGAATGCAACAGAAGTTGCTTCTATGAAAAATAATTTGAATACTTTGATGAATCACTAAGTAAATGCTTTGGAAATAGGTGTGAGCAAGACGACTGTCAATAATTGGAAGGAAAATCATAAAAATCTAGAAGTATTCTATGCCCAAGTCACTTCACAAATGTTTTTAGGTTCTTATTCCACATTAAAGAAAGAAGAACTGGAACTGTAGATTGTGCATCATGG
Organism: Hyperoodon ampullatus; assembly: GCF_949752795.1. Lineage (NCBI taxonomy): Eukaryota > Metazoa > Chordata > Mammalia > Artiodactyla > Ziphiidae > Hyperoodon > Hyperoodon ampullatus. The sequence goes on from NC_136919.1 coordinate 33,881,861, forward strand.
CTGTGGTTTATGAAGAATGACTACTGTCAGTGAACCATCCCCAAAGTAAGGCTTTGACCTATCATCAAAATATTGGCAAAGGCATACACACGTATGTTCTCTACATTAAAATTAAATGTTTATGGTTCACCTGTATCATTTTATCCCCACTTGAACCAACTTTTCAAAAAAACCAACCAACTACTGGTCCCAATCATATCTGATAAGAGGACTCCTATTATATCACAAGAGCAGGGGTTTTTTGGTTTTTGTTTTTTTTTTTGTGGTACGCAGGCCTCTCACTGCTGTGGCCTCTCCCGTTGCGGAGCACAGGCTCCAGACACGCAGGCTCAGCAGCCATGGCTCACGGGCCCAGCCGCTCCGCAGCATGTGGGATCTTCCCGGACCGGGGCACAAACCCGTGTCCCCTGCATCGGCAGGCGGACTCTCAACCACTGCACCACCAGGGAAGCCCCACAAGAGCAGTTTTTTGTTTGTTTTTGTCTTGTTTTAGATTGTAGTTTTATGAAGATGGCAAGATATCTGTTGAGCATAGCCAAGCCCATGCTCTATAATGAGCTACATTTGCTTACTCTATTATGGGACAGGTAACAGGTTCTGATGTCAGTCCCCAAACTGCACAGAGGCTGGAGAAGATGCCCGCCCAGACTGGCTGCAGGAACGTTGCTATGCCCTGAAGGTCCAGATGCTTTTTAGTGTGTCTGACACTGACTGTGTCTCTCACACCATTTGACCTGGGTTGTATGAGTGTTTTTTTTTTTTTTTTCTAGGACTTTCATTTCTAAGCCTTACTCTTTGCTTATACTCCCGATCAAATAACTGACTGTTTACAATTATTTCTATGGAGGCAGCACTTCCCTCTAAATTACTATTAAAAATGCTGCTAATATGTTTCATTCCAAAGTGGCCCCTAATGAGAAATGAACTATTTCTACTTGGCAAATATTAAACTATTCCATAGATTTTTCATATCCTCGTGTATCTAAGGACTACCTACTGGTTGCCTACTTAGCTATGAAAGATTACTAAAATTGGGATTAAAATTAGTACATTGCTAAAATGTACTGAACTCTTTAATTCAGTGGTTACCAGAAAAGTCTGGCTATTTCTACAAAACACAAAGTTCTAACTGCGTGCATACAATCTCCAATGGCTGGAATTCTAGCAATTTTTAGAAAGAATGCATTGTTCCCAGAGCTTTATCATTGGGGTCTTAGGTTGACTACGGTTTTTAGTTGCCTCAGCTCCAGTTTTAACTAACAGATCTGTAGAATTACTGTTAGGTTTTATTTCTGCTGTTTGTTTATTTCTTGAGAAACCAGCTGCATTGCTACCATTTTTACTATTATGAAGTTTTTACTGATGAAACACAGAGTTTTTGAGAACAACTGCTCAGCCTGTTAATCAGAATGTTGGGTGAAGCTACAGCTCTGTCACTTTGACCAGAGAATTCTATATTCATATTCCTTTTGGCAGCTGCCAGGTCTGCCCTGATCAATGTTCTCTACTATGATCATGTGTGGGAGCTTAATCCCCTTTTGACTCAAAAAGTCCCTTCCTTCAGAGTCTGAATTGTAAAAGATCCCCATTTACAGATACATGGTATTTCCTGGGTCACATCACTAAATATCTCCTCAGCAGCCATTAGGCTTAATCACACCATGCCCAATATTTCATGGTCCATGTGTACATAAACAAAAATCACAATACCCTGCAAAATATTAGAATTAAGGTTAATTTTACTATTCTCTTTCTATTTTCTTACTGAGACAACACACTCAACAACGGTCTCCATGCCTTTGATCTCTCTCCACCTGCGTCCACCTCCACTGAACTACCAGATTTGATCATTTCACCATCCTGCTACAAATAAAAATAAATAAATAAACTTAAATAATTTCTTATATGTATATCTACTACAAACAGATTAAAATTTTAAAAATTTTAGTCCAGTATGCATATCACCCATGGTGTAACCCCAACCAAATATTCTCACTTTATTTTTCCCCCACTTCCTTTCACATAGTCTCCATTTAATAAAACTGAACTGCTCCTGGTACCTGATTTTAAGAAGTCCTGCCTTGCTTTTGGTGATTCGTCTGCCTGACTGCCCTTTATCCACGCTTTGTGTGGGTTCACATCTTAACAAATATTCAGGTTAGCCCTCATTTCACCTCCTATAAAGAAACTTTTCCAAACTATTCTAAACAGGAAGTGGTCTCTCTCCCCAAATCTCAATTATGCATTCCCTGACCACTCCTTTAACTCTGCACTTACAGCCTTGCATCTTAGTTCATTGAATCTGCCCTTCAGACTGTAAGCTTTTTGATGACAGGATTTGGATGTTCAACTTCCTCCCACTCTCTTACATGCCACTGGGCCTTGCAAGTAGTAAGCAATCAGTAAATGAGTAAATGAATGAAATATATGAGTGAATGAATGAATGAATGCAACATACATATAACAAAATGGTTCTCTCCTACTATAGCTTCATTTCTTGACCTTTATTCTTTGATGAACTGGCCTTGCTAAGAGAGCCCAGATAGGGCTCAGCAGATTAGCAGGGAGTCTCTCTCGTGCTTTTGAGGCATAAGAGTGTAGCCTTGTTGCAGGGCAGAAATAGAACACAGAAAATCATTCCGAACAAATTCCTCCCACCCTCACCTTCAGAAGAAGATAGAACTTTACCCAGCCTCAGGCCCTCACCCTCACACAGGGTGACCATATAATTTGTATCCCCACTTTTTGAGAGTGAAAAAGAAGTTTATTAATGATTACTCTGGGACAGTAAGTATGACTCAGGACTCTCCCAAGCAAAAAAGGTTAAGGGGTCACCCCACCCTTGGATAACTTTCATCATCTGTGAGAATAATAACACTAACCTCAGAGGTTTTCCAAAGATGAAATATGACCACGAAAGTAAAGTACCTAGTGCGACACCTAGCACACAAATGGTATTCAAGAAATGACAGTTCCCTCCCCCAGTTCTTAATAAAAGCACCTTAATGTATATATCACTTTTTATATTCATTGGTCTATGTAATTCTCTCAATGAACCTTTGAATAACCAAGGGAGACATTATCATCTCCTTTTACTTAGAAGTATGTTGACACACAGAGAAGTCAAATGAGTTTCCACTAGAGGCTCAGGTATTCTGTGATGGAGCCAGGACTTAAACCCAGGCACATCCATTTCCAAACTGAAACTCTTTCTACTGTAACACCCAGGCCTTACAAGCTTCACAGATGGGACTTTAAATCTGACTGGATACCTCACGACATGTGGCTGAAATCATGGGACAGTGGGATGGAGGGCTCAGAAAAGGACAACTGAAAGTCCACACTCTTCTCAGTCCCAGGGGAGACAGATTTCAGCCTGGAAACGCCAGTTTCATCAGGTTGTCCTTTCCAGGAGGAGACAATTTCCTGGCTCTGTCATAATCAGTTTCACACTCCATCTCAGAGGTGGCTGCATTTCAGCAGAGGATGGGAAGAGAGCCGGAATTCCCCACAGTGGTCTCGACTGATTAGGAGCCCAAGATCGATCAGGGAATGGCAATGATCTGGCAATGATTAAAGGCAGTTTTCTGGTAGGTTTAACAAACAGGCAAAAACATCAGTTATGTGTACACATCCATAAGTATCCTGGCTAAATATCAACTGCCCACTTCTGTTTCCAAATGAGACAAAACAATTAGCAAAGCCAGGCGTTATCCCTTCTGTTCATGCTTCATTTCCAAAAGACAAATGGTAATCTGTCTAACTCATACATTATTCCTTTATCTTTATGTTCTTATGTGACAGTGTTGTCTGATCTTGACTCCCCTGTGAGCAATTCAAAACTTATTAAAGTCCAACCCAATTTATGAATGAATGTTTCCTACTTCACAGAGAATATGAAAAGCTTTCAACACTGTACCAAAAGCCCCTCCTGCTCTTAATTTAAATGTAACAGCATTCTTGCCTTATTTCCTTCCCTCACATGTCCTTTCTCACCTCCAGAACTAGCCCACTGACCTGTGGACAAGATTCCTTCCCCTACATCTTCTTCCAGGCTTGTGCTCTGTCAGCCATTCCCTTTAATACCCGTCTTCAATTATCTCTACTCTGGCTTCTTCCCCTCAGCCTAAAAACAAACTTAAGTCTTAGAAATCCTTAAAAATAAAAAACAAACTCTTATTTTCCCCTTTCAGGTCCCACCTTTCCTCTCAGTTTTTCCCTTTACCAAATGTACTGGAAGTGTAATCTGCACTAGTTGTCTCTACTACCTCAATTCCCTTTCGCCCTCAACCCAGAACAATATGGCTAACCTTTCTCCATTGACACATCACCACTGGGGTCACCAATAGCTTACAATAAAAACCCATACCTTACTAGTTGCATGAGTAAACTTGCCAAACACAAAACCCTTGCTTACTTCTTTTCCTCCTTCCCCCAGCATTAGAGCCGGAAGCATAGGGGTCATCCTCAGGGCATTCTCATCACCCCCTACAGCCAATCAATCACAAATCTTGCATGAAAAGAGCCCTAGATGGAGAATGAAGAGTCTGGTTGCCAGGCTGAGACTTGCTGCCAACTTGTTTTACAACTTTATATTAGCCATTGCCATATCCAAGTCAGCGTCTCATCTGTATGATTGAGAATGAGTGCGCTCGACCCTCCCTTTGGGCAAAAGTCATTACCTTCCAGCCCCCATTTGTCTATCAAGTGCCCAAGGATTGTTTAAAATTTAGAGTCTCATTATTCTCTGAACATTGTCCATCCCCCTCTTCCTACAATTCTTTTTAATCATTGATAGCACAGCTGAATCCATCCATCATGCTCCCCACAGCCCCGGTTCTGAATGTTCCCAACTGGCAAAGAACTGAGGTTTCCATTTCATCAAAGCCTGTTTTCCCTAACAATTCAATTATCATTGCATTACTGAGCCCTTGTTCTACTATGGATGAGCAAAATCATAACATTGAGCAGTTTCCCAATGAAGAGCCAAAAAATGCAAAGGCAGTGATATCTGATGACATCCAGTGATGGAGAAGAAACTAAACAACTTTAGAAATGACGTTCAATAGAGACCTGGTACCAAGCTGCAGTTGAGCCAGCAGCCAGGTTTCTAGCTATTTATCTTCTTACCTCACCAGAGGGAAGAGAGATGGCCAACAAGGGACCAGTTCCATTTAGATCAGTTCATATTCATCATGCCAGACACTGGGCTTGGTGCCAGGCACTGTGATCAAGGCATATAAAAATGGAAAGACACAATCCTTATCAAAGCCCTCACAGCCAAGGAACCAACAATCCATCCTTTCTTCTGGAACAAGTAATAAGAGTTAGTGTGTTAGAGCAAAAAAGGACAAGGGTTTTGGTCTCAAGCAGACCTTGTTTTGACTTCTGATAATTCCATTAATTAGTTATGGGACTTGAAGCAAGTTATTTAACCCTTCTGAGCCTCACTTTTGCCACCTATAAAATGGGGATAATACCTTATAGGCTTGCTAAGAGGGTTAGAGCTAACATTTTTTTTAAACTGCAGTACACTGCTTGGCACATGGTAAGTGCTATAAAATTATAACAATAATAGTACTAGTAGGAAAGTGCATTAGGCTTTGTCACTTACTAGATGTTTGAGACTAAACAAATCACTTTGCTTCTCCCTTAGCATCTCTAGCTTAAAAAGGACCTAATAGGATCCAGCTCACAGGATTCTGTGCAGGCTAAATTATATAATGCACATAAAATTATTTGATAAGCTATAAAGTACTCAGGCCCCATAAAACGTTATTATATTGCATTATTATTATATTATTGACAAAAAAAGGGGTAGAATAAGAAAATTCCAATCTTACAGACGCAGGGGTCATTTTCTCCTCTAATAAAAGTTTATTTTCCTTTTTAAACAATCATTTACATGCCACTTAATATGTGCTACTCACTGTCCTAGCGATTCATAATATAATCCCTTTGGTCTTCGTAACAACCCTTTAAGGGTAAGTACTATTATCACTCCCATTTTAAGATGAGGAAATAGGGGCTTTAAAAAGTAATTCCCGGGCTTCCCTGGTGGCACAGTGGTTGAGAGTCCGCCTGCTGATGCAGGGGAAACGGGTTCGTGCCCCGGTCTGGGAAGATCCCACATGCCGCGGAGCGGCTGGGCCCGTGAGCCATGGCCGCTGGGCCTGTGCGTCCGGAGCCTGTGCTCCACAACGGGAGAGGCCACAACAGTGAGAGGCCCACATACCGCAAAAAAAAAAAAAAGTAATTCCCTCAAGGTCACATGGATGGTGGGCACTCTTATGTACTGTACTTCACTGACCACTGAATTGTCTCTAAACCTATACTGTGTCTACAGTGGCATGTTCCAACTTGGGGCACCTAAGCAAACTACCCTCAAAGGACCAGACAGCTATATGGCCCTGCTCTATACCTTGGTTTCCTTCCCTATAAAATTAGTGAGAAATACTAGATGGTTCTACCTCTGGTAGAGTGGTCTTTAAAGATTAAAGATTAAATCATACAAACCAACATTTCCATCAGAGTTTCATTATTTATTTTAAGGAAGTTGTTTCTTACAGTTTCCTTGTTAATAGTTATTAATTCTTACAAACTACTTGGTGGGGTTAGAGAACATTTTGACTAGCACAATGATGACCAACAAAAAACAAAAACAAAAAAACTCAGAGGTAGGGGGCCTAAGTTCCTTTAATGTTGATAATGGGCACAATAATATAGCTATATGAAGGCAGCCACCATCTTGGACTATCAATATGATGGTCACACCCTAGGAATGGAAATGCTGTAAGCCAGAAGGAGTCCAAGCCCCTGAGGACTTTGTAGGACTGCCAATACCAGTGCTGGACAACCTATTCCCTGACTCCATTCATGTAAGAAAATAAACCCTTGCATGTTTATTTTAGTAGGGTCTCTGCTAATCCTAAGGGATTCTGCCCTTAAAACCTATTCTGGTTTTTCTGGTTGGAACAACCAAATCCTCCATGACTCACAGTGCTGCCTCTAACATAAGTCTGGACAAACGACAATCTTCCCCTGAATAATAAGTAGCTTGATACCTTAATCATAAAGCTGATGCTTTCTGTAAGGCTGCCTTTTGACTTTTATGACTTTTTAAATAATTTTCTCTAACAAAACCTACCATTAACCCTCCCCTGACCCCTATTCGAGGGCTGCTGTTCCATTTTCAGAACGCAGCTCAGTGTGATGACTGCCATTCCACCGTGTGCCATCTCTAGTCCAAATCCCCTCCCCTCTCTATTGACCCAGCTCAGTCACTGTTTCTACCTGGAAAATCTCACAAATACCAGTTCACACTTGCTTCTGATTTTGGGGCCCAAAAAAATGCCACAATTCTTGGATGGAGAGTCATCATGACAGTGACTCAACCCAAACTCGAAAGCAAACTTCTACCGCCACAGGACCAAACTTGATGGGAATTTGGGGTGTTGGCCTGACATACCAACTCCAGGAACGTGACTTTTTACTCAAGTCTAATCACTAACATCACACATAAGACACCATAATAATTTTATGATGTTCCCAGCTATTTATGGTGAGGTATAATAGTGACATTCCAGAAAATGCCTGTCCTAAACCTTGATGCTTAACTTTGTTTTTAAATTGAAGCCACAGAAAACATTTTACGTGCAGGGAAGCTCACATGCCCTGAGGATCCCCACGTGATTTGTCGGTATGATTTTTCACTTGAGTATAAATCCATATAAGGTCTTCTTTGCTTCCTACAAGTCAGAAAACGCTGTCTTATTCATGGAACCTCTGAAGAACAATTCTAGCTCTGGTTATCACATTCCATCTGGTTTGTGTGTGCCTGTCTGTTGGTCTCCCTCAACTCTGTCTCCACCTGCCATTCTGCCACCCCAACTCCACACTCCCAGACCATAAGAGCCCTCAGAGGAGTAGCTCACCTTTTTCCTTCTCTACAATGTGTGGACAGAAGTTCAAAAAACATTAAATAATTAATTAATTTGAATAATTCAAGTTCCTTAAAAAATAATATAACGATTAAAAGATTAACCTGATTATAGGATTATATGTATATATATTGAGATTATATATGAGTATAAAATCAATGTAAGGTACTAGGAAATCTCTGATATAAAATCTTCCAGAAAAATCCCGCCTCATTTTAGGAAAGAATACACACACACACACAAACAGAAATCTGTCCATGGATTTCATTTTGCCTTTTTTTTTTTTTTAACATTTTCCCTTTCACCTCACTTTTGCTTCCTTTATTCTTATCATTAAAAATGTGAAGGTCAAGCCATAATCAACTTAAACAAGAATGAGTCCGTCCTCCTCAGGCTCCTTTCCTGGAAGTGGCAACATATATTCACGGAACCAGGATAAGGGACTACAAATGCTGGGTCACACTCAGTTCAGGCCCCTTTCTCACAGGTTGATGAAAGACTTTTAAAAACAAAAGAGGAACTCAAGAGAAAGGAGCCCCATTCTATAAAATGAACTGTGTACATTTCATCATGTCCTTAAGCATAAATACCACAAAACAAGTTGCAAATAACTTACCAGCCAAGCCACACTATGGTTCTGATATTAACAACAAATCCTCCTTACCAGAAAATTGATAAAGCCCTAGCTACTGTGGCATTGCTCCTCCCCTTCTGTTGAGTCCTGTGTCTTTTTATCTGTTGACCCTCCTCTTTGCTCCATGCTAGTATACTTCCAGAGAGTTTGCCTCTTTACAGGAGAGCTGACAGGGGTCTTGAAGAAAAATCTCTGTCTCCTGTCTACAATTATTTGAGGTTTAGACTCTTTTTCCTTCCTAATAATTCAGTAATTCTGCCATGGCATTTTCTGGGCTCCTCTATATCAACCCCTCCTGAACCATGGCTAGGAAATTTCTCCAGACAGTAAACTGGGACATTCATAACGCTCACCTCATTTGACTCATCACTTAAGGATCAAAGATACTTCATGGCCTGATGTCCGGTATATTCAAACCATTGTTTCATAGCGTTTGTTTAGTTTTAGAGGGTTATTTTAGGCAGGAGGATAAATCCAGTTCCTTTTATTCCACCTTAGCTAGAAGCAGAAGTCCTGTGTCCATTTGAAAACCAAGTCCCAAACAAGACAAAACAAATAAAACAAACTATGTGATAGAGAGATAGATAGATGTAGATAGATTGATAGATAGATAGGAAGAAATAACTGAGACCAGATAAACTTGTCAAGATATTTTTAGAACACATTTTGGTATTATTAATTTGATAAAATCATTACTAGGTCACTTTTTTCATCAATTTCCTCCTTAAATACAACGAAGCACCAATTGTTTCACAAAATAAATCATCCATAAGTCTGTTCTCCTCCAGCTGATGGCCAATACTTGACCATCTCTTCCAACCTAAGAAAATCATGAACACCCTTACAAAGTCCAAAATACAATAGAATCCGCTGCATGTAATTGTATAGCCTACTCTCATTCTTCCAGTTGCTTTTCATGCTTCTTCTTGTTATTCCTCTTCCTTGGCAGAGAATAACCACCTTGAACTATAAGGATGAGTTTCGTGCTTCTTCGTTTTTGTTTTGTTTGTCCTTTCCAATTTTTATTTGGAAAATTTTCTTAACTCTTCTCCTTTTGCTTGTGTTCTGGCTCTTTTTGAACAGTAGTATGTGTTCTTAACTGTATTATGAAATCTCTCATTTACAGCAGCTAGTGGAGACATCACCCACTCTACTGATCTTATCATCTTAGCTCTCCTTTTCCCATGTCTCACCTCCTTTGGAGGTCTTACACTGTTTTCCTTTCCAGCAAATCGTCCTTATCTACCTCTAGTTGATTTCTGGGCAGTTTGGCAAACATTTTACATGTCTTTGAACATATTTATCTGTTTTTCTAAACATTTCACAGTTTCAAAAATGCCTTCCTGCTCTATTTATTTCTATTTCATTTTCAACTATTACTCCTTTCCTTCCATGATTTTAAGAGACATATTTTGGAATCACTTTAATGGCCAATGTGATGGAATATTTAAAAAATTATTGTCAGAGTTACATTTTGTTTTATTCCAAAAATAGTGTGAATCCTTTTTGTAGAAAAATACCAACATGTACATGTATGTTACTTAGAAAAATACTAACATATTAACATGCACATTATAATGTGGACAAAGAATGTCTCCTGCCATATCAGTAAACAAAGGATGTTGCAGCCATCAAACCATCAGCCACTGCAGCAGCACCCCGACAGTACACCCTGAGGGGATTCAGGATGGAGAAAAAGAGGATACTGTCCCTAAATAGTTAAGGCACATATCAAAGGAATAATTTCAATAAGCCCAGACTCTTGCATCTTCTCATACAATGAAAAGCACTAAATTCACTAACTTGAGATGTCTGGTTTTCTTTAATTGGCAGTAATCTTTTGATATTCAGACTACCCGGGCTTTTTTGCAAGGACTCCTATATATCCTTGCTCCTCCCTTACTTCCTCAGAACAGTCCCTCAGAGCTATCTGAGAGGCTGTCTCCCAGGCTTAAGTCCTCATAAGTTCTCCAAATAAAATATATTTCTCAACTTTTAGGTTGTGCATTTTTTTCAGACAATATCCATGTAGAAATGAATAAATGATCTCTGCATTCAAAATCTAGAAGGCAATAAATTAAATGTTAGCAGTGTTTATTTCCAAGCAAGTGGGATGTGAGATTATGCTATTTTTTAGTTGTTTTTCTGATCTTTCTGTAATATGATTAAAAATAAATAGCAGGAGAATTCCCTGGAGGTCCAGTGGTTAGTACTCCATGCTTTCACTTCCAAGGGCCCGGGTTCAATCCCTGGTCTGGGAACTAAGATCCCACAAGCCGTGTGGCACAGCCAAAAAAAAAAAAAAAAATGACTGGCTTGAAAAAAATAAATATCAGTATGAATTTAATCATTTTAAAAAATTAATAACAGTACAAAAGAAGAGGATCTGGAATTTGGAATTTTATGAGTTTGGAAATTCATTTTTCCCTCTTAAAATTTTTATCATCTAATTCAATTATGCTTACCCTCTTACTTGGCTATGATTTTACTTTTGTGACAGTGTAAGGGATATTTAATTTATTTCAATTAATCTCCTATTTTTGCCATTTAAGTTCTTCCAGCTAATCCTCTATTACTGGTTACTTAATTTTTCCAGTGAATCACTTATTATCAGACTTATGGAGATTATTTCAGCTTCTCCTTGTGACAAACAGGGAGGCACAGAAAGTACAAAATCGCCTTCAAGATGTATTAATATTAGACTTATTTGAAAAAAAGCAATGATTGTAAAATGTAATTTTTTATCAAATCATCATTTCAGCCACATCATTGTGCTGGCCAATTCTTCTTCACCAAACTGCTCTGGCCAAAATGTTTTTGGTCGTATCACCTAGACTCCTAAAGTATGAGTTACACACTCATTTTGAGGAGGAACATAGAGAAGAAGATAAAAGAGCTTGAAGAGAGAAAGTAATGAGATGTGTTGAGACCACTGTTACTTTAAAGACATCCGAATTTACTGACAGCATTCTTGAGGGTGTGAAGGACCATGGCCATTACAGAGAAATCTCCACAATTTCACTCTTCCCCCTCTCTCCTCATACCTCCCCCCTTCCAGACGGCATCTCAGATTAAACAGCTGCCATTATGTCCCCCAACATCCTACAAACTTAGACTACTTACTTCTCATTTTTATGTTAAAGTTTATATATTACAAACATTCTCCTTCATGTTGTAGTGCCCATCCTATCAGTTACAAAGCTCTCAGCTGCCTGTTACCCTCATTCAAACTCACTCAAGTGACAAGGAAATTGGTTATTTCACATTAACGAAGTCCAGAAGTCAAGAAAGCTTCTGGGTTTCCTGGTTCAATGACAGGTTTGTGTCATGAAGAGCTTTCTTCTATCTCTCCACTCTGCAGCCTCAGGGAATCAGCTTTGTACAGAGACTGCCTGTTCGCATGGTTGAAAAGGACTACCAGCAACAACCAGAAAGAGAAGGAGAGAGTTGCTTTTCCAACCATGGAATACAGTCAACACTCCATATCCCCAGGTTCCACATTCTTGGATTCGACCAACCGTGGATTGAAAGTATTTGGGGAAAAAAATTCCAGAGTTCCGAAAAGCAAAACTTGAATTTGCCAGCAACTATTTACATAGCATTTATAATTGTATTTAAAACTATTTACAGAGCATGTACATTGTGTTAAGTATTATAAGTAACTAGAGATGATTTAAAGTATATAGGAGGATATGGGTAGATTATACAAAAATACTACACCATTTTATATAAAGGATTTGAGCATCTCTGGATTTTGGTGTCTATGGCAGTCCTGGAACCCATCCCCCAAAGATACTGAGGGATGACTATATAAGGCTCCCATTTAGTCTGATGTGACCAATTTAGGACACACGTTCTACCTAGAACCAATAACAGTTGCCAGGAAAATGCCGTGTGCTGACAGACCCAGACTCAGAATAATTAAGTTTTAACCCCAGAGCTGGGAAGGTGGTATCTGAATAAAATCAGGATTCTCTTAGGAAAGAGCAAAAGGGAAGGCATGCTGAGTAGGGAACCAACTGGATCCAATACACCCTTGCTGCATTTTTCTTTTACGATTCCTTCATTCCATATTGATTAAACTACCCAGACAGCTGCTGCCTTTCCACCTCACTGGGTTTTGTAGGTGAATTACAGTATGGTGGTGAAGAGCTCTGGAATTCCAAGGTCATGGTTCACTCCCAATTCTGCCACTTTCTTCCGTTGTGAAGAAGCCTTATGAGTGTCAATATATTATTTGATCTCTCTGTGCTTATTTTCACAACTGTAAAATGGGGTAGTCATAACTGCTATTTCATTGGGCTGTTATATGGATTCCATAAGAGTCTATGCAGTACATGACAACAGTGAAGTTTTGGCAAATGTTAGTTTCTCTTATTAACATTAGTAAATTAATTTTATGCAAAATGGTAATCTTACCAGTGGTTCTCAAGCATGGTCCCTGGACCAGCAGTATCAGCACTGCCTGGGGACTTATAAGAAATGTTCAAGCTTCAAAGCAGAACAACTGAATCAGAAGCTCTGGGGGTGGGGCCCAGCAATCTGGGCTAACAAGCCCTCCTGGTGATTCTGAAGCACATTCAAGTTTGAGCACCATGAATCTACACCAGCTCTACCTCCAGCCAAATAGCACCAGTCACCATTCCTAGAAAGTGCTTCACAATCTTTAGTCAAAATATCTTTGCAATTGGTTATCCCTCTCCCTGCTGTGCTCTCTCCACTGTATCTCTAGCTTTAAGGCTCAGCCTGAACATTACCTTACACTGATGTTATATCTGCCTGGAATGCTCTTCCTCTAAATCTTTGCAGGGTTGAGTCCTTCTCCTTTCCAAGGTCTCAGATTAAATGGCACCTCTTTAGAGAGACTTTCTTGCACCACTGAGTCCAAAGTAGCCTGAGTCTCTTTCTATCATATGACACAGTTTGATTATTTCCACAGCACCTATCACTATCTGGATTTGTTATTTATTTATTTATTGTAAATTGTCTGCCTCCACTCACTAAGACATAAGATCTGTAGAGGTAGAGACCTTGTCTACCCACCACTATATAGATCCTTAGCACCTAGAATAGTGCCTGGAAAATAGTAAGCACTCACTAAATATTTGTTGCATGAATGAATAGACAAAATGACAGCGAGAGTTTTGTACTACCAACATAAGGGCCAAATGAGCTGTGTCATGCTTCTCACATGATTCAAGTCATCACATTATGATGCTAACGAACAGATTCAGAAGTCTGTGTTCTAAGGTCAAAGAATTACAGCTCCCGCATGGTACACAGGGCAGGAAGTCCCCAGTTGCTTCCCTCCTCCATGTAAGCAGGTAGGAAACCACCTAGACAACTGTATTTGCTCTTTTCTGTATATCTGTCCAAGCCTTTCCCCATGGTCTTGGTGGTTTATTTGTTTAATTACCCTGACAACTCAGAAATTTCTTCTGCCTCCACATTAAGCCATTTTTCCTGACATCATGATATTTCTAGAGATGAGCAATTTGTCCATCTCTACCTCATAATAACCCTTACCTCTTTAAAGCGAGTAATGAAGTCAATCCTCAGCTTTCTTTTTTCCAAAGTGAGTGACTCCACCTCCTTTCAAGGCTCCTCTGAGGGTCCATTTTAAAATGTCTAATGCTCTCCTATGGATCCTCTCCAGCTTTTTCCATTATTTATAAAGTGAGGACATTCAAACTGGGAGCAATGATAAAGATTCAGAATGTTTCGTTTTTATTAAATTAAAGGTGCGTGCAAACTCTGTGCAGCAGTGATGAAAGCTAGAAATATTACGACATGAGCTCAAGTCCCCACTTAGCCACTTATGATCCCTGTGCCTTGGACACACTGTTTACCTTTCTGACCCTCACTTCGATCCCTCTAAAATGGGAGTTCTCATTCCTCAAGATTTTGGTGACAATCATGTAAGAAAACATATATGAAAGTGTAAAATGTGAAATGCTTTACAAGCACAAGTAACTGCTGAAAGAGAGAGTACTTTTCATTTCTCTTTAAAAAGTCAATGGATACAGAGGTCATTATTAATAAATTCTATTTTATATCAAGAAAGAAAAGGTACTAGCTCTAAGGGAGAACCCATCCCCATTAGCTCTTTCACGGATCCACTTAGATGAAGCAGAGCCCATGCTCACAAATTCCTTTAGCTCATTATTAGAGCACTGCACACTATTTGTTGACCTTCACTGGAAGAATGGCTGCATTGGAATTTCTGGGAAGAGTTCTTTTACATATCAAAGGGAATCAGAATAAATAATTTTAGTTACAAGCAGTATATTCTCCTGTTAAAAAAATAGATTTTTCATCATGGTACATGTGGTGGCCATGAGAATGTACAACTACAGGGAGCAGAAGTGACCAATGGGCCCAGCTGCTGCTCTGAAATCTATCACTTCTTTGTGATGAGGCCACACGTCCCACGAACTCTTCCCAGCCGATTACTGAGCTCAAGAGGAATAGTTTGGGTGCCCCATTCCTGCAAGATAGGACATTCAAGGACTCCTCTATTGGTTGACTTTGGTTCAAGGATGTCTACCCTGCCAAAGTTTCCTTGGATGTCATAGCCATCTAAGATGCTTCCACTCAACATCACTACCTCTCTCATTCCCTCAGGTCAGACCTCCATCATGTTCTACTAGCTCTGCCATCTTCTCCAGTCCCATCCTGTTTTCTCTCACAAGTATTTCCCTTAATAAAATCTGGCATCTTTTTCTTGGAAGATCCAGACCAACATTGTAAACAAAAAAGAAAACTCTCAGTTTTCAAGGAAATTTTGCATCTATAATCACATCTTTTCCTTTTAAATATTCAATGAATTATACAAATGGGAAATTGGAGTCTCCACTGTTTAAATGAAGAAATAAGTAACTTGGCCAAGATCAATTACCTCATTTTTTTCAGTAGCTTCTCTATCTCCTAGCCTTCCATGCTCAATGGAAGAAAAAAACTTTAAATTTACTTTCCCTTTTGATTATTTTCCTAGCATGAACAACAACAGCACCTACAATTTATTAAGCAGGCAGTGAATAAGCGCTTTACATATATTCAATTTTTCATTTAATCCTCACAAAAACTCAAGAAGGTAGGTACTTCCCCCTTTATACATGTGAGGAAACAGCTTCAAAAAGTTAAGTAAGCTTCTCAAGATCACACAACTACAAAGTAGAGGACTCAGGACCAGCCCATGACTCTAAATCTAATGCTATTAGCATTAACAACAATATCTCAAATCTGTAGAACATTTTACTAAGCACTTCTACATGTATTAAGAAGTGGAACTGGCACCCACCAGTAACTCTCCCTGCAGAAGTCTAGAGAAGACAAGAGCTAGGGAAAGAAACAGGGGTGACAGGAGCTGACAAGGTACAGGCAGGATGAGAATGACTAACCTCTTCCAAATGCTTTAGCTCAGGTGGCAGAAGAGTCACTCGTGGCCATCAGTACTCCAAGGGCCCTTACTTCAAAGAAAGTATGGGGGGAAAAGGTAAGTTTTTGTTAAAGAGATTACCATAATATATTTTCCCAAGTAATCTTCCTAAAATGATTAGATGGAAACCAGCTTCCTACCACCTATCAGCCATGCAATGGGGAAGAAAGCACTCAAGGTTCTCCATGATCCAATTCTTAGCCTCCTCTCCAGCTTCATCTCCTCTCCTGCTGTGTTCTACCTGATGCTTAAATACAACAGCATCCACACTGTGCTGTCACATGCCTCTGTACATTCGGTCATGCAGTTCACTGTCTAATTCATCCTTCCTTCCCTTCCTCTGGCTAACTCTTACTCATTCCTCAGCAACTCAGCTCAGCCACCATATACTTCAGGAAGTCTTGTTCAACACCTAGGCTGAGGAAACCCAAAGAACCCCTCCTCTGTGTTCCTTTATCTTAACCCCAGTGCTTACCTCACCTCAACATTTCCTTTATTATGTTGAGATTATCACCCACTAGAAAAACAAACAATTATTTCTCCTTAAAACATCATCCATACCTCTCCACTCAGGCCCATAAAGTGCTTCAAGGGGGATCCTATGGCAGGGAAGAGAAGATCCAGGTTCCATGCTCTGGCTTTCAAGGCCCTAAATGATGTGGTCCCTGACCTTCTCTCCAAACTCCCCCTTTTCCCCTTGCTTACTAACTGTCATACCACTCTGCATTCAGATCCATTACCATGCCAACCCTATTTTGCCTTAAGACTTCTTTCCTCTTCTCTTTGTAGAGTTGTGCCTTTTTATTCTCCAGATCTCCACCTGAATGTTGCCTTCTTACAGGTGCCTTCCATCTCCACCTCTAGAACTATCATTATTCTCTCCCATTGTTCCCTATTCCTTCTCCTCATTGCAACCACAAAACTTTATAAATAGAATATTTATTCATTTATTTATTTGTTATTTAATTCTTGAATTTAATGGAAAACACATCCTCAACTCCTCATGCTACTTGAGAGCCAGGATCCAGGCTTATTAAGTTGTATTCTTCCAAGGTGTTTGGTGCAACAGTATGTCCTCAAATTTGCTGAATAAATGAATGAGCAAGCAAAGTTCAAGAAGAACATTAAAAGAGAGGGAATTACAAAATAGCAGAGATTTATAGAAGTTAAATATTAGTTAGTTTCCATAAATAGTTGAGGGAACTCTAAGTGCTTTCTAAATATTAATTATATTCTATTCACAGGAAAAACTCATTATCTCTAACTTACAAGCAAAAAAGGAAAACCAAGTGAAGTGACTTTTCCAAAAGCAATATAATGAGTTAAATAGGGAGCTTTGGTCTTAACTCTGAATAGCTTCATTTTATACCATCTTGTTCCCAAAGGATATGAAGTAGCTTTGAAAGACACAGACAGTTACACAATTTAGTGTCCACAAAAACAAAACAAGCCAGTTGCTCAGGAGAAGCATGACTATTCCTGGTACAAGGTCTGAAAGAAACTTTTCCCTTGGGTCCTCACAAAGAGTAGAAAACCACATCCTCAATCACATCCTCCAGGACATGCAGCAGTGGGGCTCACTGGGTTTGTTTGCTAGCATTCCTCAGTGTGGGCTGATGGCACAAGGCCAAGGTTCAGATCCATGGAGCAATTCTCCAAGGAGCCAAATCAAGACAGCCCAGGTGTGCAATTCTCTGATGGTCTCTCTTAATCCAAAAAGACATCTGGAGATTCTGAAGGAATCATTTAACAGCACACCCTTCATATGTTGGGCTCTGTGAATTTTACTTCTCACATGAAAACTTCTAATAAGTATTAAGTAATAGTGAATTGAAAGTGACCAGCATCCAGAACACAGTCAATGCTGTGGAACTATTGAAAGTTCCATATGATTTATCAGTCAAATGACCTGGAGAAGGTATAAGTTAAGCTGCTGTAAGAAGGAGACCCCAAAATACAGTAACCTGGATAAAACTAAAGTTTATTTCTCACTCATGTAACAGTCCAGGTATAGGAGGGTTGTTCAAGACAGGTGGGAAGCTCTGCTCCACAAGGTCATCTAGGGACTCAGGCTGGCAGTGTACCTCTACCATCCTTAATAAGCAGCTTCCTTTCAGTCTAAGGCAGCTGCTCTGGTTGCTGCCATCTTAGAATCAAAGGAAAGAAAGAGAGTAAAAGGCAAACAGCTTCCTTGTATAAATGTAATCTAAAAGTTGTATATATTAGTTATTTGATCATTTAGTGACATGGACACACCAACTTGCAAGGAAGACTGGGGAATGGAATCTATATCTGGACAGCCTCATATCTGCCTAAAACTCAAGGAGATTATATTACTTCCAGGAAGACTAGGAGAGTGGATAAGGGAAACCATAAGACTGTGCCACTGGGAATTGGCATCTGCTCAAACAGAATTATCCTCGGATTAAAGAACAACCTACTACTAGCCAGAGGGAAATAAAGGCAGACACCTGTTACAGGTTCAAGTTTGCTACATTCATGTGTTCTGTCCAGTGCACAGACAATTAAGGATCAAGACCCCAAAGTTCTACATCATATGCATGGCTACACTCATTTTAGCTGGAAAAAAATTTTAAGTTGTTGTTTCTAAATGCCAACTAAAACTGTAAAAGAATCAATAGAGCCTCCGTGTAATATCAGATATTAAGAACTGTCATATCCTTGTGAACCCTCCAAGATAAACTAATTGAAAAATGTAGGGCAAGGTAAACAAATAAGATGACAACCACATAGGATTCTTAACTCTAAGCTAGTTAAATGTCAGAGGACTTTTACTAAAACTCAGTAAATTGGTTTTGGAATAGTTGATCTTAGAAGACTTCCTTCTGGCAGCCATTAGATGACAGCATCAGTTTGTCTGTGGAGGTATTCTTAGTTTGAAACAATAAAAATCATGATGAGGTCACCATATTGGTATTCTCTCTGTCTAGGGAGGTAGAAAGCATATGCCTATCTCATCCAAAGGGGATGTCACATTATTACCATACAAGTTTATAAAAACTGGGCAGCAGGATTTATTACTTACCCCACTGAAAATCATCTCCTCCCTCAGGAGACTGCTATTGTCTCTGCTGACTTAAATGGTAGTATTAAGGTTTAGAGTCTATATGAGCTTTAGTCTATAAGGACATAGATTTTCTCCCATAAGCAATTCCTTCCCGTGGAGTGAAAGTTTAAGAAAAAGTCAATAAAAGCTAAAACTCTTAGTTTGTTCTTCCTAATTTTCTCCACAAGGTGGTAAAGAATATAACAATGGTTTAAAGTGTTTAAAGCTGACCTACTCCAACAATGTTTAAAGCTGACCTACTCCTCATGTAACAGATTTGGCCTAAGAAGTCCACATGTGTACTTTGAAAGAAACAAACAGGTACTTAGTCTAGACATCAGGTGGGTAGGTATACAGGTCTACAATTCGGGAGGAATATAGGTGGTTGCTCTGTTAAATACAGAGGGGCCTACATGCTATCAGTAGGCATGCTTTCAAGTATGCCCTCATTACTAGAACAAATAGCCAATGTAAACCCTGAGTAATTTGCCTTAAACATCAGTCAATGTCCTTCCAGCTGTGGTCTTCCCAGACATGATGTGATCACATGTATGTACACTTGTATGTATAAATAATGATGCATCTACCAGAGCTAGGTTCTAATCAGCACAATCTGGTAAGGGGAGAAGGAAAAGAGAACTAACATTGGTTGACCATCCCTATGTGCCAGGGGTAATACTATATCCTTTATATTTGTTTTTGCATTTATCTCTCACAACAACACTGTGAGGCAAGCATTATCATCACCATTTTAGAGATGAGGAACCTGAATCACAGAGATGTGAAATGACCTACCCAAGGTCACACAGCTTGTGCACAGAGAAGCTGGAATTCAACCCAGTTTGATTGCACAGTTCATGCTCTTTCAAATAAACCACACTGCTGATATGGAATTCTACTTACCCCCCCACTTTGGGCACAACATTGTTGACCATGAATGGGGCTTGGGTCTACAAAGTTCAGGGAGTGGTCCCTAAAGGGCCTTTTCATTCCACTAGAATTCTTCTAGTAGTCTCCTTGTCTGTCTTACTTGCTGTTACATACATCACCTAAAATAGTGCCTGCACCCTCTCCTCCCCCAGAAAAAGGTTTTTAAGCGAATGAATGATTGAGACTAGTCACTTCCTTGTAACAAGGATAGTATACAATTTCTAGAGAATTCTCAACGTGTCTAACCGCTTGGATCTCAGCTTGAATCTCTTTAAAATACAAATTCTGTCTGCAACATATTTCATAAGATTCAACAACTACTTCTAGTATTATTCGGTTTTTTTAATAGATCTTTATTGGAGTATAATTGCTTCACAATACTGTGTTGTTTTCTGTTGCACAACAAAGCGAATCAGCCATATGCATACACATGTCCCCATATCCCCTCCCTCTTGAGCTTCTCTCCCATCCTCCCTATCCCACCTCTCTAGGTCGTCACAAAGCACTGAGACGATCTCGCTGTGCTATGCTGCTGCTTCCCACCAGCCAATTATTTAACATTTGGTAGTAATATGTATGTCGATGCTACTCTCACTTTGCCCCAGCTTCATCCTCCCACCCCATGCCTCAAGTCCATTCTTTATGTCTACCTCTTTATTCCTGCCCTGCAACTGGGTTCATCAGAACCTTTTTTTTTTTTTTTTAGATTCCATATATATGCGTTAGCATACGTATTTGTTTTTCTCTTTCTGACGTACTTCACTCTGTATGACAGACTCTAGGTCCATCCACCTCACTACAAATAACTCAATTTCATTTCTTTTTATGGCTGAGTAATATTCCATTGTATATATGTGCCACATCTTCTTTATCCATTCATCTGTCGATGGACACTTAGGTTGCTTCCATGTCGTGGCTATTGTAAATAGAGCTGCAATGAACATTGTGGTACATGACTCTTTTTGAGTTATGGTTTTCTCAGGGTATATGCCCAGTAGTGGGATTGCTGGGTCGTATGGTAGTTCTATTTTTAGTTTCTTAAAGAATCTCCATACTGTTCTCCAACGTGGCTGTATCGATTTACATTCCCACCAACAGTGAAAGAGGGTTCCCTTTTCTCTACACCCTCTCCAGCATTTGTTGTTTGTAGATTTTTTGATGATGCCCATTCTGACCAGTGTGGGGTGATACCTCACCGTAGTCTTGATTTTCATTTCTTTAATAATTAGTGATGTTGAGCATTTTTTCATGTGCCTCTTGGCCATCTGTATGCCTTCCTTGGTGAAATGTCTATTTAGGTCTTACGCCCATTTTTTAAATGGATTGTTTGTTTTTTTGATATTGATCTCCATGAGCTGTTCATATATTTTGGAGATTAATCCTTTGTTCGTTGATTCATTTGCAAATATTTTCTCCCATTCTGAGGGTTATCTTTTTGTCTTGTTTATGGTTTCCTTTGCTGTGCAAAAGCTTTTAAGTTTAACTAAGTCCCACTTGTTTATTTTTGTTTTTATTTCTGTTACTCTAGGAGGTGTGTCAAAAAAGATCATTCTGTGGTTTATGTCAAAGAGTGGTTTTCCTATGTTTTCCTCTAAGAGTTTTACAGTGTCTGGTCTTACATTTAAGTCTTTAATCCATTTGGAGTTTATTTTTGTGTATGGTGTTAGGTAGTGTTCTAATTTCATTCTTTTACATGTAGCTGCCCAGTTTTCCCAGCACCACTTACTGAAGAGGCTGTCTTTTCTCCATTGTATGTTCTTGCCTCCTATGTCGTAAGTTAGGTGACCACATGTGTGTGGGTTTACCTTGGGGCATTCTATGCTGTACCATTGATTTGTATTTCTGTTTTTGTGCCAATACCATACTGTCTTGATTGCTGAAGCTTTGTGGTATAGTTTGCAGTCGGGGACCCTGATTCCTCCAAATCGTTTTTCTTTCTAAAGATTGCTTTGGCTATTCAGGGTTTGTGTTTCCATGCGAATTGTAAAATTTTTGTTCTAATTCTGTGAAGAATGCAATTGGTAGTATCATAGGGATTGCACTGAATCTGTAGATTGCTTTGGGTAGTATAGTCACTTTCACAATATTGATTCTTCCAATCCAAGAACATGGTATATTTCTCCATCTGTTTATGTCATCTTTGATTTCTTTCATCTGTTTTATAGTTTTCTGAGTACAAGTTAGGTAGTGGATTGCCTCCTTAGGCAGGTTTATTCCTAGACATTTTATTCTTTTTGTTGCAATGGTAAATGGGAGTGTTTCCTTAATTTCTCTTCTGATTTTTCATTGTTGGTGTATAAGAATGCCAGAGATTTCTGTGCATTAATTTTGTATCCTGCAACCTTACCAAATTAATTGATTAGTTCTACTAGTTTTCTAGTGGCATCTTTAGGATTTTCTATGTATAGTATCATGTCATCAGCAAACGGTGACAGTTTTATTTCTTCTTTTCCAATTTATATTACTTTTATTTCTTGTTTTCTCTGATCGCTGTGTCTAGGACTTCCAAAACTATGTTGAATAAGAGTGCTGAGAGTGGACATCCTTGTCTTGTTCCTGATCTTAGCGGAAATGCTTTAAGTTTTTCACCATTGAGTATGATGCTTGCTGTGGGTTTGTCATATATGGCCTTTATTATGTTGAGGTAGGTTCCCTCTATGCTCATTTTCTGGAGAGTTTTTATCATAAATGGGTGTTGAATTTTGTCAAAAGCTTTTTCTGCATCTATTAAGATGATCATATGGTTTTTATTCCTTAATTTGTTAATGTAGTGCATCACATTGATTGATTTGTGTATACTGAAGAATCCTTGCATCCCTGGGATAAATCCCACTTGATCATGGTGTGTGATCCTTTTTATGTGCTGTTGGATTCTGTTTGCTAGTATTTTGTTCAGGATTTTTGCATCTATGTTCATCAGTGATATTGGTCTATAATTTTCTTTTTTTGTGATATCTTTTTCTGGTTTTGGTGTCAGGGTGATGGTGGCTTTGTAGAATGAATTTGGGAGTGTTTCTCCCTCTGCAATTTTTTGGAAGAGTTTGAGAAGTATCGGTGTTAGCTCTTCTCCAAACATTTGATAGAATTTGTCTGTGAAGCCATCTGATCCTGGACTTCTTTTTGTTGGAAGACTTTTCATTATGGTTTCAATTTCATTGCTTGTGATAGGTCTGTTTATATTTTGTAATTCTTCCTGGTTCAGTCTTGGAAAATTGTACCTTTCCAAGAATTTGTCCATTTCTTCGTGGGTGTGCATTTTACTGGCATACAGTTGTTTGTAGTCGTCTCTTATAATCCTTTGTATTTCTACAGTGTCAGTTGTGATTTCTCCTTTTTCTTTTCTAATTTTATTGATTTGTGTCCTCTCCCTTTTTTTCTTGATGAGTCTGGCTAAGGGTTTATCAATTTTCTTTATCTTCTCAAAGAACCAGCTTTTAGTTTTATTGATCTTTGCTACTGTTTTCTTTGTTTCTATTTCATTTATTTCTGCTCTGATCTTTATGATTTCTTTCCTTCTGCTCACTTTGGGTTTTCTTTTTTTTTTTTTTTTTTTTTGCGGTATGCGGGCCTCTCACTGTTGTGGCCTCTCCCGTTGCGGAGCACAGGCTCCGGATGTGCAGGCTCAGCGGCCATGGCTCACGGGCCCAGCCGCTCCGCGGCATATGGGATCCTCCCAGACCGGGGCACGAACCCGTATCCCCTGCATCGGCAGGCGGACTCTCAACCACTGCGCCACCAGGGAGGCCCTCACTTTGGGTTTTCTTTGTTCTTCTTTCTCTAGTTGTTTTTAGTTTAGGGTTAGATTGTTTATTTGAGATTTTTCTTGCTCCTTGAGATTGAATTGCTATAAACTTCCCTCTTAGAATTGCTTTTGCTGCGTCCCATAGGTTTTGTGTCATGGTGTTTTCGTTGTCATTTGTTTCTATGTATTTTTTAATTTCTTCTTTGATTTCTTCAGTGATCTCTTGGTTATTTAGTAATGTATTGTTTTGCCTCCATGTACTTGTGTTTTTTACAGTTTTTTCCTGTAATTGATTTCCAATCTCATAGCATTGTGGTCAGAAAAGATGATTGATATGATTTCAATTTTCTTAAATTTTCCAAGGCTTGATTTGTGACCCAAGATGTGATCTATCCTGGAGAATGTTCCGTGTGCACTTGAGAAGAAAGTGTATTCTGCCACTTTGAGGTGGAATGTACTATAAATAACAATTAGATCTATCTGGTCTATTGTGTCATTTAAAGCTTGTGTTTCCTTATTTATTTTCTGTTTGGATGATCTGGCCATTGGTGTAAGTGGGGTGTTAAAGTCCCCTACTATTAATGTGTTACTGTCGATTTCTCCTTTCATGGTTGTTAGCATCTGCCTTATGTATTGAGGTGCTCCTATGTTGGGTGCATAAACATTTATAATTGTTATACCTTCTTCTTGGTTTGATCCTTTGATCATTATGTAGTGTCCCTCCTTATCTCTTGTAACAGCCTTTATTTTAAAGTCTATTTTATCTGATATGAGTATTACTACTCCAGCTTTCTTTTGATTTCCGTTTGCATAGAACATCTTTTTCCATCCCTTCCCTTTCAGTCTGTATGTGTCCCTAGGTCTGAAGTGGTCCCTTGTAGACAGCATATATATGGGTCTTGTTTTTGTATCCATTCAGCCAGTCTGTGCCTTTTGGTTGGGGCATTTAATCCATTTACATTCAAGGTTATTATCAATATGTATGTTCCTACCATTTTCTTAATTATTTTGGGTTTGTTTTTGTGGGTCTTTTTCTTCTCTTGTGTTTCCCACTTAGAGAAGTTTCTTTAGCATTTATTGTAAAGCTGGTTTGGTGGTGCTGAATTCTCTTAGCTTTTGCTTGTCTGAAAAGCTTTTGACTTCTCCACCAAATCTGAATGAGATCCTTGCTAGGTTGAGTAATCTTGGTTGTAGGTTTTTCTCTTTCATCACTTTAAGTATATCCTGCCACTCCCTTCTGGCCTGCAGAGTTTCTGCTGAAAGATCAGCTGTTAACCTTATGGGGATTCCTTTGTATGTTATTTTTTGTTTTTCCCTTGCTGCTTTTAATATTTTTTCTTTGAATTTAATTTTTGTTAGTAGGATTAGTATGTGTCTTGGTATGTTTTTCCTAGGGTTTATCCTGTATGGGACTCTCTGTGCTTCCTGGACTTGGGTGACTATTTCCTTTCCCATATTAGGGAAGTTTTCAACTGTAATCTCTTCAAATATTTTCTCAGACCATTTCTTTTTCTCTTCTTCTTCTGGGACCCCTATAATTCAAATGTTGGTGTGTTTAGTATTGTTCCAGAGGTCTCTGAGATTGTCTTCAACTCTAAACACCAGTGGTGGACCTAAAAATTTAACATCTGAAACAGAACCTTTTTTAAAATTTCTACTTTTATACAACAAAATTATTTCTAGTAAGTATTATTTTTAAATAATTGATTCAAAACAAGAATAAATTTCAATTTAAAACATATTATTCAAGGTCAGTAGGATATTTCACATATACACTAAAACTTGCATCCACTAACCAAAAAGATTACATCTCATGGTTCATATGTGGTCTGACTGTTTTAAATTTTAAGCACAAATAAAACCTCTAAGTGGTCATACAAACTAAAAGAATGATATGACATAAATTCTGTTTCTTTGTCTTCACAATCACTGTGCTATTTATTTCAGATCTTCCATTTAAACACAGGACTAGGTGCACTACAGGTACTGGAGACACAAAGCACATATGAGATGAGCAGAAAAAATTCCAAACCATTATGAACTTACTCTCAAAGCCAACACATGTAGCTGAGTCCATGTGTACTAAGCACAAATTACATAACTCAGAGTCTTTTTAATTAATGTAGAAGACAAAGGATAAGATACAAAAATGTGCTACTGTGAAGCTTACATGTATATTATTAAGTTACCCTATTCACTGTTTAAAACTTAGAACAAAAGATTTTCTCAAGGTGTGTTGTATCACTGACATTGAAAACTGCAAATGCATGTGATAATAAAATGCAAAACAACTTTTAATTCTTTATATTATTGTCTTTAAATTCTCTATAGACAACACACTTCATATCACGGGCACCTGAGGCTGACCCTTTCCACTACCACTCCCCTTGGTAAGTTGCTGACACAGACAGCTCTCAATCTCCCAGTCACATCTGTACTTACTATCTATTAACTGAGCTCAGTTATGCTCTTTCCTATTCGTCCTTTAAATTCATGCAAATATCCACATGGTAGAAAGACCAGTTCTTCTCCAACATGGAGCCCTATTAATAACTCCCCGCTGTTTAGAAGGAAAGAAGAGTTCCTGGCCTGAGTTACCTTGAAGATCCACCCGTTACTCAGTAAAACTCTCTTTAAGGTTGCTTCCTATGCACAACTTAGAAAGGCCTGCCTCACTGTAACCACAAGAGCTACAATCTTCTTCCTGTCTTTGTTAGTTTCATGTTCTTTTATTGTAAATTATGTACATAAATTAGCATAATCTGGAAAAGCGGAAAAATCACTATAGTCACTGTCCACTTAGTGAAAAGCAAACTCATCATCTTTAATATTCTTTTCCAATGGCTGAACATATCCAAGAATCCCTCTGAAAATGTAGCCTAAAATAAACTACTGAAAACAGACTATAAATTAGAGGTGAGAGGGGAGAAAATAGGAATAAGAAGAGATTTAGAATAATTCTGATAGTCAGGAAGTTTTGTGAGAAAAAACAATTGTGCTTATATTATTTTTTGTGCATTATACAGTATCATATATGTATGCCATATATGTTAGAGAAAATTACTAGTGTCTATATGATCTCAATAAATATATCGTGAATGAATGAGTGTGTAAAATAAATATTAGTTATACTGAGTCAGAATATTTTGTCATCTGTAGCTCTTTCTCCTACAGTAATTCATGTAAATTGCAGCCAGATTATAATATTTGTCCCTAAGGGAATTTAATCTCTTGACAATTCTACTTTACTAACAGTCATTAATCCCTACAGCAAAATGGGATAGTTAATACTCATAAACTTCCCTATTTTGGAAATGGTGATATCAAGACATGGTGACAGGGAGTAATTCCCTTGAGTGCCTCAGGGTGAGTGCCAAGAAAGGAGATGAGGCTGGATCCCTGAGACTTGCTAGGAACAGAGCTCCAGGAAGAGTCACAGAATCTTAGGGTGGAAGGTACCTCAAAAGCCATCTCCTACCTTCCTCAGCAAATGCTATGAACCCACTAGAGTCTTTAGCCTCCACTAGCAATACCTCCAAGAACAGTGAGCTCACCACCTGAGTTGAACCATCCTACTTTGGGACATCTCTGACTAATAAATTCTTCCTTATGTTGAGCTGAACTCTGTCACTTGATACATTCTACTCTTCATTCTGAGGCTGAGCAGAACAAGTCTAGTCTCTCTTCTGCCTGACCTGCCTTCAAAAATATTAAGGCAGCAAGCACTGCAGTTGATTGACCCAGTTCTTTCAACCAGTCCTCGTGTGACGTAGTATCAAGTCCTCTCACCACCCCAGTCACCCGCCCTGTAATAACTTGTCCATGCAGGAGGGAAGACTTTGTGATCAAAGGCATATCTCCTATAAAACTGGACTTTGCTAACTCATCCTTGTTTTTCTTTGCTTGTTTCTTACTCAGAAGCAAAGAAAACACAAGACATCAGAGAATTTCTGCTCTAGATCTTCCCAACAATGCCAACTTTCAATTCATTTTCCAGCAACCAAAGTAATCTTGTGGTTAAGGTTTCACTGATTTAGACAATGTCCTGCAGAGCATAAAATATAAAGTGGCTCTTCAAGCAGTGAAGGATGAAGTTTCAGTCAGAGGTCACCACCTTATTAAAGAGAAGAGAAAGATTTTCTTTCTTCACAAAAAATTTTATGTGACTATTTTTTACATAAATAACCCTAGAGTGACAGTAATGAAAATTAAAATGAAAAAACAGGGCTCCCCTGGTGGCGCAGTGGTTGAGAGTCTGCCTGCCGATGCAGGGGATACGGGTTCATGCCCCAGTCCAGGAAGATCCCACATGCCGCGGAGCGGCTAGGCCCGTGAGCCATGGCCACTGAGCCTGCGCATCTGGAGCCTGTGCTCCGCAATGGGAGAAGCCACAACAGTGAGAGGCCCGTGTACCGCAAAAAAAAAAAAAAAAACTCAGAATTTCATCAGTCACCAAAATGTCCTTTTCATTTTTCTGTTTTGCCTACCAATTCTTGCCCATAAAAATAAACATATTTATATTTTCATTTTCATAATCATAATGTAAATGTAATTTTTGATTCATCATGTTAAACGTAACATTATATTGTAAGTTTTATTCAACATGCTTCACGATTTTTACAGTTATTGTTATTATGGATATATAATATTCCTCAGAGTAGACAGATAATAATTTACTTAATTTCATTCTCTGTTATAAGGCTTTTTAATGAATTTCCAAAATGTTCTTATTATAAACAGTAGTGCCACAAACTTCTTAACGCTTACAGCTTTTTCATTCTTTAGACAAAGTACCATTATCCCTATTTTACAGATTAGTAGATCAAAAGGGATAAGTATTTTTATGCCTCAAAATATATTCTGACAATGAAAACTATTTTTTTAAATGGACTGCTTAGCCCTATGAGATAAGAATATCTATTCATCACTGGGAGTCTAGTATGCATAGACTCTGCTCTGAAGGATTTAAGAATAGAGTTCAATTTAACCCTCAGTAGAACTTAAGAGGAAGGTGTTTTATCCCAGTGGTAGAGGAAAAAGAGGTTTAGCTGGAAATACTGAGAAAAAGTATCATCAACTTAGAGATTGAGGATTTGAACCCAAGTCTCTCTGGCTTTAAAACCCATACTCTCTGAATCTCAGTTTGCTCAAGTATAAAACAAGGTATTGAACTAAATATTCTCTTAAGGTTTTCCCAATTGAAATATTCAGAAGGTTTCTGATAGTTTCAGATCACGATGATCCTTTCCCAGCACTAACATTCTGTTAATAGAAATTTCCCTTATGGATAACGGGTGAGCTGTTTTAGCACTTCTTTGCTTATAAAAGATGCTGATAGCAGGAATTTTTGACTGAAGCTACCTTATAGCAGTGGTACCTCCAGGTGTTACCTCCATATCAATAACTCTTACAAATGATCTAACACTACCACGTGTAAAATAGATAGCTAGTGGGAACATGTGGTATAGTACAGGGAACTCAGCTTGGTGTTCTATGATGACCTAGACGGGCGGAATGGCGGGGGACGGGGATGGGAGGGAGGCCCAAGAGGGAGGGGATATATATATATACATATAGCTGATTCACTTCGTTGTACAGCAGAAACTAACACAACACTGTAAAGCAATTATACTCCAATAAAAAACATAACTCTTGGGCTTCCCTGGTGGCGCAGTGGTTGAGAGTCCGCCTGCCGATGCAGGGGAAATGGGTTCGTGCCCCGGTCTGGGAAGATCCCACATGCCGCGGAGCGGCTGGGCCCGTGAGCCATGGCCGCTGGGCCTGTGTGTCCGGAGCCTGTGCTCCGCAACGGGAGAGGCCACAACAGTGAGAGGCCCACATACTGCAAAAAAAAAAACAAAAAAAAACACATAACTCTTACAAATGATCCTTCCTATTATGTAAATTCCCTCCTTTGATTATTGCGTGATAATTCTATAATTTTCCTCAGTCACTACTAAGTCTCTTGACAAAGTGCTTCACTTTTTGAAACATACCTATATACTATCTTCCTGATTCTACCAGGAACTTATTTTGGGTTTTGTTTCTAAATGCTCTCCTGTCATCAAATGAGTTTTATCTAAGCATCTATGTATAATACCTAGAATTTACTCTTGAATCATTTGGGGAACTAATCTATAAGACGTGTAATTTGTTTAGCTCAGTGCAATTTACAATCTTAGATTATATAGTTTGAAGGAAGAGACTCCCTGTCTTTGTAGCTTTAGCTTCATCTGACCATTCATCTGATATCACATAGCCTGTGTATTTTCCACACTCTGTATTTTCTGTACATACTATTCTCTCAAACAAATTCTAAAAAAAACTCTAAAAAACACACCCTTAACTACCGTCCTGAACTCTCTTCCTGAATAAGATGCAACTCACCACAAGTGTAAAGGAATGATAAGAATGACCATCAGTCCAGCAAGCTAGAGAGGGAACAGCAGGACATGTACTTCATCTATCACTGGTTAAATTGAGAAGGGAGGGAGTTCCATCTCTTTGGTCCCCTTTGCTCTCTTTCAGCCTGAAGGTTCTCTAGTCCTGGCTACTTGCATTTTCAATCTATAATCAATAGCACTGTCTTTTTGATGATTGTACATGCAGTAGGCTAGGCTTAAATCTGGTGTTTTGTAACTGAGATGCAGGGAAGACAGGCAAAAGCCAGGGGAGAGACAAGAGACAGGGGAACAGGGAGCAGACATTCCCATCCTACCTGATTTCCTTGCCCACAGAGTCCACTGGTTGACACAGAGGGTGTTCAGATTGCAAGAAGAAGGGGGCAGGGAGTGGGGGGGGGGCGGGAAAGAAGAAAATAAAAGTGACCGTATTTGCTTAAACAGAACATAAACAAACCAGGTACACAATATCTTTGTATAGCCCCTGTTGCTAATAAACACATAAGCAATCAAACTGCATCTGGGATTTTGTAAATAAAACAATAAAGACAGTCCCTGCCCTCAAGGGGCTGCTGGTCTGAATTCTACAAAAATGACACAACAGTTGACTAGAAAGGCAAGCCTGGCCAGGCAGGCAAGAGGAGGTATCCATGAACAGAGGAAAAGCTTGCTCGGGAAGCTCCTGAAAGGAAAGTTTGGGTATCTCCAAACTTAAATGCAGGCCCAACCTCTGACTCCCATCTGTGAAACAGGACTAATTGTAACCACTAGGTGAGATTATGGAGTGAGAATTAGGTGAAATAAAGTATGGAAAAAGAGCTCTGAAAACTATGAAGAAACATGCAAATATAAATTAAAATAAAATTTGAGGCTTGGAAGCAGAATTCCCTTAAAAATGTCATATTCAGTCTTTGGAGGATTGATACCCCTCTTACTTTCTTGTGCCGCTACTGTTAACTCTCTATGAATATTCATTGAGCACCTAGCTACATGCCACCCACATGTATATGAATTAACTTTAATCCTCCCCAAAACCTTCCAGGTAAATACAATTATTCCCAATTTACAGATAAAGAAACATGGCTCTGATGAAGATGATGACAGAATTAGAATAAATTTTGCTCATTTAATCAACTTTCCATCATTTTCTCAGTCTTTTTTTAGTGTTTCTTTCAACATATTTCTACCAGAATACTGAGATTGAGTATTAAGATCCCAGCCCCATTCAATAATTTACTTTACTTCATTTGTTCATTCATTCAACCAGTATTTATCAAGTCCCTACCAGGTGCCAGGGATTGCCCTAGGTGCTGCGAACCTGTGTTAAACAGAAAAGAGAAGGGCTCTGCTCTTTCGGAGTTCACTTCTAGATGTAAGAGACAGCTGATAAATAGATAAACAAATACATCCACGTGATACTACCACATAGTGGAAGGTGTTATGAAGAATATTTAAATACATTCAAATGATGACAAAGTGAACGAACAAAACTGTCATTTACCCTATTAAAAAGTTTATACTTTTGGGACTTCCCTGGTGGCACAGTGGTTAAGAATCTGCCTCACAATGCAGGGGACACAGGTTCGAGCCCTGGTCCAGGAAGATCCCACATGCTGCGGAGCAACTAAGCCCGTGCGCCACAATTACTGAGCCTGCACTCTAGAGCCCGCAAGCCACAACTACTGAGCCCGTGCACCACAACTACTGAAGCCCATGCGCCCTAGAGCCCGTGCTCCACAACAAGAGAAGCCACCACAATGGGAAGCCCCCGCACCGCAATGAAGAGTAGGCCCCACTCGCCACAACTAGAGAAAGCCCATGCACAGCAACAAAGACCCAACACAGCCAAAAATAAACTAAAAAAAAAAAAGTTTATACTTTCCTCAACAAAATGTAAAATGGAATCTGTATAATGCCATCCGTCTTGTTCTTCTGCCAAAAACAAATGAGGCAAGAGCCAAAATAAATGCTTCCTGTTATCAGAATAGCATTATCAATGTCAAGGAATTATACACTTTGGAGGTGTACGATTTCATCCAACAATTCTCTTTAAAACATCCTTGGCTATTTATACCTCCTCTCAGGTTGCCCACCAGCCCAAGGCTATGAAAGAAAATGGAGACAGTTCTGAAGAACTTCCTGTCTGCAAACAGCTCCACTGTGATATAAGCCCATTATTATCAGGCATGATGGGATCCAGAATCTTCATGTTCCCCACAAGGGACACAGAGACGTGAGTATGGCTAATACCAGAAATAAAATAGGGGCACTTTGAGCCAATACGAGAGGGAGACAAATATTCAGACACATCTTGGGGAAGTGTCCTACAAAATCCATATGGATTCTTGGCCAAGGCTTCTTGGTTTATTACCACTGAAAATTAGTTTGGTTTGGTTGATTAACATTGCAAATCATAATATGTACCACAATCTTCTGTGGTTTTCCAATGATCAGAATAAGTTCCAAAACATCAAGCATAGCTCCAAGGCTGTGACATATGTAAATCCTCCTGGTACGTTGCCAACAGAGTGCCCAAGATAATGTGATTAGTGCCTCTAATGAGAATAATTTAACTTCCTCATTCAAAAAAGCACCCTCAGTAAATAAACCTCATTGACAGTTTACTACTCCCTGGGTGGAGAGGTAAAACAGCCAGAGCATAGTGTTTGGAGATTAGGGCCTAATTTGAGACATATCTCTGCTATTTCCTGGGAGAGTCACCTTCTATAAGCTACTTATCCTCTTTGAAACTGTTTCCTTATCTGTAAAATGGGGATAGCAGTACCTATCAGTCAGCACTTTTGTGAGAATTAAGTAAAGGAATGTGCATTTACACACATCACAAGGGGCAAAACATCAGACACCTGGTTAGGGTCATTTCTGGGGAGCCCCTGATACAATCAGGATGCTGTAAGGATGTCTTGCACCCAGAGTGTAAGATGTGTGTCAACCTGGGAGCCCCCACAACTATCTGTGTTCAATACATTTTTTTCATCCTGAAAAGGCAGGTTTAGGCCTTCTAATATTAAAATATATAGTAGAAGTGACAGTGCGTTATCTGAGCTCTGCTCATGTCACCATCTTGCAGGTTACCTCAACTCCAAATTAGGTGCAATGAGAATCATCGTAAGCACTGACAAATATTTCATTCATCTACTCATTCAATCATTCATTTCTCATCCATCATTAGATGTCATACACTCATTCAGTAAGTATATTCGGAGCTCAGTGCTGTGCTGTGGACTGTTCAACAGCTGGGTTCACAGTCCAGGAGGGAGGAAGGTAACTCAGTGACTGCAGTACATTATGATGAGGGCAATAACAACACAACAATAATAATAAAAGTTAACTGTGCTGATCAAGCTCCTGGTTGTAAGCATCAGACACCTCTGGTTTACTTAAGCAGAAAAGAAATTTATTGGAGGGAAAATACTCCTCATAGAATTTCTGGAAAGCTTGGAGGACAAGATGCCAAAAATGGGCAGGAACTAAGAGAGGTCACACAATAGGACCACAGCCAAAATCCCACCACAGGGAAGATCTGGTGAGGACACCGTGGCTAGTCCTGTTTCTGTGGCTACTCTGGAGAACAGGCTGTTCTTGCTGCTGCCAAGTTGAACAGGATAAACCCCTCAGGTAGTGCAGGGAGATTCGACACTGACTATCAGGCTGGGGCATCTGATAAGCTGTGCTCAAGCCCTGGGTCCCAATGGGGAGAGGAAAGCAGCAGCTGGCCTTTCAGCTTTGAAAGAGGACACAGGTGGATGCAGTCCTTCCAGGACTCATCCTGAGGGAATCTTCCAAATATGAGGATGGATTTCAGATGCCAGGCAGCAAAATGTTTACTGAGTGCCTTCCATGTGCCAGAGACTGTGCCAAGCAACTTATAGGCAACATCTCACTGGATCCTCAGAGCAGTCCTATAATACAGGTACTTTACTATCAAACTTTACCGATAAACTGAGATTTGACAAGAGGAAGAAACTTGCCAAGTTGTACAGCCAGTAAAGAGGCAAAGCCCTGACTCAAACTCAGTTTTCAACAACTGCTCCCCACTACAAAGAGAGAGAAGTACAAAGGTTGTTGGGATCACAGGCAAGAAGCCCTTGAATCAGACCAGGGAGTGAGGGAAGGCACCCCAGAGGAAGTGAGGTTGCAATGAGATTTAATGGATAAGAAGTTGATTAGATATTGCAGGGAGGTGTGTGGGAACTGAGGGTAGAGGCAGTGGGGTTTAGGAGAGGAAACAATTTATGAAAAGAAAAAGTGGCACGAAACAAACTCAGGTTTCTTGGAACCAAACGTTTTATGTTCATGCAGTACAGCTGAAGAAAAGAGTACAAAAGGAAGGGGTGTGAGTGGGAAATGTGGTGACCCAACCTCAGGCACATGTTTGTCCCCAGAAAGGATTCCAGGTCATTCCATCATTAAAGAGCGCCCATAGCTAGAGAGTGACACTGGAATTGTTTAATTCCTTTGTCTTCACTGAAGAAGTAGAGGAAATGAAGTGAGCAGAACATCCAGACAACTTTCAGCACCATTTTCCTAAATTAATCCTACCATCCTAACACTAGAATTTAAAGAGCAAAGAATTTTCCAGGGGCAGTAGGAATTCCAAAGAGAGTTCTCAACCTGGAGTGATCCCGAATACTAAGTGATGATCCAAGTATTTGTGGAGAGTGATCAGGGAGCAGCTCCTGACAAGCCTGGTCAAGGTCAGAATTTCCTGAGACCTTCCCCCAGGCAAGATCAGCAAGGAGCAATGCTCAACGCCTGATTCACTCAGTCCAGGCCATTGCCCCAAAGTCTCATCTCACATTAGCATTAGCACCAACTCAGTGGGTAGGCATGACTGGGTCATGCCTTGTCAGATTAAATTTTCAAGTGCCTTCACTTTTTTCTAAAGAGAAAAGGATATGTTTTCAACTTTATGGAAGGGCATATATCAACAACTGTTCAATGTCTCCAAAAATCCATTCTTTCCCTCTATTTAGTATTAGGACAAATACACGCACTCGTACACACACCTCCACCCTGAGTTTTAGCAGAACACACATCCACTCCACCAGAAACACATTCCCCAGACTCTCTTGCAGCTAGGTGTGCCCATGTAACTATGGTTATCTAATGGTGTGTGGGTAGGAAATGATGTGTACAACTTCTGGTCACTTTCTTCACAGTAAATTGCTTGCCTTCCAATCAGTTTCTTTCTCCCTTCCCAAGGGTTAGAACATGGACATGTTGTTGGCAAAAAACTGACTATGCAGATGAGGAAAACATTCTAAGAGAAACATTCTAAGAGATGGTGGAGCAACAATAAAGGAAGAACCTAGGTCCCTGAATGACCTCTCAGAGCTGCCCAGCCTTCCCAGGCCATCCACCTACAACAGGACTGTTATGTAAAAGAGAAATAAGATACCATATTATTTAATCCACTGTGTACTGGGGTTACTGTGTTACAGCTTAGCCTTTCCCTAACTACACAGGTTTCATCTGAAGGTAATGACAGAAAGCATATGTTTTTTTTGAAGACATGGAAACCTAAGTTCTAATTCTAGCTTTACCACTAACTAATCATCTGCAGTCAGTTAACTGCTCTAGGTATTCTTCTCACATGCAACAAAGGGCAAATAATATTAATTTTTCAGGTTTTAAAAGAATTATAAATAAAGGATCCTGTATGGTGCTGGTACACAATAACTGCTACTATTTTTATTGTTATCTTATTTCAGGTCACTGATAAGGCCTGCTGCAAATATCACAGCACCATGAGGCATCCAACTTGGAACTCTCTAAATATGCTTAGAGGACTCCAAAATGCCATGTACAGCCAAGTTTATCTGATAGAATGTGATATGAATTCTATTAGCTGACCTGGACTTCATCCCACTTTTGAACATCTATAAGCCTTTCAGTTTGGCATTTTGCATGTCAACTCTGCAACTAGAATGTGAAGGGAAGCCTCCACACCAGAGCAACGGCAGTGGGTCTGCACCCACTGAACTCCTGCAGATGGGAGGGGGCTCTCTGCCTGCAAGTCAGTGGTTGAGTTAGAGGCTGCTCCTTTCGTTAGTATGGTATGACTGGTGCCATCTCACCTATGGCTTCTGGGACCAGTTTAGGTGACAAACTTGGTTCAGAAAAGGAGACCCAGGGAAGGACTTTGTCATTGGCTCTACTGGCCTCTTACATTTTATCCAAGAAATTTCCAGATTTGCCGCATAGAAGGCAGCAGTCACACCTGTAATACTAGCAGCACACCCTGGCCAAGTTGTCAATTCTATTCATGAAATTCAAAGCCCTGAACCATGTCAGTGCTGATGAGAAGTGTAAATTGCCAATTCTTCAGAGTTCTTCAAATATCCTCTTATCATGTGGAGCACACGGAGTGAAAAGTCCCCTTATGGACTCCCTCACCCACCCCCCCCACCCCCACAGAGGCAACAGACTCTTCCATCTGGAGCCCTATGTCTGTCAACTTTTTTTAACCATTTTCTCATGGTATGATTGACATAGAGAAAGTTGCTCATATTTAATATATACAACTTAATGAGTTTGGAGATATGTATATATACACGGTGTCAGCTTTAAGAAGGAACAAATTCCCCTCAGATCATAAATCCCAGGTAACATTCTAACTGAAATCAAGTTTTTCTTTAGGCCTCAGAGAAGCCAGCTGTTTCTGCTCCTCTGCCAGGGTGGATATACTAGCTCATTGTCTGCCACTGGTTCTCCAGAGTCAATTTATGCTGCCTACTGTTGGCCAACATTTTAAGTAATACTTCCTTGAGCTCATGGCTAGAAAATGTCACACTGGGCATCAGGACCCAGGCAAGGCTGTGAGCAAGCTTTCAACAAAAATTCAACGGTCCTTTACTGCTGAAAACACTGTTTTGACTTAACTCTACATTGCTGAAGCATGAAGGAATATGAGTTTACAAGGAAACAAAACCCTAAATGCTAAACAACTGCGCCCTCTGTATGTACAGCAGCACCCTTCCAATTTGTCATTACCTTCCTGTTCTGGTTCTCTCTTATACATAAGAAGACCCCTTGAATCCAACTTGCCCAAAGGTCATTCCATGGAGCTGCGTAAGGCAGGACGGAGACCCTCATGCTGACAATGAAAGAAGTCAGTTCCAGGCACTTGCCCAAGGTCACATGGTGGGTCAGTGGTAAAGCCATGGTCTCAAAGCTTCCCTTCTGAAATGCCCAGCAAGTGGGTTGTTTTTGCTGCACTAGCTAACAGGTCATCTGTCATGTCCTCCTTGACTCATACATTTTCAAGGGCCAGAACCATGCTAGTGTCCATGTCAAGACCTCAGTGATAGTGGCAAGTACCCCACAAGGCCTTCCATGCAAACGGTGAGAAATGTCAGCTCCCTTGAAAGGAGAAGCTTCATGCACAAAACCCAGCCATCCCCAGAGTCGACCGTGCCATGAGGTCAGAGGCCAGGAGGCTTTTTGGGAAGGCACATTCTGTGTGCAATGTCTGAACTTGCCAGGTCTCAGGGAAGCTGGACTTCTCACAAGGAAAGTTTTGCCCCGACTCTTGACAACTGTCAGCACATCTCACAAAGACAGGAACTCCTGAGATAGAGATGCCAAGCAGCCGGGAACCATTAAGACTAAAACTTGAGCGGCTGAAGGAAACTGAAGACTGAGTGATTTTTCTTCTCTGAGTTGCAACCTGTGATCTTTGAGAACGAAGTGCCATTTATTGTGGGCCTGCTCTGGGCCTGGCTCTTAGCACACTTGATTTCACTGAGGCAGTACAGTGTAATGCAAGGTTCCTCAACTGAGGCACTATTGACATTTTGGACAGGACAATTTTTTATTGTGGGGACAGTCCTATGCATCGTAGTATGTTTAGCAGCATTCCTGGCCTCAACTCACTAGAGGCCAGCAGCACTTCCTTTTGCCACCTGTGACAACCCAAATTGTCTCCAGCATTGCCAACCCCTGGGAGACAGATTCACCCCAAGTTGAGGACGATTACTATAGTGGCTATTTTGCAGGCTCTGGAATCAGACAGCCAGACTCCAAATCCTGACCCACCCTTTATCCCATTTATCAGATAACCTTAGAAAATTCCATAACTTCTCTGTTCCTCAATGTCCTTAACTGAAAATAGTTAATGGTAATACCCACACACAGGGTAGTTATGAGGATTAAGTGAGACATCACACATGAAGCATGTAGAATCAGGCCTGGCACAAAGAAAGCCAACCTTCCCAAACGTATTCTCATTCTCATTTTTCAGAAAAAGAAAGTGAGGCTCCAAGAAGTGACTAAGAGATCACACAATCAGCAAGCATCCCGGCTAGTATGTGAACATGATTCGTCATGGGCTCAATAACCATCAGTGAGCGGCCACCACGCAGCAAGCCCTGGTCTGGGCTCCTCTGCTAAGGAGGAAACGAGACAATCCTTGTGCTCAAGGATCTCCAAATCCAATGAAGGAGGCAGGCACGTGGCCTGGCGGTTTCATAACGTGTGCTATGGCAGAAGGGCAGAGAAGTGCTGGGGCTGCATGTGCTCAGCGGTGAGGCACTTGAGCCAGCCCAGGTCATGGGAGAGGAAACACCCAAAGGGATCCTGAAAGACTCCAAAACGCTTTCCCCATCACCACAGTGCTTATTTCATCTAACAGATGACAGATAGCTTTCGACAGTGACTGTGGATGTACGTCTGAGGGGTGAAGTCTGCAGTAAGTCTGGTCAGGGACACCAGCCTCCAAAGATTTGTGGAAAGGGACGAGATCACAGAGTCTCACTGAGATTGAGTCAGATCTCTCATTCAGAACTTCAGGGAGGGTGGGCTGAGAGCTGCCCCTCGCCTAGTCAGTGCATCCTTCAATGGTTTGGACAGAGAGGTTAGCAAACCCCATTTGACAGCCCTGGGGTTGGTGGGGGGCGTCAAAGACAATTAGAACTTACTCAGCACGAATACACAGTGATGAGGAATAAGGAAAAACCCAAACTGCCGCAAGAGCAGGTCCTTCTCCTTGAAGAAGCTGATCACATAAGAAGGGACCATGGGGAGCTTCCCTGGTGGTGCAGTGGTTGAGAGTCCACCTGCTCATGCAGGAGACGCGGGTTCGTGCCCCAGTCCGGGAAGATCCCACATGCCGCGGAGCGGCTGGGCCCACGAGCCATGGCCGCTGAGCCTGTGCGTCTGGAGCCTGTGCTCTGCAACGGGACAGGCCACAACAGTGAGAGGCCCCGGTACCTCAAAAAAAAAAAAAAAAAAAAAGAAGGGGCCATGATCCACATGAGAGACAAAAGGATTTCACAAGCAGAGATGTTTTCAGAGCCCTGTATTTCACTTAATGAGCTGACGACTGAAGGCTCACGTTCATAATTCCACTGGTTGGCTCAAACACCTGCATAATGGCTATGTTATCATACACCTGTACAGAATCCCAAATGCTTGGAATGATCCTGTATGACAGCCTAGGGCCCCTGCTAAGAAGGTGGGGAGGGCCAAACCCAGGATCCAGTGTCACGTCTTGTCATTGATCTATGAGAGGGAAGAAGACTCCATATGCCCTCACTGCACAAAGTGTGGCCCTTACACCAGCAGTATCAGCATCACCGGGGAGCTTAGAAAGTAAATACTCAGGCTCCACCCCAGACCTACTGGATCAGAGTCTTTGGGGTGGGAATCTATATTTTAACAAGCTCTTCACATGATTCTTATGTTAAAGTTTGAGAAACGCTGCTGTAGACCATCTTCCATTCACCTTCCCTTTCATTCATTTATTCAACAAATAGTTACTGAGTATCTACCCTTTAATAACCTTGCTACTAGATACTGGGTGTATAGTTGTAAATAAAACTGACTCGGTTTTTGCTCTTGCAGAATTTAAATTCTTCTCTGGGGAGCAATGGGAATTTGTGGCCACATTTGATGAGAAACCCATGAGGGAATGAGAAACAAATGCTTATTCCTGACAGATATGCAAGTCGAGTCATATCATGTCATTAACATGAGCAGGCTAACCCAGAACAAATATTTAGCAGGCACTGGAGTTATGCTGGATGAAAAAAATGACAGAAACACATTTTTATTTCTCCTACCTGAATCTGTGCCCCTTGAGAATGAGTCAACGTCCCATTCACTCTGATTTCCCCAGGGCTCAGCATGGTACCTGGAACTCACTTAATATCTGCTGAATGAATAAGGAAAGGAATAAATCCCAATTAGCCTGAGAGGTTGCCCAGAGCCCTCTGTGTCCTAGGAACCCCTGAACCAGCCTGCAACCTGCCCCCCAGACTAGGAAAGGGTCCCCCCACTCAATAACCTGCATGTCCTCAAAAATTCTGCAAGCAGGACCCTAACTCTAAAAGCCAGTTCCCCACCTAGTGGGCTGTGGAGTAGAGCTTCCTTCAGGGAAGTCAAATCTCTCTGGAAGCACCTCCCTCTGTGGTAGAGGACTCTGTACAGAAAAGGCTGAGAAAGAAATGCAGGAGACAGGCCTCCTAGGAGCTGCCCCAAGGGCAAAATTAGAAATGAGACTAGTGGGGTGGGAATGGGGGAGGACACAGTCAAGTGCTGCCCCCTACCCAGCCTTCCTGGAAAACAGGAACGTCAACCAGCTGACACTAACAATTAGCAGCTCAGATCGCAGAGATTTTGCTCAACTGGAAAAACTTAGTGGCAGATTTTTGTTTCATTTGGACACTTGATGGACTTAAGCCAGACTGTATATTTACTTAGGAAGAAGAATAAAACATTAAAAACATATTCTTCATGCTGAAATTACATTTTCCAAAAGCAAGGTAAAAACAGAGATTTCATATCATTTTTCAGCTCTCAAGGAATAAAATCCCCTCTGAATACGTGGATGTATTGTTTGGGTTTTGCTCATACATTTTCTTATATGAAGAACATGATCTATTAAAGTGGGAGCTTTCATATATAATGAAAGTAAAGACGCTCAGTGGCTACAGGAGGGCCCTGATAAAAGAAGAAGAGGTGGGAAGAGCTGACAGAGCCTCCACGGTGAGGCCACCAGTGAGCAGCAGTTGAAGGAAGGGGGCTTTCTGCTCTCCATCTTGTGTGCCAGCAGGAACCTCCTCTGGCTTAACAGAGTAACCCAAAAATTGGTATAAGCCTTACTCGTGGTTCTGGTGTAATGAGAGGACCCAAGAAAGCTTACTCTTAACCTCAGTGTACAGAAGCTTCTAAGATGAAGCACGAATGAAAGGTTTATGGTCTCCCTCACCTTGTGCGGGAGAGGAAGGAAGGGGAGGAAGGGTCCCCCAGCCAACCACCCACCCACTGCTGCTGCCCAGGAGCCCCTGGGCTGAGCCCACAGCAGGGCTGCTCAGGGGTTCTGGGGAAAAGAATCATTAGGCCAAGGTGGAGATAACACAAAGGCCCAGGCAGCTCCTAAAGGCTCTAGGTACTTGGGTCTCCTAGGCAAGACTGTAGGCCGCACAGGCCCAGAGCAGGTGCTTGAGACCCTCCTGCCTGCCCAGCACCAGCCTCCCATGTAGTGAGTCAGGCAGGGGAAGACAGAGGCCTGTGAACTCCTAGAATTGGGTCCCAGAAGGAGGGGAAGAGAGAGAAAGACTGAGATTGAGAAAAAGGGACTGAGTAAATGAGACTCAGAGAGAGAGAGAGAGAGAGAGAGCATGCGAGAGTGAAAGAGGAGATACACGGCAAGAGAAAAGCAAGTTTTTAAGAAAAACAAAGATGTCATTGAGAAAACCAAGAGTCATTAAGGTTGACTGAACACAATTTTGAGAGTTTCACATATATTAACTCATTTAATTAACTCCTTATAATCCTCTAATGAGATATTATTATTATCCCCCATTTTACAGATGAAGAAACTGAGGTTTAGATTTAGTAAACGTCTGAACCCAAGATTCAAGTCTAAACAGTTTGGTTACAGAATATGTAA
Organism: Hyperoodon ampullatus; assembly: GCF_949752795.1. Classification (NCBI taxonomy): domain Eukaryota; kingdom Metazoa; phylum Chordata; class Mammalia; order Artiodactyla; family Ziphiidae; genus Hyperoodon; species Hyperoodon ampullatus. The sequence goes on from NC_136919.1 coordinate 33,923,927, forward strand.
AGGAAAGAGAACAGAAGGTAAGGCGAAGCAAGGCAGGACAAGGGAAGAGAAGAGGAGACAAAGGGGAAAGAGAAAGAAAATCTTAATAAGGAAGACATTTCATGGAGTGGATGAATAGATAGATGGCAGGCAACAGAGAGATGAATGGAGCAAGTCCTCACTGTTAAATCTGACCACTGTGACTCTGAAAACTACCAGTCACTACACAGAGGCTGCTCCCAGTTTGTCCAGCTTTCTTTCTATTCTGTCCAGTAGAAGCATAACAGGGCTTATTATTTCACAAATTTGTTTCCCCAAATCAAACATTCCAGGAAAGTGAGATCTGGGAGAACACACATAGCCTAAAAGATGGGAGTTAGTCCTGCCCTCCAAGGCTAGAGTCTAAAAATGTGTCCCTTAGATCATGGGACCCAGATAAAGTTAAACAACTCTTATTGTTTTCTAAACTCCAACAGATGATTCCTGCATGTTCACCCTGGGCCAGGCCCTCTACCAGGCAGTACAGAATGAAGAGGACGCTGGGCTCTCCAATGGCTCAAAAACCATGTTAGCCCCCAGTCAATGCCATGAGTTCTATATACATGGTGGGAATAAAACTCACACAAGCCCAAAGCAGGGGGCGGATTGAGGATAGTTTCATGTAAGTGGCATCCAAGCTAGACTTTGAAGGATGAGCTGGAATTTCTCTGGTGAGGAAGAGGATAGCAGGCAGTACCAAGAGAGGAAACCACATGAACACAGACCTGAAGGTGTGAGAGTGCAAGGAAACTTCCAGAAAGTTGTTAGAAGTTCAGAACAACAGATCTGAACAAGAAGTGGAAGGAAATAACCCCAGTGAGAAATCAGAAGCTCTGATAGTGATGACTCTTGACTGCCTCTCTAAGGCATGTGTACTTTAGCCTCTGAAGTCAGGGACCCTTTGAAAATCGGGCCAAGATCTGAATCCTCTCCCCGGAAAATACACTCACATACACACACACACACACACACACACACAAAATTTTACATTCAGTATCACAGTGTTCTCCTATCTCCGGTAAGATGCCATCACTATAGGTAACAGGGAGCTATAAACGGTTTTTAGCAAGAGAGTGACGTGATCAGATCCATGTGTTAAGAGATGGCAAGACAGCAGAAGGTAAAAAACCCCACGTTAGGGTCAGACAGACCTGGATTTGACAGTCTGCTCTGCCCCTTACTAACTACAAGAGCTCAGGCAAGTTGGTTCAAGACGTAGCAACTGAGTTTCTTATAATGGTCACAGTAATAGTTCCAACCTCACAAGACTGTAGCAAAGATTAAATGAGATAAAGGTGCATAGCACAGACCCCAGAGAACATGGTGAGCACTGGCTCTATGGGAACTTTTTAAACAATGAACACAGTTCTGGTGGTCTCAGTGAGGGAAGAGGCAAGGCCCAGGGAATAATCCCAGGGAGCCTGGCTCACCCACCACCCCAGGAGGTGCCCAATCCTAGGTCTCTGTCTGTGGATACCTGGCTATGTTATGTGCCTTTAGAATGAGGCTCAGTTATCAACAACATAGCTCTTAGGAGGTATGTGCTACTACTTCCTTTACAAATAGATGGTGCCAGCACCTCCTGAAGCCAGAAACATGGGATTGGAGAATGACTGAGCAATGCAGCTCACTCAAAATGTTTCCAAATTGATTTCATAGCCAGATTATGCCTAAGATTTAAACTTGGCAACCACAGGTCTATTCTTCAGATTGTGAAACCAATACTCAAATACCTGATGAGGCAGATTCCCAATCGAATGACACAGGTTGCATTGAAGATGCCGACCATAGATATGTCATGGACACTTCACTATGTCTCGCTCAGCAGGAATGGCACAAACCATTGAGAGAACTCTGCTTACTGAGCACAAATTCCAGTGTCTGGCACATAGTATGCACTCAATTACTATTTGTTAAATGAATGAATGAATTTATAATGAATTTATTATAAATGAGGCCTCAGGGTTTATCTATCTAGTTCAGTCTCCCATTCTGCATGTGTGGAAAGGGATGCTGAGAGAGAAAAAAATCATATTCCCAAGGACTTGGTACTTGTTAAGAGTTAAATTATGTCCCCATATGCACCTCAGTACCTCAGTGTGACCTTATTTGGGTCTTTACAGAGGTAATCAAGTTAATATGGGCCTTAACTCAATATAATTAGTGTCCATATAAAAGAAGAAAATTTGGACACAGACACACACACTGGGAGAACACCATGTGAAGATGAAGGCAGAGACTGAGGTGATGCTTCTATAGGCCAAAAGTTGCCAACAAACCACCAGAAGCTAGGAGAGAGGCATGGAACAGATTCTCTCTCACAACCCTTAGAAGGAACCCACCTTGCCGATACCTTGATTACAGATACTTCTAGTCTCCAGAACTGTGACACAATAAATTTCTGTTGTTTAAGTCACCCAGTTTATCATATTTTGTTACAGTAGCCCTTAGCAAACTTACACAGTACTCTCTCTGCTACAGACCCAATAGTTCTGAAGAAAATGAGAGGCTATTCAGCTGACTTTTAATGGGCAAGCCTACTATCATGCTTCTTTATGGGATGGTCAGCAGGTCAATGAATTATAGGCTAGGGAATTTGATTATTCATTCATTTGACTAATATTTCCTGGGCACAGATGAAGCACAGCTCTGTCCCTGTGGTTGGTGAGCATACATGTGAGCCACAGAGGTGGACTCAAAAAAGGGCAACACAGTAGAGTCTGGCTCAAAGGACTCCAAGCAGCCAAGTAGGAGACTCTCACTCTGCCTGGGTGAGTCAGAAGATTTCAAAGAAAATGTGACATTTGAGAAGGTCTCAAGATTAGGAGTTTTCCAAGCAGAAAACATGGATAAGGGCATTCTGAGAAACCAAAACCCTATAAGTAGAAGTCTGGATTCCCCATGGCAGGGGTATACTGAGGGTGCAGTGAGAAGGGGCTCCTGGAAGGAGAGGAGGTAGGAGAGATTGTGTGGCATCAAACTGCGACGGGCTGAGTTTGGGTTGTTATCCTGCATGCAGAGAACACAGAATCTTTCAGAGGGGCAATGATGTGATTGGATCATTTTTCAGGTTGACCACTCTGAGGGAGCATAGAGGCCAAGAGAACAAAGAACAAGAGGCTCTTGTCACCGTCACATGAGGGATGACAAGGGCCTGAGACAGAGAAGTTACGGAGGGGACGAATGGATCCCCAAGCCATTTCTGAGGCAAAATTAGCAGACTGTGTTGACCTACACTCCGTAAGATGTAAGGCCGCCCAATAGGAGGTGACACTGGCCTAAGAAGGATGGTGTCGATGTTTTCTTCCTACCTTCAGGAAAGAGAACAGGTACCCCCAGGTTTTCAGATCTCACACCCTTCTTAATGACTCTAGAGAGAAACTGATGAGGAAAATGTCCAGAAGAGGACATATTTTTTGCTCACCAAGGGCAAAAAGGCGATGTGGGTGTCACTTCCCTTCAAATCTTGTGCACACCCAGCAAGTTCTGCCTCAACTATGGCAGGTGCTGGTCCACCCAGGGCTCTCTGCCATATCAGAAGTGCTCCAGATCAACCTACCTTATTAGGCTCTGACCTCGCCAAAGGAGGTAGCCCCATGCCAGCAGAAACAGGGATGTCAGAACTCCAGGCCCATGAGGGAGTCACTGGGGATCAGGTGGAACTGGAGTCCTCCCAATCATATTTCACTCTATCTTAGATGCTCAGAATCCTGGGATTCACAGGAACTCAGCAGCTCTCTAGACTAGTGGGCCTCTACAGCCTTCCATCAGCTGCTTGCCCAGCTCATGCTTAAACTCCTCCAGGAACTGGAGAACCCAACTCTTACAGCCCAGCTGATCTTTAGATAGCTTCCACTAGGCCTCCCTAATATACCCGAGTGCCCCAGGAAAGAGGGTGAAAGCCACTTCCGCCTGACTCTCTTGGAGCATCTGAAAATGCACTCTTGCCCTGCCCTCTCTTCTTCCAGTTAAAGCTATCCAGCGGCTCCAGCCTCTCCCCCTGGAGTGACTTTACATCCACCCTCACTTTGTTCATGTTCCTCTGAACTCGTGCCAAGGCCAGATCACTTCCAATTTATCACTTGAGGTTTTTACATTGGAAGGAATCTTATTTCAAAGATTTCTCCTCTTTTCTCTGGCACCCAAAATCACTATTGTCTCTTTAGCATGTCACCACACCTCTGTGCATTCCAAAGACATCTCTAGTCTTTTAGGATAAAATGCATAAAGGATGTAGAGTGAAAGATGGGGTGTGTGTGTTGAGAAAGCAAGACAAGGGTAGTAATTGAGGATGTTGGGATAGAGATTACCCCTTTTCCTTCACTCTGATTCTTCTGAGTGCTTACCCAGACATGTCACCAACATTATCTAAGAAGTTTGAAAAACAGTGAATTAGAGCATGGTGACCACAACTGGGGGTTCAATCCTTTCATCCAGAGATCTGCTTTGTTTAGCAGGAAGACAACGAGGGTTCTGAGTTCTGGGGGTAAACAACCCAAGCTGGGGTATTCAAGAGAATCCAATAAGGTGAGGGTGAATATATTAGAATTTTTATTTCTGATTGGTTTATCTCATACTTTTAAATTTCCAATTTTTTCATGTACTATGTGTATGAGTCCATTATACTATTTATAAGTAAATAAACATGCATATATTAGAGATGCATGCTCAATATATTTTTACAGAGATGCTTGCATGATCAAAAAGGTTTAAAGAATGCTGCCCAGGACGGCAGTCAATTAGCCCACAAATGCCTTTTACTGGCTTTGGGGCAGGCAGGTAAGAGTGTGGATACTCTGCATACTGCTGTAAAAACAGTCATTCTGCAGAGGACCTACTGACCTTTGGTAGGTGCATTATTAAGAGGGTGTTATTTAATCTGCATTTATAGTGGTAGCATATCTAGAATGAGAGAGGAGACAGTCACATTCAACCCTACTTGTCCAGACCACACCTAGAAAATTATGTTCCACGGTGGAAGTTACATTTTAAGAGGTAACTCCAAAACTGGAGTCTTCTGAAAGAACACTGACAAACTATGTTATGGGCACTTGCAACGGTGTCATCAGAGGAACACTAGATGAAACTGGGGGTGTCCAGCCTGACTGAAGTATGGGATACCTGAGAGCTGGCTTCAGATTTCTGAAGGGTGACCCTGGGCAGTGACAACAGACATAGTTTATGTGACCCAAGAGTTAAAGCCAATGGGTAGAATTACAGGTAAGAAAATTTGGGCATGATCTACAGAATAACTTTCTGGCATTGCTGTCTCAAGAGAAAAGGTGAGCTCCCTGTCACTAGAGGTGTGCAAACATATGCAGGGTGACACTTGTTGAAGATGCTGCAGAGCAGACTCCATCTTCGGAAGGGTGGTTCATTTGGAACACAAGTTTTCAACAAAGTTAGCACATGGACAACTGGTGGTCATTGGGTGATTATAGATGATACATGAACAGATATTCTTTATTTTAATAGTTATAAGGCGATCTCACAGATACCTTTGATTTAGATGAGGCTGAATTTACTTCTCAGTCAACTGATGTAAAGAAAACCATCAAGAAGAAGACAGTAGAGAGCACAGGCAGACATGGCAAAACGCTTAAATAACTGAAGACAAGGAAACAATGGAGATGACTTGGAGAACAAGAAAGCTCCTCCCTGCCTCAAGATTCCTATATTCTCTGATCTTCAATACTCACCGTCAACCAGAGATCACTTTCCAATTTTGCCTTTCTCCTTTCAGCAAAGTGCAGACCCCAAAGCTGGAGTCCCCAGAGCCCTTGTGTTCACCTGGCGTCCCAGAACATCCAGTCCTGGTACCTTTCCTTTCCTGCTCTCCAAATACACCTGTCCTGGATCCTGACCTGCTTTCCTGTTATAAGATTAAACTGATAAATGGACCCCCCTATTTATAACTGGGGTACCCTTCCCCACCTCCATCTCAGGGAATATATGTTTACTTGAGCAATGGTCTCCTGTAGAGTGTATTTGAACAGCAAGAGGAATCTCCAGAGTCAAGGATGTTAATCGTTAAGGAAGTTTTGAGGGTAATGATTTTTAGTCAGAAAGGAGCTTAGGAGCCCCTACCCGCAATCACACACTTACAAGAACATTAGAATACTTAGCTCTTTATACTTTACAATAAACACTTCCCACATCCATTTTCACGTGATCCTCATAACAGCCCAGTGAGGTGGGTATTACAGTTATTATCCCTTTTTTTTTTTTTTTTTTTGCGGTACGCGGGCCTCTCACTGTTGTGGCCTCTCCCATTGCGGAGCACAGGCTCCGGACACGCAGGCTCAGCGGCCATGGCACACGGGCCTAGCTGCTCTGCGGCATGTGGGATCTTCCCGGACCGGGGCACGAACCCGTGTCCCCTGCATCGGCAGGCGAACTCTCAACCACTGCGCCACCAGGGAAGCCCCGATTATCCCCATTTTGAGACAAGAAAATTGAGACCCAGAGAGGTTGCTTAATTTGTTCAAGGCCACACAGCTTTCAAACCCACGCCCAAATTCCCCTACTCCAAATCCCAAGTTCAAACCACTGTACCACACTGCCCCCCAGTGTCCCAGAAAAGGGACTCTAGCCTAACTACAAAGGCAGCAAGAGCAGCTGCCGTCCCTACATTCGCAACAAACGAGAGCTCTTTTTAGTTTTTACTGACTGTCTGGATTGTGATGTGGGTGGTTAGCCTCAGAATGATTCTTGCATAGCTCCCATCTGCCCCTCAAGAAGCCAAGCAATTTCTTCATCTGCTTAATATATGTGGCTGATACCTACCTGTCCCCTAGGATGGTTCTAAATGGAATAATGTAAGCCAAAGTGTCTGGCATCCAGTAGGATCTTGATAATTGCATGCCGGGTCTGTTGGCACTCCTCACTTTTCTGTCTGAGACCTTGGTTAGAAGAGGAGGTTTGAAACAACTAGCTGAACCTATAAACTAAACTGGAACCGAAACCCGAGATTTCCAGCTCATGCATTTCCATTTGAAACCTAACTGCATGCCTCTTCTTGTTTGGCCTGCAGGACTTTTGTAAAATGAATCATTTTAGCAAAATGCATCTTCATAGTAGGAAAGGCAGAAACCCAGGAATTTGGGGGGAAAAGCAATAAAAGGAATACTATTAAATTCCACTAACTCTTGGTACACAAGGCGTCTTAAGCACGTTTTCACCATGTGTCCCAGAGTTTCCAAGATGGTCTTCATTTCAGATGCTCTATGCCTCACTCAGACCATGCGGTGTATACCGAGTCAGGCCACATGACTCGATCTGGGGTTAGGAAAAGATGGTCAGTGTAAGTGTGTGCCAGACCTCAGCCCTTGGTGTGCTCACAGTCTAGAAAAAGGGGCAACGGAGAAAGAATGAACCAGTGTGCAAAACGATGTGGTGGAGGAGGGAATCAAAGGGTGTTAGCACTTCAGAGCACAGCAGAAAAGCCAGAGAAGGTTTCATAAGGAAGGGGCATTCAATTTGGATCCTGAAAGTTAACTAGAAATTTGCCCATGAAGAAGAAAAATGTACCTACCTGTGTCCCCACTCTGCCTACAATCCCTCACTCATGTGCCAAAGACCTTCCACTCCTTATCTGACTCTGGTGGCTCACTTTTTCCCACCCACCCCCATAAGATGTCCCAACCTCCCTGTCTTCTCCGCTGATTCCCATCCAACCCATGCCTCCTCCCTCCTCCACATCTTCCTTTCACCATGAATCACAAAGCCCACCCAGACCTGCCTTCGCTCTGGAAGACTCAAAATGGCTTATTTATCTAAGACTCTCCCTCCACCCCCAGCCCTCTGTCCTCATAGGACAGCAAAGTGAAGAAAAAGCCAGATCCAACAGAGGACAGAACGTGGAGGTGCTGCTGGCGCGTGATTCATGATTCAACAGAGATGAATGAGAGGCTGTGGTGGGTGTGGGAGCAGCTAAGGCACAAAGAGAAGAAGGATTAATTGAACCCAGCCAAGCTCAACCTTAAAGATCCTGGTTTGGTTTGTTCCTGAAACAGGGCTGAGCTCATGGCTGGTTCTTACTTGTTAGTAACCAGTTCACCCATCCCTTCTCTTAAGTCCTTGTTCATTAATCTTCTTAAAGAAAGCAAGTTGACTCTGTCAGGTTTGCTGGCTGTGTGTCAAAAACCTGTTCTTCCACTAAGAGATTTCAGAGGTGAAATACATATATAGAAATCTTCACAGAGAACTTCCATGTAGAATAGGGAAATCGTTCTCCCTACCCACTGTTGTGAGGTATATGCTGGTAAAGATTCATAAGCTTAAGCACCAAGAAGCTGCATTTACTTATCCGTTCACTCACTCATTCATTTATTCATTTATTTTAAAATATGTATTGACTGTGATCCAGACATGAGCTAGATATTGTGAACAAGAGCAACAATGAACAAGTCAGATGTGGTCTCTGCCCTCACAGATTGATGAGGAAGTTAGATACATACACAAATAACTGCTATGTACTGTAATCAGTGGTATATTAAAGACCCTAAGAGCATGCTTTGGGAATTACCAAAGGGATTAAAGGTATTTTCACAGAGAAAGTAATGCTTGTGGTCTCTTTGAGGTCGCGGACTATGGCCTACACATCACTCGTCCCCCTGCCCCAAATAACACAGGGCTTTGCTCTTTGGAGGTGCTCATACATGTGTGCCAAATAAATAATCAAGATCTCAAAGACTGAGTAGGAGTCACTAGACAAAAAAGAGAAAGGAGCAGAATTACAGGAAGAGGGCGCCATGGCTTTTTTCAAAAAGGCTCAACGCACGGGCTTTTGAGGGAAAAACAGTTATTTCAGTATCAGTAAGAGCAGAAGATGAGGCTGGAGAAGGAAGGTGGGCTCAAACTGGGAAATGCTCAGTTTGCCATGCAAAGAAGTTGGAACTTTAACCTGGGAACAAAGGGCAGATTTATTAGTGTGGGTTTGCCATGGGTAGATCCATGCAGACATATTTTCACAATTAAAAACGCTGTCTCTTGGACTTCATTAAATTGGGTACTTTTTTTCAAATAGCAAACATAGTCATCTTGGTAGCTTGTGGCTTCGCCCAGGGAATGAATGCACAAGGATTTCAATCAAAGTCTAGCCAGGTGTCCGCTCAGAGTCTTTCTTTAACTGAGAGCCCAAATCCTCCACCTTATCCTTTGAGTGTATTAGAAACACCCCTGCTGGCTGGCTGCTGCTCCTCAGAATCTTAAAGTGGGCAGCAGCTAATAAGCAAGAAGGGAAGGCACTACATATGATCCAGCAATCCCACTCCTGGGCATATACACAGACAAAACTATAATTCGAAAAGATACGTGCACCCCTATGTTCACAGCAGCACTATTTACAACAGCCCAGTCATGGAAACAACCTAAATGTCCACTGACAGATGAATGGATAAAGAAGATGTGTGTGTGTGTGTGTGTGTGTGTGTGTGTGTGTGTGTGTGTATACAGTGAAATATTACTCAGCCATTAAAAAGAAAAAAATAATGCCATTTGCAGCAACATGGATGGACCTAGAGATTATTATACTAAGTGAAGTAAGTCAGAAAGAAAAAGACAAATACCATAGGCTCTCACTTATATGTGGAATCTAAAATATGATACACATGAACATATCTATGAAACAGAAACAGACTTACAGACATAGAGAATAGATATGCGGTTGCCAAGGTGGGGTGGGGGAGGGAAGGATTGGGGGATTGGGATTAGCAGATGCAAACTATTATATATAGGATGGATAGACAACAAGGCCCTACTGTATAACACAGAGAACTATATTAAATATCCTGTGATAAACCATAATGGAAAAGAATGTGAAAAAATATATATATGAATAACTGAATCACTTTGCTGTACAGCAGAAATTAAACACTGTAAATCAACAATACTTCAATAAAATTTTTTTAAAAAAGAAAATCATAAAAAAAGAAGGGAAGGCACCAGAACCACAGGGACATGTGGACACTCCCAGACACCTTAACAGAGCCCCAGCACACTGAGGCAATAATTACAAGCCAGCATTTTCTTTTTTTTTTTAATTGGGGTATAGTTGTTTTACAATGTTGTGTAGTTTCTACTGTACAGGGAAGTGGAGTTCCCTGTGCTATACAGCAGGTTCTCATTAGTTATCTATTTCATACATATTAGCATAAATATGTTAGTCCCAATCTCCCAATTCATCCCACTCCCCCTTTCCCCCCTTGGTGTCCGTCCATATGTTTGTTCTCTACATCTGTATCTCTATTTCTGTCCTGCAAACCGGTTCATCTGTACCATTTTTCTAGATTCCACAAATATGCGTTAATATACAATATTTGTTTTTCTCTTTGACTTACTTCACTCTGTATGACAGTCTCTAGGTCCATCCACGTCTCTACATACAAATGACCCACTTTCATTCCTTTTTATGGCTAAGTAATATTCCACTGTATATATGTACCACATCTTCTTTATCCATTCGTCTGTCGGTGGACGTTTAGATTGCTTCCATGACCTGGCTATTGTAAATGGTGCTGCAATGAACACTGGGGTGCATGTGTCTTTTTGAATTATGGTTTTCTCTGGGTATATGCCCAGTAGTAGGATTGCTGGGTCATATGGTAATTCTATTTTTAGTTTTTTAAGTAACTTCCATACTGTTCTCCATAGTGTACAAGCCAGCATTTTCTAACACTTCAATCATAAAACAAAAACACACGAGGTTGCTCAGTTTTATTTTTCTCTTTTTAATTTTTTTTCTTTTCAGACAACACTCAACAGATAAATACACACACACACACACACACACACACACACACACACACATCTCCATTAGAAAATCTGGGTACAGTCCTAGCTCTTAAACTATGAGACATTGATCAAGTCACTTAAAGTCTGAGACTCTCAGTGACATCTTCTACAAATGATTAGAATGAATTCACACAGCTGTCATGGGGACTGATGGACAGGAGGTCTCCAAAGCCCCTGTCAAAGGGTTTGGCGCTTAAGAGGCACCTGACACACCAGATGGCCCTCCTGGCCTCTCCACCCATCAAAGTAGAGAATCACGTCACTCCCGGTTTACAGTGTTCAGTTTTTGCCTCCACAGTACTCTCAGGTTGCTGGTGCCCTAAAAGGAAAACCTCACTGCTGTTTACTCATTTCCTGGTGACTGGGCATTGGTAAATCAGTAACCAGGAAACAGATATAACATCAAGTCTCTGCTCTTTAGCCTGGTGCACAGGGTGCCTACTTTCTATGCCTCCCCTTCCGAGCAGCATCAGCTCCTGCCCCATCCCCACAACAGGCTTACACACCTAGGGCTTGTAGGCACTGCACAGACCCGTGTGCACGCCTGCTCCACTGCACTGTGCTTGCAGCTGGGAACGCCTTTCCCACATCTCCTCCGCTGGATTGATTCACTCATCTTTCAAGTCTCGGCTCAGGTGTTACCTCCTCCAGGAAGCCATGTATGAACTCCCACGTTAGAATAAGCACCCCTCTCCCATGCTCCTTTCACACCTTTCCTTCTCTGTGTGCCATCATTTACCATGTCGTGTTGAAAATCTCTGGTTTTGAATCTGTCTCCCCAAATGGCCTCCAGTATTCTCAGGAACAGGAACCATGACCTATGTGTCGTTTTATCTGGTGCCTCTCACAGAAAGGGGAACAAAGTGAGCATACAGCAGAGAATTGTTAAAAGGAGCTGACAAGAAGCATAAGAAGAATCCTGGAACATTGTTTCCATGAGTAAGCTGTTAACAAACTCCTAGTCTCCAAAGGTGACTGGTGACTCCCTGGCAACGAACTCTGTATCCCTGTATTTATGCTCTTGTACGGTCCTCTCTCCTTGAATCTGAGCTGGTCCCGGGGCTCACTTTGGACCAGCAGAACACAAATGCCTCTGCCTAACCTCCAAGGCTAGGTCATAAGAAGTCCTGCAACTTCCACCTGGGTTTCTTGCAACACTCACTCTAAGGCAGTGGTTCTCAGCCCGAGATCATTTTGCTTCCCAGGTGACGTTTGGCAATGTCTAGAGATGTTTTTTAATGTCACAGCATGGGGGTGGGCATGGTGGGGGATACACTACTGGTATCTAATGAATGGAGGCCAGGAATGCTGCTAAGCATCCTACAGCGCACGGGACAACTCCCCGCAACAAAGTAGCCCAAAATGTCAACAGCGCCAAGGTCAAGAAGCCCTGCTCTAAGGGAAGCCAGATGCTATGTAAGAAGTCCTACTTCTCTCAGACTGCCATGCAAGGAAGAAGTCCAAACTAGTCATATGGGGGAGAGAGACCTGGCCAGCCTCTAACCACTCTAGCCATACAGCTGAGGTACCAGACGTGTGTGGAGAAGTCATCTCAGAGGCCAACCCACTCAAGCACTCAGCTGACTCCGACCCTAGCTGCTATCACACAAAGCCACATAAGAGACCCAAATGAAAAGTACCCAGCTGAGCCAAGGCAACCCACAGGCTGTGAAAGACAATAACATTTTGTTTTTTTAAGTCACTAAGTTTTTTTAGTCACTAAGTTTTAAGTTTTGGTTTGTTATGTGGCAATAGACAACCAAAGCACCTGGATTCTGGTGTTTCTGGGTCTCTTACCTTTCCCACATCTCTCATTTATCTTTCTCCTAACTTTCTCCCGAAGCTCCAGGAAGGCAAGTTTTTATGCAAATTGGTCAACTGGTTCCTCAGATGTTTTAGACATATACAAATTCCTGATAGTTGCTTTGATCCTACCAGCTGGGGCAGAGGAATCCTGTAGCACTTCATAAATGAGGAGCTGGGGCCATTTTCATTTGATTGCTGGAGAAAGGGAGACAGTAAAAGTCAGACTGCTGCTGTAGTTTGCCCATGTAATAGGCCTCAGGGACTGTACTGACCACAGTGAGAAGTTTCTGCCAGAGAAACAGGAGTGAGCTCTAGCTGAGAATTAGAGTTAGTGCAAAGGGAATCCATTTATAATGTCAGGACACATTGCAGTATCCTTGGTTTCTAAACAACACTAACTTATCACCTAACTCAATTCAATTTAGCAAGCATTTATTGAACACCTGCTGTGTGCAGAAGTTAGGCTTATCCCCATTGGAAGACTCAGAGATGAAATGATCTAGTTCCTGCATAAAAGAGTTAGTATTTTAGTCGGAGGGACTAACATATCAACAGCAAAGCTATAAAACAAAATGACAAAATGAAGTCAATGCCCAAGTGAGATATAAACAGGTGAAGAAGGGTCTGTGAGTTTTCACTGTTAGGTTAATGAAAGTATACTCATTCACCATACCATTTACCAAGTGCCCACTATATTTAGGCATGATACTTCAACCAAAATCCACCAATCAAAGGTTTATGGCTCAACATAAACTTATCATTCGTACTTTCAGATACAGTACATAGTCCTGGGCATTTAGTAAATAAATAACTGTTAAAGAGTGATACGTCCCCAAAATTAACAAATAATAAGTTGATTTTAGTCTACATATTGAGACTCTAAATCTGACTGAGAAGGACTCACAAATCTCACACTATTTGCTATATTCTAAAGAGTAAGAAAAATAATCTTTCCAGAAAATGGGCGAGTGGGAATCCAGCATTTAAACCTTTTCATTTCTTATCTGTATTCCTCATCTTCCAAAATGTACTGTTTTAGGCAAGATATTGGAGACCACACTTTCAAAATGGAGGACAGGCTTCCCTTCAGAAACTTGATGGGCACTAAAGGGGATGAGGAAGGTGTGTGTCAGGATGGGCTGCATCGTACAGTGATGACAAATAGCCCTGAACTCTCAGTGGCTATTAACAACAGCATTTACTTCTTGTCCACCCAGCCTGTCCAGCCCAATCCAGTAGAAGAACTTGGCTCATCAGTCACTTGGGGACCCAGCTGATAGAGGCTTCCTCTCAGCCTGAGCTTCTACCTCTCCACAGCAAAGCAGTGTGAAAAACTGCGCACTGCCCGGAGCTAATGTGCTTCGTTTGGCCAAGCTAGTCACAGGGTCACATCTGACTTCAGGCTGACCGGGACATGCGGTCCTACTATGAGCCTGGAAGGGGTTCATCAAGTATTCCTTGATGAACAGCACTACTGGCTTCACAAGGAGTCATAAATTCAGAGGTGTGCCTTCCTGGAACATCAGTTCTACTTAAAGACTGATAATTCAAAACACTGACTGAACACTAAAACAAACACAGATATGGAATGGGCTCAAGTTCAAAATATGTATACATTTTCAAGTTAAAATACAAAATTTGAAAGAGAATTCAGACTTCTGAACTCCTAAGACTATAATGTCCAAATTCCCCTCAGTCACTATTCGTGGCTATTTTTAGTGGTGCCATTGAAAAATTAAGAAGCTCTAGTCTAAGATAAACATCCATTTGAAGGAAATGGAAGAAATAGACGCTCTGGGGCACTCAAGATAAGCAGTGGTTAATGTTCTAGGTTTCCTGACAAAAAGGCAGAAAGAAAACACAGTAACATCACTTATTTTTTGTCAACAGAAAGCAAACATATCCATAGTCAGAGATAGGTGTCTTTCTGCAAGAACACTGTATGGATAATGAAGCCATCTCCAACTGCCATTTACAAAGAATAGAAACACTATTCTTGCATCAACCCCTGTCAACTAAAAGGACAGGATCAAAGCTGGGTCACTGAAAGTTGGTTGCTTTCTGTAGATCAGCCTAATTCAGGGGTGGGCTTGGGGGATCTTGAAAGATTGATAGCTACAGACATTGAGTGCTTATTACATGCCAGGCACTGTTCTAAGCCACTTCTGTGTAATAGTTAATTAAATCCTCAAAAACTGTAATGGCCTATATGGGAAAAGAATCTAAAATATGAGTGGATATATGTATATGTATAACTGATTCACTTTGTTGTACATCTGAAACTAACGCAACATTGTAAATCAATTATATGCCAATAAAATAATAAAAATTAAAACAAACAAAAAAACACCCTATGTGGTAGGTGCTATTATTGTCCCCATTTTACAGGTAAGGAAACTGAGGCACAGAGCCATTAATGTACCCGAATCTTAGAGCTTATAACTGGTAGAACCAGGATTCTAACCCAGGCAGCCTGTCTTCAAATCCTCACTCTCATGCATCAGGCTATTCCACCTCAACTTGACCAACTATGGTACACTGGGCATCTTATACATTCAATGAGCTCTGGACAAGGGCTGGAACTCATTCATCTCCTTATTAAGTCACCTAAGTGAAAAAAGGGCAGACAAGTTGTGCTATCAATTACAGCACAGGCAATGGGCCTTCCTTCTTTATGATTTCAGGGAGGCCCTGCCTCCTCCGAAGACAGTTCTGGACCAGATTCAATACCTGCCCACATCCAAGACAGCTCAAGTCAGGCCTAGCGTGGGCACCCAAGACCAATGTGATTTTCTGGATAAAGATTTGCATTTTATTCAGCTCATTTCCCAGTGATTGATGGAGACCCCAAAGCTCCACACACTACATTAAATGGAATAGATGACCTCAGCATGGAAACACTTTAGAGGATGTAATACCAGCTGCCCACCCTTTGAATAAAAGAAATGAGGAAAGTGAGCTGAATATAGCCTACCAATGCTCCTTACTTTAAAAAGAAGAAAAGAAAAACTTTTTCAAATTGGAGCTATTGGAAGAGGCAGGCTAGCTTCAGAATATTTTTTGTTTATTTGGGAAACACTGACCAACCATCTAGTATGTGCCAAGTCTGTGCTATACAATGTCCCCCCTTCCATCACCACCACCACCATCATTCCTGCCCCCAGAAAAGTCCAGGAACTATACCAGAATCTGTGCTTGCCACAGGTGGTCTGGTCTGTTCAATCCAAAGCTAATAATCAGTCCATGGTGTTGAAGAAACTGTAAGAAAGATAGCAGTAGCCATCAGCACTACATCAGAAAAGACCCAGAGAGATGAGTAGTGCAGGTGTAGGCCCTGTCAAAGGCAGATAAGATATCCCTAAGCCCACTGGAAAGAGCACTGGGTATAGAAACAGTAAATCTGAGCTGGGATTACACACTCAGCTGCCCACAGGTTAGAACTTGGGTGTGGAGGGACCACATGAACTGGGAAGCACATGCCATCTAAAGGCATTCCCATTCCATATTTTCTTTCTCCACAAATAATTGACAGCCCAAACAAAACATGTGCTATGACAGAACTGAGCTGTGAGCTGCCCATTGGTAACCTCTAATGCAGTGTTCCATTTGAGGTACCAGCACTTCGGGTTACAGGGCTGGGGACTGACCATGGAGCTTCTCCAAAGCTTGACTTCCTTATCACTCAAGGAAGAGAAATAATCTCTGCCTTAAAGCAGTTATCAAGAGAATTCAATAATGATAGTAGGGCTTCCCTGGTGGCGCAGTGGTTGAGAGTCCACCTGCCGATGCAGGGGACGCGGGCTTGTGTCCCGGTCCAGGAGGATCCCATGTGCCGCGGAGCGGCTGGGCCCATGAGCCATGGCCGCTGAGCCTGCGCGTCTGGAGCCTGTGCTCCACAGCGGGAGGGGCCACAGCAATGAGAGGCCCGCATACCGCAAAGAATAATAATAATAATAATAATAATGATAGTAAAGTTCTCCAAATCCACTCAACTTTGAGCTCCTTGAGGGTAGTGACTTTTTCACCACTAGCTTTTGACATTAGGTCTGGCACATTTGTAAGTTGAATGAATGAAATGTATGCCTACTGTGTGCCAAACATGGCCCTAAGTGCTCTACAATTGTTACATTAGAAAAGAAAGGGCTCAAACGCAATCCTGATGGTCATACACCCAAGTCTCCCCAGATCACTCCTCACCCTTTTTTTCACCACACATACAGCCAACTCTTTAAAATGGCAGTGGGTTTTTAGGCAGGAATTGGCTAAGGGAAAAGTAGGTTGGGATCACGGGTTATTTTAATCAGCTTCTTCTAAAGGGCCTTTTCTCTCCTAATACCAATTTAATTGCTAGCCTCACTCGCCTATTCATTTATTCACCTCGAGCTCCCAGAGTCCCTGCTCTCTGCTGGGCCCCATGCTGGGCCAGGGGACAACAAGCCAGTGCCCTCAGTCCAGCCCCAGAGGATCTCACCTTTTAGGGTATTGCATCTGTTGGGCTCTAGACAAGAGCATTGCAGCCTATGATGAGCCTCCAAATTACAGCAATGTTCTAAGGAGCAGCTGGGGTTTTATTTTTCATTTCCTCAGCACACCCGTCTCTCCACATTTAGTTGATACGCTCTAAAGAATAGGTCCTGACACCTGGGGGTATGTTTCTGAAAAATGTGTGGACCATACGCATACCTAACATGCAACAGGGCCATGGAGAAATTGGTACAACCCGGCCTGGCACCAGCCAGCTTTTGCTTTATTTTTTTAATTCCTTAACATCTTGCCTACAAATTGCATCCTCAAGCACTTCAGAGAGTTGAATAACCCCCAAATGCTTTTAGCTTATTTCATTATGCTTTATTTGGGGCTTTAAAGGAAGGGGGACCAGAGAATGTCAGGAACAGTTTAGCAGCATCAGGGCTGATTAGGTTGAAGAGCATTCAAAGAAATGTATTTCTATATTCCTTTTGTTACCAAGATCATGTGTTTCGCTGAAAGCGATCTTATGACTGCCTCACAAGTATGTTTCCTAGCCTCTCATGAGCCCATTAGCCATTGCTTGACTTGCTTTTATTAATTTTTTTAAAAATTAGAAAAGAAAAGGGGGAAGGGCAGAGGGTAGGGGTCAGGACTAGAAAGCACTCTTAAAGCAGCAACCAGGGTAGAACAGACTCTGTTCTAGGAATAGGGAAGTCCAGCTCTAGGCCCTTCTATTGCTTCTAAGCTGGGTGGGCTTAAGCAAACCACTGCACTTCTCTGGGCTTCAGTTGCCTTCTTTGTTTAAATGCAACAGGAGGGATGATGTCCATCTCCATGGGACTGTACTGCTTACAAAGCCCTGCCATGTGCATTTTCTCAGGGGTATCAGGTTAGGCCTGACATGGAATCCCAACTCCAACATTTGAGCTGTGTGGTCTTGTGCAAGTTAACTAACCTCTCTGAACTTCAGTTTCCTTGTAAAATGGGGGAAAAAACAAGACAGTTGTGAGACTCGAAACAACAGATCCAAAATTCCTCTTTAAAAAGCTATATAGGGCCTCCCTGGTGGCGCAGTGGTTGAGGGTCCGCCTGCCGATGCAGGGGATACGGGTTCGTGCCCCGGTCTGGGAGGATCCCATATGCCGCGGAGCGGCTGGGCCCGTGAGCCATGGCCGCTGAGCCTGCGCGTCCGGAGCCTGTGCTCCGCAACGGGAGAGGCCGCGACGGTGAGAGGCCCGCGTACCACAAAAAAAAAAAAAAAAAAGCTATATAAATATTTAGACTCCACTCTCCCTTGGTCCTGTCTCCCCCCATTATCTTCACTGGCACTTCCTCCAGCTGCCCCAAATGAACAAATGCATGATATAAGTAAAATCAGTGTGTGTGTGCCATGCAAGCCAGCTTCCAGACAAATCTCTTAGCATCCACATGCAGCCAGATTGCTTTCCTCAATTCCTCCTATGTAGCAGTCGCCACTTAGAGTTATGCAAACGTCATCCTCCTCCTCCTCCTCCTCGTCCATTGTATGATGCACCCAGTTATTCTAAATTCTCATAACTCTGTGATTTAAAGACCATCTTTCAATGATAACCAGAGGGAGGCTCCAACTCAGGGGGGTTGTAAAAGGACATAGTATTCCAATAGCTAACCTCTACATAGTAATTTACAGGAAGCTTTCACATGTATTCATTATCCTGTTTAAGCCTCATAACTGCCTGTGTTATGATTTATTTTGTTATGTCCATTTTACAGATAATGAAACCAAAAATCAGAGAGATGAAGTGACTTGCTCCAAGTCACACAGTAAGTGGTAGATTGCACATGGGAGTTCAAGCTTTCAGATTCCAGATCTGGTAACTTTCCACTTCTCCACTCTGCCTCTGGCATCACACAGAGGGTGATACTGTAAAGATACTTGCCCTGGCCCTGCTTCCAATGGTCCCCCTCATCTGAGGTGGGGGACCCTGCACAACTAGCTCTTTGCTTCCCTTCCTGGGAAAAGTAAAAGACCGAAGGAGGTGGGATGGTACTAGCTAGAAGGTTTCTTCTAGCTACGCTTCTCCCTTATGTTTTTCCTGTGACCACTTAAAAGAGCTTTTTGGCCTACACTTGCAGAATGGCCCTAACATACATATGAAAGCTTTTTGCTTCCTACTTGTTTTTTTAATAGTGTGTTTCTCTTTAGGCCAACTTCTGAAGCTAGGCACAAGGCCATTCACTCTTCACTGTCAGACACACAATTCATCTGCATTTCTCACTTTCCAAAGCTCTAAGCCACAACATGAGCAAACACATGTAAACTTTCAAGCATTTTTTATACATTGCTATTAGGAACGAAAATTGCTTAGTAGGATGACTGAAAAAGCCATTTTAAACAATGTTGTATATAAGGAAAGAAAAGAGCCAATTTACTGAGCCCATCCCATGTGCCAGCCCCGGAAAGAGGTCATCAATTCTCATAGCATAAGAGAAAAAGACCATTACCTCATTCTACAGATGAGGGAAATCGGACTCAGAGAGGCTGAGTGGCTTGCCCAGGATCACACAGGAAGAGGAGCAAAGGTGTGAAAGCCAGATCATTTGAGTTCAAAACCCAGGCTTTCAGCTACAATACATGTATGTACACTAGTTCTGTAATCTGGGTCACATGCTTCCCCCAAAGGCTTCTCCACTTTTTCTGGTTGTACCTAAGGGTGGAAGGAAGGACTCTGCTTCCTGGTAAAGGTAGTTTAGGTGAGTTGAGAACTGGGGAGGGGAAAAGGGTGAGGGAGTTCAAGGAAACCACAGAAATCTCACTAGATCTAGCCATAAATCCTACCTGGAAGGTACAGTAGAGGTTAAACTGGAAAAGGGAATGAGAAGAAGACCCCAGGAATGGCTTCTCTCCAGCCCCTGTGAGCAGCACAGTCATCACACCTATTGTGACTTCTACTGCTAAACCAAAATGGGGGATGGTGACCTGCAGGCCCCATCCCTCCAGACTTCCCCAGGCTCTGCCCTCCTTCCCACTGCCCTGACTGTAAACCCCATTGTACTCTCCCATCCCTGCCCAGCCTTCCATGGGCTTGTGTCACAAGAAGATGTTGATTTAGTTGTTCTTTTATAATTTTCTTGCCCACAAAGATGCCCTGAAAAGGATCCTGTGCTCCCTATATTCCTTGTACCAGAGAGTTTACCTTGTAAATGCTAATGAGGTTTACAGAAAGATGCATCTCATGGCAATACACCCTCTCAACTTATAAAAAGTACTACTGCTTTACTGTATCTTGCAAAGTATCAACACAGTACTTTTTAAGCACCTACTCTGTTCCAGGAGCTATGTTTTTCGGCACAATTTCATTTTAACCCTACCATAAATGAATTATTACTAATGTTATTCCCATTCTACAGATGAAATAAATGAGCCTCAGAGAGACTGTGACTCACTCAAGGTCATCCAGGTAATCCCAATATTCTACTTCAAGTCTTCCAGATCTGATGTCCATGTTCTTTCCAGCCTCTCCCCATGCCATTCCTCGAGTCAGTTGAGAGGGAGGGACTTTATTCAAAGACATAGCACTGAATAATAACTATGTTAGCCTGGGTCATCTGAGAAGTAGATATAAAGATGGGATTATATCAGAAATGTATCACGAGAAACAAGTGCTAGAAAAAAGTGGCAAGGGAGTCAGGAGGCTGGGAGACTCATCTGGCCATGATGTAGGTCTGGCCCTAAGTGAAGGAGAGAGGGAAAGAAGAAGAAAGGCTGGATAGAAGTATCTCAGGTTGCCATTCAGGCCTAAGACAAGTTTGGCCAGGTCACTGAAGGGACTCCTAAGGCCAAGAGGCCCATCAAGGAGACCCTATCATGCAGTAACAGGCCTCTTTTAGTATCTCTACCAGGCTCTTCACTGGCCGAGAGCAACCCGTGGGAAGAAAGAGTTTGATCTGCAGTGCTGAACTTCAGAGCAGCTGGGGGCCTTAGTCAATTATACTCTCTATAATCAGAGAGATGCATTCTCATGGCTGCCATGGTAATTTTGCACAGAATCAGGTAAAAACACTTAGAACTCTTCCGAAACACTTGTTTTATTTACAATGCCAGTTGGACATTTTGCAACTTTTTTCTAAATACAAAAATGGCAACTATAATAAAATAAAGCCTTTTATAAGAGACATGGACTCATCCTGTATGTGATGAAACTCGGTTCTCACAAAAATAGAATATAGATGATAACAGAGTTCTGTGATGAGTAGATATCTCCTTTCCCATCCTAATAAGCTCAAATGGAGTATTCATGTTTCTGGGGCAGCTGAATGGCCAGTTCATTGGAAAAACTGCAAAGGGTCATTATCACACAGACCCTAAAGTGACCCCCAACTCCTGGCACTCACACCCTTATATTATCCCCTCCCTGAGTGTGAGGAGAATCTGTGACTTGCTTCTCACCAACAGAACGTGGCAGAGGTGATGGGATGTGACTCTCAGGATTACACTGTGCTACATAAAACTTTGTCCCTCTAGAGTCACTCTTGTCCTCCTGCTAGCCTTGAAGAAGTAAACTGCTATGTTGTGAACTTCCTACGGAGAGGACCATGTACATGGAACTGTGAACAACCTGTAGAACTGAGGCCTTCAGCTCCTACAGGCTACAAAGAAATGAATTCTGCCAATGACTTGATAATTTTAGAAGTAAATTCTTCCCCAGTAGAACCTCCAGATGAAAATGAAGCCCATCCAACACCTCAATTGCAGTTTAATGAGACTCTGGGCAAAGGAACCAGCTAAGCCAGGGTGAAACAGGTAACCCACATAAATTGTGAGATAATAAATGTGTGTTTTTTAAACTGCTAAGTCTGTAGCAATTTGTTACACAGCAATACCTAATTAATACAGTCATGAATATGCTTTGTGTTGGGCACTGTTCTAGGCACAGTGGCCATATTTACTTGGTTAGGCCATGGACCCAGACCTAAGTGCTAACAGAGGGAGGTGAACTAGTTAAGTGGAGGTGATGGTTATACCTAACCTACAATATAATTTATAAAATGTTATAAGAGACTTATAAACAAATTTCTGAGTGTACACATCCACAGAAGCAATTATTTCTGCCCTAGGGAGCTGGAGAAAGCCTTAGAGGCACAATATCTGAACTGGGAAGGAAGTTCTAACACAGTGAAATTATTTCATAATCACAGAAAGTTCTACACTTTGGGTTAAAATGATAGCATCCTTGACATGATGGATAGTTTTTTTTAGTGTCCATTTAAACTCTGACCAAAAGAAATACTTTATCCATCATGGAAGAATGCCATGATTAGGAATATCTTTTTTTTTTTTTTTAAGAAGATGTTGGGGGTAGGAGTTTATTAATTAATTTATTTATTTTTGCTGCGTTGCGTCTTCGTTTCTGTGCGAGGGCTTTCTCCAGTTGTGGCAAGCGGGGGCCACTCTTCATCATGGTGCGCAGGCCTCTCACTATGGCAGCCTCTCTTGTTGCAGAGCACAGGCTCCAGACGCGCAGACTCAGTAGTTGTGGCTCACGGGCCTAGTTGCTCCGTGGCATGTGGGATGCTCCCAGACCAGGGCTCGAACCCGTGTCCCCCCATTAGCAGGCAGATTCTCAACCACTGCGCCACCAGGGAAGCCCAGGAGTATCTTCACATTGGACTTTCTCCTCTGCTTTCCTAGCTTATAGCAAAAAACACACCTGTGCTTCCCTCTCACATAGGGTGTGAAAGAATTGCTTGCATGCAAGACCCAGTGGAATAAAACAGCTGTTGGCCACGTCACTGAGGAGGGTTTCCCTCACCCAACTGCCGGTCTCCATGGCAACTGCCAGCTGCAGCCTGCAAACAGTTACCCAGATTGCATTACACATCCCTGCAGAACTCCCATGGAGAGAATCCCTGTTGATCTCTTGGTCGCCATGGTTTCAGTTCCCGCCATAATCTTAGATGTTCTCTAAGCTTGTGTGTGCATGCATGTACATATATTAATGTGTGTACTGAAGCTTAGAGCATGCTGCCCTTTGCTCTTGGTGGAAGCCAAAACTTGCTAGAGGAGTGACTAGTGTAATCTTCATGATGAAAATGACATAGTAATCCTCACCCCAGTGAAAGGTCTGTGGTTGCTTAGGATCAGCTGAAAAATTCCTTCGCATTGATGGGAATGCAGTATGATTGAGTCTCCTCAGGGAAAAGTACATCTGCAGGCACTAAAACTATTTTTTAATTTTGAACTTTTTAGAAAATAACTCACAATGGATCGGTCAGTTTTACTCAGGTTCCAAGGACAGTCAACTTTGGATTGGATATTAGTGTGCATATTCATATTTGCTCTAAATAACTAACGTTTACAGTCTCAATGGTGAAGTCATCTCATCCAGAATATCAGAACCATGAACAAAAGAATCATTATTGGAATTATTTGTAAATGCTACATTTGCATTTCTATTCTGATGCTGAGGAATCTGTACAATATGATGTAGAAGCCATCAGTGCTTCTCAAACTTTAATGTAAATGTAAATCATCCTGCAATTCTTGTGAAAATGCGGACTCTGTTTCAGTGGCAAGGCTGGAATTTCAGTACTTCTAACATGTCCCCGGGGAATGCTGACAATGCTGGCCATGGACCACTGCTGCAAGGCTCTAAGGAGTCCTCACTGTGACTAGAGCATGTGAGGATTATAGTTAGGATTCTCAGTAATGACATCATTTATGTAAAATGCTACACACAGCACCTTGCATGTAATAGGTACTTGATGAATGTTGCTTCTCTCCTCTGCAAAGTATTTCCATTTCATTTGCTCATTCAACTGTCACAACAAAAGGTACTTGGGGCAGAAACTGGGTTTAACTACCATTTGAAAGACAAAGACACTGAAGTTTAGGAAGGTGAAATAATTTGCCCAAATTTATAGAGCTAATGGGGCAGAGGCAGGAATCGAAACTTTGTCTTCTAATTCTCAGTCCTGTGTTCTTTCCATCGCACCATCCTTAGAGCCTACATGTCCCTATTAGGAATGCTACTTAACTGATTCAAGATGAAGACCATCCCATTACAGTTTTGAAAGCTAGAAAAACCCTGAAATCAAAACCTGGCACAGATAATCCTCTCAAAAAAAACTCTATAGGCCGATCTCAAAAACATAGAAGCAAAACTCCTAAATAAAATATTATCAAATCAAATCCAGCCGTATACTTGAAGAATAATACAGAATGACTAAGTAGAGCTTATTCCAGGAATGTAGGATAGTTTAATATGAGGAAATCTATTAACATAATTCATCACATCAATAGGTCAAAGGAGAAAAACCATATGATCATTGTAAAACTGCCAAAAAGACATTTGATAAAATTCAATAGTCATCCAAGATTTTTTAAAAAACTGGGAACTGAAATTTACTTCTTTAACATGAAAAAAGCATAACTAGCTGAAAGCACCAGCCAGTAATCTACTTAACTGGGAAACACTTGGGATAAGATAGAACTGCCAACCCTCACTCCTATTTTTAACCTTGTTTTGTAAGTTTTAATCAATGCAATAAGATAGGAAAAATAAATAAGAGGTAGAAATAGTTGAAAGGAGGAAATCAGGTTATAATTATTTTCAGATGCTAAGATTTTCCTACTAGAAAAATCCAAGAGAATCTTTTTTTGAGATTCTTTTTTTTTTTTAACATCTTTGTTGGAGTATAATTGCTTTACAATGGTGTGTTAGTTTCTGCTTTATAATGAAGTAAATCAGCTATACATATACATATATCCCTGTATCTCCTCTTTCTTGTGCCTCCCTCCTACCCTCCCTATCCCACCCCTCTAGGTGGTCGCAAAGCACAGAGATGATCTCCCTGTGCTATGCAGCTGCTTCCCACTAGCTATTTTACATTCGGTAGTATATATAAGTCCATGCCACTCTCTCACTTCATCCCAGCTTACCCTTCCCCCTCCCCGTGTCCTTAAGTCCATTCTCTACGTCTGCGTCTTTGAGAATTTATTTTAGAACCACTAAAAATAGTTCAATGGAATCAGCAATGACTAGCTAAAAAACAGAATTTTTTTAAAGATCTCATCAAACTAAGGAACAAAAATAATTAAAATACCACTAAGAAACTTAAGTAATATTTATTAAATTTAAGAATTTTACAATGAGGCATAGATGAAGATTTAAATAAGTGGAGAGAAATTCCATGTTCCTGGATGGGAAGTCAGACTTTGTAAAGGTGGTAAGCCTTCACATTAATTTACAGACTTACTACTTTTTCCATCAAAATTAACATGGTATTGTGGGAACTTGAGAAAGTAATTCCTAAGTTCATCTAGAAAAATAAGTGCATGATAACCAATAAGAAACTATTGAAAAAGAAGAATAATGTGGATAAATTTGTTCTATCAGATTTTAAATTTACTATAAACCTACAATAAATAAAATATTGCTGTATAGGTACCAGAAGAGAAAGCTAGATCAAAGAAACAGAATAGAAAGCCCCAAAATGGTCCCAAGTATAACTGTATGAGAATTTTTTAAATGACAGGATAGCATTTACTTCCCCTGGGAAATTTTGTTGAACAGATTAACTATTTGAAAGTAATTAAGTCACACTTTTACTTACATCATAGTCCAAAATAAACTACAGGTGGATTCAAGAGTTAACATTTTTAAATAAATCATAAAAGGAATATAAATATATATATATTCCTCCTAAACATAATAACAAAGTCTGATAACTTAAAGGGAAATACTGATACACTGAACCATCTGAAAATAAAGAACTTTCATACTGTAAGAAAAAAAAGGAAATGACAAAATAGAAAACTTAAATAAAACATATATGATAGGTAAGGAATATCTTTAATTCATTAAAGAGATTTTATAATGAAATGAGAAAAAGATTAGCCCTAAATTATAAAAATGAGGAAACTATATGGAGTCAGTTTTCAAAAGAAGAAATACAGTTGGTAAACATATGACCAAATATTCAACTTTACTATTAATCAAAACCATTCAAATTAAAAGCTCAAAATAGGGTATGTTTGCCAGAAGGTTAGCAAAGACTATAACTCACTGAGAGTGTTTGGATATTCACACTCTTCTACCCTGCTCAGAACATAAATTGGTACACACTTTTTGAAAGGCAATTAGCAATATATCTCAGAAATCTTAAAACACATATACTCTTCAGCCAAGCAATTCTATCTGTACAGATTCATTACCCCTTCCCCAAAAAAGTATAAAATATAAATGTACACAAGATATATACACAGGAATATATTTTACAGTGTTATTTATAATAGAAAACAATCCATGCTTTTCAGTAAGGAATTAGATAAGTCAATTATGGTAAATCAATTCAACTGACTGCAATGGAGCCATTGATTCACTGAATTAGTCTACCTAATGACCTAAAAAAAATGTTCAGAATATATTACTAAGGTAAAAAACCTAGGTATGAAACAGTATGTTTCATACTATTTGATAGCATTTTTATAAAATATAGAAGCATAGAAAAGATGGAAATGCTCTTAGTGATTTTTTTTTTTTTTTTTTTTTTTTGCGGTACACGGGCCTCTCACTGTTGTGGCCTCTCCCGTTGCAGAGCACAGGCTCCGAACACGCAGGCTCAGCGGCCATGGCTCACGGGCCCAGCCGCTCCGCGGCATGTGCGATCTTCCCAGACTGGGGCACGAACCCGTGTCCCCTGCATCGGCGGGCAGACTCTCAACCACTGCGCCACCAGAGAAGCCCTTAGTGATCATCTTAAAGTGACTTGATAATATGTGATCTGTTTATTTTTCCATTTGCTTTTCTGTATTTTGGCACATCAAGCATGAGTCACTCTTGTAGTAGCCACAAAAATTGTGTGTGCACACATGTGCATCTTATTTTAAAGAGGCACCTAGGAACAAGTGTTTAATCTGAGGAGTGAAGTGACACAAGTTAAGTGAGGTTTGGGGAAATTTGTTTTCACTGCTGGGAGTAAGTTGGGTCAAAGGAGTGAGAATTTAAAGTGTAACGGAAAGTGGCGTCTGGCTGCTTGCCGTTCAAAAGCCAATAAAGAGGCTAGGTTGGTGGAAAGGAAAGTTTGCTTTATTTTGGATGCCAGCAACCAGGGTGGGGGGAGGGTGAACGCCTGTCCAAAGGCTGACTCCTTTGGACAATGGAGGACCTGACAATCAGGGGGCAAAAGCTTTTATAGACACAGTGAGGGGGCTACATGCAGAAACAATACAGTCAGCTCTGACAGTCATCTTGAAATTGGTCATCGGTGGTCTGACCAGCGTCATCTTGATTGTGTTAGGTACTGTTAATCTTCAGTTCCAGGGTCGGTTTGTTTCCATTTCTTTGAGGCCAATTCTTGGAATTGTGGTAGCTTATGTCATGGCTACAGCCTGGTCATCATGTAGTTAACTTCTTCCACCTGGTGGTGGTTTCAATATCTATAAGACAGCTCACAGGATATGGCTCAGAATATTATCTGTAGCCCTTAAGGAGAAACTAAAGGTCCTTGACTATGCTTAATGACTAAACTATTATTATTTGGTCTCCTTTGACTGTTTTCCTCTGTTTCTGCATTTTCTCACTTCTCTGATTAAACTTATTCTTTGGCTAAAGTTTTTCCACAGACAAAAGGCAGGCTGAGGACATGGGGGGTGGGGCAAGGACCACAAGATCCTGCTCCGTTTCAGAAGGAGATGTACATCTGAGTTTGGCTGTTGCAATTGCAGCATAAGCCTTTAGGGCACTGCCTAGAGATGGTTACCAGGTTGAAGCATCTGAGATCCAGGAAGCCTGTTGAAGGTGAATCATCAGGAAAAAGTGATAGAAAAATAAAGACGTGGCTGGCCATAGTGAGAGAGGGTGGGGTGAGCCCTGGGGACAAAGAGCTGATGATGAAAATGCAGCCACAACAAAGCAGATGAGCACGGATGTGGAGGCAGGTCATCTTAATGAGGACACAGCCATGCAAGGTAGATCCTGAACATGAGGAAGTTCAGGGAAGAAGCTTTGCTGGATGGAGGTTTCGAGTTCCTCTAAAACACTTCCTCCCATGTGAATAATTCTTTACAGTTTACAAAAGTTGCTCTCTCATCTGATTCTCACAGGTGACCTGGTGAAACAGGCATAACTGTCATCATCACTCCCACTGTACACATGAGAGAACTGAGACAGTTTAAGCAGTTTAACAAGGTCTCTATGAAGTGATAGAGTCAGAACCAGAATTTAGGCCTATCTTTTTTTTTTTTTTTTTTTTTTTTTTTTTTTTGCGGTACGCGGGCCTCTCACTGTTGTGGCCTCTCCCGTTGCGGAGCACAGGCTCCGGATGCGCAGGCTCAGCGGCCATGGCTCACGGGCCCAGCCGCTCCGTGGCATGTGGGATCTTCCCAGACCAGGGCACGAACCCGTGTCCCCTGCATCGGCAGGCGGACTCTCAACCACTGCGCCACCAGGGAAGCCCTAGGCCTATCTTTTTTTTGTTTTGTTTTGTTCTTGTTTTTGTTTTTTTTGTTTTTTTTTTGGTACACGGGCCTCTCACTGTTGTGGCCTCTCCCGTTGCAGAGCACAGGCTCCGGACGCGCAGGCTCAGCAGCCCTGGCTCACGGGCCTAGCTGCTTCACGGCATGTGGGATCTTCCTGGACCGGGGCATGAACCCATGTCCCCTGCATCAGCAGGCAGACTCTCAACCACTGCGCCACCAGGGAAGCCCTTGCCTATCTTCACGGCATGTGGGATCTTCCTGGACCGGGGCATGAACCCATGTCCCCTGCATCAGCAGGCAGACTCTCAACCACTGCGCCACCAGGGAAGCCCTTGCCTATCTATCTTTAAATCTAGTATTCTTTCACATACATCACGCTGTTTTGCTATAAATATAGGCAGTAGCTGAAATCACATAAGCAGATGAATTTGCTTTAAAAAAAAAAAAAAAAGGTGAGGGGTGGACAAAATAGGGCCCTAGAAGTTAGCAGGCCAAACGCAATATAATTATACAAATGAATAAGAACTGAAAAGATTCTATTAGGATTTACAATGTAGTAAGATTTATTAGGACTTACAGTGGTGAGAACAGAAACTAGAAGCTTACTGAAAGTTTCCATTCAGTAAACAATTCTTGTATCTATCAAAATAGTCTAGATTATTGTGATAACAAAAAACCCAGGATCTCAGTGTCTTAAGACAATAAATGTTTCTTTCTGGTTCAGAGTACAAGTTGATCACAGGATGTCAGAAAAGCTCTCTACTCAACAAAATCACTCAGGGACCCAAGATGAGCAAGAAGTCAGCCAGCATCTTCTAGAACATTGGAAGTCATTGCTCCAGAAAAAGAGAAAGCTCTAAAGACTCTAGCACCAACAATTAAGTGCTCAATGTACAAGTGACACTTATCACTCCCACCCCCAACCCACTGGGCCAGAAGTGGCCACATACCCCACCCAACCACAGGAGCCAGGAAGTTGGAGAACTACAAAGTGAGCAGCACTCATGAGCACCAGGGCTACTGAACATGTGCGCTTGGCAATGGGAAGAGTATCACAATTTACTGACCTCAAGGGTACCCCAATGAGGAAGTTGATGGGTGATGCAGGCAGAAATGTAAACAGTCCATCTAAGAAAGGAAGAAATCATTTCATTGATTTCTAATAACAATACAAATAAGGTAAATTACTTGAAAGAAGATTGCTTCTCTTAGCTAAATGGCAAGACTTTAAAAATCCTGGTTCTTTATCTTCTAGCACAGAAGAAAAGATATTAGACAAGAATTAAGGGTCATAACCCAATCAATAACTGAACTGTAAATAGCCATGTCAGTCAGCGTTCATTTTAAAAGCATACACTGGATGCAGAGCATTATTCTAAAACCCAGCTCCCAGGCTCAGCTCAGAGCCCTCCACCAGTCCACCCACATAGGACAAAGAGTTTTTCTCATGAATGCTGAGAAACTAGAACCGTTCCTCTGGCCCAGGTGAAACTATTTGGTGTTCCTAGTAAATTCTTTGATATACTTGGCTTGTAGTGGCAGCAATAAGCACTCAGAAAATGATCAGATTCCATGTCAGAAGGCTGAAGTTTGAATCTTAACTTTGTTCAAGCTATTTACTTTGTAAATTCATGATAATAAATAACGTCAGCTAACAAGGTTGCTGTAATGAGGTAAAGTGTGAAAAAGCCTAACACTTAGTAAGTATTCAATAAATGCTCTTTTCCTTGCTTTAATATAGCATCTCAAGTTTTAGAATATCTGCCACAGGCAAGATTCCAGATGTGTGAAGCATGTTTATGACCTCAGATTTCATTTTACAATGCCTATATCTAGACCTTGTGTAGTAACTTCAATAGAAGTGTTAGATTTTTTTCTCACATAATTTCTTTTGCATATTGTACCTCCTTCAAAGGCTACATTGTTATAAAGCAACCCGTTCTAGAGGTCTGCTTCATATCATATGACAATTAGACAGCCCAAGAATAAAGTTCAAACATACTTCAGCTAATGATGAGTTTGAAGGATTTGTCAGTTGACCCAACATGAACACCAGGAAAACTGACAGCCTGTTAGTGATGCACAGCCCTCTCCTCTGAGCCAGGTTAGGAACAAAAACGTTTGCCATAAGGACCTAATGTATCATTGGAAAGATAGCAAATATGTTATTAATGAACGAATAAATCACTCTCAGGCAAGCAATGACTTCATTTTCTCTCAGGGGTACTCAGCATAATATTTTTCCTGCAAACAGTACCCTTAGGCCAGCTCACATGAGCTGGAGAGGAAAGGCTAGAATGCATTTCTCTACAGGCCCCGAGGACCATGCTGTGAGGAGAGCCACAGATGCCCCAATATCCTGCAGTGCAGAGCCTTGTCTATTGGGTGAGGAGTCGGTTTGCCATAGACTGAATGTTTGTGTCCCCCCAAAATTCACATGTTAAATCCTAACTGCCAATATGTTGGTACTTGGAGGTGGGGCCTACAAGAGGTATAATTAGGTCATGAGGGTGAAGCCCTCATGAATAGGATTAGTGCCCTTATAAAAGAGACTACAGAGAGCATCCTTGCTTATTCTACCATATGAGGACACAGCAAGAAGACAGCCATCTATGAACCAGGAAGGAGGCTATCACGAGACAATAAATCTGCTGATGGCTTGATCTTGGACCTCTAGCATCTAGAAGTATGAGAAATAAAATTTCCGTTGGTCACAAGCTACCCATTCTATGGTGTTCTGTTACAGCAGTCCAAATAGAACAAGACACTGTCCATCCTGGTAGGGCATGGCCTTGAGGACAACTCTCTTCTCCTGGACCTTCAACCTCTTCTAACTGCGAGAAGAACTAGCTAAATACAGATGACCACACATTGCATTGCACATGGGCTTCCTAGGAAAGGAATGCACCCTCAGCAACTAGGCCACAAATTGCAGAGTGGCAACGTCCAAAGTCCATTTTTGAGGAACTTAAGATGTTGAGGAGGCTCATCAGAAAACTTCCTATGCCTTTTGGATCCCCATGTTTGGTTTTCTAAACACACACAACAGGAAGGAGTCAGGACACAGATCATGCTATGAATGTGCTGCTAAGGAGTTAGCTTTTGATCCATTGGCTAGGGTCTCCCAAAGTGTACACATCACAAAACACTGGGTCCATTATCTTTGAAAAAAATTTTCTATAATCAAGTAAATATGAAAATTATAATAAAATTAAATGGATTTCTTTTTTGCAACAACTCTCTGAGAGCCTTTAACATGTCCTGTCTACCTTTCTGACCTTGCCATCATCAATGCACTGTCTAGTACTGAGAAGGTACTGGAATGCTGTTTATTAATAGAAGATGCAAACAGGTAGACATATACTTACAATATAATGTTATTATATCATAATAACATACAATTCTGTTATGGACAATAACAGAATTAAGCACAAGTATGAAGTGATGAGAAGGGAATAGTGCTCATTCATAGCATAATCTGCCTCCTGGCTCATTTGGTCTCATTGTCAGCTGTTCCTAAACACTCTGGACTGCACCAACACCAAACCACTCATGGCTCCCTATTTGCTATCCATGCTATTTCATGCCCCCTTATGTTTACACATTCTATTCAGTGTGCCTGGGATCTTCTTTTCTTCCTTGTCTTCCTGCTGAGCTGATTGATCTTAAAATCCAGCTCAAGAATGTCCTCCTCTGTGAACACCTCTGTAAACACCTCTCTCTGAACCCATCCTGCCTTACACAAGACACACACATATGCACATGCATGCACACACACACACACACATGCATGCATGCAAGTGCACACAAGCATGCACACACAGGCCACTATTCCCTTCTCCATATCACTTCATATCTTGTGCTTAATTGTTATTGTCCATATGATATTATATTGTAAGTATATGTCTACCTGTTTGTGTCCTCTATTAATAAAGACCACTCCAGTGCCTGCTCAATACTGGATACTGCATAGGTGACATTCAAGTGGATTTGTTCATTTATTCACTCATTTATTAATTTCATCTGTGAGAAAAGCATACTATGAATTCTACCCCTACTTAAGTCCTAATTAATCTACCTCATTCTCCTGTGGGAAGGTAAAGGTTATTTAAATGGGGGGGAAATCCAAGGTAACATAAGAAGGGATTTCTGGTCTTTGATCCCATGTTGAAAGACAAAGGCTTCATTAACTTAATTTCAGAAAATGCACATGCAATTGTAACATTTTGGTGAACTGACCTCCCTTGCTATCCTTGCTGTCAGTTAGCTGCATGAGAAATGATCATTGAAAGGGGTGTCGGGGTGTTCCTGCCTTCCACCATGCAGTACCAATTTAGAAAAGTTTTTCAGACTTAGAAAAAAGCAGGAATTATGTTTCATGATTACCGAGGCCAATGCTTCTCAAGCTTGAGCTGGCATCAGAATCACCTGGAGGACTTGTTAAAACACAGGTTGCTGGGCCCCACCCTACAATGTCTGATTCAGTAGGTTTTGGGTGGGTCTGAGGATTTGCATTTCTAACAGTTCCCAGGGGATGCTGGTGATGCTGGTATGACCATACTTTGAGAACTACTGATCTGTGGTTCACTGACTGCTTCCCAATGTCAGAACTGCACTAGCAATACAACTGTGCAAGCTACCGGACTGCTGCTCTCAGGAAGATGGCAAAAAAAAGACCAGCACTAAATTTGGGGATTCCAAAGACCAGCCTTGTGACAACTGGCAAATCACAGAACCTTAGAACACCATAGCTTCTTCCACCAAAAAATGTCAATTATAAGCCCATCACTACCTACCCTCACTGGTTTGCTGTGTGAATACAATGGGGGAAAATGACCTACAAATGTCTATAATCCTAAAAAGTCCTAAAGAACGAGAAATTTGATCAGAAAAGATAAAACAAACATGCGTGAATGGTACAAAAATATTTTAAGGTGTGTGAGGCAGTGGCGGGTAGTTCAGAGGAAGAGTTCAGAGATGAACTTCTCCACATTAATCAAAAAAGTTTTAATACATGAACAGGTAGCAACAGAACTTTGATTAAGCACTGAAGGGTTAGTTTGCTCCTTTTTATTGTTGAGTAGTATCCCATAGTATAAATGTACCATGGAATTTATTTGTTTAACCATTCACTCATTGAATGAGAAAGCATTTTTAAAAGACATGGTAGGTAAGAAAGTCCAAGTGGTGTTCAGAAAACACTGAACATTTTTTAACCTATCCTGTCTTGTTCCAAAAATTATTTAAGATAGAGATGAAGAGTAGATCCATTTGGTTAGAGCAAAGGGCTCATCTAGAGCAGGGATGGGCAAACTTGTTCTGTAAAAGACCAGATAGTAAATATTTTAGGTTTTGTGGGCCATACAGTCTCCATCACAACCATTCAGCTCTGCTGCACAAAAGCCACCATAGATAACATGTAAATGAACAGGCATGGCTCTGTTCCAGTAAAACTTTATTTACAAAAACAGGCTGAGGACTTAGTTTGCTGGACCCTGATTTAGAGGAATAACGGAAGATAAAGTTGAAAAAGCAGGCTGGGATTGTGGATAGCCTTGACTGGCAAGTCAATGCATTTAGACTTTGTTTGGTAAACATTCACAAGTCGCCAGAGACATTTTGAGCAGGTAATTAGTGAAGACAGTTATGTTTTAATCACAATTAAAGTGAAATGTTTCAAAGATTAACCCAGAAGTGATAGATAAAATGAATTCATTGTGTGGGCAAGAGAAAATAGAGGAAGGAAATAAGTTAAATGACTGCTGTAACTGTCCAAGCTAAAAATAAAAAGGGCTTGAACCAGGCTGGTATAATTGGACATAAAAGGAAAGGATTGAAAAAAAATAAATTTTAAATACAGAATTGATAGAATTTGGAAACTGACTAGATACCACAGCAAGAGAGACAAAGAAAGCAAAAAATAGCTGAGTTTTATTTTAATATTTTTATTTATTTATTTTATTTATTTATTTTGGCTGCATCACATCTTTGTTGCAGCATGCAGGATCTTCGTTGTGGCATGCAGGATCTTTTAGTTGGGGCATGTGGACTTCTTAGTTGCGGCATGCATGCGGGATCTAGTTCCCCGACCAGGGATCAAACCCAGGCCCCCTGCACTGGGAGCACAGAGTCTTACCCACTGGACCACTAGGGAAGTCCCAAAAAATAGCTTAGTTTTAAGCACAGGCTCTAGAATGAAGCAGATCTATGCTTGAATTGTTTGTTCTACCATTTACCTGAGCAAGTTATAAAACCTCAGTTTCAGTTTCCTCATCTGTAAAGGGAGTAGGAAGAGTATTTTCCTCAGAATGCAGTTGGACAAACTGAATGACGTAATACATGTAAAGCCCTTAGGACAGTAACTGGTACTTAGCAACTATTCATTAAACAGTAATGATCATGACACTGATTATACCAAAAGATCCTTCTCTAGTCCCCACCCTGTTCAACATTTTCAACCTAATTTTTTCACATTAAATATTAGGAGCATTGCATGATATCCCATTGTGTGAAGGGTTTAACTAACCCCTCATTGTTTAACTAAGCCCTCATTATTGGACAACTTGTTTGCTTCCAATATTTTGCTATCTTTTTAATCATTTAGGATGTTTTCAACTTCAAGTAAAAGAAAAATCCAACTCAAAGTGTTGGTTTTTTTTTTTTTAAAGTAAAGGACCTTGTTGGTTATCTATTTTAAATAAAGCAGTGTGTACATGTCAATCCCAAACTCCCACAGTCTAACCAACCAACAAGGACCTACTGTAAAACATATAAATAAATGAAGACATATACTAAAAATACAATCAATCAATCAATCAATCAATAAAATAGAGGAAAGGAAAATATTGGGGAAAGAAATAAGGCTTGATTTCTCCAAATCTCATCAGTTTTCTCCTGCTAACTCTCCCACCTCCCTTCCTGGCTGATACTAGCTTTGGTATACAACATTCAGCTTTTTTCATTGCAAAGACTTCAAATTATGGGACTATATCACAGGCCATAGGCAGAAAGAACTTCACCTGGCAAAGCTGCATTTTCTTCCCTTTCTACATTCAGATGGGCCTCCTTTCTTATAGAATCTTACTGAAGACAGATAGAATTAGGCCACCCATGCCAACATCCTGAGTTGTTCTTACCATTCCCCCAGTACTATACCTCCAAAGGCATACAGGCAAGATCCTAAGGTGAGAGATTCAGAAAAAGTATCATGGTGATGTAACAAGAGTCACCAACTTCTCAACCTTAAATACTTGGGTCATCCCAACCCAGTATACTTCCTCCACTATTTAATCACTTCCACATTTTAAGTCAATTACTTACAATAGTCTACTCCTGGTACCAAATTATGTATCAGGAAGGGTTGAAAATAAAAACAACAACAAAAACAAAAGACAAACAAACAAAAAACCCTCCACTCAAAATGGCTTAAATGTGCATTATTTCACATAGCAAGAATAACAGAGGAAGGGCAGCTCCTGCATTGGTTGATTTGACCTTTGTATAAAGGCTCATTCTCTATATTTCTCATCTTATGACTTGCCTATTTATGTCTTGTGCCCATTTCAACTGTGTTTTTGTCTTTTTATTTTGATTTTAAAAGCCCTTTATATATTAAGAATTTCAACTATTTTTCTATCATTTATGTCAAAAATATTTTCCCAGTTTGATAGCTCCTTTTCAATATTGTGATGTTTTTTATACACAAAAGTTTGTTCTTTTGTTAGTATATTAAAATGCTTAACAATTTTTTCTTTGGAGTTTTATATTTAGTTTATTTGCTTAGAAAGCCCTTTCCTACCTAAGATTGAATAAATCTATCCTCCCATGTTTTCTTCTAAAGTATTTATGGATTAATAACATGTATAGACACATTTAAATTAATTCCTGAAATTTATTTTGGTGTAAGTGGGAGATAAGAATTTAATTTTTTTTTCTTAATGATAGCTAGTTATCCCAAAATACTTCTTAGGGTACATCTTCTCTCTCCTCTGGATTTGCGTGCCACCTGTAGTATACACTAAGTTATTGTGTAAAATTGATTT
This sequence comes from Hyperoodon ampullatus, assembly GCF_949752795.1. Lineage (NCBI taxonomy): Eukaryota > Metazoa > Chordata > Mammalia > Artiodactyla > Ziphiidae > Hyperoodon > Hyperoodon ampullatus. The sequence goes on from NC_136919.1 coordinate 33,960,518, forward strand.
GGCATCTTGAGTTCCCTTCCATTTCATTTATATGTCAGCTTATTCATGGGCCACTGTCACACAATTTTAGTTATTGTAGCATGATAGTTTGTTTTACTACCAGGCATGGAAATTTCCTACACATTTCTCTTCTTTTTTGAGAAGACTCTTGAATGATCTGACTTTTTTCTCTCAGATGATCCTGGCACTTGTTTTTGTCAAGATGCCCCCAAAATTCTATTAGAAGTTGGACTGAAATTAAAATAAATTGTTGACATTAATTATGGAGAGAACTGGAATTTTCATAATATTGAGGCTTCCCATCCTGAAATGTATTTGTCATTCCATTTATCAAGTTTTCTTTAAGGATTCTCTGGGAAGTTTTATAGTTTTCTTCATATGGGATCACATATATTTCTTAATTTCTAGGACTTGGGGGAGAGAAAGTCTTATAGTGTTGTTATTATCTTACTGTTGCTATTATGAATTAGATATTTTCTTTTACCTCACTCATAATTATTATTTTCTAGTTGGGTACATTTTGTAAGGCCATCTTAACACATTCATTAGGACGCTTAATTTTTATTAAGACTTAATTTTTCAGTTAATTGTTGTTGGTTCTGCAGATAGGCAATTTTATCCCCTGCATCTAGTATTTCCAATATTATACCTGTTTTTTTCTCATTTTATTATGTTGATCAGAACTGAATTTCCAGGAAAATGTAATATATTAGTCACAACAACCAACCTGATCTTGCTGTTGACTTTGATGGAAATGTTTCAAATATTAGGATGAACCATATGAAACTGCCATCCTTCCAGGCCAAAAAAAAGGTCAAGTGTCAGCAGTTTCATATCTTTCAATCTATTATTTGGCCATTAGGCAAAATATTGAAATTTGATTTTAAACAGAAATTCATTACTGTGACTTCCCTGGCAGTCCAGTGGTTAAGGCTCCATGCTTCCAGTGCAGGGGGTGCGGATTCGATCCCTGGTTGGGGAACTAAGATCTCACATGCCGTGTGGCACAGCCAAAATGTAAAAAAATATGTAAATAAAAATAAATAGAAATTCATTACTAATTAAACAAATATTTTTGAGTGCCTACAGTGTGACAGACATAGAGTTAGGCCGTGGATATATAACTCTAATCAAGACAAACACAGTTTCTGCCCTCTTGGGGTTAACACTACTATGGCAAAAAGCAGATAACAGTTCAGCTAACCAAAAAAAATAATTTAACAAATGAATTAAAATAGTGAAAAGAGCTCAGAGCAATTACTATGTATAGAAACTGGAGCAAAGGCACAATTCAGACAGGGCAGTCAGAATCGGTCCTTTTAAGGCAGGACACTGAAGCTGAGAGCTGACGGCTGAGACAGAATCAGCCATGTGACCAGCTCTGAGTATGTACTTGGTCAGGCAAAGACAAGATAGGAGCAGGCTCTAAAATGAAACATGGGTCTTCCCTGGTGGTGCAGTGTTTAAGAAACCACCTGCTGGGCTTCCCTGGTGGCACAGTGGTTGAGGGTCCGCCTGCCAATGCGGGGGATGCGGGTTCGTGCCCCGGTCCAGGAGGATCCCACATGCCGCGGAGCGGCTGGGCCTGTGAGCCATGGCCGCTGGGCCTGTGCGTCCGGAGCCTGTGCTCCGCAGCGGGAGAAACCACAGCAGTGAGAGGCCCGCGTACCGCCAAAAAAAAAAAAAAGAAACCACCTGCCAATGCAGGGGACACAGGTTCAAGCCCTGGTCCGGAAGATCCCACATGTCCCAGAGCAACTAAGCCCATGCGCCACAACTATTGAGCCTTCACTCTAGAGCCTGCGAGCCACAACTACTGAGCTCCTGTGCCACAACTGCTGAAGTCTGCGCGCCTAGAGCCCGTGCTCCGCAACAAGAGAAGCCACCACAACGAGAAGCCCGCACACTGCAACAAAAAGTAGCTCCCGCTCGCTGCAACTAGAGAAAGCCTGCACACAGAAACGAATACCCAACACGCCAAAATATTTAAAAATAAATAAATAAAATGAAACGTGGCTAATGAGTTCTGCAATCTATCAGGAACCAGTGTGGCCAGAATGCCACTAAGTGGGTCCCCAAGCTTCAGCTAAGCCTGAGCTGGTGGTTGTGTGAAGGAAGAGAGAACTTTTGAATTGGGATGCAGATTTAAATTAAGATTTGGACTGGGCTTTTAAGACTTGAAAATGAGACCATCTCTCATGGCTTAAAGTGACCAGCAAGCAACGGGATCTGTCCCAAGTTGTTGGACAGGGTGGGAGAATGAGCACTGATGGGGCACCTTTGAAGCACCAGTGGGAGAAAAATAAACCATTTCCTGATTGTACCAAACTGTATTCAGTCATCCCATAAACCAGTTCCACAGGCTGGAGAGGTAAGCTGAGGACAGACCCAGGGAGGTGTTATTTGGATAAATGTTGAACTTCATTTTGGAAACCAAAAGGAAGCAGTAAGGCTTTTTGTGCAAAGATTTGATTCTGCAAAGGTTTGACTCTGCAATGTCAGAGAATGGGTTCACTGGACCCTAAAACAAAAAAGAGGACAGGGATTTGCCTCCCTGTGGCTCTCACTTGTGGCTCAGTCTGCATTATTTGTGCATTCTTCTTTAAAAGCCAGCAGGAAGTGCCAATGAAACAAGATAAATTTTCACAGCTACCCCCAGGCCAGAACGTGACTCGACAACTGTCCCACTGGTCCACTGTCATACTTCAGAAAAGAGAAACAAGTTATGTCTGATGCTTGCTAAAAGACTGGAAGCAGAGAAAAGCCAGAACTGGGTTCCAGCCAAACCTGTAAAGACTAGGCAAGATTCTGGAGGGGAAAGGCCCAGATGACAGTGGGCATTCCAGCAGGTATAAACAAAGCATAGTGTCCAAAAGACTGAGGCTCAGTAGATGGTAGGAGTCCCAGGCAAACATACATATGGTATGCTAGTAAGGAGCAGAGCGTGACAAGGGGCAGGAGACACTGAAATCCCAGGCTGGAGCAGTTGATACTGTATGGGAGAAGTGGTGGCGAGAGGTCATCAGGTCCCTATCCCCAAGAGGCAACTGGGTCCCAGGCTGGACCAAGGCTCCAGATCTTGCAAAAGGCCTATAGGCCCAGACATTTGATTGGAACAGGAGTGTAAGACACAAAAAGTGATCTCCAAGGGGCTGGGGCTGTTTACTCAAGTCCAAAGGACCTACGGCCTGAGCAGAGGTCAGCTGGAAGATGGAAAGTCAGTGAGTCTGGCCTGGGAGAAGGTAGCAAAGCAGAGGTACAACAGGGACAGGATCTATTTGGCCTCAGAGGATTTTGTTAGTCTGATGACAGCAGCCATCCAACCTCACCCCTTTCCCTCTCCATGAGAAAGCTCTCCTCTCCCTCACTGCCTTTCCCTGATTATGTGTGGGCATGTTAGAACTCTGACTTGAGCTATTGGACGCATAACTTGCTACTTGCATGTAACAATTAACAGAAGAACCAGGAAACACTGTGAGCATCACACAAGACACTCAGGACCAATGGGCCATTTGTTGCCATAGTAACCACAATCAAAACAATGATTCCAGCTTTCCTAAAGCCGGTGTTTAATGACGACTGTATTACGCAGAGAGTAACAATCCCACAGTGCATCATAAACAGAGTTGCTAGTATCCGACATCATCAGTGAGGGAGAAAAATAACCTGTAATTGGACAAAGTACATTTCTCAGGGTGTGTGTGCAGTTCTCACCAAAAATGCAAGGAGGGAATCCCTCTCTGCTCAGCTTGAAGTCATTGCTTTATCCCGGCCTCCTTTTTTTCCTCTCCACCCCAGTTTGTACGGAGGGACACCTTCATGAATTCTAAAGAAACATTATAAATTTCCTTTTAAACCCACATATGCATATCCCAGCCCTACGGGTAAATGGGACAGAAATATAATGATTGCTATGAAACATTCACATTTGGAGTGGATCTAGTAACTTTCTTTCATGTGTTCAGGGCAAAATACAATCCAGGCTTATCTCTTTGAAGCAAATTGTTCCCTTCTAAATGCCCAATGCAAATGTGAAACAAAACCTTCCCTCTCCTTTCCTAGCGTCCCTCTCCCCTGGGTGGGAAGTAGAACCTGAGCTCTAGGCCACTGCCGCCACCCACTGGTTGGGTAGCCAAGTCACAGCTTCCTTGGCCTTGGGTTTCTTAGTCTTTCTAAGGTCACCTGGCAAAATCACAGTCACCCTGGGATGGAGTAAAAGGTCACCAATCTCTCTTCTCTGTTTCAAAGCCTGGTCCCCTTTCCTTCTCCGTCCAGTTCTCAGCATAAAAGAGCAGTCTGAACAAGAGGGAAATAAGCAAACAGGAAAGCAGACTTCAGTTTTCTTTTCTACTCTGACTCATCATTTGGGCCAAGGGCCCAAGACCAACTTACTCCAATTCCCACATCTCATTTCAAATTTGCAGGGAGAGACTGATAAGTTGCTGATCAGTCAATTAACTGACCACCCCATGGTTGGGTATCTACCTCTCAACCAGTAAGCCCTGGGTGGGGCTGGGGGTTACCTTGTCCAGTTGTCCAATCTGTCCCCAGAGGCTGTTCCCAAAGAGTGGGAGTACAGTAAGTTTCTCAAGAAACCACGTTCTTCCTTGGACTCCGCCAGAGCTCAACTTTCAGCTGTCGTTTCTTTCACTCGGCGTGCTATTTTCTTGACTTTTAACATTGAAATAGTGTCATACACAGAGTTGTAATTAAGTGCCTCTCTTTGGTGGCTTCACCATTTTCTGGCTGTGTGAACATGGGCAATAACCTAGACTCTCTGAGCTTCCATTTTTTTCACCTATAAAATGAACCTGCCTCATAGGATTTTCATAAGGATTCTTTAAATGATCATCTATGTAAACTACTTAGCATGAGGCCTAGTACAGAGTCAATGCAAAATTAATATTAGCTGTTATTATCACCACCACCAGCAGCAGCAGTATTTAGTCAAGAAGGTCATTTTAAGAGCTTCAAGTTGAGCACCAAATTTATTCCCAGATAAGCTCAGCCTCCCCTGTCCTATTTATCACACGAAATATAATCAGCTGGTCAAGAACTGAAACACTCATTTTACTACCCAGAATCTGAGTCCTCCCATCCAGCATAGCAACTGGAACAAAGTCAATTCTGAGCAAATTCTACCAGAAATATAGAATTTATAGAAATCTTTGGATAGGCCAGAGATGCAGAAGGACATCATGTGAGATGGGGGAAAAGAGGCACCTTCTCCAACTTTATGATTCCCAGATGCTGGAGTAAGATTCCTCAGAATGATGTGAAAGCTAAATAAACTAGCAGAGATGGAATTCTAAAGGTAAATCTGATCCTGTGTCAAGAAGTCTATTTGGGAGGAAGATACTCCCTAAGAGTAGGAGGATATTTCAAGGAGCTAATCAATGAACCCTCAAAAAAGAAGAGGCTCCCTACTGGGATTTTGTGGGTTTTGATGACATTGCAAAGCAGTCTGGCTATTGGGCTGCCCACATCCTCAAGACCTTAAAGACCAAGTGATTGAGAAAGAGATACATGGCCAAGGTTACTTGGCATCTTCCTTTAGTTGCTCCTTGTGGAAAGAACTTTGCCTGGAGATGCAACTGAATAACACTTCAAAGGAGTTTACAATCTAAATCAGAGGAGGAACACTGGGGGTGGAATGGGAAGACATGCAGGCATGGCCACTACCCTGGATCTCAGAGAGCTAACTATGCAATATACCAGCTCAAAGACCCTGGGCAAGCAACCCAACCTCTATGTAACAGGAGAGAACTGGATAAAATCAATGATTATCAAGCATCTCCACCAAGCCCTGCAGTCCCTTTATAAATTCACAGGCCACTGCAGGTTTTGGAGGAAAGAGATTAAAAGGAGTCCAAGCAAGAGTGGGCCTCTGGGTCCCATCACTACCACCATAACTCCTTCAGCTAGGCAGACTCTGCCTTTTCGATGTTTCATATAAGATTTTATCAAGAAAAATCCTTCATTTTTTTAAAGCAAGAAAAACAACTAAATGATCTCCAAATTTATTTCAGCTCTGACAGTCTATGATTCCATATGGAGGGAATGGAATTACTTCAAGAAGAGGCTAAAAGGGAGGGTTAACACGAGATCATGAAAGGCCTTGCATGCCATGCTAGGGCACTTGTTCTTTACCCAGTAGGGAGCCATGAAAGGGGAACAATAAAACCAGGTCACTGCGCTAGCAAAGCATCCTGAGGGACTGGATAAGTGGAGGATGCAGTGGCAGTTGGGGGTAGAGCCCAGAGACCATTTTATTCCAACAATCTCCAGACAGCAAGTAGTTTATCAGTGTTTTATCAGAGAGGTGAAAGACAAGAAAAATAGATGGGGGAAGGAACAGCATCCTTCACTAGCCAGCAACCTCCGTTCCGTTTCAGGAATTTTTGTTTGCTTGCCTTACTTTTGTTTTTTGTTTTTTGTTTTTTTTCTTTTTGTCTTCTAACTCCATTCCCATTCTTAAAAAGCAGAATAAAAATGATTCCTTCCACTTGGAGCCAACGTTTTTGACTGGTCCCTTTACACCAGATGAACACAATGACACCATGGCAAAGGACATGACATCTATAGCTAATTAATAAAGGCCAGATAACGTCAATGGTTGGCCACCTGTCCTAGCTGGATCCCCACTCCCCCATGACCCAGATGCTCTCAAGCTCCCACCTCCCTAATTGGCTTTGAAGAGGGATTTTCAGAATGTCTCCATCCTAGCAGCTTCCTGGTCCACCATACCTGTTCCCACCACCAGTTCGGCTGGGGCAGGAGTACTTCCCACAGATGTCAGGGTGGACTTGTTAAAGATGGAAAAGCCACATCCAGGCCTCTGATTTATGATGTGGCATGAACGCAACACTTTTCTCATGTTCTTGAGTCCAACAAAAATGAGCAAAAGCAGATACTCAAAGCTGATGCTAAGAGAATATGCTATACCTTTAAAAACACCTACATGTGACACACCTCAGCTGTCTGGCAACCTGGCATGCAGAGCTCATTGAGAAGCAGGCACTGTTTCCTTGACTGTGGCTCTAGACCTGATTCTGGAAAGAGCTGCCAGCCCATGCCCTGGCATTGGGCTTCTTCCAGCACTCCCTTCAGGTTGCCTAGCCCTTGCCGAGGTGTGTGCACCTGCTATTCCTGTGCCAGGAACACCCTTCCCACAGACTCTTCTCACTTGTTCATACATTCAAATCATTTCTGAGTTAACTCAACAGACAAATGAATGGATGACAACTGCTTCTTGCAATCCAGCTTCTTGAAATCAACTTTGTTTCATATAATAGCGCAAAAAAAAAAATTGGAACCACAGAACTGAAATGCAGAATTTTCAATAATCACCAAGTCTAACCCATGCATTTTGAATTTGAAGAAACAGACCCAGAGAGGGGAAATGCCTTCTCCAAGTCACTCAATAATAACCAATGCTAACAGTTATTGATGCTGGGGTCCAGGGGCTGTGCTAAGTGCTTCACACACATTATCACATTTAGTCCCTATAACAACCCTATAAGGTAGATGCTATCACTAGCCTCATCTTACAGATGAGAAAACCGAAAGGGGAAATGACTAGTCCAAGTTATATAGGATTGATAGTGTCATATAAAATTCTAGACAGGTGACACCTGGGGGATGGGCAGAGAGAACAAGAGAAAAGGTGTAGTGGAGGGTTCTCTTTATGAATAGGCCAGTCACTCCACCTCTCTGAGCCTCAGTTGCTGCATCTGTGAACTGCGGATACTTATACTTAGCTGCAAAGCACTATACAAATGAAAGAGAAAATAGTGTTTTTTCAAAATGAAAATAAGACATTATTATTGTATGTTTAAAAGAATAATACATGCTTATGTTTTATAAAAAAGACTGTAATACTACAGAAAAAAACATGAAGTAAACATTATCCAAATTTCCACTATCCAGAGGTTATTAACATCTAAATGCTAATTAATACTACAAGAAAACTGTAATTATACATGTGGGCATACAATTATTAATAAACGGGATCATACTATTCATGCTGTTTCATGATCTATTTTTTTCACTCAAGTTATACAGGTGAAAAATCAAAAAAACTGTATTTTCAGAAGGACATTCTTCTGAGCTTAGATCAGTCCTGTGAGAACTAGAACAAATAATCCTAAAATTTATATGGAACCACAAAAGATCCAGAATTGCAAAAGCAATCCTGAAGAAAAAGAACAAAGCTGGAGGCATAACCCTCCCAGACTTCAGACAATAATACAAAGCTACAGTAATCAAAATAGCATGGTATTGGCAATAAAACAGACACATAGATCAATGGAATAGAACAGAAAGCCCAGAAATAAACCCATACACCTACGGTCAATTAATCTTCGACAAAGTAGGAAAGAATATACAGTGAAGAAAAGACAGTCTCTTCAGCAAGCAATGTTTGGAAAGCTGGACAGCCACATGTAAATCAGTGAAGTTAGAACACTCCCTCACACCATACACAAAAATAAACTCAAAATGGATTAAAGACCTAAATATAAGACATGATACCATAAAACTCTGAGAAGAGAACATAGGCAAAATTTCTCTGACATAAATCGTGGCAATGTTTTCTTAGATCAGTCTCCGAAAGCAAAAAGCAAAAGTAAACAAATGGGATCTAATCAAACACAGCAAAGGAAACCATAAACAAAACAAAAAGACAACCTATGGAATGGGAGAAAATATTTGCAAATGATGCAACCAACAAGGGATTAATTTCCAAAATATACAAACAGCTCATAGCTCAATATCAAAAAAAACGCAAATAACCCAATCAAAAAATGGGCAGACCACCTAAACAGACATTTCTCCAAGGAAGACATATAGATGGCCAACAGACACATGAAAAGATACCCAACATCACTAATTATTAGAGAAATGCAAATCAAAACTACAATGAGGTATCACCTCACACCAGGCAGAACAGCCATCATCAAAAAGTCTATAAATAATAAATGCTGGAGAGGGTGTGGAGAAAAGAGAACCCTCTTGCACTGTTGGTGGGAATGTAAATTGGTGCAACCATTATGGAAAACATTCTGGAGGTTCCTTAAAAAACTAAAAATAGAGTTAGCGTATGATCCAGCAATCCCACTCCTGGGCATATATCTGGAAAAGATGAAAACTCTAATTTGAAAAGATACATGCACCCCAATGTTCACAGCAGCACTATTTACAATAGCCAAGACCTGGAAGCAGCCTAAATGTTATTCAACATATAAATGGATAAGGAAGATGTGGTGTGTGTGTGTGTGTGTGCGCGCGCACACATGTGTGTGTGTATATATATATATATATAATGGAACATTACTGAGCCATAAAAAAGAATGAAATAGTGCCATTTGTAGCAATATGGGTGGACCTAGAGAGTATAATCCTAAGTGAAATAAGTCAGACAGAGAAAGACAAATATCATATGATATCACTTATGTGTGGAATCTAAAAAAATAATACAAATGAACCTATTTACAAAACAGAAACAGACTCATATAGAAAACAAACTTATGGTTACCAAATGGGAAGGGTGGGAGGGACAAATTAGGCATTTGGGATTAACAGATATATACTACTATATATAAAATAGATAAGCCACAAGGATTTACTGTATAGCACAGGGTTATTCAATATCTTGTAATAATCTATAATGGAAAAGAATCTGAAAAAGAATATATATGTATAGATATAAATAGACAGGTCTGAATCACTTTGCTGTACACCTGAAATTAATACAATATTGTAAATCAACTATACTTCAATTAAAAAAAAAAGTAAGATCAGCACTGTGAAAAGAACCAAGTGGTTTATTTATCATCCTCTTTATGGCTGATCCTTGGAGGCAGCATCGCCACCTACAGTGGTGCAGCCTGTGCCTCGCACAGAGGCCAGGAAAACACATGGGAGCTGAAAGCCAGCCTGCTCCAGTCTCCAGGCCTAGCCCCCTGGCAGGGCTACAACATCCAGGGAAGGAGCCCTTGCGTGCTTTGCATGAAGGCAGTCTGTGCGCTGGCCCCTGAGCAGGGCTGACGCTAGCCATGGAGACCCTGGAGCCGAGAGCCTGCTTCTCAGCAACACTGGAACCAGCAAGAACAAGCAGAGTTCACACCATCCATCTGCCATGTCTGTACCAGATCTATGCCCCATGCTCCAGAGCACAGGTCAAACCATGGCATGCACAGAGCAGGCTCTGAGAATGTGTGCTAAGACAGTTCTGCTCTGTGCATGGAATGCTTGTGGTGGTTTCATTCTTTTCCTCTAAGCAAATTTTAGGAAAATATCCAAGTGATAGGAAACTGAGCAAACCTTTGGCCCAAACACTGCTCATGTGCTGCCTGGGAGAACCAGAAGTTCAAAGTCCAATTTCCTGTTAGGCTGTCTCTGGGGTCTCTCTATGTACCCAAAGTTCACTGAATGCATCTACAACAGTTGCAGGGTGAATTCGTTTTCTATTGCTGCATAACAAATGACCCCAAAATTTAGCAGCTGAAAATGACAAGCATTTCTTATCCCAAAGTTTCCGCACATCAGGAATCTTGAGTGCACGTTAGCAGAGTACTTCTAGTTTAAGGTCACTCAGGTTGCTGCTAGGCTATCAGCCAGGGCTGCAGTTGTCTCAAGGAGCAACTAGGGCTGGAGAATCTGCTTCCAAGCTCACCCTTGTGGCCACTGGCAAGCTTCAGCTCCTTTCCACCTGGGCCTCTCCATTGGGCTGCTTCATAACATGGCAGCTCACTTCTCCCAGCGCCAGGGAAGCCCAGAGTGAAGAGAAGAAAAGAGAGAGAGAAGGAAAGTAGAAAGGGGAGGAGCATGGAAGGGAGAGGAAAGGAGAGGAGGGAGAGGAGAGAGGCTACAGTCTTTATGTAACCTAATCTCAGGAATGACATCACATCACTTTTGCTGTACTCTTTTCAATAGAAGTGAGTCACTAGGTCCAGCCCACACACAAGGGGAGGAAATTACAGAAATGCACCAACTTTCATCCTCTGGCCTGGAACATAAATATAATAGCTAGAATCCTGCCAGATACTTTGGCTGGTGAGGATGAGGGCCACACCCTAGGGACAGTGGATCAGAAAACAGGAAGGAGAAGCCTGAGTCTCTGGTGATTGCATCACATCATCATTGCCTCTTACTCAGAAGAATAAAACCTTCAGCACTAAAGCCACTCTTGAGTTTCTTTCATTTGCAGATGAGTCTAATCTTAGGTGATATAGGTTGTTAGCACTAACCTCAATTAAGGGTTTAGATTCAACCAGTATTTCTTTCTTTTACAGATGGAATGTCTAAACTCAGAGAGGTAAAGTAATTCACCCAACATCACTCAGCTAGGGACCGTCAGGAATGAGACCCAAACTCCTTATCTTCGCATTTACCCAAGCTGGTTCGGAGTGTCCCTGAAATTTGTTGAAGACTCAAGGCTCTGTTTCGGATGTTCCTGGCAGCTGGAAAAGTTCTGACTCCCTCAGGCTATATATTTGTACCAGAACATTCCCTGCTCTGTTTCTCTGTGTACCAAGTAAGCAAGTGAAATAGAAGAGGAAAAATATTTTGGATGAATTGATGATTTTCAGTTCAAAAACTTTTGTCCTACGCACACTCAAGCCAGTAGCCATGGAAACCCTCACTTCATTTCCTCAGTCTGTCTCTTTGTACACAATTCCCTCTTTTGGAGCCCAAAAGTTAGCAACAGCTATAGATTAAGTATGTTCTATAGAGCAGCAAGGTAGCACAATTTTTCAAAGAACTTTAGTACACACATCCATAACCTGGAAATGATGTTTTCATTAGAGTTGTCTCAGATGGTTTGTTTCTTTAGGAAGAGCCTTCCACCCAACTTGCCAGAAGAACTGTCAGCTGAGCCATTCAAGACAGAATCATAGTTGTAATACTAAACATTTTATGTTGCAGAAGACACACTTGGTGTCCTTGCCCAGCCATAACCCTTGCTCTAGGAATGGCTATACTTAACACCTACTAAAGGGCTGGGCGCCTAAACCACCATATTTGAACTATGTGCACCTGCTTCCACAGTCTCTTCCACAGTGGACCTTGGCTTGTCATTTAACCCAGGGGTAATCAATGTATCAATTAAGAATCTTTCTCTTCAAAGTCTGAAGTAAGAGATGCAGAAACTGTTATTAATTGATGGTGGGCAGTTAAACTAAAATGTCATGTAGCATTAGAGCTGGGGCTACCCTTTTGGGACTTGTACATAATAAGAACAAGGAAAAAAAAACAGTCTGCAAAGAAGAGGAAGACTGGCTTAGATAAACAGAGAAAATAAAATAAAAGAACTCATGTGGTCCCAGAGAGAGAGGAAGAAAGCAGCCACTTCATTTTCTAATGGCTTCCCAGTTCTCAGCTCCAATTCCCACAGGTGAGGCTATGCTCCATTCCTGTGTCATTCCTAGGGGTCCCTTCTGCGTCTAGACTCTGAATAGCTTTCTGCTCCTTGCCAGAATGATGCACGTTCACCTTATAATCTTTTCCACTTATATTATCTTGTTTATTTTTTCCCAAATCCTGAAAGACCAGTAGACCAGGATTGACAACTTAAACTTACTCTTTTACAGATAGGGAAACTGAGTCTCCAGGAGAGAGGGGAGGGAATTTTTCCAAGAGTATTCACCTAGTTAGCTATAAGGGGCAGAACCTGAACTCAAGTCTTCTGACTCAAGGCCTGATGCTTTACCCACCATGTCATGTGATCAAGAAAAACAGAACTTCAGAGTGAATTTGACTGAAACTCCTGTAATTATCTTGGACACTCAGTTTTCAGCAAGAAATAGACAGATGTGGATCCTCGATGGTGAGAGAAACAAACCAAATTATGAAACCTGTTTTATTTTAATTATTTTATTTTATTAATTGGTTTCTCCCCCTTTGGACCATGGACTGGAAACTCGGATGCTTACAGGGACCAGGCAGGTAAAGAAAAAGAGGGAAACAAGCCAGTGTGGGACAGTTGGAAAAGGGGGAGCCTGGGGCAAACTGGAGTGCTCAGGACCAACTTGAAAAGGTCAGTCACTATTCAGCTCCAGTCATATGAGAATGCAGACCCTATATTACCAGATCTTCTCAGTTTTTATGAAAGCTAGAAATCTGACTTTTATGTGAAATTTCCTAATTATTGATACACATGTCAGCCAAACAAATTTCACCTTCTGGAAGATACTGCCCTGCACCTCCAATTTGCCACCTGTGCTCTGGATTGCAAGCATTGAGGACAAGACTATGTATTATTATTCAGAGAAGCACAGAGAAGGCACTCAGGTGATTTATTAAATGGATTGGATGAAAATCATGTCATTCTGGTCTCTTTTCAAATGATGCCTCCTCAGAGAGGTCTTTTCTCACCACCTATGGTTATCCACCAATATCCATTATTCTATTTTTTTTCTATGAAAAAGACTCCAGTAGCATGTAGCTACTGGGAATAGAGAAAACATTTCCTTAGCCTCTCTTGTGGCTACGTGGCTATGTGACTAAGATCTGGCCAAGAAAATGAAAATAGAGGTTATATGTGCAACTTCCAGGAAATATCTTCCGAGAGAGCCATCCCCTTCTCCTTTTCTTTCCTCCTTCCTGCTAGAATGCAGACATGATGGCTGGAGCTGAAGCAGCCACGAAGGGCCAGGATGTGTAAGCCACATATTGAAATGGTGGAACAAGAGGACAAAAGGTGCTAGGTGTCTGATGATTTGGGAGCTGGCTTGGCAGCAATGGATTGTGTGATCTTGTATGAGAAAAAAATACACACTTCTACCTTGTTGGATCTACTGTTTTGCAAGTTTTCTAAAATAACAAATCCTTGTTTTCTATTCTCTCATGCTGATTTATTTTTATTTAGCACTTACCATACCTTTAAAAATAGCATATATTTATTTGTTTTACTTATTTTTGTTCCCTACCAGATTATAAGCTCCATGAGGGCAGAACTTTGCTTTACTTGCAGTCATTTCCCCAGTGTTTAGAAGAGTGTCTGGCATATAGTAAGTGATCAAAAACTAATCATTGAATGTATAAATGAAGTAGATTAGACTGGGTTAAAAGTGAAACTGAATTAAATGATGACCTCAATCCAGTTTCATACCAGCCACCATCAGCTAAATTTGCTCAATTATTTTTCTTCTTTATTGAAGTATAGTTGATTTACAATGTTGTGTTAATTTCTGCTGTAGAGCAGTGACTCAGTTATACACATATATCCATTTTTTAAATATTCTTTTCCATTATGGTTTATCCCAGGATATTGAATATAGTTCCCTGTGTTATACAATAGGACCTTGTTGTTTATCCATTCTATTTGTAATAGTTTGCATCTACTAACCCCAAACTCCCAATCTATCCCTCTCCTACCACCCCACCCTTGTCAACCACGAGTCTGTTCTCTATGTCTGTGAGCCTATTTCTGTTTTGTAGATAGATTCATTTGTGCCATATTTTAGATTTCACATATAAGTGATATCACATGATATCTGTCTTTCTCTTTCTGACTTACTGCATTTAGTATGTTAATCTCTAGATGCATTCATGTTGCTGCAAATGGCATTATTTCGTTCTTTTTTTATGGCTAAATTTGCTCAAATCTTTCAACAAATTACCCCGAAATTGCAAAAGTGGGCATGGGGCTAGAAAATCAGTGATCCAAAGGACTTGTCCCAAATTTACAAAGATTATAGAAAAGTAAGACAATTCCAAAAATCACATTTCCACTTCCAAAGGCAGCACTTTCTCAACAGCTACCCCATTCTTACTCAGTGGTAGCCAGATCCCAGGTCCAGGCATGGCACCAGTGCAGCTGCAGAATGAGAAAGAACATGCATTCAGTCCAGAGCTGTTGGAGGAAGCCACTCGGTATTGAGTTCAAGGCTGGCCTCCTAGATTCTAAATAATATATTTTTTAATTGTTCAAGCCACAGTTTGAAAGCAAAGTGCTACCTCCCTCCTAGGAAGATAAACTTCTGCTCAGAAAGTGAAGTCACCAAGCAAGACCTGGCTCAGCCAAGTGAAAGCCAAGAACACTTGACCTAGACCACCACAGAAGGTGGCAAGGCCCAAGGCATTGCACTGCTCCTTCTCAAAGCAGTAGCAGTGGTTTTCCTAATTAACAGAGCAAGTCTCCAGGGAGCTGGGGAACCCCAGAAAAGGTAAGAAGCCCAGTTAAAAAGACTCTGAACTCAAAACACTGGTTCTAAGGCCCAGGCCTGGAGCTGAGGGCCAAGGCCTAGACCTTTCCTAAAAGAACATTTGGGGTAGAGCGTGGGGAAGGAGGAGCAGGGGAGGGAGAAAGGCTGTGTGCTAAAGTGCCCCATTATATACTCCAAATAAACACCTGGCAGAATACAGCTCCGCATCTGGAGCACGTCACAAGACTCAATTACATGTGGCCAGACCAAGTGCCCCACAGCTGTTACACGGTAAGGCGGATAATTAAAAACAGCAGGTTGCCATGGCACAAAATTGGTCGCTGCTGAACAATTTGTGTGTTTGTCTTTGGAGCTAAAGCACTAGAAGTGAATTATGTCTTTGGGGGACAGAAAGGTGACTTCTCAAGACACAAAAATGACAGGAAATAAAGGATAAAAGGAACTAACTTATTAAGCACCTCCTCTGTGCCAGGTGCCACACATGCATTTTTTTTCTTTTAATCCCACCACAATCATATAAATAGAAATTATTATCCCTTTTCTCAGGACAAGGAGATGGAAAGGTTCAGTGGCATGCCCAGAGTCCCACAGCAGAGCCAAGTGGCCCAAGTCACATTCAATGCAGGTCTGACTACAGAGCTGTCCTCTTTTCCTTATACCACCAGCTCGTTGCTCTAGGCCCAAAAATACAAATGTTGCCAGATGATGCCTACACACAGGGTGAAAGAATGCCAGTGAGCCCATAGACAGGGGGAAGGTGTCGGTCCCCCAAGTCATTTGCTGCAAGAGGACGATCTTTGAACACATAGACACACACACACACACACACACACACACACACACACACACACACACAAGTATATATTATATGTTAATCATTTGGTAAAGAAGGGGACTCAAGGCTTCCTAAAAAGCAGCAAATGGCTCTTTGATCAAAAGGTAAAGAAGTTTTTAGAAGGTGGTATGTCATTGCACATTTGTGTTTGAGGGACAGAGCCAAGAAGGGTATCAAGCTGGTTGTCTGCTTGAAGAGGGGGACAATGCATGAGGCTAGACACATCAGCACAGAATAAAAGAAGGACCATCCCTCCAGCTGCATCTCATCAGCCAGACCAATATTAGGCCTCTGACCCTGTTCAGTGGGTTGGATTGGTGGTCTCCAAAAAGATATGTCCACACCAAATCCCTGGAAGCTGTAAATATTGCCTTATTTGGGAAAAGGGTCTTTGCAGAGGTAATGAAACTAAGAATCTTGAGATGAGATCTTTCTGGATTATCTGGGTGGACCCGAAATCCAATGACAAGTATCCTTATAAGAAAAAGGCACAGGGAGATTTGAAACACACAGAGGAGAAGGCAATGTGAAGAAAGAGGTAGAGATTATAGTAAGGCAGCCACAAGGGAATACCAACAGCCACCGGAACCTGGAAGAGGCAAAGAACAGACTGTCCCCTAGAGCCTTCGGAGGAAGTGCAGCCCTGCCAACACCTTGAGTGCAGATTTCTGACCTACAGAAGTGTAAGAGAATAAATTTCTGCTGCTTTAAGCCACCCAGTTGTGGTAATTTTTTACATCAGCTCTAGGAAATTAATAAAACCCTTTTCAAAGTTTCCAGTCTGAGCTAATGCAGCAGGATGACCAAACATGGGCACATAATCGAGTTCTGCCCACCACCATATAGTGTTCACCAGTTTTCTTTTCTCCTGATGTGTCAACCTTTGTTAGCTCTTGGGCCTCTGCTGGGTGGCAAGTCACGTAACTGTGCCTCCTGCCACCATGCAGCCAGAACACGCCAGCAACAGCATGGTGAGTTGTGGCAGAGGCTTTGTCCCTTGATGCTCTCAAAGCCACCAACCCTGCTTCATGCTGACGCTCATACTGCTGCAACTGTCAGCCCCCATTAAAGCTCCTGATACTGCCACCTAATGAAGTTGCTGGTACCATGTACCCTGGTGGGGAGTCTCAAGAAAATCCCTCAGTGGGGCCTGAAACACCTGGCACCAGCCTTGATAGGATTCTTCCTCCCTAGGGGCACAGGGGAACTAATAAATCCAAGGTAAGCCCCCTTTCCTCTAAGATATCCACATGTCTGCATTGATGGAAAGGGGTGCCATCCACTAAACCCACACACAGCCCTCCTCTGATCTCAGAAGTGTTTTCTGCTCTTCTGAAAGGTTCATCTTCATAAATAAATAGAAACTTTTCCCTATGTCCCAAATGATGCAACATAAAGTCTAATTGAATTTTACCTTGAGTCCACAATTTCTGCACCAAAGCAAATAGTGAAAATGGTCAGAGGAGGCCTCTCTCTTTGCTGGGGGAAGACTCAACCATGAGAGACTCAGCCATGAGGACAACCCCTCTGTCTTGGTCATCCCCATCAGCTCTGGGGCCCAGGACCCTTCAGGCAACTGAAGACCCTCACCATCAAGCAGGATGTTGCTTGAGCATTGAATCTGACAGTGAATAAAACTTGGGTGAGACCAATCTCCGTCTCTAGTGGCCCAAAATCTCCATCCCATTGACATTAAGAAAAATAGAAGAGTCAGGCCTAGAGAAAGGAGGTATCCCTAAGTTGGGAAGACCCTGAAAAGACACTATGTCGGTGCTGCAGCTAAAGAGTTTGCCTCTACCCACTGATGTCGGCCGCTCAGCCAAACCCCTTGCTAAGATATGTGCTGCCCCCAACAAGTAGAAGAACTCCTCTCTCCTACCCTCATGCCACAGTCTATTGCATTGATTCTAAAGTTATATGGTAATGGACTCAGCATCAGAGAATTATTTTATTTAATTTTATTTCAACAGGCTTATTGAACCATAACTGATGTACAAAAAACTACATGCTTAATGTATACAATTTGATGAGTTTGGACATATGTGTACACCTGTGATGTTATCACCACAATCAAGGTAATAAACATATCCATCACCTCCAAAAGTTTCCTTAGTCCCTTTTTGTGTGTGTCGTATGAATGCTTAACATGAGATCTACCCTTTTTAACAAATGTTTAAGGGTAGACTATTGTTGATACAAGCACTATGTTGTATAACAGAGCTCTAGAACCTATTCATCTTACGTAACTAAAACTTTATACCCATTGAGCAACAACTCACCTTTATTCCTCTCCCCAGTCCCTGGCAACCACCATTCTACTCTCTGATTCTATGATTCTGACTAACTTAGATACTTAATATAAGATGACTCATGCCGTCCTTGTCTTTCTGTGACTGGCTTATTTCACCTAGCATAATGTCCTCTGGGTTCATCTATGTTGTCACAAATGGCATTATTTCCTTCTTTTTTAAGGCTGAATAATATTCTATTTTATGTATATACCACATTTTCTTTATCCATTCATCTTTTGATGGACATTTAGGTTGTTTCCATATATTGCTATCGTGACTAATGCTGCAATGAACATGAGAGTGCAGATCTCTTTGAGATCCAGATTTCAACGCAAAATGATTTTAGACCAAAATAAAAAGAAGAACTGTTTTTACATACAGCACCCTCTCTTCTAAGGACAAAGACAGGAATCCACAAGGGCTGAAGCAGAAAAGAAATCTAAGTGAGAACAGTATTAGAGTTGCCCCTGAGGCCTGGACCAAGCTTATGCTCCTGACTCCTTCTTCCCTTGGATGAGCTTTTTGTGGGAGGCTCCACCGTTGATGATGAATACAGATTACTGTTGGGCACACCCCACCAGTTCTCTAACTAGGTTTGAATCCAATGGGGTGAGGTTTAAATTGAGTTACTTCAGCTACACAAGTTCTGAACAGTCCCATACAGTCTCTAGTGAAAATAAGAAACGTCCTCAATTCTGAGAGCCCCTTTCTTCGAACTAAAGATAGTAAGAGGTTGTATTTATTAAGCACCTATTACATGCCATCTGTGTCATAGACATTACCTCATTTCATCAAGCCCCGTAGGGTAAGTTTTATCATTCCTATTTTACCCACTTCTGCTGTGACTTGTCCTCTTATTGAGGACAATACTGCAGGCAGCCTGAAACAGGACATGAAAAATATTATGGCTGATAAACATTAGCTGCTGTAACAAGTCCTGGCCAGGGTGTGTCACAGGCTAGAATTTTTCATTCTTTCTCAAAACACAAAGCCCACAAATTAGAGGGCACCCGGTCCTGACCATCACGCCAGCACCTGCTTCCTTGGACTCTTTTCTTTAATAACCAAAACCATTTTTCCTGAGAACTCTTTGAATCCTACACAAAAGCTGAGTCTGGTACATTCTATGGGTATTTAAGACTCAGCAATCAAGTGACTGATGTGGTGGGGAAGGGGTGTGGAGGATGATAAGTGAGAACTCACTGGTGTTGAAAGTTTAGCAGGGCTTTGAACTCAACGGAAATAATAATACTCATGGTGCAGGATATTTGTTAAAAAGTTCGATGCAGTTCCAGTTAGGATGTAGAGAGTCAGAAGAAACTCTGTTTCCACTATAACAACAAGACTAAGCCAGGTATGCTACAAAATCATAGTTTTTTAGAAGCACATCAGAGAGGTGACAACATAAAGAAACCCAAATGAACTAAATTCCAGAAAGTGGCAAACTCTTCCTGGGTGAGAAGACAAAGATCCACCATAGATACGGAAAAGAGAAACCAGCTGAACTTTCAATGAACTGTTAACATCTGGGTGTAGGGTGAGGTAGTGGATCAGAATTCTTGGGGTCTCAGTCACAGGGTAAATCTGACCCCACCAACAAATTCTTTGCAGCAGGCCTTCACCAAGTGCATGGGGATGGCATTCCAAAGGCTTATAATGGGTCAGGAGTCTGGGAGGGATCCCTGTGAAATGCATGGAGGCTTACCTAGTACAAGGCAGGGACCTATGCTGAGGTAGGACCAGGAGAACTGAGGAAAATCCCTCTGAGCCACTCTGGGACTTCACAGAGTACTCAGCAGTGGCCTTCCAAAAAATGGGGACAGGCAAATAAACTGGGAGAACTCCCTCCCAGATCTTCCAGGCCTTCACCAAGAGCACTGCAGTGAATATCTGAACACCAAGAACAGGGCAGAAGGATGGAGACAGATCTCTCGAAGAGCAGAGGCCAAGAGCAGAAGAGACAAGGGCATACATATGAAAGGTAACAAATACTAAAATAAAGTAAAGTAAAATAAAATAATTACATATAATACATATATACGTTTCTTTAAAAGACTACTGACTTGCAATAAGGCAAGAAAGAAATAAAAGGCATACAGATTGGAAAGAAAGTAGTAAAATAGTAGTCATACACAGAAGAATCACTATGTGTGCAGAAAAACCCTATGGATTCCAAAAACAAAGATTATTAAGTAAAATTGGTTGTTATTCAGAATACAATGTCAACATACAAAAATTAGTTGATGTTCCATATACTAGCAACAACTAACTGAAAATGAAAATTTAAAAACCAATGCCATTTATAATAACCATGTTAAAATCAAGTAACTAGGAATAAATCTAATGAAAAATGTGCAAGACCACCACACTGAAAACTACAAGGCACTGTTTAGAATAATTAATGACTTAAATATGTAGAAATAAACATCAGGTTCATGGATTCAAAAAGGCAATAGTGTTAGGTACCCATACCTCCAAATTATCTATAAATAAAAAGATATCCCAATCAAAATCCTAGCTAACAAGTTGATTCTAAAATGTATATGAAAGGCAAAAGTCCTAGAATGACCAAAACAAAGTCTCAAAAAAAAAAAAAAGTTAAAATATTTACACTACCTGATTTCAAGACTCACTAAAAAGCCACCATAATCAAAACAATGTAGTATTGACATAAGACGGACAAACAAATCAATGAAACAAAATAGAGGGTTCAGGGCTTCCCTGGTGGCGCAGTGGTTGAGAGTCCGCCTGCCGATGCAGGGGACACGGGTTCGTGCCCCGGTCCGGGAGGATCCCACATGCCGCGGAGCGGCTGGGCCCGTGAGCCATGGCCGCTGAGCCTGCGCGTCCGGAGCCTGTACTCCGCAACGGGAGAGGCCACATCAGTGAGGGGCCCGCGTACCGCAAAAAAAAAAAAAAAAAAAAAAATAGAGGGTTCAGAAATAGACCCATACATATAGTACCAATTCATTTTTTTACCAAAGTACCAACCAAGTCAATTCAAATGAGAAAAGTTTTTTCAACAAATGGTGCTGACACACTGCATATCCATGTGGGGAAAAAATGAGTATATAAAGAACCCTTACAAATTAACCGTTAAAAAACACAAACAACCCAAATAAGATGGGCAAAAGACTTGAATAAATATTTCACAAAAGTAAATATACAAATAGCCAATAAGTGCAAAAAGAGTTTAACATCATTTGTCATAAGAGAACTACCAAATTAAAGCCACAATGAGACCCAGACACCCTTCACAAAAATCAACTCAAAATGAATCATGGACCTAAATGTAAAGCACAGAACTATAAAACTTTTAGAAGATAACATAAGAGAAAACCTAGATGACCTTGGGTATGGTAATACCTTTTTAACTATAACAGCAAAAATGCAGTCCTTGAAAGAAATAATTGATGAGCTGGATTTCATTAAAATTTAAAACTTTACTTTTTGAAGACAACATCAAGAGAATGAGAAGACAAGCCACAGACTGAGAGAAAATATTTGCATAAGACACATCTGATAAAGGACTGCTAACCAAAAAAATATAAAGAACCCTTAAAACACAAATGACTTTAAAAATGGGCCAAGATCTTAACAGACACTTCACCAAAAAAAGATATACAGATGTCAAATAGAATATGAAAAGATGCTCCACGTCATATGTCATCAGGGAAATGAAAATTAAAACAATGAGGTACTACTACACATCTATTAGAATGGCTGACAATACCAAATTCTGACAAGGATGTGGAGCACATTACTGGTATGGATGCAAAATGGTACATCCACTTTGGAAGACAGTTTGGTTGCTTTATACATAGTCTTACATACAATCCAGCAGTTGTGCTCTTTAATATTTATGCAAGGAGTTGAAAAATTACATCCACACAAAAACCAGCACACAGATGTTTACAGCAGCTTTATTCATAATTGCCAAAATTTGGAAGCAACCAAATGTCCTTCAATAGGCAAATGAATAAACAAAACTGTGGTACATCCAGACTATAGAATACTATTTAGTGCTAAAAAGTAATGAACTATCAAGCCACGAAAAGACATGAAGGGAATTTAAATGCATATTACTAAGAGAAAGAAGCCAATCTGAAAAGCCTACATACTATATGATTCCAACTCTATGACCTTCTGGAAAAGGCAAAACTATGGAGACAATAGAAAGATTAGTTGTTGCCAGGGATGGGGTGGAAGAGAGTTAAATAGGCAGGGCACAGAGGATTTTTAGGGCAGTGAAAACACTCTGTGTGACATTATAATGGTTGATATATGTCACTGTACATTTATCCAAACCCACAGAATGCACAACACCAAGAGTGAATCCTAAGAAAAACCATGGAGTATGATGTGTCAATGTAGGTTCACCCTCAGTAAAAACTGTACCATTCTGTGCTTTCCAATTTTTATGGAGGCTCCATTACAATGACTGATTAAATCATTAGCTATTAGCAACAGATTCAACCTCCAGCCCCTCTCCCCTCCCTGGAGGTCAGGGCGGGTATGACTGAAAGTTCCAATCCTATAATCACATGGTTGGTCTTCCTGGCAACCAGTCCCATCCTTAGGTGCTTTCCCAAAATCACCTCATTAACATAAACTCAGGTGTGGTTGAAAGGAGTTTGTTAAGAATATCAAGACACATTTTTGGATTGGGTTGTTTGTTTTTTTGACATTGAGCTGCATGAGCTGCTTGTAAATTTTGGAGATTAATCCTTTGTCAGTTGCTTCATTTGCAAATATTTTCTCCCATTCTGAGGGTTGTCTTTTCGTCGTTTTTATGGTTTCCTTTGCTGTGCAAAAGCTTTTAAGTTTCATTAGGTCCCATTTGTTTATTTTTGTTTTTATTTCCATTTCTCTAGGAGATGGGTCAGAAAGGATCTTGCTGTGATTTATGTCACAGAGTGTTCTGCCTATGTTTTCCTCTAAGAGTTTGATAGTGTCTGGCCTTACATTTAGGTCTTTAATCCATTTTGAGTTTATTTTTGTGTACGGTGTTAGGGAGTGTTCTAATTTCATTCTTTTACATGTAGCTGTCCAGTTTTCCCAGCACCACTTATTGAATCCAAAAATGGGCAGAAGACCTAAACAGACATTTCTCCAAAGAAGATATACCAGATTGCCAACAAACACAGGAAAAAATGCTCAACATCATTAATCATTAGAGAAATGCAAATCAAAACTACAATGAGGGCTTGCCTGGTGGCGCAGTGGTTGAGAGTCCGCCTGCCGATGCAGGGGACATGGGTTCGTGCCCCGGTCCGGGAGGATCCCGCATGCCGAGGAGCGGCTGGGCCCGTGAGCCATGGCCACTGGGCCTGCGTGTCCGGAGCCTGTGCTCCACAACGGGAGAGGCCACAACAGTGAGAGGCCCGCGTACCACAAAAAAAAAAAAAAAAAAAAAAAAAAACTACAATGAGATATCGTCTCACACCGGTCAGAATGGCCATCACCAAAAAATCTACAAACAACAAATGCTGGAGAGGGTGTGGAGAAAAGGGAACACTCTTGCACTGTTGGTGGGAATGTAAATTGATACAGCCACGTTGGAGAACAGTATGGAAGTTCCTTAAAAAACTACAAATAGAACTACCATATGACCCAGCAATCCCACTACTGGGCATATAGCCTGAGAAAACCATAATTCAAAAAGAGTCATGTACCACAATGTTCACTGCAGCACTATTTACAATAGCCAGGACATGGAAGCAACCTAAGTGTCCATTGACAGATGAATGGATAAAGAAGATGTGGCACATATATACAATGGAATATTACTCAGCCATAAAAAGAAATGAAATTGAGTTATTTGTAGTGAGGTGGATGGACCTAGAGTCTGTCATACAGAGTGAAGTAAGTCAGAAAGAGAAAAACAAATACCATATGCTAACACATATATATGGAATCTATAAAACAACAACAAAAAATGGTCATGAAGAACCTAGGGGCAAGACGGGGATAAAGATGCAGACCTACCAGAGAATGGACTTGAGGATACGGGGGGGAGGGGGAAGGGTAAGATAGGACAAAGTGAGAGAGTGTCATGGACATATATACACTACCAAATGTAAAATAGCTAGCTAGTGGGAAGCAGCCCCATAGCACAGGGAGATCAGCTTGGTGCTTTGTGACCATTTACAGGGGTGGGATAGGGAGGGTGGGAGGGAGGGAGATGCAAGAAGGAAGAGATATGGGGATATATGTATAACTGATTCACTTTGTTATAAAGCAGAAACTAACACACCATTGTAAAGTAGTTATACACCAATAAAGATGTTAAATATATATATATATATTCAATAAAAGGGGCAAGGATTGTCAGTGGAAAAAAAATGAATATCAAGACACCTTTATTGCTCTTATCACTCAGGAGTTCTGTGCCAGAATTGGGGACAAAGACCAAATATATATTTCTTATCGTAAGTCACAACATCACAGGTGACTTCAGGAGTTTCATGAACTCCCTGAAAATGTATGAAGAATATTACATATATATGTGCTTGGGACAGGGGAGGAGAAGGGGTGTCCTTAGCTTTCATCAGATTTCCCAAGAAGTTTGTGACCTTTTTGAAAGAGGTTTAAAACAAATATTCTAGCCTCTCTACCCTCTCCCTTGGCAATTTCCTATGACTTCAACTCTTTCCTAGATTCCAGTGACTCTCATACTATGTAATCTTGGACAAATTACTTAACCTCACTAAGGTGTTCATCTCTAAAATGAGAGATAATAAACTAATAAAATCTATCACACAGGAGTGTTGTGAGGGTTGAATGACATAATTATATAAGGAACTTAATGCATACCTGTTAAATAACAGACCAGGGGTCAGCTAAGTTTTTCTGTAAAGGGCCAGACAGCCTGCACAATTCCCTTGAGAAGCATTCTTTCATGCCTTTACATCCTACCTTTTACTACCTCTGACTCTAAAACCTCTCTACTATTCTCACTCCCAGGATCTTAACTGCCTGCAGAAAAACTTCCCCTGAATGTTCTTTGAAACACAATACATCAAGAATGGAAACAATGATTTCTCTTACCAACCGAACAGCCCTCACCAAACCTAACAGCCAACCCATTAGACATTCCCTAGATATACCAGCACTCCCATGCTTTTCTGCTTCTTCTTGGGCATTTCCCTCTGCCTCCCTTCCACTATCCACCTCTTATGCAGCTGTTGAACTCTTACTTATCCTTCAAAACCTAGGTCAAATGTCACCACTGCTCAATGGTGTTTCCCAACATACACCCCACAATCAGCCACAGCAACCTTGGGAGGTGAGTTGTGCCTTTTGCACACATATGTTGTACATTCCTTTACAGTATGTGTTATGTTTATTTGTGCACATATCTACCTACCCCACTAGAACATGAGCTCCTTGAGGGAAATATTTTTTAAAGCCAATATTAATGCAGAAATTAATCCAAATTAATGAAAACTTAATATTACAAAGAGGCAATTGAAGTAAGTCATGCAAGTTCTGGGTCAGATCCTGTCTTTATCTAAAATTTTGTTCATGGTGGATTTTTTATATTAATGTTGATTTTATTTTAAATATTGCACTAAAATATTATTTACCTTGATTACTGAGTTTGTTGATGCCCCTTTAAATTTGCACCCAAGGTGAGTGCCTCACTCCTCCTCACCCTTGTTCTAACCCTGAATTAGTAACTAGCAGCTCTGGGATTCAAATCTGGGTGTCTCTGATTCCAAAACCATACTACTTCCACAAGTCAAAAAGATCAGGCAATATTCAAACTCTCAAAGAGTTCATAATCTGATGGCAGATAGTGACAAATAGGTGAACAGTTACAACAGAAGTGACATCTGCCACCATGGGTGTGTGTGACTATAGAAGAGTGAGTAGCTAACCCTGCCTGAGCCCATTAGGGAAGAATCTACAAAAGAAGGAAGGCTTAAACTTAAAGGGTTTCCTTCATATGGATTATCTCACTCTCCTTAGAAGGCAGCAGCAGCTACAGTAAATTCTGGACAATTTTTCATCTCTTTACAAATTAAATGGTAACAGTCTTTTACCTTCTGTATGTTTCCCATTAGATTCTGAGCTCCTTAGGGACAAGGCTGAGTGACACACAGCAGATGCTCAGTAAGTGGGGGGTGGAATGTGTGAGTGGACCAATGAATGAAGTCATTGGCTGTAATACCGTAGCAGCCCCATTCAGTGCATGCTGAGGGAGCAGCCAGCCTCCAGCACCAGGGCACTGCACAGAGACATTTGTGGACAGACAACAGGGACAACCACACCGATCTCTTTCCTGAGAGGCATTCTGACAGACTGTCTCATCCCAGGGGCCTCGCCTGGGCGCTAGGATGCCTGGGCAAGTGCACACACGTGGGCCCATACAACGCTACCTTTGAGCAGTACATGGAATGTGCCTCTGGATGGTATGTGCTGTGAAGAGCCTCCAGTGTCTACTGGGCAGGCAGATGGCACTGACTGGGAAGAGTCTAGCTCTGTGTCCACAGCAGTAAAAATACCATCTGCAGACACACTGGGCAGGGCTGGAGACACACACCAAGGAAGGAGGCAGTATGTGATGAGGGCTGAATAAGCTGCTGTCAGGTCAGACGCCAGCAGAGGACAAATGCAAGAGCCACCACTCCTTCCTTCAAGAAGGCAGCCCATCTCTGGACAGAGTCTGATGCTCCACGTAACAAAATGTGGGACTTGAACAACTAGCTCACTTTTCTCATTTACTAAATCGGGATGAAACTTCCCACCTGGTTATGAGGATTAAAAGAGTTCAGATATAAAAATGGCTTCCCCGGTGCTCGGCACATGGTAGGTGCCCAATGCATATTAGTTCTATTCTTGGTCTGCCTTATCAACCAGGTAAAGAAAATATGGCTCCAATCTAATTATCACTGGGGTTTCCCCAGAACTGAAAGTGATGGCTACGTGGAAAAATCTAGCAAAATCCACTTGTGCTTTTCCTTAGTGGAGTCCCAGGGTAAGACCCAGCCCTGCCATTTATTGAAGCAGGTATTGCTACCTGCTTCAAGTGACCACATCTAGTCAGTGTTTCTTCATCCATGTAGTAGCGGTAATAAGAGTGGTGGGGACTGACAGCTCTTTGAAAAGCATAAAATCCATTGCAAGTTGTTCATTCATGAATTGGTTGGATCCACTCTTTTAAGTCTCCTGTGGGCCAGGTGCTATGTGTCCATAGCTCACAGGGTGCTGCAACAGTTCTGTGAGGCAGACCCTGAGCTCAGTGAGGTAAAGCGATGTTTAAGGCACCAAAGGCAATAAAGGGCAGAGCTAGATTTGAACCCCTGATGTGACTGGTTCCAAAGCCTCAGTTTACTCCATGACTCAGCAAGTAACTCACATGTTGAACAAGGCAGCAGATTCTATGTTTGTAACAATAAAAACCATTAATTTTTTAAGCCCTGCCTCAGTGAGTCACAGGGGAGATGATATCTGTGCTTGGTTTTTGAGATCGATGCTGTGGTGCCCCTGACCCAGCAACTCTTTACTTGGTTCACATGCCTATCACCCAGAAGTTCTGTTGACTGCTAAGGGATCACAGCTGCACCCTTTACCAGAGATCTGCCTGCAGCAGATAGAATCCACCTGGCCTGCCAGTGCCTGAGAGGTTATGCACCCATCCCCCACCAAACAAAAACAAAATCAAAACAGGAGCAACCCTCAGTCAGTGCCTGACTGGTTCAGAGCAGAAACCGCCTGACACTGCCACAGGGGTGCTCTTCATGCTCCAGAGCTCCCTGTGGGATACGGATGAGGCAAGATTTCAGCTGAAAGTTCCTCTTTCATTGGCTTCATCCCCCCTTACCCTGTTGCCCTCACTTCCTTACAGGTTTTCCTTCTGAGAGCACTCCTTCAATAAACCACATGCAAAACTATCCCCATCTCAGGCTCTGCTTTGAGGAACCTGACCCAAGACAGTCTTAGGAATGAGGAGGAATGTGTTTGAATTAAGAAAAAAGGGAAGGACATTTCACTAAGAGGGAATGTCTTCAATAAAAATTAAAAAAATAAAAAAACTATTAAGCCCCTGCTTTGTGTCAGGTACAGCACTATGCATTGAGAGAGAGGGAGAGAGAAAGAGCAATCAAAGATGCTCCCAGCTTCAAGGGAGAAGAGGAGCTCACAGAGTTCCGTCAGAACAGAGCAGTTTTGCGAGAAGTGTAGTCAGGGTTGCATTTTAGAAAGATGCTCCTTGTCCTCGCAGGACGTTGGGAGATTAACTGGACTAGAATAGACAGAGACTAGAGGCAGAAAAATTGGATGTAAGATGGCGTTATCAAAATGACAATTACAGTTAGGAGGTATGTTGGAAGGGAAAAGAGCATAGCATTAGAGAAAAAACAAGTAACTAAAAATGTGCAACACTTATTACTAACATTTCTTGGAACTTTAATGCAGTCTGTTCCTGATGACTTTCCCTCTCTCCAATAAGTGTTTATTCCAGGGCTCAGGGATCTAAATAATTCTAAATCCAATTCAACTGGGAGTCCCCCTGGTACCAGGCCCTGTGCTGGGTGCTGGTCCCTGCCCTCGAAGCACCCACAACCTGGTGGACGTATGGGACAGCTGCCCTGAGGATTCAAAAACAAGCCAGCAATAATCTTTTCTTTTTAATCTTCCCCTAGCCCCATTTGTAATATTTCTCATTTAATGGATTCTAATCCAATGTGTTATTGATGAATAGTATAATTTGGGCAAGACCAGAGAGTTGTGAAAATCCAGTGCTTCTATAAAGGCTGCTGCAGTTTGAAAAGACCGTAAGTTCCAACATCAGAAAGACCTGGGATCAAATCCCAGCTCGGCCTTTTGCTGGCTATTTGCCCTCAGCAAATACCTTAACCTCTTTGAGCTTCATTTCCTCATCTAAAAATTGAGAGCTATAATATCTATCTCTAAAAGTGTTTGAGAGAATTCAATAGGACAAGAAAAATAAAGTGTTTAGGATAGTGCCTGAAACAAAGTAGATGCTCAATAAGTGGAAGTGATTTTATTACCATTGTTTAAATCCTTCTTCAGTTCTTCAGTCATTTCCAAACGTGGACTGAGGGGAGATACTGATCTCCAGCCAGCTTCCTCATCGGACCTTTCATCTCCTGATTTGCCAATCACTGTGTCACCTGAAGGGCTACTGTTAAAAACAAATGTCATCATGTTCCATAAGATCTGGTATGAGGTTTCTGGACAATTATTGGCTCTGGCGGGTTAAGCGGCATCTAAAAAGTGCATAGGAAGTAGGTATCCTGGCGCAATACTCTAAGAAGTGAGCCTTTGTTCCCTCCACTGCTTTACTTTAAAAGCAAGGTTACATCCGTCCATGTTCCACAAGCCTGGGATGCCAGAGAGACATGGGCAATAGGTGGGGCCCCATGGTGGAAGAACCCAGTATCTCAGCTGCACCCGGAGGCCAGGAGCTTGGGGGAAATGGGGGCGATCAGCTCTCCAGTTGCCCACAAGGCTGCCTCCAGGCCTGCTGCAAGAAGAGACAGAGACTGAGGAGGCCATTACTGCAGCTCCCTACTCCCAACAAGATTCCAATATCAGAGGCCTTGACATCTCTGCTATTTTAGGTCTAAGGAAGTAGGCATCTGAAATTTCAGAGCTATGGGCCATTCCCCTCATCCCCAGAAGACCCTCAGATTGCATTCACCACCATTAATGGAACAGGCCACATTATGAAGTAGTAAGTTCCACTGAGAAAGGAATACAAATTCTTCCTGGGATATTATTGAGAAGAGGACCACATTCTGAGAAAGAATCTCTTTCTTCTCAAAGAGCTGATATTTTATGGAGTCCTGGAAAGTTACAGAAGGAAATAGAACGACCATAGGGTGAGGGCCCGATCCTATGTTTCACTGACCATCATTCCAGCAAACTTTTCTTCAGTGCCACAGGGCAGGCTGGTTTAAGGCAAACATTTTGATGCAGGGCAGGTTAGTGAAAAAAACATTCAGAGAACAAGCTCACATTCCCAAATGTTTTCACTTGTACCTGGGCAGGAACACCAAAATGGGTGCAAGGTGATATCAGGTGCCAGAAAGTGTAAACTGAGAGTCAGGGTCCTTTTCTTGTTCTTGGCTCTGACACCAGGGCTGTATGACTTTAGACTGTCTCTAGCCCTCTTTGGGCATCAGTTCCCTATGTCATAAAATAAGGCAATTGGACTAGATTACTTTAACTGAAATGTCCATCGTGTGAGCCCACCTTTACTATGTTTTCTGTATTAATATACACCACATCGTGATTTTTGTCATATCCACACATCATCTGTACTATTACATTTTCATATTATATTTGGTTAAAATTGCCACGTTTCCTTTTTTCTTCCTTGAAATTGATTTTTAAAGGAAACCTGATAGAATTACCATGAATGGAAACCATTATCACTTGCCAGAACAGAAGGCAGCCATAAAAATAAATACAGTGAAAACAAAACAATGCTTTTATTTATCTCTGAAAAGTGCTGCCTTTCGAGGATGGGCTCCCTGATGTCTACTCTCTGTTTTTGAAGCAAAGAAATTAGTAAATGGTAAAGAGGTGTTAAGGATATTCCAACACCTATTTGAGACTTTTCCCTAATCAAAAAAAAAAAAAAAAAAAACCTGAAAAGAGAAAAAAGACTGATAGAGAATTAAATGTAAAAAACTTCTCTCTACAAGACTGTATCTTTATCACCTAAATTATCTCAATGCCCCTATGGTTTAAGAAACAACTGATAATTTCTGTCTTCTCCCATACTGATATGCCATTTGGGCCCTACTGTAGAGAAAGGATGATCATAATTAGTGGAAAATCTGAGTTACAGACTATCCTGAGAGAAATGACTTTCAATATCCAAATAGAGACATTGTCAAAATGTTTTCCAGTTGAAGGACCTTGAACATGCATTAACAAACAAATGATTTGTGATTTGCCTAGTCATCATCTATTTTCAAATAAACACTTCTAAATGATTTGGCAGTGCCTAAAAAATCATTCACCCTCCTGAGTAATTTAAACAGCACTCCCCCAAAATCTTGTTTATGCTATCAACTTGCTTAATGAAGCATTTTGTCAGGCAGTATGCAAAGATAAATTTAACCAGAACTTATGTTATCAAATTAACACAACTTCCAAATTAGTGAAGTTCAGATTAATCATGATATCAAAGAGAGTATTATGAAAACAAAATGCCAATGGATATTTTGGCTGTATGTTCATTATGATGAATGTGTTGGATTCATACAGCAAAACCTTCATTATAGGACTCTCCAAGGCACTCCTTTCCTTGGAACCATTTAAATGTGATAATATTTGTCTTACTTAGACAGATATAAAATGAGGGAAGGCAATGCCCCTCAAATATCCCTGAAAGATCTTATAATAATTGACATGTCTAGGCTCTGGACTATGACAGAATATTCATTAACCTTAATTTTTTTCTTTCCTAAATTTTTGTCTTTTTGCTTTTGCTAATTCTTTATGTGATCTTGGACAAGTTCCTTCCTCTTTCTGGAATTAATTTCCCATATTTAAAAAGGAAGACGGGATGTTGGACTAGGGCAGAAGTCAGCAAACTTTTTCTGTAAATGGCCAAATAGCAAAGATTTTCAGCTTTGTACACCATATGGTCTCTGTTGTAACTACTCATTTAGTCTTTGTAGCAAGAAAACAGCCACAGGCAACATGTAAACAAATGAGCATGGCTGTGTCCCAATAAAACTTTATTTACAGAAACAGATCGTGGGCCATATTTGGCCCACTGGCCTATAGTTTGCCTTTCCTAGACTCAAGGATCTCTAACTTCTGGCCCTGATACTGTTTTTATCTAGAAGGGAAGGAAGTTGCCAAGGTCTGTGATTTGACAGAGCCAGGATTAAAACCCAGGTCTCTGAATTTTAAGTCCAGGATCATTCCTCCATAGCAGACTAATCAATCAAGAAACTTGTAGCTACATGATAAAGCAAAAAGTGCTGTCATAGAGAATAGGAAGAATTTCTGTTACCATTTCAAGCATAATTACTTTAAAGTTACTTTAGCAGCGAGTCATTAGGTTCCATGATGAATGTGGCATTAAGTGTTCCCCATTGCCAAGAAATGTATCAGATTGTAAGAGAAAAACTCAAGAAGGCTGAATGAGAGCAGGAAAGCAGATCTGAATATTTGTCACTTCCCCATTGCCAAGAAATGTATCAGATTGTAAGAGAAAAACTCAAGAAGGCTGAATGAGAGCAGGAAAGCAGATCTGAATATTCGTCAAAGTCCCACAGTGAAAAGGAAACTATTTCCTCTTCACCTCACATGTGCACAGCATTACATAGTTTATAACAAAACACTTTCATATCTGTTATTTGATTTCATCCTCACAATATCTCTGTGAGGTGGGATTCATTGCTTTACATTAATGTTCTTCCCAGTCTCAGTCAGGTAAGCCAAGCACCTTCCCGCCCAGTGGTTTCAGTCTTATTCTCCCCATTCTACAAACAAGAACTGAAATAACCAGCTTGGAGGTCAAACAGCTGGGGAGGTAAGAGTCCAAAGTCAAACACAAAACAGGCGATTCAAAATCCACAATTTTGGCATCTCATCAGGCTGCCTCTCCTTAAGGACAGAAAACACTTGGTATAGTACATAGCATATGAGGGACTTCAAATTTTAATGAATAGGATAGGATAGGGTAGGATAGGATAGGATAGGACAGACAGAACAGAATAGAAAGCATTTTCCCCTAGACAACACAAAAATTAGGATAACAGAGAAGCTGTAGTTTAATGAATTAGATCAGTTTTTCCCCCTTTCCATTTCCCTTTCTTTTAGTTCCACCTACCCACTCCATAAAAGTGCTCTTGTAAACCTCCCTAGAGATGCTTAAAGAATTAACTGAATAGCATCTTAGTATCTGTAGCATCTCAAAAGAAATTCTATTAAGAACCACTATTTCAGAACTACCATATGACCTAGCAATCCCACTGCTGGGCATATACCCTGAGAAAACCATAATTAAAAAAGATACATGTACCACAATGTTCACTGCAGCACTATTTACAATAGGCAGGACATGAAAGCAACCTAAATGGCCATTGACAGATGAATGGATAAAGAAGATGTGGCACATATATACAATGGAAAATTGCTCATCCATAAAAAGGAATGAAATTGAGCTATCTGTAATGAGGCGGATGGACCTAGAGTCTGTTATACAGAGTAAAGTAAGTCAGAAAGAGAAAAACAAATACAGTATGCTAACGCATATACATGGAATCTAAAAAAATGGTACTGATGAACCTAGTGGCAGGACAGGAATAAAGACACAGACGTAGAGAACGGACTTGAGGACACAGGGGCGATGGGGAAGCTGGGACAAAGTGAGAGAGTAGCATTGACATATATACACTACCAAATGTAAAATGGATGGCTAGTGGGAAGCTGCTGCATAGCACAGGGAGATCAGCTCGATGCTTTGTGACGACCTAGAGGGGTGGGATAGGGAGGGGATATGGGGATATATGTATACACATAGCTGATTCACTTTGTTGTATAGCAGAAACTAACACAACATTGTAAAGCAATTATACTCCAATAAAGATGCAAAAAAAAAAAAAAAAGGACCACTATTTATTAACTACCAACTATGAGCCAGGCACTGTGCTAGGTATTTTCCCAACATTGTCTAATTTAATCTCTAAAAGACCTCTACCAGGTGGGCAACATCAGCTCCATTGTGGGTAAGGAAACTGAGGTCCAGAGAGGTTGGGTTCCCACAGTCACAGAGGAAAGGCCAGAGCAGAGATTTGACCTTGGACCTAATTCTAAAGCTCTTGTTCTTTGTACTGTGAGGCTGCCTCTCAAGAAATAAATGGGTTTCACCTCATAGTTAGGGAGTAACTGTAACCTGGTCATAGGAGAGGTGAATCCTTACCCATATACCCCCTAGAACATCATCTGGTGACCACCTGAGAAAGCTGTAAACCAGTGCTACTCAAAGTGATGCTACCCCAATCGACAGCATCAACATCACCATAACATGGGGGCTGGTTAGAAATCACATTCTCAGGCCCCACCCAGACCTACTGAATAGAATCTCTAGGGACAGGACCTGAGAATTTGTGTTGGGAATCTCTCCAGGTGATTCCAGTGCCCACCAAACACTGAGAATTTCTGCTGTACAGGCATCTCTGTGCAATCAGTGGCAACTTGAACTATTAGCCAAAGATTGGGAAAATCAGACATGGAAAAGGAATGCATCTTCCTCCAAGGGTGCAGAGTCTCTTATGGAATGGAGAACTGAACCCAGGAAGCTTCACTTCAGGTTCCATTCCCACAATTAGGAACTCATCCATCCTTTGCAGTGAAGAATAAAGGCTGAAAATGAAAGAGGCAAATCGGAATGTTCTATGGCAAAGCCAACTCTGCCCTAGGAAACTCTGGGCCCTATTTCGCTCACCTTCACTACACCCTCAGTTCATCAGAGGAACTCTATCTCTGGTCAATTAGTGAATGTAAACCTCCCAACAAATCAGGGCTTGCTTTTCTCTTTGTGGTTCTTTATTGCTCGTTTATATGCATTCTCACAGTAGATACTGAAAACAAAAGTATTATCCTAGGTTTCCATCTTAGCAGTCCTTTTGCTTTTTTTTTTTTTTTTTTTTTTTGCGGTACGCGGGCCTCTCACTGTTGTGGCCTCTCCCATTGCGGAGCACAGGCTCCGGATGCGCAGGCTCAGCGGCCATGGCTCACGGGCCTAGCCTCTCCGTGGCATGTGAGATTTTCCCAGACCGGGGCACGAACCCATGTCCCCTGCATCAGCAGGCGGACTCTCAACCACTGCGCCACCAGGGAAGCCCCAGTCCTTTTGCTTTTGAATAGGTTGATACTACAAAGTATGAATTACAGATGCCTGAAGAATATTTATTAACTTTAAGGGAGGAAAAAAAGTTATGAAATAAAGTAGTTATTTAAATCCAATTCTACTTACTAATAATGTCTTGCCTTATTTTTCTTAAATCAACCTTAAATGTGTGGTCAAAAAAATATCTGACCTCACTTTATTTTGGAAACTTCTTAACGTTGCAAAGCAATGGCCCATAATCTCAGCATACTAACATAATTATTTTCATTTTGCCCATTTCATTTCCATTTCAGGCTGTGTTTTCATATTCGTATATAATTTTGCCTGGTGGTAATTACACAGTAGAAGTGAAATTTAAGTCTTGCTTTTTTCCTGGTTAAAGTTTCAACATAAGTGAGTTTATGCATTATCTTCATGATGATCTTTTTTTTTTAGTTTTTTTTAAGGATTTTTATTTTATTTATTCTTTGGATGCATTGGGTCTTTGTTGCTACATGCGGGCCTTCTCTAGTTGAGGTGCACGGGCTTCTCATTGCAGTGGCTTCTCTTCTTGCGGAGCACGGGCTGTAGGTGCGCAGGCTTCAGTAGTTGTGGCGCCCAATCATTTTAAATTTCTAGACAATGGACTCATGTGTTGGCATTTCACTTAAGCACACCACAATGGGTCAGGAAGTATTTACTGAGCTCCTACTGAGTGCCAGATGCAACTCCAGGCCCCCAGGAATCTAGCAATCAATAAGATAAAGTCTCTGCTCTCAAGAATGCAACAGTGGACCGCTCTGGGGCGGGGGGATACTTTTGCTTTTGCCTACATGAATGACACCCCTGGAGAACAGTGCACAGTCTGTGTGGATCCCACAGAGAAGATGCTTACTTGGGGCAGATTCCTTTAATTCCTTTAGGGGGTGGGTGAATGGAAATAAGGGCCAGGTGCAGGCCTAGGGATATACAGACAGTCCCTGACTTATGACAGCTCAACTTAATGATTTTTCAACTTTACGATGATGTGAAAGTGATTCGCATTCAATAGAAACCATACTTTGAATTTTGATCTTTTCCTGTGCTAGCGATATGAGGTACCATACTCTCGCATGAGGATGGGTGGTGGCAGCAAGCTGCAGCTCCCAGTCAGCCACAAAGTCACGAGGGTGAACAGCTGATAAACTTAAACCATTCTGTACTCATACAACCATTCTGTTTTTCACTTTCAGTACAGTATTCAATAAATTACATGAGATACTCAACACTTTATTATAAAATAGGTTTTGTGTTAGATGATTTTACCCATCTGTAGGCTAAAGTAACTGTTCTGAGCACATTTAAGATAAGCTGGGTTAAGCTATGATGTTCGGTAAGTTAGGTATATTAAATTCATTTTCAACTTAACGATATTTTCAACTTGCAGTGGGTTTATGGGGACATAATATGCTCGTGGCTGTCGCTACAAATTACCAAACTGCTCCCCTAAGGCATTATACCAATCTTCACAGTTCCCGGAGATAGCAAGCCTGCCGTTTTCAACAGAAACTCATCAGCACTGAGTGTTAACTTTTTTTTTTTTTTTTTTTTAAACAAATGCCGGGGCTTCCCTGATGGCGCAGTGGTTGAGAGTCTGCCTGCCGATGCAGGGGACACAGGTTCGAGCCCTGGTCTGGGAGGATCCCACATGCCGCGGAGCAACTGGGCCCGTGAGCCACAACTACTGAGCCTGCGTGTCTGGAGCCTGTGCTCCGCAACGAGAGGCCGCAATAGTGAGAGGCCCACGCACCGCGATGAAGAGTGGCCCCCGCTCGCCGGAACTGGAGAAAGCCCTCGCACGGAAACGAAGACCCAACACAGCCAAAAATTAATTAATTAATTAATTAATTAATTTTTTTTAAAAAGCCAGTTGAGTTGGTTCACAATAGTCCCTGAAGAGAAGCTATGGATTTATATACATGTGCTCCCTGGGGATCTTATTCTTCCTCCAGGTACTTTCTTTAGTATCTAAGATGATGTT
This sequence comes from Hyperoodon ampullatus, assembly GCF_949752795.1. Taxonomy (NCBI): domain Eukaryota; kingdom Metazoa; phylum Chordata; class Mammalia; order Artiodactyla; family Ziphiidae; genus Hyperoodon; species Hyperoodon ampullatus. Next base: position 33,997,662 of record NC_136919.1, read on the forward strand.
ATCAGATCCTGAAGGTCAGAGTTAAAATGGGACACTGATATGTTTGAATAGTCTTCCTAGAGCTAAAGGCAGGAGAAGGCTTTTCCACTGAGGTTTAAGTTTTCTCTGTGGGATAACCTGGCTCTATGTTCTATGAGAAGGAAGGAGGAGGAATGAACAGGTCATTCCACCAATCCTTACTATCTCCTCCTCCCTAACTCTGAGAGGCAGCACACTCCTCCTCAGGAGCTGGCTCTCTCCTCTCCCATCACTGGTCCCTCCACAGCCTTCTCCATGCCCTCAGTAGTTCCCACTCCCAGCCCAGACACTTCCTCCTTAGCCAGGTCTTGCCTGACTCCTGCCTGGAACACAGGGCTTCCCCCACCTCCCTCCTTGCTGTGGCAGGGCTCACCTGAGGCCCTCTGCTCTAGGAATGGTGAAGTTGCCTTTTCACCTGGACCTCCCCTCTCAGATCCTGGAGGCCAGGACCTACCCTTGACTTCCTACTGTCCCTAGCAATGACACATGGCTGGCGCATGATAGATGCTCAACAGATACCTGCACGGTCCAATAAGGCAGAAGAGTCAGAAAGAGGATAAATACTCTGGAAGACTGATAGTCAATTAGAAGCCATGGTCACCACCTTGATGTGATCCTTGGCAATCTTGCAGAAGGTGAGAGACATTAGAGAGTCTTGTATATTCTTCCCACATAATCCTAATCACTCTTTTCTTTTTATTTTCAGTTATCCTTAATTCAGACCCTGCTGCTGCTCACTAAAGTTCCTCAAGTCCTCATGTTATTTTGTCCCATTTTTTAACCCTACCTGAATTCCCATTTCAGAACAGAAAAAAAATATCGTATTGCTCCTGTGTCAAAATGAAAAAAAAATTTTTTTAATCTCATATTTCATGAACACCTTACAGTAATACCTTCTTCTCAACCCCTAAAAACCACCCTGGGGCTTCCCTGGCGGTGCAGTGGTTGGGAGTCCGCCTGCCAATGTTGGGGACACGGGTTCGTGCCCCAGTCCGGGAAGATGCCACATGCCGCAGAGCGGCTAGGCCCGTGAGCCATGGCCACTGAGCCTGCGTGTCCGGAGCCTGTGCTCCGCAATGGGAGAGGTCACAACAGTGAGAGGCCCGCGTACCACAAAAAAAAAAAAAAAAAAAACACCCTGAGCAGTGGGTGTATTGTTATCCCGTTTCACAGGTAGGGAATCAAATCTCAGAGAGGTTAAGCTATCTGCCTGGAATCTCAGCCAGGAAATGGCAGGCAGAATTGAAACCCAGGCAAGCTTTCAGTGGTGGGCTCTTTCCTTTGCTACAGTCAACACCAAATGCCTGATAAATGTCAGAAAACTGAGTTCTCCCCCTAGCTTGGCCACTTACTTCCAAGAGAATATTCATAACCATTGCCTTCTTGTGGCATGCTGTGCTTAGCAAATGGGAGTAAATGCTAACGCTGTCCCGACGTCACAGGACTATAAAAACGAGAACCACGGGCCCCAAAAGCTAAGCAGGAAAGCTGGAGTCTTTGATGTGTCCTTGTGTTGCTCATCAGAACAGCTTGTTCCAAGGCATAATATCTACTTTGAGAAAGCCTCAGCATGGCTCTGAGGGCTAGGTTACAAAACCCATAAATCACAGTGACACTCAGGTTTACAACATCTCAGTCTGCTCTTCATAACTGAATTCACACACCTCAGGTGAGTCGGAGAACTGAGCTTGTGAGCATGGCCTCTGGATTTGAACAAGGACAAATGTCCACACTGGAAGAGTCTTAGATAATACCCAGCCCAAGTCTCTTGTTTTACCCACAAAGAAAGTGAGGCCCAAGTTTCTGGCCCCACTCTGACCTTCAGTCTCCCCATCTGAGGTCAGCTCATTCCTCCCTGAAGGCTCTTCCTAATTTTACCTCTGTGAGACTAAGAAGCCCCATAAAGGCTCAAACTCAGCTCTTCAGACTGGAAGTGCACTGCTAGAGCTCAGGGAACATGTCCAGCGACCATAAACAAAGATGGAGCAGAGAATGCTTCTAAGACAGGAAAGAGAAGGAGCCACAGCACATTTGGGGCCACGGATGGCCCTTCTTGGTTGTATAAATGATAATGGAGACCAATTCCACTTCCTGTCCCACAAACAGTCCAAACCTTTGGAACAAGACACAAGGTGTGAGCCAACTGTGTTAAGTGTATGTACAAGAAGATGAAGGCTAACCTATAGGTACCCAATAAAAGGGCTGGTACCCCAAATGGAGATAAGCCAAAAACAAAAAGGAGTCAATGTTTTACTAGCCAGCTACACTGTCTTAATTTTAAGGACAATAATTTGAATAGAAAAGGAATGAGGAGTAGGCCATTCATTGACTCTTAAATTAAGAGTAAACCTGCAGAGGTTGAATTGTATAGCTAGCTTTGAATGTGGAACCAGTAGAAAAATCAACCATGGGGCTCGGACGCCTCCTCGTGGCAGAGCTGGATTACTGCAGGGAGGATTCCTCTTCGCCCACTTGGAACCTTTAGCTCTACCCAGGATTCACTATGATGTGGTCAATAAACATTAGCTGAGAGTCTTCCATGTACCAGCTCTGGACTATGTGCCTTCGCATACCTAGTCTCACTAATGTTCACATTATGAGAATATCATTAGGCCCATTTTATAGACGATGAAAGAGAAGCTTAGAAAGCTTAAATCGCTTGTCCAGAGTTCCCAAGCTAGTAAGGACTCCAACCAAGATCTGAGAAATTCCCAGTCCAGGGCTCCTTCCTCAACATCACACTGAGTACAGAGTGTTGAGGACAGATATGAACAAGATCTAGCCCCTAATGGGCTATTTGATCCATGTTCACATATTTTAACTGGGCAGACCGACTCATATTAAATAATCAGAATTCAGAGTCCTAAGTACTATTTGCACAGAGGTAGGAACTGAGTGAAATCAATGTGCTCGGGACCCCAGCACTCACTGTCCCCCCCACCCCAGGGCATCCCTGACCAGAATCCTGGGTGGAGCAGGGAGTTGGTGTATGAACCTCAGCTCATTAGTGGACATGGCTTAAAGAACAGCCTCCTTTCCACCTGACACCTGGGTAAGAAATGAGGCCCTGGGTTGAATAACTGTAAAAACAGACATAATTAACCAGCCTAAACCCTCAAATGCTCCAAGTCAAGGCAGAGTTGAAAGAGAGTTAACAAGGCCTCCAATTTGTCTTTTACAGTGTTTGATATGTCAGGTCAAGAAGATAGGAAACCTGTGGGAACTCCACGCAGAGAAAGTCAAGGCTGTTATTTTGGTTTGTTGACAGGAGTGACAGGTTAAGAAATGACTGTGGCCACACAAGACCTGGGCATCTATTTTTGCAAGGTACCAGAGCCATTTTCTGTCTGGCACTGATAGCAAACCATCCCACAAGAGAGAAAAACAGTCACAGATTTCTTTTGGAACTAGCTTTCTTTTATATACATGAAACTTATACTGGGGCAGTGGGGGTATCTTTTTTTTTTTTTTTTTTTTTTTTTTTTGTGGTATGCGGGCCTCTCACTGTTGTGGCCTCTCCCGTTGCGGAGCACAGGCTCCGGATGCGCAGGCTCAGCAGCCATGGCTCACGGGCCCAGCCGCTCCGCGGCATATGGGATCCTCCCAGACCGGGGCACGAACCCGTATCCCCTGCATCGGCAGGCGGACTCTCAACCACTGCGCCACCAGGGAGGCCCGAGTGGGGGTATCTTTTTGTGTGGATGCTTAATAAATACATTTTTATAGAAATAACATCATACTTTACACACTATTTTACAAACTGTTTTTCACCCAAACTGTGAATAATTTCTCATATTACTTAAATACTCCTCTACCTCATTCTTTGGATAACTGTCCAGAACTCTAATTTGTAGATATCTTAAAATATACAATTAAAAACAGAAAATGAAATTCATATGGCTTCAAATTTTTACTACAAAAATTTTTTTGTAAAAATACTCAGAGCTAAGTCTTTGTTACAATTTCATTTTTTACATTTAAATCTGTGTGTGACATATTTTTCTAAATACTTATCCAATAAGTCAGCATCTTTATTCATGTAAGGTAGAGGTTAAGAGCATGAACTGTGGTGTTCAGTCTGGGTTCAAATTCCAACTGCAGTGTACTAAGCAGGTGACTTCAAGCTGGAAGTGACTGCACCTAAATTTCATTCCCCTTGTCTGTAATAAATGAGAAATGATAGTCCATGTCTTCTAGACCTGCTGCAGGAAGTAAATAACAGACAACAGATAATGCTCAATAAATGTTAATTATCTGTACTTTTCCCTATTAATTCAAAATACTATCTCTATCCCATTATATACACACACACACACACACCCACACACACACACACACACACCTGTGTGTTTTTCTGAGGTTTTTATTCTGTTGCTCTGTTCTGTCTGATTACTCTTGGACCAATAGAACACTGTTTTAAGTATTTTACTTTTATAATTAGTTTCAATAAAACTGAGGTGTGCCTCTCCTCATTATACTTTTTTACATTTCTTAGCTTTTCTCATAGCATATGAGGATCATTTTTGCCAAGTTCAAAAAAACTCATGAAAATATTTATCAAAATTTCATTAAAGTTATGGTTTTCTTAATATAAAATATTCCAATCAAGAAATCACAAAATAACTCAATTTAATCCAGTCTTCTTTCATGCCTCTCTGTACCATATTATAGTTTACAAAGGCCCTGCATATTTCTCAAATGTATTCCTTTTTAAAATCTTTCCTATTGCTTTATGTTTAGGACCTACCCACATTAGATTTTCCAGCTCTTTTTGATGATATTCATTCATTCATTCATTCACTTAACAAATATCTATGGAGTACCTACTATGTGCCAGGCACTGGACTAAGAGCTTAGAACATATTTGTGAATTAAATTCACACACACACATACACACCACTGCTCTTGTGGAGTTTACATTCTAGTGGAGGGAGACAGAAAATAAAAAATAAACATGATCAATAGGCAGATAACATAATATTTCAAAATATGTTAAGTACTATGGGGAAAAAGACAAAATAAGAGGAAATCAGGAGTATTGGGGGGGATGCAATGTTAAATAGGGTGGTCAGAGTAGGCCTCATTGAGAAGGTGTCTCAAAAAAGGACATGAAAAAAGTGAGATAGAGCTGTCTACAGGAAGCATTCTAAACAGAGGTTGCAGTCAGTGCAAAGGCCCTGATGGGAAAGCATGGCCAGTACGGACAAACAAGGAGGCCATGTAAATAGGAAACCTAATGATATATGTATGGCTCTTTAAGGATAAGACTCAGTACTCATGCCAGTAGTGAAACCTTGGAAAAGGTAGCACCCACAAAGACATCCTTGAACTTCAAATGAGTCAGCAGTCTTGGTGTCTTATGAGGTGGAACCACCTTGACTGAACCATGTGTCTCTGAACCAAAGGCCCCTCTCTTATGCCTTGAAACTAGACCTCTCAAGGCGGGTCTCATACACTGCAGGACAATTAGAATCCCTGCTCCCTGCCTGCTAATTGCCAGCAACACATCCTGTCGTCGTGACAATCAAATCAACCCCAAACTTTTTCCAAAAAATTGTCAGCTGAGAAGCTCATGTGGGGCCATCAGGAATCATAATTCTAGGCAAGTCTTGCTGGCTTATTCATGACAAGGCATACTATGTTGGTAACTGAACAGGGATTCCCTATGCTTCACATACTAGCCAGATTGGCAGGAAAATTGACATTATGCTTTAAAAATGAAGTTCAGAGAGGTGAAGAATCTTGTTCAAGGCTACACATATTTGGTAAGTGGAGGAATCAGGATATAAGCCCAGACCTTCTGGCTCCTTTTACACATATATGATAATTTAACTCTTAACTGCTGTCCACAGAACAACAATCATACTATCAGCAATTCTAAGTTCACTCAGCTCATTTCAATTTAAATAAAAGCTTTCTACATAAAGAGAAGACAAAGGGAAAAAATGGGCCTAATCCTATGTAATTTGACATTATAAATAATAACATTAATAATAACTAATGGTAATTAAGTGTGTACTAAATGTCCAGTACTATGCTAACCAGCTTACCTGGATTTCTTACTTATACTTTACAATATAGGTATAGTTATGACCACCCTCTCTAAAACTTTAGAGAGGAAAGCTTAGAGAAGTAACTTGCCAAGGTCATGCAGAGAGAGAGAGGTAGAGATGGGGTTTGATACCCACAGCTACTCCTTTAACCATTAGGCTATATCACCGTGAAATAGTCATGCTTCCTTACACTTCTACAGCAGCAATTAATAAACCATACGAGAATAACTTGATATATTCTATATCAGGCTTTCACACAAAACTCCAATACAATGCCTCTTATTTTTAAATTTTCTGTACAACAAATCAGCTAGTCTAAATAACAGATCCCAGAGTGATGTCTAGAAGCTAAATTACCCCCTAATTACCATTAGAAAAGTTGTTCGGCTGAATTTAGGAACACTTGAGAGTCACTGGTTGCTTTTTGGTAACTTTTAGCACCTAAGTTATTTTTAAAAGCAAATCACACTTAAAGCTTTTTATCTGTCAGGCCATAAAGGTTTCTTGAGTGTGAAATGAGCTTTGATGAACACTACAGGTGAATTGTACCATGAATCCAGGCCATATGCTTTACATTTCCCCAGAAATACTATACACTGGAGTTTTAGCAACAAGGGACAAAATCTTGCCAATGTCTATCACTTTTTGCCAAGCACAAAATATTTGAAAAAATCTTATACCACACTGAAACAAGTCCGAATTTCCTTTTTTTCTACTAAGCCATTCAAGACATTTAATAGCCGGAATAAATCACAGAGTGTAAAATGTTTAAGTGGGAGAGTCACAGGAGAATCAGTTTTGGAGTTATTAAGAGCCAAATGAACAATAATGCTAATGACAAATTTTACCTCTCCTAAAGCACTCTCTGCCACCCAGTTCCAATTCTGAAGTTTTATCTCAAGAGTTAGAAACCAGCTCTATCATAAGTAGAAACAGATTCTCATGGAAAAATACTCTCCAAATACGTCAGCAGACAACGCTAAGGAAGACGGAAGAAAAATAAAAGAAAATTACTCAAGGAAAAAAAAAGAGCCAAAGGGACTCGAAAGATCACTCAGCCCAATCTTATCTCAATATTTTATAAGAAGGGAAAATTATATTTTCAAATGATTATACAACTTATGTGATGATTGTTTTTTAAATGATTATACAATTTGTTAGCAGCAGAAATTAGATCACTTAATATGTTTATCTGTTTGTTCATGTATATGTAATTTTAACCCCCTAACACTTCCCCAAAATTAAGATCAGCAAAACAGAAAGATATCATTAGTTAAGGAGGGAAACAAATGTATCAAAAGCCACAGCTAACAGGGCTAAGAGAGTTACTATAACAAAACATTAAATGTAACTTTGCTATTTCTGGCATCCAAAGCCAAAAAGAGAGAGAGAAGTTATAGACTCTTATTGCCTTACAAAGGTTTGTTGATTACTCTTTGTCAGGTGAGATAAGCATTTTCCTGATATTAATTTCTGGAAGGAATTTATCACTCTGTACTTCATTAGAGGGACACTGAAAATCATCCCCATTAATACCCTCCACATTGATTCTACTAAAGGTATACAGATTTCTTCCCATGGTCATTTATAAAAGTTAAGGCATGACATTAAACTGTTCCTCAGTGATGCTTTTTTCTTGCAGGTGACTGAGTTAGTATGGCCCAAGTATGCATGTTGATGCTGGTTGGCCTTAATTGCTATGAGGACAGAGTTTAGAATACAGAGATGAATACAGAGATGAATGGATGAAATGTCACTCAAATTTACTTCCTCAAACAGCAATAGCCCTGGCCTAGCTCTGGACAAGGGCTGGATCAGCCCTCACTGAGATATACTCTCTGGTGAGACCCAAAAGTGTTGGTTTTACTGGTTGACAGGATTCATACCCTTTGGTGGATATGTTTAACAAAATAATATAAAACAAGAAAGTGACAAAAGATCTTGAAAACTTTATGACACTGCAGTAATAATGTTCAGTAATGGCCTTCCTTACATAGTCTCTTCCCATACAGACTCAGGCTTGGCCATGTAACTTGCTTTGACCAATGTGATTTGTCCTCAGACCACCATGTGCCGAAGCCCAGACTAGCTTACTGGGGAACAAGAGACCACGTGGAACAGAGAGGAGGTGTCGCAGCTGAACAACCAATTTGTCAACGACCAGACATGTGAGTGAGGTTATCCTAGATCATCTAGGCCCAGCCAACTGGTCAGCTGACTGAAGAACTGCCCGGTCAACAACCAACTCATAAACAAAAATAAAATGGTGGTTGTTTTAAGCCATTACATTTTGGGGTGGTATTTATGCATCAGTGCTAACTGAAACAGATACCCACTGCAAGCAAATCCTTAAGTGAGAAAGAGATTTGAAAATATATTGGTCATTTTAATCTCTAGATTAAGTGGTTCTCTGTCCCTGGTTTGTAAGTGAGTGATGTTCCAACAATCTGTAGAAGTGCTGTACAGAATTCAAAATACATTTTCCCATAGAAACACTGACCAAAATGATGACTGAGTTCCTGGCCTGTCCACAAAGGTATATTTAACCAATAAGAAATACATTAAGGGGACTTGCCTGGTGGGACAGTGGTTAAGAATCCACCTGCCAATGCAGGGGACACGGGTTCAAATCCTGGTCCGGGAAGATCCCACATGCCGCAGAGCAACGAAGCCCATGTGCCACAACTACTGAGCGTGTGCTCTAGAGCCCGTGAGCCACAACTACTGAGCCCACACAACACAACTACTGAAGCCTGTGCGCCTAGAGCCCATGCTCCACAACAAGAGAAGCCACTGCAATGAGAAGCCCGCGCACCGCAACAAAGAGTAGCCCCCCCTCGCCGCAACTAGAGAAAGCCTGTGTGCAGCAGTGAAGACCCAACACAACCAAAAATTAATTAATTACTTAATTAATTTTAAAAAAAGAAAAAGAAATACATTAAGATGTAAAAATGTTAAGCAATCATTATAAGTAAAGTAGAAACTGCAAATGAATAAGCAAATTTAAAATATGAATGATGGTATCTGACAAAACCAAGCTCATTTTTAGATTTTTTTCTTAATTACCTAAGCCAATGGTTTCTGTGGTAAGCAACAACTGACATGGCTTCCAGTGATCCTCCATCCTGGTATTCATGCCATTGTACAATCCCCTCCCACTTGAGTGTTGGCTGGACCTAGTGACTTACTTCTAATGAATAGAATATGGCAAAGTGATGGGATGTCACTTCCATGATTAGGTTACAAAAGACTGACTTCCATCTTGCTGGTATTCTCTCTCTACTGCCTACTCAGCTTGCACACTTTGATGAAGCAAGCTGCCAAGTTGGAAAGATTCACATGGCAAGGAACTGAGGGTGGCCCTCTGGCTAACAGTCATAAGAAACTGAAGCCCTCACTCCAAAGCCTATGAGAAACTGAATCCTGCCAACCACCATATGAGCGATCTTAAAAGCAGATCCTTCCCAAATCAGGCCTTGAGGTGAGACGGCAGTCCAGTGAACATCTTGACTGCAGCCTTCTGAGAGATCCTAAAGCAAAGGATGTAGATAGGCCATGCCTGGATCCCTAACCCACAAAAAGTGTGACATAACAAATGTGTGTTGTTTTAAGCTGCTAAATTTTGAGGTTATTTGTTAACACAACAATAGATTATATATTATGGTCTCTAAACCTGTATGGGCATCAAAATCACATGAGTGGTTTCTAAGTTTTTTATGTTCAAATTTAATTCTTAAATGTTATTTTTTTTCAGTTTTATAAGTAAAAATATCCTAATTATTTTTAAATTTTTCAAAAAAAAAAACACACTTTCCTCTCCAAAAATAACCACAATATCTATTTGGAGCATAACCTTCTACATCTTTTTTATATATTGCATACTATATAATGATATCATACCATACGTATTGTTCATCAACTTGCTCTTTTCACATAAAACTATGTCTGAGACCTTTCCATGTCAATGAATGCATATATATTACATTATTCTAACTGCTTCAGAGTATTCCATAAAATGAATGAAACATAATTCATCTAATCATTTCCCTACCAAGACACATTTAAGTTGCTTCTAATTTTTTATATTATAAATAATGTTTTAGTAAATATTCTTCGACATACATGAATACAAATAAAGGATAAATACATTTTTAAAGTCGAACAGACACAGCCAAAACGTTCTCCCAAGAGGCTGCATCAATAATCACCTATTGGGCTTCCCTGGTGGCGCAGTGGTTGAGAGTCCGCCTGCCGATGCAGGGGACACGGGTTCGTGCCCCGGTCCGGGAGGATCCCACATGCCGCGGAGCGGCTGGGCCCGTGAGCCATGGCCGCTGGGCCTGCGCGTCCGGAGCCTGTGCTCTGCAACGGGAGAGGCCACAACAGTGAGAGGCCCGCGTACCGCAAAAAAAAAAAAAAAAAAAAAAAAAAAAAAATAATCACCTATTGATGCAAAATAATAGTCTAATATATAGTATTATATATGAATACATTAATAATTATTAATAGTGTATAATATAAATTTCCTCACCTTTATTAATAATATTATGTTTTTGTTATTCTTACCAATCTGATGAATAAAAAATGTTATTTCACTTTTAATCGTATTTTATTACAATCTAATAACCTTAAAAAAGCATGTGGATTTCATTTTCCTGCACACAAGTGAATCATTACCACAAGTATCATCATACAGGTCTTCCAGGACATGGGGAGTTTTTTAATTTTTATGGATAAAAGAAAAAGAGATATCTTCCTCAGGTAATTTACATGTGTTGAAAGATACAGATGAAGGAAAGGAGTTATTTTAAAAGATAAGTACATAAGTAAACCATGGACAGTGGGAGGAGAATGGGGTGTGCAGCCTGAGATGTGAATGGTAAGAGGTGAAATGGACAGACTGGGAGAAGTGTGGTGTTGACCTGTGAAAGATATTTGTTATCTTAAAACTGTGGACCTTGAAAATACCTATATTTGTTTCTTGGGAGTATAGCTGTCTGTATCAATGATCTATGAATTGAGTCTTCTGAAGAAATTATGTGCTCAAATAAAACCCAGTAAGAGCACCTTTTTCTTTGATATCTGAAAGGAAGATGAAATATAATATTTCTAATATCACAGCAGTTCTTCAAGGTACATACTATTCTCATTTTATAGCTGGGGAAATGAGGCTTGGAGCAATGAGTAAGTTTGCCCAACTTTACAGTCAATAACCAGCAAAGCAGAGGCTTGAACCCAAGGATATCTGGTACCAACACCCTCACTCTTTCCACCAGGCTCTTCTGCCTCTAAACAGTCAGAAGAACTTGGCCCTGATGCTGGTTTGTCATCATTCATGTTGTGTGATCTGGGGAATGCCATTTTTTGGACCTAGATTTCCTTCTCTTTGGAAGAAAGGGGTAGAATCAGATAATCTATGGGGTTTCTTCCAAATCTAACATTCTTGGACTCTATTTACTATATCCTGGATTACAAAGTTGAATTAGTGCAATACAGAGAGAAAGAAAGCGTTCGTCTAAAGGTTAATTTAGCGTAGCAAATGGGCCTTTTAGAGACACGGTTCCAGGAAGAAATTTCTTGCTCCCTTAGGAGCAAGAAATCATAAGTTTGAGGATGGGAAGCAGAGCAGGACAAGGAGGCCATCTCTAGGAGACTGTTCCAGAAAGTGTGAAGTTTCAAGAAGCCTTTGACATTCAGTGGGATGAAATATGGTTCATAGTCAAGCTCATAATAAGAAGAGAATGTGAGAGAGAGTTAGAAGGGAAGACTGAAAGGACTAACTTTTTGAAAGTCTGACTAAAACTCATTTAATCTACACTTGTTTTCATAGAGCCAGTTTTTCAATTACTATTATCTATTTGGAACTGTTTCCTAGAGTAAATATGAAATCTCCCCTTATGCATAGTTGGAAACTGGAAATTAAGGATGAGAAAATGATACCATGTTTAGTGTAAGAAAAAGGAAAGGCATAGATCATCTCTTTTAATGTAACAGTTTTTTCTCACTATAAAAATAATATATATATATTACAGGAAATTGGAAATAGAAATTATTTTAAAGATTTCTTAAAATTCCATCACCTCATCATATAGGTGTGTTTCGTTTTAGTTCTTTTGCTATGCACATGTTTTTCAAACAAAAACGGAATTCTATCACACATGCAGTGTTTAGCTTATATTTTAATTCAATATTACAAAAAGAGCGTTTTCTCAAGTCATTACAAATTCTTGAAAAATAGCATTTTTAATGGCTGTATGATGTTCTGCATTTTGGATGTGTCATGATTTATTAAACCATTCTCCTGGTGGGGGACAGAAGACAATAAACTATATTTAAAATGGATAACCAACATAGACCTACTGTATCGCACAGGGAACTCTGCTCAATATTATGTAACAACCTAAATGGGAAAGGAATTTGAAAAAGAAAAGACAAATGTATATGTATAACTGAATCACTTTGCTGTACACCTGAAACTATCACAACACTGTTAATCAACTATACTGCAATATAAAATAAAAAGTTAAAAAAAAAAAAGACCACAAACTTATGTGTCAAAGAAGTGAGAGATGTCAAAGAACTCTAGGATTTAGTGTTCTAGTTACCTGTTGCTATGTAACAAACTACCCCAAAACTCAGTGACTTAAAACAATGCAGTTTATTTCCTTTCATGAATCTGTGATTTGGGCAGGGCTTGGGTGTGGGAGGTAGCATCAGCTGGGCTGGGTCAACAGCCGGGGGCTAGAATCACCTGAAGCCTCTCTCATTTAATGTCCGGCAATTAAAGCTGGCTGTTAGCTGAGACCTTACCTGGCCCTGTCAGCTCCAATACCTAGACGCAGCTTTTCCTTGTAGCCTGGACCTCCCTACAACATAGTGGCTTGGGTTCCAAGAAGCTGTATCACATTTTCAAACCTAGCCTCAGAAGTCACGTGCATCCCTTCTGCCATACCCTATTAGCTAGAAGTGAAACTAAAGGCCATCCCACACTCAAAAGTAGTTTAGGCTCCACCTTTCGATGGGAGGAGTGTCAAAGAAAGTGTGGGTTTGTTTTAAAACCACCACTTTTGGGTGCTCTCATAAAACCCTCACACTGGAGTCTTTTCCTGAAGCCACACTTCTTGGCCCAGGGAGTGTGCATTCCTCTCCTACTCAGCTTAGGTCAACCTTTAGGCTTCCTGGAGCAGAGAGCTGAGGACTCCACAAATGGACCTGACTCGGTGTTGACCGTGGTTCTTCAATCCAGAGCCACAAAGCAGGAAGGATCTTGTCTCAGAGGTGTAAGCTTCTCCCTATCTTACCCCACAACTATTCCTGCCACTCCACAAAGTTCCAGGTTTTAGTTCCCACTCCTCCAGGAGCTTTCTCCAGTCCTATCAAGTTAAGTTCACAGATCCAACTGCTGGGGCAGCCATGACACAAACTGAATCATAAGCTCATGACCCCCACTCTGCTGAGCACCACTCTTCACCCAAGCAGACCTTCCTAAGGCCCCAGGCTTCACCACACCCATGGTCAAGTTGACTCCAGCCAGCAGAGCTGTCCTCCTACAACTTCTCCTCTCTTCTCCACTAGAGGACTAGTGAGGCTGGTGAGTTGAGCCTGATCCCTAGGACAAGCTCTGCATATGCAATTCTTCCTTCTAGACCCTTCAGACTCTTATCCTAGCCAGCAATCCCTCCCAGGGACCTGTGCAAGAACCAGATCTCTTCCCATTCCTCCCTGCAAGCAGGCAGGTGACTCAGAGTGGTGTCCAAAGGGGAAGTGCCCATCACCTCAGACTAGCTAGAACTCCTCATCTGCAGCCTTTTCCCAAAGATTTCAGGCTTTGTGAGGGTCCTAAGGGGTGGGTCCTAAAGGCAGCAGATTGGGTCGGGGGGTATGGTGAGCAGGTCTGAGGGAGAAGCCACAAACCAGGTGCAGGAGGCAGCTGGTGGAAGGAAATGGGGCAGGGGAAGTGGGAGACATAGGCTGAGGGGAAGAGGCATAGAAAGTTTACAGAGAAGCTAAAATCTGAGGTGTATCCTGAAGGAAGAATAGAAACTATCACATCAGCATTACCACCCTTCATAATCCCAGCTTGTTTATGATAAGCCAAATCTGCTTTGAACTATGCTAATAGACTTTGGTTAACTCACTTTAAAAGCTCTTCACCTCAGGAGAGGATAATTGTGAATCTACCTTTCAAAAGTAAGCAATATAACTGAGGATTCAAACTTATAAATCCATTGGTCACAGAAGATTTTTCCTAGTCAAAAAATAAAAGCATTTGACATAAACAAGATCCAAAAGCACATTAAAAGGATCATACACCATGATCAAATGGGGTTTATCCCAGGAATGCAAGGATTCTTCAATATATGCAAATCAATTAATGTGATAAACCATATTCACAAACTGAAGGAGAAAAACCATATGATCATCTCAACAGATGCAGAAAAAGCCTTCGACAAAATTCAACACCCATTTATGATAAAAACCCTCCAGAAAGTAGGCATAGAGGGAACTTTCCTCAATATAATAAAGGCCATATATGACAAACCCACAGCCAACATCGTTCTCAATGGTGAAAAACTGAAATCATTTCCTCTAAGATCAGGAACAAGACAAGGTTGTCCACTCTCACCATTGTTATTCAACATAGTTTTGGAAGTTTTCACCACAGCAATCAGAGAAGAAAAAGAAATAAAAGGAATACAAATCAGAAGAGAAGAAGTAAAGCTGTCACTGTTTGCAGATGATGTGATACTATACATAGAGAATCCTAAAGATGCTACCAGAAAACTACTAGAGTTAATCAATTAATCTGGTAAAGTTGCAGGATACAAAATTAATGCACAGAAATCTCTTGCATTCCGATACACTAATGATGAAGAATCTGAAAGAGAAATTAAGGAAACACTCCCACTTACCATAGCAACAAAAAGAGTAAAATACCTAGGAATAAACCTACCTAAGGAGACAAAGAACCTGTATGCAGAAAACTATAAGACACTGATGAAAGAAATTAAAGATGATACAAAAAGATACCATGTTGTTGGATTAGAAGAATCAACATTGTGAAAATGACTATACTACCCAAAGCAATCTACAGATTCAATGCAATCCCTATCAAACTACCACTGGCATTTTTCACAGAACTAGAACAAAAAATTTCACAATTTGTATGGAAACACAAAAGACCCAGAATAGCCAAAGCAATCTTGAGAAAGAAAAATGTATCTGGAGGAATCAGGCTCCCAGACTTCAGACTATACTACAAAGCTACAGTAATCAAGACAGTATGGTACTGGCACAAAAACAGAACTATAGATCAATGCAACAGGATAGAAAGCCCAGAGATAAGCCCACGCACATATGGTCAACTTATTTTTGATAAAGGAGGCAAGAATATACAATGGAGAAAAGACAGCCTATTCAATGAGTGGTGCTGGGAAAACTGGACAGCTACATGTAAAAGAATGAAATTAGAACACTCCCTAAAACAATACACAAAAATAAACTCAAAATGGATTAAAGACCTAAATGTAAGGCCAGACACCATAAAACTCGTCGAGGAAAACGTAGGCAGCACACTCTATGACATAAATCACAGCAAGATCCTTTTTGACCCACCTCCGAGAGAAATGGAAATAAGAACAAAAATAGACAAATGGGACCTAATGAAACTTAAAAGCTTTTGCACAGCAAAGGAAACCATAAACAAAACAAAAAGAAAACCCTCAGAGTGGGAGAAAATATTTTCAGATGAACCAACTGACAAAGGTTTAATCTCCAAAATTTACAAGCAGCTCATGCAGCTCAATATCAAAAACACAAACAACCCAATCCAAAAATGGGCAGAAGACCTAAACAGACATTCTCCAAAGAAGATATACAGATTGCCAACAAACACATGAAAGGATGCTCAACATCACTAATCATTACAGAAATGCAAATCAAAACCACAATGAGGTATCACCTCATACCAGTCAGAGGTTTTGGACTTCTGGCACATGTTCCCTTCTACTGGGCTCCAATCCATTTCCACACAGTAACTAGAGTGTTCTTTTAAAAAACACTCATCAAAAAATCTACAAACAATAAATGCTGGAGAGGGTGTGGAGAAAAGGGAACCCTCTTGCACTGTTGGTGGGAATGTAAATTGATACAGCCACTATGGAGAACAGTATGGAGGTTCCTTAAAAAACTAAAAATATGACCCAGCAATCCCACTACTGGGCATATAGCCTGAGAAAACCATAATTCAAAAAGAGTCATGTACCACAATGTTCACTGCAGCTCTATTTATAATAGCCAGGATATGGAAGCAACCTAAGTGTCCATCGACAGATGAATGGATAAAGATGTAGCACATATATACAATGGAATATTACTCAGCCATAAAAGGAAATGAAATTGAGTTATTTGTAGTGAGGTGGATGGACCTAGAGACTGTCATACAGAGTAATACCGTATGCTAACACATATATATGGAATCTAAAAAAAAAAAAAGGTTCTGAAGAATGTAGGGGCAGGACAGGAATAAAGATGCAGATGTAGAGAATGGACTTGAGAATATGGGGAGTGGGAAGGGTAAGCTGGGACGAAGTGACAGAGTGGCATAGCCATATATACACTACCAAGTGTAAAACAGATAGCTAGTGGGAAGCAGCCACATAGCACAGGGAGATCAGCTCGGTCTTTGTGACCACCTAGAGGGGTGGGATAGGGAGGGTGGGAGGGAGATGCAAGAGGGAGGAGATTGAATGTTCCAGGAAGGAGACACACTCCCCCACATTCTACCTTTTTGTATCTCTCAGTTACAAAGAAAGTTTTACCTATTGGTCTCTGATTTTTCTAAAGTAAACCTTCAGAATATTATTTTTGGATGATTATATTTTGGATCAACTTTTTCATCCAGGAGCCTAAGAAAGCTTTTTTCTTTGAACCTTTTTTTTCTGTTTCAAAAGTTTCAGACTTCATGGTTTGGATTTCATTCCAAGTTCAGACTGCTCAGAGGCCCAGTGGGATCACAACTTGGCAAAATATATCCCTTTTCCTAAAACTAAGCAACTGTTACAAACATCTGAGCTTCCACACTGGTGCTGTTGAAAGGGCATTTTCCTATCCCAAAGGCAAACCCCTGCTGGGCTGTGGGTAGAGGGAGCGAGCTGGGGAGCCAGACCCAGCTGAAACCCTTTTCATCCCCACCACCTTTTTATCCACCCCCCACCTCCCCGGATTTGCTGGGTCTGTCATTTCAGACTAAGTCATATAGACAAATTCAAAGTTCAATCAGGGACATGGACAAGAAAAGACAAAAAAACACTCATTCTTCTCATCAAGATCTTTTCCCAGATTTGGGGATATTGCTTGGCACACACAGTAGGCACCCAATAAAGTTTACTGAAGAGAAAGAAAGAGAGAGAGAGAAGAGGAGGAGAAGGGAGGGAAGGAGGGAGGGAGGGAGGGAGGGAGGGAAGGAGAGAGGGAGGGAGGGAGGGAAGGAAGGAAGGAAGAGAGGGAGGGAGGGAGGGAGGCAAAGAAACAAACGAAGAAGGAAGCAAAGAAAGGGAGGGAAGGAGGGGGAAAGATAAAAGAGAGGGAGAGAAGGGAGAGAAAGGAAGAAGGGGAAGAAAAATATTCTGAAATGATTTGAATAAACATTTATATACGTATATATACCGTATTTTATAAGAAATTAATTATAAACAAAGCTGAGGACTTAATATGCAGCTAGCACTGTGCTAAACTGCATTACACACATTAACACAAACCTCATGATAACACCATGAGGCAAGAGCCATTATTAACCCCATTTTACTGATGAGGAAACTAAGCTTAGAGAGATTAAGTAACTTGTCCCAATCCCAAAACTAGCAAGTGTGAGGCCGGAATTTGAGTCGGATCTGATAAGAGTTTGATTCTTTCCTTTCCTGTTTCTCCTTTCTTTTTTCTTTCCTCTGCTATTCCTCCTCAGGGTCCCAGAACACTTTGTTTCTCCTTTTCTCATTCTTTATAAGGGTGATAGCCAATTCAGGTCATGGGCACACAGGTGTAAGCCTTAGCAATAAAGCAATCACATGGCTCATAGAGCTCACTCACCAGAACCTGGGTTTGCCATCTCAATAGGCTATGTGGGCTGACAAAGAGCCAGACTGGCTCGTACATGACAAAAGTGAGGGAGCAGCACTCTAGAGAAAAGAAATAGTATTGCAAAGAAATAGTATTAAGGCAAGAAGGAACATTCCAGGAAATGAAAGGACCCAATATGGCTCCAGTGACATGAGCAGTGAGATCAGAGGGAGCCAGGGGCCACCATGATAAAGATTTTACCCGGAGCACAATAGAAGACCACTGAAGAGTTTTAAGCAGATGAGTAATATGGCACCATATTTTTTTAAAATATGTTTTGTTTGTTTGTTTTTGTGGTACACAGGCCTCTCACTGTTGTGGCCTCTCCCGTTGCGGAGCACAGGCTCCGGACATGCAGGCTCAGTGGCCATGGCTCATGGGCCAAGCCGCTCCGCGGCATGTGGGATCCTCCCAGACCGGGGCACGAACCCTTGTCTCCTGCATTGGCAGGCGGACTCTCAACCACTGCGCCACCAGGGAAGCCCTGAGTGTTTTTTTTTGTTTGTTTGTTTTTTTTGCGGTACGCGGGCCTCTCACTGTTGTGGCCTCTCCCGTTGCGGAGCACAGGCTCTGGATGCGCAGGCCCAGCGGCCATGGCTCACGGGCCCAGCCGCTCCGCGGCATATGGGATCCTCCCAGACCGGGGCACGAACCCGTATCCCCTGCATCAGCAGGCGGACTCTCAACCACTGCGCCACCAGGGAGGCCCCTGAGTGTTTTTTAAAAGAACACTCTAGTTACTGTGTGGAAATGGATTGGAGCCCAGTAGAAGGGAACATGTGCCAGAAGTCCACATAAAAGCCCTTGACCAATCACTCAACAGGCCTTCTCACCTTTGTTTGATGCTAAGGACATCAAAATGATCCAGGTCTGATCCCTGTCCTCTAAGAGCTTTCAGTCTAGAAAAGGAGAGAGACACATAAATAAAGTACCCGGTACTGTAATAGGGGCAGTGGTGGCAGAAAGACCAGAGTAGGGATCAGAGGATACTCCACTAAGGAAGAAAGATTTGTCTGAGCTGGGTCTTAATGAATACAAGCTCTGCAGGTGAATAAGATGGGAAAGGCATTCCAGGCAGAGAGCACAGCATGGAGAAAAGCATGGAAGCATAAAATGGCATGCTCCATTTAGGAAAATCTGATAAAGTTCTGTATGGCCAGAGCATAGGATCAGGGTGAGAGAGAAAAGGCAGTAGTGAGGATGGTGGGGGTCTAGGGCCCAACCCCAGACCTAGAAAGACACTACGTTATCTAGCAGGGACTGTACTTTTTCTGAGGGAATGGGGAACCATGGATAATTATTGAGCAAGGAGATTTTCCTTTTAATATGATCACTCTTGATGAGGGGTAGGGGATAGCCTAGAAGGGAGAAACACTGGGGGTCCATTATAAGGGAGAAACATAAACCATCAGTCTCTAATCAAGGTGACCTGAGATCCACTAAACATTACAATCCAGTTTTGAGCAGCTGCTCTCAGTCCATGGCTTCTCACACGCCAGATGCCACTGGGCATGCTCAGCTCAGAGCAACCTTCTCAGTCCTACTAGCAGCCAGAGAAACCCAGGAAGAGAGAGTATCCCAGGAAACCACAAAGGAGCTCTGGTGCAAACCTAACTCAGAATAAATCTAAGAGTCCTGTGTCGCTTCCACTCCATAAACCCATCCCAAGGTAGCTTTACTGTCTGCAGAGCCCCTCCAAGTTTCATCCCCTGAGGCCTCTGGGGTGGCTCATTTCCTTATCTTTCTGCTCTTTTCTAAGCTCAGTGTGGTATGGTGGAAAAAACACAATTTTGCCTAGGAGATCAATGATTTGGATTCCAAAGTCCCAGTTCTTATTAACTAGTCTCCATCCCCGGGCCTCAGTTTCTCCATTTGTAGGCCTACCTCCCTCAAAGAAGGATGAGAATGGGTTCTATAGAATCTCAAGTACCATTAAAGTAGAAGAAATCCTCCTCCTGCCTCAGAACATTTTTGTACTGGATTTTAAATTAACTGCCTGATATAGAGATGGCTGTTTCCTTCAGCCCAGAGTGAGGGTGTTCAGTCAGAGCCATTGCTGTACAAACCACAGAAGTTTCCAGAAGAGCAGTTCTGGGACATGGGGCTCACCAGAGTTGTTCTAATACTTCCCCTTCAGTTCACAGTGAAGACCATTTAAGCCTCATGACAAAGAAGGGACAGGCCAGGTCTCTTCAACCAGGTCCTTTGCAACTTAGGTGGCTGTCCCATCTTCCAGTTCCAAGGACCCAGCTGTGTAGAACCCTGCCTTCCTGAGACAGAGATGGGCCAAGGGTAGTTCTACAAAGGGTGGTGGACTGCCCTGCAAGAAGAAGGAAAATGGTGTCTGAGAACAACCAGGCATTGTTTGCCCTCCCCACCCACCCCCCACCCCCTGCCCGGGGTCTGGCAGGGCTGAGCCTGAGTGGGCAGAGGAGCAGCATGGAGGCTCTGGCAACATGGGGGGGCAGCCTCTGCTGTGGGGAGGGGAGCATGGAGTTCTGTGTGACAGCTGGGCTTACAATGTGGGCATTGTTCCCTCCCCGAGTTGCATCTGTTCCCCTAAGGGCGGAGGACAGAGAAGAACAGAGTTGGGAGCAGCTGCCAGGGCCCTGGAAGAAAGCTCATGTGCTGCCTGGCTAGAGGAAAGGGAAATATTAAATGTTCCTGTGGCGGCCCACCCATAAGCCAACCTGACAAAGGTTAGAGATGCAGCAGAAGAGTACCAACTCCCTCTGCCACAGACCTCTCCCCACCCCAGTTTCTTTGATTCTTTCTCTTATTTCAGTCATTTCATACCATGCTGTGCTTTGCCTGCTACTGTCATTTTACTTTTTTTACTTTTTACTATCTAAGCATTTCTTTTGTACACTTCAGTATTTCCCTAAGTACCTTTCTATAACATATTATGCCTATTATATTGACCTTTAAAATCATAAAATTCAATTATGGTGCACTCAAACCTGTGTATACTCATTACATCATTGATGATTCTATATTTTGAAAAGAAATTTGATGATATGGATCAAGAAGAGTAAATAAATGTCTGTCCCCTTTCAGCTGAAATAAACATGTCTGAGTATGCTATGTGCTAATATTTATGTGATTTCTCATTAATCCTCACTAAAATCCTACCAGCTATGAAGTAGCATAAATAAAGTTTACAGGTGAGAAAACTGTAGGTCAATAACATTAAGTGATTTGACCAAGACCACACAGGTAGTAGATCAAAGATCAATCCCATGTCTTCTAACTCTAAATCCAGTGCTCCTTCCATGGTGCCAGTCTTCCCACGTCACCCAGTAATCCCACTCTGGGAGATCTATGCTGAGGAATTTTGCTTTTTAATTTTAAAATCAAAGGTAAAAAGTGTTCACTACACTGTTGAAGATAACTGGAAGCAATCTAAATATGCAACTACAGAAGAATAGTTAAGCAAATTGTGACAAATTCACTAGAAACAATATTACTCAACCATTAGAAATTAAAATTTTATAGATAACTGCAACATAGAAGCTTTTCATAACCGAAAAATGTGTATGTATATTGTGATGGCAACTGTGTGCAAGTGTACCGATGTAAATAAGGACAAGCAGGGCATCTGGCAAAATGAAAGCACTGTTCACAGGAAAGTAGAATCCTGGGTAAATTTTTCCTTACAAGTGTCTTTCAATGCCATTATGATGTCTTAATAATAAATAAGCTTATAATATCCTTGCCGATTTTTTAATGCCAGATACCTGTGCTTTCCCAAATTTTGTTTTATCTGCTGATTTAAATACATTTAATTTTGCTTTACAGAAACAAACATAAAATGAAAATTTTCTTCAAACTAAGATTTTTTAATTCCATATTTTCTTTGGGTTCTTTTATAATTTATAACTTTCTCTGTGGGGATCTTAGAATATATCAAAATCAAGCCAATGTCTGTAATTGCCACTGGCTTTGACTGTGCTAATTATGCTGTAACAACCGTTTGGCGTTCAGCCACGCTGGGAAAAGAGGAAGAGACAACAGCAGAAAATAATCAGGACCTTGCCTGAGCTTCACAGCAGCCTGGGGACTTGGGAAGAAAGGTGCCTGCTCCGTCACAGGGTCACTTTCTCGCAGTGCCTCAGCTTCTCCCAGCCTCTAAAGATTTTGAGATTTCCGGTGTTTTCAGAAACTATTTGACCACAAGGAGCAGGAATCCACTTAGACTAGCTCAAATTATGTGGGAGTTGATTATAAGATTACTGAAGATACCCAAGACACTCCCAAAGCACAGGAAGTTAGCCTGGCCTTGTGGGACTTGCAAGCCATGGAACCCAGGACTTGGGCTCTGCTTCTTTCTCCCTTCTCTCTTCTCAATCTTTCTCTCTCTCCCTCCCCACTTCCCTTTTCTCTCTGGCCTGGATCCTGCTCCTCACTCAACAACTCACAGGAGATGCAACCCCAGTCAGCCACCCCTTTATAAGATTCTGATACCAGCATTTTCCTCACTTTCTCAGGCCCAGCTTCCTCTGCTCCCTCCCCAACTCTTGCCTCATCCCCTCTGAAAACATCAGGTTCTGTCACAATAAACAGGGTCCCAGTCTAACAAGAACAAAGATTTAGCAAGAAGAATGCTCAGTGCAAACCCCAAAGGGGAGGTGGTTGGTCAAGGAGGCTAATACAAGGACACCCATCCTATCAGAAGAAACCAAGATTGGGCAAAAAGTCAGGAGCTGATAAAATACCCAGGGCAACAATTTAGGGGAAAGAAAAACAATATTTATCCTCAAAGTAAACAGCAAAATAAGTCAGTAAACTGAACAGGTTCATGGTTAAGTTGGTGGCAAGAGTTCTTAGGGTGTGCTGGCCTGAGGCTGCAGTGCTAGGGATACCATACGATGCTGACTTCGCCAGCTCAGGCTTCAACAAAGAGGTAAAAGCAATAAAAAGGGAAACATGGGTGTATATTAGGCAGCATCAAATGAGCAAAGATGACAAAACAGGAGTTAGGAAACTTGACTCTGCCACTAATTTGCTAACTTAACTTGTGTAAGTCATTCTCCTCTTTGGGCCTCAGTTTCCCCATCTATAATGTGAAGAGACTGAACTAAAGAACACTTGAGGCCCCTCCAGCAATGACCCTCGAGGCAGTGGTGTGCTGAAGTCAGCTCTTACTGGATCACTAAAACCAACTGTTAAGTTTGGGAGAATTTTGTGAATTTGTTGTTAAATAGCTATTATAAAAAAATTAGTTACATACATTTACAATTAAATAAATCATATTAAAAGCCAAGAGTAAAAATACTCAAAACTTATCACTTCCTAATTATTTTACTACATATTACTATTATCTATGCCAGTGGTCAGCTAACTTTTTCTGTAAAGGGACAGATACTAAATATTTTAGGCTTTGAGGGCCACAAACAGTCTCTGTCACGTATTGTTCTACTTTTTAAAAAATCCTTTAAAAATGTAAAAACCAATCTTAGTTGATGGACTGCACAAAAACAGGCCCTGTGACAGATCTGGCCTACAGGCCATAATTTGCCAACCAATGATCTATGCTCCTGAGGTTATTTAACATCTATTTCACTTACATGGTAGAAATACTATATAATTGTGTGCTACTGAGAATCTCTTCCCAACTCCATGTTCAATGATTTCACACTGGCAGCTTAAAATTGGCAATTGTGGGAGTATTTACACTATGGAAATGGGCAAACGCTGCAAACTAGGGCTTCTTTTCTTGGAGAACCTACTGTTAAACATTTATCAGCACTCCACTGCCCTGAGGTCTCAGTAGGAGAGAATTACAGGAAACTAAAGTGCTTTACCAACTCACTTGGAAAATCCAGACAGAGAAACAGAATGAACAGGGGCAATGCAGTCCATGGACTCAGAGGAAAAGAAAGGCTGAAGGATACACACCCCTGCATCCCTGGACATGGCTTAGTCAAAAGGTGGTCCTTTACGACTACCCTCAGCATTCAGGCTTGCTTTTCTGTGCCTGAGACTTATCCTATTTTTCTCTTCCTTCACTTTGAAAATGCTGTTTCTGTTCTTGCTGCTGCCCTGGACAGTAAGAGAGCTGCTGAAGTCTGCCCAGAAGCTGCTAGAGACAGACACTGTACAAAGGGTTCACGACTGTCAGGGAGCTGAGAAGATGCCAAAGGGAGAGGGACTTTTATGTGGAACAGCCACCTCTGCTATTCTGGTGTGGATTGGGGGCTTCTCTTAAAATAGAACAATAAGCGTGCAAGTCTAGACTAAGCAGCAATTTTGGCTTTAGGAAAAACTGATACCCAGCAGGAATGAGGATAAGCCAGAGAAAGTTTGTTTTCAGCAATTTGGGCTCAATTGGGCAGGAAAAGTGTCTGGCAAGGAACAAAGACACAAGCAAAACCAGGAGTAAGTCTTCAGGGCATTTGTGAGGTGACCCTCCTATAAATTCCCAGACTGTAAACACTGCCTTTGGGGAAATGAGCTGCAGCCTTCACAGTTCTGGAATAAATTGTCTCTGTGCCCTACACCTCTCTCTAAGCCCCAGGGAAAATCCACCCTGGGCATTTATTCCACCTCTTACCCCCCTGCTCTGCTTCTCCCAGCTAATCAAAAGAGAAACCGATGGAAACCAGAAAAAAGTAGCATCTTACCCCAACTCCCAGTTTCCTAATCCAAATAATAAAAAATGCTGGGGAAGTGGAAGGGAGGAGAGAGCAAGGTTTGGTGGGGGTGGCAGAAGAAGACAGAGGTGGTTAGAGACAGCTGCATAGACAGAGGCACTCTTGAACTGACCCTTGAAGGAACAGGCAGAGAGTAAAAGGAAAGGGTATTTCAGACAAAGGCAGTGGAGCACGAAAATGCAAGATACGGTTGTTACATTTAAAGGGGCTCAAAGTCATTAGTCACAGGAGAAACTCAAGTTAAAAACCACAGTGTGAGCTAGAAAGCCACAAAGAGAACATAACTCCCACCCCAACAATGAGAAAAAGCCAGACAATCTGTAAAATCGTAACTTCCCTTGAACCCCTCAGAGAGCTGAGGTTACAAGGCAACCAGGAGAACTGAATTCCAAAGACTGACCATCCCCACCAGAGAGAGACAAGACACAAGAGCTATTCCACCTATGCCAGAGTTTCTTTGGAGGAAGAGGGTAACAAAAGAGTTTACATTATAACAAATTCTTAAAAGCCGGGTATGGGTTGGCATGAAGTTAAGAATCCCCGGGAGCCCCAGACACAAGAGGAGTTCACATTCCCAAACTCTTTTCCACAATCTCTACCAGGTACTCAGAAAAAGACTGAGGCAGGCAGGAGAGCTGACAGAGCCCACATTGGCCCACAGGCACAAAACCCCACACATTTTCCAGAACATTCTCTCATAAGAAACCAAAGCCTTGGGCTTCCCTGGTGGTGCAGTGGTTAAGAATCCACCTGCCAATGCAGGGGACACAGGCTTGAGCCGTGGTCTGGGAAGATCCCACATGCCGCGGAGCAACTAAGCCCGTGCTCCACAACTACTGAGCCTGCACTCTAGAGCCCGCGAGCCACAACTACTGAGCCCACGTGCCACAACTACTGAAGGCTGCGTGCCTAGAGCCCGTGATCCACAATGAGAGAACCCACCACGATGAGAAGCCCACACACCACAATGAAGAGTAGCCCCTGCTTGCCACAACTAGAGAAAGTCTGCCCACAGCAATGAAGACCCAACACAGCCAAAAATTAATTAATTAATTAATTAATTAATTAATTAATTTAATTTATTTAAAAAAGAAAAAGAAACCAAAGCCTTAAGTCACTAGTGGAAAGGTAGGCAACCCTCCCACTCCCAAGGCCCAGGCAAAGATCCACTGTCTGCAGAAGGGGTAGAAACACAGTCACCTGCCTCTGAGGAAGAAGTAGGAAACCTCTCTCACCCCATGGTGACCTTTGCACTGAGTAACAAGCAACAGCACTCTTCTGCTGGGGAACAGCAGAAAACCCTCCTGCAAACCAGTCCTTGATAATAGTTACCATTATACACCCTACCAGAATAACTAAAATTCATAAGACTGATGATGCCAAGAACTGGCAAGGATGCAGAACAACAAGAACTCTCCTGGTAATAGTGAAAATTGATGGCACCACTTTGGAAACTATTGGGTACTACCTCCTAAAGATAAACCATGAGTATATCCTATGACCCAACAATCTGACTTCTGGTATTTATCCAAGTGAAATGAGTATATATGTGAGACAATGGCATATAAAAGAGCATTCATGGCAGAATTATTTGAAATAGCCCAAAACTGTAAGCAACCGAATAATCCCCAACAGTATTACATATAAGTTGTATAACTGTAGTTTCTTCAAACAGTGGGTTGAATACTATACAGCAATGATAATGAACAAACTACTGCTACTTGCAACACAAATAATCACTATGTTGGGGAAAAGAAGCCAGTTTAGAAAAAAATCCATGAGTTCATTTATATGAAGTTCAAAAACGGGCAAAAGTAATACATGGAAGAGAAATCAGATAGCAATTACCCTTTGGAGGGTAGTAAAAGGATGGGAGGAGGAGGGGGGCTTCCAGGGTCCTGGCAATGTCCTACCTCTTGATCTGTTTCTGGTTACACAGGTCCACACTGTGAAAATACATCTCTCATAAGAAAGAAGACAGAAGGCAGGTGAAACTGGAGCCAGAACATGGAAGGGCCTTGAGGTCCAAACCAACGGGTTTAGCCTTTGTTCCACAGCAAAGGAGTGCCACCAAAGGCACTTTTTTTTTTTTTAGATAATTGTAGATTCATACACAGCTGTAAGAAATAGTACAGATATATCCTATATATCCTTCATCCAGTTTCCCCCAATGTTGACATTCTCCAGACCTACAGTACAGTCTCACAACTAGGAAAATGACATTGATACAATCCACCCACCTTATTCAAATGTCATCAATTTCACATGAACTCATTTGTGTTTGTACGTGTGTTTACTCCCATGTAATTTTATTGCATGCGACTACCATCACAGTCAAGATACAGAACACCCTTTTATGGAATGGTTAAACAAATGGTGGCACATCTATACCATGGAATACTACTCAGGAGTAACAGGAAACAACTTATATACACACAGGGAACTAAGCCTAGTGGAAAAAAAGCCTATCTAAAAAGGTTACAGAGAGGACAGACAGCAGATGCAAGAAGAACTACAATTTTGCAGCCTGTGGAAGAAAAACCACATTCACAGACAGACAGACAAAATGAAACGGCAGAGGACTTTGTACCAGATGAAGGAACAAGATAAGACCCCAGAAAAACAACTAAATGAAGTGGAGATAGGCAACCTTCCAGAAAAAGAATTCAGAATAATGATAGTGAAGATGATCCAGGACCTCAGAAAAAGAATGGAGGCAAAGATCGAGAAGATGCAAGAAATGTTTAACAAACACCTAGAAGAATTAAAGAACAAACAAACAGAGATGAACAATACAATAACTGAAATGAAAAATACACTAGAAGGAATCATTAGCAGAATAACGGATAAGTGACCTGGAAGACAGAATGGTGGAATTCACTGCCGTGGAAGAGAATAAAGAAAAAAGAATGAAAAGAAATGAAGACAGCCTAAGGGACCTCTGGGACAATATTAAATGCAACAACATTCACATTATAGGGGTCCCAGAGGAAAAGAGAGAAAGGACCCGAGAAAATATTTGAAGAGACTACAGTTGGAAACTTCCCTAACATGGGAAAGGAAACAGCCACCCAAGCCCAGGAAGCGCAGAGAATCCCAGGCAGGAAAAACCCAAGGAGAAACACTCCGAGACACACAGTAATCAAACTGGCAAAAATTAAAGACAAAGAAAAATTATTGCAAGCAGCAAGGGAAAAATGACAAATAACATACAAGGGAACTCCCACAAGGTTAACAGCTGATTTCTCAGCAGAAACTCTACAAGCCAGAAGGGAGTGGCATGATACATTTAAAGTGATGAAAGGGAAGAACCTACAACCAAGATTACTCTACCCAGCAAGGATCTCATTCAGATTTGACAGATAAATCAAAAGCTTTATAGACAAGCAAAAGCTAAGAGAATTCAGCACCACCAAACCAGCTCTACAACAAATGCTAAAGGAACTTCTCTAAGTGGGAAACACAAGAGAAGAAAAGGACCTATAAAAACAAACCCATAACAATTAAGAAAATGGTAACAGGAACATACATATCGATAATCACCTTAAACGTGAATGGATTAAATGCTCCAACCAAAAGACACAGGCTTGCTGAATGGATACAGAAACAAGACCCATGTATATGCTGTCTACAAGAGACCCACTTCAGACTTAGGGACACATACAGACTGAAAGTGAGGGGATGGAAAAAGGTATTCCATGCAAATGGAAATCAAAAGAAAGCTGGAGTAGCAATACTCATATCAGATAAAATAAACTTTAAAATGAATGTTACAAGAGACAATGAAGAAGACTACATAATGATCAAGAGATCAATCCAAGAAGAAGATATAACAATTATTAATATATATGCACCCAACATAGGAGCACTTCAATACATAAGGCAACTAACAGCTATAAAAGAGGAAATCGGCAGTAACACAATAATAGTGGGGGACTTTAACACCTCACTTACACCAATGGACAGATCATCCAAAGAGAAAATTAATAAGGAAACACAAGCTTAAAATGACACAATAGACCAGATAGGTTTAATTGATATTTATAGGACATTCCATCCAAAAACAGCAGATTACACTTTATTCTCAAGTGCACACAGAACATTCTCCAGGACAGACCACATCTTGGGTCACAAATCAAGTCTCGGTAAATTTAAGAAAACTGAATTCATATCAAGCATCTTTTCCAACCACAATGCTGTGAGATTAGAAGTCAATTACAGGGAAAAAAACGTAAAAAACACAAACACACGGAGGCTAAACAATACATTACTAAATAACAAAGAGATCACTGAAGAAATCAAAGAGGAAATCAAAAAATACGTAGAGACAAATTACAATGAAAACACAATAATCCAAAACCTATGGGATGCAGCAAAAGCAGTTCTAAGAGGGAAGTTTATAGCAGTACAAGCCTACCTCAAGAAACAAGAAAAATCTCAAATAACCAACCTAACCTTACACCTAAAGGAACTAGAGAAAGAAGAACAAATGAAACCCAAAGTTAGCAGAAGGAAAGAAATCATAAAGATCAGAGCAGAAATAAATGAAATAGAAACAAAGAAAACAATAGCAAAGATCAATAAAACTAAAACCTGGTTCTTTGAGAAGATAAACAAAATTGATAAACCATTAGCCAGACTCATCAAGAAAAAGAGGGAGAGGACTCAAATCAATAAAATTAGAAATGAAAAAGGAGAAGTTACAACGGACACAGCAGAACTACAAAGCATCCTAAGAGACTACTACAAGCAACTCTATGC
The DNA here is from genome assembly GCF_949752795.1 of Hyperoodon ampullatus. Taxonomy (NCBI): domain Eukaryota; kingdom Metazoa; phylum Chordata; class Mammalia; order Artiodactyla; family Ziphiidae; genus Hyperoodon; species Hyperoodon ampullatus. The sequence continues at coordinate 34,027,264 of NC_136919.1, forward strand.
AATAAAATGGACAACCTGGAAGAAATGGACAAATCTTTAGAAAGGTATAACCTTCCAAAACTGAACCAGGAAGAAATAGAAAATATGAACAAACCAATCACAAGTAATGAAGTTGAAACTGTGATTAAAAATCTTCCAACATGGGCTTCCCTGGTGGCACAGTGGTTGAGAGTCTGCCTGCCAATGCAGGGGACACAGGATCGTGCCCCAGTCCGGGAAGATCCCACATGCCACGGAGCGGCTAGGCCCGTGAGCCATGGCCACTGAGCCTGCACGTCCGGAGCCTGTGTTCCGCAACGGGAGAGGCCACAACAGTGAGAGGCCCGCGTACCAAAAAAAAAAAAAAAAAAAAAATCTTCCAACAAACAAAAGTCCAGGACCAGATGGCTTCACAGGTGAATTCTATCAAACATTTAGAGAAGAGCTAACACCAATCTTTCACAAACTCTTTCAAAAAACTTCAGAGGAAGGAACAATCCCAAACTCAATCTATGAGGCCACCATCACCCTGACACCAAAACCAGACAAGGAAAATACAAAAAAAGATAATTACAGACCAATATCACCGATGAATATAGATGCAAAAATCCTCAACAAAATACTAGCAAACAGAATCCAACAACACATGAAAAACATCATACACCATGATCAAGTGGGATTTATCCCAGGAATGCAAGGATTCTTCAATATATGCAAATCAATCAATGTGATACACCATATTATCAAACTGAAGAATAAAAACCATATGGTCATCTTAATAGATGCAGAGAAAGCTTTTGACAAAATTCATCACCCATTTATGATAAAAACTCTCCAGAAAGTGGGCATAGAGGGAACCTACCTCAACAAAAAAAGGCCATATATGACAGACCCAGAGCCAACATCATTCTCAATGGTGAAAAACCAAAAGCATTTCCTCTAAGATCAGGAACAAGGCAAGGATGTCCACTCTCGCCAGTATTATTCAACATAGTTTTGGAAGTCCTAGCCATGGCAATCAGAGAAAAAAAAGAAATAAAAGGAATACAAATTGGAAAAGAGGAAGTAAAACTGTCACTGTTTGTAGATGCCATGATACTATACATAGAGAATCCTAAAGATGCCACCAGGAAACTACTAGAGCTAATCAATGAATTTGGTAAAGCTGCAGGATACAAAATTAATGCACAGAAATCTCTTACATTCCTATACACTAACACCGAAAGATCAGAAAGAGAAATTAAGGAAACAATCCCATTCACCACTGCAACAAAAAGAATAAAATACCTAGGAATAAACCTACCTAAGGAGGTAAAAGACCTGTAAAAATAATTAAAAATAAAAAGGTTTACATACTGTATAGTTCCATGTATATAACATTCTTGAAATGATAAAATTATAGAGATGGAAAACAGATTCGTGGTTATCATGAGTTAGGGAAGGGGGGCAGAGAGGTAAGTAGCTTTGAAAGGGTAGCGACAAAGGCTTTTGAGCAGGGGAGGGACATGAATAGCACAGGCCAGAGAATGTGGCTCATTTTAAGTGCCTTGGCTCTGACTTTTCAAGACTTTAACCCTCCCACCCCTCATCCATACCACCCCTACCCCCATGCCACTGCCACCCTCAGCAGCTGTCTCTTGCTGCTTTAATACCTAGTGAATTAGCAATGGCTTGTGCTTTGATTAAAGGGTCTTGTTAATAATGGGCTCTCCAAAAAAAAAAAAAAAAAAAAAAAAAAAAAAAAATAATGGGCTCTCCCGACTGGCAACCCAATATGGTATCATCTGTCCAGTAGGAAAGGGTGCTCCCCCTCTGCTCTGAGAATCCTTTTTGTTCTCCTGCAGACCTCCTAGAGAAGCTGAGAGCCCATTGACATACTTAGTGCATTAGCTGTCTTATGGGTTTGGGAGGGTTTTTCCCCCCTCTTGCTCCTGTTTCTTCCCTGGATGTTATTCTATTAAACTGTTTCAAAAACAAATCTGTTTTTACAGGGGCGGAGGGAAAGTTGGTGGTTAGTATGACATTTCTCGGTTATTTTGAAATTAGACCCATAGGAAGCCTCCAGGCACACAGTAAAGTCTGACATAATCCAGTTACAAAGGAGGAATAAGGGGGCTGATGATCTCGCAGGAACAGGCAACTCCCTGATATACTAATGGATGGCAGACTGGGCGCCAGAAGCCAAATAAGGAGAGAAAGTGCATTTCACCAACACAACCAGGAAGAAAATCTATGCCCTGTGAGAGGCACGCCAGGCCTTTAGGAACAACCAACCCCTAAGTAAACCTTTGACTCTCCTTTGACGCTGTGAGCCAGGCACTGTGCGTCCTGCTGGGGACAGTTTCTACAGTAAAAAGACTACCTGTGAAATCAGGAGGGAAGGGCTTCTTAGAGGCAACATGTGAGCTGGGCTTAAAGAATGAGTAGTTTGCCAGGTAGTAAAGGAGAGTGGAGAACGGTATCCCAGATGAAGGGGACAGCATGAGGAAAGGTACAGGCCTGGAGTAGACTGGTGTGACTGGGGAGTGTGATGTGCAGAGGGAAATAGGGGAAAATGAGGCAGGAGAAGTAAGGTGGCCAACAGATCAGGAAGAGCCTCATCTCTCACGATAAAGAACTTGGTCTTTAAGCAACAGGAAAGCATTAACAGTTTTGAAAGCAGGGGTGAGACTCAGTTATTTTAGAAAGACTACTCAAGTGGCACCATGCAACCAAGATAAATTACAGGCGGTGAGACTCTAGTCAGAGACATAGTTAGGAGCCCGCCACTTTCTCTCATCCTCTTCATTAAGAACCAGCCGAGGAAATGATCCCACTTCCCAGGAGATTTACATATTAAGATGGTTTCACTGCAAGTGCTGCCTTCTCTTGTTGGGACGGGACTTGTCAAAACAAGGATCAGGCTTTTGCTGACTGAAAAAAGATAAAAGCATTGAGCACTGCTTACAAAGGGATAGGGGCTCCCAGCTCAAAGCTGCAGGATTCAGGCCTTTCTGAACTTGTATGGTAGACCATCAAGGGGCTGCAGAGCAGCCTTGAGAAAGATCTAGTGCTGTGTCCAGACTGGGGAGTCAGGATGTCTGGGCACACCTGGCAAATGGGAAGTGACCTCACAGATGTCTTGGTGGGGGGCTAAGGAGCCTCCTGGGATGGAACATATCCTAAGGGAAGAAAGATCTGGTTAGGTTGTAAAAAAGTCCTAAGGGTGGGAAAATGCTGAGTTCAGCCAAGTATCTACCTCTCCAATTTGTCTCTTGACCCAGTCTTATTGGGTTCGTGTCAGAGTCCTCTGTTGAGCAAAAGACTATAAACAAAGATGGAAACACCTTGGAACTCAGGCATCCCTGCTTTGGGGCCCTTCTAATAGAATGTAGCAAAGGTAGAGGTGACAGTCCTCCTCTATACACCTCTGGCACCTCTAAGGGCTTGGAGTGGCAGCCAGTGAAGAACTACATAAGTCACAGCCATTTTCAGACTGATACAGAACAGTATCCCCAACCATGCCTACCTTAACAGCAGCTATGCCCACCACAGGAATGGGCACACCTGCAGAGTCCTCCTTGTGACACAGCATGAACACAATAATAGTAGTTATGCTGTGAGCTCACAGGAAACACACCCTAAAGAGTTGCTAGGGGCCCAGGTGGAGCCTCTGCATAGGCAGTCAGGGGCCAAAGTAGGTTAATTTGTGTCCCACTGTGAAGGCAGGACTGCCTCACCAGAAGTTCTCACTTGTCAAGTTCTGAATAAGTGTTGTTCATACAAAGAAATATTAATAATTGTGGGACAGTCTAATGTGAAAGAAGAATTAAAATTTAACTAGGGCAGGCAGAAAACTTTTAAGACTGCCCCCTCTGCCACAATGTGACATTATCTCCTTTAAGCTTAATCACTTTGAGTGATAGAGATATTTGTGTAATGACTTACCCAGTGTTCCTATTGTCCCCAGTTACATAAGTGCCTCTCAATACCTCTGTTATTTCCCTATATCCCTTCTTAAGAACCAACCGACCTGTACGCAAACATTTAGGTAGCATGGGACTTTTAAGCATGTTGTCATGATGAAATCTTGTAATATCAAATGTCAGGACCAGGGCCCTGGACAAGATAGCAGGAGGAACTCTTCTGTTTAATAGGTTACCATGGTGAGGGAAGGTAGACGGAATTGAAAGAAATCTAGTAGAATTATTGTAATAATTCTACAGATTTTATAGTCTCTCACATTACAGTAATTCTCTCTATATCTGAGTTGGGATATTGCTCTCCTTGGATGAGGTAGACACTATGTGATAAAACCTCCAAAGACTTTGCTGCTAAGACCCTCTGCTCCAAGTTACTTTGGGATCCTAAGAGCCCAATTTACTGATGGATGGGGCTTGTAGAGCAATTATAATCATCCTCTCCAATCCTAAGCTAAGAATCATGTCACAAACACATAACCCAAATATTGCAGTGCTAAATCAACAGACTGGTACACACTGGTCTTCTTTCTGCTCCTCAAACATGCCACGTTTTTCCCCTTGCCTTCTCAACTGTTATCCTCTTTACTGAAATACTCTAAACCCAGATCTTTGCACAAGCACCTACTTAGCATGAGGGTCTCAACTCTAATGTCACCGCCTCAGGTCAGTTGGCAATGTTCTACTTCTTGGCCTAGGTGATAGTTACAGGGGTGTGTTCACTTTGCAGAAATTCATCAAGCTGCGCACTTAGGACTTGTGCACTTTTTTGTACGTATGTTACACTTCAACAAAAAAGTTTACATTGCAAAATAAGTCACCTCAAGGAAGCCTTCCCTGACCACCCCATGCTCCCTATCCTCTCACTCCCATCTTAGCCTTATTTATTGTCTTCATGGCACTATAACTGTCTCAAATTAACTTGTCTATGTTTGTGTTTACTTTTTATTTTGTCTCCTTTTCTAGAATGTAAGACCATGAGAGAACAATGACAATATCCATCTTGTTGCATGCCATATCCCTAGTGTCTATAACAGTGCCTGGAAAAAGTGATCAAGAAATAATAAATAGGGGAGGGGAGAGAAAAATTAGGAGTTTGAGATTAACAGATACATACTACTACATATAAAATAGATAAACAACAAGGACCTACTGTATAGCACAGGGAACTATATTCAATATCTTATAATAACCTATCATGGAAAAGAATCTGAAAAAGAATATATATATATATATATGTAAATATATATATAACTGAATCACTTTGCTGTACACGTGAAACTAACACAACACTGTAAATTAACTATACTTCAATTTAAAATAAAGAATGAATAAATGGATAAATGGGTAACAACTCTCCCCCAGCCTGTTTTGAATTATCTACATATTTAGAATGTCTCTGAATTAAGGATGAAGACACCTCCTTTTGTGGTTTCAGGGATTCTCAAAATATTTGAAGCCACAGTATACTCTAGTCAGTGAAGGATCAGACATTTCTTCTCCCAGTGTAGCAGCAAAGACCTTGCCCTGGGGTCCCTCAGCCCTGGGACCCCTTGCAGGCTATGTGACCATCCTAGTCCCCCTGCTTATGTATAAAGTGGTGAAAATAATCCCTACCTCAGTGGCAGTTGTGAAAACAAAATGAGAAAACAAATGTAAAGTTGCTTTTAAAGTAATGTAAGTGGAACTATAAAGCTACTTTTAAACTACTATCATCATCATTATTATTATTACTGTTATTATTATTTTAAGAATAATTCAAGGAATGGCTTTGCCTTTGGTAGAACTCATTTACTTTTGGATAGTATTAAGAATAGATGACAACAAAGGATTTCCTTCCTTTTGTGCTTAAGAAAAAGGTACACTTGTATGTCTATCAAAAACAAAAAACCAGTGGCAGACTTCGAGGGAGGAGGAGGGAATTTTCCAGGGTACTGGTGATGTTCTGTTTCTTAATCTGAGTGCTGATTACAAGATTGGGTTCCATCTGTGAAAATTCAAGCTATACATATATAATTTCTATGTTTTTCCTAAATATAATTATCTTTAATAAATAAGTTTTTCAAATATCTGACAAATTTGGTTATATCGCCATAGGCTACTGAAGAAAACCTACACTGTGTTTTTCTTTTATTCCCTCAATACTATCACATTCTCAACTCTTCTGACACCGGATGTGTGAGAGTTTTTCCCACATCAACCAATTCTGTGACAGTAGCTGTGTGCCCTACAATTTAACTCAATTCTGACGCCATCTACCTGGAGATAGCATCAGATCCCACAGGTTAAGGGCTCAGTCCCACAAGATTGCCCCCCACCCAATTTCAGATGTCAATTATTTGCTAGAACAGCTCACAGAACTCAGGGAAACACTTACCTACCAGGTTATTATATTGTGTGTGTGTATGTTATTGTGTATGTTATTTATTTTTTACTGGAGTATAGTTGATCCACAATGTTGCGCTAGTTTCTGCTGCACAGCAAAGTAAATCAACTACACGTGTACATATATCTACTCTTTTTTAGATTCCCCCCCATATAGGTCACAGCAGAGTATCAAGCAGAGTTCCCTGTGCTACACAGCAGGACCCTATTAGTTATCCATCTTATATACAGTAGTGTGCACATGTCAATCCCAATCTCCCAATCCACCCCTCCATCCCCGCTGCCACTCGTCCCCCACTTCACCCCCCCAACCCCCGACAACCACAAGTTTGGTTTCCACATGTGCAACTCTATTTCTGTTTTGCAAATAAGCTCCTTTGTACCAGGTTATTATACTAAAGGATATGATAAAGGACACAGATGAGCAACCAAATGAAGAGACACACAGGACCTGGTCCAGGAGGTCCCAAGCCCAGGAGCTTCTGTCCCTGTGGAGCTGGGGTGCATCACCCTAGCAGTACATGGATGTGTTCACCAACCTGGAAGCTCTCCAAACTCCATACTTGGGGATTTTTATGGAGGACTCATAATGTAAGCATGATTGATAATTAAGTCCATTTCCAGTCTCTCTCCCCTCTCTAGAGAATGGGGGCTAGGCTGAAAATTCCACGCTTCTAATCATGGCTTAGTCTTTCTGGTAACCAGCCCCCATCCAGCAGCCCACCATGAGTCACCTAATGAAAACAAAAGATACTGCTCCCACCCAGTAAATTCCAAGAGATTTAGAAGCTCTGTGTCAGGAACCCGGGTCAAAGACCAAACAGTAAAACAAAAGATGTTCCTAGTCCTCTTATGACTTAGGAAATTGCAAGGATTTTAGGAGCTCTGTGCCAGGAACCAGGGGCAGAGACTAATATCTATATAGTTTTTCTATTATTTCTCAGCTACTAATACAAAAATATGAGATGGGTTACTACAAAGTATCCCTAATTATTGATATTTTTAACTGGATAGTCAGAAGGTTGCCCAGTTGGTTGTAAGACTGACATGAAGGACAGGGCCCATTTTGCCAATTAACAAATTTAAATTTCTATTTATTTCTATTCTATTTCTAGAATCACTTATGTCCCTACTTAGGTAAAAAGTTGCTGATTACAATTCTCTGGGTCAAAATAATTGATTAATCTTGGGTCCTGCTATACTATATATGATAGAGACACATAAACACAGTGCAGAAAAGTCAAACATTTTCATTCATCTATGGTAAATGACTCTCTCATTCAGAGCCAAACCATTTGCTTAAAGCTCATAAACAATTAGAACTGAAAGCAATAATACATGTGAGGCTAATTAATTAACTTGCATTTAAATCCATAGCAGCTGTAACTCCATAGCAGCTGTACCAATTCACATTCCCGCCAACAGTGTAGGAAGGTTCCCTTTTCTCCACACTCTATCCAGCAGTTATTATTTGTAGACTTTAATGGCCATTCTCACTGGTATGAAGTGATAACCTTATTGTAGTTTTGATCTGCATTTCTATAATAATCAGTGATGTTGAGCACCTTTTCATGTGCCTGTTGACCATCTATATGTCTTCTTTGGAGAAATGTCTATCTGGGTCTTCTGTCCATTTTCTGATTGAGTTGTTTGTTTTTTTAATATTGAGCTCTATGAGCTGTTTGTATATTTTGGAAATTAATCCCTTGTCAGTTGCATCATTTGCAAATATATCTCCCATTCCATAGGTTGTCTTTTTGTTTTGTTTCTGGTTTCCTTTGAAACCTACAACCAAGATCATTCTCCCCAGCAAGGATTTCATTCAGATTGGACAAGCAAAAGCTAAGAGAATTCAGCAACACCAAACCAGCTTTACAGCAAATGCTAAAGGAACTTCTCTCGGTAGGAAACAAAAGAGAAGGAAAAGACCTACAATAACAAACCAAAAACAATTAAGAAAATGGGACTAGGAACATACATATCGATAATTACCTTAATTAAGCTGGAGTAGCAATACTTGTATCCAACAAAATAGACTTTAAAATAAAGACTGTTACAAGAGACAAAGAAGGACACTACATAATGATCAAGGGATCAATCCAAGTAGAAGGTATAAAAATTATAAATATATGTGCACCCAACATAGGAGCACCTCAATACGTAAAGCAAATATTAAAAGACATAAAAGGGGGTTCCCCTGGTGGCGCAGTGGTTGAGAGTCCGCCTGCCGATGCAGGGGACACGGGTTCGTGCCCCGGTCCGGGAAGATCCCACATGCCGCGGAGCGGCTAAGCCTGTGAGCCATGGCCGCTAAGCCTGCACGTCCGGATCCTGTGCTCCGCAACGGGAGAGGCCACAACAGTGAGAGGCCCGCGTACAGCAAAAAAAAAAAAAAAAAAAGACATAAAAGGAAAAATCGACAGTAACACAGTAATAGCAGGGGACTTTAACACCCCACTTACATCAATGGACAGATCATCCAGGCAGAAAATCAATAAGGAAACCCAAGCCTTAAATGACACATTAAACCAAATGGACTAAATTGATATTTATAGAGCATCCATCCGAAAGCAGTAGAATACACATTCTTTTCAAGGGTGCATAGATCATTCCTTGGTTTGTTTTTTAAGTGTTTGTTTGTTTGTTTATACATTCTTCTCTATATCCACAGTAGATCTGTCTCCTGAAATACTTCCAAGTGAACTAAAGTAAATGTGTGCTCTTATATTTCCTGTGGAAAACTGGAGAAGTCTTTGGAAATAGCCCAAATTTCACCAATTCCCTAAAAGCCTTCCCAAGAATCAAAGAAACTGCTGGGAAAAATAAACACAAACAAACAAATAATTTTTTTAAGTGGCAAATAGTTTCATTCTAACCACTCACTCAGATTCCATGGGTCTCTTCTCTAAATGGGCTAATCCTAACACAAATACCAATAACCACAACACCTAAAACAAAGACCCAAGATAGTTCATTCCTAAGCAAGTGGAGACGACAGTTTGCTTGCATCTGTATTTGCTCTAGCACTAGCAGCTAGATAAGAGAGCAGGCACCACACTCATGGTGGTTTTATGCATTTCTACTGGAAGAACTATAACATTATGTCACCTATAGTTTCCAGGCAAATGCAATAGCTGTGGCAAGTGCCTCCACCCCACCTTTCTCAATGGACATTTTCCTGCAAATAAGGTGAAAATCACATTGAACTCTGTTTTAAACACGTGAGAGGAACTTGATAAGACAGGAGAAATGCTTTAGAAAGTTAAGAATGGGGCAAGCACAGATTCAAGGGAACCACTTCCCAGGAAGTTACAGCTTAAGCTCCAGAATTTGGGCAGTGGTTGGGAGCCCCCTTCAGATGCAGAATGACCTCAGAGAAGAAATGTCCAGAGAAGAAAGGAGATTGCTGCCTACACAGAGGTTTCTGCCAGGTTCTAAATTCAATGCCTAGAAGTAACACAAATGTGTGAATTGGGCCAGGTTAAAGGGAAAAAGGAGTAGAAAGAGGTGTGGAAAATGTACCCTTTTTACAGGTGCTTAAAAATAGTATTTTTAAAAGTACCTGTGAATGAAAAATTTGCCTGCCATAACAGTAAACAAAGGATGTTACAGCCATCAAGCCACTACAGCCACTGCCCCTACTGGTGAGCCCTGAGGGAACTCAGGATGGAGACAAACGGGGCTGCCCACTGCCAGGCGCTCAGCCACTGCAGCCACCCTCAACAGTGCACCCAACAGTTAGGGAACTCTGGATGGGAAAGAACTGGACACTGGCCCTAAAGAGCTAAGGTGCATATCAAAGGAATTGTTTCAATGAGCCCGGACTCTTGCATCTTCCCATACATAGAAAAGCGCTCAATTCATTAACTTGAGATATCTGGTTTTCTTCAATTAACGGTAATCTTTTGATTACCTGGTATTTGTTGCAAAACTCCCTGTATATCCTGGCTCCTCCCTTACCTCTTCGGAACAGTCCCTCAGAGCTGTCTGAGAGGCTGTCTTCCGGGCTTGAAGTCATAGAAAGACCACCAAATAAAACACACTTTTCTCAACTTTTAGGTTGTGTGGGTTTTTTTCAGTTGACATACACTATGCAGAAACTGCTAGTTTTCTACCCCATATCCAAACTCCCTTCCTTAGCAATAGAACCCAATTTTTATTAAGGGCGGAAATGGCCCACTTAGGCTGGAAGACTATTTCCCAGCCTTCCTTGCAACTAAGTATGGTTATCTAACTATATTCTGGGCAATAAGACTTACTGGCAGAGAAGAAGAAAGGAGTAGCTGATGGGAGAACCAAAAGTATCTGCCCCCTTCACTAGCTTCAAGGAACCTACACACAGTGAGAGATGGGTGCATAACACAAGTCATGGTGTGTGTTACATTCTATTGTGTACAAAAGGCTATAGGGATGCAAAGTGGGAATTATTCATTCTGATGTTGAAGGTGTTTTCCTAATGTTACATAAGCAAATGGATTTCAGAGCAATGCCTAGTGACCAGCTGTGGGACTTTCAGCAAATACACCACCTCTCTGAGCCTGGGTTTTCTCATATTTTAATGGAAAAATAAATCCCACCTCGCAGAACTACTGTGGGGATTCAGTGAGGTAAACTGTTTAAAGCAAACAGCAGGGAGCCAATCATACAGTAAATAATCCAAATCTGGCATCCCCCTTTCCAGCTGTTTCTCTTAGAGAACTAAAGCCCGTGGTGCAGAGTCAAAGAGACTGATGCTGAGAAGGACGGGGTCTGATAAACTGTTTAAGTGCTTTCACTGCCAGAACAATTTGATAAACCATTCACTTGCACAGGGATCTTAGTTTCTACCCTCTGACTGAAACCAGCTCTTATTTGGAAAACTGGGAATTTCTCAACCATTACTAGAATGCTCACTTATTAATATGAGGTTGCTCATGCCCACTGAGATACTGGAGATGTTCCCTCCCCACCACCATGCCAACCACACCCAGTGGGGAGCTAGGAAGAAGGGCATTCAAGAGCTTTTTAGTCTGTTTTTACGTGTTTGGCAAGTGTCCCACACACTTTATTGCCTTGGTTTAAGAGGCAAACTTGGCCAGGAAAATCACCCATGGCCTCCAGGAAACTGGATGATAAGGGAATAAAAACAAATTGTTCAGCATGGAGTAAGGTGTCTTTATCTGTAGTTCTCCTCCTCCACCTCCAAATTACAGGCATGTTCTCCTAGAAAAAAAAATACACAGGGCCTTCCTCCAGGACTGCCCAGTATGGGATTCAAGAATCCAGCAGGGACCAATCAGGCCTCAAGTGAACAGCAACCCATTTTTATACAGAACACTGTAACCATCCTAAACCAACTTTCAACTGCCAATTTCAGGTTCTTATATATCAGATCAAAAACATCATCATGGGGACCTCCCTGGTGGTGCAGTGCTTAAGAATCTGCCTGCCAATGCAGGGGATACGAGTTCGATCCCTGGTCTGGGAAGATCCCACATGCCACGGAGCAACTAAGCCCGTGTGCCACAACTACTGAGCCTGCGTTCTAGAGCCCAGAAGCCACAACTACTGAGCCCATGTGCCACAACTACTGAAGCCCGCATGCCTAGAGCCCGTGTTCCGCAACAAGAGAAGCCACCACAACGAGAAGCCTGTGCACCGCAACAAAGGGTAGCCCCCACTCGCCACAACTAGAGAAAGCCCAGGCACAGCAACGAAGACCCAACACAGCCAAATAAATAAATAAAATAAGATAAATAAATTAAAAAAAAAAACATCATGGTACCACCTAGACAGCGCAAAAAATGAAAATATTAATACTATTGACAAGAAGTGTGGGATTTATAAATTTAATATATTTATATTAAATATTTAAATTAAATTTATAAATTTAATATATTTGAGAAAAACAAAGGATCTTATTAGGGGTGTTAAAAGTGGCAAATCTTTAGTCTTAGTGGTACGTTTAGCTAGTCAACTGTATTTCCAACTGTGAATACAACTATAAAATTAAAGAGCATATATGAAATGTTGGGAAGATAACATCAGAGATTGTGGCTAAATGACAAGGTATTATTTGAGACTATAATATATTTCAGCTGTTGGGTTTATAGTCCTCACCTTATAGCAGATATGTCTATTTGGGGGTGTGCTAAACTTTCACACAAGCTTTAAGGAATGTCTGTGTGGATTACCCACAATCCAGCTTCTTCCATAGCCATGTCCAATCGTGTCCTACACAGTGGGATCTAGCCAAGGCAGCACAGACCCAGGTGGAGTCTCACCAGCAAGTGCCAAAACCAAGCATGTGTGGAGTCAAATAGAATCATCCCGGAAGTCAGGTCAAAATGGGGCCAAGTCCACAAGCCCAGGAAGCCTTGAGGGTGGGAAGAAGAGTTAGGAGGTCACTCCTACCAGACTGGCTGCTGGAACTGAGAATAGAGGGAGGACGCCTCCTCACAAAATATCTGAACAAACCTCCACGAGCAACCACAAGAGTCTCCACTAATTTAAAGCAGCAGAAATAAGTCAGTGCCTAGTATACAGTATAGGTTGCTCCAGAAATTCCTTATTTGAAAAAATTGAGAAATTTAAACTACGATTTAGACTGCTCTGATCTAGAAATCCCTAGTTAGGAAAACACAAATTTTTTTCATGGCTAATTCTAGAGCAGTGTTGTCCAAGAGAAATATCATGCAAGCCACATTTGTCATTTTAAATTTTCTAGCCACAGTTAAATCTAAATGAAATTAATTTTAATAATAAATTTCCCTTAACCCAATATATCTGAAGTATTATCATTTCAAAATGTAATCAATATAAAATTAGTGACATATCTTATATTACATTTATCATACGAAGTCTTCAAAATCCAGTGTACTTTTTACACTGACAGCACATCTGAATATGAATGCTAAATTTTCACTGCAAATACTTATCTGTATTTAGATCATAAAATTTATAGCTTAAAAAACTGATTCACGGGCTTCCCTGGTGGCGCAGTGGTTGAGGGACCGCCTGCTGACGCAGGGGACACGGGTTCGTGTCCCAGTCTGGGAGGATCCCACATGCCGCGGAGCGGCTGGGCCCATGAGCCATGGCCGCTGAGCCTACGCATCCGGAGCCTGTGCTCCGCAACGGGAGAGGCCACGACAGTGAGAGGCCCGCGTACCCCGCCCCCCAAAAAAAAAACTGATTCACATACACAAATTGTTTCTAATATACTTAAAAGTTTCCCAGTGACTGAATTGAGTATTCGTTCCTAGCACTGCAGGAAAAATAATAATAATAAGTGGCCTTACTTTCCAGGAAAAGCACAGGGGCAACAAATGCAGGACCTCTACCTCATGCTTTTGCCTTCCAGATCTTATGTAAGTGCAAGTGATTGGTGGAATCTAAATTACATCTGGAACTTGAACTGCAAGGCAGGCTGGGGAAATTTTAGTCTTCTCGGTATAGGAAGACCCTAAAAAAGAGGTTGGAATATATATTGAGGCCAATGCACCATGTCCCCATGATGTTCACTGCAACAGCATTTACGACAGCAATCACTAAATAGAAAACAGACTAAATGCACAAAAGTAAAGGGCTAGTAAAATAAAACGTACTCTATCCAGGTAATGAAATAATATGGTCATTTTTGGTTTTGATATTTATTTTTTTAATTCATTTGGTTCTGCCAGGTCTTAGATGTGGCAGGCGGGCTCCTTACTTGTGGCATGCATGTGGGATCTAGTTCCCTGACCAGGGATCGAACCCAGGTCCCCTGCATTGGGAGCACGGAGGCTTAACCACTGCGCCACGAGGGAAGGCCCACATGGGCATTTTTGAAGGACATTTTATCAATGAAGTGAAAAATCTTACAATATGTCACTTACCAAAATAAAGTCTGAACAAAAAGCTGTACATTCAATCTGATCTCACTTTTAGGGACAACTAGGGAAATTTAAATATGGCCTATGTATTATTTTTGCAGGTATGATAATGGTACTGTGAGTATGTCAGAGAATGTCTTTGTTCTTAAGAAATGAATGCTTTAGTGTTGTGAATTTTTTAAATTACTTTCACATAATTCAGAATAAAAGCAGAGAGAGAATGTTAACTAGGAAATGATGAATGATGGAAATCTAGGAAAATGATATATGGGCATTCATTGTACTATTTTAACTTTTCTGCTAGTTAAAAATTTCTCAAAATAAGAATTGGGAGAGAAAAATGCTGGGGAACAGTGGCTAGTTTTATTTATTTGCAAGACTGTTTCGAGTTCAGGCTGTTTCCTTTGCCAGCACCACATCCTTAAAAATGTGTGCTCTCCGAATGCATGTATACAATGTTGTCATCTCCAGTAACCCAATATGGCTTTAGGCTGCTCTTTCTTTCTTTTCCCATTCTTTTCATGTGTTTTGAGAAACTACAACTGTTCCAGAGAACATCTACATCTCTCTCCCTCTCTCTCCCTCTCCCTCCCTCCCTCCCTCCCTCCCCTCCCTTCCTCTCTCTCTCTCTCTCTCTCTCACACACACACACACACACACACAAAATAATTAAATCAGTGATATCAAACGCATGGCACATATGCCAACAGAACCCCTACCAACCAATGACAGTCATCACTAATTGATCAAGGTACTCTTTCCTGCCAAACCTCATTATACCTCAGAATCCTGCAAACACAGCTCTCCAGGTAACTTCGATTAATGCATGGGAGCTGGCATGTGAGATTAAACCTTTGCCACACATTTATTAAATAGTCTACTTTAGCAAAACCTTAAAAAACTATGATTGTCATGAGTGTCTTTGAGATGGCTATGAAAAAAAGAGCTCAAAACCTGGAGCCAAAGACCTGAACTCAAATCCACCCTCTGCCTCTTACTCCTTGAGTTCTTTGGCCCTCAGTTTCCCCATCTGTAATGAAACCTTCCTCACAGGGGTATAAGGTAGTTGAAATGAAGTAATGAACACTTTGTAAATGCCAAAGACATTTACATATGAACAGTGGCATCACGAAAAATGGAAAATTTACTATTGGAAAAGCCATTGCTACAGTATTGATTATAATTCAGAATAGAGGATGAGTTCTAAGGGCCTAAAGGGTTATTTTTTTTTTTAAGCCAATCCAGAAACAGGGCAAATTCTGAGTGCTCCTTCTCAGTATCCTTTGCTGGTTCTTCATTTCTAACTTATGAAAGGGCTCAGTCGTCAGATATTTTTGCTGTTCGCACCATAGGTGACTTCCTCTAATCTCATGGCTTTTAAGCACAATTCATATGCTGTTGACTCTCAAATTTTAAAAGTGTAACAAGATGTTAAAAAGGGAGTTTAGGGCTTCCCTGGTGGCGCAGTGGTTGAGAGTCCGCCTGCCAATGCAGGGGACACGGGTTCGTGCCCCGGTCTGGGAAGATCCCACATGCCGCGGAGCGGCTAGGCCCGTGAGCCATGGCCGCTGAGCCTGCGCGTCCGGAGCCTGTGCTCCGCAACGGGAGAGGCCACAACAGTGAGAGGCCCGCATACTGAAAAAAAAAAAAAAAAAAAAGGGAGTTTAGGCCAAGGCCTCAACACAATAGATATCAAATACTAAAGTAAGGGGCTGATGCAAATCAATATTTTCAAAGTGGTTCTCTAAGAACAGTTTAACTTGCATCCCTCACAGTAAGCAATGTCATAAAATGGTCCGGTTGCCAGAGACTGAAGGGAGGGAGAATATGTAAAAGGTTTTCTTTGAAGAAAGCTGTGCTGTGAATAGCTCCTCTCCCTGGAGAATAGAAAGGATGGGGGAAGCCCCCTCAGCTCAGACCTAGTGATAGGGGATGACTCAGAGAGCTGATATGCGTTCCCTGGAGTTGGAAGAAAGGGGGTGGGGAGAGCTGCTTAATTAACTGGAGTCTGACCCCCCACCACCATTGGGGAATCTAATGGTGAGAGGTTGCTAAAGCAGTGGGTGACAGCAGAGAAGAGATTCCCTTGGGGATAGCCAAGGCACAGGGTGTATATTTCCTGTGGACAGGAGGCGAGCCACACAGGAGAGTCAGCAAGAGCCTTATCGTCCTAGCTCAAGCGTTCTGCTTGGTGGGGTGATGGGACTGTAAATGAGAAAGCCTGTGTGGAATGAGCTGCGGGAAAACCCACGGCAGCTGGAGGAATAGGATGCATCACCCACACCGGTGGAGTTGCCAAAAGAGGAGCTACAGCAGTGGAGCCTCCACAGAAACTACGAAAGAACCAAGGAAGACACAGCCTTAAATATTAGCCAGCCCCAGAGAAAGTAAAATCATGTTAAGACGGTCCCAGACAAGTTAAGAACCTTCTGATCTCTTTCCCCTCTACCTTCCTAGTGGAGTGTTGACACCAACTCTGGAGCAGCTGAAACCATAGCTAATGAAATGATAAGCAAGAAAGGGAAAAAAGCCAGTCATAACTTCTTCCCCAGTGGGGGTAACTGACCTGCTAAGGTAGAGGAAGTTGGAAGCAGAAGAAACATGACCTTTTAATGAAGATGTAAGTATTAAGTAACAAACTGAACTGGACATTCTTGTTTCTGAATCAAGTGTCTGGTTTCCTACTTCAAAGAGAACCATGGGACTTAGAGTGACCAGAAAAATCATGGTGCCTGCCAGAGTTTTCACCCAATGGCAGGGAGAGCTGTTCCTCCACTGAATAAATGTTAAAGGGACATTAGGAAACAAAATTTAAATTGCATTCCAATTGATTCCCAGAGCTGTGCTTCTTCGCAATACTTGTTATAGTGGTATAATATGCATCTCAGAGTTACCATATCCAAATACAAATTCTTGATTTGTACTCCATCTCCCAGACCTATTCTTCCTACAGTCTTTCCATCTCGTTAAAAAAGAACTCCATCATTCCTCTTGATCAGGCCAAAATCCTTGAAGTCATCCTTGAATCCTTTCTTCCTTTAACATCCTAGATCCAAACTATCAGCAAATCCTACAAGATCTACTTTGAGAAGTTATTCTGAAGCCAACCACTTTTTACCACCACCTGATCTAAACCACAATTATGTCTCCCTTTCCTGTTTATTCTCATCCCCCTACATTCTACTCTCAACACAGCAGCCCAAAGTGACCCTTGTAAATCATGTAAGATCTGCTCAAAAGCCTTCAAAGCCTTCATTTTTAACTTGGAATAAAAGCCAGTGTTCTTAGAATGCCTACATGATCTAGCCCTTAATCTTTTCCAAACCTCATCTCCTACCACCCCCTCATTGCTTGCCACGATTTGGCCACACTGGGATCCTTGCTTTTCCTCAAACTTGCTAAGCACTCCTCCAACCCAAGACCTTTACACTTGCTGTTCTTTCTGCCGGAAATTCTCTTCCCCTTGTAGATTTCTGCTCAAATATCCCCTTATCAGAAAAGCCTCTCCTGACTGCCTAATATAAATAGCAGCTCCATCTTCCCCTTCTCCCCCACTCCCTTCTCTCCTACTCCTGATCTCCCTATCCTCTTTTACTATAGTTATGCCCATGTCACTTAGAGCCACCTGAAATGCTACGCATTTATTTGCTTGTTTATTGTCTGCCTTCCTCTACCAGCATGTCAGCAACCCAAGGCTAGGACTTAGCTTGGTCCATGGTTGTAAGCACTCAATATTTTTTGAGTAAATGAATAATTTATATTGAAGTACTTATAAGAGATCCTAAGCTACAATAATTTTATATTTAAAGAACTCTTCCATGGTCCCTTATGTTTTTGGAAACAAATTCTGAAAATGGAGGAGAGCTGGTCCCCTCAGCCTCCTCCTGACTCTTTTCAGGCCTACCCTCCCCCAATCCCATCTCTCAACAGGAACATATCCCCGGTTCTCACACTAGAAGACTTTCCAGGAAGTCAGAGTAGGGGGTGGAGGGAGCCCATGGGGTCTCTCCTTGGCAACCATGGTTGCCATCAAGACTTCACTCTGACACATACAGGAACCAGGGCCAGATCCAGGGCTCTCTAGGCCTCTGTTCTGACCGCCAGACAAGAATGTCTGTCTCTGTTAATTTGACTTAACCTCTGTTTAATTACTAACCTGGTAGTTTCTGCTCTCTGCTTAGCTGCTTGTCAAGTATATGGCCCTTTTGATAATTTAAGGGTTAGAAGTTAGTCTATTTTTGTAAATGAAAATCAGCCTGGAGCCAGAGTTTCCCTTTTATTCAGCAAGACGAAACAGACAGCACATGAAAGGCGGGCACACTATAATTTTGTCTTTTCTGATACATTAAAAGCAGGCCTTTGCACACTGGCTGCTTGCTGTCATCTGGAAACCTCTACTGGGCCTGTAAATATGAAGTCTAGTGCTTTCAGATGATTAGTTTTTTTTTCCTTTCTGTGTCCAGCTTGGTTGGAAAAATTACACAGCAAGGTCAGGAGACCACAATGAGAGGCAGCCTGGGGGGTGCCCAGAGAGCCTGGGGACTAGGAGCTGCAGCCTAGGTTTCAGGATTGGCTCCACAGCCTCTGGGCTCAATAACTTGAATGCTTATCTAAGATAATTTTAGGTGGATTGATGAATTCTATAACACTTGTTCATTCAAACCAACATCTATTTGGCATATCACAGATATCAGGGACAGGAGTTACACAAGTGAGAAGATATGATCCCTTTCCCCAGGGAGCACCCAGCCTAATGAACAGATAAATTAGGAAAAGAGACAATCTCAGTCTTGTTATAATCACCGTGTGTGGAAAGCAACCTGGGAGCCTGGGGATAAAAGGGAGTCAGTCTACCTGAAGGATGAGTAGGTATTTACCAGGATTCAGGATGTGGGCTCAGGACAGAGAGGATAGCCCATGCAAAGGCCTGAGATAGCCTGTGCTGAACAGAAAAAGGAAAACTGGGCTTCCCTGGTGGCACAGTAGTTAAGAATCCTCCTCCCAATGCAAGGGACATGGGTTTGAGCCCTGTCCGGGAAGATCCCACATGCCGCAGAGCAACAAAGTCTGTGCGCCACAACTACTGAGACTGCACTCTAGAGCCCGCAAGCCACAACTACTGAGCCTGCGCTCTAGACCTTGCGAGCCACAACTACTGAAGCCCGCGCGCCTAGAGCCCATGCTTCGCAACAAGGAAAGCCACCGCAGTGAGAAGCCCGCACACCAGAACGAAGAGCGGCCCCTGCTCGACGCAACTAGAGAAAGCCCACACGTAGCAACGAAGACCCAACGCAGCCAAAACTAACTAACTAAATAAATAAATAAAATTTATAAAAAAGAAAAAGGAAAGTTCACTGTAGGATATGTGTGAGGGGGGTGCAAAGCTGAGGAGGGTGTGGAGGCAGGGGGATAAATAAGAGGAAAAGTGAAGAAAGTGAGGTTTGACCCATTAGATTACAGACCAGTGGTGAGGTTACAGAAAAATTTGAGGTCATGTGGTAAAATGGGCATGATAGAAGTAAT
This sequence comes from Hyperoodon ampullatus, assembly GCF_949752795.1. Lineage (NCBI taxonomy): Eukaryota > Metazoa > Chordata > Mammalia > Artiodactyla > Ziphiidae > Hyperoodon > Hyperoodon ampullatus. The sequence goes on from NC_136919.1 coordinate 34,046,963, forward strand.
AGTTAACAGTTATTGGGCACTTATTACCATGTTCTGAGTACTTTCCACTTAAATCTACAGCGTTCAGAGATGCTAAGTTACTTGCCCAAGATGATTCAGCTGAGAAGAGGTGAAGATGGGAATTTAAAGGCAATCTGCAGACTCCAGAGCCTAACCCTTAACCATCACACTACCTTGCCAGAAGTTCTCAACTATTAAATGAGCTAATGGATATGAAAGTACACTGTAGACTGTAAAGTGCTGCCCAAATGTAGCACCGGTGTTTATTTTTTATAAATTTATTTATTTATTTTTGGCTGCGTTGGGTCTTCGTTGCTACGTGTGGGCTTTCTCTAGTTGCGTCGAGCAGGGGCTGCTCTTCGTTCTGGTGTGCGGGCTTCTCATTGCAGTGGCTTCTCTTGTTGCGGAGCATGGGCTTTCGGTGCACAGGCTTCAGTAGTTGTGGCACGTGGGCTCAGTAGTTGTGGCACACGGGCTTAGTTGCTCCGCGGCATGTGCAATCTTCCTGGACCAGGGCTCGAATCCATGTCCCCTGCACTGGCAGGTGGATTCTTAACCACTGAGCCACCAGGGAAGTCCCTACACTGGTGTTTATTAGTTTTGTTACAAGGATCCCCAAAATAGGAGGTCTTTCTTCACTGATATTTTATAGTGTAACCCTGAGCATTTTCTCCCAGCTCAGAATAGCAAGCAAGAAAGGCTGTGAGAGACAGAGATCACTCCGGATGAAAGGAAAGGACGTCTGGGCTTTCATGAGTCGCACTGGGGGGATGGAAGAATGACAAAAATCAAATGAAGCAGCCCTTCTGAAAGCTTAGCCTTTGCTGGCACCTACTGGTGCCCATGACAGATGTGCCAGCTTCATGGAGAATTATCCCCTGGAGGATAAATGCCCCAGGGCAGTTGTACATGTGAAGGGGATGGTGTGGGGAAGAGGGGAAGAGTTGCAGCTGGTCTAAGAGGCTGGGAGACCTGAGAGGCTGCTGTGCATCTGTGGAAAAAAACTTCAGCCTGGAATTCACTAATCATAACCATTACTTAGCACCACCTATGGGCATGCACTGCACTGCACTGCGGGTCTCACACACCTTCTCTGAAAACAGCAGAAGCCCCAACCCCACCAGCTCAGCAAAATGTAATTCTCTTCGTTTCAGAGATGCAGACAGCTCTAGGAGATTACCTGATTGGACCAGGGTCACATAACTAACTAGTAACTAGCAATCCTAATTTAGGATCAAAGTTGAATTTAATTCATACTCTTTTTTTTTTTACAGCACCAGGATGCTTCCAAAAGACATACATTCAAAGCTTAATTCTCCCAATTATTATGTCTGTGATCCTGGCCCTCTCAATTCACTACTGGGAGTTTTGTGTTGACTGACTAAAGAGTTGATTTTCCTGCCTCATTCCAGAAGAGGTTTACATCTTAAATCCTTATCTGCAATATGGGGAGAAACCCCCTCCCAGTGTGTTTGTAGAGATTCTGAAAAAGGGATTAGGTCTGGAACACAAATAACAACGTAACTACCTTTAAAACCTGAAGACCTGCTACCTCATAAAATATATCTTTGAACTTCATGGCTCCAAATAGAAATGAGAATTCTAAGTTGCCCCCTGAAATGTTTCCAAACTTATCGATATGGAAACCACTATCCTAGGTCACTTGTCAGTTAACATTCACATCCTGAAAAATTCTCTTCACCCTGTGTGTCCAAACAAAGATCCAGAAAACTCATTGTCTAGAGCTCAGTTGAAATTTAAAGGACCAAAGATACTAGATAGATCCAACCATGTGAAATTACCAAAGGGGTCTGACATAATTAATGCAGGTCTTCCAAAAGACAGTACCATTATCACAGCAGAATGATTGGGCAAGCCCATCCTGAGCCAAATGTCAGCAGGCAGGCATAAGAATCATCTGAGTGACTGTTTAATATGCAGATTCTGGACCCACCCACAGATCCAGTACTGGAGTTGGGGTGGGCAAGTTCAGGAATCTGGCTTTTTTTTTTTTTTTTTTTTTTTGCGATATGCGGGCCTCCCAAGTATCCCAAGACAGAAAGACTACTCTAGGGGACTTCCCCTCAAGCATTTCCAAACCTAAAGAATATTCTGTCCCCAATAACTCTAAAGACAGCATCTCAAGATGCTGCACTTCTCAAAGGGCATCCTTAGTCAGCTTAAGGGCAGGTCAGTTTGAGGACCTCTACTGTAAAAGTAGGCAAGCATCTGGTGATAGTTTGAAATCCATCCTCCACAACTTTCCAGCTGTGAGAAGTCTTTTGAGTGCCCATCTTTTTTGTTTTAATGACCCACCCCTCCTTTTGTGGTTTCCTTTATTTTGTTTTGTTGCCTGAAATTAATGATTATTGCAAGGGAATCTGGACCACTTTTTGAATAGCTGCATTTGGGTAATGTACCCCCTCGCTCTACCCTCCAGGACAGAATTACTGTGGCTCCACTAGTTGGTTTAGTGACTATTTATGCCCATCTTCCACATCGCAGACCCAAACCAAAGCCTCATTATTTCTACCGTGTTAGTTTTGCTGCAGAATGGTAACATTTACATGGACATGGGTTTTTTCTCTATCTTATAATTTGGATTGTTTAGTTTTCCTTTTTGGACTTCTTTGATGCTGCTGAAGAAAGAAGTCCACAAAAGTCTGGAGAAAGGAAGAGAGTGGGCTGCAGGGGGCAGAGTAGGTGGAAGTGTTGTTTGCTTCTCTGTCTCCTCGGCCGCCCCCCACCACTTCCCCCAAGCTGGACTAAGCTATCTCCTTCCTATTTCTGCTTTTCTGCCTCTTACACCTGGGCTGAAATATGTCAGCAGTATCACTGACTTACTATGAAACCTTGAGCGGGTCCCTTTCCCTCTCCAGGCCTTGCTTCCCATGTGAACAGTGAAGGCATACAACCAAAAAATCTCTAAATTTAGTAACTTTCATAAGCCCACTGGACTGTTGCTCATTCCTCTGTGACAGCCATGTGACTTGGGGCAACTTATTTAACCCATCTGATATACCACCAAAATGAGTCACACCCTTCTCTTTTCTAACTCTGATGAATAAAAAAAGTTGCTTTTTTATACCCAAGGCATGAAAATAGTAACCAATCCATGTTCCCTCAGAAGTCCCTGAGTTCCAAAGATGAGACCATTACTGTACTAAATTCTCCAAAGGGTTTCCAAGGCTTTAAATCCTCTATGACATCCCTGACACACCCATCACCCCCATTACCACCCCCACTAGCCCCAGTGCAACCTTAAAACCTTCTAGGGTTAATTCTGCCTCTCCTCTCCCCTTTATGTCTTGCTGGAGGGTTCTATGAGAAATGTCATTCCACTTCTAGGTATGTACTCTAGAAAAGCATTTTCAAATGTACACAATAAGGCATACAGAAGGATATTCACTGGGGCCTTATTTACCATAATGAATAATCAGAAAAAAATGTCCATCAACTAAAAAAATAATAATAATAAAACTCTGAGAAATCCATTTAATAGAATACTGTGCAGCACTTCAAAAGAATGAGGCAGATCCAAAAATACTAATATGGGTAGACTGACAAGACATATTGTTGAGTAAAAGAAGCATGCTACAGAATGGTATGCATAGTATATCTCTTATGCAAAAAAAATAAACTGTACTTATTCTAAGTATATGTATATATATATATATATATACACCTATACATACACACACACACACACACACACACATATATAAATACATAGCAGAGGTCTGGAAGGATGTGTAACAAACTGGTGACATTGTTTGCCTCCAAGGAAGGGATGGTCAAGGGGACTTTATGTGAAATATTTTAATATTTTTACTCAAAGGATATAATCATAAATTACTTAAGAAATTTAAATTAATTTGAAATAATACAGCCCCTAAGTATATAACAATAGCACAAAAACTGGGGGGAAAGAAAAGTTCTTACTCTATACATGAACTGGTATAATATAATTTGAAGATGACTATTCAAAAATGTGATAAAGATGAATACTAAATAACATAAAGATAAATTTTTATTAGAAAAAAGAGGTTTAACAAATAAGACAAGAGTGAAGAGAAAACAGAATCATAAAAAAATAATCCACAAGCAGGTTAGCAAAGAGAAGGGAAAGGAAGAAAGAACAGATGGAACAAACAGAAAATGACTAGCCAGATGGTAGATTTAAATGTAACCATATCAATAGTAAAAATGTAAGTAATCTACACACCCCAATTAGAAGGCAGAGACTGTCAGATTGGATAAAAAAGCAAGACAACACATTACGCTGTCTACAGGAAACTCACCTTCAATATAAAGACATAAATAAGTAAAAGGTTAAAATGATGCAAAAAGACAGACCATGCAAACACTAACCAGAGAGCTGAGTGCCCTTATGAATACTAGAAAAAGTAGACTTCAGAACAGGAATATTACCAGAGATAAAGAGAGTCATTACATAATGATATTACATAATGATAAAGGGGACAATTCAACAACAACAAGATATAAGAATACTAAATGTATATACACCTAAGATTGGAGCTTCAAAACGGCATGAAGCAAAAACTGCTAGAACGCAGAAGAGAAACAGACAATTCCATGATTATAGTCCGACACATCAACGACCCTCTTAGTAATAGAAGAAGCTGAAAGAAATTAGTAAGGACATAGAAGACCTGAACAACACTATAAACCAACTTGACCTAATTGATATTTATAGAGAAGTCTAGTCAACAAACAGCAGAATACACATTCAAGTACAGCTGACCACTGAAAAACACGGAACTGCACAGATCCACTCATATGCAGATTTGTTTTCAAAAGTAAATACTAGAGTACTACACAATCCCTGATGGGTTGAATCTATGGATGTGTAACCTTGGATACAGAAGAACCATGGATATGAAGGGTTGGCTATAAGTTAGTCATATGTAAATATGAAATAGTCTCCAAGAATATACTGGGTCATAAGTCAAATCTCAACAAAGTTTATAAAACTGAAATTGTACAAAGTATGTTCTCAATACTTTGAATTAATGCTTTGAATTCACAATATAATTAAATTAGAAATCAAGAATAGAAAGATATTTGGAAAATTTCCCACACTTCTAAATCACTCAAAGTCAAATGGTAAATTATAAAAACTTGAATTGAAAATGAAAACACATGAAAAGTTGTGAGATACAGATAAATCAGTGTTTACAGGGAAATTCAAAGCATTCAAAATTTATAGTGTTAGTACCCCAGTAAACATGGTAAACATTCCTAAGACCCACTAGACTTTCTATAAGAAGTGTGACTAGCACAACCCCACAAAATGACACAGTACAAGAAGGGCAAGGATTCTGGCCTGTCCTGGGAAAGCAGTGTTACCACAGGAAGTAGAGTGGCTATGGTGAGCAAGCTAAGCAGATTTTCCAGCAAAGGCTAAAGCTACAAAGAAAATTGTGCTAAAGCTTGAATGCTTAAGCCCTATTATACGTCTAAAAGAATGCCAGCTATTAATAGATGCATGCATTATGAAGTGGGAAGAGACAACAAGAGAAAAGCCCAAATCATCCTGTTCTGGGCTTCACCTTTTGTTTTATTACAAAGGAAATAAAATCTTGAGGCTATGTTAACTTCAAAAAAAAAAGTTTATATTAAGAAGAGAAGGGCTTCCCTGGTGGCGCAGTGGTTGAGAGTCCGCCTGCTGATGCAGGGGACACGGGTTCGTGCCCCGGTCCGGGAAGATCCCACATGCCGCGGAGCGATTGGGCCCGTGAGCCATGGCCGCTGGGCCTGCGCGTCCGGAGCCTGTGCTCCGCAAGGGGAGAGGCCACAGCAGTGAGAGGCCCGCGTACCGCAAAAAAAAAAAAAAAAGAAGAAGAGAAGAATGGTCTCAAATCAATGCTCTAATGAGAATTCACCTTAAGAAACTAGAAAAAGAAAGGCAATATAAAGTCAGAGCAAACAGAAGGACATAAAACTATGAGCAGAAATCTATGAAATAAAACCAGAAAAACAAAGACAGAAAATCAATGAAACCAAAAGCTGTTTCTTTGGAAAAAAAAAAAAAAAGACAACTGATAAACCTCTCCTCAGACTGATCAAGAAAGTGAAGGCACAAATTACCAACATCAAGAATGAAAGAGGGGGGCTTCCCTGGTGGCGCAGTGGTTGAGAGTCCGCCTGCCGATGCAGGGGACATGGGTTCGTGCCCCGGTCCGGGAGGATCCCACATGCCGCGGAGCGGCTGGGCCCGTGAGCCATGGCCGCTGGGCCTGCGCGTCTGGAGCCTGTGCTCTGCAGCAGGAGAGGCCACAACAGTGAGAGGCCCGCGTACCGCAAAAAAAAAAAAAAAAAAAAAGAATGAAAGAGGGGAAATCACCAGATCTACTAACATTAGAAGAATAAATATTATGAACTATGCTAATAAATTCACCAACTTGGATGAAATGGACAAATTCCCTGAAAAAAAACCACAGCCCTGACAACTGTAGTAGACTGTGAGAACTCTAGTGTTTACCTGCCTAAGGAACTCCAGGCAGAGAAATCAAAATGAGTAAGGAGAAAAAAGAACCCTCCTACATTGTTGTCAGGAAAGTAAATTGGTGCAGGCACTATGGAAAACAGTATGGAGGTTCCTTAAAAAACTAAAAATAGAGTTACCATGTGATCCAGCAATCCCATTCCTGGGCATATATCCAGAGAAAACTCTAACTGGAAATGACACATGCACTCCAATTTTCATAGCAGCACTATTTACAATAGCCAAGACCTGGAAGCAGCCTAAATGTCCACTGACAGATGAATGAATAAAGATATGGGGAGGGGAGGGGTGTATGTAAAAAAAAAAATATATATATATATATATATATATATAATGGAATATTACTCAGCCATAAAAAAGAATGAAATAATGCCACTTGCAGCAACATGGATGGACCTAGAGATTATCATACTAAGTGAAGTGAGACAGAGGAAGACAAATATTATATGATATCACTTACATGTGGAATAAAAAAATGATACAAATGAACTTACAAAACAGAAATAGATTCATGTAGAAAACAAACTTATGGTTAACAAAGGGGAAAGGGGGGAGGATAAATTAGGAGTTTGGGATTAACAGATACACACGACTGTATAGAAAATATTGATAGATAAACAACAAGGACCTACTGTACAGCATGGGGAACTACATTCAATATCTTGTGATAACCTACAGTGGAAAAGAATCTGAAAAAGAATGTGTGTGCGTATAATATATATACACGCAAAATCTGAATCATTTTGCTGTACACCTGAAACTAATTGTGTAAATCAACTACACTTCAATTAAAAAAACAATAAGGACGCGGAAGCACTGAACAAAACAGGTGTGTTTACTGGAGTAGAAAAACGCAGAGTTGCGAGCAGCAGAAGCTAAAGAAGTAGAAATCAGCAAGTAGAGGATTAGTTAAGACCGGAGATTAATTAAGAAGCCACGGCATAATTTGGTGAACGACATGAGGGTCTGAACTCCCAAGGTAGTAGTAAGAATGAAGAGAAGATTAAAATTTGAGAAATAGGTAACCAATAAAATCAGCAGAACCTGGTGACTGACTGATTATGGGAAGGATGAAGGAGGAGGAGGCGCACAGAAGGGCTCTTATGCATTGGGCTTGGGGCCAGGTGCTACTAATTGATACCGGGACTAGCCAAGCAAGGGTGGTCGATGGCAGAGGAAGATCATGGTCTTCACTTACAGATTTTAGGTATGGGGTACCTGCAGGAAATCAAGGTTGGGAATGTTCAGCAAGCATCCGGATGTATACATGTGAAGCAAATGGGAGAAGTCAGTAGTGAAACAACTTATCACATGGGTAGACATCTTGCCGAAGAGACTTACAGAAAGAGAAGAGAGGTGGCTCAAGGGTAGAACCCTGGATGAGAAAATAAAGTTCAAGAAAAGCTTTATGATTTTGGAATAAAGCAGTTCCAAGCAAGTGCAATCATGCACAAACATGTTAAGTAACGTCTTACAATATCAAAAACTTGCAACAAACCTACATATCATAGAAAAACAGAATGGCTAATATGGAAGACACTAAAAATGATATTTAGGAAGAGTGTACAATGATGCAGACACTGCTTACGTGTTTTCCCACCTTTTAAAAAATATATGTATTTATATTATTTAAACACTGAAAACACGCACAGCAAAGCTGGGAAAAAATACATCAAAATGTTAGTATTACGTGTTTTGAGTTTAGCGGTCCATGGGGTACTGTCATCTACTATTCTCTATCTTGCAAATTCGCTATAAAACACTTATGCAATAGTAAGACAACCTGTTCCCCAAGAAAGAACCATGGTATTTCCTTCCATCTCTAGTGACCACGCCCACATCACGCCAGAGTTCCTGTGTAACACAGGACCTGGCGCTGAGGGCCCGCAACGGAAGCATGGCTGTATCGGTACCTGTTGTGAAGGCAGCTGCGAGCCTCTGGGCCCTCGGCCCCACCACGTCGGCTGGAGGCCTCAGCTCAGCCCAGGGAGGTGAGATGCCTGCATCCGTCTGCACAGGGTCCTGCGTCTGCCCCTCAGGCGTGGTCTCATCTCCTCAGTCACGCTGCCCTTTCCCGTCACGGGCCTTTCCCTCGGGGCCTCACCAGGCCTGCCTCCTGGCCTGGCTGGCAGGGCCTTCCCGGCCGCTCCTCAGAAAACAACTCCCAGCGGGCAGCAAGCACCCCACACAGTGTGGATACTGGTCCTGCCGGGAGCGTGCCAGCTGCGACCTTGCCAGCCCAGGTGGCAACCGCAGCAGAGCCTCTGGGCCCGCCTTGGGCCCTGGCGCTGACCAAAGGCGCGCGGTTCCTTCCACTCCTCTCGGCCACCTCACTAGGTCGGTGTACCGTCCTGTTCCAGGCCTGTGGGAGGGTGACATCTGGGCTGGGAGCCCAAGGACTTGCCCAGAGCCCACTAGACAGCAGTCGGCATTACAGTGATGGTGACGAAGATGTTCTCTTTAAGTTCAGGCAGAGAGGGCAGGTCCCGTGCTCAGGGCCTCCGGGGCCTTTCAGGGCCTTGGGAGGCCGCAGCCTGGATGGTGTGGCCCCAGTGGGCTGAGGTGAAGCGATAGCCAGTGGAACGCCGCAGGCAGTACAGGTGGAAGCGCCCCTCAGTCTGCCGGGAAGCCCCGTCACAACCTCATCCGTGAGGGGAATCCTGAGCTGTGACTTCTGGGTTCGGGATTCTGAGGAGAAACTGCTGCCGCCTCTAAAAGCCGGCCGCGCGAGTCCAACGCGGGCCCCGCCCCCAGCCCTTGGCCCCTGTCCCGGATGTGGCCCCGCCCCCGGATGGCCCCACCCCCAGGGGTAGTCCCGCCGGATGTAGTCCCCCTCCAGGCCTCGGCCGGGCCCGCAAAGCACGCTGGGTGGGGCTGTCCCTGAGGAGGTTCTGCGCAGTGCTTGCTAGTTAGTTCGTCTAAACGGTGATTGACCTGCCGTTAACTAGGTGCGATACACCAGGCTAGAGGTGAGGGTGATAGAGAAGGTCCTGGTACTTTGGAGACCTAGAAAGTAGCCCAAAATTACAAATAGAGTTGTGATGGTGAAAGTGAGGGCACCAATCCGGTCTTGGGAGGGTCAAGGAAGGCCTCCCAGAAAGACCCCCCACTTTACATAGCAGTAAGGAAGAGGGAAAGGAGAGTGCTATGAAACCGTTTTTGAAGATTTGGTGATGAAAAGTTCCCATCTGAAGGCTTATTATTCCTTCAAAAGTGGGCCAAATAGCAAATCTGTTGAGGGGGAGGGAGGGGCAGGAGCTTGAGGAAAGTGAAGGAGGTTTGATATCGTCTTGAGTATGATGAGAAGAAGCTGACTCAAGGACCAACGCTGTAAGCTCCACAAGGGGAGGGAGCTTTGTTTTTCTTACTCATGTGTCCCAAATGCTTCAAACAATGACTCGGATCCTTCACGCAAAGACTCCTCTGGTTTCAACTGGATGTGGACCGTGCACAGTTGATGTAGTTTTTTGTAAGTGACCCTTTTGCCCTTAGCCTTGTGTCCTGGGGCAAAGCCACTGAACAAACAACTCATCCTTTTTCTCCAGGTGACTTTTTGTTGAAGTCTCTTTTACATCTGGGGCAAAAACTAGGGAGGGGTCTTGTTCACTAGAGTGTCAGCTAAATCCGGAAGGGTGACTGGCTTGGAAGATCCCTAATCCTACCTCCCCTCCTTGATGTATTTAATCTTTGGATCTCCTTAAGGTCCTCTCATCCTTTGGGGCTAAATTCTTTTTTTGGCTTTTCCTTGGGGCCTGAAGCTTAGGAACACAGGGTTTCTGCTGAGCTAGGCTGCTCCGGAGCTGGGGAATTCCTTGGCCTTGACTATCTCCCTGGACTGTTTAATCTTTGAAAGAATACCTAAATTCACCTGCATTATCATATTCCTAAAGTGGAAACTCAACTCAGAGAAGATACTGTCCTTCTTTGGTGAGCTCCTTCCCTCTAGAATTTTCCCCCAAGGACTGGGGCTAGGCTTTAAGGTGGGGGCAAAGTCTAGGGCTGAGAAAGCAATGGGGGATTGGTTAAGTGCATTTGGACTGGGGGAGGAGGACATTAGAGAGTGAATAAGAGAAAGGGAGACTAGTGTGGGACTGTTATCAAAGACCAGAAGGATAGCCAGCAGGGACTCACTGTGCAGAGAGGGGGACCTCTGAAGAGCTAGCTACATTTGTGCTGCAGATTCTCCCAAGATTTTGGAATTTGGAGGCGCCTATGGACTATGCAGTTACTGTGGTTGGCCTTCACATCTCTAGAAGGGTTGGAGGGCTGTGGAGTAGTGCTCAACAGCAAGTGATGCTAAAGAAGATGAGTTGGTAGTATGCCCTCCGTTGTTTTAGAATGATCCTTTCTTTGTCCTCCCAAATCTGGAAATCCACACTCTTTGTGACATATCTTCAGGAGCTTCTGGACAGCAGAGCTAAGGAAAGAGTGTCTACTTGCTTCCACATGCCTGATTGCAGGGTCTCCCCAGAGACAGAACTTGATGGATGAAAGGAAAAAGCTCCTGCTGGAAATCACAGTATGAGAAGGTAGGGAAAAACAAGTCCTTAACAGACAGCTGCCCCCAGGAGGAGGTTGAAATGGACAAGGTTTTTGAGCAGTCAATGCCTAAGTCTTTTGCAATAGAAGTCAGACAAAGGGAGTTTTCTGAAGATGAGCTCTCTGGGACAGCGTTCACTAGGATTTAATTCAAGCCAAACTGAGTCAGTATTAAAGTAGAGTCTGGCAATGGTGGGGTAGAGACTGTTGGTGATGATGGGTGACAGACAAATGAATCAGTGGGATTCATGGAGTGAATGGGATGTTGTGAGAGATAAGAGGTTGAATTCCTGTCAAAAAGGGTACGATCATGCAAGAGGAGGGATCTGGTTGGGGAAGAGAGTCTAGTATCTGAGTGTGTTCTAGGGGAAAGGAGGAAGGGTAGATGATGGAGGTAGAAGATGGTCCCTTAAGATTGTAGCTCTGGAGGCAGAAAGAGATCTGCAGTGTTGAGATTGAATAAGGGGACCTGGGGGGCAGAGTGGAGGCAGAGAGGACCTTCATGGAAAAGATGAGAAAGCTGGTAATGGGGTGAAATAAGGATAAATGAAATATTAGGAGAGATCAAGGCAAGGAGGACTCCCAGGCAGAGGGGAGAAGACCATCATGGGAGTGGAAAAAAAGATGAGCGAGAATGTGGGAGCCAGTGACAGAGCCTCTGGTGGCAGAGAGGCCAGTATGGAGGTGAAAGGAGTGATGAGGGAGTGGGACCAATTATGAAGAGCAGGGCAGAGAAGAAAACAGAGCAAGGCATGAGAAGAAAACAGATTATGCAGGAGCAGAGTCAGATACAAAATTGAGAGCAGCAGGAGAAGATGAGACTCTGTAGGGTCCTGGGAAGAAAGGCTGATATATAGGCCAGAAGTGAAAGGGCTCAGACAGAGGGGCTAGTAATTCATCTTCTGGAAGGTCTGGTAAAAGGGTGGAGGCCAGAGTTAAAGAAGGCTCAAGCAGAGGAGCTGTGGGAACAGAAGGGAACACAGAGGGAGCAGCATCTTTCACAGGATTCCCCAGAGCAGAAGGTCAACCACCACAGTGATGCTTTCCCAACCCTCCCTGCACAGATCTTGACCCAGCAGTTACCAGAACCGCAAGAGGCTGCAAGCTGCCTCCAGGAACAGAGTTGGAACAAGAGGGTCTGACAAGAGTAAGGGCACCTGAAGCCTGCCGCCCCTTCCCATGCCCCATATCTGAGACTTCATTATACTCCTTTATACCTCACCCCAAGGCTTGCTTTCTCATTCTGGTCTCTGTGGCAACCCCAGGCTGCACTGGGGCCCTAAAATTAGGTAGCCCATGCTAGGAGGTGGGAAACAGGGAAGAAATTAATCATTTCCAGGAAAGGTCCCTGCCACCACAGCTTCTTTCCGGCAAGTTCAACAAGCCACTAAAACAAGAGGAAAAGTGAAAATTAGTTTGACCTGAAAAAATGAAAATCTGCCATGCCATTCATCAAAATGGGAAAACAGACACCGATCACAGATAAAGCCAGGTGCAAAGTTAGCAGAAAATTATAGTTCTCCCAAGGAAACACTACAGCTGTAAAGTGTCTGAATGACACTCAGTAGCATAACTATTACTTTGTTACTGAGAAATCTTGTTTTCCAGAAACTTTGCTTTTGAAGTAAGAACAAAACATCCCACTCTTGCCTGCAGGATCCAATTGACATTGACACAGAGCACCTGCCTTAATTTTCAACCCAGGTGCAGATTCAGATAAGGGGGTTTGGGATATTAACATTTTGCATCTATCTTAATTTGTAGTTTCTAAGGAAAGGAAACCTAGTTTCCGCTTTGCCATCCAGACATGATGTTGCCCCTTTACACACAGCCCTGCTTTGCTTTAACATATCCAAATACTATTTCATATAAATTTCACCTAATGCCACCCTTCCCCAAAATCCTATCATAACTTTTCCCTGTCGTGGTGACACACCCCATGATTCCTCCAATGTGTGACCTCCTTCGTTGCAATGAGCCAATAACTGACTTTGTCAGACTACAGATTTGCTCTGGGTGTCCTGATTAGGACATTTGGAGATTCTCCTGATACTTGGTCAAATCCCTCCCTACGAAGGATTGGCCTCTATGATAGTACTAATGTGCATATCTGAGATTCCTGAGTCTCAAGACAATCAAGATTTGTCTGTCTGATTGTGTGGTTTTACATTGATTTAGATTCTGGTTGTCTTCTTTGGTCCTTCAATATCAGTTTATTTGTCTCCTGGAATTTTTGGTTTCCCATCAGACTCGTCTCCCCTGGTGAAGTTTGGCTTTTAACACCCTGTCCTGCCTTCTGTTTATCTGTTGTCTTCTATTTGTCTATGAGAACTTTCCCCAGTCTTCTCTGGGTATGAGAACTTGGCTTTGGCAAAGAGCTCTCCACACTTTCTGAGAGCCAGGTGGCTACTGATTTCTCAGGTCACCAAGTAGAGGCAGCTTAACCTTAGGGTTGAGGACTCACAACACAAGTGATGTTTTACCTTTGATGAACAGTCAAGCAATCTCTCATGGGCTTGTCTGCTAACAAGCTTGTGCTACCTCCTGGCATAACTTCACTGAGGATAAATTAAAATTATAGTGGCCACTTGGGGAACTTTGACATGAACAAGGATGTTCATTTGAGAAATGCCTGAGGCATAAAGGGAAAAGAAACTCTCAAGAGGAGATTGTATAACTGGTCTGTCTAAAAAAGAACACTGTGATTAATGTAGGAGATTTCCCTCTATTCCCATTCTTTAGGAATATAAGCACTGGCTTTTAATTGTATGGCTTCATAATATTGTCAAGGACTTGAGTTACTGTTTAAAGCAGCTGTAATGACTTTCTCTTTTGTGTCTCTGTAAATGTGAAAAAGGTTTTCCTGCATCTAAACTTTCTCCCTTCCCTTTACAGAAAAGAGATAAACTCTTAAAACGATAATTTCATATTTGTCTAAAGCTACCTCTCTCTCACTTTTTGTTTCGTTTTGTTATCGTTCTGTCCTTCTCTTTTCCCCTCACTTGGGACATTTTTTAAAGATTAATTGCTCAGAGGACTTCCCTGGTGGCACAGTGGTTAAGAATTCACCTGCCAATGCAGGGAACATGGGTCTGAGCCCTGGTCCAGGAAGATCCCCCATGCCGCGGATCAGCTAAGCCCGTGCACCACAGCAACTGAGCCTGCGCTCGAGAGGCCTCGAGCCACAACTACTGAGCCCGTGTGCCACGACTACTGAGTCTGTGCTCTAAAGCCCTCGAGGCACAACTACTGAGCTTGCGTGCCACAGCTACTGAAGCCTGTGTGCCTAAAGCCCATGCTCCACAACAAAAGAAGCCACCACAATGAGAAGCCCGCACACCACAACGAAGAGTAGCCCCTGCTCGCCACAACTAGAGAAAGCCCGCATGCAGCAATGAAGACCCAATGCAGCCAAAAATAAATTAATTAATTTTTTAAAAAAGATTAATTGCTCAGGAAAAAAACTGTCACTATTTTGCATACTAAACAGTAAAAAATGTCTGAGACAAGAAAAATGCCAATAAACTGTTTATTTTGCATTATAAAATGTAGACAAATGTATTTAAAGAATAGCCTTCATTACTATAGCTATGAGAGAAGATCTTCCTTTCAACATAAGAGCTTTTTAGATTTTAAGATTATTTAAATTTTGTCTCATGAATACAAGTTTATAAAGTATATTTTGTAAAGTATCCTGTAATATTTCTGATAAATTTGGACAAATTGGAATGAGTTAATCTTATTGATTAAAGACAACCCTATGTCTATACTGCCCTGGTTCTACTATATAAAATTAATGCTAAGACAGAATTCTAGTGCATATGACTACTATTAAAACTTCAAGACTTAAAATTTCTAAATTTTGTATATTGGTTTTATGGGGCAAGAAAAGGATCATTGCTGAAACAAATATTTTAAGATTACAAAATATAAAATTGTTTTTAAGTGAAATCATAGGATAGATGTCTTTTTTAAATTTTATTTATTTTTTGGCTGTGTTGGGTCTTCGTTGCTGTGTGTAGGCTTTCTCTAGTTGTGTCATGAGGGGGCTACTCTTCATTGCAATGTGCGGGCTTCTCACTGTGGTGGCTTCTTTTGTTGCAGAGCACGGGCTCTAGGCATGCGGGCTTCAGTAGTTGCAGCACGTGGCACAGTAGTTGTGGCTGTCAGGCTCTAGAGCTCAGGCTCAGTAGTTGTGGTGCACGGGCTTAGTTGCTCTGCGGCATGTGGGATCTTCCCGGACCAGGGCTCGAACCCACGTGCCCTGCATTGGCAGGCAGATTCTTAACCACTGAGCCACCAGGGAAGTCCAGGATAGATGTCTTTTAAAGGGTTTTGATTTTATAAACTTCTTAAAATACTACAAATCATGAGGACTTAATATTTTAGCTAAAACTGTAATTTCCAGATACTTAGTTAAAATGTTAAGACTAGAAAATGTTGAAATACTTGATATATAATATGTGGATACCTGAACAGTTTCTAAGCTAAAATATATGTGTGTGTGTGTGTGTGTGTGTGTGTGTGTATAGTTTTAATTTACCTGTATTCATATACATTATATAAGGGCTGTAAATTAATAGAGTGTGTAAGCACCTTTGGCTGATGTGTTTATTCTGTTTCCTGAAAATGTAAAAGGTGATCCAAAACGTGTACCCATAAAAATTTAGTTAAGCAGTTCTTGGTTTCTTGCCTTTTAGTTTTCCCTGTGTCTGGAGGAAACAAAAATTGGTTACCTTGGCTAAATGTGGTAATCAATAAAAGTTATAAAGACTAGGGCTTCCCTGGTGGCGCAGTGGTTGAGAGTCCCCCTGCCGATGCAGGGGACACGGGTTCGTGCCCCGGTCCGGGAAGATCCCACAAGCCGTGGAGCAGCTTGGCCCATGAGCCTTGGCCGCTGAGCCTGCGCGTCTGGAGCCTGTGCTCTGCAACGGGAGAGGCCACAACAGTGAGACGCCCACGTACCGCAAAAAAAAAAAAAAAATTATAAAGACTATACTTATATAATAATCACAGAAAATGTGAATATGTATGTAAGATAATATGGTTTGTTAAGGAAATATTAGGTTATTAAATGATAATTCAGTGTAATATATACACTTGTTTTAATATGCTGAGATAAAGTATATCTTAAAAACTAAAATTTCATTATATATCATTATGTATTTATGTATGTCTACATATACATACAAAGGCATATTAATTTAATTCTATAAATGACAAAAAGGAAAATTCAAAGGTATATTCCATGTTAATAGATGTATTCACAGAAAAAGGCTTATAAATCTTTTACTGCAAATTGTAATATACACATTTTGTGCCTAGATAAGTGTTCTTTTTATTATTATTTATTTTATTTATTTTTGGCTGCATCAGGTCTTAGTTGCAACACTCAGGATCTTCGTTGAAGCATGCGGGATCTTTTAGTCGCGGCACGCCAGATCTTTGGTTGCAGCACGCGGGCTTCTCTCTAGTTGTGGCATGCGGGTTTTCTCTTCTCTAGTTGTGGCGTGTGGGCTCCAGATCGTGTGGGCTCTGTAGTTTGCGGCATGCAGGCTCTCTAGTTGAGGCGCACAAGCTCAGTAGTTGTAGCACGCAGGCTTAGTTGCCCCGTTGCATGTGGGATCTTAGTTCCCTGCCCAGGGATCAAACCCACGTCCCTTGCATTGTAAGGCGGATTCTTTACCACTGGGCCACCAGGGAAGTCCCAAGAGTTTTCTTTTGAATTACCAAAATATCCTGTTAACTCTCTGTTCTTCTCTTGAATACCACAACTTTCTTCATTTTTTATGTTACTAGGTCAGATATCAGAGGAAGACTGTGGTCAAACTTCACCGGGAAGGACCTTACCAGGTACTGTAAACAACTAACACAGCAGTAATTCCAGGCCTCCAAAGTCAACAGACACACACGACACGAAGTCGCTGGCAGGCTGTCCTGCGACCTCAAACAGAGGAATCGGAGGAATCATTCCAGAGGAGATAACTGCAGGAAGTGTCACCTTCCTCCAAGACCCACCAGACAAGACCACCAGAGCCACAAATTGCTATGCTTTAATCTGCATGTGCTTTTGCTCTTTTTCTTTATTCTTTCCTCTCTGCCAAGTTAAGGTTTAAATTATTGACGCTCCTTATCTATGAACTATGATAACTTGAAGGTCTTTATCCTTAATACTATTTTTTTCTCTAACTTTAGTCACTCCTCAATGTGAGTCCAATATGAGACTGCATGCAATTACCCCTTCTGTTGGGTGTGTACTTACTTTCCTTTGGGTGCCACCCAACTTCCTTTGCTGTCAATTTCATGGAATTAATCAGCTGATTTCCTTCTTTGGTTGATAAGACTCAACCAAAAAGTGATCTGGGGATGAAAAATAGTGTAATAGGCCAAACAACCAGAATTCTAAAACCCCCTATCACGTGATACATAGAAAGGAAGGTTTTAGTCCTAAACAAAACGATGCTCAGAAACCTTTTGTGAAAATTTAGCTATTCCAAACAAATTTTCACTAAAGCCAGTGAT
Source organism: Hyperoodon ampullatus (assembly GCF_949752795.1). NCBI lineage: Eukaryota > Metazoa > Chordata > Mammalia > Artiodactyla > Ziphiidae > Hyperoodon > Hyperoodon ampullatus. The sequence continues at coordinate 34,064,553 of NC_136919.1, forward strand.
GGGGATGAAAGGAGTGACAAGGGGGTGCTTTGAGAAAACAGAACACAGGGAATTCCCCGGCACTTCAGTGGTTAGGACTCCATGCTTTCACTGCCAAGGGCCCAGATTCAGTCCCTGGTCGGGGAACTAAGACCTGGAAGACCTGCGCGGTGCAGCCAAAAAAAAAAAGAAAGAAAAGAAAACAGAACACAATGAGAAGAAAGGAGACAATTAAGAGTTCAGTGAGGGAAGATGGGCCCCAAAGGGTACTCAGGCAAAAAGACAACAGAGGTAAATATGCCTCTGGAGAGTCCCCAGAGAAGATGGAAGCCAGTGTTATGGAGTCTGTAAATGGTCTGGAACTTAGGCCTCTGTGGAATCCAGTGAGAAGGTAGAAACTAGAGGTACAAGGGCTAAGAGAGGGCCTGGTTATGGGTCCTCTGAGGGTCACTGAGAGGTTGAAGGCAGAGACTGAGCTGACCCCCCTCAGAGGAATGGTAGGAGGCACGGAACTCTGAGGCAGCAGCATCTTCCCTAGGCTCCCCACACAGCAGAGTGTCAGCTTCCATGGCCTCTACTCCCCACTCACAGTGGGGATCCTGATGAAATGGTGGCCACAAACTTCCTGTAACAGGGAGCTTGTCCAAGTGTCTGCAGAAGACAAGAGGAATAAGCTAAAATCAAGAGGGCTAGGATGGGGGCCTCACAGAGCCGGAAACACTACATTCCCCCACATCCCAGACTTCACAATGCTTCTCTTATTCCTCACGCCAAGCCTTTCTTTCACATTCCCTTCCCTACAGGTTTCCCCTCCAATGTCAACCCCAGGCTGTACTGGGCCCTGGCACTGCATAAGCCATCCTAGGAAGAGGGATACAGGAGAGAGAGGGAGAGATTAATCTCCTGTTCATTAGGAAAGCTTGTTCTGTGCTACAGTGAATTCTTTTCAGTCAGCCTCTCCAATGTGAGAATCCAAAAGCCTGGGTTACTTGTGGTGAAGAGGGGAGCAAAGTGTTATTTTAGGAGGCTGAGTGGGATGATCCTTTGGGGGAGATGTTTGGGAGACTAGGACTCTGAAAGCACCAAATTTAGCATACAGAATTATCCATGACAATAATACTAAGGCCTTTCACAGACATTATCTCATGTGATCCTCACAACAACACTGTGAGGTACGGAGGCCAGGTATTACCTCTGAGGAGGAACTTGAACCTTGGGGAAGTGAAATAGCTTGTCCGAAATCAGGATCCAGGAGTTCTGCCTCCAAAACCAACAGTGGTTCCAGTATATCTCACACCACCACCAGTGACCAAGACCCATGGCCCAGCTCCATCATTCTTTGATTGGGTGGATGGGCAGAACAGGGAATATGAATCCTTCTTGTGAGCCTCCTCTCTGAGAGCTCTATTTCCTAATAGAGAAGTGCTCTAGGAACTGACATCCTCAGATTGTAGACTGGGCCCTCATGGAAAGGTGAGATTAAGGTTAAACTTTGAGTAGCCCAGGGTTGACTAGACAAAACCTTACCTTTTAATTCTACACCTTTGTTCCTCTTTTTGACTCTGCACTGATCCTCAGAGACTAGCGTGAGAGGCTAGGGCTGAATTTTCACTTTTTTCTCTCTGGACAAGCCATAGATATTCATTTATTCATAGATAATCTGATTTTCCATATTAATAGAGCTCTGTGATCCATCCCTGTTAGTCACTTTAAAGTAGATAAAAATATTTTCTATTTTTCCTTCTTTGCAAATTTCAAGAAGGATTTTCTGTATGTTATGCTCAATTGATTTTTTCAGTCCTTATCCTCTGCAGATGAAGGGCACTCATTTCCAGAACTGCAGGCACATGTGTATACCTTCACATAGGACTTTCCCCTGCTCACAGAGCTCGGGCTCAGCATGTGATTCAAGGCTTTCAAAGGCTTAGGGCATTGTTCTCCACATCATCCCTAACATAAAGGGAAGCCTTGGCCCAGAGATACCTGAGGTGGAACCATGACTGGTGAATAAGAGTTGAGGGACTCTGTCCTCCTATAAGAATCCTGAACTCTGTTAGTAATCCAGCCCTGGCCAGTGACTCACTGTGATCAGGATTTTACCATGGAGCCCTCTGTCACACGCAGATAAAGGGTCTGTGAGCTTCAAGCTCTCCCCTGTCCCCCACATTGTAATCCTCCCTGAGAGTTTCCATCTTGTGTGGCTCTCTGTGCCAACGTAATTGATTTAGAAAAGTAGGAAGAGGAGGAGAAAAAGGTTAGTCTCTGCTGCTGGCTGACCTTAGGGTTCCTTTGCCAAATTGATATGTCTATTTTTCCTAAATGTTAGTTTTTGATTTCTCTGTAAATAGTCCAGGAATGGAAAAATGAACCCCATACTATACAGAAAGTATGAAATGCAACTAGTGCCCCAAGACTCACTGAGATGCATCTGAAAGCAGAGTTTATCTGAAGTGCACCTCAGGCTCAGACAACTGAGCACTGAGAATATGACCCCATCATGGAGCTATGGTACAGTGACAGTGTTCTTGAGGGTGGGAGAGGGCCCTTCTTCACAGCATCCAGCCTGGTAGATCCCTCCAACCTTTCCTGGGCCTTCTAGATCCCTCCATCCTTCTCTGAGCCATAGTATTTTTCCAATTCCATTCTTTTATCATATCATAGATACACTGTAGTACTATTTTCTATTTATTCCTCCTATAACACAGATAGCCGTTGGGTTGTCCATTACCCCCTTGGTCACCTGAGCTTCAATCCTACCAATTATATAGCCTTTGAAAATCTGGAGTTTTTCCAGGAATTTTTGCTAATTCCCAAAGATTTGCATTCTCAGGGTTTCCTGTGCTCTCATCTCCAGCTTCCCACCTCACACCAACCCAGACACAGGACATGACTCCACCTTCACGTTCACCCATGACAGTCCACTTTCACATAAAAGCATTAGTGAGCAATGTAGTCTTTACAAAAGATATTGGGAGGGTGATGAAGAGTGCTACAGGCAGACCTCACTCCTAGCAAACAACTTTAAAATTTCTAACTGCTGAATTAAGCACTGAACTGTTTTCTTCCATGAAACAGTCCTAGCCTAGGGCACTCAATCCTTTCCCACCCAGATGATGAGGCTTTGCTGGAACTGGCAGCACAACTATCTTCCAAGAATGAGGGATAGATTCTCAGTTAACATTGCTACTGGGATATCATTGCTTTTAGGTCCTTTCAGTGAACAGAAAAAGTTTAAAAAAAAATTAACCATGAGTTCATATTAGTATGTACAATTCAAATTTAACACCAGGTATTTTGGGTTTTTTTTTTTTAACATCTTTACTGGAGTATAATTGCGTTACATTTTTGTGTTAATTGCTGCTGTATAACAAAGTGAATCAGCTATACTTATACATATATCCCCATATCCCCTCCCTCTTGTGTCTCCCTCCCACCCTCCCTATCCCACCCCTCTAGGTGGACACAAAGCACCAAGCTGCTCTCCCTGTGTTATGCAGCTGCTTCCCACTAGCTATCTGTTTTACATTTGGTAGTGTATATATGTCAATGCCACTCTCTCAGTTCATCTCAGCTTACCCTTCCCCCTCCCTGTATCCTCAAGTCCATTCTCTACGTCTGCATCTTTATTCCTATCCTGCCCCTAGGTTCTTCAGAACCTTTTTTTTTTTTTTTTAGATTCCATATATAAGTGTTAGCATACGGTATTTGTTTTTCTCTTTCTGACTTACTTCACTCTGTATGACAGACACTAGGTCCATCCACCTCCCTACAAATAACTCAATTTCATTTCTTTTTATGGCTGAGTAATATTCCGTTTAACACTGCGTTTTTACTTTGTATCTCATTTCTCTAGCAATGAAAATTTTGGATCTTAGTAACATTAATGTTCTTATCCATTCTATCCTAATATATATAATGTAATTTTAAAATTATAATACAAGTATTATTTCTAATAATAAAACTACTGAGTCAAGTTTCAAGTTATTTGCAGTTCTTTTTTCCTTAGAATATACTCCACCAAGAAGATATACCAGAAGAGCATGTTCCAAAGTCACTTGAAATAATTCTTATCTCTATGTCGTTATGTAAACAATTTTATAAAGAGTTAAGGTTGTTTCAATTCATTCTCAGTTTTAGGATTAGCTTTATTTTCCCTGTATTGTTTTCCAAAAACTGTAAAACATTTACATGGGTCAAAGTCAAAAATAAATAAATTATACTCAGAGAAGTCTCACTCCCAACCCTTTCATTTGATGCATAACTAGCTTTTACTTATTCTCTCAAGATGTAGAAGGAATGTGAGGAGCACGGCAGAATAGGAACTTGGTAGAAAGAGACTATGGTTTAAATCCACTTCCTGTTTGAAGTTGGGCATTTCCTACTTTTTGAGACTTGATTTCTTCAGGTGAAAATGAGAATAATAATAGCCATCTCTAGAAATATCCTACAGATTAAATTAGATAACATATGTGAATTGCCCAGTCCATAATAAGTACTCAAAATATGACAGCTATTTAGTATATTTTATCTGAAGAGCTTAATGGAACTTAGAAATCTTAGACCACCTTGTCACCCAATTTTGGTGCCCTTTTAAAAATCTTTTTACATAATATAGAAATAATAATAATATATGATAATACTTTGGGACAGAACTCAGAAGATCTAAACAAAAAACTATATCTGAAGAGATATAAAAGTAACTGTGTTATTTAGTAGAACCCAAAATACCAGATTTGTTTTGTTGGCAGTAGTAAGGTAGATTACCAAGAAATATATAAAAAGGAAGGAAACTCAAAAGAGACTATGTTATGGACTGAATGTTTGTGTCTCCCCAAAATTCCTGTGTTGAAACTCTATCCCACAATGTTATAGTGCTAGGAGGTGGAAGCTTTAGGAGGTGATTAGGATTAGATGAGGTCATAGGGTGGCACCCTTGTGAATGGCATTAGGGCCCTCGTAAGAGTCTCTAGAAAGCTTGCTTCCTGTCTCTCTTGTCTGTCATGTGAAGACACAGCGAGAAGATGGCTATCTATGAACCAGGAAACAGGTTCTCACCAGACACCAAATCTGCTGGTACCTTGATCTTGGATTTCAGAGCCTCTAGAACTGTGAGAAATAAATGTTTGTTGTTTAAACCACCCAGTCTATGGTATTTTTGTTATAGCAGCCCAAACAGACTAAGACAGTCTGTTTGAAATAAGTATATAGAAGCAGAACAGACATTTGCTATAGAACTAAATGGAAGTGGAATAAAATCCTTAGCAAATGAGCTCTATTTATAATAGCCAGGACATGGAAGCAACCTAAGTGTCCATCAACAGATGAATGGATAAAGAAGATGTGGCACATATATACAATGGAATATCACTCAGCCATAAAGAGAAGCGAAATTGAGTTATTTGCAGTGTCGTGGATGGACATAGAGTCTGTCATACAGAGTGAAGTAAGTCAGAAAGAGAAAAATACCGTATGCTAACACATATATATGGAATCTAAAAAAAAAAAAACATGGTTCTGAAGAACCTAGGGGCAGGACAGGAATAAAGACGCATACGTAGAGAATGGACTTGAGGACATGGGGACGGGGAAGGGTAAGCTGGGACTAAGTGAGAGAGTGGCATGGACATATATACACTACCAAATGTAAAATAGATAGCTAGTGGGAAGCAGCCGCATAGCACAGGGAGATCAGCTCAGTGCTTTGTGACAACCTAGAGGGGTGGGATAGGGAGGGTGGGAGGGAGACACAAGAGGGAGGGGATATGGGGATATATGTATATGTATAGCTGATTCACTTTGTTATAAAGCAGAAACTAACACACCATTGTAAAGCAGTTATACTCCAATAAAGATGTTAAAAAAATATCCTTAGCAAATGAAAAACTCAAATTGAGTTCAAAAATGAAACCACATACTATGTTATCTATAAAACTACATGCCTAAGACAGACAGTTAAGAAAATTAGAAAGGCCAAGAGAATTAACTGATAAGGTAACAATAAATAGCTAAGTAAAAAAGTAAGTACACAGAAATCACAAGTTTCTAAAATTCTACCTAGGGACTTAAAAGAAGACTGGAGAAAAAATTTGTTTTAGGAGAGTAAGATACCTTTTTTTAGGATTGAAATATACATTATAATAAAGATGTCAGTTTTCTCTAAATCTATAAATCTATCTAAGTCTACACTAATTAGTACCCTAGCTACAAGCCATATGTGGCGATTCAAAATTAAATAATTAATTAAATTTAAATAAAATTAAAAAATTTAGTCCCTCAGTTGTACTAGCCACACTTCAAGTATTCAGTTGCCACATCTGGGTAAGACTACTACTACGTACTGGGCCACGCAGAGAGAGAACATTTCCCTCATCACAGAGAGTTCTAGTGTACAGGGTACATCTAGAGGGCCTTGCTGTATGGCAGAGGTTAGAAAGCTAAAACTACACTTCCCGTACTCCTCTGCAGGTTCTGGATGCAAATTTTGTTTGGATGCAATGAGATATGCTTGTCTGAATTTGGTGAGGTAAAAATAAGATAAGCATGACCATGAGGATGGCAGACTTTTCTGCAGCAGACACCAGCATCTGCTCAGCTTCCTGTGTGTCAAAGGGAGGTGTGGCACTGGCACTGGCCTTGCTACAGTGGCCACAGCTTCATGATTCCCACTTGTATCCAAGGTCAAAGCTACAGTGATGGGCTCTTGAACTCAATAATCTCAGGTGGCCTAAGAGGTGGGTGTTTTCCTAGTGGGTCATTTCTATAGTGCTCTGCATACCCAGAGGCCCAGAACCAGAGCCAGCTGCCCCAACACTTACCACCATTTTGGTTAGCAAAAGTTGGTAAGATTTCATGCATTAAAATCTCTTCCTGCTAAAAAAGTATATTCAGGATGAATTCTGTCTCCTGAACTAAATTCTGACTGATATGGAACAAAGCAGACTTACCACAGAGCTCTTCTGTTCCCTCATAATTCGTTTGTTTTCCAAACTCCATAAATGCCACCCAGTCTTCTGGTAATTGTACCAGGTAGCTGTATATCTGATTGCCCTCTGAAATTGATTCCCCACCTCACTCTGCTTTAAGATACTACCTATAACCTTCCATATGAAGCTTAGTCTGTCTGCAAGAATTAAAAGTGATTAATAAAATAACATAATTCCCCGGCCTGGTCCAAGTATGTTTGTAGACCACAATAACGCTGTAATTAAATACACTAAATAGAAAGCAAATTTTTCTACGTCTACCATACTGAATGACATAGATTTTCCTAGATAACCATCACTTTAGTGTAAATTTGATCAACCACGTTGCCTTCTTATTTATTCCAAAATGAAATGAGCCAGACTAAGGACTTGGGAGGTTCAGTTGAAATGTAGGGGAAGTGGCAGGTGGAGGCAAAGCAGGCCAGAAGCATAGGGCACAATGGGCCTGAGGCATCTGGTCACTGGAGAATCATCGTCTCTACCATGACTCTCTTTCCTTGCTCCCTAGACCTAGACCTAGGCTATGAGTGATACAGATATCTGGGAGCTAGCCTGGGTGTGTGTCACCATGAATCACATTGATTCTATGGAAAAACGTGGTCTGGTTTCCATACAACAGGAATGTAAATGAACTATCAGAGCACTGGTAATTTACAATTTGGGTACTTCCCGAAATTATAGCTTCCTGCCAGCCTCTACCTCTATGAAACAACCAAGCCCTTTCTACTTATGATCTTAAGGCTTTAAAACCACCAAGACATAGTGTGCAACTATATTCAGAAACAGATTCTGGCATATTGGGAGGGGCAGCATCCCACAGAGCAGAGAGCCTGGACTCTGGAATCACAGAGACCTGAGTTTATATCGTAGTCCTATCATTTATTAGCTGTGTGATCTTGGGGAAATTACCTCCCCATTCTGAGTCTCAGTTTTCTCAACTATAAAATGAAAGAAAACCCTGTTCACAGGATTATTATAAGGGTCATAGGAGAAAGCTGATTTGCTCAATTAGGAAACTGTAAGAAAGGAAAAGGGATGGGGAATAGTTCTACAGAGAAACTCTGTGTCCAATCCAGTAATTTTCCAAAAGGAGTTTTGCTCAAAATATCACTCACTTCCTATTGTGCTCTGTCCATTGAAGTCAAAGTAAAGGATAAGCTTCTATATCCAAAAGACACCCAAAATATTGTAGTTGAAAGGAGATGGAGATTTGTTTTTCTGTCACTAATGGCCCTGAGGTCTAGATTAGTGAGTGGTTTTCCTCCATGTAACCATTGAGGAGCCCAGGTTCCTTCCATCCTATTGCTCTACCATCATCAAGGGCATTATTCTTGTCTGCATGGTCAAAGCTAGGTCACAGCACATTCATGTTCCAGTTCAAGGAAAGAGGAAAGGGAAAGTTATTCCAGAACATCTTCTTTTAAACTGAAGATGACCCAGAAGTTGCACACAGCATTTCCATTCACACCTCATTGGCCTGAATTTAGTCCCATGGCCACACCACACTTAGCTGCAAAGGAGGCTGGTAAATGCAGCCTCCACCTGGGCAGCCATGTGTCCAGCTAAAAATCCTATCGAAGAAGAGGAATGTTTTGCTAAACAACCTATTATTCTCTGCCATGACCTTCTTCCTGCTGTACCCATCTTCACCAAGAAGGCTTGGCTTGTTCTTGATATAGCTGTGAGCCTTTGCCATTTGTGGGAAGTGTCTTTAATGCCATCACACCTCCTGGTGAGATACAATTGGCCATGTGAGCTCCCTAACACTGATGGAAAAGCTGGGGCCCAAAGAGGGTGACTGGGAACTCAGGCCAGAGCACCACCCCACTGTCTTCAGAAGATATGGTTTTGATGTGTGGAGTCTTTTCCCCCAGTATTAGGAGAGAAACTGGCTTGGCTGTTACTGGAGGTGACTCATTCCTGCTCTCCGCAGAGGGAGCACAATCACATTGTTCCTGCAAGGAGTGCACTCCTGCCAGGTCACTTGCACTTGCAGACAAGTCTGTTCTTCCTTAAGTGATTCTTAAAGGATTAAAAAGCAGTGCAAAGGCTTTGGATGTGCCAAGCTGCATGTAGCTGCACCAGAATCTCCAACACTGTAGAGAGAGTGCAGGACCAGACCCTGGGGAATCTCACAATGGTCCCAGCTCCTCCATTCGTCACTTATGTGTCCTTGGGCAAGCTGCTTCCCAACCCAGACCCTGTTTTCTCATCTAAAAAACATCTGACCAGATCATTTCTGTTTCAGTTCCCCAGTTGTCCGTGACCTTTTCTTACCTATTTCTTGTTTGGAACACTTCAGTAGTAACTACAGGAGAAAGACAAATTTTTCTTCCTCATCTGTTTCTCCTATGTCCATTACCAGATGTGGGAAAATCCAAAGTCCCCAAAGTGACTCACCCCTGTGCACCTCCTGGGGACCAGGGCCTTGGGCTGGTACTTTGGGCCGGTCTCAAACAGGTGTCAAATGAATTTTAATAGTGTTCACTATTGGTCCCCACAATCCAAGTCTACAGAGAGACTGATGTAGACAGCAGGCACTGAGAGAAATGAAGAATGCGTGCAATGGTTAGAGCAATATATTCTCCTTAAGCTAAGACTCTATGGACACACGCAAGGCATGACACATCCTGAGGCATAAATCTTTGTTCCTAAGGGTGAAAGTGACCCAAACCATAGATCTCCACAAAAGCCACTCCAGGATGACTAAAGAAAGAATGAAATGTAAATGAGAGCACTTTTTAAGGCTCTTACACTATGTTACCAAAATTTCTAGTGTTTTCTCTTTTTCTTAAAAATAAATTTCATTCAAATAGCACTTTTACTTGGAGGACAAATCAAAAGGCATAAAAGGATATAAATTAAAAAGTTAAGTTTTCCTCCCACCATTTCCAGGTCTCTCAGTTCTCATCAGAGCCTGCCTTTCAGAGATAGCCCATGTCCACACATCCATAAATGCAGGTCTGTAACTTTGGGGGACCTCCATGGTTGCCTTGGTTTTTATGAAACTGCCTTACTGAGTGTAAACTACATCAAATACTAAGGAGAGCTATGAGTTGCAAGTAGAACACTGGCAAGGTATGACTTTAGCATTCTTATTCACTTCTCATTCAGTCCTTGGGTGATTTCATTCATGCCCTGGCTTTCCTCACCTCCAATCTGAAGCCTCCCAGGCCTCTACCCCTGGCCCTGCTTTCTTTCCTGATTCCAGCCACATCTCTCCACCTGGAGTGGGCACCCCAAACTCAGGTGCCAATGGAATTGGTCACTTTCCCCCAAACCAGCTCTTCTTCACCTCTGGCCAGGCTCCAGCTTTTCCCACTCACCCCTGTTAGGAATGTATGTCACTTCTCTTCCCCTCCACCTTCTGCCTCACTGCTCTGCTCCTCCGGTCAGTTAAGTCCAGTAATGTGACCCTCTGGAAAATCCCTTCCTCTTCCTCAGCTTTTCCCTGCCTTAGTTAATTTCATTGTCACCTCTCACTGGAGCAGATACATACAGAGCGCTTACTCTGTGCCAGGTACTCTCCTAAGTGCCTTACACATATAAAGTCATTTTATCCTCACAACGATCCTACAACACATATGCTATTATTATCCCCATTTTACAGATGAGGAAACTGAGACCGAAATGATAAATAACCCCATTCCCTAAGCTCACTAGACTCTATTGTGCCTCCTTTGACTAGATTTTCTATGGCCTCTACTGCCTTCAAGACCCAATTCAACTGTTACTTATTCCAGGAAATCCTCCCAGAGTACCCACTATTGTCACAATAGTTTCAGACTTTTAGTCTACTTTCCTCCATGTAAAATAATGCCAGATAAAATTGGATGGGACATGTTTATACTGAAAATTACTTCTTATTTATTGAAATTCCAAGTTAACTGAGTATCCTTATCATTATTTGCTAAATCTGACAACCCTACCCCAACAAAACCATAAATAACTTGACAGCAAGGCTACTCCATCCTCGTGTCCCACCCACCCACCCTCAGGGGCTAGAACAGAGCCTGGACCAGGTGGGTGCTCAGTTCAGTTTACTGTATTGAATTAAAGTTGGGTGCTCAGCGAACGGTGATTGTCTGCCATGTTAGCTTTTACTATGCTTTGCGTGGGGAATGATATGTCCCTTATGTCCCCCCCAGTGCAGCAGACACAGTGCTATGTGCGCAATAATTAAATTCAGTGCATCTTGGAGCCTCACTTTTCTCATCTATAAAATGAGAAGGGCTTCCCTGGTGGGGCTGTGGTTGAGAGTCCGGTAGAAGACCTTGAATTACTTGGTCTCTATCTGCACACACATGGCGGGTCAATAAAGTAATTGTCTTAATCCAAAAAGCATACCAGTGACCAAGATATTTTCAGCTACATATGTGGACTTTTTAACATATAATTGTCTCAGTTCTCTGATCTATTTGGAACTGATCCCTCTGAGACTTTATTTTTACAAATATTCCAGTAATTAATTTAATTTATAACCGAAGCACATGAAAAGATGAGAGCTTCCTTCTCTCCTCTACATTGGCGTTTATTTTGTGGAAGTCTGATGCCAGCCAGAATCACCTTTTCCATACTTAATGCATTTTTAAATACCTTTGTAATCAAACAAGGGCATTAAGAGGGATTTAACACTTGCTAATGGGACGCCACAAGCCCTTCTTTCCCCAGATGGCCTCTCTTCTGGCTTCGTGCTAGGAATAAATCCTTTGGAAACCAGGTGCTTTCTTATTCTCAATTGTTTTTCTGTTTTCCTCTCTTACACCTAGCTTCATCTATATTGGCAAATGAAGTGAAGAATTCAGACTATTACTCAGATAATTCAACAAAAATTGCCCTTACAGAAATTTTATTTGTTTGTGTGTCTTAGAAGTGAAAGTAGGGGCTTACCTTTAAACGTAAATGACTTGATATCCACTGCTGTAAGGCAAACCCATGGCCAGTGAGTGGAGTTTTGCTGGAAGGTAATCTACTTATACTCCTAACACCAGGGGTGTTAACTATTTATCACTATGAGCCTCTTGCTCCTCCTCTCTGTAAAATCAGGATCACAATTCCTACATTGCCAGGTTGTTGATGAAACTAAATGAGATAAATATGCAGATTTTTGCATGCAGTAGGTATTCTGTACATATTTAAAAACACACTGGCACATATATATACAACACACATTGTACATTGATCAGAACATTTATATTGCACTTTACAATTTATAAAACACTCACCTAGGGCTTCCCTGGTGGCGCAGTGGTTGAGAGTCCGCCTGCCGATGCAGGGGACACGGGTTCGTGCCCTGGTCCGGGAAGATACCACATGCCGCGGAGCGGCTGGATCCGTGAGCCATGGCTGCTGGGCCTGCGTGTCCAGAGCCTGTGCTCCGCAACGGGAGAGGCCACAACAGTGAGAGGCCCGCGTACCGCAAAAAAAAAAAAAAACACTCACCTACATTCTCTCTTTGATCTTCAGAAAAGCGCTGGGAACTGTAAGGACAGTTAGTCACCATTTTTACAAATGAAGAGCCTGAGGTTAAATGAAATTAAATGGCTTTCCCAAGACCACACAGCTGGTCTAAGTTCATCTGTACAACCCCTGAAGCTCTCCACCACCTCTACACTGATGCCACATGCTCCACACAGGTGTCTAAAAAACTGGTTCTTTAATTTGGCTTCACACTGAAACTACATGGAAAACTTAAAGATAAATACTAATACCTGGCCCCACCCCCAGAGATTTCGATTTAACCACTCTAAAGTGTGGCCTGGGCATTAGGATTCTTTTCTCAGTCTATCTCTTCATTTTCAATTAAACTTTTATTGTGAGGTAATGGTAAATTCATGGGCGGTTGTAAGAAGTAATAGACAGAGATCCCATTTTCCCCCAAAAGTAACACCTTGCAAAGCTATAGTATAATGTCACAACCATGATACTGACACTTATACAGTCAAGATGCAGAACAGTTTCACCATCACAAAGGTCTCTTCAATTTTCCTTTTATAACTACACCCAGCTCTCCCTACCTACCCTTCCCTAACCCTGGTAACCATTAATCTGTATTCCATATATATATATATAGTGTGCGTGTGTGTCTGTGTGTGTGTGTCTGTGTGTGTGTGTGTCTGTGTGTGTGTGTCTGTGTGTGGCTGCATTGGGTCTTTGTTGCTGCGCGAGGGCTTTCTCTAGTTGGGGCGAGCAGGAGCTACTCTTCGTTGCGGTGCGCAGGCTTCTCATCGCGGTGGCTTCTCTTGTTGCAGAGCACGGGCTCTAGGCATGCGGGCTTCAGTAGTTGCAGCTCGCAGGCTCTAGAGCTCAGGCTCAATAGTTGTGGCACACGGGCTTAGTTGCTCTGCAGTATGTGGGATCTTCCCAGATCAGGGATCAAATCCGTGTCCCCTGCATTGACAGGTGGATTCTTAACCACTGCACCACCAGGGAAGTCCCATCTCTGTATTTTTTGTCATTTCAAGAATGTTATATAAATGGAATCATGCAGTCTGTGACCTTTTGGGATTGGCTTTTTTTACTCAGCATAATTCCCTGGAGATTCATCCAAGTTGTTGGGTGTTTCATTAGTTCCTTCCTTTTCGTTGCTGGGTAGTATTTCCTGGTATGGATGTACCAGCTGATTTAACCATTGAAGGGCATCTGAGTTGTCTCCAGTTTCTGGTTATTATGAATAAAGCTGTTATGAATATTTGTGTACAGGTTTTTGTGTGAAGAGAACTTTTAGTTTCTCTGGGATAAATGTCTCAGTGCCTTTTCTGGGTGATACGGTAGCTACATGTTTAGTTTTGTAAGAAACTACCAAACTGATTTCTAGAGTGACTGTATCATTTTCCCATGAGCAATGTGTGAGTGATCTACTTTCTCATCCTCACCAGCTATGGTGTTGTCACCATTTTTTCTTAAAAGCCATTCTGATGTGTGATAGTTCTCATTGTGGTTTTAATCTGCATTTATTTCTCTAATGGCTAGTGATGTTGAATATTTTTTCATGTGCTTATCTGCCAACTATATATCCTTTTTAAAAAAATTTTATTGGAGTGTAGTTGGTTTACAATACTGTGTTAGTTTCAGCTGTAAAGCAAAGTGAATCAGTTATACGTATACATATATCCACTCTTTTTTAGATTCTTTTCCCATATAGGCCATTACAGAGTACTGAGTAGAGTTCCCTGTGCTATACAGTAGGTCCTTATTAGTTATCTATTTTATAGATAGATAGTAGTGTGTATATGTCAGTCCCAATCTCCCAATTTATCCCTTCCCCCCTCCTTACCCCTCGGTAACCATAAGTTTGTTTTCTACGTCTGTGACTCTATTTCTGTTTTGTAGGTAATTTCATTTGTACCCCTTCTTTAGATTCCACATAAAGTGATATCATATGATATTTGTCTTTGTCTGACTTACTTCACTCAGTATGACAATCTCTATGTCCATCCATGTTTCTGCAAATGGCATTATTTTGTTCTTTTTTATGGCTGAGTAATATTCCGTTGTATGTATGTACCACATCTTCTTTATCCAATCCTCTGTTGATGGACATTTAAGTTGCTTCCATGTCTTGGCTATTGTAAATAGTGCTTCTTTGAACATTGGGGTCCACGTATCTTTTTTTTTTTTTTTTTTTTTTTTTTTTTTTTTTTTTGCGGTATGTGGGCCTCGCGCTGTTGTGGCCTCTCCCGTTGCGGAGCACAGGCTCTGGACGCGCAGGCTCAGCGGCCATGGCTCACGGGCCCAGCCGCTCCGCGGCATGTGGGATCTTCCCAGATCGGGGCACGAACCCGTGTCCCCTGCATTGGCAGGCGGGCTCTCAACCACTGCGCCACCAGGGAAGCCCCACGTATCTTTTTGAATTATGGTTTTCTCTGGATATATGCCCAGGAGTGGGATTGTTGGATCATATGGTAGCTCTATTTTTAGTCTCTTAAGGAACCCCCATACTGTTCTCCATAGTGGCTGTACCAATTTACATTCCCACCAACAGCGTAGGAGGGTTCCTTTTCTCCACATCTCTTTAGCATTAATTGTTTATAGATTTTTTTGACGATGGCCACTCTGACCGATGTGAGGTGATACCACATTGTAGTTTTGATTTGCATTTCTCTAATAATTAGTGATGCTGAGCATCTTTTCATGTGCTTTTCAGGCATCTGTATGATTCAATGCCATCCCTATCAAATTACCAATGGCATTTTTTCACAGAGTTAAAACAAAAAATTTTACAGTTTGTATGGAAACACAAAAGACCACGAATAGCCAAAGCAATCTTGAGAAAGAAAAACAGAGCTGGAGGACCCAGGCTCCCTGGCTTCAGACTATACTACAAAGCTACAGTATTCAAAACAGTGTCATACTGGCCCAAAAACAAATATAGATCAACGGAACAGGATAGAAAGTCCAGAGATAAACCCATGCACCTGTGGTCACCTAATCTATGACAAAGGAGGCAAGAATATACAATGGAGAAATGCAGTCTCTTCAATATGTGGTGCTGGGAAAACTGGACAACTGCATGTAAACAAAGGAAATTAGAACACTCCCTAACACCCTACACAAAAATAAACTCAAAATGGATTAAAGACCTAAATATAAGGCCGGATACTATAAAACTCTTAGAGGAAAATATGGGCAGAACACTCTTTGATGTAAATAGTGGCAAAATCTTTTTCAATCCACCTCCTAATGCAAATAAAAACAAAAATAAACAAATGGGACCTAATTAAACTTAAAAGCTTTTGCACAACAAAGGAAACCATATACAAAACAAAAAGACAGCCCTCAAAATGGGAGATAATATTTGCAAATGAAGTAACTGACAAGGGATTAATCTCCAAAATTTAAAAACAGCTCATGCAACTTAATATCAAAAAAACAAACAACCCAATCAAAAAATGGGTGGAAGATCTAATAGACATTTCTCCAAAGAAGACATGTATATCCTTTTTAGTGAAATGTCTGTTTATGTCTTACATCCATTTTTTAATTAGATTGTTTTTAACTGTTAAGTTTTGAGAATTCTTTACATATTCTAGATACTAGTCCTTTGCTGGATATATGGTTTGCAAATGTTTTCTCCCAAGCTATAGATTGCCTTTTGTTTGCTTGTTTAAAAGATTTTATTTTTAAACAGTTTTAAATTTAGAGAAAAATTGAGCAGATAACATAGAAAGTTTCCATGTACCACCCCCACCCACCCATACACATTTTCACTTGCAGTACTGTGGCACATTTGCAATAATTAATGAACCAATACTGACATATTATTAACCGAAGTCCATAGTTTTTATTCCTGAATAATGTTTCATTGTACAGATGTACCACCATTTATCCAGTAAACTATTTAAGGATATCTTCGTTGCTTCCAGTTTTTGGCAACTAGAGTAGAGATGCTACAAACATTCATGTGTAAGTTTTTATGTGGACATGAGTTTTCAGTTCAATTGAGTAAATATCTAGGAGTGTGATTGTTAGATCATATGGTAAGAATACATTTAGCTTGGTTTTAAAAAAATTGCCTTTTAAAGTGGATGTACAATTTTGCATCTTTTATATAGGATAAGCGTATTTTCATATGTGTATTTGCCATCTGTATATCTTCTTTGTTGAAGTGTCTGTTTAGATCTTTTGCCCATTTTTTAATTGGATTGTTCATTTTCTTATTGTTGCATTTTAAGAGTTCTTTGGATACAAATCATTTATCAGATTATTTGTTTTGAAAATATTTTCTACCATTCTGTGGCTTGTTTTTTCATTCTCTTAACAGTGTCTTTCACAGAGCAGAAGTTTTTCCTGTTAATAGAGTCCAACTTATTAGTTCAATTTTTTCATTCATGGATTGCGCTTTTGGTGTTGCATCTGAAATTTCATCACCAATCCCAAGGTCATCTAGATTTTCTATGCTGTCTTCTGGAAGTTTTATAGGTTTGTGTTTAGGTCTATGATCCAGTTTGAGTTAATTTTTGTGAAGGGTGTAAAATTTGTGTCTAGGTTTATTTTTTGCAAAAGGATTTCCAATTGTTCTAACTCTATTTAAAAAATTATCTTTTCTCTATTGAATTGTCCTTACTCCACTGTCAACAATCAATTGATTATATTTGTGTGGGTTTATCTTGGAGCTCTCTATACTGTTCACTGATCTATTTGTCTATTCTTTCACCAGTCCCATACTGTCTTAATTATTGTACCTTAAGTAAGTTTTTAAGTCAGATAGTATCAGTCTTCCAACTTTTTTCTTCTTCCTCAGTGTGGTATTGGCTATTCTGGGTCTTTTTCCTTTTCATATAAACTTTATAATCAGTTTCTCGATATCCACAAATTACTTGCCTCTAAGTGGGGGTGTAAAATCAGCTCCCCACTGGGCCCCCTTGTCACCAGAGAATGAAGAGGAGAGAGGTAAGTGCCAACTAGCCCCACCTCTCATCACCTTTTTCCGCCTCATTGCTGCTGCATGAGGATGGAGGTACAGCAATGCTGGACCCACTGACAATACCCCACTGCATGGGGTATGAGAACAGATTTTAAAGAACAGTAAAGTACTGTTACAGGAGAGAAAAGAGTTCCACTTTGATTTATACAGAGGTGACTGCATTTTTTTTTTTTAAAGATGCTCCTATTGCTCTTTTTTTTTTTTTTTTTGCGGTACATGGGCGTCTCACTGTTGTGGCCTCTCCCGTTGCGGAGCACAAGCTCCGGACGCGCAGGCTCAGCAGCCATGGCTCACGGGCCCAGCCGCTCCGAGGCATGTGGGATCTTCCCAGACCGGGGCACGAACCCGCGTCCCCTGCATCGGCAGGCGGACTCTCAACCACTGCGCCACCAGGGAAGCCCTGCTCTTTTTATATATATATAAATTTATTTATTTATTTATTTATTTATTTATTTATTTATATTTGGCTGTGTTGGGTCTTTGTTACTGTGCGCTGGCTTTCTCTGGTTGCGACGAGCGGGGGCTACTCTTCGTTGCGGTGCGCGGGCTTCTCATTGCGGTGGCTTCTCTTGTTGCAGAGCATGGGCTCTAGGCATGCAGGCTTCAGTAGTTGCAGCACATGGGCTCAGTAGTTGTGGCTCGAGGGCTCTAGAGCCCAGGCTCAGTCGTTGTGGTACACAGGCTTAGTTGCTCTGCGGCGTGTGGGATCTTCCCAGACCAGGGCTCAAACCCATGTCCCCTGCATTGGGAGACGGATTCTTAACCACTGCGCCACCAGGGAAGTCCCAAGACGACTGCAATTTAAAGGGAGAATGAAGGCATAGGGAGGGAGTCAAGCAGGGGCTTAGGAGAGTCAGAGAAGTGAAAAAATACAAAAAAGCAGGAAGCAAGGGTTGGTCTCTGTGAAACCCATCTGGGTTAGCCAACTGGCACTTACTGAAATTAGGCTCCTACCCTCCTGCAGAGGCTGAGAGACAGGGAGCCTATCTTCCTTCGGGTGTTGGCTTGAACAAACAGTAAGTTCTTTGGGCATCCTTGAATTTTCTCAGACAGACATTCTAAGGGAGCATGGGGTCATCCTATGGATGCAGCCTTGAGCTGTTAGAAACTATTTTAGTGTTTTTTCCAGTCTTTATAGGCCAAGGTTGAGGCCTAGTTAAGAAAGGGCTCAGGGGACCCTAGCTAGAGTTTGGTCAAGGAGAGAATCTCTGTCAGTGTCTGGGGGGCTTTAGTTGTAAGAAGGAGGACCTGAGAGAATAAGGTGACTCCATGAGCCAGAAGTCCTCGGCATCAGGAGTTTTGAAAGCTCCTCAAGTGACTCTAATAAGCAACAAAATTTGAGAACCACAAGACCAAGACAAGAACTTTGCCCTCCATTTTAATGCCCTCCTTCACAAAGAAATAAATTCCTCTAAGGAGACTGCATGCTCTGTGTACCTGCGTGCACATGTACGCATACTGGTTTGTGTATATGCAGGTGTGCATGCACACACCAGGGTGAGAGGTAGAGAAGAGGCCTGGTCCTCTCAAGCCACAAGAAGATGAAGAAAGTGCTTAGAGCTATGGAAATGTACCAAGCTGCCTTTGTTTTAGCGATGGGGGAGAAAGGGATCCTGCCAGAATTCAACCCCATATCCATTTATTTGGCCATAAAAATGAGGGAGGGGTGCTTCTCAAGGTTGTGGTTGAGGGGTTACATTCATGCTAGGTCTTGCTGACCAGTTCTCATCCTCACGGTTTTCTCTGCTGGACGCTTCCTGCCTGAAACCACGGAAATGGCTCTCAGTCTCAGCAATTGCTCAAGGGTCACCCGTAAAGCACTGCTTTCTGGCCTGACTTTCCCAGAACTCACTAAGCATAGTCCTGTTGCTTCTTCTATGATTTATTTAGATCCTAATTATTATTCTATGTATTTATGCAAATGCAGAAGCCAGGAGGGGTGAAACTCCTTTCAGAAGCCATGCAGTGGTCTCTGGAATGTTAAAGGCTCAGAAAATTGGCAGATTCTCAGATTCCATCTCAGGAAAAGAACATTTTTCTAGACTGAGTGCTGCCTGAAAGGTTTGGCATTTCTGCCTGTGAAAATGAAAGACTAGGTGGGGCCTGAGGCTTCCCTAGAGCGGTGGTTCCCACATCAGAATCACTGGCAGCCTGTGAGATCACACTGGTGCTTCCACTCCACCCCACACATTCTGAGTTAACTGGGACTGAAGTTGGGCATGGGTCTTTCTTAAAAGCTCCCCAGATGATTCTGACAGGCAGACAGGTTGAAGGCTGAGAACCCTAGAAATTCTGCAGAGTTCTGGGAGGAAACAGCAAAAAGTCCAGGACAAGCAAATACAAATTAAGGAGCCTCTGAGCAATACATAGGGCATACTTTCCCCAGGGCATCGACCCTGAGCCATGACACAGAGGTGGAAAAGACACAGTCTGTCCTTTCTGCTGAGTTGGGCAGGTGATAAAGCCAAGGCTGGTGTGCAAGGCCACAGTGGTGGGAAGGGGCATTGGGCTGGGCCTTGAAGGTGAGTGGAGCTTGGACAGGTGGTAAAAGGCATTCTGACCTTATAGAGCTGCGTCTTCATGAGGAAGCAAAATTATTTTTTTTGCAAGAAAAATTTAACATGAGATTTTTATCTGCCCTTTCAGCCACTACCCCCTCCTCTTTAGTGTGCAGTGTACATCTGCATTATACACTAACTAAATCCCCTTGAGAGACACAGGAATGCCTACTTGCCAAAAAAAAAAAAAAAAAAAAAGGCAATACTTCTACCTTGGCCAATTTCAAGCTACCAACATGGTTTAACTGGCTTGCAAAATCCTGACACTAACAATGGGCTCTCACAAGCCATTAAGAGCTAGCTCCAGCATCACCAATACCCCACACTCCCTCTCCCCACTGGTTAAGAACCACTACATTACAAGAAAATGTAGGATTAAAAAAAAAAAAAACACTTATCAAATAAAACACCATTAATGGTTTGTATTATAATGAAGTGAATTACTTAAACCCACCTTATGCAGATAATTCTTAGGACAAACTTGGTAATACAATCTGGGGAGAGAGATCAGGCTGCCCAGACAGGCAGTGAGGATCACAGGCCTCTTGCCATGTCTAACTAGTAGGACTTTACCACATGATGTCACTCTAATACTTGCTTATTTATGTCTCTGGAAGTCTCAAGCAAGTTGTCTCTCCTTTGCTAAAAGATTGGTGTTCTTAACTTTAATGCCTTGGGATAATTATGAAATTACATCATATTTGTTGTTTATTACTTGAAAGGAATCTTTTATATGTATTCTCTTTCTTGTAAAAGAGACTGAAAATTTGCAGAAAGGAGATAAGGGCAGAGAGGCATTTTGGAATCACAAAACTTTGATTTAGCACAAGACTGATTTACCAGGTGAGTAAACTTGGACAAGATTCTTAACTTCTACAAGCTTCAGGGTCCTCACCTGTAAAATGCGGAAAGATGCTTGTAACTTCTACCTCACTGACTGGGAGTAAGTCATTTCCATTGGCATGTACTAAACACTCACCCCATGCCATTTCTCTGCACTGGGCCCAGAGAAAACCAGGATGAGGAAGTCCAAGTTCCTGCCCTTAAGAAGCTCAAGTTTAACCTCAGGGACAAATACCTAAACGAGAGAATATAGAACAACGGCCAATTGACACGCTTAGGTTTGCACTCTAAAGTGTGAATGTGTTATCTGACATTCTCTAATACTGTGACAAAAATTCTTCATGTGTAGTAGCTTTTTTGTTGGGAAATAAATGAAATGTTGGTCTTCATATTTCAATTATAAGAGTCGTCAGAGATTAAGTGATTAGTGTTTTCATACCATCGGCCACACAGGGATGCTTTTAGAGGAGAGGACCAGGAGATTAGGGCACTGAAACTGTGACTGTGGAGATAGGAGAACTTGCTGAGAGTGTGGGGAGTGAGGAAGAAAGGATTGTGGAGGCGGGGAGGTAGACATAGGCATGGTTTTTAGAGATGGTCAAGATGAGCATGTGGAAGAACGTTCACATGCAGCACTAATTTACTGCCTGTGTGATTTGGGGCACATCACTGTCCCCTCTATAAGCCTCCATTTCCCTCTCTATAACTCATCAGGTATTTAGATAAGTATTAAGCAAATGTTCTTGGGTTGCAAGCAACAGAAAAGAATGCTGGCTAATACAACAAAAGTTATGTTGAAGCAGCAGGTATATGTGAAGACATCAGAGTGGTAGAGGCTTTGGCAACACAAGAGTACAGGCCCCACTGAAAGAATTCACGTTCCAGAAAAAAATTTATACACTGTTCTGGCCAAATAAAATGTGTCTACTGGCACCATCAGCCTCTAGTCCTCCAGTCTGCAACTCTCTCTACAGGAAAGAGCCCAGGTTCCTGCATAGCACCAAGGCCCTGTCAGCTCCAGAGGAACTCAAACTCCAGGCTAGAAACCCAATTCTAGGCAACAGGGAGGGCCAGATGGCAAGGCATTAGGTGATAAAGACCATGTCTGGTTCTTTCCCAAAGCTGCAGCTCCCGCACAAGGCCAGGGACAGAGGCAGCCTCACAGACTGCCCCCAAATCAGGACTCTTTGTCTAAGGTAAGAGTTGGCTCACAGATATTTGATAGCCCATCACATTACGCAGCTCACCAATGTCTGATTTCACAAGACAACTGCTCATGGGCCCCTGGTCATGGACCCCATCAGGAGGTGGGGGAGGAGAAGAGGCAGGAACCACCCTCTTCTAGGCAGTCAGTCATTCACCAGCTAAAATCTCGCAAGACTCGATAGCTTCTCCCTCAGCCCTAAAGCTACTAAGTGGTCACCACGCCTAGCACTTCCTTCTCCATTTGCAGCTTTCCACTACACCACCTCCTCCTTCCCACCCCCAGGAACACTGAGCACAGCCACCAACGTGGCTGTCCACTGGATCCCCCACTAGCTGTGTGTAATCCCAAGGGAAGGGCCACATTCTGGCCATTTCTCTCTCCAACTCTGGGCCTCACCCATAGTAGATGCTTGGTAAGTGCTTAATGGTTGCTAACCATTAAGAACCATTGCTATAGTTGGAATGTTTGCTTCCACCCTCCCAATCCCCCACCCGTCCCTCCAAATTCATATGTTGAAAACCAAACCAAAGTAATGGTATTAGTGGAGACCTTTGGAAGGTGACTTTTGGGAGGGCAGAGCCTTCATGAATGGGATTAGTGCCTTCATAGAAGAGGCCCCAGAGATACCCCTCATCTCATCCACCAAGTGAGAGCACAGCCAGATGTCAGGAGTTTGTAACCCGGAAGAAGGCCTTCACCAGAACCTGGCCATGCTGGCACCCTGATCTTGGCCTCCGGCCTCCAGCCTCCAGAGCTGTAAGAAATAGATTTGTTGTTTATAAGCCACCCCATCTGTGGTATTTTGCTATAGCATTCCAAACTAAAGTAACCATGCTTGCCCTTGTAGAAATAATCATGACCTGGGTCAGGAAACACTGGCTCAACCACTGACATGGCCCCCTCCATCCTGGTCCTCAGTTTCCCCAGCTCTACAGGAGGGAGAGAACCACGTGATTTCTAAATGGCCTCTGGTTTCTCTGACACCCTCCAGATTCAGTGGCTATTTGTGACTGTACAAATAGCTGCAACTTCGGCAGGTGCCTAAAGGGAGAGGACCACCGATGGGTAGAAATGGCCCCTCCCACTCAGGAGACGCCCACGGGCTGTTCCTTTGAAGGGGACAGGCAGTGAGGGTTGGTTAGTGAAGCAGTCAGGCAGTGACAAAGCTATGGGCAGGTGACCATCAGGGGCAGAAACAAGAGATGGAAATCAGACACCTAGTTGTGAGTCTCCCACCCACCACTTAACTATGTGACCCAAGCTAGTCCTTTAATCTGAGCCTTTGTTTCCCCCTTGGTCCATGGGTGAGCAAGCAGTATGAGTGTCTGTTGGATTGGATTTTGAACCTTGAAGAGCTAATAGAACAGGAAGCCACATTCTGGGCTCTATGATGATGTTACCCTCATGGGAAGAGCAGAGGGGGAGGGGCCAGTTAACCTCCCCCACCCCCCTGCTGCTCCCGACCCAGCAGAGCAGAAGGTGCTAATATGCCTAAACCCAACTCCCCACCACCTTCTGCTATCACACTAGAGCAAGAAATCCAGATCAGACAAGAGCCATTGCATCTTAAAATTTTATGTGACATTCTGTAGATGTGTATAGAGTGGCCTGTGGCTGCCTGCCCACAGACCTGGACTGTAGGGACACCACTGCTCAGCACTTGCTATAGATGGCTTCACTGCCCCGCTCCTCGAACTCTTCCTTGCTGACCCAAAGCTGCTGGAAGGTCGGCAGGGAGGCCAGGATGGAGCCGCCGGTCCAGACGGAGGTCTTCCTCTCGGGAGCAGCAACCACTTCGGGGCTGTCCCTGGGGCAGAGGAGGCTCAGCTCCCTCTGGAAGCGCTCTGGGAAGCCGTCCAGCATGGTGCAGCCGCCACATAGCAACACATTGGCTGCCATCTCCTCCTTGAAGCCCGCCTCCTGGCAGCGGTTCAGGCAGGTGGCCGTGAGCTCGGGGAGACCAGGCTGGTTGCTGCCCACCAAGGTGGGCTTGAAGAGCATCTCGGCGCACTGAAAGCGCTCACGGCCGATGGTGATGAGCTTGCCGTCAGGGAGCTCATAGTCCACGCGCAGATCCTCCAGGCCCAGGCCAAGCTCTTCCTCTGGCTTGAGTGCCGAGTAGCAGCACTTCTTCTTGATGTGCTCGATGATGTGCAGGTGGTCATCCGTGAACCTGTGGCCGGCCTCGTTGAGCAGCTGCAGCAGGTAGTTGGTGAGGTCGCTGCCGGCATAGTCGGCACGACTCGTCAGGCCCGGCAGCACATTGCCCTCGGAGATGGGCACCACGTGTGAGACGCCATGCCCACTCTCCACCACCAGCCCGGAGGTCTTGCCATAGGAGTAGATGGACAGCAACGACTGGGATGTCACGTGCATGGCAGGGATGCCAAAGGTCTCGAACATGAGCTCTGCATACCTCTCACGGTTGCTGGTGGGGCTGAGTGGGGGGTCGGAGACCAGCACGGCATGCTCCTCGGGGAGGATCTTCATGGCTGTGTGGAAGATGTACTCCCAGATGTTCTGGACGCAGTCCCAGTCCACCACGATGCCGTATTTTAGCGGGTTAATCAGCTTCAGAGGCGCCTCCATGTTGAACAGCTCGTGGCCCACGTAGATCTCCTTGCAGGTGTCACCAGTATCAGCCACCTCCGAGCAGCGCTTGCCCACAGTGGAGGAGATGAAGTAGGTGGGCCTCAGCTCACCTGCATAGCCACACTTACAGTACTGGGAGCCCAGGTCAACGACGAGTGCCTTGAGCTTACGCACCTTCTTGGGCTTCATCTTCAGCTGAGTGGATGAACTTGTGTCCTGGATGCCAGCCTCAGGACCTGGCAGTGTGCCTGCCTCTCCAGGGTCCCCCTGAGCCGTGCCCATAAGCTTGGGGCTAGGGCTGTTCCTAGTCCCCATTTGCCTTCCTTGCTCACCTTTCTCACATCCACATCCTAGAGCTTCATGGGGAGAAATAAGAGGGTTCACCTCCAGCAGTGCCTTGGCAACCCCTCAGGATTGTGATGTCACCACGGGCTGGTCCATTCCAGCAGTCCAGGGAGGGCTTGGCCTTGGCAGGCCCTTGACCTATCAGCCCCACCCCCATCGGCCTAACGCGACTTTGCTCCCAGACAGAGCAGGTGGCCAGCACAGTTTTAGAAATCCAACCACACTTGGGTCTCAGAGGTTTCTGCTCCCTCCCCTTATATCCTCAATCCTAATCCCCCATTCACTAGCTGAACACCTCTTCCTCCTCAGCTTCTTGGCCAAGAGGGTGATAAATATTTGAGCCCCTACAGTAAGCCAAACGCTGTAGCAGGCACCTCACATGACACTTCACAGAGTCTTGGGAGGTAGGCAGAGCTAAGGAAATCAAGGCTCAGAATGCAAATGACTTGCCCAAGAGCAAACAGCTCTTGGAGTGTTTGTACTTTAACCCAAGTTCCTCCAAATCCAATGTACCAGGTCACCTTGAAGAGTGTGTAGACCCTGATGATAGAAACCTGGCCACAAGCAGTGCCCAGTCTAGTTGGGAAGAAGATGAATGGATGCAGAGGAGTTTGCAGGTGTACGTCTATTGGGAGAACAGAGGTGCACAAAGGAGGGAGGGAGTCAGAAGGTTCTCCAGAGAGGTGCTGCCTACGTAGAGTACTGAAAGATAAGTGGATATTTGTCAGGTAGCTAAGAGGAGGGAAAGCCATCCCAAGCAGAGAGCACAGCCTGATCAAACACTCAGAGGGAGGCATGGTGGGGAGCTTCCAGTAGTTAAGGTGTTTGGAAAAATACATCAGGATACGGCAGTCATGGGGGCAACTAGGGAGGACCCCAAATTCTAGAGGTAAGGGCTTAGATTAAAGTGACCGCAGCTGGGGAGCCAATGAAGCCTTTAAGCAGGGGAGTGGTCAGATTTGGTTTCCAGGACAAAATCTCAGAAAGATTCATGTTTAGTTGTAATATGGAGGGACAAGACTCTGAGATCTAAAAGGAGGATGTTGCAGAAATTTTTGTAAGACTGGAACGTGGCCTAAGCTAGGGCTGTGATAGTGTGGAAAAAAGGAAGGGGCAGGTTCTAAAGAAATTCAGGGTCTTCCCTGGTGGCGCAGTGGTTGAGAGTCCGCCTGCCGATGCAGGGGACATGGGTTCGTGCCCCGGTCCGGGAAGATCCCACATGCCGCGGAGCGGCTGGGCCCGTGAGCTATGGCTGCTGGGCCTGCGCGTCCGGAGTCTGCGCTCCGCAACGGGAGAGGCCACAACAATGAGAGGCCCACGTACCACCAAAAAAAAAAAAAAAAAAAAGAAATTCAGAAAGTAGAATCTAATCTAATTGGTTGGTTCTCAACTGTCCTCAATTCAATCCAAGCTTCTAGTCTAGCATTTGAGACCCTTTCTCATAGGCTCCTGTGACATCTCTAGCCTCAAGCATTGCATTTACATTAGAAGATTAGATGTGGGGAGTGAGGAAGAGGGAAGGATGAATTCCTTTCCTCTGCCCAAGCAAAGATGGCCTGTCATACAGAACAAAGAAATTCATTAGGTTCCCATAGGGTCCTCTGTGCCAAACTGTCCCCCGTCTAAAGAAAAAGACAGATTAGGGCTTTGGTAAAGGAACAGGAGGAAAAGGGGAAGAGAAACAACTGGGGCTAAGGAAGTTTTCTGGGAAACTTAATAAGAGCAGAAGTAGTTGAAGGATTAGGTGACATCGATAAGAAAGAAAAGAGGGATTTTTAAGACATAAGAAATACTGCTGTGGAACATATAAGAATGTTAATAAAGAACTCATGGGAATTTCTGTTTGCTGAATTGTTTCTTGGAACATGGCTCTAGGGAACTGGATTATGTGGGAAACAACTGTATAAGGATTTCAGTTATGAGCACCACCAAGTTCCACTGGTGGTATCTCAAAATCACAGAACCTGAGGATTAGACACTTGACCTGGCATGGACAGCTGTGAGGGACAAACTTTTCCTCACATTGGATTGACATCTGTAACTCTCTGAAGAAACCATTAATTGGTCTTGGGTCTACTTTTCAGGTTGTGCAAGGCAAGCTAATTCTTCCATGTGACAACACTTAGGCTATTTAAAGGCAATGCACGTGGACCCCCTAAGCCTCCTCTTCTTCCACTCCTTATGGAAAGACAGTACAGAGTAGAAAGAGGAGTAAGGAACTGGACTCAGAAGACCCGAGTTCAAATCTGGCTCCATTATTATAATCTGTATGAGCTTGGGCAAACTACTCAAAATGTTAGTCGAACCTGATTTTGATAGTGTTATATCCCCTCATCAGATTGATCCCTATCCACCGCCTCCAGGTTTCAGGCTTGAGCATCTAGGTGGATGGTAGGACTCCTCATATATAGACAGAGGATACAGGGGCGAGAGCGGTTATACAGGGGAAGGCAATGAGTTCCATTTGGGGCGTGCTGACTTAGAGATGTCCAGAGGCCCCTAGACTGTGGATTATGGAGCTCGGGGAAGAGAAATGATCTAGATTTAGTCCTCAGGAGAGTACCTCCACCTTCTGAAGACAACTCCTTTCCCTTCCACCTCAAGGAAACTGGTTAGTCTTAGTATTGGGGTTATCACACTGAGGGCTGAGCTTTGGGAATGAGGTTCACTGTCTGTTTGACAAGGAATTCTTTTCTTTGCTGGGAGCTTGACTCAGAGATTCCCAAAGGCCAACATATTGAAGAGTTTGATTCCTAGGTCTCGACAGTCTTAGGCTCGAAACATTCAGATTCAGTAAAGTGGGGGTGGGATCTAGGAATTTGCTTTCGTGAAAAGAAACGTACTTTGGCCTTTTCCTTACTAGATTCTCTTTCTTCCCTCCTTAGCTGCTAAAATTACAGGGCCTGGTTCACCTTTCCTCCAAAGGTCAAGGGTGGGTGGTGTCCCAAAAAACAAAGCTAGGATCAAGGGTACCACCTCAGGGAGAAATGTGTTTCTTGGTCTAATTTTTTCATGTTTTCTTTCTCCACATTAGGGGAGAGTCTCAGCGTTGCTTTCAAGAAGGATCTCATGGTTTTTTTGGTCTTGGGCCAGAGGAGCAAAAGTAGGTGTTATCCCATGAGAAAATACGGCCCAAGAAAGCATGAGCAACATAGAGTGTCTCTACCTAGAGGGACCTCACCAGAGACCCCCAGGAGCCCACATATGCCTTAAATGGCTGGTGACAGGTGTGCATGGTTGTGGGTGCCAGGCAGTGGAGGTTATGGGTGCAGTGTGCCAACAGTCTCTATATCCTTCCATCATTGATACCACTGTGTGCTGACCCAGAGAGAAGGGTCACAAAGGGTGATGTGAAAGACAGCATCCAAGCATGCAAAATCCTGAGAGGTGAAGTAAAAGGAGTGAAATGTGACCATTGGCTTTAGCCTGAAGGATGTGGGGATGGACCCTGAGAGTCCCTGTGCCCATGGACGTTACAGGCTAGATGGAGCAATTGGCCTTAAGCTAGCACAGCACCTCTCCCACCTGTGATGACAGAAAGCGCTAAGGACAGCAAGCATGGGCAGTGGGGGAGGAGCCTGTGAAACAGAGCATGTCAGGCTCTGAGTGTCTTAGTGAAGTGGGATGCACAGGTCGAGTGACAGAGGGTGAAGAATGGTCCCCCAAAGATATTCACATCTGAATTCCTGGAACCTGTGAATATGTTACCTTTCATGGTAAAAGGGACTTTGCAGATGTGAGCTAAGGAGTTTGCAATGGGGAGATTAACAACCCTCGATTATCCAGGTGGGCCCACAGTAATAAGAAGTATCTTAAGAAGAGGGAGACAGGAGGGTCAAGTTCAGATAAGGAGATATGACGGTGGAAGCAGAAGTCTGAGAGGTCTTTGAAGAGGAAGGAAGGGGCCACAAGCCAAGGAAGGTAGGCAGCATCTAAGGGCTGGAAAAGGATTATCCCTTAGAGCCTCCAGAAGGAACGAGGCCCTGCTGAGACTGTGATTTTAGCCCACTAAGACTGACTGTGGGCTTCTAACCTCCAGAATTGCAGGATAATAAATTTGTGTTTTAAGCCATGACATTTGTGGTAATTTGTTACAGTCTAAATAGGAAACTAATATAGGCTCTTACAAGACTCCAGGGCAGTAAAAATGTACTAAGCAACTGCATATTTCTCAGAAATCGAGAGGTGGGTTTAGGAGAAAGAAAATGGATGATTCTAAACTAAATACACCTTTGGTTGTCATACAAGTTCTCTTGAAATAAAGTCAGACAATCCAAGTTGGCCATGCAAACCCCTGAAAAGCAGAGGTAAGTAAACTATTTCTCAGGCAGCCAGGCATAGAGAAAAGTACTTTCTTATTCTTCTTTCAAAATTCAATACCATCTCCTCCTCTACCCATTGAACCAAGAAGCTGCCCCTATCACATAGTCGCAAGGCTCATGAAACTGGACTCGGTCCTTTTCTTCTCTCATATCCCAGAAGGAGTAAAGAGCATCCCCAGTAACTTCCTTAAAGGAGAAAGCCCACCATTGTAGTGATTGCCTCTTTAATAAGAGCACGGTGTTGCATAACAGAAGGATGGATCCTGGGCACCTTGAGAGCAGCAGGTGTCAGCACCAACAGGCCCAACTTCAGAGATGGCATGTGATACAGTGGCCAAGCAGCCTCAGAGACACATGTTGGGTCACATCAAGGGACACCCCTGGGAAGAAGTCGCAGTCAGCAGAACTTGGCACTGCTGGCTGGATATCCTTGGGTGGGCTATGTACCCAAGAGCCTCAGTGTTCTCATCAGTGGGACTGTAGGGTCTAATTTCATTGTCAACCCAATGACCTGGACAAAGGAGGAGTATGTGCGCAAATATGTGTCCAAAAATAATTCCCCTGCAGGTTGCCCTAAGAAATAAGTGGGACAGAAGTGCTTGGCATGGTCACCATAGCAGCCATTGGTCCTGCTAAAATCTAAATCAGATGGTGTCAACTCTCTGCTCAAAGTTCTCTAGTGCTTTCTGACCTCACACAGAGTTAGAGCCGAAGCCCTAGCAATGGCCTATGAGGCCTAACGTGAGCTGCTCTCCCTCCCCGACCCCTTCTCCCATCTCTACTTTTCCTTGCTCTCTCCACTGCAGCCACACTGGTCTTCTTGGAATCCTCTAACTTGGGAAGCAGCAAACCTTTTCTGTAAAGGGCCAGAGAGTCGATACTCATTTTCAGCTTTGTAGGCCATACAGTACTTATTGCAATGACTCAACTCTGAGGTTGTAGCATAAAAGCAGAGATAGACAATATGTGAACGAATGAGCATGGCTGTGATCCAATAAAACTTTATTAAAAAAATAGGCTGCAGTTCTGAGTTTGCAGACCCTGCTCTAACCCACAGTCGTCTGCCCCTGCTGCTCCCTGATATACACGTTGCACTCTCCCTCACCTCCTGCAGGTCCTCACTCAAGTGTCACCATCTCAGGGAGAAAAATACATGGCACATGAACACAGCCACCCTCCCCCCAGCCTTCCCTGCTTTGCTTTTCTCTTTTGCCATTAACATCTTCTAACATATATTTATTTTGGTTATTGTCTGTCTCTCCCCAGTCCCCACTGACTCGAATGTAAGCTCTACAAGGGCAGAGATTTTTGTCTTTCTTTTTCACAGCCGCCTGCCTTGCACATAGCAAGCCCTCAATACATATTAATTGATTGGATAAACCATGTTTATTACAAAATTTAGAAAAAAGTAAGTCACTTTAAAAACGCTTTCAAATCTACCCTTAGGGTAGACAGGACAGGACAAAGGTTCCCAGTATCTAGAAAGCCCTGGGACACTGGATTATGTCATAATGGGTGATGTCATCACTGGGGAAATTCTCAAGTTGCCCTCTGCTTTAAGCCTCTCAGGACTTGAGGCCAGTGGGATTGAGGAAATTTCTGAGAGCAAAATGGCTCTCGAGAGCATGTGGGCTCCACAGGCGGCAATCATAGGGGATGGGGCTTCCGAGAGAATGGGTGAACAGGCCTCCCTGCAGACACGGGTCCTCCAGACTGCCTCCTTAAAGGATGGCCCAGCAAAGCGGGCAGTGTGGGTTCGCCGTAACCATTCAGAGCCGGAAGAACCTACGAAATCACCTGTGGTCAATAAGACGTCCAAGCTAGCGTTGACCAAAGCAGTGGTCGTGGACCTTGGCACGGGCTACTGTAAATGTGGCTTTGCTGGGCTGCCAAAGCCCACCCACGTGATCTCATCCACAGTGGGCAAACCCTACATGGAGACAGCCAAAACTGGGGACAATCGCAAGGAGACATTCGTGGGGCACGAGCTTGTCAACCCAGAGGTTCGTCTCAAGCTAATTAATCCTCTGCGACGTGGCATCATCGTGGACTGGGATACAGTGCAGGATACCTGGGACTATCTCTTCCATCAAGAGATGAAGATTGCCCCAGAGGAGCACGGGGTCTTGGTTTCAGACCCACCCCTGAGCCCACACACCAATAGAGAGAAGTACGCTGAAATGCTGTTTGAGACCTTCAAAACTCCCGCAATGCATATCGCCTACCAGTCCCGCCTGTCCATGTACTCCTACGGAAGGACCTCCGGCCTGGTTGTGGAGGTCGGCCACGGTGTGTCCTACGTAGTTCCCATCTATGAGGGCTATCCTTTGCCCAGCATCACCGGACGGCTGGACTATGCGGGTTCTGACTTGACAACCTACTTGATGGGCCTGATGAACAATTCGGGGAAACACTTCACTGAGGACCAGCTGGGCATTGTGGAGGACATCAAGAAGAAATGCTGCTTTGTGGCCGTGGACCCCACTGAAGAGAAGAAAGTCCCAGCTACTGAGCATACGATCCGGTACACCCTGCCGGATGGGCAGGAGATACACCTGTGCCAGGAAAGGTTCCTCTGCTCAGAAATGTTCTTCAAGCCTTCTCTGATCAAGTCCATGCAGCTGGGCCTCCACATCCAGACAGCGTGCTGCCTTAA
This sequence comes from Hyperoodon ampullatus, assembly GCF_949752795.1. Taxonomy (NCBI): domain Eukaryota; kingdom Metazoa; phylum Chordata; class Mammalia; order Artiodactyla; family Ziphiidae; genus Hyperoodon; species Hyperoodon ampullatus. The sequence goes on from NC_136919.1 coordinate 34,096,464, forward strand.
CAAGTGTGACATCGCCCTCAAACGAGACCTCATGGGGAATATCCTACTCTGTGGGGGGAGCAGCATGCTCAGCGGTTTCCCTAACCGTCTGCAGAAGGAGCTGAACAACATGTGTCCTAATGACACCCCCCAGGTAAACGTGTTGCCCGAAAGAGACACTGCGGTGTGGACGGGTGGCTCCATCCTAGCATCACTTCGGGGCTTCCAACCACTGTGGGTCCACCGCTTTGAGTACGAGGAACACGGGCCTTTCTTCCTCTACAGAAGGTGCTTCTGAACTCCGATGAAGCATGGTCTCTCTGGTGGCCACACATCAGCTTTGCTGGATGAGCACCCATCCCACACAGAGAGAGCTGAGCCAGCCATTTCACTCCTGCAGTATTAAACAATCCTCACGTTTCCCTCCACAGTGTGTTTCTCTATTTCCTCACGCAATGAGATCTTCATGCATGCAGCATCGGCCTTAAAATGTCCATTTACCAAAACAACAGCGAGGGGGTTGGGGGAGAAGGGGGGAATGATCATGGACCAAAAAGATGTACTTTATAGGTTGATTGCTTAAGTATTTGGGGCAGAAACTACCTCTAGAATTATTCTGTCCCTTATTTTGTATATTCCCCACTTTATGTACTATAGTATTGTTAAACTCTGCTTGGAAGGGGGAGTGGGATAAAGATAGATTAGATAGATAGAGTAAATGCTGTTGTGGCATATAAGAAGATCCCTTTCAATAAACACCAACAGGAAGTATGCTGTAATGGTTCAGTCTCCCACAAAGCAGCAGAGTGCATTTCATACTTGATCAGTGACTCTGAAGGCTTGGAAAGAGCTGACGAAGATGTCTGATGCCTGCTTTAACTGTACTTTCTTTTAGTTCCAATAGTCATTTATGTCTCAATACCAGTTCTTACCAAGCCATCATGGTGACTGGCTGCTGAAACCTGGTGTATTATGAGCAAGATATGTGTATCTTAAGGGAAAAACTCTTCAGGGAATAGGTGCTATATAGATTTCCCCCTTTAAAAAATTGGGGGCAGATTTATCTTGGGTTATCAGCACTAAGGTCATGAGGGTGCAACCTACAGCCATTCTCCAGACACTTCAAGCAGCAGATGCTCATCTCCGTCCAGACTGGATTCTCCATCAACCTGCAGGGTATACAACTGGAGTCTGGAACGGGCGCAGGATAGAGGCTGCCAGTTCTGCAGTGTGGGTTTGTGGGAGGCTGGTCCATGCTGGTCATTCTAACCCAAGTAAGGAACTGAAGGAACGTAAAGATCCTCATGGTCCGGGAAGCCCTTCCAGAGCCCAGCATGTTCTGTGATATTCCTGTGGGGCAGTTTATAATTGGACCTTCAGTTTTTTTAGAACAGTCCCCAGTACATGCTCTGCCCTGTCTCCAACATTGGCAGACAGCATAAAATAGTGGAAAGAACATGGGCTTTAGATTCTGCAATTTGAAACTGTTTTGCTTCCAACGAGCTGCGTGACCTGAGTCTGCTCACCTGTAAAATTGAATTCAAATGCCTACCTCACACAGCTGATGTAAATATCAGAGGTAAACATCTGAATACCTGTGTGTGGCCTCCAGGAGGTGATCACAAGTGTTGTTAGCTAGTATTATTTTGTAGAATTCTACCTCTTATAAAGGAGCCCAAATGCCCTACTATGATCCTGAGCCACACATACACCCAAAGACGCACACATTCAATCACTCATAGGAGAGTGGTGGCATCTCTACCATTCCCAGGGAAAAGCCCTACAGAACCACTCTCAGAGCCTCCAGGTTTGCCTAGACAGCCTTGAAAGACCTAAATGCCCCACCCTGGAGGCCTGGTCAGTAAGCACAGCTGGCTGGCACTAGCAAGCTGGAGTAGAGAAGCAGAAATAGCCACAGAAGGGCTTAGTCAGCAAGGACTAAGCCTTACCCTGGAGGATCAGGGAATCAGCTAGGAGTTGGGTACATTGACTTGAGAGAGGTATGCCTCGTTCACCTCAGTTTCTGCCCAAACCACTACTGTCAACACTCTATGAACATTCACTGATGGGCAGGTTGAAGTTTGGTTAATTCTTAACCTTTGGACCTCTTTGGCAGGGTGGTAAAGCCTATGGACCCCTCAGAATAATAGAATAATATTTTTAACTGCATCAGATAAAATACATAGGATCACAGAAAGACTCTATTTTAGATCCCTTAAGGGATCTATGAACCCCCAGTCGGTTACCCCCCAAAAGGTGAGGGTCTTGATGAAGGGGAGGCATGGGACGTGGTTCTAGAGAATGGGAACTCCCAGGCCATCCTAGGACCAAATGCTATACCGCATTTTAAAATGAAAAATACCAATATAAGGCTAAACAACGGTGTGATCTCATTCAAAGCACTTTTATGAATTCTCTCACTTGATCCATATAAGTCACACTTGCAGAAAAAAAGCATCCTCCTCACACATAAAAAGAGATGAATAGTTTTTAGTAAGTATTTGGACGTCATCTTAGCCCAGTGGTTCTCAACTGAGGACAATTTTGAACCCCAAGGGACATTTGGCAATGTCTAAAGATATTGGCGATTATCATAACAGGAGTAGAGGGTACGTAGCACTGGCATCAAATGTGTAGAGGCCAGGGATACTGCTATACATCCTATAGGCACAGGACAGCAAAGAATGCCGTAACCCAAAATATCAACAGTGCCGAGACTGAGAAACCCAGGTTAGCCCAGTGGGCACACAAGGTTGTAGAAAAGCAAGATTCAGTGAGATTCAATGACTTTGTTCAAGGACACTAAGATGAGTGGACCCATGACTTTATCCTTTCTGTATACCAAGAGGACATCTGTTGGTCTTGAAGTTCCTGGGACTTCAAAGCTAGTAAGAGTAATGGAGGAACAGCCTAGTGTAAGCATGAAGCATAGGCAAGGACTTAGGGAGCACAGAGAAAATAAGAATCAAGAGCAGGCCTTCAGGGTTGCCAAACATCACCATATTAACTTTGGCTTGTCTACAGATCTCAGACATTTATGGTTACCTAGCATCTAAGATGTTCATCCTCAACTCAGTTGCTACTAAATATGACAGACAAGGAAGGACAGCCAAAGACTCCTAAGGCTTGTCCAGGTGGTGCTTCTAGTGAAGCAAAGAAGGTTATGGGCCGACACGGGAGGAGGAAAAAAGCTAATTTTGCTTCCCAAACTTGTAGTCACCTTAAATTACTAAGAATCGTCAGTTTTATTTATTTTTAAAAACAGCCTCTTCAATTACGGCTATGAAAAACCCCTCAGAGGTGTGCACATGTATGCATACACACACATAAATATATGTGTGTATATATGTAGATATATGTGAAAAATAAATTTATTTTAAAATATGCAGCAGTGCTAAGAAATAACACCAAGCTCTATTCATAAAGGCATAATAAAAACATTAGCGCCTGCCTCAGTTTTTTAAAAAGTCTAAATATAAAATACACTTTGATTACAGGAGACAATCCTCTGCAAGTTTCCTCTTGATGTCTGGAGCATCTGAACAAAGCTGATTCCATGGGACAAACTAAATAACTGAGGCTTTTAGCTTCCTGCAGCATGAATTTGGGAAGATCCCAAATTTGGGGGAAGAGTTATATACTCTTCTCTAGAAGTTGACAGAATCTTTCCCCCAAATTAAGCATTCATCACTCCCAGGAGTTTCTCCTTTGCCTTTACACAGCATTTTCCCCCATAAATTCGCCCTTGACTTTGCCTTCAATTTGGAAGGTCTGCTCCCACCTGCTACTTCTCCAAATGAATAAAATTCCATCTTGCTCAGAGGACAGAGTCCCTTTACTATTATCCAGAGCAAGAGCACTATAATATATTAAAATGTCATGTAATTAACCATGTTCATTAATCCACACCAAAGAGTAGTCACAAAGCAGTTGCAGCCTTTCAACGTTGGGCACTTAATTATAGATCTTCTTTTTCTATTATTTTGAGAAAATTTTCAGACACACAGAAAAGCTGAATTATACAGTGAACACACCTAGATTCTATAGTTTACATTTTGCTAGATTAGGGAAAGCCTTCTTTAGTTACACAACTCTGGGTATACCTATACTCTGACTTCCTGTTAGTTTACGTAGAGTAATAAAGGTCTGTTTCCGGTACTAAAAGCATGAAAGCGATTGATAACCTTACCCAAGAGTCAGCCACAAAACTGTTGTCAAAACAGACAGAGCGGGCTTCCCTGGTGGCGCAGCGGTTGTGAGTCCGCCTGCCGATGCAGGGGACACGGCTTCGTGCCCCGGCCCCAGAGGATCCCACATGCCGCGGAGCGCCTGGGCCCGTGAGCCATGGCCGCTGAGCCTGCGCGTCGGGAGCCTGTGCTCCGCAACGGGAGAGGCCACAGCAGTGAGAGGCCCGCGTACAGCAAAACAACAACAACAACAAAACTGAGCTTTTTCTAGACTCACCAAAAAGAGATAACATTCTCATTTCTTCCAAAGAAAACAACTAAAAGACAGAGGTCAGTTAAGCACCATCAAGAAAAATAAATGAAATGGCCTAGATACTAACAAAAACATTATGTTAAAAGAAGCAACATTTGGAGAAAAAGGAGTAACTTACTACTGTTCATGCCTATGATGCACACTGCTCACCATCCCAAACGTACGCAATACTGTTTCAGAAATTCTAATCTCTTCCAGCCCTAACACTGCTAACTCTAGCAGAACATTCACAGGCAATAAAAATAGTCCGTATGGACACTAGTGATAGGAGGCTCAAACCAGTTATAACTGGAAGCACACGACATGGTAAGATATTACAAAATAAGCAATGTCAGCATAGGAAAGCTTAGAATATCAAAGGAGAGATTTTGCCTTTCATTCTGCTTTAGTTCAAGGTGAAGTCATTTAAATGATTAAATTTGACCAAATGTTGGGAGCACTAATAGCCATGTTGTTTATATATAAGGCTTTCCTCAAGGAACATAAAACAATTTAAAAACGTTATTTTACTTTTCTTCACACTTTTGAGGTAGCAGCCACGAAACATTCCCAATTAACTGAGGCACAAATCAATTCTGTGATTTGTCTACTGTCCCAATATGATTCCGACCTGTAGCTGGGAATGAAACCCAATGTCCTGATTACCATAAATACCAGAAATACGCTCTCAATCAGCACTAAGTAGAAGAACGGTAATTTTTACGAAATGATGCTATATGGGTTAAAGCTTAAAGCCTTGCTAACGATTAAGATTATATGCAAAGTAAAATAGAAATGGTGTCTGCTGAGGTCTGCTGCACAGAGCAGCTCTCTGTAATGCTAAGGTAGATGGTCTTTTTCTCCCCAGTTCCCAGCAGCCAGGCCTTGAGGAGTGAGGAGTGGAAGGAAAACAGCCTTCTCTGCCAGAGCCCTCCTAACTGGGGTCAGAGTCACTCTAGAAGGCTCAGTTTCCACTGAGTTCTTTTGTTGATATTTGGTGGTATAAAAAGCTCAGCACCTGAAAGGAAAGAGAAAATGTGATAGATACACTCTTTCAAGTTGGTGGGAGCTGAGACAGTAACTCTAAGCTAACACTAGGCGACGGGGCTTTGTACCTACAACACGACCATCAGAACCAGAGTTAATGTTTCTGTGACCCTAACAACCTCCCAGTCAGAGCAAACACAGCCTGGAGGCCCTGCCCCAAGAAGAGGAATTCCACTTCAACTTTAGGCATGTGGGAGGGTTGAAGAAAAAAAAATGCCCACTGAGTGATTCAAAGTGGAAGAACGTTCTGTATTTCAAATGGGAGGGGGTGGTAGTTGTGGTGCTTACAAGGCCGAATGCATGTATTAAATTTCACCAAACTATGCACAAAAGAGCTGTACATTTCACTGTGTGTCAAATTTACCTCAATTATAAGAGTAAAAAAAAGTGCTGGCGTGTATTCAGTAAAGTTAATGGACAGAAAATACTTATAATAAAAATTTCTAAAAACACACTGATCAATAAAAATATCCCTACTTAAAAAAAAAAAAATAACTGGAAGAGGTGGGTGATGGTTGGGGGAAATTTGTCACCGTTAGCTAAAACTCGCAGGCCCTTTTTCAGTTAGATTTATGGAGCCTCCTACTTAAGTAGAAATCATATACAGGAAGTAGAGACATGAGAAAATATGTATATAGAGAGACGTTCTTTCTTAGTATTATTCAGGGTACACCTATATATATGACCCATACAGACATGCAAAATTATTTTAGAAGAATATTTTAAAATGTGTGAAAAATGCTCAAGATAAAATGTTTTAAAAACATGGTTTTGGGCTTCCCTGGTGGCGCAGTGGTTGGGGGTCCGCCTGCCGATGCAGGGGACGGGGGTTCGTGCTCCGGTCCGGGAGGGTCCCGCATGCCGCGGAGGGGCTGGGCCCGTGGGCCATGGCTGCTGGGCCTGCGCGTCCGGAGCCTGTGCTCCGCAACGGGAGAGGCCGCAACGGTGAGAGGCCTGCGTACCACAAAAAAAAAAAAACAAAAAAAAAACACATGGTTTTCATTATACGTATACACATGCACGGTACACACGTATGACTAGAAATTATTAAATCTTAATTTTCTTTGCCATACTTTTCTGTACAATCCAGATTTTCTCTACTAATCATAACAGTTTTACAATTTCACATACAATTACTACTCTCTACACCCCCAAACAAAATTCTATTGTATATAGACAAAAAGACCACAAGAGGTTGTGCTTATTTAACAATATTGGAAAAGTTTACTTAAATTCAGGGTCAACAAGCCCCATAATTTCATGTTAAATAGTAACTAAACTTTCAATGACAACTTATCTGTTTTTAAAAAAGAAACAAGTTCTGAAAATAGTGTATCTTACTTTTAAAAATTAGGCATAACTACAATTATATTTGATTCTTAGACTTAACTAAGAATAAATACCAAGTATTGACTTATTGGCAGGAAAGAAATTATTCTGACAAACTGTATGACAGCAGGACATGACATCTTTCACATTTCCATGTTTGAATTTCACAGCACAGAGAGAGTCATTTCACAAAAACATTTTGAGGGCTTTATCAACTTTCCCAAAGACTTCTCTTAATCCTTTGATAGTCAAATCATACTCATTTGAAGTAATTTTGTTATCAATTATAACAAGCCCAATTCGGCCATGATTTAAGCACTACTCTAGTAAAAGGTTAATCCATTTTATGAAATGGATTACATTTTTGCAGGCTTGCAATCAACCTACATGGTACTGTGTTGCATCTTAACATGAAACAATCAGAAAATGCTCCATCAAGTCACTGATCCCCTACTACTACTGTTAGCTGGGAAGGGGCAGGTGAGGAATATTTGAGAGGAACTAATTTTGTGAGTAGCTCATCCGCCTCTTCTTGAATTATGAGAATTTCTCCTTTCCGAACAATCTACACTTGTGTTCCTACACAGGGACACGGATAATACATGCTCTGATAATGAGGAGCCTCAACATTTTAAAGTCTTTAAGGCTCAGCTGGGAAATGGAAGTGCTCTTTAATAAAGCCAACTAGACCACCCTAGAGAAAGGTGTGAGTGAACTTGACCTGAAGGTCAGCATCAAGCCAGCAGTGAGGAAAAGAGGGGACAGAAATCACAACTGGATTCGACACATTACAAACTAAACAATTACCAAACAGCCTCTGGTCTGAGATGAATTGTAGCATCTCAGAAATAAGTGTCCGTTTGGGGACTGATACTAAAGGCAGCTTGCCAGCCTCCAGGAAGAAGGGGATCTAGGGATACAGCAGTTAACTGTCTGCATATATGAGCTTAGCTGGAACGGAAGGTGGTTAATTTATTCCTGGTAGCAACATAAGCCATGAAAGTTAAACTTGACATGGCTCCCACAAAGTCTACTTCAAATGTCATCAAAGTGCTCCCACAGTGTAGCACTTAAATGAAAAAATTTCAGAATGTTGCCTCTCACATGCCAGAAATGCAAATAGCACCAGTAAAAATTGCCACCTTTTCAAAGCTAAAAAGAAGTTGCTATGCTTGATTGATCCACATGAAGGGCGAATACTCGGGCACCAAACTGATCTTTCAAAAGTTTTTTAGGGAATTCCCTGGCGGTCCAGTTGATAGGACTCAGCGCTTTCACTGCCAGGGCCCAGGTTCTTGGTCAGGGAACTAAGATCCCCTGCGGCCAAAAAAAAAAAGAGTTTTAAACCAACTTTCAAAAGAAAGCCTTTCGGGCTTTTAACTTTGTTGAGGAATATGTAACCTAATCGATGAGAATCCTCTTCCCCCAACAAATAAACAAAACATTTTTGGTATAATTCAATAGGAAATGCAGATGAAATGCTAATCTTCTTTGGATTTGTTTTCAAATTATAGTCAATCCTAAGGATGACTAAAAAGTTCCAGCTCTTAAGCAAGAAATATGAAAATGTCCCCAAGACACAATGCAAAACTGCCAATAGTCAAAAATGATTCAGATGAATCCTTAAAATGTACATGCAAATTAGACGGTTTAGACTCAAACTTCAACTGTAATGTGCCTGTATGCATGAGTGTATGCCACTGCACTGACAAGTGTGCATGTCAGAACAATTTTTTAAAATTATACATTTAATGTCATGTTGGATTTCCCAGAACCCCACCCAGGATCCCAACACTAAAGGCATTAAACTGATTTTAATAAAGATACACTCTTAGAACTGAGGGAAAATTGTAGTGACTCCCCATTCTCTCCTAATACTACTAACCTTTTCAACACTTACAAAAAGATATTCCTTCTGCTTAGTAATGTAATAATTTAGAGTGAAAAAAAAATACTAAGAACAGGGATTGAAGTCTTCTCTTGTTGATAAGAGGCCATGATACCATTTGCAGTAGAATTGGGACCTAGAACCTAAGTATTGGGTTGGCCAAAAAGTGCCTTTGGTTTTTTTTTTTTTTTTAGTTTCTGCTTTATAACAAAGTGAATCAGTCATACATATACATCTGTTCCCACATCCCTTCCCTCTTGCGTCTCCCTCCCTCCCACCCTCCCTATCCCACCCCTCCAGGCTGCCTTTGGTTTTTAAGTAAAAATAAAAGACACGTTTTTCATTTTCACCAAGAACTTTATTGAACAATGTATTCACTCTTTTGTTCCACTACCTTCTGCCATTTTTCAGGCAACTTCATAATTCCATCTTCCCAAAACTTTATCTTTTTGAGCAAAGAACTGTTCCAGGTGCCTTCTGTAGTCTTCCAGGGAATTGAAATTTTTTCTATTAAGAGAATTTTGTAAAGACCTAAATAAATGGAAATCCGAAGGTGCAATGTCTGGTGAATACAGCGGATGAATCAGAACTTCCCAGTCAAGCTTTTTTGCCTGGTCATCAAAGAAAAATGCAGTCTTGTGTTGTCCTGATGGAAGATTATGCGTTGACTAATTCTGGATGCTTTTTGTCGAGTGCTGCTTTCAGTTGGTCTAACTGGGAGCTGTACTCGTTGGAATTAATCATCTGATTTTCCAGAAGGAGCTCACAATAGAGGACTCCCTTCCGATCCCACCGTATACACAACATCACCTTCTTTGGATGAAGACTGGCCTTTGGTGTGGTTGGTGGTGGTTTATTTCACTTGCCCCACGATCTCTTCCGTTCCACATTATTGTACAGTATCCACTTTTCATTGCCCATTACAATTTGTTTTAAAAATGGAACATTTTCACTATGTTTAAGTAGAGAATCACATGCAGAAATATAGTCAAGAAGGTTTTTTTGCTTAACTTATGTGGAACTCAAACATCAAAGGGATTAACATAAACAAGCCGGAGCAAATGATTTTCAGCGCTTGATTTGGATATTTTGAGTGTGTTGGCTATCTCCCGCGTGGTATAATGTTGATTGTTCTCAATTAATGTCTCATTTGATTGCTATCAACTTCAACTGGTCTACCTGACTGTGGAGTATCATCCAGCGAGAAATCTCGGGCACGAAACTTCGCAAACCACTTTTGACGTGTGTGATCAGTCACAGTACCTTCTCCATACACTGCACAAATCTTTTTTTTTTTTTTGCATTTCAGTTGCATTTTTACCTTTCTTGAAATAATAAAGCATAATATGACGAAAATGTTTCTTTTTTCCTTCCATCTTCAATGTTAAAATGGCTACACAAAAATTCACCAATTTAATGTCTTTTTTTAAATGCACGTGGATATGACAGCTGTCACTGACAAACTAATAAATTGTTTCGAGTGAAGTTAAAGACAACTAAGTGCTACTAGAGCCATCTTACGGAAAATAACGAACGAACCTTTTGACCAACCCAATAGAAAGCAGACTGAATCAGCAATGATTATTTTATATTTCTGATGACTGCAAATACCCAAATCTCTACCAGCAATAAATAGCCTTTCATTTTCATTATGGTATCAAACACATATGTGATTTTAATTGGCCAGTTTCTCCAGTCTCAATTCAGACCTCTACATCTCCTGTCCACCAGAAGAACAAGGTAATGATGGGGGGAAAACAGAAAAAGAAAATCTCAGTGATATAAGCCTGGTCCTTTCCAAATAAGTGAGCCATACCCTGGGGGGAGGGGATATAATAAGAGGTTACAGAATACACAGAGCACCAGACTGTACTCAAAGATTTGTGAGAATTTTTACATTAAAACAATTCTGTGCATATCATGGATGAGAATGCAAACTCCGCACAAGTGTTTAAGGTAAAACAAGAGACTTTGCAGGAATTCCACACCCACTTGAGCCTCAGCAGGCACACTCCAGGCCCTCTGCCTCGCCTTCACTCAGGTCTGCGCGTTCTCTCCTGGCGCATTCTCAGCAGTGATGTCACGTGCTCAAAACACTGCCATGTGACCCATGGTATCCTGCACAGATGACATTACCATGCTTTACCAACCAAAGCAAAAACACAATTTTCCTGGTCATTTCCCCTAGAACACTCGTAAGTTGGTATCTTAGATGTTAACATGATCTGAATAGACAAGGATAAGGGAGGGCGTGGGGAAGCATTATAAACTGTTAGCGTCGAAAACACTAGTTCTGAGGGTGATCACATTTCTTCTAAGAAATACCTATTCCAGTAAATTCAAGTATTTATGGGAGGCTAATTCTCAGTTGTTTTTATTTTTATGGCTTGTAAAATGCTTTTATATCTACCTTCTCATCTAACCTTCAAAACATTCCAGTGAAGTATACAGGAGAGTATTATCCCCATTTATAACTGGGGAAATTGAGACCCAGTAAGCTTATGAGCTGATTTCCAGCCTCTCTCTCGGCTCCAAATCCACCCTTCCTATACACTGCTCATGATGCTGGGACTGAGGGCCTGAGAAAACACCCCTCCTTGGACAGCCGTTATGCTCCAACAATAGCAGACACCAGAGGGACAGGGCAAGGCTGGACGGAGGGAGAGGGAATTTGTTCCCTTGTTCGCTTGCTTTCACTCAACAGTAGCTCTGTACCCAGCAGCAGCTGTTTGTTCCAGTTTCTGTTTATTTCTATACACTTAGACCCAGCCTCATCCTGCCCCCTCGGCAATACCAGCAACAGCTGGCTGCCACCCCCTTCTCCGAGGTTCAAGAACCAGCTCTGCAGGGGCCTCACCTCCAAGCGTCTAAATTCTAAGAATCCCAAACTCTTCCTTTTGTTCCTTCAGCTTTATGGGTACAAGCGGCTGTCGGGTTTCAATCTCAATGTTCCTTCTCTGTGTTCCCTTTCTGCCTTCTCAGTCCTCTAGTACTTGGTTAACCAGTTCCATATATTAAAATCTCTCTGATAAAATAACAGCTGTGTTTTTCGTTTTCCTTAATGGACTCTGACTGATAAACCAGCCTTTCTGAATCAAAATCAAAACTCTGAACAATACACCTGAGGTGTAAGAGACTGAGCAGATACACAATAAATAGATGACAATATATTAGAATTCTTGATGGGAATGGATTATGGAATAATGGTAATAGATAACATCTTGTGCCAACTTGGCAAGTCTTGGTAATATGATTGTGGTAACATCTCAAGCTGGCTTTGCTTTCTACCCACCCTGTCGGTATACCTGTTTTTTCCCAAACAATTTTTCTGTTTGCCCTTAAGGCGATGGTTTACCAGCCTCATCTAATTGCTTCTTTCTGAGACTCATCTATTAGTTTTCACAGTATCCAGTTTTGTAGTTTTCCTGGGCAATTTTATAGCTTTTCTTCAGGCTATTGTTTAAGGTTGTCTTAACAATTTATATAATTTCTTTATCATTTATATACAGTTACTCATATTTCTTTAAAATTTATATATTTTAGCTTTTCTAGTGCATTATGGTTTTAAAAATTTCACACTTACCATTGCCTTATGGTTTTTAAAGTGGGTCCTGCTTCAGAATTTCATTTGATCCTTACAACAGGTTATCAGAGAATAAGAATATTTTGTTCACGTCTCATAGCTATTAAGGGGCAGAATTTAATTCTTCTTGGTAGTTGTCAATGTGATATTCCCTAATCTTCTGATGAGAGTGGTAGCACAAATATTATTATGATTATTTTATAGACTCAGAATTGAAACTTAACTGACATGCCTCATCAAAAACAACTGAATTCCTGCCAGAGTTGAAATCAGAATAAAAAATGAGAATTTCCTGATTTTTGGCCGGATCTTTTTTCCATTATGGAACAAAGGCCTTTTAGTTAAGACATATTATCAGGTCTTATATCTTTAACTTATGAAGCAAAATAAAAAAGTTTAAAAAGGAAAAATAAAACTTAAATGTAACTTGTCAGTTTTAAGTTTCTTTATATTATAAAATGAACATATATAATGTTTACCTGAAATTTTTTGAAGTGCCTTAAGAAGTATTAGTGAAATATTAAAGTTGTTTTAAGAATACTCAAAATATTTTTAGTCTATTCAATATTACTCTTCAAAACTTGGGTATGTTAATGCATGAAATGCTCTAAAACTATAGTATAAAATCAATTTCCAGGCAATAATTTTTTCTTACCTCATTAATAATTCATTTTATTTCAGGGGAGAGAGTCCACTAAAAACTTCGCAGGGGCCTCCCTGGTGGCGCAGTGGTTGAGAGTCCGCCTGCCGATGCAGGGGATACGGGTTCGTGCCCCGGTCTGGGAGGATCCCATATGCCGCGGAGCGGCTGGGCCCGTGAGCCATGGCCGCTGAGCCTGCGCATCCGGAGCCTGTGCTCCGCAACGGGAGAGGCCACAACAGTGAGAGGCCCGCGTACCGCAAAAAAAAAAAAAAAAAAAAAAAAAAAAAAAAAAAAAAAAAAAACTTCGCAGGATTTAATTCATCAACCAGAGGTAGATTTTAATTCCATTTTATGCTAATACTGTAGCATAAAAGTTGGTAATAGCTAGTTTTCTAAATGATTTACTGTAATTGTGTGTTTACCTGTGCACACAACACATGTATACTATAGATAACGGTAGAAAATTAGAGGACTTGCAGTAACATTTTTTGGAGCTTTTTGGTTATCTTATTGGGAAAAAAAACCACCAAATATTATAGGGATAAAGTAGAATGGGCTTTGATAGTCACTAGATGCAATATTAAGTTTCAGGTTTTCCCAAGTAGGTGAAACTATCCTATCAGCAAATGGATTTCCCTTATACTGTCCTGAATGTGAGGAAAGGTTTTTGGCTTCTTCATTATTGAATTGGATGAATGATAGTGATTAAATGAGATAACACATAAGAAAGCATCTGTCATGGGGCTGAGACCATTATAGATTCTCAGTACACGTTAGTTTCCTTTTCTTCTTCCATATTCCTGATGATTTAGGGCATTCAGGGAGAGACACATATACTGACACTCACCCTTCTGCCCTATGTGTCTCATGAAACTCCACATAGGCCTAGCTCTAATTCTCCTCACTTACCTGGAGGCTTAGATTGATAAGTGGATTACAAGAGTCCTTTCTTATTTCCCCTGACTCTCATGTTAGTCTGTTTGCCTCTCTAGAACCAAGGGCATTCTTGCAATTGAAATTTGAAATTTCTGTCACTTTATCAATGTTATGTGTTTTCCTTTGGCAATCCCATGTGTTTTCACCTGAGCCTCTTCAGGAAAGGAATTTCAGCTTGAGAGAATGATTGTCAACAGAGTCAGCAGAATTATAGAAAATACATCATTTGGAATTTTCTGTAAAGTTGACTATAAGTGAGTTTTTCCTTTCTTTTTTTTTTTTTTTTTTTTTTTTTTTTTTTTTTTTTTGCTTTACGCGGGCCCCTCACGTGGCCTCTCCCGTTGCGGGGCACAGGCTCCGGACGCACAGGCTCAGCGGCCATGGCTCACGGGCCCAGACGCTCCGCGGCATGTGGGATCTTCCCAGATCGGGGCACGAACCCGTGTCCCCTGCATCGGCAGGCGGACTCTCAACCACTGCGCCACCAGGGAAGCCCTCCTTTCTTAATAAGTTGGAATAGAGGCTTCCCTTGTGGCGCAGTGGTTAAGCATCCACTTGCCAATGCAGGCAGGTTCTAGCGCTGGTCTGGGAGGATCCCACATGCTGAGGAGCAACTAAGCCCATGAACCACAACTACTGAGCCTGTGCTCTAGAACCCGCGAGCCACAGCTACTGAGACCGCATGCCACAACTACTGAAGCCCACGTGCCTAGAGCCCATGCTCCGCAACAAGAGAAGCCACGGCAATGAGAAGCCCGCATTGTTTTCCCTTTTAAAGGATAGGGAAGGATGTGAAGGACTATTTTGACCTTGAGATCAGGTTATCCAATGATAGCAAGGCTGTTGGAAAGAGAGTTAAAGTTAACCCTGAAATTATTGCCTCTTTCCTCTTCATAAGCTTTATCTAATTTATTACCAAGATCTATTATTTTTCTTCACAAATCACTCTCAGATTTGCCCTGTTCTTTTCATTCTTCCTGCTGCCACCTAAAGCTCAGCCTTCACTTCCCTGCTATCTCTCACTCTAAAAGATTCTGTGTACCATTTAAAAATGATCATCCCGAATATTCTAAAGTATTTTTCAGTATTCTTTCCCATCATCCTCTTCTCCTCACTAAATTGTACAATGTACGGTGAATAGGGAAAAAATAATCCCCTCAAATGGCTAGTTGAAGAATGTGTATAGGTGACAATTCTATCTTGCTGAGCTGGAAGCAGGAATGTTCTAACGCTTTTGACCTCATCTAACCCTTTTGACCCCATGTTCCAAGATTCAACACCCTCTTATAATTGGGGATATTATGAGATGAGCTTCGGATCCAGGCATAATTTTTATGGCTAAGTATCAAATGTCTGTGCGATTCTGCACGGTAGTTGGAGGTGTCCCACTGTAGGGGAGCCACTGCAGGGACTGATTCTGCATCAGATCTGGGAAATCTGCTTCTGAATACTGTTAAACTCTTGTGTTTTCCTGGATACAACAAAAAACATAGAAGTTCCATGACAGACCTTTTATGTTTAGCTTTCATTTTTAAAATTCTGTATGAAAATTATCCATGAGTGTATTTCTTACCAACTATCTAGACGACATACGCCTAATGTAGTGATGTTTTTCCTTTCTACCAGGTTTTTGCTGAAGAGGGTTTGAAGCTGGCTTCAAGTGTGCAAGCTTTCTCAAAACAGGTAATGTATGTATCCCTGCCTGGTGCTGGTGGTGATGTCATAAATACCCACTTTGAGGGTATATTATCAAGGTATAAAGGTATTTAAGGTTTAAAAGATGGAATTTCATTGGAGTTGTTATAACTTCCTTATTTACACTTCAGCTGAAAGATGATGATAAGCTTATGCTTCTCTTGGAAATAAACAAGCTTGTTCCTCTATGCCACCAGCTCCAGGCAGTAACTAAGATACCTTTGCAGAATCAAGTGTTTCTAAAGGTAAAAGGGAGGGTGGGACATTCAGGAAAGCGCTTGAGACACTTTCACACTTCTTTTTTTATTAGGTTAGCTTCCAGCCCCTTTGTCTTCAAATAAAGTGTTAATACCTACAGAAGAACAATTTATTTCCATTTTTCCTGCCTTGACTGCAAGAACCATTTATCATCTTCAGTTATAACTGACCCCAGGAAGCAGTAGGTTCACCAAGTAAATTAGCTTTTTGGACTTGATTAATACCATAGCACGGAGCAGCTACCCTTAAATCCCAACATCATCACCTGACTAACTAGGGCACAGACCCCTCAGAGTGAAGGGCTTCTGTTGTTTTAGGGAGTTTGAGTGCAAAAAAGTAGAGTGCAAGGAATTGCAACGAAGGGGGTTCACTGCCACTATTTGGCGCACTTTGAGAAGCCCCTAAACCGTCTGAAATAGAACAGGTTGATTTTCCATCCATTCTTCCTGGGGTTCCATGAAATTGGTATGAGACTTGGGCAACAATCCCTACTTCTGTGTTCTGGGACCACAGGTCATCAAGTCAGCTCAGATGCCTTAATCCGTATACCCTTTGAGATCCCTTAGATTTCTATGATGAAGAAATTTTTACCATTTTCAAACTAAATAAATGCTGAAGTCTTTTGAAGACCTCCTTATAAGAATTTGATTTGCTTGCTTTCTGTCACTATAGGTTGATAAGAGTATTACAAAGACAAGATGCATAATGGCTATTTTGGTCCAACTTCTCTCATTTTGCTATAAACTGCTGAAGAAGTAAGATAATTTCTTTATCTTAAACTCACATTTAAAAAATTAGTCTAAAGGAAAATGGAAAAGAAAATAGATACTATTTAATTTTGCAATTTTTATTTTAAAAGTAAAGCAGAAACGAATTGTCTTAATCATTTCCAGCTTCAAATGGAAAAAAAACAGACGGGTCTCAGTTACAAATAAAGATTCTGTGGACGGTAAAACTTGAGAAGCTTCTGAGGTCAGATCTCTGGAATACCATGTGGCAAAGCTAACATTTTTAGAAAGCAAACGATCCTTTATATTTCAGAAATACAACAATTTTGTAAAGAAAACAAACTGAAATCTTGCTCTATTTTCTGATCATGAAACCAATTGTGAAGCTTTCTGACAACTAATAAATGCCATGGTCGTTGCTATATTTCTAATTGCAGTGTGATTTTAGAATGAGACATTGCCATGAATAATGTTCCTTAAAAGTCAAACCAAATATCCCTACTGTCTTAATGACAATTTAATCCAAAGAAGCTATTTTGAATATATGCTCACCTTTGGCACATTTGACCCTAACTTCCTATTTTTTTAAATTTAAGCTTATCATCTTGGACACTAATTTGCAGCAGAAGAGACACAGTAGTCTGGGTGATACAGGGTTTTCCTCAAACCTGTGGACTCTTCTTCAATCCCTCTGTGCACTGAGTATGACTGGGCCTCTGCTGTCCCCTCTGTCACAGATCATCCATGCCAGGAGCACACGTTTGTTCTCTAGTACGGGTTTCAGAGAGCACAGGAAATCTGTTGTGATGCATGTCCCTCTCTCCACGGAATCCTGGAGGAACTCACTAGGAGATGGTTTTAGTTCTCGTTCTAGCATAGCTGGCCTGTCTGCCCTGAATATTAGCTGGAATCCTAAGCTTATTTTACTGGCTTAAAAAGCAGTCTTTGTACTTCTCAGTAGTAACTGATGAAACAGAAGATAGAAGACAGAGAACAATTGAACTAAGCTGTTCAAAATAATTTGAGTAAGTATACATATGTGCCTTTGGAATATTCATTAAATAAATGACTTTAGTCTGCTTAATTTTAGGGTTTAAAGCTTTTGTTTTTGTGGGGTGGGTTTTGATAGAAGGATCTGGTTATAAGTTCTGTCCTTATGGTGTAGTATAGTTAACTTTGTTTTTTGTGCTTGTATCCCAGTGCTTCGAAATTTATTTTGAAACCTAACGGGACATGTCAGTTGCCAAACGGCAGTAGTTCTATAAGCTCGTCTGATGATCATTATCTGGGTCAGCCATCACAGTCAATGTTCACAAGATCCTGAAGAACTACCAGTTAGCTAGTCAATATTTTATTGAAGGAAACTTGAATTTATTGTAGGCCTTGGTTATGACCTTTATAAAATATTTCTTTATAAAAATCATCAAACATGATCAAACATGATTTTTATGCCCTGAAACCGAAATACTCTTTTAAATTACAAAGGAAATAATGGGAAAATGATGTGGGGTAATTTTATATGTAAAATAGATATATAATTCTTTTACTATTTTTAGTATCTTTGTTTTATGACACCTTTGGGAACCATTTGTGCTACCTGAAATGGGAATTTGCTGGTCTGTGCTTATACTTTCAGCACATAGCACTATCAGAGTAGATGTTTCTATAGTTACTACCTGTATCATGTTCAGTGGGTATACTTAGGGGAGAGTTAGGGTTAAAAGAAGTTTCCTTGTGAGTCAAAAGTAATTTTAAAATTTTATTTACAAAATATTTTACATAACTCAAATGACAATATTCTCTTATTTAAATGCACGTAGGGGTAGGGAAGGGATAACATGACTTGAAAAGCAAAAGATGATGGAGAACTAAAAGAATTTATACTCAAGGATAATTGTTTTATTTAAAAACATAAATGTTTATATGTATATATATGTTGCAGCCCTTAAGGAAAAATAACAATTTGAAAAGTCCTTTTATTTGAAATTCAATGTAAATAAGTACACAATCTTAAACCATGAATTCATAGTTTTTCGTTTATTGTTTAAATGATGTGAAAGCTTTTGGTCTGTTCAAAAGCATGTGTGTCTTTGAATTCCAGGAACCTCTCGGGAACTTCTTTGCTGGTTACCCTGTAACTAGAGTGTGAGACTGAGTGACCACAAATAAACGTTACTTCATACAGCATTATAATATTGATACTTCCATGTTAGCAAAGCCCCTTGCAAAGCCTTTCATGTATCCCTCATTAAGAAACCAGTGTTACAGTGCTACGTTGTTCAGAGTTGAAGGCCAACCCACAGACATAAAGAAGGTACACTCTACACCCTGTCTCTTCCCAGCAACCTGAGCGGGGGAGTTGGGGCAGAAGGGGTGGGACCGGACGTTTCAGTCCTGTCACACTGAAGCAGATTGGGTAAGAAAGGCCAGTTGTTTTTCAACTTCAAAGTGATGGAAAATTGAGGCAAAAACAATAACCATGACATAATACTCAAACAGAATTACCTCAAAACCTAGTATTTACTAATGGGTTACAGGATGATGGGTAAATCATTTTTACTTTTCTGACTTTTCAAATTTTCCTCAAAGTGCTTTGTTTGTTGGTTTTTAATCAGAAAAACGTCTGTCACTTGCCAGTTGTTAGAAAGAGAAAAGCAAAAGAACAGAGTGAGTACATGGGCAGGCAGATCTGGGAGGCTGAAGACAAAATGGAATCAAGGCTTGTTATGCAAGACAAAGAAGGAAACCTAGGTCAGGTGTTAAGATCAGGCCTCCCTGCGGATGGCGGGTGTGAAGTATGCTTCAGCATCTCTGGTTCTTCCTTAGGGCACTGACTGGTAGGCCAGGTAAGGATAAGAATGTCCTGTTGTTTTTACTCAATCTTAATCCTCATGAGGTCGCTGTTGTGGCATTGATGCGTTTCACCACGACTTCTTCATACTGTTTTTGTGTCAGTAACCCTCCTGTTATGCTTTTACTTTCTTCAAACTTGGGCAACACAACTGCAATGTATCCTTCGGTGGATGGCTAGAAGGGAAATAGAATATTTAATACTGTCAAATGGTAAAAAATCAGATAAAGAGTGTGTGGATGGGATCTTACTTCCCCAGACCCTTTTACCTTCTCTTGAA
Organism: Hyperoodon ampullatus; assembly: GCF_949752795.1. Classification (NCBI taxonomy): domain Eukaryota; kingdom Metazoa; phylum Chordata; class Mammalia; order Artiodactyla; family Ziphiidae; genus Hyperoodon; species Hyperoodon ampullatus. The sequence goes on from NC_136919.1 coordinate 34,116,160, forward strand.
GAACAGATGGCTTATGGAGGATGTTTTCATTCACTTCCATCAACCGTCCTCGAACACAGCTATTTAAAGAAAAAATTGCTTTGAAGAAAATTATTACCTTCTTTGTTTCTCCAAAATTGTGGTTAAAAAGTAACTCACCTAGATATGGTGTATTCTTCTCCATCAGAGCAGTAAATCTTACACAGAGGTGCAAGTTCTGTTAGAAACTGTGCCCCCTGATAATAAAAGGGAAGAAAAAATTAATTGATGTACATTTTCACTTTTCTTTGTGAGGCAGCCCTCAGAGTTACAATAGGATATATTCCTGGAATTAGCGTTTTAAATAAAAATGACTTAAGTACAGAAAAACCATTCATTTATTCAAATACTTATATATTAAATGCCTCTATAGGCTAGGCACCATCCTAGGCTCTAGGGGAAAAAGCAGACTAAGACACATGTGATAATAGGTAGTTCAGTTACATATTAAGAATATATTTTACCTTAACTTATTATACTTTATATTTCACTGTACATGAGAAAGCTGCACATAGCCAAGTGTAAAGACGTCAAAAGGGTAGGAAAATCTCATCAATAAGCAATAATATAAAATTCAACATTATAGAGAATGACCGCAATATTGTACAAAGTTAGTTTCATTAAGATTCCTACCTTATTTTTATATCAGAACTTAATAGAGAAAGGAACTTCTTTATTAGGTCAATCACTAAGACTTTCTGAAGAAGGGATACTTTTCTAATTTAAAAAAAAGCAATTTGAGGAAAATTTGGAAAACAGAAAAGTTTTAAGTAGCAGATAAGAGTAACTTACCCATTATCCTATAACCTGCTAGCAAATACTACATTTTGACATATGTCTGTTTGAATGTTGTGGCACGGTTATACTTTCATGTACTCCACTGTATGGATATATCTGGGGAGGTTCTGAAAATTTCTATCGAGTCAGCCACAAAGTTCATGCAGGTTTTTCCCTAACATGAAAAACCGGAGCAAACTTTTTGGCCAACCCAGTACAAGGAGGCTCATGGGAAATGGATGCAAGCATGTCTCACGTGTTGCTCTTTTTTCCCAGGAATTTTTACTGCAGTGAACATCTGAGGTCAAGATGCTGTTCTTTATGGCCTCTTTCCCACTCACAACATTATTAGACAGCATTCAGGTGTTACTGCATGAGCTTCACTCCTCTGCCTGTGGGTACTTCGTTTCAAAATACTAGTCAGTGTGACTCCCCACTTTTGGGAGGAGGGGCTGGGGATTTGTCCCAGATGGTTTGTCTACCACAGGCTCTGTGTCAGAAAGAAGTGTTTTAACCCCTTTTGGTCACCTCCCTTGGGAGAATAAATGATGGGCAGCGCTGAGATGCGATCAAAGCTTATCTGCAGTGGGTTCCACGTGCAGGTCCCTCTCTGGTCCTCAGTAGTAACAACAGTGCTACTCTTTTGGACAAAGATTGATCACAGGAACATCACAAGCACTAACTGTTTTACTCGTGATTTGTAGACTTTTAAGAATGGTCCATGCTTTTGAAAGTCCACTTGCTTCCTCAGTGAGGAAAAATCAGTAATTATAAGGCAGGTTATTAGGGGCCTTCAGGCCTACAAAGGGGAGTGTAAACAAGGGTCTTCCAGAACAGTGAGGTAATTAGCAGGAACTCTTAGTACGAACTCAGTAAATGAAGGACCTAAATCATCCACTGAAACTCTCCTTTCCAGGGGGTTTGTCAGGATAGTTTAGTATGGTATTGAGTTGTCCTTGGTGTGATACCCTCCTTTAACAGTAAAATGTCCATCTTGCCTAGAATTGTAGAGGGCACAGGTAACATTTTCTATAACTAAACACTACGTGGAGGTAGAGGGTGTAGCTAGATGTGTATTAAATTGGCAATGATTTAGGAATGGCAAGTGATACGAAGCAAATACTGTATATTTTCTCAGATTGATTTTTTTTTTCACTACCTCAGGACTTTTTTTTTACTTTTAAGTTCACATGTGAAAATTTATGATAAAGAAGTATTGATCATCTAAATTTTATAGAATTCGAAATACTAGCTTAACAAAACAGGAAGGGACAAAATATCTTGTTATATTGGTATTAGCGTTGTTCTTTCAAAGGCCCACCTTCTCCATCCTTCATCCTGGGGATGATAGGGATGGTGGCCCAGAAGTTAATATGATAGATAATATACCTTCTGAAATACCTCATTTTTTTGGCCTGAGAATTTCCTTAGAGCTTAAGTATTCTTAAAATCATCTCCAACTGCCAGGGAAGTATGCTGAGTATACATTACTGGGTTCTAAGTATGGCTGGCTCTATCATTATTATGACAATAGAGGGTTTAAGTAGAGAAATACAGGAACATACCCGCTTAAATTTCCCAGAGACTTTGTTCTGAAGTCTGCTACAGTTGGTACTGATTTGATAGGAAATGCTTTTAATTGCTTTTCCACTTTGAAGAACTGGATGGGATCCTGCCAGTGTGATGACACATATTCTATGAGGAGCAAAAATTGATCCTGTATTATTGCTTGGTATGATTCTTCCTCCTATAACACAGTATTCCTACTGGCACAAGAAGAGCTGAGCTGACATTTGTTTAGTCAGCCTATCATTTCCCCCCATTTTCCTCTGGCTACTATTGGAGCTTAACTGATGAGAAGAATGCAGTAATAAAAATGGAGAAAGTGGGACTGAATTTCCTTCCCCAAAAGGGTAGCATACCACAGGTGTTTAGACAGCACAGAGGAGGAAGAGGGAAAAGTTAAGGCATGCCGGTATGGACAGGAAACCATCTGTGCTTCTACCCTAGCCCTCTCCGTGGGCTTGGGCAATTCAGTGGTTAGGCACAGGCTGGTTACTTGAGGTAGTAGCTGAGGGTGTGGTCCTCCATTTGGATGTTTGGGTAAGCAAGTTTATTTGTTTAGCGTAGGCACTGAAAGATTCATTCTTGTCAATCAAACTCCTACTATAAATAATACCATCTCAATACAGTGGAGGATAATCACTTAATGAATATTTATTCAATACAAGACCATACCAGGCTACAATGCCAGAAAAAAAATTTTTTTGATAATTTAAAATTCCCAATTTGCTTACCGGTTAGAGTGTTGTAGTATACAGTGGTCCTCACAGGGTTTTCCTTTGACATCTAGAAGAAATGAATGAGTCTGATGGCTGTTGAGTCCATATTTACTACCACTGTGTAGTACTTTCTTTGGTTTATAGAGGTAGTTAATTATGAAGGCTGGACACATACATCACTGGTAT